>NC_134319.1:30037718-31237718 GCF_964195595.1 Calonectris borealis
ATTTAAAAATAAAGGAATAAAAAGTTAAATCCTACATGCAGTTAAGACAGAGTAAAGACTCGAGGCATATACATGTGGATACAGATGCAGGTAATGGTTAAAAACCAGTTTGAGTCATACAGTAAATCAGTGGCAGAGAAGAGAACAGTGTCCATACTTCTACTTCTCTGCTGCAATCCACAGCATCACTCCCTATGCTTACAGTAAGTATGTCCAAACAATCATACTGTTAACATCTATTTATCTAAACTGGAAAGCCTTGTTTTCTATTTCATCTACAAAGGAAAATAACATAAGCGTGAAACATTAGCAGGAGCAATGCCCATCAAGAAACAGCAGGACAATGAAGGTGCTTGTTATTTGTTGATTTCAACACTACAAAATGCCCAGTGTGGGCTCCTTCCTGAAGGCAGCGAGTATTGGGATTTATAACTTTATTCAAAAGCCTAGAGAGTCAATCTGTTGAATTTTCATAAGTGTCTCTGTATTAAGAATAAGGAACGGTTAGATAAAGTTAAGTGGATACCTATGGTCTGAAAAAAAGAAAAAACCCACACAAACCTCTTACTAGATGACTATTCACCTTTAAAAACGATCAGAGGTGTGCAGTCACCTTCAGTACCTTGATGGATTGAACTTCCAGTAACAACTGCCACTGAATTTGCAGCACTGATTTTTCAGAAGGCACTCAAGACCAGACTGGGCTTTTCTGAGGGTTGCTTTTTGCAGGGTTTTGAGGTTTTCCTGAAGTCTAGGTCTGACTTCAAATGCTAAGTTTGTGTTCACTAAACCACTAACATACCCTAATCGTACATAGTATGCTGAAGTTATATTAAGACATATGTATATGTATTCTCGCAGGTACACTTTACAGTAGTGTTAAGTGTTACTTATTGATTTAGCATCTCTGTAAACTGCTTGATAGACTGAACTTAAATGCCAGAATATAGGTCAGGGCTACCTATACTATGCCTCATTACAGAGAACAGCTTTTCTTAAAATAGTAGTCATCTTTTAATTGGTAAAATTTAAATGCCAGAAATAAGAGACATGGATTCTCAAAGTAGTTTTAGAGGAAAACTTTTACTTTAACATGGTGGGGGTTGTGGTGGTGGGGAAATCAGCATATTTGTTTGCATGTCTGTTTTTAACTATATATTTGCTTTACTTTGCATATATCAATTCTCAAGACTTGACAGAAAAATGAACTTAAAATCCACAACGGAGTTACATTTAAGGACAAAACTAGGCCATCTATATCCCATCTAAATGGCCAAGTTTGTTCTGCAACCTCTAAATGTAAAAACGTATTTGGGGAAGAAACCTAAATGAGCCACTGTCTCATTTGCTGCTGTTTCTATTTAATGGAATACTGAGAAACAATTCTTGCTTTCAGTGCACCGGAGTATTTTGATAACTAGACTAATACACTCAAAACAGCTCTACAATGGCTTAATTAGTCAGGAAAAGGAGTGGCTGATTCTCATTTCCAGAAGATCCTTAAGATTAAAAAAAGAATACACAGCACAACATTTCAGTTCGTATCTCCAACCGCTTAGCTTTTTCATGCCTGTTTCACAAAAAAGGAGAATTTTCTGTAAAAAAGTTTTTCTGTCGATGATTAGTAACTAAAAGAATAAAACATCTGCACCAATTTTAACTGTATCTCCCCCAGGAAGCATGCAATCTAGGTACGTGCCTACTTTCTTTGGAGAAATTCTCTGCTTTAACAGCCAGATTTAAAGTCCTTTCTCTTCCCCTAACGACTCAACGCAGTCTTTTCACAATCGCCATCTCAAGCAAAAAAGAATGAGCTAAGTGCACAAGGAATTGTAATTTGAAAAAAAAAAAATTAGTATACATGTCATAATAAATAGCTATACAACATGCAGTGGCCGTAAGATTATCAAAAGTGTCTCAGATCAAAAAGCTGTAAAGCTGTATTACAAAACCAGACCTAAGGCTCTTAAAATGAAAGTGCTTGTTTGATTATGACTGACAGGCTTACACGCAAGAGTCCACATCTCTTATAAAAGAATTATTTGGCCACATGCAGTTTACATTATATTAAGCAGGGAAGGAAGTAAAGAGCTTTCAGCTCTGAAATCTAATTATTAATTTCTTGCTATTTGTAAGAATAAAATAAGGTTCTGATTCAAATCTGGAGAAAGAGGCCCTGACAAGGTAGCTTACCATCTGTGCCTTTAGTTATCTTAAAAGCCCATTTAGATATATGAAATAATAGAAAATGCTTTCTCTCCAAATACAGTTTCCAGGGATTGCTTCCTGCCATTAGTTTTCTTTTAAGTAACCCTATTATTATCAAAAGCAAGATGTTTAAAAAGCACAAACAACATATAAGGTCATGGTCCTGTACTCATCTGTAGCAAAGGAGTAAGACCAGGCGAAGTGCCTATCTCCCACTGGCAATCTGTTGGTATTAGATGTTTGACTCCCCTTTGCGCTGTTGAATCTCTCTCCCACCAATTTCTACCAGAAGATTGCACTAGATCCTTTGCTTCAAGCACTGGCTCAGTATGTTAAGGGCACATTCGCTTCTGTCACAAAGAGAAGCAGGTAAGAAGAACATTTGCTCTTTAGTCAATACCATTTCCTCAAATGAGTGCCATGAGCTCCAGTTAGGAACACGTGAAGGTCTAACCCGTAAATGGAAATAGCTGTTGTCCTCAGGTGCTCTCTGGAATCTCTGTTTCCATCTAAATATAACCAGAATCCTGAGAAGAAACCCTTCAAACACAGTCCTTGAATACCAAAAGAAGCAGTCTCCTTACACACAGGGGAGCAATAAGTGAAGAGCAAACTTTCCTAATACCTTAGTGGATGCTAATCCAAATAGTAATAATAATGGCTACATTGGGAGATTTGACACTGCCACACTCCAGCCTTGCTCCAAGCCAACCTACAATGACATAAGTAGTCCTGGGTGTCGCACAATTCCTGGAGCGGACAAACATGCAGAATTCATCCTCATGCAACACCAGCACCGATGCAGATCAAACAGGCAATCTAATCCCAACATATGCCCTGACTGTTGTTAGTAATTAAGGATGCTGTGTGCACCTAAAGAAGGCTTGGTGCTACCCTGGGGACAGTGATGGATGTGTGTCACGCAGCAGCTTCAGAAATAACAGGCTTTGGATCCCAATTCCAGAACCATCTGCCAGCCCACAGAACTATGCCAGAGCCAGATCCCTCACAACCCTTCTGAAAAATTATGGCAATGCATAAACTAGATGGTGAGTAATGCAGTATAGCCCAACGTGTTTCCTGGGCAGTTAGGCTCCATAAAGAAGCTCCAACTCTGCTACCAACCTGCAAGCTAGAAAATAGGTTTCCTCTGTCCAAGTGGAAAAAAAAGTCATCCTTGCACAACCAAAGACCCCATGAAGGACTGGAACAAGCACAATGGTCTAGTGGCTGCAGGCACCAGAGAATAACAACCTGATCCTAGAGTTAAGAACCACCTTGCTAATCTCACTAGAGCTCCACTAACAAATACTCAGGTTATCAACCAACAGCACGTTTGTAGCAAGACCCTGCCCTCCACATGGAGGATAGCATGCCTTCCTCTTACCAATTACAGCTATTCCTGAAGAGAGGAGATCTTGAATGTCTCTCTGAAAGCTAAGAGTTCAAAATCTACTAATAATAATGATTCATGTGGTAAAAACCAAACAAATACAACAACAACCACCACCACCTCCCCCCCCAAAAAAACCACAGAAAAAACAAAATCAAAAAAACTAAGGAAGGAACATGAGAATTAGCACTCAAAATTCGGAGCAATGCTAAGACTATTTTATTTTTATGTGAATTTCAAAGCTGTGTTACTATTAGTTAATGTTCACCCTGTGGTTTAACACACCTCATGCAACGTATCACTAACAAAAAGAAATGAGTGCAACTTGTCTCTACAATGAGACGTGCTACCTCTATAAGCCATATTAAGACAGATGCGGATATAATAAACTCCTTGTTTGCAGAGAGCAGCTTCATTATCCCATAAAAACAGGAATGTCCTATGGCTTACTAAAAAGAGCCATAGACTGTTTTGCCTGCTGATCTGACAAGCAAAATGCTCTTCCGATCTCATGGATATTTATTAATCTGGTTCCAAGGGTTCACAATCAGGTTCTGACAGCTTAGCAAGTACACATCTGCTGACCACACACACTCACTCAGTCTGGAGGAAAGGCACAAGTAAAACATAGTTGCTTATGTCTCATGGAATAGGTTTGAAGTAATGCATTTTAATGTCACATTTGCAATAGGCTCCAAGCTTGCAAGTAGGGAGGTACTACAGATCAGCTGATACTGTATCTCAAGAAGTTACTGCATAAAACAACAATGTGAAACTCTGAGACCGGGTTGAAAGAATCCAAATTCCAGATCCCGCGTGACAGAGACACCCTGGTGCTTCACAGTAGTCTGTAAGCTCTTCTCTGAAGAAACTCTCTTGCAGTGTCCACAGGCTGCGTGGTGAACAAGTACGTGGGTGAAAAAAGTCCTTGTCCTTAGTTTTTCTTCATAATTCTTCCTAGAAATGTCCAAATCTCACATGTGCAGCTGGTTTCAGCCTCTTGTCCAAATGGGCCAGATTAGCACAAACTGCTCATTTTCACCTTTTGCTCTAGCCAGGCTCATTCAGGCAGCAGGAGCTGCGCCGCGTTCAAAGGAACAGCTCCACCTGCGGATCAGATGGAGCGATCCCTCTAGCAGGGGAGCAATAACAAAGATCTGGGAGCAGTAACCTCTTCCATCAGCACAGCCAGATCCAGAGAAAGACATCAGCCCGCAGCCCACCACACTCAGCCTCGACCCCAGGTGGGTGCCACCCCAGACAAGGCTTTGCCACAGGGACCAAACTATCCTTATTGACAAGAAAGATGAAGATGCCTTTCCTCCTCAGCACATGTGTTTTGCACAGCTTTGTGGACACACAGATCAAAAAGTCAAAAGGTTACAAAAATACTTGTTTAAAGAAAACTGTAATAATTTGATGGCCAATAGTGATTTCTGAGGATCTCACTTGTGCTTTCTAAACTTGAGAGACTGGCAGTACTGTCAACATCTGTAGTTAGCTACAGTCTTCCAGCAGAAACAAGAGGAAGAACTGACATATAACACAGCAAGAGTAAATTCTGAAGTGGAGATAAAGAACAACTGTATAGTATTTTTATATTGTATCTCAAGAGCTATTGCAGTCTGACACATGGCCAAGCTGTGGAGAGACACAACATTTAATATTACCTTTAACGAAGATCTCCACGCATGAAAGTTCCCCAATCACTGGCATATAACAGTACTTTTGATCCTATATGCAGACTAACGATTGCAGCTACGCTCTGAAAACACCTCCTCCCTCCAGAAGCCTGCACGCTATTTGCGACAAACGCAGCAGGAACTTTATGAAACAGCACATGAAGTTCATGTTTACCTCAGGCGATCTTCAGAGACGTAGTCTGTCCGTTGAAAAGACCACCTGAATCATTACGCTTCCCCTTTCTTCTTTCAGTAATTTTTAGAAAAGATGCTAATACCCACAGGCGCATTAGGACGGCACGAGGTGTAAGCAACGGTATGAGAACCATTAACCGACCAGACCCAGAACCCCCACCATAATTAGGATTTGGGGCTTTAAACACCTTTTTTTCCTCAGACGGCGGTTAACCCCCCCACCAGGCACATGAACGCGCTCACACCGGAGTTGCGGCGCCTTCAAGGACGCTGCCGTGCCAGGGCCCGCCTGACCGCCCCCGCGGTACCGGGGGCCGCACCGAGCCCCCCGAGCCGGCAACCCTCCCCCCCCCGCCTCGTACATCCCCACTCGCAACCGGCCTCCCCCCGCCGCTACGGGGGCGCGGCGCTGCAGGGGGGCGCGCGCGGCGACCGTTGGAAGGTGGGGGGGAACAACCGTTGGGAATGGCGCGCGCAGCCGGCGGGGGTGGGGGGCGTTGAGGGGGCGTCGTGCCCGCCGCCTCACCTGGAGACGCAGTTCTCCAGCACGGAGCTCTTGCCGGCGCTCTGCCCGCCCACCACCGCAATCTGCGGCAGGTCTAGCAGGCAGCTCTGGCCCAGCGCCGCGAAGGCGTCCTGCAGCCGGTTGACGAGCGGGATGAGCCCCTCCATCCCGCCGCGCCGCGCCGTCCCCTCCCCGCCTCCTCTCCTCCGCCCGCCGCCGCCGCTGACAGGTAACGGCCGGCGCACTGCGCATGCGTCCCACCCCCGAGCCTGGGGGCGGGGTCTCCGCGGGAAGGCCACGCCCATGCCCGGTGCGGCCACGCCCCCGCCCGGTGCGGATCCCGGTGCGGATCCCGGTGCGGATGGGAAGGGCTGAGCCCCGGAAGCCCGTGGTGGTGGGGCTTCCTCTGCCCTTTCTGCGGTGGCAGCGGCCCCTCCACGGTCCGGCACCGGCAGAGTCTCCTGCCGGTCACCGGCACAGGCCAGCAGCTTGCAGGGGGCATCCGCGGGGTCCTCCCGGCGGCCCAGAGCCCCCGCTCACCCGCTGCCCACTCGCTCTGCTAGAGCGGCTGGGTGGGCTCATCCCCGCACCTGGAGAAGCCGGCCTTGGTGCTGGGACCCTTGGGCGCAAGGACCGCGGTTCACCCAGGTCCACGCACCGACCCACGAGACCGCCATGCTGCCCCTCTCCCCCAGAAGCCCCGACCCCAGCCAGCCACCCCGTCCCGCCGGCGGAAAGGGCTGCAGCACCCCCCGCGAGCCCCTGGAGCAGGGCCATGCCCAGCTGTGCCACCCTCCGGCACCCAGCGGAGGTTTGCACGCGCTCTTCCTCTACGACTTTGGCACCAAACTGGGAACAGGGCCAAACCGGGAGCACACGGAGGAGCTGGGTCCCGCTTGCCGGCATGGGACCTGGCAGACAGCTGGCTTCAGCGCTTCCCAATCTGCCGAACAGGGTATTTTGGAGCAGTCCCAGTGGCTGAATTCCTCCCGGCTCCCACCCGCGATGGGAACAGGAGCAGCAGGAGCCACGGTCCATCCCCGCAGCACATGAGGGGCCCTGGCAAAGGGCTCAGCCACGGGCGGGAGCGCTGCCAGGGTCAGACACGCATTCACCGGAACCGTGTCAGGGCAGGCCCGAGAAGCCAGGTCCGGCAGGGCTGGTAGCAGGTGGGAGGTTCAGGAACAGGCTGGGAAACGATAACAAGGTCCGAGCCACGTCATTGCAGTGGGTTCAATTAAAAATGCACACCCAGGCTGAGCTAAAAGCACAGGCGAACAACAGAGATGAGATTTATCTGTGATTACTGGCAGCAGTCACAACACAAAAATATCCAAAACAGAGGCTTTGGAGTCCCGCAGCGATAAAAGTTATCCTCTGTATTAAACCAGACACCGGCCTCGCTCAGCGTGAAAAGCAAAACAAAAGGGAACTGTGAACATCCCGCAGGCTGACAGATACTAACGATCTGGAGGATTATCAAAACTTCTTGGCCAGAGCTCTCAAAGTGTAAAAAAAATTACTCTCTACAACAGACTGACTTCTAACCCTGGAAACAAATGAACGGTTTGCTTTAGCTCTGGCTAAAAAGTTTTTAATCAGCATAACGCAGAGACGGCTTCTCTAGCAGCGGCTCTGCCACTGCGGTTAGATCACCTCCCCAGCATCACAGCTTCTGGGAAAAGCCTTGCGATCATTTCTATCTAGATGGGGTCTGAGGGTTATTGACATAATTATGCCAATTAGCAGCATGATTTTTTTTTCCCCCACTCCTGAGCGAGCGGGCTATGCCAGGAGGCACTAGAGTAGCTGCCTGGCCTTCCTCCAGTTTATGGGTTTCTACAGAGGCTGGAAGTCAGGAAGAACAGTATCGCGTTCTGGCCAAATCCGCCCCGTTGGAGCACTTTATGCTGCCCCAGTGAAATAATTAAGGTCAATAGAAGAGCAGCCTGATGATAGGATCGCGTCTCCACAAGAGATGAACGAAGGTTAAAAAAGGCACTGGGGAGCAACTCTATGCACACCTTCAAACTGATAACCTAGGGAACTGTCCTTTCCATTAGGTCTTTAAATTACATCTTTGTTTGCTTCTACAATTAAAAAAAAAATAAATAGAAAGCATCTATGATTAGGAAAAGTTTGAGTTATTCTCCCAAGTCTGTGAAGTTTCCAAATGAAACTTTTTTGTCTGTTGAAGCTAAGTTAAAGCCGCTAAGTGACCACACTCACCCTGCGACTCCATCACTTACAAAAATCCACTCTCCCCCCTCAACCCCCGAAAAAAGCCACAAGCAGCCAAGTATAGATTTCCCACCTCCTGGAAAAAGCACAAACATTTTCATTATGCATGCCCATATTATCACGAGGGTGCTTGTTTTTCCAACAACTCCAAGAGAGCAGCAAAGAAGAGAGGAAGGGCACCCAAGCGTGTCTTCAGGTCTCTGCTTTTTCTGACTGACTTCTCCAGCCAGCTTCTTCCAAACCCCCCGTGCGGAGCCCAGCCTGGCTTTCTGAATTTGTCGAAATTCAGAGTGGCTAAATTAAAGGAAACAGGGGTAGTACTAGCAGAGACCATCGCAAAGCTTCTTGTAATGAATAACTCAGAAAAAAAAGACCCAAACCAGCATCAGAGGGCCATGCAAGAAACTGTTTTCCTGGGGTGCACGAGGTGCGATCCCCAGGAGCACAGAGCTGCGTTGCTCACTGGTTAGCCAGCTAAACACGCTCTATTTTTACCCTGCGCTCAGTTGTGCCCCACAGTATTTATCATTTCCTTTTGCCACGTGACAAGGAGGCAAGGAGAAAAGACTTTTGCCAACCACCTCTCCCCGGCACGGCCCTGCTCTCCAGGGTGGCACGCCGGCCCTGCCGGCACCGTTAACTCCGTCGGCGCAGTCTGCTCGCTTCCAGATGTCACCAGCTCCAGCGCAGCCTGCCTGGGGTCCCCAGCCCTGCCAAAGCCTCTGGTGCATTTCAGATCAAGCCTACAGACAGCAAGTATGTCCTACCCTGACTTTCAGAAAAATATAAGGCAAAAATAGTCTGGTTTCAGGACTCAACTGTAGCATTTCAGCCCACAAACTTACCCACAGACACATCTTCCTAACCAGTGACATTAAAACTGAAGACATTTGGATCAGGTCCCCAGGCTGCTTTATAAACACACACCAGTGCAATTCCCTTCATGAAAAATGGGTTATGTATAAACTACTACAGAGATTTGCAGATGCCTGCAGTGAAGAGCCAGGCACGCTCCCTCGCCCGGAGAGCAGGCAGGACCCCGGGGGGAGCAGAGCACAGACGAGGCTGCGTCCTCGCCCCCAGGAAGCATTTAGAAGAGGCAGGCTCCTTCATGCATGATCTTCTCTCCAGGGACCTTCCTCACCTCCTTCTTGGTTCAGATACAAACCCCGAGTCTTGCAGAGCTTTTCAGACAGCTGATGGGCACAAAACAGGAGGAGGTATGGGCAAGGAGCCCCATGCACGGGGGAGCTCCCAGGTTCTCAGCAGCACCTGGTTCCGCAGCGCTGGCATGAACCTGCCCGTCAGCATTTTGCCTGCCTATCTGCCAGGAGGAGAGCTCAGACCTTGAAGCTGCAAAGGATAGAATTAAAGCCAGTGAAAGAAAGCCAGAGAGGCTGCAGAGCTGTGATTAGAAGTAGCGGCTGCAGCATTTCCCCCTGTAAAGAGGAAAGGTTTTCTGCAGCCTGTGGCACTGCTGACTCACGGATCACAGGACAGTGACAGCCCAATCCCTGTCCCGTCCAGCATGGTGGCCTCTCTGCTGCCCTGTGACCTCCAGATGCATCCTTTAGTCGGGTGCATCCAGTTGCAGGGTAGAAAAAGGCCACCATGCTGCTTTGCAGCCTGCAGAGATGTTTCCCTGCAGCCCTGAACACCCCAGGAAAGAGCCGTACTCCCTCGCTGCAGCCTGGCAGCACGCCTGCTTCCTTGGTCACAAAGCCAGGCAAGCCCAGTGCTTCCGCAAGGGAAGAATTCATGGACAAAACACTTCCCAGGCGCTTCCCCGCCGGGACGTGGCTGCGCAGTGACCCTGCCGTGCCCCGGCAGCAGCAGCATCCCCCGCCAGCAGGACCAGGCTCACCCCAGCAGAGCTCTTCCCAGCTGGAGGGAATCAATCTCAGCACTCAGCCCCTGCAGCTTTTATTACTGCAAAATCTCTCCCAGCTGCTTGACGTACTTTCAGCTGGTGACAGTATGTCCCTCATCCACCTCCACCCTCTTTCCAAGAGCCCAGCCACCTCCAGTCCTCCTGCAGAGCCAGGATCTGGGCTGTGACACCTAAGGAGGTTATACCATATGGGGTATATGTGTGGCACCCCACCGCTGCCTGCCTCATAGCTTCGCTGTCCTGCCAGCTGCCTGGCCGCAGTCACTATGGGCCAAAGAGCCTCCATGGCTGGGCAGGACCAGCTGCATCTCTCCACCCAAGATCACAAAACCCAGGGCTGACCCATCAAGCTCCCAGTGCCTCGCTCACTGGAGCGGCAGCGGGACACGGGTGTGATGCTCCGAGAGGGATTCGGGCTGGACCAGACCAAAGCATCCCCGGCTGGCTACAGCCTCATGCCTGAGCCATGCGATGAGTTACGTGGCCGTCTCTTTTTGTGCTGGGAAATCCAGAAAGGAAAAAAGTCAGTATCTCAAAGCCACTGGAGGTTGCTAAGTGACAGCAGTGCTTGCTTCTATCCCAGCGCTTACAGCGTGCCTACGCTGCAAAGGAAGGAAGTGAGGAGTAAGGGATGTAAACATGAGTACATTGCCAAAAAACTCAACAGAAACACAGTTGCCAAACATGTACATTAGCTGCATATTTTGGCTGCCAGAAGAGAAATATTTACTACGCATCAATTATTCCAGCCTTGAAGCATTTTACCTGCAGAGGAGGATTTCAGGTATTTGCAGTACTCATGAATCTGCCAGTTGTCCGGCTGAAATGTATTTCCAGACCGAACTTGTAGGGCTGTCAGTAGCTGCAAGGACAGCTGCAATGAACTAAGATTTCATCCTTAAGTTGTTTCTAATAGATGGCTTTTGTTTTTCTACCAGGATGTGGCGTTATGCAGCGATTAGGAAGCACAACAGAAAGGCAGAACTGGACAAGGGAGGGATGAACGCAGCCTTTGTATGAGCTCCTGGGGAAGAAAGGAGATGGTTTCGGTAAAATAAAGGGCACACACAAACTTATGTCATTGGAATTATGTTAAGAATTGAAAACTAAGTTAAAAATAGACTAAATGCAGCACTGCTGATCCAGTTGAGAAATTTGCCATCGCTAAGCTGGATGGATAATAGATATCTTTCAAAAAAGTGCTCATCACAGAGGAGCTTTAGAAACTAACTGCATGGGGGCAGGCAGACTTCCACCCAGCTCGAGCTCCAGCCTTGTCTCTCCCGTTGACCAGCGACAACCAGTGTTGCTGCCCCAAACATACTACAGCGCAGAGGAGCGACCGGGTGGTAAGCAATGTACGGAGGGCGCATACCCACGCTGCCATCCTTTATCTGAGGCCGGGAGCAGGCCAGCCCTGCTCTCCAGTGCCTGGGAACCATCAAAAACACTTATTTAAAAAAAGCATCTGCTCCCTCTGCGTAGAAGCGGGCCAGCCCAGGGAGAAAGTAGGGCACCAGTTTGTCCCTCTGTGTGAAGGGGAATAAGGCAGGGAGCATCGGAGAAGGGATCTGAACAGAGCAGTTTCCAAAGCAGAAAGTGCTGGCAAATTAAAATATAGCTGCAGTCGCCAGAGGGACGTGCTTGCTGTCGGCACGGCTGCCATAGTGCCTCCTGGGCGCAAACAGCCCCATCTCCTGCATCGGCACAGTGGCCGTGGTCCCCATGGCAAGAGCCCTTGGGGTGCCCTTCCCATGGCCCCCACAGGGCTGGGGAACTGTAAACCTTGGGCTCACGCAACCTCTCAGTCGGCTTTCCAAACGAAGGAGGATTTCCTGCAGGTGGAGGAGAACTAGGTCCTGCTGAGGAAGGAGAGGCTGATGAGCAGCAGCCCACCAACACCCTGGTAGGACAAGGTGTGTGAGCTGCAAAGCTGGCGAGACAGCTCCGGCAGTGATGCCGAGATGCGGCTGCTGTTGCCTCCACACCAGCAGCTGCATCACATCCCTCCTGGAGCTGCTTTTACCACCCTGGGCTGTGGAAAGGTGGCTGGGAACGGTTTGCTTTGGGAAGCAGCTGCCAGAAAGATGTCCTCGCTCAGGGTGCCAGCAGCAGAAGGGAGCATGGGGTGAGGGTGCGGGGTCACTGGCAAAGCATCACGGTGCCTGAGCAGGTTGTCACCTTGATGTCTGCAAGCCGGTCATTTTGCTACCATGTCTCAGACTCATTTTGGCACCAGCTGTTGCAGGGGAGAAAGACAAGCCCCCTCCCCAATGACTTCTGATGAATGTGGGAGCACCAGGGGGTCAGCTGCTCTGTAACCAGCCAGGACGCATGGTCAGCTCTTCAGCTAAACCTCGCAGGGAGCGACCAGGCTTTGAAACCCTCGGGAGAGACAAAATGAGCCACCTGGGTGGGAATGGGGTGCCATGGGAACACCCCGATGGGAATTTTCCTGCTGCCTTTTCATCCTGCAGGAAGGCTGATCTGCTCCAGCTGGGTGAGCGGGTTGGTGTCCCCAGGGGCCCAAGCACAGGGCTGGGGCCCTGCTGGCCCAGGGAGGACAAGAAGGGTTGGGGGCCCAGGGGGTCACAGGTCCCAGTTCACAGTGGTGGTGGCTGGAGAGATGCAGAAGAGGGGCAGGCAGATGGTGGGGTCCAATTTGGGGAAGGCAAGTGGGGAGGGGGCAGTGGGGTCAAGGGGCAGCTGCCTGCCCCCAGGACATGCCCGTGAGGAGTGGCAGTGACCGTACCTTTTCCAGGGGTGCTGGGTGCTCCAGAAATAAGCCTAGCAAAGCACTGCGGGCCTCGGAGCAGCCCTGAGCACTTTATTTTCACAGCTCTCAGCCCACCCACCCACAAACAACCAGGCCCGGGGCAGGGCTGGGGCTCTGCACAGACACCAGTGACCAGGGATGCTGGAGGTGCGGGGAGAGGCAGCATCCGAGGGAAGCAGCCGTGCTGGAGGGGAAGGGGACAGTCGGAGCGACGTTTTTCCCACAACAAGAAAGCAACGGGGACAGACCCAAACCCACAGTCCTGCAGCATCTTCCTCCCCTCACCACCCCAACGCTGCCCCTTGGGCTGCACAGCCCTCCATGGTCCTGGACGCCTTCCCGGGGAGCCACGCTGCCGGGAGTGCCTCCCATGCCAGTCCCACCCTTCAGGGAGACCCAGGCCAGCACTGGCCCAAGGGCTGCAGTCCCAGCCACAGGCACTCCTCCACTGCAGGGCCGCAGCACCCACGTGAGGACCCCTTTCTCATTCAAGTGGCATCGGAGCCCCTCTCAGAGGATCTTGACGGCCTGCAGCATGTCCGCCAGCACGTACGAGCTGTCCCAGGGGCGCCCAGGCTGCCGCAGGGCCCTCTCCAGCGCCCGGGCACGTGTCCCCAGCTCTGTGGTGTCCCGCCGGCCTTCTGAGCTGGGCTGGCAGAACAGGATCTCATTGACCTCCCCTTCGATGCGGCGTGCGTAGAGCAGCGGGAAGACCTCCCTGAGGGTGGCCAGGACAGACTCCTTCAGCCGGGCGTCGCGGCACACCAAGTTGAGCACGAAGACTCCTGCAGCAGGGCGAGAGGGGTGGGAGTTCAGATCAGCCTGCACACACCACCCCGCTCCCTCTGGGAATGCGGCTGAATCGGTGACACCCTGGCGCAAACGTCTCCCCCGCGGCAGCACGAGGAGTACCGGCATCCCCCCGGTGCCCTTGGCCCAGTTCCACATCCCTGCTGCCACGTGGGTCGTGGGTGGACACCATCTGTTCCCAGGTACCACCTACACTCTCTGCCTTCCCGCAGCCTCTTTTGGCCCCCCGGGATGTCTCAGCCTGCCTGACCCAGCAGCACCACAGGCCACCCGCTCCACCCTGCTCCCTGCCGTCACAACGCCCACTGAAACACCCGGATCCGGGACCCACCAGGAGCGGCGGATGCCACACAGCAATCCTGGCCACGGCCGCTATTCTCCAGGATGAGAAATGGTGGCACAGCCCCATTACTCAAGGACCGGCCAGCCTGGCTGCAGGGACACGGCCAGATCTCCCCTCCTACCTTCTGGCTTGAGGATGGTTTTAACTTTCTGCAGGAAGGGCTTTTCCACGAAGGCTGGGGGCGGGCAGCTCATCCCCACCGTGAGGTCTTTGCTGTCCACATCGAACATGATGGCGTCATACTGGGCTGGGGCTGCAGGAGGGAGCGCAGAGACTTGTCATCCCATGGGACAGAGACGAGCCGTGCACAGTGGGGAGGCAATGAACGGGGTGGTCAAGACACCCCCTCTGCCATGTTACAGCCTTCTCTCTCCTGGGGTTTCTCTTTCCCAGGGGGATGGGCAGGGATGGGAAGCAGAGGGTGAAAGCAGCCCAGGACTCTGGTCCCCAGCATGTCACCCACTGGGCTCAATGGGGTGCCCGGGATGCTCCGCAAGATGATACCTTCAGCCGCCAGCTTGGCCACATAGTCCAGGCCATCGGAGACGTGCACCCGCATCCGGTCACCCTGGGAGAAGCCGAACCAGCGCGTGGCCACCTCCAGCATGGAGGAGTCGATCTCCACTACAGCCACGTGAGCCTGCGAGAAGTAGTCGTGGACGAAGAGGGGCAGGCTGCCCCCGCCGAGCCCCACCACCAGCACCGCCAGCAGGGCTCCTGCCAACGGAGAGCACGCAGTGAGCCACCAGAACAGCCGCGCTCCCGCTGCTCGTGCCACCCGCCAGCCCCAAACTGCTTCGGGAAGGGTACATGGGCCACCTTGGTTAGGAAAGCCCTTCCCCAAGAAGGTGGGGCATGGGGACGCACGCGCCCCCGGCACAGCCTCCCACTTCCAGTCTCGTCACCTGGGAGGGGGTCGGGGCCCCCCAGCAGGCAGAGCCCTGCGACCATGGCCTTGTGGTGCTCGCAGCACAGGTAGCTCTTGTCAATGGCTGCAGGTGGCTCAGCGGGGTTGGGTTTCTTCTTCTCCTTCCTCCGTTTCTTCTGGCCTGAACGACAGGAGGCATCGGCTGGTAAGGCAAGGTGGGAGACAGGGGCGCTTTCTGGGGACTAGCCACCCCCAGCCCCTGTCCCACCCACAAGGCAAGCAGCGGAGTGTAAAAATGCTCCCATAGCTCCTCCGGGACAAGGCAGGCAGGTCCCAGCGGGACTTTTATCTTTCCTCCTGTATTGATCTCACTCTCTGACACCCCAAAAAGTCACCCTTGGCCCCTGCCCCTTCCCGGCTGCCCCACGTACCTGGGGGAGGCGTGGGAGCCAGGAGCCGAGCCTCCGACTGCACGACGTTCCTGTTGCGGAGGAAGATGAGGCGGCGGAAGTAGCAGGTGCCGTCTCCCTTCACGTCCTCCACCACGTACTCCCCGCTCAGGGGGCTGGTGTCACGGTGCCGCACCGTCCGCACCCCGATGTCCCCTCCCACGGACAGGAAGGGCACCTGCAGGGAGGACAGGGACTGGTGCGAGGAAGGAAAGGCTACAGGAACAGACCCTGGCATTCCCGCTGTCCTGATCACGGCTAAAGGGCCGGGACAAAGCGGACACAGCGCAGGAGCAGCAGGATACGCTGTAGGCAGCCACAGCGGAGCTGGGGACCAGCGCGTGGGACACCAGCTTCCCTCCCATACATACATGTTGGGGTACAGGGAGCAAACACCCCAAGACTTCTTGCAAGAGCTCAGGTTTGGGGAGTTGGGGCAGGAAGGAGAAAACAGAAGGGACAGGAGAAGTTAAAGCCAGGATTAAGAAGGGGCCGGATGCTCTCAGGGTTTTGGGCAGGATGCCTGGTTTTCTTGGGATGCTGGGTTTTGGAGGGCAAGGACTTCACACTGAATCCTGCCTCCAGGCAAAGGCAGCCAGCTGGAGGGAAAAACGAGGAGCTACACCTGAGGCCAGTCTCCTCCCCACCAAGGCAGCCAGCTCACACGTCGCAGCCCCTTGGAGAAGAGGGACTCGCTGCTGGTGGAGAGCCAGCCTGGCCCCAGTTTTGGGGAAGCCAAGCAAAGGGGCCGGGCGGCGGGGCTCACCTGCTGCCGGGCAGGGAGGCCCGGTGGGGCCAGTTCCATCACCTTCCCCGACAGCTCCGCCTGGATGCCGGCCATGCCCTCGTAGTGCTGCTCCCTGTGCAGGGCCACAGTGACCAGGCGCCCGAAGCCCGCGCTGGCGGCCAGCTGCCTCCGCCCTTCCTCCGTCCCAAAGAGCCACTCGGTTTCTCTGCCCTGTGGGACTGCAGAAGGGGCTGCCATCAGCCTGGGCCAGTCCCAGTCCCTGAGCGACCACCCCGGCCTCCAAGAGAGGAGCCACAGGGAATGGCAAGACATCACGAGGAGGTACCACTAGATGCCTAGAACCGTGCTCTGCAACCATCAAGAGAGCCAGGACCTTCCCCGTTTTGGGCAGGCTCATGCAGGAGGCTGGAAAAGCCACGTCTCATAAGAAGGGGGCATCCAACAGCCTCACGACCTGTCTCCAGGCTGTGCTAAGCCCCAGCTTTGCAGGCCCGCAGGGAGGGAACAATGCTGCTGGCAGAGCCCGACATGTCTCTGCGAGGTGCAAGCGCAAAAGCGAAGCGCAGCCCCGAGCAGCCTGGCCCTGGCAAGTCAGGACGCCCACGCAGACCAGCGACGCCTTTCCGGCTGCATCCGCTGCGCTCTGGCTTTATGCAGAGTCGGGCTATGGCGGCTGCCACCAGCATCAAGGCAGGAATCACCACCTTGGAGGCAGGGCAGGCAGCGTCCCTCTGCTGCCAGATGGGCATCCGCTCAGCCGCAAGCTCTGTGCCAGATCTCTGCTTGCACCACCAGGCAAACACATGTCCCGCCGCAAAGCCAGGACTAAAACATCAACCAAACCCCGCACAGGCGGGTTATTTCCCTCTCCAGGCCCAATTTCAGCAGGGCCAGGACCGCTGGCCATTTTGCATCTCCTGGCCAGAGCACCGTCTCATTGCAGGCAGGACAGGCTGTACTCACTGATGAAGATGGCGAAGTGATTGTCCCGGGAAGGTTTCACCGAGGGGCTGTCGACCACATGCAGCGTGTAGCGAGGCTTCCCGCTCTCTTTGTCACACAGATCCAGGGAAACCTGCTCCCTGCAGGGGGTTTTGCTCAGCTGGCTGCAGAGCAGGGCGTAATGCTGCCTGTCCTTCACCGCCGCCACCAGCCGCTCCGCGCTCTCCACCCGCATCGGCTTGTCCTGCTCCTCGGGGCAGATCTCCAGGATCTGCGGTGCCGAGCCGGGAATCTTCCTAAACTTTGTCATGACGTAGACGAAGACTGGTAGGACAAACTGCTGCTTGTCCCCGCTGCCAGCCACCTGATGGACACGCACGACCCAGCCTTCCTGGGAGAAGTATTCCACCGCTTTCTTCAGCACATGGGCCTGAGCCAAGGAGACACAGAGGTAGCGCCCTCCTACCTGCAGAACCCGGCTGATCTCGGCAAACATCTTGTCCACCTTGGCTAGAGTGGCCTCCTCTTCGTTGGTGAGGACGGCATCCAGCGTGCCTTTGTCCAGGACCACCTGGAAGTGGGCGTCAGGGAAGTCCATCTGAAGCATGTCCATCAGCAGGTAGCTCATCTTCGGTCTCTTGCTCCCGTTCCGCTCTTGCATCTGACGGATCACTGCGTCGCTGATGTCGATGTTCACGATGTCCTCGCACATCCCCACGTCGTACATCTGCTCGCTCAGCTCCGAGTTCCCGCAGCCCACCACCAGCACCTGGGGAGCGGCACAAGAGCGGCGCGATGGTGAGAACGCCCTGGCAACGCGCCCCGAAGCCTTTTACGAGCAAATATCAGCCACGGCCACGAGCCTTCTGTGAAAACCACACCCGCAGCAGCTGCAAACCCACTCCGCGGAGCCCCGAGATAACATTCCCATATAGAAAAGCCGCGCGGGCACGGAAGCGATGCATCTGCTGCATCTCTTTTGGGGATGATGTGGGCGTTTTAGCCCCCCGAGCTCCCCGTCCCAGCGTAACTCGTGGCTCTCTCCCGTTCTCTTGCTACGGTGCGCTGGAGGCTTCCCATCGTCTGTCTCAGCGCACGACGGCGGTTTAAGCCGGCACAGAGCTTGCCGCCCGGGAGGCGGCCGGCACGGGGAAGGCTCGGCCCGGGCTCACCTTGTCGCGGGGCCGGACGTACTTGTGCAGGACGGGGCAGAGCTCCGGGAAGGCCCCGTACCACTCGAAGGGGCACTGCCCGCGCTGCCGGAAGAACCGGTCCCAGTACCGGGCTGAGCCGAACTCGGCGGGGCTGCGGGGCAGCAGCTCCATGGCTGGGCGGGCTCCGCCGCGGGGCCGCTCCCGCTGCACGTGTCCCCGCGCCCTGACCGCATCCGGCTGCGCGGCGCGTCCATTGGACGCGGCGGGCCCGCAGCCGATTGGCTGCCTCTCTCCCCGGCCGCTTCCCATTGGCTCGCCGCTCCGCGCAGGACGGCGGCCGCCGCGGGCGGGGGGAAGCCGGTCCCCCCGGGACTCGGTGCTGCGCCGCTCTCTGCCGCTTCCCCCGGCAGACAGGGCGGCAGGGAACGCCCGGGCCGGGCCGGAGCCCCCCCGTGAGGCACAGACCTGCAGCCTAAACAATCCAGGGCTGCTGGGCCGCGCAGCCAACAAAAACGCGGGGAAAAAAAAAAAGGCACCAGTGGCTTCAAAAGGAGCAGCTTTAATGGCAGCCCGCAGCGGGGCTCTCCCGGGGTGCCCGCAGCCCGGGGAGGCTAGCTGGGACCGGAGCGGGGCTCTGTCGAGTTGCTTTGAAGAAAGAAGGTGGAGAGGGCGCTCAGCGCTCTGTAACGGTGCGAGATCGAGTTCTTCACCGCCTTGGGCAGTTCGGCGTAGCTGGAGGGGAGAGAAACCACAAGTCTGAGCAGCAGAGACGCTACAGCGTGTGTCCCCCCAGCCACCGAGAGCTCCCCCTCCGCTCACCGTCTCCCTGCTGGGCTGTAGCGGGGTGTCTGTAGTGACAAGCTGGCAAAGCCAACGACCCCCATCCTGACCCAGGGGTTCCCCATAACCAACCACGTTCAGATCCAGGAGGGCGTTTTCTCCCTGCCACCTTTCCTCGTAAGCAGGTTCCTCTCCACACACAACAACCCTGGCTTTCCTTACGTAAAGAGCTGTAGGTTAAACACTGCTTACGTCTGGTTGTAGCCATCCGGCTGAAAGCAGGGGTCCCAGCCAAAATCTCGAGGGCCTCTGGGCTCCACTATCAGCCCCTGCCACGAGAAAGCAAAAAAGCCCCGTAAGCTGTGGTTTCGCAGCACTTCCCTCGCAGTCGCACTTCAAACACAGACTGAAGAGCTACACGCAGCCATAGCTCAGGCAGTGGTCACCAAAGGCTGGGTACCTGGTACTGTCCTCGTTCCCAGGACGTAAACAAAATCAGCAGCCCCAGACTCAGTGCTCCATCACGCTGCCCTACGCTGACAGCCCCTTTTCCTCCCCCAATTAACAGAGCTAACAACTGCACTCAAATACAACCCTGCCAGAGGGAGATGAGGGGGCTGAAGAGCCTGAGGTAAGGTGCAAAGCGTTCGGCACGTACAGCTGGGCGAAAGGGCTGCAGCATTCAGCACCCACCAGCTGCGCCCTCCCTCAGCCTGTTCCAAATAAGCTCCACGGGCATTCAGTGACCCAGGGGCCACCAAAATCGTCCTCAACAGAGCTGATGCTGTTATGAAATTCACATTACAGCCCTCCTCCCTCAGCGCGTTCCCTTCCCCAGGCACAACACCTACATGAGTCTGGCCTTTGAACAGCTTCACTGGCTCCTCTGGGTTTCCAGTACTGAATGCAAAGGTACAGAGAGCGTAGGCAGATTTGTCTTCAAACCCAGCCAGCAGCTTGTACAGGCCTGAGCGACACAGAAAGGATCCCGGCGTTACAGCCTTTCCCTCGGAGCGCAACACGCCCACCTAGAGACGGATCGAGGGAGCATTCTGCATTCACATCCACAAGAACTACAGGAGGTGACAAAGCTCAGGCACACAGATGCTCTTGGCTGGTCCCTCGTATGACTGAAGCCAGCACCTCAGATCTAACACAGCGTGAGCTGCCGGGCCCCCGCTATTAATTTGGGAGCGGAAGCAAACGAGCACGTGGCACCAGCAAGGACTAAAGCCCACTCTGAATTAGCGTGATCAATGCTCGTGCTCACGATACCAGTGCGGGATTTGCAGTCACACTCTTAACCGCGGGATCAAAGGCAGTCACTGCACACGAGGGGAGGTGAGCATTAGTGGAGAGAGGCTTGCACAGAAGCCAAAGGGAGCAGCAGGTCTTCCAGGTCACACTGATGACCATCAAGAAGTTCCCACAAGCCCTGCCACCAGCAGCAGGAGTCTGGGAATCCAGGGATGATGCTGAAGCTACCGGCAGAAACAACATCCCGTGAAGAAAGGCAGAGAACAGGCTCAAGGAGACAATGCAAAGGACAGAGCTGGACAGACAGGAAAGGAACCAGCTATGAAATGGGCAGCACGGTGGGCAAGCAACTTAGCAGAACCCAGCATGGGCAGGGAGCCATTTCATTTGGAAAGGACCGAGTTAAATGCAGAGCAGTAACACGGGGGGCAGTACCTTCTGGCTTGAGTTTTTCCAGGAACCATTTTCTGAAGGGGAAGAAGAAAGGAAAGATTAATTTTTGCTGTTATTTCTCAGCAATACAGGTATCCTTGAGACATTGTTGCCTATATTTTCATAGCCCTTTGAATCCCTCTTAAATGTGCTGTCAAATCACCTCATCCTGGACTATTTACCAAAAATGACAGACTTGGCTCTTAAACTGAATGGGATACAGTGAAAACAGCAGCAGGGTATTTCATTTACTGCAGTACTGGGGTCTATGTAAATAACCCAGTTCTCACTCATGAGCACTGACATGCCAAAATACATTTCTCAACTCAACTTGTTCACATCTTACACCTAGTTCTAGTGCCAACTTCATCATATAAAGCTTTTATGTCTCTGCTTAGCTCAGCAGAGATAGTTTGAAAGAATTAATCACACTGAAAGTTAATTCCAGGAGCTAAGGCAGTATTTTATTAGAGGAGTCACACTGTAATGTAATAATCTTGTTACCTGCTGGATTAAAGCAGTCCCTATGAGAACCTACAGGACACTCATCCCAGAGCCCTGCTGAAACGCATGGTGCCTTAACTACACAGAGCCCGCTGTGGGGCCAGGTTCCCAAGCTGGCTTGCAAGAGCAGGCGCCATAGATGGGGAGCCAGAGCCAACAGTTTGGGTCTGTCTCTCTCGTCCTGCACCATGACTTACAGCAGGGCTCAAGGAGTTCAAGTCCAGCCCCTGGGGTGCAGGATGAAGCCGAGGACACAGATCAGTAATCACCTCCCTGACCCTATTGCTCCTGGCGTGTGGAGAATCCCCCGAGAAGCACACCCTGCCAGCCTGCGCTCCTAACTCTAGGACATGAAAGGTGAAGCAAGTGCCCTCCTACTTACATGTACGGTCCTGGAAGCCCCCCCAGGGCATTGAAGCACAAGCAGGTATCCTCTACTATAACAGGTCCCTGAACCTACAGCGAAAGCCCAAGAGATGGAAACATTAGACCTAGAGGAAGGCACTGCCTCCAACTCCATTTTCTTACTCTATCCTATTCTCACGTTTCCACGATAACAGGAACGTCACAAAAATCCACCAGCCACTAAAGTTCTTTGCCTCGCAGGCAATCCATACCAGACAGACACAACTAAACCAATGCTCTCCCCAGGCAGGCCAGAGTGGCTGAAACGTGGCAGGGAAGATCTCACATGGAGAAAAACGAGCAGAGCTGAGCACCCCCTGCCCTCTTGGGGGACAGGAATGGTGGGACACGGAGGGGAAAAGCCTGCGTCCTGGAGGCACGCCTGCGTTATCCTCGAGTCTCAGTCCTCACTTGGTTCTTTTAAGACACCCATCCCAGAGACAGCTCTAGAAGGTGATCCATCAGAAGCTCCAGCTGATAGAAAAACTCAAGTGTCCCATAACTGCTGGGGCTGGACTGAAGGAGCTGTCATGTCCTCCTGCTGCTTGAGGAACACACGAGGCCAGAGGAGCAGCAGTGGGACTGCCTACACACCGTGTCACCAGTGAGAATTCACCATCACCCAGCGCAGGCCAGAAACAGGTGGGTGACGGGAGCGCAGCGAGGCCGGGCCAGGCCCCGATGTGTCCCCGACTTCCCTCAGGGCCGGGTCAGAAGCCCCGACGCCCCCAGCTGCCTCCCGCCCCGCCAGGGCTAGGGTCCCCTGGAGCTCCCGCACCCACACCACCGCTCCGACCAGCGGAAAAGGAGAAGGAGAAAGAGAGCGACCTGCCGGGCGGCTTCGCGGCACTTCTGCACGGAGATCTCGTCCGGCTCCCCCTGGTACTCCGGCACTGGGGACACAAAGGCCGGCGCTGAGGAGACGGCCGGGCCGCCGCGTCCCCCCAGGCCCCGCCGCCAACTTACGGTCAATTTTCTTCGCCACCAGCGTGTAGGGAGAGGAGTCCCCGAGGATCTGAGTGACCTGCGGAGGGAAAAGGGATGGAAAAGGAGGAAAAGGGAGGGGAAGTCGCCCGTCAGGCCCCGGCCCCGGCCCCGGCCCCGGCCCCGGCCCCGGCCCCGGCCCCCCGCACCTCCTCCAGCTTCTTGGCGTTGCCCGTCACGAACACCACACTCCGCCGCGCCGGCGCCGCCATCTTAACCCCGCGCGGCGCCCGCGCCCGCGCGCTGAGCCACCAATCACCAGCGGCAGCGGCGGCGCTCCCAGCAAGGCCCAGCCAATGGGGAAAGCTTCCGCCGATGCCTCAGAGAAGAGAACTTCTGGTGCTCCGAGGGAGGGCACTTGCCGCTCGCCGGCGCGCAGCGCCGCCCGTGCGCATGCGCGGGGCTGTCCGAGTCTCGCGAGAGGTGCGCGGAGGGCGGGCGCGGGTCGCCATGGCGGCTGGGGCGGCCGCGCAGGCCGGATCCACCCCGTGGGGCCCCGTCCCCTGCCACAGGCCACCCCCGCGTCCCTCCCTGCCTCCCCACCGCCTCAGGCTCCGCTGGTCCCCGCCGGCAGAGGCCCGGCCTACAGCGGGCACCGGCACCTCCAGCGGGGCGGGGTGACCGCCTCCCTGTTTACTTCCCCAGCGTTTGGCAGGCGGAGGATCCCTCTCCCGATATTCCCTGAAGTAGAATCACACGTAGTTGGGGGAATTGGGTAGTGGATTGCGTTCCAAGCGCTGCTGCTGCCGACCTCTGGCAAGTCTTTGCACATTCTGACACCAGATTTCCTATGTAGGAGCGATCGAGTTTCGTCTGTCTAAAGGTAGATGCAGGACCAGCTGGTGGCTGTAGGAAAAACATTGGTGGGGAGAGCTGGACTCAGCAGTCAAGAGATGGTCCCTGCTCCCGCTGTGGAGCCCTAGAGGAGCAGGGCAGTGAAGCCCAGTGCTCCTCAGCCGAGGGTAGTGGGGAGCAGTGCCCTGCGAAGCAGCAGGGTCCTGGGAGCTCTCCCACCGCACTACCCAGCCCCTCCAGAAGCTCCTGTTTTGCAAGGGGACTCCCCAGGGGGGACTTCCTCCCCTCTGGTCTGGCCAGCTCCCAGGGCTGGGAGTGGGGAGGCTCTCCCCACCTGCATCAGAGCTGCGGACATCCATCTCTGCAGCCCCTGTGCCCTCGGGCATGGGGACCCCGGGGTCTTGTCGCATGGGTCACAGCAGCAAGCCTGGGAGGAGGAACCAGCCCTGCAGCAGGAACGCACAACTCCGGCCAAAACATGCCGTTCCCTGTAAAAAAGCGATCATGTGGAAAACAGCAGCTAATGAAGAGGTCTGTCTTCTGCACAAAGAGGGAATGGGTAAAACAGAACCTACGCTTGGGTGAAGGAATTGTTTTTGTTGTAAAATCTCCTTCATAACAGCTCCTAAGTGAAAACCAACCCCAAAGCATGCAGACGCTGCTGGAAACAACAACCCTTTCCACTCACTACAGTTCTCCCTGCCACCAGTCCAGGGTGGGACGACACAGGCTGCAATATAAAGACCATGGTATCTCAAAGGAACATAAGGAGGACTGCTCTATAACATACCTGAGACCAGGCACTGTAATGGTCTTTTCAGCCTTGGAAAAAGAAAAAAAAGGGGGGGGGGGTGGCATCAATCTATAAAACTTGCTCAATGAATTCTATTACTGTGAAGTTAATGATCAAGATTGTTGATTTGCTGCTGCTGGTGCCTCTCACAGCCAGAGCTGATCCCTTGAGAAGGGGGTGCTGTGCTCAGTGACTTGAATCTAAAACTGATCAACACCTAATCCTGGCAACCCAGGGGAGCGCGCAGAAGGCTTTGGCCATGGCAGCTTTCCCTGCCCAGCATCTCAAGTACAGCCATTTGCACCCCAACCTCTTGGGAGGTGCTGCAAAAGCACTCTGGCAGCGCTGTCGAGGAAAGCCAGCTTTTCCAGGGCGAGAACCTGCTGCCCATGCTCAGCTGCCTGGGGTGGGCCGGGTCCGGTCCCTTTGGTACCGCAGGATGAGTCCGAGGCAGGCACAAGACACAAACGGTCCAGGGTCAGGGGCACTAACCTTGCCACCTCATTTTCCACGGATCTAGGTCAGCTGGAAAAATGCTTGCACATGTCTGAAGCAGCGCACTGCCGGCATGGTGATAACAACAGCACTTCTCGGAGTGGTACGCTGGTGCCTGCACTGAGGAGAGTTCAACGCTGTTTGGAAACTCTCCCTAAGGACATGCTGCTGAAGGAGATCTGGCAACCCAGCAAGGACAGGGTTCAGGAGGGTGTAGCAGCAGCTCCCAACTTTGGCAGCTCTAAGCAGTTCTTTAATACAGTAGGGTTGCCGTGAAACCTTCATCCTACCAGCACCCATTTTCCAAGGCCCTCCGCCCAACTTTAAAGCCAGGCTTTGCCTCTAGCAAGCAACTGCAAAACTAACTTCTCTTGCTCAGACCTGGTGCCAGCAGGGATTTGGAGTCCTGACACGGTGCTGCAGCACCAAGGTCCTTACGTGGGTGACAGCAGCAGCAGCAAAGGCAAGATGGGGCTGGGAGAGAAAGCCAGAGATACTGGCAGGACTCTCCAGCAGCAGGAATTAAGCCTGCCCTAACAGGCAGACCAGAACAGGCACAGCACAGCCATTACACAGGCTTGTAGTGCTGTTAACTCACTTTTCAGCTGGCAGGAAAAGGCACCCGATGGCTCAGCAAGACCTGCAGCCCCCCTGAAGACAGACACAGTCCCTCTTCATCCACCCTCTTGATCCCTTGCAGGTGGAGAGTAGCCAAAAGCATAGGCAGGATGATTTTTGTCCCTTCCACTGGGTGCATGATCTTAAAACCAGGCTACACTTCAGGAGGAAAAACCCAGCTTGGCTTTCTGGTTCCCACCTGGAGAGTGCAGGGCCCACAGAGGGGAAAAGCCCTATTTATATTCCAGCAGGCCAAGCAGAGCTTGTAATCACATCCGACTCTCCAGCCTGCTGTGCACACTTTTAATCCCCTTTTCTGCATGAGGCAGCACCACCACTCAGGTGGAAACCGTGTACAAGGTCCTGGGGGCAGGTTCAGAGGAGGAAGCTGAGACACAGCACTGAGAATTCTCTGGGGCACCATTTCCCCTCTCCAAAATTACTTCAGACACACGCTAAGCAGGACAATGCTTCTCTCATCAGAAAAGAGACAGCAAAAAGAGAACCAGGAGAGCCTGATCTCGGCTCAGCTAAAGTCCCAGACTCATGGCTGGTAGGAACAAGGGTCCCGAAAATAAAGGGCAGACAGAAATGCCACTGACACCCGAGACCGAGGTTGGAGACAGCCAAAACACAGCAGTCCCACCCATGGATGGAGGAGCTCAGCTCCTGTTTAGTCCAGCACAGCGGCCCTTACGCCTCCCTGAGCGCCCCAGTGCATTTGTCTGGGAACAACACCCACCCCACCGGATCACAGGGATCACAAAATGGGCTGGTGTTTGGGACCACAACCACCACATCAAGGTGAAGGGCTCTGAATATGAAATGGTCTTCTTCACCCTGGACTGGTTTCAGGAGAGTTGCTGTCCTTCTGCTGTGTCTTTTATATCATTGGGCTAATAGCTGGACTTTACACAGACGTCTTGCTTTTGGTTAAGAAAACACTGAAACAGCCCTTTCCTAGGGACTCCCGGCAGCGGAGAGCTGTGAATGTCCTCCAGAACACTATGAAAACGTGCAGGAACTCCACATGTACAGTCAAAAATAGGTTTACTGGAATGTCTTTAGTCACAGCTGTAAGCAGCAATACTGAAAACAGTGAGCTTGTACATTCCCATGGCAGGACCAGAAAGTCTTCTGGATTGTAAAACCTAATTATTTCTTTTTTTCCCTCCCTTTTTTTTTTTTTTTTTTTTTGAACAAGAGAGAAGCAACACCCTTGCAGTTCTCCACAGAAGGGTCAGTTCCCTGTAGCATAATGGTATGTTCCTCTTCAGACATTTTTCCCCTCCTTTGCTCCGATGAAAGGACAGAGTCCCCTGTGCCTTCCACAACAGGCAGCGGGGAACTGCTCAAACGGTATTATTATTATTATTACAACTCAACCGTATATACAGATAAACTGTAGTGGCAAGTAGCCAGCTCCAAACCAGAGACCCAGAATTCCACAAAACAGGCGGTTTGGGAACTGAATCTTCTGTAATAAAAAGAGTCTGACAGCAGGAGCAGGTACTTGATGAAAAAAAAAAAAAAGGGTCATTTGGCAGTTCTTAAAACACTGTGTTAGAACTGGCTACTTGCCGCCGCCTCCTCACTCCTTGGAGAAAAACAACTTCAAAGCTATATACAGATATCTCACTTAAATTACACAGCAGTTTGGTTATCCCAGAGCCAGCTCCGCCGAAGCCTCCAGCTGCCCCGTCAGGTACGGTACTTCAGGACTATGGGTACTGGAAAACACAAAGAAACAAGCTCTCATCCACACACCTTCGCATGCAACATCGATCCCTGCCAGAGAGATCCCCCCGTTTCTGTAGTGACAAACACCAAGCAGCTGTGAGGGGAAGTGTTTCCAAGCTCAAGCTAATGCAATCTGCTGCCTGCACACACACTAGACCACATTTCCTGCCACCTTCATCTCCTTCCAGCTTCCTAAAATTAAACCAGATGGGATTTTCCATCAGTCTCTCTCTCTACAACACTCCTACCCTGCTGCCAGCTCTGCCTCTCCCGCTGCAGGCTGTGTGTCAGCAGGACAACGGGCCGCGAGGGTTTTGCCGAAGTAACAAGAACAGTTCGAGAGCTGCCCCCGGCCATGATCGGTGGGAGGAAAACCCTCCGGACCCAGCGGCACGGAAGGTCTGTGCTGCTGTGCTGGGCTGCTTGGATCCCTGGAACACATCATTCTGCATGCAGAGGGCTGAATTACTTCTTCTGCCTGGAAGAAATACACTCTGGTTGTTATTACCTGTTTGGTAGAAAAAGCAGCGAGAACTCTGCTCTGGGGAGCTCCAGAGAGACCAGGAAGGGCAGAGGGCAGGGGAAGGGACCAACTGCAAAGCCACAACAGCTACTTGCTGAAAATTAAGCAGCCTGGCAGCTTTGGGGAGGAGCGTTTGCAGGGAGCAGGCCCATTGCAAGATGGTTGATATATGTGGAGAGGCCTTTGGAAGACATTGCTCTGGTCTGAAACTCTTCCATCTACTCCCATCAGCCTTAGGATCAGTCAGTGCCAACCCTGGATCGATACAACATCGGCAGGGCAATGTTGGCTTTCTTCGGCCACAGTCAGTAGGACTTGGTTTGATCCTGCTCCTCTGCGTGCATGTTTAAACCTTGCAGAAGAGGAGCATGATGTGGGCTACAGGCACCACTTATGATAGTTTAAGGCAGAGTGGGGCCCAACCCAGTGGCTCAGGTGCTCTCCCCCAGGGACAACAGTACCATGGTGTCACTCACAGTGTGGAGCGCCACGAATATTTCAATGCCAGAGATGGCTGGGGTGACCTGGAGCTACTCACCGATGATCACGAGCAGCAGAATGACCGCCACCAGCGCCATGATCGCCTTCATCTGCAAGGGGAGCACAGAGGCATGTTACACAAGGTGCCACGTGTAGCTGCTTTGACCTGAAAGGAGGCCGTTGCCTTCCAGCATCTTTTCAGCTAGAAAGCAGAGCTTCTCCATCCCCTCCCAGAGGAGGGCAGGTAACCACCCTTTAACAAACCCACCCCTGCCTGTTCCTGTTCTTGCTCACCTTGCAGCCTCGCCACCACATCTGTCTCCGAAGCTGCTTGGCTCTGTTGCTAAAAGCTGTTGCGTTGTCTGATAAACTTTCTGTTGAAGGAAAGAAAAGAGGCGATTCAGCAGCACACACACACCGTCAGAGCATCCACTCGTTCTACTAACTCCACTGAGTTTTAAGGGGAAAAGACCCAACCACAGCGTGATTCACCAAAGCCACAGCAGATGCCAATGTGACGCCCTTCCCTAGAGCACACACAGACCTGCCGAGTCCCACTGAGCCCCCTTTGTACTGGCTGCCCTCTGAGGGCAGGAATTTGCTCTGCAAGCCAGCAAGCGAGCGGACAGCTGAAGTGCTCAGGGCAGTTGGGAGATGGACTGATCTACCTTTGCTTGAAGGGCTAACTAAATCACAGCACCCAAACACCTCCAAACTAGTGCCTGTGTGCGGAGCAGCAGAAGGCGAAGGTGTAAAGAGGAGAATGCCGGCAGAAAGTCAGATCTGCAGCCCAAGGCTGGGAAACACCACTCCCAGGAAGGATAGAAATACAAGCCCAGGTCTATCATCAGGCACTTTCTGAACAGAAACCAGGTAACCTGGCCAAGCAACAGGGAAGAGATGTGGGGAAGAGGCCAGCAGAGCTGCATTTAGCATCGCACCTGATTTATCCTGCAGGTCATCCAGCCGCTCGCCTCTTTCAATCACCTTCGTGATGTTCTCCTGCATAACGTCGATGACTTCGTCCACTTGGTTCTGGACGCTAGAGCGGAGCAAAGGCAGGGTGAGGAGCAGAAGCAAGCACCACCAGCTGCATTGCAGTGCCAGCCCTTGCTCAGAGTCGCCCAAGCTGATGGGGTCCAGGAGCCCACCAACAAAAATCAAAGGGGACAACAGTGGAGGGAGGTTGATGGGATGCTGAGAGAGCCAGACGCACGGCATCGCCTGGGGTGGGTCTCTGGCAATCCCAGGAAGGGTGAGGGAACACAAGGGGCTCAAAGAGAACACTGGGAAATCAGCAGAAGCAGGCCTCCCTCTGTAACACCTTTAACACAAAAATGCTGTAAGAAAAGGCACTAATTGCTGTTGGTGGGCACCTCTGCTGCAGAAGAGCTCATATCAATGGGAAAAATATATAAAAACTGCACCTTATCTTTCTAGATTTCATAGAACCTCGCACTGCACCTTTGCGAAATAACTTGGGGTGAAATCAAAGCAAGGTGCACTCTCCCCTCTGGGAACTGAGCTGCTAAATGAAACCCACTCTGACAGGGGCATCAAGAGGACAGTAAAGAAATGGCTGATATGAGCTAAACCAACTTATTATAATCCATCTTTTCATAGGTTACGCAACTCTGTGGGTAGTCGCTTCAGTGAACAGTAGCCTAAATCATACCCGCAGGGTTATTATAAATGCATTTATTCACTCCATAAAAAAGCCACACTGGTAAGAGAGAAAAATTCTCCTGGTGGAAAAATACTGCTACATTCTGGTTTCTATTTTGGAGCTAATACACTTTAGTTTTCCTGGAGATAGAAATAAGAAATTTCTTGGGGCCCTAGGGAGGCAATACATTGTTTGAGACATACCATTCCCAGAAAGCAACAGCAACGTCTTGGAGGCAACGCTACACAGGGCAACAAAACAGAAATAGCTCCAGGCCTCTCACTCTGCATAAGCATTAGGTTTGACGACTTAGGTTGCATTGATTAAAAACATTTAAGCTCTTCAAACATATCGAAATGCATCCAGCATTTCCCAAATATGCAGCACAAATAGGCCGCTCTCCACGTTACCAGAAACACACACCTCCTATTAACAGTGTGCCACTGGTGTCCCCAAAGGGAAGAAGGGTTGCCACCACCCCATCATTTGCACCTGCTTAGCACACTCTCCCGCTCCCCAAATTATCCAGTCACAACATCTTCCTCCTTGGACCCATGCAAAACCCGCTCCTCCCTACTGCCATCTCGCAAATGCAGATGTTCAAAGATGCTATTTGCCAAATCAGAATTTTTACAGCAGCACCAGACCCAAGTCCACCACTTAGAGAGCCACCAGTATCCAGCACCTAAGCTCAGAGCTCTTGGTACGACGAGGACAGCATATCCTCCACCATGGCCCAGGAATCCGGGGCCAAGGGAGACCCAGAGCAACTTGTCTAAGGCCAGTCAACAGGGCATTGCAGAACCAGAAACAGGGCCCCATCCTAGCCACCATGCCTCTAATTAATTAGAGACATAGGTTTACATTGACCTATTTCTCCTGTCTTCCTACCAGCCACATGCCTCTTGCCGAGCAGACACTTGCACCGAGATGCACACGAGGAGTGGCTGCAACAAGCAACAGTGGTCGCAATGGAAAAGCACGTGCCTTGCTCACATTCACGTATCGTTCCAAAAACAGGCAAGGAAAGTCATTAAAAGAAAAGGCTTTTTTCTCCCCAAAAAGCTCTAGAAAGAGCTCCAGATCTTTGAATATGAAGGGGCTTCCCATCTTAGCATTTCAGGTCGGGCTCTGTAGCACCACTGCACTGCAGCTTCCAGAGCTGCAACAGCCTGGCGACCCCTCTGAAGCCAATTTCTGACTCAACAGCCCTCATATAGCACATGCTGGACTCCAGCAGCGCACGTAAAAACTTGCTTTATTTAAGACACCACAAGAAAGAAACCTGCCTTCCCTGTGCTGCATCGGAGAGTCCGTGGGAGCAGCATCTCTCTGCACCCCTACACCGTGCGGTGGGTGGCAGCTCCTGCCTTCCGCATCGATGGCGGCCGCCTGCAAGGAGTTTCTTATCTGGAGGGGAAAGGCATAGATAATCCCCAAACGCCTCTCAGCAGGAGGAACCTGCCCCATGCCCATGAGCCTGTTCTGATCCACCATTTGTTCTACAAGGTATGAGGCGAATGGCAGAGCTGCCACCATTGATAAAGCGCAGAAGTGGCTCTGAGGACGCAGGCAGATGCTGCCTGGGAAACACGCGGTGGTACCCTGTGGAGCAAAGTGTCCACGCCATGCAGGACACATGCGGCCCCGTGGCCCTTCCTTGGGGCCACGGGTGAGGATGTGAGGAGGAGGCATGCTCTGCGAGAGGGTTTCCTTACCTCGGCACAACGGACAAGTCCCAGCTCGGAGCCGCCAGCAATGCTGCTATAGCTTGGAGCGAGAGAGGAAAAGCAGAAACATCTGCTATCCCAGATGAGCCAACTTGGCAAAAACTCTAAGGCCTTAAACATCAGTTTCACAGGCAGAAGACTACATTAGCAGTATGTAAATGTTTCTAAAATCATTTACTGGCTTCAAAACAAAGAGATTTCCTCCCACAACAGATTTGTAACCAAGTTATCTTGGTACAACTAACAAGAGGGTGCATGCAAGGTTACAATGCATCTCGGAACGTGCAGCGCAATGCAATGCCACCTGTATCCCCGCCAGTACAGGTCAGAGCCTGGAGAGATGCTGCTGCAGTCCCAGGGCAGCCCAAAGCCTTCGAGGCAGAGCGGGCAGGTATGTAACTTCAAGCTGCTCTGCTGTGTACCAGCATTGGGAGACACCTATGGAGCACAGACCCCCACTGTCCAAGTTGCATTTCAGCGTCCCAAGTTTTCTTTTCACCTGAGCTGTTGGCGAAACGCTGCGTGCCTTTGCTGCCTGCCCATAGCCTGTGCATTCTGTTAGCCATCCCCAAGAGAACAAAACATTTCACAGATGGAGAATGGAGGCACAGAGAAGTCAAAGCTTAAACTCTCGCAAATGTTGAGGTGTTTAACTCCCGTGGAACACAGACACATTTGAGCACCCCAATACCTTTTGGTATCTGATGTAAAAGAGAACCCTGGAAAAAAAAAAAACCAGGAAGGAAGAGACCAAGCCAGGGAATGAAACTTCAATCTCCACGCAGTGCCTTAACCAAACCCTAAGCCACTCCTTGCTTTCTGCTCTCTCCCACCCATCACTGCTGCAAGAGATGCCTCTCCAGGAGGGGGCTGAAAGATGCCCAGCCTATGCATTAGCCTATGCAGTTTCTGAGCAAATTCAACAATTCCCACTCGTTTGGCATGCTCGAGGTTGGAGACTCAAGTCGCAACAAGAAGAAAATATTTTGTTTTATTTGGCAAGAGAGAACGAATCCTCTAATACGAAGTGTATTTCCTGCTAGGGAGATATTGGCTTTTGAGACATACATTTCATGTGCTTCGCTCCTGCCAGATTTCCAAGAGAAGTAAAGTAGAATAAATACCTGCCAGGAAAGAGAGCAAGACAAAAGCATAAAATATGTCTCCCATGTCCCTTCTTCTTACTAATTACTGCAAATATGATGCTTTTAACAAGGAGAGCAAGTGCACACCACCAAAGCAGCAACAAGAGACCCACTGGCGCTTAGCTGGGTTTAAACTCTTCTGTCTTGTGCTTTGTCTGGTCCAGAGCAGGAGGAATAAGCCTCTCCATTTTGTCCGCACTGGGTTAGCTACTGAAAAACTCCCTGGTGTTGGGCTGGTCACGGTGTTGGGCTAACAACAGTGCTGCATTCTTCAGATGGCGTAAACAGGCCATGCACGCACCATGGGATGTGCTGCTCAAGGCTGCTTCTTGTCTCCAAGCTGGCTGTTTACAGCCAGCATGACACACTTCTATTTTCCACCCCAGCGATATTAATAGTGCTGTGTATTTTGGTGCAAATTACACCCAAACACCCCTCGTTGTGGCAGTAACCCAGGGAAGAGGGAACAGGATGGAGAGCCAAGCCGGCTGGACGGTGCAAAGGCAGGAGGCCAGCGCAGCACAGCACTCCGAGGCACGGCTCTCTGCAGAGGGGCAGAAAAGGGGGGCAGAAAGCCCTGCCGTACTCAACAAGGGGATATCAGCGCTGAACCGTGCCACAAATCCCTGGTTTTAAGTTGCTGCTTCATCCCAACTGTGAGGAAGACAGCAGTCTGTGCCTCCCTGAAGCCTTTCAGTCCTTGAAAGGATTATACCCAACAACGATGCCTGACAACACGGTCTCGATATCACCTTCAAATGAAAGCCTGGACTATGGCTGGGGTCCACTGCACAACCAACCACCTGCAATGAGCAGTCAGTCCCTGGGAAGCTGCTATCAACTCTTGCCTTCAAACCATTCCCCAAACCCTTCCCCTCCTCCGGACGTAACTTGGGGCTTGCAGCCAGACAGAGCCACTGGGGCCGAGCCCCGGGGCCGGGAATGCTGGCCACCCTCAGCAACGCAATGGGGGAATCACAGGGACCAAGACCTGGCTCCCGGGGAACCACAGCAGTGTGCTGAGCCTCACTGCCAGCACGAGCAGGAACCCGAATCCAGCAGCACGGTTGCCTGAAAGCAGAAACATCAGGAAGTCAAGCAGCGCAGAAAAGGGGGGGATTTTGGTAACGCTTTTGAAAAGATGACCTGTGATGAGAGGCTCCTATTCTAAATAAAACAAACCCAGGTGGAAGATGAACGTCCCACCTTCCCCCGAAAAGGCACTAAGAGCTCTCATGACACACGTTCAGGTCTTCTCACAAAGCCTGGAAGCAAAGGCAGAGTAGAGAGACCAGCTCTCCCTTACCTGTTCTTTGCAACTTTGGGGAAAAGGATAAAAGCCTGTTAAAAGCTACCTTTCAGCTCCAGCCTACCCCAGGGACAGGGGGGTCTCAGAGGGAGCCTAAGGGACCCCACGTGGCCACTTAATTACCGGGGGAGCGTCCACCCCAACCGAGCAGCTGTTGGGACAACAGAGCCTGAACTTCCAGACCTACCAGGGCAAAACACAGTACGGAGGGGACTGTGACGCTTCCTCCTGCCACTATTGCTGGCTCTAACTTGTCTCCTTCCCCTACGAGGTTTGCAGTGTTCCCCACCATCTCCTTCTGCAGCTGAGGCAGCCTCGAGGGTCTCTGCTGCCAAACTCTCCGCCTTGACCGAAGCCCCTGACTGCCAAGGACAACTAGGAAAAGTTTCCAGTCTTGCCCCTCACATTCAACATGTTCCGCACCTTTGCTCCCATGATCCCATCACTTTTTCCTCTACCCAATCCTCCATCCAATTTCCTTCTACGCCTATCTTCACGCCTCGTTCCTCCAGCCCCATATAGCTACAATCTCTCTAGCTTTGCCCAGCTACACCTCAGCTCTCCAGATGTGCAAATTCCTCCTTAAAATGTCTTTTCCTTACAGTGTTTCAGCAGCAACCCAACCCTCCTTTTCCTCCTCTGTTGAAACAAGAACAGACTGCACCATTACGAGACCAGGCATCAATCCATCCAGCAGAAGGGCTGGTCCGATCAGAAACTTAATAATAAGCTCCACGACAAGAAGTGACAACTGCACCCTGTAAGTGCTTATTAAACAAAGCAATCAACATTTGATGAGAGCAGAAAATAGATACCATTTTATAATAGATGCTCTAGATACTAGATAGATGTAGCCATTTGCTATCCCAAGGGACGTATCCCATACCAGGCCCACTAGACAATCTCTGGCAACAGGCAAGCCTCACGTGTGTTGGGCATTAGTCACATCACACGTATGAACCCACCACTTCCTGGATGAATTCTTCTTTCATTTTTCTTCTCCTTCAAAGCCGCTGTGCTATCCTCCACCTCCTGAAAATACACTCTTCCCTGCCTCCTGAAAACTCCCACATCCCCTCTACCTAAGCCCCCGCTCCCTCCTGCCTGGACAAGACAGTGGGAAGAGACCAGCTCCCGTTTTCCCCTGCCACGCAGGGAAGGCAGAAGATGCTCTGTAATTCCTTTCCAGCAGAGGCTGAAGGGGTAGGTGTCACCCCCTCTCTACCTTTTTGTGGGGGTGAGACCCTCATAAAACCAATTCTCATCCTTTTCATTCACTCCAGGCCAGCGTGGCACTGCCCTAGAAGGGAGGCTTTATCCACTCTGGCTTATCGTAAGGACCAGTGCGCCTCTACCAACAGCACCCTAACACCCCAGAGGGAGCAGAAACGCCCTGAAAACTCAGGGCGCAGTGACTGACCCACTGCCTCTTGTGTAACTGGAGTACACTTTGCCCCTCAAGGTAACGTGGCAAGCGGGCACACAAGCAAGCACTGCCTAACGCTGACGTTGGCAATGAGTCATCTCAGAGCTGCACTGGCTTCTTCCTGGCATGAAAAAAATCCCTAACGAAGAGCAACTCTCGGGCTGCACACAAGACAACCCAGTCTGAATAACGCTCGGTCATCAGTCTCCACACAGATCTCTGTTCTGGCTCCGCGGAGGTCAGCAAAGGAAACGGTGCAACACAAACCAGGGGTCTGTGAATATCCCCCCCTTTCCACTAAGTACCACCATCGCATCCCTCACAGGAAAGGGCGGGACAAACTGGAGCCCAGAACAAGCATTATGCAGGAAATGACTTGATGGGAGAAGGATCCAGAGTGTTCACTCCTTCCTTCTTGCCCTAATACAGTCAATAATCCTCCTCCAGCTGTAATGGTTTCCTGTTTGTCCAGCTGCTTTGTCCCACTGAGTCACTGCTCATCTCCAGGTCACCTATATCAGGTTTTTACCTGGAGAAGAGGAGGCCAGAGGACCAGCCACTGCCCAAAAAACATTGTCCTGGTGTGCTCCTGACCACTTCCTTTCTTGAAACATTGAGGAGCAAGTTACAGGAAAAAGAAAAAAAGCAATGAAACAATAAAAAAAGGTGCTAGCAAAGGTTAAAATTCAGGATTAATGCTCTAGACAAAGAGCCTCATAAAAGCATGGAACAGGTCATCACCAGATACAGCAAGGGCTTTAGAAACTCTGCTAAGCTACTGTGATACAATCCTATCCCTTCGCCTCGGTCAACGCACAATTTCTTGATAGCTTGAATCAAATTTGAGGTTTTCCTTAGCTGTGGACATGTAGGGTAGGAAATGTCAATTAGAAGAAAGAAAGCACAAGCCATGCTCGTATTCAGAACTACACAGAAATACTCCGGTAGACAGCAGCAGGAGCTCACAGTGCCAGAATAAGATGTTATCTGTGTGACACTGAGGAACAACAACTTACTGCCTGATCTTGTCATTCCTGGGTCCAAATCTTGGTCCAGAAGGCCCTCTCCTGCAGGCAGAAAAGAGAGCAATCAGGATGGAAGATACAACGAAAACATGTATTTAAGCCAAAGACTCAAAGACAGAACCAATGCCTTGTGGATGGAGGATTGTTCTCATGTCTCCCATCAGTCCCTCCCATGTCTTAGGATATGTGGGACACCCCACTCTTATACAGGTCACACCTATTAAGTCCTAATTCACGCTCAATACCACGGCTCCAGGAGATCATCTCAAAGGAATCAAAGGTTTTGATTCCCAGGCCTCCACCTATGTGGAAGGGAGCAGCTTTTAGTATTCGACACCTCCAGCCTCAGAGATGTAGGCAGTTAAGACATCGCATTCCCTACAGCGGCCGTTCAGAAACTCACAAAAAAAAGTCTTCCTCTTCATCCGAATCTTCCTCCAACAGGTTCCTCTGCAAACACAGAAAAAAAATAAACCACTTCATCGATAAGCAACCACCATTTCACACACACACACAATTTCCAGACCTTAGGATGCAGACAGCATCCTCTGACTGCAGGTTACACGTGAGCCCTCCTTTGGAGAGCATCAATGGTACTTTTTAGGTGTCTAGAGTTGTGCTGTTTCTTTCTGCTTGTGATCAGGGGCCGAGCTGGATGTCTCTGTGCCACTATTATCACCTCGGCAGTATTTGCTAGCTCTGTACAGCACAGACCAATGCACAGCTCTGCAGCTCTGTCTTGGGACAACTCGAACCTCTGCCACCCAGCCAAACTGGATTTGTGTCAACGACCAGTTGCCTGCGCAGGTTCAGATCCCAATTCTAGGGATCAGTACAACTCCCTACAATGCAGAAGCAACCAGTGCATCAGCACGTTGAGCCCTTCCTTGGAAAGCAGCAGCAGAGCCCCTGCGCAGGCCAGCTGTGGAAGGAAGGCCCTCTCTGCTCAAGGGACGATCCCCAGCGCTGCACTCGGTCAACGGCAGCTGCTCAAAAAACGTCGGCATCGCCTACAGCCACCCTGGGGTATCCCATCCACGTGGGAAGTCAGATCTGCTCCTGATTTGGAGGACGTGGTTTCTCCAGCCATCTGATGGCAGCGGGCGTAAGAAGAACAACCGCAAAGAAACACGCTGGGCTCCCCGCACAGCACGGCCGGAGGGGTCGGCCGCTTCAAACCCCTGACTCAGGCAAAGGCTACGGCTGGGCTGGAAAGCAGAGCGGTCTGGTAGCTCCTCTGCTTCGTGCCAAAGGGCTCCTCCTGGACTCAGATTTGCTGTTCTACTATACCCCATCAGATGATCCAAAGGTTGATTTTTAAGAGCAACCCCACAATCCCACTTAAGCCTAAAAGTTTTTGGACAAAGACGTTACTAGAGTTCATTTCATAGAATCATAGAATCATTAAGGTTGGAAAAGACCTCTAAGATCATCGTGTCCAACCGTCCACCCAACACGCCATGTCCACTACACCATGTCCCTAAGCGCCTCATCTACACGTCTTTTAAATACCTCCAGGGATGGTGACTCACCACTTCCCTGGGCAGCCTGTTCCAAGGCCTGAACACTTTTCAGTAAAGAAATTTTTCCTAATATCCAATCTAAACCTCCTCTGGCGCAACTTGAGGCTGTTTCTTCTTGTCCTATCGCTTGTTACTTGGGAGAAGAGACCAACCCCCACCTCGCTACAACCTCCTTTCAGGTAGTTGTAGAGCGCGATGAGGTCTCCCCTCAGCCTCCTCTTCTCCAGGCTAAACAACCCCAGTTCCCTCAGCCGCTCCTCATAAGACTTGTGCTCCAGGCCCTTCACCAGCTTCGTTGCCCTCCTCTGGACACGCTCCAGCACCTCCATGTCCTTCTTGTAGTGAGGGGCCCAAAACTGAACACAGGATTCGAGGTGCGGCCTCACCAGTGCCGAGTACAGGGGCACGATCACCTCCCTACTCCTGCTGGCCACACTATTTCTGATACAGGCCAGGATGCCATTGGCCTTCTTGGCCACCTGGGCACACTGCTGGCTCATGTTCAGCCGGCTGTCGACCAGCACCCCCAGGTCCTTTTCCTCTGGGCAGCTTCCCAGCCACTCTTCCCCAAGCCTGTAGCGTTGCCTGGGGTTGTTGTGGCCGAAGTGCAGGACCCGGCACTTGGCCTTGTTGAACCTCATACAGTTGGCCTCGGCCCATCGATCCAGCCTGTCCAGGTCCCTCTGCAGAGCCTTCCTACCCTCCAGCAGATCAACACTCCCACCCAACTTGGTGTTGTCTGCAAACTTACTGAGGGAGCACTCGATCCCCTCGTCCAGATCATTGATAAAGATATTGAACAGGACCGGCCCCAGTACTGAGCCCTGGGGAACACCGCTCGTGACCGGTATATTTCTCATATCAGGGCAGCATGAATTTTCCAATTGAGCTGCGGGCTCCCAGTAACATCTATTTAGGATCAAATATAATCAAGAGGGGGAAATGGCATGCTAAACATGTGGGCCTAGGAACACATCGGCTGCTCCTTACAGTACCAACAGCTGCTGCTTCCTCTGTGCATATATCTGGGCTCTCACCTGCAAGCGCAGTGCTCTTATTTTGAAGCTTACCTACATTTCCATCCTTGTCACATTTGCTCAATCAACTTAAGCAACCTGCGAGACCATGCAATAGCTTCAGCCATCGCTTCCCTCAAGGGATGAGCGAACTGCTCTTGGCAACACCGGATCCTTGTCTCACTGACAGCTATCGTGAGCTGCAGCAACATTCTAGACTACAGTCTAAACTCAGTTTTAGCACAGTATGACCCCAGGACAAACACATCAGGTTAAATCCACGTTGTCTAAAACAGGCAACTGCACCACTTTGATCTGTATTCAAAGCCTGAAATGTCAGGGGACCTTGGCGACAGGAGAAAAATTCAGCTGTAAAGCGCAGGGTAACTTCACACGAGTCCTTCAGCCAGCTACGCGGGGAGGAGAGCCGCGACGTGCCCAGGCCAAGCTCTGCGGAGAGGCAGGAGGCTGGAGCACACCGGGATCTCACGGCCGTAGACGCAGCCTAAAGGAACTGGAACAGGTTCTCAAAACAGCCGAATCTCCTAATGGGGTTTGTTTTAAAACACACAGATCAGGTTTGCTGCACAGACAGTCCCCTCGCTAGCTAAATGTCACTGTCAACAGCGATACGGCTTCTGGGCCCTGCGGCTGGAGGCTGCGGCGGCAGGAGCCCCTTCGGCAAAGGGAGCTGTAACTTACCTTGCACCGGCCCGGCGGCTAACGGCACAGGGCAATGTGGGGGCCTTGGGGTCCCCGAAGGTGTTAACACCAATGCGGGCACCTGCCCCGGGCACCCCTGCGTAAGTAACAGCCTGTAACGGCACCGGCACAGCCACCGGCACCGCAGGGCCAGGCTGGCCCCCCCGCCGGCACTCACCCGCTCGCTCTTCACCGAGCCCGTCACCTCGTCGTCGTTCAGGTGCCGCTTGAATTTCGGAGGCATGGTCTCTACCTGCAGGAGAGGCGGCTTCGTGCCCGGGAGGAGAAGCCTGGAAGGGGAGGTGCAGGGAACGGCCGGGTCACCTCGCTGCCCGGCGCCTGAACCGCGCCTCTCCCGGCCGCCCCTCGCCGGGGCCCGGGAGGATGCGGTGGGGAAGCGCCCGGCGGGGGCCCGCGGGCGGCCGGGGAGCCCCCGCACCGGTGGGCCCGGAGGAGTGGGGGGGAAGGACGAAATGGCCCCTGGACGGGGCGGTGCAATGGCCCCGGGGAGGGGGATGCAAGGACAGCCGGTGCCCAGGACCCGCGCTTTCGCCCGGCCCCGCCGCTCCAGTCCAGCCCTCCAGTGCCCCGGGGGTCACCGGCGAGCAAAGCCGGTGCCCAGACAGAGCATTCGACCCCCGCGGCGGCGCAGGGTCCCGCCCCCCCCCGCCCCACTCACCGGGCTCCGCTCCGGGCCGGGCCGGCGGGAAATGGCCGGTGCAGCAGCGGCGGCGAGTCAGCTGTCCCATCGACCGCCTCGGCGCTCCACCCGTCGCGCCGAGCGCCGAGCTATCGATGCCGGGGCGGGACGAGGGCGGAGAGAGGGCGGAGTCGGGGGCGGGGCTGGTCTCGGGGGCGGGGTCGGGGTGCGGCGGGGCGCGGAGCTGGGAGCCGGCGGGAGCGGCTGGGGAGGCGGGCGGGGGCGGCCCCAGCCCGGGAACACGCTGGCTCGGGAGCCCGGGGGCTGGCGGCGCTCCCGGCTCGGCCCCGCGCGACGCCTCCCTGCCAGCAGCGGGGGGGTCCGGCCGCCGCGGCCCCCGGCATCGCCCCTGGCACACGGCCCCGGGAGCAAAGCCCTTGGCCGCGGCCGCAGGCTGCCGGAGCCCGGCCAGCGGCCTCGGGGAGACCGGGGGGGGAGCGCCGGCTGCCGCTGGGTGAAAGCCGCCGTCGCCACAGGCATCTGGAAGGTTCCGGCTCGTCCGTCCCCCCGCCGCCCTGACCCTCTCCCCGCCGCCCTCCCGCCCTATAAATGCGGGCGACTGCGCCCGGCGTGCGGCGGAGCAGAGGCACTGAGGGCGCGGGGCCATGCTGGGGGCCTGGCTGCTGCTCTGGGGGGGCCTGGCCCTGGGCTGCCGGGGCGAGACGGCCTTTCTCCAGCGTGCCGATGACAGCGCCGGGCGTTGCACCTACTCCTTCACGGTGGCCAGCCCCGTCGAGGCCGCCTGCCCCGATGCCAGCGGCGTGCCGGAGATGCGGGCCGAGCTGGCCGCCCTCGCCGCCCGCCTGAGCCGGCTGGAGAGCCGGGAGCGGGGCGCGGGGGGCTCAGGGCCGCGAGGAGGTGAGGCAGGGGCTGCTCGCCTGGAGGCCGCCTACAGCGAGCTGCTGCGGGCCAAGTCCCGGCTGGAGGAGGACAAGGGGCGGCTGGAGCGGGAGAAAGAGGAGCTGGGGAGGCGGCTGGAGAGCAGCACCCAGGAGATCACCCGGCTGCGGGCCACCCGCTGCCCCCCCGGCGGAGAGGGGCCCGGCCGCGACGCCCTGCGTGCCCCCGGCAAAGGTAAGTGCCGGGGCTGGGACTCCCTGTGCATCCCCACCACTGACTCCTCGCCAGTGCCTCTGCCCCCAGCACTGGTCAAGTCCCTTTGCTGCCCCCCATGCGGTGCACCCACTGCTGCCCCCGCTCCTGGGGACCCTGGCGGGGCGCTCACCCGTGCAGGGCTCAGCCCTACCGCGGGGTCGCAACCCATTGCACCAAACCCCCTCCCCATCCCTGAATCAGGGCTGGCAGCCGGAGCCCTCCTCATCCCATCACCTGCCCCGCAGCAGAGGGGGGGACGCAGGGGACCGCACTAATCCGGGGGGGATTAGGAGTTTCCCTCAAGGAGCATTAAACCCCGCACTTGGGGGGCAACAGCATCAGCAGCTGTGGAGCAGGGACCCCATCAGCAGGTCACAGATGTGCCCCTCTGCAGCGGGAGGGGGCATTGGGCTCCTGACCGAGGCGTTGGCATTTCGAGGGGCAATGGTCTGGCGTCGAGCCCCCTGAGGGGGGGCATGGTGGTGAGGGGGGCTGGCTTGGCCCCTGCTCACCCTGCGTCTGGCCCCGCCGCAGCCTCCCGCTGGGACCCACAGCCCCTCGCCTACCAGGAGCTGCAGTCGGAGAGGACGGAGGTTCCTGCGTCCCAGCTGCTGGAGGAGACGACGCTCGGCCGCCCGGGGAGCAAGGACTCGGGTACTGCCACCGGCACGGCCGGCCAGCCCCATGCTCCGCTGCTCACAAATACCCCCTGGCCCTCCCGAGGGGCTCGCCGGGTGCCGCTGCGGTGCAATAACCCCTTTCTCTCTCCCCTCCTGTCCCCGAGCAGGCTGCGGTGAGCTGGTGTGGGTGGGGGAGCCCCTCGTCTTCGGCCGGGCAGAGTCCATCGCCGGCAAGTACGGTGTGTGGATGAAGGACCCCGAGCCCGTGCCCCCCTTCACGCGGGAGACCACCTGGCGCGTGGACGCGGTGGGCACGGAGGTCCGTCAGCTCTTCCAGTACGAGGCGGCCGAGCAGCTGGCTCAGGGCTACCCCACCAAGGTGCACGTCCTGCCGCGGCCCCTGGAGAGCACGGGGGCCGTCATCTACCGCGGCGGGCTCTTCTTCCAGCCCCGCCGCTCCCGCGCCGTGGCCCGCTACGACCTGCGGGGAGAGGCCGTCACGGCCGAGAGGGAGATCCCTGGCGCCGGCTACCACGGGCAGTACCCCTACTCCTGGGGGGGCTACACCGACATCGACCTGGCGGTGGACGAGACGGGGCTCTGGGTGATCTACAGCACCGAGAAGGCCAGGGGGGCGATTGTCCTTTCCAAGCTGGACCCCGAGACGCTGGAGATCCGGCGGACCTGGGAGACCAACATCCGCAAGCGGGGGGTGGCCAACTCCTTCGTCATCTGTGGCACCCTCTACACCGTCAGCAGCTACTCGGCGCCCAACGCCACCATCAACTTCGCCTACGACACGGCCACCGGCACCAGCCGGGCCCTCAGCATCCCCTTCGAGAACCGCTTCCGCTACCTCAGCATGGTGGACTACAACCCTGCTGAGCGGCAGCTCTTCGCCTGGGACAGCTTCAACATGGTCACCTACCCCATCCGCCTCTCCCGGCTGTGAGCTGGGGCCGGGGACACGCTGGCTCAGCCCCTCCGACCCCCGCACGCACCTCGGCACCCCGCTTCACTCCCCAGCTCCCCCCGGCACGGCCGGGAGCGCCGGCTCAGACAGCTCCGGGCGATGGTGGGGCCACACGCTGACCAGCCGAACCGCGATGGGGCCACCAACGTCCCCGCTGGCACCTCTGGCAACATCCCATCGTGCTTGTGTGAGCAGAGGGAAATTGTTTCTCCGGAGCCTGGTCGAGCCAGTGAAACGCCTCTCCTTGGCCTCTGCGGGTTTTGGATGGGCCACAGCGGTACCCAGCCCTGAGCCGCTCCAGCATCCTCCAGGAACTCCCAGCCCAGCCCCCCCAAATTTGGAGCAGGGAGGGCTCAGGCACAGTGAAGACCGGGCAGGGCAGGCGGTGGAGGTGGGGAGAGGCTGCCTGAGAGGGTCCCACCTAAAAATAAATGCTTTCCCTGGTTGCAAGCAGCAATCCCCTCTGCGGGGCTGGGGTTTGTGTTTCCAGGCTCCGGCTGAGCACGAGCACCACTGCTGTCCCTCAGCAGCAGCAGTTTCGGGGGGTCCTCCCCGGCTCGGGCCGGCCTCGCTGAGGAGAGCAGTGTTTGCCCACCAACAGCAGCCCCGCAGAGCTGAGCTCCCCTGCTGAGAGCCTGCAAGCCCCACTGCATCCCACGCTGCCAGTGCCGGGGGGCATCCGGAGCTCAGCCACGTCCAAAAATCATCTGGCAGGATCAAAAGCAGCGGGGAATATGGACACTCATTGCACAAACCTTGTTTTATTGGGAAAAAAAAAGCAGCCAAGAGAGCAGCGGTGAGGAGTGCTGGCAGAGCATCCCGCAGGCGAGCGACCCCTTGGCGCGCCCGGCCCCTCTCAGCCACGCGCTTCGGCTTTACAGCCATGCCTGGCCACCGACGCGGCGTGGCAGCTACGGCAGCGCTCCCCACGCCGGGCCAAAACACGCCGGTTTAACTATTTATTGTAGAAAGTTTGTAGGAGGCTTTTTCTTTCCCCCCATCCCCAGCGTTCGGAGCAGACGGGGCAGCAGCAGCCGCGTCCCCCGGGGGATGCGCAGGGTCCCGGCCCAATAAACGTTGCCCACCGCCGCCGCCTTGCACCTCGTCTTTCCGAGCCTGGGTTTTCCTGGGGGCTTGGTGGGCTGGAGCCCGGTGGGGGTGTGGGGTGCTGGTGCCCCCCTCGATGCACTGACAGGCTGAAGGCGCTGGGGTGGGGAGCTGTAATGCTTTGGCCAGGAAAATGCCACATTTGGGAGGCAGCTGCTGGCAGGGCCGACCCCAGGAGCACCTTTATTTAGCGCGAAGAGGGGCTGCGACATGCCCGCAACATTGAATAGGAATAAAAGTCAAAGCTTCAGCGCTAAACCCTGGAGATCTGCGGAATGGGAAAGATTAATGAGCTCCAGGCGGCTCAGGGGGCTGTGGGTTGGGCTGGCCGGTGCCGGGGGGGCAGCGCCGGGCGGGAGGAATGGGGGGATGGAGGCAGCCCCCGCTTTGCTGCCGCAGCACTGGGGTGTTTGGCTGCTCGCTGAGGGGATGGCACCACTCGGAGCCGGGAGGCCACGGGGATGGACCCCGGCCACAGGAAGCACATGCTCCTCCATGGCGAGGGCTGCCCCAGTGGGGGGTAACCAGGGAAGGGCCCTCCCAGACCACCGGGAGGGGCTGGGGAGGGTGCGGGATGGGACGCACCCCATGGGGAACCGACCTGGGTGGGTGGTGGGTGGGACCCCAGCACGTCGAGGCAGGAGGCTAAAAGACCCTTTCTCGCTCCCTGGCAGGCCCGGCCTGGGGCTGGGATACTCACCGTGAGCCAGGGCGAGTGACGGCATCCCCCCGGCCAGCGATGCGCCCACGCAGCCGCCACGGTGCAGCCCGGCAGCCCCCCGCCGCCCCCCCGCGCCTGCCCCGCTTGCGCCACATTAGGACTCGCGACCCCTCAGCTGCCAGGCCTGGCCCAGCCACGCCGTCTTCTCCAGGTCCGGGGGTCCTGTGCCGCGCCAGGAGCTGGGCGTCCCCCGGGGCTCCTCGCTACCCCAGGGCTGCCTCCCTCACAAGCTGCAGCAGGTCGTGCACTGCACCCCGCTCCTCACGGGGTGCTGCCAGCTGTGCCCTGGGGTGACGCCTTCCCCACCCTCCTGGCAGGGGGTGGCAGTGACCCCGCCATCGCCCACAGCCCCACACCTGCCATCACACACAGCTGGGCGCTGTACTAGGAGGAGGAGGTGAGTCTGCGCTGAGCGGGGCACCCTGGTCGTACTGCAGGGAGAGGGCACCCGCTGCACCGGACCAGAGCTGCTGCTAATAAATTCATGGTGCGTTACAGGCTCTCAGAAAACACAGGTGCATAGCCCTGCCCCGGGGAGCAGCCTCGGCCCCGCAGCGTCCCTCTGTCCCTCTGCAAAAACCCCCAGGGCGCTGGTGCAGCTTAACGAGGCAAACGCCAGGGCAAGAGGCAGGGCTGTAAAGCTGGGGGTGAAGGCAGCTATGGGGGTCACCCAGAGCAGGCAGGGGCCGTCACGCGCTCGCTGGGGCTGGGCAGAGGGAGGCAGGCAGCCGGCAGCCCCGGCCTGCGCCGCGCTGACCCGCCTGGCAAGCGGCCGCCTGCCCCGCGCACAGAAAACCTGCCACTGAGGATGGGAAAAGGGCATTTCTGTCCCAAAACCGGAGGGGAGGGAGCCCCCCTTCGCCCTGAAGCTCCTCGGAAGCACGGGTTGAGCCCCAGCATGAAAGGGAGGGCTTGTTCAGAGGTCCCCGGGGAGCAGCAGCGCCCAGGGCTTCTCAGCGAGAGGAGACACCGAGGGCAGACAGCCCCAGCCATTCCCACCTCCCCGCTCTCTGCCAGCACCGGGGTCTTTTCAGGCTGGGAAGTCCATCACTTAATTGACTAAAAAAAAATAAACGAAGACAAGCCAATGTACACAGGATTTCCAGAAAGCTGGGCGGGAGCTGAACAGCGCTGAATACGCAGCCTCACTTAACTGGCTTTGCAAAACAAGCCCCAAGCGTCCCTCCCCTCCCGCACCCCAGGAAGAAGCCGGCCTGAGCCGAGGGGGGTTGCTGGATCTGGCCCCGGTCACCTTAACCCCCTTCTGCTCTTGCCCTTAAGAAAAGTGACGGTCTTTTCACAGACTGAATATTATTGGGGGGGGGGGGGGGGGGGGGGGGGGGGGAGTGAAATCCCCAACCAAAATAGTTCCTTAATTTATGGGAGGTTCAGCACAATTTGTGATGACCAGAGTCCTAGAGAAGAGATTACACAGCAAACCCCACTCAAATTAAAAACGCAAGACCTATTCCAGCGTAAATGGCCAGGAGCAAGTTATCCGGTTAAATGTCATAAAAATATTCAATGAACCAGAGTCAGTGACTGAAAGCTCAAACTGGCCTCCAAGGCAGCCAGGGTGGCTGGGGGCTGTTTTGGGGAGGCACACATCAAAATTGGATTATTTGGATGCACCAAATGCTCAAGCATTTACTTTTAAATAAGTTTCTGCAGAAATATTACCCTTGTTCTGCTCAGTGCAAGAAATAGCCATAAGCTTGGTATATTCCCACTGCTGACTGTGGCAAATCCAGCTGACTTTTCTAGTGGTTTTATTGAAGAATTTAAGATGAATCCTTTCAGCAGCATTTCCTTAAAAACACAATAGGCCAGTGAACAGTTTCGCATTTTTACGGGGTCCTTCCAAGATGAACCAGAAGACAGCCTCAAAACAGGGAAACATCAGCACAACAATTACCATTGAAACCATCTCTTTTAGAGCACATTTATAGTTCAAACCGCTGTCCGCCTTCACTCAGTCCCCCTACCTTCATCCTCCTTTCCCTGAGTGTTTGTTGTAGCTGTGCTTGTACGGTTCCTGTAAAAAAGGCGATTTACCCGTGGTGTTGCCTACTCGGAGGTTACTTCTGCCCATCACTCCAGCTGTGGATTACAGCACCTTTATTTACTCCATATTGGTGCAGTTTTACTAGAAACCCCCTAAAAGAACCAACTCCAGCTCCTCTGGTGCCCCCAAACCACCCCCAGCGCAGGCAGCTCTGCCTGCTCCGACCCACCACGGGGCTGGCAGCGACACCCCTGACCGAAGGCAAACTGCACGACTCCCACGGTGCTTGCAGAGCCACCCCGACACCCGCGGCTGGCTTTCCTTTCTTTGCATCCCTTGGAGATGGAACGCAAGCCAGCACCTTCTCCCAAGGCAGGAATGACTTCCCAGAGAGCAAGCACGAGAAGGTTTCTGGTGTTCGTTATGAACCCAGAGTTCCCTCTGGTGGCCAGCTGACCGTGCCAGCCCGGACCCGATCCTGCCTCTTCATAACCCCAGGGAGCCCAGGGATGCCTTCACCCCTGCAGCTGAAGGGCTGCTGGGATGCTCAGCCCTTCATCCTGCCCCGTGCTGAAGGGCACGAGTCAGTAATTGTGTGATTTGAATGCGCGGTAGCGAGTGCGTGTTGCTCGGGAGCAGCAGCAGAAGGAATCCTCCCCTTCCCTTGGGACAGCTCACGTCAAGGCTCTCGTCAAGGCTCCTGCTCCCCCTGCAGGGAAACCTCTTGCTTTCAACAGCCCCTTGCTGCGAGGGTGCCTGCGCAGCCGGCGCCGGTAGTCACCCACCGGCTAAAATGAGAGTAAGGGGCTGGGGTCATCCAGGTCTCCTCTGACCAGCGGCTCTTCTCTCGGAAACAAAACGCAAGCCTCCAGCACCGTGCAGCTCCCCAACACGCCGGAGATGTAACGTCTTGCAAACGCAACCGGCGGGCTCCTTCCAGAGCCAGACAGAAGCCACGTCCTGCGAGACCTTTCTGGAGAACGAGATCAAAAGTGCCGGGGGAAACAGAAATAAGCTGTTTCAAACCGTTTTTCCTTACACGTCTGGTTTAATACACACTCTTCACCTGGCACACGATGTTCAGGTGCTCTCCTTGCATCCTGCAGCACTTCGCTAATCATGAGATTACCCAGATACTTTATTTAGAGAATACTTTATTAGTTTCTGTAATCAAACCCATGTAAATAAGACCGTACATATTTAATACAGTGCGTTACCCCTGTACAAATGGAAAAAAAATTAAGTTTAACATTTCTAGACCAATATGGCTGTTAATTTCTGTACAATGCCAACTCACACTACAAGTGGGATACTTTTTTCCAAAGTTGACATCACAGCTAAAGTTTCCAAAAATTCAAATTATATATATATTTATATAAAAAGATAACCAATAGCGATTCACTAGGCATCAATAGCAGCAACAGCCTTTCCAGCTTCTGCAGTCATTTGAACAAAATTATACACATTAGACTTTCAACTCACTCTTCCTTCCAAAAAATGTAAAAAAAAAAAAAATCCCAGAAAAAACCAGCAAATTCTGCTACTGATGTGGTACCTGGTGCTTTTTATTAGCTTTTTCAATCATCGTCTGGAAAAAAACCTCTAGAATAACATTATTAAAAACAGCTCCAGTATAGCACAGTCACTACTACATATCATAAGCAGGTACAGGATATCTTACATTCACAGAAGTATCATACAGTACTGTCCTACAGCTATAATACTAGAGGATACAATTAAAAAGGCATTTATTCGACTTGATTCTACTTTCCAGCACACTGTGGGCAAGGAGGTGGTGCGACGCAGCTCTGATATAAAGAATGCACCTTTTAGATAAAACTCTCTTTAATCCGGTAAGGTTTCTTTTATTCTCGTGGCACAGTTCTAAGTGCTCGTTGCTGTATACAGACATAAGCTGGAAACCGTTTAAAGATCACTCGCATCATATAAAGATAGCTGGACAGAGGTGAACAGAACAAATTTGACTATTGATGCAATGAACCTTTCAACTCCAGAGGTGAACGACTGAGGGGGGAGTGGGTGTAGAGAAACACAGGTGGCCAAGTAGCATTTTCATATGGTGATCTAAATACAGTATACTGTCATCCAAGAAGCAGCAGCCAGCAAAGCACGGCCTTCAGAGGGAAATTCAACATCACCAGCGTTACTCTTTGTGTTACGGTAAGTTAGATGTCACATGGCAAAGGCAATTTTGCCAGCTGTATGAATCCCTCTGTTTATTACAAGATAGAAGCTTCTTAAGTCACTAAAAACTTACACACATTACTTGGCCCAGCACCATCTTCAGATCTGCATGTTCTCATACTCATGGGTTTATAAAAAGATAAATAGCAGCTGAAGATCAGAGCCTGAAGAAAATAAGAGAATTCATCTTGTCAGGTAGGAACATGCCTCCCCGACCACCTTCTTCCCCGCTGTTGCCATTTCTCAAATTTTTTTCACTTTGGGAAGCATACAGGTGTGTAAGCCAAAACACGCGCACACGTGTAGAACCAAAAGCAGCCTCCATGCTGTTAGAGAAGATAGGAGCCCAAAGAGCCTAGAAGCTCGGTTGGATACGCAGCAGTTTGCATCCGTAACTGCTGATAGCTTCTATGTCCCTTTACGCTGTTCAGAGCCCTGCAGGGAGAGAAGACTGTTGTCTCGTCCTTTGGGCTACAAATTCATGCTGCTGTCATCTCACCCACCCTCCCCTCTTCCCCCACCTCCATGGAAACACAGCCTCTAAGATTTTGTTTCTTCGGTTTTGATTGCCTGAGGTTTGATTGGTCCAGTTCTAACAGGTTTTGTTGCCGCGGCAGGCGCAGGGGTAGGCTTTTCCTCGGTTTTGTCCTGGCAGACTCCTGAAGAGTCAGCAATTGCCTCGGTGGGTTTGCTCCCGTTCTCGTCCACTTTCTGCGCTTTGCCTCCTATGGGTTTGCTCTGCTGCTGTTGCTCAGAAAAGAATCTCTGGGTAGACTGAAGTACCTCTGCTCTCTGCTTTGCCTTAAGAAAGGGAGAAAATATGTTTACTGAAGAGAGGGCATTGGAATAAGAATGACTTCACAGAAGTATTTCCTAAATGAAAGAGGAAGGACTAACCACGGTGGCCAGACTTTCCTAGAAAGGCAGTGTCCATCCAGTTGCTTCCCAGATGTCACCACATCTGGGCACTTGGCTCCTCATCATGCCTAGGCTTCCCTTGCTCTTCCTAATCCTCACCCCAGAAAAGAGGATCAAGGACAACGGTTTGAAGCATTATCTAATATCTTTCTATGCCACTATTATTGCAGAGCTTAAAAAATATGAACGCTGCCTACCGTAGGCTAAAACTGAAGCTTCACTCCTCAGTAAGAGTCAGACATGACCAGAAGGCGCGCGTCTGTGCGCTGCCCATGCCCTGACACTCCTGTCGGCACCGGGGGCCATGCCAGCTGTCATTTCTCCTGCCGTGTGGTCTGGGCTTCTTGAGCGCAGGGGCTGTAGGACAGCAGCAGAGTCTAGTCTGAGCACCCTAATTTTTCCCCCCTGGTGTTCTGGACACAGGCTTCAGAGTCTGCAATGGGGATGCAAGTGAACCGGGTTCAAGGCTGCATTATATGTAAGCTGAAGCCTTATCTGCTTCCCACTCAAAGCAGGCGCCCATGCCAGGAAGCACAAACTACTGCCTGGCTTCCTTCAAATCCCTCCTCTGAATCCTGCCAGTAACTTGACTTGCACCTGTGAAGTTCAGCCTTTGTGACTACACGTTTCAGTTACATTTTTACACTGGACCTTCCATGTGTCAGTGAACCACTGTGCAGATGCCTCAGACCAAGCACTCAGCTTTCCTGCCCAGACTCAGGCAAAGCAGGAATTGCATTAAGAGTTCAATCTTTTGGAAGCTGCACAATTAAGCCCAATGCAGTCAAACACCTTTTTTAAAATTAAAAAGGCATATCTTGATACAAGGAACCCCAACTACAATACCAGACACTAAGCCTCCATGTACCTCTCTAAGTATTTTACGCTTTTTTACAGAAAACGGGTGAGGGGACGGGACAAAACAGCAAAAGCTGGAACAAGAGGTCTCGGCTTTAATACTGTGCAGTTGCTCCAGGTAACTCAACCAGCAACAGAATAGAAAACAAACCTGTGAACTCTGTTGTGCAGGACTGCAGCAACAGTCTGATTTTACTGGAGCCAGATGGACACCTGAAATCTTTTGCATAGATTTCAGCCACCCCCTGAGGTTAAGGCTAGAAGGCTGGATGACTTGATCACAAGTAACCAAGCGTGACAAAATAACTCACATTCTTCTGAACACTTTTTGCAGGGAGATTCGGAAAACCAGGACTGCGTATTAGTATTTGCTATGACTGGCTAGATTCAATTCGTAATATAGACTCAAGACAATATACTCAGCATCACCCGGTAAGTCTACAGCTAGCATAAACTGGTGGTAGAAAACTAAATGGACCAAATACCTAGAATTCAAGGGGTAATCAATTCTCCTACAACCAGACATAACCAGGAAAAACACACTCGTGCTTTTACACCTCAATGCGTGTGTTACGGCAAATGACAGTAGATGAAGGAGCTCCTTACTATCATCTATTCATACAAGCAACTTATTCTGCAGAAAACAGGCTAAGTGTACAATAGTGTCCCTACACAGACGCCCCATATTGCAGTCCTGTCTTGGTAAGAAGAGTTTGCCTCAACCTGAAGGGTCCCAAACTGCTTTAACAAGTTAGATGACTTTCATCAACTCCTACTGCAATGCAGCCACCTCTTCTGTGGAGTGTACCATGTTACTGCATTCCACCACAGGGCATTAAGCACAGGCATTTCAAACCACCAGGAAATCAATCTCCAGAGTCACCAAAGAGAGAGGCTGGCTGGAACAGGAAGGTTCATACTGCTGCTCAGAGCTGGGGAGGCAGATGCAAAATGATAGTTAAGAACTGGGTTTGTAGGCTTCATCTCCCATTCAAAAATGAAACCTAGTTGTCAGATTGCCTTTGACAGCAGTGGCAGCTTAACAACTGCTGACCACAAGACCATTTGAGAAAGGAAGCTCCCTACAAATTTTTTAGTCTAAAGTTCTTATTTAAAAAAACCAAACCAAACCAAAACAGGGCTTAAAGAAGGTCTGTGTTCAGCTCTTAAAGGCCCAGCTACCGGCTCTGGGTCCAGAGGCACTTTAATTAAGACATGATTTGCAGACACATTCCTGCCCTACAAGCTGTCAAGACTGAACTGGTGTTAACAGCACTGCTGTTCAAATACTAACCTTCACGTCTCGTTCAGCCTTCATCGCAGCCTGGGCCTGATTGCCTCTGGCTCCAGATACTGATCCACAAAGACCTCTGGCCACACGCGGTAAACGAGGGTGGCTCATAAGGCCTGTGGTCATCTGAGACGGCATCTGACTATGCAGTACTATTGGCAGCCTCTGAACAGGCGCTGGGAAGGTGTTAGTATATGGGGCTCTTACCAATGGAGGGAGCAGGTTAGGCTGAGAGAGGATCTAAGTGGGGGAAAAACAACAAAAAGACATTTCGCAATTAGAAAACTGCCAACTAGATTGCATGTTGGCATTATTTTAAAGGGGAAAAAGTTGCTGCTCTGCTGTCAAACTGATGTCAAGAAAATAGGCTTTTATGTTAAGAAAGGCCCTATAGTGCTGCTGTGCCTGAAAGTACCAACAACTTAAACCAGCATGTAATAAGGGAGAAGACCCACGCAAGGCAGTGGAGGAGTCACTAGTGAAAGGCAGCCCTGGAAAGGCTAGGTAGTTTCTGCTAACGGCGATCCAAAAATCAAATCTCAAGTCTTGCAGTCAAACACTCCAAATGCTGAAAGACAGACAGAAATACCCTACATTTTTACAGAGGCTGTATTTCCCTAGCAGCCTGGCTACAGTCACCTGTAACAGGGATGCACCACCCTGTGCTCCCTGGAATGCCAGAAGCAGATCAAACCCTTTGCCATCAGCCCCTGCTTTGTATGGACTGTATGACCTCCAGAGATCCTTTCCAACCTCAGCTGCTCCATCAGTACTTCAGAGCTGTATCTCAGACAAACAACTGCAAATCTGCTTTGTCTTTAAACATTTAAAATATGCACTGGGACCCTTCTGAGACACGAAGCTTCTCCCTTTCCCCGACCGAATGATCTGTTTTTGCAGGATGAGGTGCATTACAGCTGCATGGGGAAGCCAGCAGAACAACCTTCTCTTCTGCATCATTCACAACTTGTACTGAATTCCTCAGTGCGCCCAGAACTCTCAAACACATCACAAAATCTGCACTACTAGTTAGCAAGATCAGAGAGGGTTTTTTTTGGCTTTGATCTTGAAATCAGTTTTCTCACGCCATTTCATTTTAAGAATTCCATTTTGTATCTCCCCATGATAAAGCCTGAGGAAACACAGCCGAGTTACAGAGTCACCAGGTCATACAGAGAAACAGATTTGTTTGTAGGAAGCCACCAGTCACCTACCTGTGGTGCAAATTGTGCAGGAAACGGCTGTGTCATTCTCACAGCAGCAGCTGCTGACTGAAACTGCTTCTGGTAGACAATGCTGTTCATTTTATTGGACTGATTGTTAGGACTTGTAGAACTGGCCCTAAAGAAAATCATACCAGTTAGAATCACACTGCTCTCATTCAGAGGATGTTTCTGCCTTTAGTTACAACTTAACTAGAGATTCAGCATTGGAGGGGGAAAAATGATCTCTTAGAGAAGCTGGTATCAGATATGATTCCGTATCTACTGTTAGTTTCAAATGCAAACAAACTCAGGAATTTAAGAATACAAAGAGAAATCATAAATATTTAGGATATGGAAAGATTCCAGGGTAAAGTGTGTATGAAAGAGACCTTTCCCAAAAGTATTCGTAACACAAATACTGATGTTAAAAGTGTGTTCCCCTTCCCATCCCTGCTATCTTATGTTCAGACCTACCCTTTTACACTGTTTGCTCTATCGTGTCAAGTTCAGAGCTTGTCACAACAGGCATTAAGCATGTACAGCAAAAGCTGCCATGTGCAGCTGCTTCCAACTCTGACCTGTTGTCAAATATTTCAAAATGCACTTGAACAGATTTCAAGAATTCACAGAAAACGCTCTCCCCCTGTTTTATTTGGCTAAGAAAATGACCCTCCATTGAAACTTTTAAGAGTTGTTGAATCACCATGAATTAAATGAAGCCTGAAAGATTATCTGGGGGAAGAGCACCAAACAGCCATCAGAGGAAGAGAAAAGAGTGAACAGTCTTCTTTAGGAAATAGAGCTTGAGGGTTCTCATGCAGAGTGTGTGGGTGATACACTTACTTAACATAAAATGAGCAGCGGGGCACCAGTGGGGCAAGGAAGCCAGCTAAACTCAATACACACCAACATTTTGTAAGCTTAAAGTCTCTGTTTAGTTTTCACTTTGGACTCTTGAGATCTGTTATGCTTTTGTCAATCTTCCCAGTACCTCCACACTTAAGAGCAAAAGCTTATAATAAGCCCTGCTTTGGTTGCTAAGAGAGAGACATCTCGTGTAGAATCTCCAAGATATATACCATCGAGTCAATTCTCCTAAATGCTGACTAGCTTGCAAATTCAAGTTTCTTCTTCCTCATCCCTTCACTTTTTTCTTAGGTGAAGTATTGGAGGCACGACTTCAGCGTTGAGCTCAAACTCTCACTTCTACTTCACTAGAAAAGCCTGAACACAGTCTGCTACAGTGAAAGCCACCAAATATAGTTACTATGCATGGGAGCGCAGCTTCCAAGAACAAAACTATCTTGTAGCAAAGTTCCATTTGGAAGTTCCTTCAGCCCCCTGATAACTTCACCCACAAGCAGCCCAACAGGTTTACCATGAAGTTCATCTGCATATCAGCAAGATTCTGTTAATTCTGTCAATTAACCAAGCAAATCTGCAAACAGCTTACTAATTTCACTTGTGAGAAGCTTATAGATCTTGCAACGATTCTTAGTTCTCTAACAGAATTGTCACCACAACAGTGGTGTAAGCCTTCAAGTGTTTTTACTTTGAGCACCGCAATTAAGATAAACTGTCTTAGAGTTTTATCCAAAGTACATCTTCCCTGCCACTTTTGTGCTTTCCTTGTACAATCCCAGGTCATTTTACATGACTTGTTTAGTTTCGTTTAATCAAAAAAATATTTTTAACGTTTTATTTCAGAGCTATGTACTTCTGGCCAACTATTGCAGATCTGATGACCTACTGGAATGCTGCTTTTAAGCATTTTGTTTTATATTAGTAGCCCTTCACCTCAAACCTTTCAGAATTGGCTGCTCATGCATGACTAGGTACATTTTCTAGCTCTGATTTCAAGGAATTTTGAACTTAAGAGAGATTTACCGGAAGGGACTGGAGGTTGGAGTAGTACTTCTACCAGTAACTGGTGGTGTTCCAGGTTTAACATCAATGCCACCTCCAAAGGCCTTCAGGTCCATTTCCGATATCTGAAAAACACAATGATTGACATGTTAATTCTAATTCAAAAAAATTACATTTGCTAAGTAACTGTTAGCTTACCTCACATTTTTCTCAGTGAAAATAGGTCACTTATGTGGAGATGAAAGCCAGACTGCAAAACAGCTTCTTATAATTAGGACAATCCCAGCACCACAAGCACCTCTGTGTACAATTTTCCTGCACTATTTGGCACTTCCAGCAACGGTACTGGCTTTCTAACTTTATCATCCTGCATAATGAAAGGGGATTTGTGACTCATTTCACACATTTGGCCCTAAAAAAAAATATTTCGGGGTTGAAATTTCCTTCCCCATCTCAGGTACCACATGAAAATATTTAGATATAATCCTGAAAAAAGCTGAAGAATGCCATAAAATAATCCAGTTCTATAAAAAAAACCCAAAAGCATAGCAAAAATGGTGCTGTCATTCACACAAAAAATCTCCAGACTCTAATTGGAGCAATGAATCTTGCATGTTAGTTTGCAGATACACTCAACAGAATAAATTAGTCTCTGGAATAGTATCTTTCCGCGTACGGCCATGAAGCATAACAGCAACAATAAATCAGTTAAAAGTGAGTGGCTGTTTTAAGTTGACTTTCTTTAGCAGGAACATGATGGAACCCTTAACATAAGGCAGGAAAGTCACCTAAGGCCACCATCCCAGTGCAGTTCTTCCTCATTTCTTGTTGAAGTGAGTGATTATTTTCCAATGACAACTGTAGCAAGAAACATGCTGCTGCTTGGAAGATGGGCTCATAAAAATTATAAAGGTGAAAAGGTTTGGCCAGATCCTACGAAGCTGGAAAATAGCATGGTGCAAAAATCACCATATACTTTGGTGGGTCACAGGATGAAAACTTAATCTAGGTGATCTGGAATCCTGGTTGCAATTACTGTCCAAGACATGGAATTAACACCTGAGAGAGATTTTTCTTATCACAGCTGTAAACCATTGGGACAGCAGGGTAATTTTGTACTCAAAAGCACCCTAAAATCTAGGCCGCAAGCTGTAAGGATTTCAGGTGCAGCTCCAGAACAAGATTACTCCCTGCACTGGGGAAAGACCTCGCTGTACCTGACAGAAAGGTTAGCTGCGTTCACGTCCAGTGTTGTCACCCAGTGCTCACCTGAAAGTATGCTGCAACTGCGCTGTGCTGCACACTATCCGAAAATCCCAGGTGCCTGTAAAGCTGTGATTCCATCTAAGACAAGAGACCTTGTGATTGGAAGCCAGCCCCATGCATCTCCTCATTAGCAATTACAACAGCAGCTCCAGATAAAGGAGAGAATTTCCTCCTAGGTATTCAGGTTTCTTGCACTATTTCAGTGTTCTCTCCTTACTGGAGCTGTCACTCAAGGACAGTTTTCTTCAGCTGCAAGACCAGCTTTTTTTTTTTTTTTACATGTCAAAGGTCCCGCCTTGCATACAATATTACGTTCTCAATATGCACCTTGCTGTGGTATTCAGAAAAGCAGACCCCCAGCAACATTAGTAGAGTTTAAGTCTGCTTTAAGGTCACAGCTGATACAAGGTCCATTGAAGCCCCTAAAACTCCAGTTTGTTGCATTGGAAAGACTTGATCCCATACAACTTGCTCCAGTATGAGACCAGAAAAAAAAACGACAAACATATGCATGACCAGAATAAAAAAAACAGTCCTGACAGTGTAACGTTGTTTGCCTGCTGCTCTAACAATGGCTCTCTCCTATTTTCTACATGGCTTCTACATGAAATATCCTACTAGTCCATGAAGTCTTTATCAAACTAGGCATTCCTATAGTGCAAATGGACTAGTATCAAGTTAGCTACAAAAACTCAGCTGAACCTTTACAAAATGCACAGATCCAGTCACTAAGGAACTAACCTTGACTGGCTTTTCTATCTTCTCCTCCCTACCTTTTAAAGTCAAGGCAGATTTTTACATGCAAGAGTCTACATGGGTTGCCGTACTGGTTCTGTAAAACAGCATACAGCGGTGCTTTGTATTAATTTTTGAACTGTTGATCTACCAGTATCGTTACCTTTCCAGTCGCAGCAATCATGCTGTGTTGAGTTCCTGCTGGGATTAATCCTCTGAAAGGCTGGGTTACTTGTGCAGGTCTGCTTAGATTTTGAGCCTGTGCTTGTGGTGGCGTGTGCTGTAGTGGTGGTTGTAAAGACTGGGGTAGGGCAATAAGGGGCTGTGCTGTGGATCCGAAGTTCGGCAAAGAAATCTGTGATCCTGGCAAAGGTACCGTCACCTGGAAAAAAAGTACAAAATCACCAGTAACATATACACAAGGGCCATTATTTAACTTTCTTTACTAGCTCTATGATGTCAGGTATATTTAAGGTAAATGGCTTAATGAGTTCAAACATTTACCCAGAGAGCTGCAAGCAAGTGAATTTATTGTTTAGCCTGTCTTTATATACAGTTCTAATGGCATTTGGGTCTTTGCTTTTCAGAAACAAACTTGCATGCTAGCTCCTAACTCCAACATCATTCAACATGATTTCATTGTATGAAGAAGTAAATGTAATTCAACTCAGAAAATAAAAGTAGAATGAAATAGCCAACTGGGGGGGTAGATGGGTTATTTATTTACTTCAAGTAATTTTAGTTGTCATAAGGACACTGTTTGGGATGAAAACTAGATTTTACTTTCCAGCAGCCCCAACAGCCAGCAGTTTGAGCTAAAAAAAAAAAAACCAAACAAAAAATCCCCACACAAACCAACAAACTGCTGCCTGTTCCTTGCTTGCATTAACAGGGAGTGCTGTGGGCTGAAAACACCACAGAATGGTAGTGATAAATGTGAAAACACAGCAGTGACCCTACTGGCAGGAGTTACTGCATTTCCTAGTCTGACCATCAATCCACAACCTGCAAAATTATATTCTAAGTATGACTGGAAGAATGATATGATATTCTCCAGATGTGAAAGACTTACTAGGTTTCTGCTCTGAAGGATAACAGTTTAAAAGTATAGAGACAGCCAAGCTCGAACACATTAAAAGCACTAACCCTTCTAAGAGGTCCTTAAAACTTTATGCTAGATTTCCAAGAGATGAAATCCAATTTTTTAAGACTCTTCTAGATTTCTGTCTTGGCAACTTTTCATGCGTATGAAGTAGGCTATTATAATAAACCAGTCCATCATAAGTTTTTTTTCTTTTTTTTTTTAAAAGCCACTTAAATAAAAAAATTGAACCAGAAGATGGAAACCACTAGACAGCATCCTGTAAATATCATAGAATGCTTGCACACATCAAATTAACATTTCTTTCACAAAAGAATTAAAAAAACTTAAAATCACTGGAGTTATTTTACAAGCCTCTTGATGTAGGTTACTGGTTACTGACTTGGCTGTCCTGTTTGGCTGTATGATCATCTATCTGCTGACTTCTCATTTGTTTTCTACATATTTTGATATCGTTGACATATGTAGCAGCTCTGAGGTTTCATCTCAATGAGATTTGGTGTTAACAATTAGGCTGCACTAAGCACCTGGAATTTGTCTCTCTTTCCACCACCCCTAACTGATACCTGCCCCCATAAAGGCAGCATATGCCTCAATCAATTAGCAACATCACCGTGCCAACCAAATCTTTGCCTGCCACTGGAAAATGAGCTATTTAAGAGAAGGATGCCAGAGACAAATGATCAACATGAACTTTTGTCCATCCAACTTCTCAGCAATTCAATTTTTCAGAGCTGCTGCAGTAGTTCTCCTTTGCTATCAATTTTCAATTCTTGCATTTTGGAAGAATTAAAGATTGTCTCAACCCCCATCTCCACCCCATCCCACAAAACCCATCAACAACAACATGCTTTTAAGAAGAATACAATTTAGGAAATTTACCATGCCATAGTTTACCTGCTGGAGAGCGCTGGGAGACTGTGCAGTGTTGTAGAAATTGCTCTGGCCAGGCTGTTGAACTTGCCCAGAGTACAGATTTGAAGCCTGAGTGAGCGTAGCTCTGGCCTAAGAAGAGCGAGAGACACCATTACATCAAGATACTTAGGAGAGCAGTTCTGAGACAGCATGGCACATCATTCCGTATTTCAACCAGTACAGTAGAAATCACAGCGTAGGAAGCTGACAACCTGAAGGTTTCAGATTGTGATAAAGCTCTCATTTGCAAGTGGTAGAATAGCCCTTTATCACCTACCATAACAGAAATTAAACCTGAAGCTCCAATTAGTGACAGAAGTGCAAGGAGCCCTGTAGTTTGGGGAACAATCCTCAATTCAGAGATTATGCTAATATACCTTTATGAAATTAAAAGAACATTCTCTTCCAAGCATCTTAAGTTTCCTGCCACCTTGACTATCATGGAATTATCACAGAGGTGGGCTTATCCCAAGCTGAGCAATACTTGATTTATTATTGCATTATCTGTATCAAACCATTGCAGAAGTTTTGCATTTTGGGGCATTTCCTACCTGGAGAATGTGTGTATCAATAAGCTGAGAGCCTCCCAGTCCTGAAGCTTGACTAAGTTGATGTTCGTATAAGATAGGAATAGGTTGTGTATTAGAAGTCTGTTGAAATGCCAGGCTTGACTGTGCCTTAGCAAGCTCCTGGTGTTGTACTGCTGGGAAGTTGTGTAAGGCCGTACCAGACAGAACTACTGGTGATGGCTGAGACAAACCGCTTTGCATAAAAGCTTGCTGGGATCTGCAAGAGATTCAAGCATTATACATAAAAATGCAGACAGAGCTCAACAATGAGCCACCAAAAATTAAGAACACAGGTTATATTCTTTAAGTGGAATTAGAATGCTTAGCTCTACTGAACAGATTTTCACCTAAGGTAGGTGGTAGATTTTTCTATTTACTCCACACACAAAATAATAGATGCTACTAAAGGCCACAAGAGAAAATGACTAGACTTTTTATTTAAATCTTAAAGTACACTTAGCTATTTAGATGTGTGTGCTAAAATAGTTTTTGCATAACTTAACCGTAACATACAGAAGCTACCAGTTCTTAGTTCCTGTGCTATAAGGCAGGACAGTGGGGAAGCACCACATGTGAGCAGTTCCACTTAGTCATAGAGTAAACTGCTTTGTTCTCTTGACTTCACAGATCTCCATAGTCCAACTTTTAATCCAGGTTAAATCACTGGATGCTGACAATTGTAGCTTCCAAATGAATGTTTTGGCTTCAAAATAGTAACACAGGCAGACACCACAGCCTTTAATTTTAACTAGATATTCAGTTCCCTTGTCACCAGCATGGGGAAGTTGCAGTTTGTTTAAAAAACAAAGACCAAAAACAGTACCACAAAGCACCACACAAAGTATTTATCCAAACACTTCCATTAAAAGCCTGCTGAACAGCCACCTTCAGACTGAAGAATCAGAGTTTTTAAATAAATGCCCTTCTCAAAGCTCTTCAGCTCAGAGGAGAGTGTTTTTGATGTAAAAACACTTTTCACTTTATCACTTGGTCGATATGTACCAGCATAGCACTGGTCCTGTTAATCTGTTAGTGTAGTGGCCATGTGCTTGCCTAACAGAACACCCGGGTTAGCTTTGTTCTGTACTTTTCCCTAATTGCAAAACATTCTTACAGTTGTACTCTGAGCACTGGAGAAACTTTTCCAGAACGCATGCAGAGGACTGTCTTCAACGTAGCCAAAAACATTTTCACAAGCTTTTTTTTCTTATTGTTGTTTTTTAAACCAGTAACCTGTACATTTCAAAGCTTATCCTCCTCTGCACCTTTAAAGATGTGGGAAAAGCATTCATACTCGTATAAATAGCACAACCCAAAACTCCATTAATACTGGGTTTGTGCGTGACCAGATCAGCCAGAAGCATTTATTTAATCTGGACCGCATGCCAGACTGTTTGTGTTTTTGCAACTAGCCAACTGTTTGCAACAACTTTTGTCAGCTGTGTCAGGACCAGCAATATTTATTTGGTCCAACAAAGTCAGCCAAGCACAAAGTCAGGATACACATGTAGTCAATTAAACCTTCTGTGGCTTTAGCCTTCTACATTGCAACAAGCAGGTTTTGCTACAGCACATGCAAAACCCTGTAATTAAATTTCCAAAGAAGCTTTCTCAAAGTGAAGCTAAAAATTTGTCAGAATTACACCACTGTGAATCAGTTTTTATAGGAACTGCAAGGAAGCTTTGGAAAGGCTTACAGTGGAAGTTTGTCTGGCTATCAATGCCATTTGAGACATACTGGTCTTCCTATTATCTTTTGTAGCAAACAGAAAACATTTATTCTAAAACATACCCTGCTATTCCCTACGCATCTGAAATTAAGTTTCTACCACCTATGGGGCTCAAACTAGGATTTCAAAGTGTTTCAACACTCCAAAGTTGGTTTGATTAGAAGATAACAAACACAAATTACTGAATTAAACAGACAGACTCCTCTTTTTCTGTTCTCTTAGCATGAAAGACTGGTGTTTTCAGCTTTTTAGCCTGGTTTCCTAAAGATACAAATATCATGCATAATTTTTGAACCCACTATTTCACAACTACATCTGCATATGCAGACTAGCCAGACAATCCGCACACAGAGTTCTCAGCCAGACAAACAGACAAAAGAGATTTGGGGGAAGACAGGAAGATGAGGCAGCTATTGAGCACAGAACACAACTCTGCAGGGAAGCAAGTTCTAGAAATTCTGCCACTCAAAAAACAAAGACATTTGCAAATGCTACCTACCTATAAGGTTGTAAGGAGGAGTTGAACAGCTCTTGGGCTTGTGAAACAGCTGGTGCTGCTCCTAAACTCAGCTGAGCTTGATGCTGTCCTTGCAGAGGTGCATAGATGGGGATGGGGATCTGCTGAACTGAAGCAGGCTGCATAAAAAAGAGAAACCATTAAATATCCAAGGACAAAAGTCACGTAGAAAAGCTACAGTGTGTGCCAGGATTTGTGTAACATTATAAAAAGTAAACGAAGAATGCCAAATCCCAAGGCTGCATGCAGACCTGGCATTGCTCCCATTCAGAAAATTACTTTCTAGTTGAATTTTACACTTTTCCTTGCAAACAGCGAGCAGAGACTGAATGAATCATTTAGATTTGCATACAGAACAACTGCCCAAGATTGCATACAATTTTCTACTACAAAAGTTGAATAAGCCTGCACTAACATGGCCACACAAACACCTCCCGTGAATATGTACTTTTACATAAAGTATATTTGTGAGTGAAAGCTTATTCTCTCAACTTTCAAGACAAATGCTTTCATTCTCAGGAAGAGTAGAGATCAAACACCGCACGCATGCACCAGAAGGAGAGAGCAAAGGCAGGCATGATCTCATTTTTGCAAAGTCTTTAGTCCTCCTCTCCCCTGCCCCATTAGCTCATTAGTAGAGCTTTAAAGGCAAAAGAGACAAGGAGGGGAAAAAAAAGAAAAAAGAAATCCCCAAATACCTGAGAAAGCCCTGGTTGAAAGCCTTGCTGTTGGGCCAGAGAAGGTGGTGCCAAACGTGCATGTTGGGTGTTGAATAGATGACTCGTATCCATATAAAATGCTGGGATTTGAGCTGCAGTACCTCAGGAAGAGCAATACAATTAGTACCTGATTCTAAACATCTCCCTGCTAGAAAGGTTTTCATCAAGAGTTAGAGATGCAGCCACTGTCAGTACTTCCCAGTGCGACAGCTACCAGACAGACTGGGCGAAGAAACAACTGAAGACCTGGGTGTCTAACCAGCTTTGGTATCTTTTCCAATTCACCCCCAGAACCTATCAGTCTTGCATATGCATCTCCAGTCCCACGCAATTCTTGGGGGACAAGCAACAGATTCTGGCCAAAACGGCTGTTTGAGTGAAGGAAGGGGAAGAACATGTCATGCAATTTCGGTTAACTATATGTAGGGTTTTCTTTAAAGAAAAATGCCATGATTCTAAACTATTATAGCACTTTAAGAAAGAAGTCAAGACTAAGTCATTCTTGGTCTTAAATAGTGATTTACAATTCTGCAACAGAAAAATGATACATCAAGAGATTCAGACTTGCTTCCCTCAACAAACTAACAACACAGTATTATCTTTATACTTACTGATGGAAACTTGCATATTTAGACATAATTAAGGAATATTTGCTTACAGAATGCTCTCCATCATTCTGTCTTTACTGCAGATAAAATCAAAACTGAATTCAACTCTCCAGCTTCAGAACTCCAAAAAAGCAGACACGTGGCTTCTCAGCCATAAACACTATTACCTGCTGCAGACTGGGACACATAGACCTGGGGACTTTGCTGTTGCTGGGCAATGAGGGATGGCATGCAGCTCAGCTGGGAAAAGTGACTGGCAGAAGCTAGGCTGCTTGTCTGCAACTGCTGTGGTTTCACTTTACATATATTAGGAGGGTCTGAGGTGCTTGCAGTCTTCGTACTCAGTGAAGAGGTTGTGTATGTTCCAGCTCCTAGAAGGAGAGAAACAAGTCATACATCATAAAACAGCTAAAGATATTTCAAAGCCTCATCTTTCAGTGGTCAAAGTTTTGGGCAGCTATGCAAGCACAGCCACAACTGGTTAAGAACACTGAAACCTAACGCAGTTGTTTCCATCAACGTAAGATCGACAGGGATGACAATTCTGTTAAGTTCACTAGAGGAAGAACTGCAACCATAAATACATCTCCCTTCTCAAGTACAGGAGCATATAAAAATACTGAAGTAGACATCTTGGTTAGTTATGCAACAAAATATTGCAGTGTGTGGTGGTTGTGCCTCTCATGGTTGAGAGCCGGCCTCCCAAGAAAGGTCTTTTTCAAGCACTTCAGCTCAGATTTGGGCATGCATTCTAATATTCCAAGGTGTGAAGATTTAATCAGATATAGCATCTTTTGTTTGCAGCAAAGAACCAAGGTGGAAACCAGCACTATTTCTGAAGAGCAGCTGGACATTTGCGCTGCCTAGCGTGAGGGGATCTTGGTATGAGCTGTTGAAGTTTTGACTCCAAAAGCAAGAGCACAAATGAAAGTAAGACTGCAACTAGCTGGATATCAGAACCACCACCTGCTCCAAAATCTACTTGCTTGCCTTCATTCAGCTGAACAAAATGAAACCAATAAGGCAGCCAACAGAAGTTTACCTCCTCTTTCAAGTCCATATAAGTAGCATAGGCAGAGAGATGTCATCTTAATATTCTTTTCAGCTGACTGAAGTGAAACAGGTGAAGTATCTCCTCATTAATTAAAAGGTATTTGGGAAGCTGCTGTTCAGATTCAACACTTCATACTAGCATAACACTGTTGGCTTTGCATTAAACAGAATTCCAAAAGGAATCTAATCTCTTGGAAAACGTAACCAAGGAGCAATACAACAGACCACTACAATCTTGATGTCTGGTACCTGATAGTGAAGTTGTTGGTGTAACCGAGGCCACAGGAATAGGAGGCATTGATGCACTAGAGAAAGAGCTGTAAGTACCACTGCTTGGCCCAGTGTTGCTGCTGCTGCTGCTGCTGCCACTGCCACCAGCAATGGGAGATGCTGCTGAGGTCACTGGCGAACTCTTCTCCCCCATGTTCGGGGAATTCTCCCATGCTTTGCGTGCAGACTCCATCTATTTAAAAGAAAACAAAATTTCCTCATCTATTAGGAAGATTAAACTAGTCAAAGAGTCTTCCTCTTTTAACAGTTCTTTTTAGTTCAAAAGGCAATTCAGGCTTCATGCGAGCCTCTTTTTTAAAAGTCACCATAATCGTGCAACTCTGTTCATGCAAAAAGCATACAGCCTTAAGTTGGAGCTTCTTATCTGTCCAACTGCACACGTGCATATTTCATCATCTTAGCATTCAATGCTCTAAAGAGAATCCACTCACACTAATTTGGCTTGGCTTGGCTTTGTTTGACATGAAAAGCAAAAGACACGGTGAGCAAAAGAAAGGTAAAAAACCCTCTAAATATTTCCATGAAGTCCTTCACTTACAAGTTATTGGGTCATTTAAATGAAACAGCCTCTTGCTTTCTTGGTAAATCATCCACTCTGAGTGACCACCAAAAATATCTAATGCACACTTCAGTAAACATGAGTGTAGTCAAGTTTAGATTTCCAAAGCAAGTGCTGTTCAAGAAGCAATCACGAGCTGACACAGCTTGTGCACACTGCTTTACATTAATGCTAAAAATGCTTCATGCTCCTCTATTTCTATAGTAATTGTAAGTTTAAGTCTTGCACAGCAAGGAAGATGAAACTTTAATTTAAATATTTTATACATTCCCTTCCACCAAAAGTGGAAAGAACTATTGTTTTACTGCACCCAATAACAATCTAATTATTGCTACATTAGACATGCAATGCCAAATCTTTGAACTGAGACACTTTTGAGGGACTATTGAAAAGGAAAAATTAATGTTCAGACTACACCCACTAATTTAAAGGCTCAAACACAGTCCATGGGCTTCTCTACAGCCTTCAGCTGTCCTCAATTGAAACAAAGATTTTGCTAGCAGAGCTGGATGCCGTAGGCTGAAATTGCTCATCTGGCAGACTGTAAGCTTCTCAAGGCCAGGTGCTGTCTTTAATGATCTATGTAAAGGGGTAAATATACATTCACCAACAAATCCAACCTCACTGTCTGGATCAATAGAGCCCCCTAACTGCGACTTGCAGTCTCTGAAAGTCATACTTTCAACCTACCCTGTTTTACATGAGTTAGGCACAGTCTGGACAGACCAAACATCACTTAGATTATTTGTTTAGATGCTTCAGAAGTGATAAAAAAGCAAAGCAACATCCAAAGAAGCGGGTAACAGGTGATCAATACACACACACATGGAAAGTGGAGTTCTGTATTCCTCAAAAGAGTAAAGGGGGAGGAGGGAAACTTTGTTACACATTAAATCGTTCGGAGGCAAGTCACTTATTTTCCTTTTTGAGACCATCTTCCCCAGCAATCATTCTCAGCTTCCCCTCCACAACATTTTCCTCCAAATTGGTTCCGATTCTTGCAGACAGGGCAAACTTCAAAATTTATTATTAATCTGCTGGAAAGAATTTTGCTTAAGGTGGACTACAAGTAAGACTAGAGGCTCCTTTCTGAACACCACAGGCTTTGGCAAGACAGGATAACAGTCTTGTACTGCATTGGTATTAAGCGAAGAAGTACCTGTGAATGTCTGAATCGAGAAGGTGTAGATGCTTCGTTCAATGAGTTTCATGATGTCCTGGAGAAACTACTGATAGCAAAAGCTAGAGTCTACATACTGCATTTTGTCTTCCAAACCTAACCACTGCCAAGATCCCAGATCATCCCACACCCCTACCAATTTGCAATAAAGTGCATATAACAGAGTCCTGTGTTTTCTAACAGCTTTGCTTTTAGAGAGCTCCTTAACAATCTCTAACTTCTTAAGCCAGACAAAAAGATGCAAAACAGACTGGTACTCTAGGAGCACCAATGTAGCACCATCTACAGACCAGATATGAAGGACTAAGAGGCTCCAAATTAAACGAGGCTGGGGAAAGCGCTGTAATTTCACTGCTTGCTTAGTTATGGGAAAAGGAGAGCACAGGTTGGAGATCATGGTTGCTTGAGGCTTTTCACTGTTGACCCATTGAGGCCTTCACATTGCAATAATGGTCCAGTACATATTACCCAAAAACTTAACTGGAGACAAGTATCAATGTGCGTATCCTTAAGTATGCCAAAGTTTAAGTGATCAGAAAAAGAAAGTTGACGTGTCAGATTCTGGACCAGATGCCTACACAGGAATTTTAGATGGAACCTCAGAACATGGAAGAGGCCAGGCAACTTAGTTTAAGATTGCTTTGGACTTCCTTTTGCCGAGCTCCTTACCTACCAATAGCCCTATCAGCTAAGTCCTTAAGAGGATGTCTGCTTTACTAAAGGTATCTTTAGCAAAGTTACTCCAAGGAAACATGAGATCTCAATAAGCCTTCCCATATGAACACCTTATACCACCCTGGCAGAATGATGCCAAGTAATGGGAGCAATTGTGGCTGAGTTCCCCTGCCGAGTTTCCTCACAGACAGCTTTCTGTGATAGGGGATGGAGGAAAGAGGAGGTGTGAGGATTATTTCTTTATGGAGGCAAAGCCTGGAGATTTTGTTCTTTTAAGGGAAGGAAGGAAATGCTTTCCCCTCTGCTGCTCCAAAAGGATCTTTTAGAAGAAGCAAGGATTATATTGAAGAGGATGACAAAGAGCAGCTCTGCTCTGTCTGGTCCAGAAGGCCTGTTGTGAAAGTGATAGTCTCAGCGCATGCTTCAAAACAAGCTTGTTGCCTTCAGCATTTGCAAAAAGGAGGTAGAGCTCCAGTGGCTGGAATACAGAAATTAGAGACAAAGCTGCATCCAAATGCCTTTCCATTTAGATTTTGGTCAGAGTGTTCTTCACGGTAGCCTCAAAACATGGATCTTCAACATATTTTGTTAGCACACAAGATCCAAGATCTATCATCCACCGAGAAAGCAATCAAATCACCTGACACCAGAACAGCAGAAAAAGAAACTGCAGGATGAATGACACAAACACCGCAGTTTGCTCTATAACTGAGCAGTGCCACATTCTTTGCAGCATCATGCCCTAGTAACATTCCTACCTGTATTACACGTGAATCGGATATCCAGCTGCTAAACAGTCAGAGACTGCTATTTTAGAAAAATGCTTTCAGGCGCCAGAAAGTCAGATTATGGTAACTTATTATACAAGAATGCAATAGAAAACCAGAATTTTGTTAAATTACTTGTCCCTCTCCAGCCCTCTCCCCATTTTTGCTGGTCTATTGTTTTAAAGTGATGTTACGTTTTTGTCAGGAAATAAAGTGTTAACAAAAGAAAAGCAAAGATTCAATAAGAGATCATTAATAACTATCATTTGTAGAGAACATGAGCAAGCAGCTGTCAAACCATGCCAGTGAGATGCAAGTCTCACTGGGACTGACAAGCAAGTTTCTCCAAAGTGTTAGTTCTGCATCCAATCCCTAGTTTCATTTCTTCTTTTAAAAAATTAGAGAAACTAAGTTCAAACATCACTCTTCCTTCATACTAGAAGCAGCAACAGTATTTCTACTGGTTCAGTCACCTGCAGTCATAATCACAAAGCTGATCTAGGACACCAAAAAAAAAAAACCAGACCAAAAACTTCTAAAGATACAGTAGCAAAGCTAGAGCCCAACTCTATGTTAGTGAGTTATACAATGCACACAGTCCAAAATCCAACAAAATGGGAAAACACCATTCAAAATATTCTACACGCTTGCTCTACATTGGAGAGCAGAAAACAACAGAACATTTATAACACAACAAAACACGTTCTGACTAGCTGATCAAACTGCCCTTCATAGACACCAACACACCACCTACATTTAATTATTTAGAACTTTAGCCATCCAACTCAAAACCACATTATCACTGCACCAAAATCTTACAGCTAAGAAGAAATCAAGCTCTGCTTACCAAGCAACTCCTTACAGCCTTTAATACCAAACCAGGCAACTTACTTTAAGCTAAACTCTCAAAAAACCTCAGTCAGATTCTGATGGTTTGTCATGAACACTATGGTACAATGCTAAAATGCTAGGATCTTTTTTTTCAGGGCAGTGGGAGCCAAGATTGGTTGAGATGCCAAGTGTTAATGCAAAACGGGGTTAGAGATTTATAATTTAAATGCATCCTTTGATAGAGTCTTGTGTTTCAGCCATCCGTTTTTATGCAAAAGCAGTTCAGCAGAGGAAACAAAGGAAGGCTCTAAAAAAAAGGTTCACCAGCAAGTTCTCCATTAACTTTTTCCCCTGCATGCAAGAAAACGACCCTTAGAGGGATGTGGTACATACCTTGAGGGTGAGGTCGACGGTAGCGGGAGAAACTGGAGTTAGGCTGGAGCTCTGTTGTAGAGTCTCCCTCCTAGGGAGGGGAAGGGTGTGGGGCAGGGGCACCTGAAAGGCAGGCAACACACATCACATTCTAACTACGTCTACTACAAAAGCCCCAGAAAAGCAAAGCTCAAGCTTTATTAAGTGAGCTACAATTTCTTCAAGGCTTGAGCATTTGGCAGGGAGATTTTGATAAAATAAGGTGAAAATTTGGTAAGCGGGGAAAGGCCATTCAGCAGGTGCTGAGATGCTTCTCATCTCTTTTTAAGAGGCTGAAGACTAAGGTTCTAAAGTGTCCATGTCTCCTGCATAAACAAATACCAATTTTCTGCTTTGGGATTTACTTTAAAGTACCATTTCAGTTTACTGATATGCAAAAATTCTTCCCAAGCCAAGTTTGGCCCCTTTTGTACCAATACAGTACATGGGGCTTCATGACCTAGAGTTCTGAGATGCAGTTTCTGAAAAGAGGAAGCTATAAACCTTCAAAGTCACCAGACCATGAACCAAACCAAAACAGATTTGCCATCCAATAACTGAATTCAGTTATCTTGTCTTCCAAAAGATGAAAGATGTGAAACTTAAGGAAATAAACGTGACATAATGCTATTGCTATCTTTGTCTAAGAAAACACTGATGGATTTCCTAGAAGTTTTAAATGAAATATATCAAAAATACTGCAGTGGCCAGTCTATTACTTCTGACCATTTCCTTCTCCATTCAGAGCACAGCTAATGGACTTCCACTGGATGAGGTAAGGCTAATCCAAAAGACAGAGATACCGAAGCTTTGAAGCAGGTGATAGCAAAGATCCTTTGTGGCCAGGAGCCCCCATTTCCTGTGTTGCAAATCCAACTCCAACACCCCACAGGGGAGCATACACTAACGTCATTAACACAAAAGAATTCAGTCTTCCACACTAATCACCAAAGGCACAACCACAACACCACCAGAAAATCCAGCAGAAGAGTAAGTTCAACCAGTATTGCTTCAAAACTGCATTAAAGGATGCCGCAGTAAGCTGAAAAGCATTTCTTAGATGGAATTCACAACACCTCTTCATAAAAACCTGAGATCCTACTGTATGATTCTTTCCTCTCACAATCAACAAGGGACTCAACTCTGAGCTAATTCTATTTCTGCTACTCAAACAACAAAAATCACAAGATACAAGTTCCCAACCTGACATCCCAGCACACTCAAGTCAAACTTGACTTTGCTACAAGTCACAACCCAGCTGGTCCTCTCAATCGCTACACCACGCTCACACAGTCACGATCATTGGCTTTGAGGACTGCACACACCTAATCTCCGTAGCAAATGAACAACTGAAAGCCTGCTGTCTGCTTTCAGAAACCGTTAAGCTGCTCCCTTCACATGCAGTTGCTGTGATTTCAGCTCAAAATTCCTTTGTTTGTAAAAGCCTTTCTTCAAAATTGCCTACAGAGCTTTGCTGCTGGTACCAGGTTCAAGTCCCAACTGCTGCCGAGAGCATGCTCTCGCCTTATGCCTATCCTGGCTTTTTTAGAATTGCCCCTAGACACATCTTCTCCACTTTCTGTGCTCTTTAGCTCATTGTGGTTGTTCAAAAGACAAGAAAATACATGAAGAATTCCAGAACAGATACTAATCAAACCAACTGTCCTTCAGAATAAGATTACTGGACAATGCACAGCTAGATAACATGAAAGAAACCCTAGTGACTTGTTTACTGAAGGCACTATTTTGTGCTTTAAAGAAGTGCGAAAATATTTTCTTGTCTTCAAAGTCAAGACGATCACTACAATAGACTTACGTTCGTCACCAAAGTCTCCTCCATTTTTGTACTGCTAGTAGCCACTGTGTTAGGATGAGAAGAAGGTGTAGTGTAGTCTGTTACAGACTCCTGTGAAGAAAAATAATTCCATTAAAATATCTCCCTTATCTAAATTAGATTTTAAGTTTCTTGGACAGATGTCAGCCTTTCTACAGGAGGAGTTCACCAAGCAACAGAAGTTTAGAATTTCACACCAGTTTTTTCTTAGAAGACATGTCCAGCAATTCTTGCTTCTGAATTGCTACTGAGGTCAGAAGACTTCTTGGGAGATTACAGTTTGCCTCATGACCTCACAACGTACACCTGGAGACAAGTCAAAATACAGTCTGTAAAGCAAGAATATTCAGTGATGTACTGCCTGGGCACTAGACATATTGAACTGTGGTGGCATAACATCATTTGTCACCCAAGATGCTTTAGCCACCTGTGGGCACTTTTAGCCTATTTAAAAAGTAAAATATATTAGCTGAAAGCTTTCTGTAGCTTTAAATAAATACAGAAATTTCTTGGGTAAACCTATGACAAGTAAGGCCCTCCAGACTGAAAAGAACACATAAGGATGGTTGCAATTTGCGGAACAATCTTCTTTCCTTTAAGTCCTGCCTCTGAAAGTCACAAGACTCAGTTTCTCTGGATGATGAAGTCTACCTCCTGATTTCTGCACTGGGTAGTGATTTCAAGGAAGAAAACGGCTGAAGTTTCTAGTCTACCCAGAGGCTTTCCTTGAAGCTTATTTGTCACAGTTAGGTGGACCTTAATCTGCTCAATGAACAACGTCCACTTTCATGGACCTAGCTGTAGCTCGTGGCTATTGCAGTTGTAGGTATAGTGTCTCATTGATAACACTGCCAGCTCTCTCGAGAATGACCTACAATGAACAAAAAAGGCACTGGTACTTCTGTGAAGCCGTGTTGAGCACTGTTTTTTAGCTCTTGTCACTAGATATCTACTGAGCGTATTCTGGACAGGCAAACAGATGTTATCAGAACCTGACCCACAGACTTTATTAGATAAACAGTGTGACCCTGAATTAACCAAGATCCACTCTCTAGCAAGCACTGCCAACTCCCAAGTTTTGCATGACTGAAGCCCAGAAAAGGCTCTATCATTTTTACAGAGCCAAACACCAAGAAGGAGCTGAAGGACAAATTAGCAGCAGGACTGCTGATGAGTGCCTGGACTTGCCAACACATAATGATTTTGAAGGCACAAAGCACGTAACGCTTGTTTAATTGCATCCAACCAGTATGCTGATGATAAGCTATTAAAAAAAGTGCACACTCAATTTACTCCTCAAGCCTATGGCAATGTCTCCTAAAAGAGCAATTAAAGCATCAAGATACTAACTGGCAAATAACAAAGAACCTTCCTTAAAACGATGAGCTCATTTTGGTAAAAGACTAGGACAAGCTAAACCATAATGGCGTGAGAGAGGACACGATGTGCACATTGACTTATTTTTGTATTTATGAAGGAAAACAGAACTATTTTCTCCATTTAGTTACTTCCTTCACTTGTTAAACTGGTGAAATAAGAGATATACGATATTTCCCACAATCCGAACTACCAAACTGCAAGTTGCAGATTTATATTTGATTCCAATAGGCAACCTTAATTTGGGTAGAACAAGGCAAGCCCACGAGGGCTTTAATCACATGGTCCTTCTAATGAAGTAATTAACTGGCTTCTTGGTTTTTTAAAATGCTTTACTGCATAAGAAAGAGGAAATTTTTAATATAACTTCATTAAAATTCCTTCAAGGTTTGGATGCAAATTTTACAGGGTCTCAGCACTAAAATTCCTTACAAAAGAAATCAGATCAAGACTATTGCTAGCTTTCTCACTTTGGAAACTTACAGCACAAAAATGCCTTTTCACTAGAATTAAAAACAAATCACTGTATCAACTCTGGTGCCCTTAGAAGTATATGTGCAATGCTGAACCATCCTACAAGGATGAGTTACCTGCTGAACATGCAGATAAGACAATGCTTTAGCCGTAAGAACACCACTCCATAAACTGTAGGTTAACCACCATCCTTCATTTACTGGTATAATAAGTCTAGGAGTCTGTTAGATATGGCTTATCACCATAAGCTTTTGTAATTCAAATAAAGTGATTCTCCTGTACAACTGTTTTACTGAAGAAACCAACTGATTACTTTATTATAAACTAGTAACAGTAATAACAACAAAAGCAAAAAGCTGTACATGATTTTTTGGAGTTATCTACAAGTTATTTATACCTGAAGAAAAAGAACAGGCAAACTTTTTGTAACTACCTACTTTGCCCAAAAAGAGATCACAAAACCTGAAGTGACTTTATGAACAAAAGGGCAAAGCAAACCTCAGAGCTGACCTTGCTATAAAGGATCAGGGTACTATATGGGATTAATTAGCTATTTGATTTGTTCCTGATTTACGTAAATTGCCCAAACCAGACAGCTTGTCAGATACTCAAAATCTATTCTCACGTACAGCCTGTGTTCTTTTAGACACCGTCTCTGTAAGACTTAGCTGTTATCAACTACCTGTGCAAACATTTCATTGTCATGTCCACAACCAGGTATTGATCGTTCCTATGATTTGAAAGCTTCAAAAATTTAGAGATGGTAAGGTGGGGAAAGGCAAGGGGTAAGGTGTTTTACCCGATTCAGACACTTACACATCAAATTGTCTTTACTCCAAAAATACTGCAAAACCCAAGAGAAACAGCTGCAACTGCTTCGGAGCATCATGCTTATGTTCTAAACTTAAACATCTCACCAGTATGAGTTGATGTATATTTTACAGTTTCTAAGGTAAAACAGTATTGTACAATTAAATGCATATGCTCTTATTAAGGTGTTTGTTTTGGGATGGATGGGGTACTCTTACAAAGCTTCTGAAGGAGGACAGCTGGCTTGACTTTCACAGACATTTAAATCCGCAAATACACTAAAGCAAGTGTGCCTTCCTGGAAGCTGAGCAGTAGTCTCTGAGAAGGATGTTAGAGCGTGTCAAAAGAGAAATCATTCAGGTTTGCTAAAACTTCAACACTTGACATTGAAACAACAGATTAAAGATGTCATCACTTCTTCCCTCATTAATAAGCAATGGAAAGAGTACAAAGACAAGAGAAAGCAGCTGCAATACAGATCAGTACGGGAACTCCAAGGCCGGAGCAGTATTTGAACCCATTTTAAAAGCCACTTTAAAAAGTAGCAAGACTGGTTTATTCCCGCAAAATCTAGATGAAACTTATCTTATCCAATAAATCTGCAGGTTGTTGGTTCAGCTTCCTTAGAATTAAATATAAAATATGACCACCCCTTTCCTAGAAAAAACTCTGATGCCCCGGGAACTACTCATGACAAAGGAATTCAAAAGCAAACCTGGAACTGTTGAGGCAGGAATATTTAGGCCTATTATTAAATGCTTCTATTAGCAACCACTTCATGAGGAAATTACTGGGAATTTTCATATCCAGCACAAAATGGAAAGTTTCCTTTCACTCTGGTCTTCCCTCCAGAAGACAGAAGCTTGGCGCTTTAATACTGTGGTGGTTCAAAGAACCTTGGCAACCCATGTTTAACTCAGGCGAGAAAGGCATAAAATCCAGACTTCCCTTTTGAAGATCTCATACTTTAAAAATACAATTGTAGGGGGGAAATTATGCTGATTTTAGTAGAGCTACTCCGTATCGAGTTAGCCTGGAGTAATCAACAAAGCTATGTTTCCTATTCTGTATGCCGCGTAGAAGCATTTCCTCCTCTTATCTTGAGCTCTGGTCACAGGAGCTTGAAAGACAGTGAGAAAGCACATGACACATACAAACAGCCTTCTTACCAAATACTTGAGCAAGATGGTGTTTACAGCTCTACACTTCTGATCCTGCATACAAGAAGGGCACTTTATCTGTTTCTGGTATCAACATAAACCATTCACATCTACTTACAAGATGGAAAGTGCCAGGAAGGATGAGAAATCCCAGCACTGAATTTTCTTACGTATTTGCCATTCCACTCAAAAATCAAGTTTGCAGCTACCATGTCAGACACAAATATCCTCCTTAACACTTGCTCCGTAACAACACTTCATTGAGATAGCATCTTCTGCTTGCATGACACTTGGCAAAGAACTGCCCAAATTGTCTTTTTTTTTTGCCAACTGCGGGTGACAAAGATAAATTGTGAGTGATCTGTATTTCAGATTCTTCAACTATTAATGCAACTTTTGCAGAGGATCAGTTTTCCTAAATAGCATCAGAAAATTTCTGCTTAAGACTAGGGAAAGGAAGATTGAGACAGCATGCAACAAACTTGAGTCTAAACTCACAAAACTGCTTTACAAACATACAAGAAGCATTTTTCCTTTACCAAAGCAGGTGTAACTTCACTAGTAGCTACTCAAACTGCATGGTTTCTTTACGTTCGAGAGATAACAACCATAGTTCTTGCTCAAGACACAATGCTGCTCTAGGGAGAGCAGTCCCCACACAGGTCCTTAGGCAAAAAGGAGAGCGCCTCTGCAGATGTTTTTCAGCCAGTGCTATCAATGCACCACAGCTAAGAACTGAGCTGTAGAACAATGAATCCTGACAGCATGTCACTGTCTCACTGTTGAGCAGTTATAGAGAAGTCAGGGGAGTTCCACACGGACAACATCCTGAAGGAGTTCTGCAAGGGATACCTTGACAATATCCAAGCCAACAGGAGCTGACATACAGACCCTTTAGGTGAACTGAACGAGCCTCATCCAATGCTTTAGCATATTCCTAGTTTAGAGATTTCTTTTTTCACAGAACAGCACTTAACTCACAGCTTCAGGTCATCCATGCACTCAACCAACCATCGCGCACACTACTTCACTCCAGTTCTCTACTGAAAGTCAAGCACTCATCTTGCATATGTCACATATATCTGAGTTTACAGAATCTGCCTATACCAGGCTCCACTGCCACTCTCCGCAGCAAGGCTCAGGACAGACTTTTCACATTCATAAGGCAGCAAAAAAGTTTAAAACCTTCCAAGGTGATCTCTGTACAGGGGTATGACAAACAATATGTCTCCATACAACTTTGGGAGAACTGTTTAATTCAAGCAGTTTCATATCTGCTAGTCAGTGGGCTCTGCTGTCCAGGTAACTACCACCAGCAGGCAACTAAGTGTCAGTTACATCATTGTAATCATATTTTACATACAGTGCTTAGTAACTTGTCAATATTTTTCTTACCTTTGTGTTTGTTCCAAACTCCGGAGCAGACACAGATATCATTGTTCCTATTTCCGTGCTCAGTTCACTTGCTGCTTTGGTTTCCTTTGTAGTGACAGGTTCTGGACTTCTGACAGAGGTGGGAGATGGCTTCTCCTGTCCCTCAGGCTCTCCCTGTTGGGCATCCTTCACCTTCCTGTTCTTTAAAGAACGCTCTTTCCCAATAGGACCAGGTTTATACTCTTTGTTTTCTACCGGACTCAAGTCTGGAAGCTAAGTTAGTGTTAACTTGTCAGTTATGTCTTCCCCCCCATGTCCTATCCCACAAGAATACTCTAACATGCTTAAAATAATTGTTTAAATCTAACAAAGCTTTCCTGAAGGGTAAGCATTTTCTAACGGATAAATCATTTGAGACTAAATTAGCAATATGTACCTGAAATGCATTAATGGTGAACACTAGGACTCTAAATCATTGTTTTCAAGCAGTACATGTTTTATGTGAAGTGGTAAGAGTTCAACTAAAATAAGATCTAGTTCAAACCTATAGAAGAAGGGACATGGTGTAGTGGGCATGGTGTGTTGGGTTGACGGTTGGACACGATGATCTTAGAGGTCTTTTCCAACCTTAATGATTCTATGATTCTATGAAGAAAGCCAGCTTGACTCTCCTTACAAGATAAGCACAAAAAAGTATAGAAGTCACAAGACTTCATATACATACAGGTTATTTTAATTTTCAGAGAATCGGGATTTTACAGGGCCCCAGGAAACTTGAACTTGAAGCCTCTATCTTCATTTGAAGATATCTTGATGTATGGATGTTGGCAGCATTTTTCCCTAGGAATTGAGCACCAGGAATATCCAGAAAAAATAAAACACCTAGGCGCAAGTGTTGCCTTATATTGCAGACACCATGGCTGGAATAACTGCTGCAATTCAGTAGTTCCTTTTTGTGCAGCTGAATTAAAGCAGAATGAAGGGCCTCAGGGAACCCAAATGCTCTGTTGTTTAAATAGCCATATCCTTTCTGGCTGAGACTACTCAGCCCATTTCACTACAGAACAGCACAAAAATTCCTTACAGGCAGTACTTAAAATCCTATTCCTTAAGCTTTGATAGTGGAAAGACAGAAGCTGCTGGTATTGTCTCTATAAATACAAACCAGCTGTTTCAGGAGTAGATGAAGACTCTTTACAATACAATGCCTTTGGGCTTTGGGGAGGGTGGAGTTTCCCAAAGGTATTTGGTACCCGCAGGAGGCCAGCAGAGAGTAGCTTTCAGAGGGAAGGAAGAAAACAACAGTAGAAACAGAGCTCTGCAATGCAGCAGTCAGGAACATCAGACCCACCTCACTCCAAATACTTTTTGCTCTAACAGTTTGCAGAGGCAGAAATTCTTCCAGACACTTTGAGGTCATACTTGGAAAGGTAAATTGCTTTGTTTCAAGTATGGTCTCTTACATTGCCCCTATTAGTCCAACAATACTAACCTCCAATCCTGAACATAAGTTTGTATTTAGGCTTCATAGCAAACAATATCACCATGGGAGTGGCGGGTGTGTAGGAATTGTTTGTTTGTTGGAGGTTTTTTGTCATCAAGACAGTTAAAGGATTACAGCCTGCTCATTCAGAAGAGTGCACAAAAATGTTAATCTCCAATGAATTTACCATTTAGTCACACATTTGTCTTTCAACAAAATCTAAAGGACTCTTGATTAGCTATAACCAAGCAGAAAAAAGGAACTTTCTACACAGTGTAAAGTAGTCTCTCTCTCTATTTATTTATTCAACTTTGGAGCTCAGTATCTTTAAGTGATTTCACGGGGGCAGTTTTAGGCATGCTGCTAGTATATCTGAGATACAGGTTTTGAATGTGCTGGGTTACTACAATTCACCAGCAGTATTAACTACTGCATATTTCTCTGCTGTATGGGTTTCATATTTTGCAATAAGACCATGAATTGCAGTATACCCATTGAGTGCCTCATGTAGCAGAAGTTAAATTCATTCTATGTGTGACTGCACTTTCAGATTTCAGCTTTTTTGGAAAAAACCTCCAAACACAACCAACACAAACACACACCCTATCTTCTAGAAAGACAAAAGGGCTTTAGTTACATCAGGACCACTGCCAAATCTCAGACGTCTATCAAGAGGGACTGAAACAGCTGGTTCTGCAAGTCACCAGCCAAGTTTATCTGCTATAACCATCTCTTTCTGGGAGTAAGAAGCTGGTGCTGAGTGCTAGTGATGCACAGATAAGTATGCATTGGAGGTGGAAATAACAGGAAAGTATATTTCATTAACGTGAAAGATCATTAAGTGTAATCTAAACAACAGGAGGAGAAAGTATTACTCCTTATGAGTGGTAACAATGGAAATAAAAGATGATGATTGAATGGAGCCCCTAAATCTCTGGAGGGCAAGCAATACACATTTTTTTTTAAATTGAGATAAGTTTGATTACCTATCCAATCTTCCTAGATTAGTTGCAAAAAAAAAATAATTATCCAGACATCTGTGCATTTGAATTTGAGACTTCAAATCAGTGGCTCTGACATTCCTCCCTTTCCTCAAAACACTAATTTTCCTGCAACTTGACGTATTACTCATCTTGGTAATCTGGCTACAAAACTAAGCAGGGCACCATGCACCATTCAGAGCGGGGCAAGGCAGGCATGGTGGCAGGAAGAACTACTGAAACTGGAGATATAACCAGGGCAGAAACAGAATGCCTGCTTCAAAACAGCTGTCAAAGCCTGAGCGAAGTAAGCTCAAGAGAAAATCAAAAACCCCAAACTAGAAAACAAAAACAAAACACTAGCACATCCATAGTCTCCCAACAAAGCTATCGCAAATTCATAATCCCGTCCCTGCTCTTAGTCACATCCCTTGCTCCAAACACAGAACCAATGGACAAAATCTGCTGGGCTAGGATGTTGTTTAGGTACACTTGCTTCTTGAACTGAATTCCCCCTCTTCTCTCCAAGACCAACTCGTTGATTGTTTTAGGAAATATAAAAAGGGGAATGCAATTTTTATAGGTCTAGTCCTAACTGAATGAGTATTTCATTATTTGTAATCTCTTTTTGGGTGAACTTCTTTAAGTTTAAAAGTTTGTACTTAAGATGACCTTTTACCTTTTGTGCTTTGATGGGTCCAGCCCGAGGCTGTTTCTGTCTTTGCTCTTTTGGTTCTGGTAGCTTATCAGTGGACTTCTCAGAAAGCACAGGGCCAACTTCATTGTCACTGCCACTGGAAGCTGGGGCTCCAAACTGAATAGTTTCTATACCAAGATCGACTCCACCTTCTTGCCCAGGCTTTGTCCCCTAGTTAAAAGGTAAACATTTAACACATTTCAAAACACTTCTAGATCAGTACAATGCCACTGGTTCAGAAAAAAGCACAAAATATGCTCAGCTGAAAACCTCTAAAAGGGTACTTTTACTTTCTGCAAAAAAAGCAGAAAAAAGCAAAAGCATTATTTGTGATTACAACAGATTTGCAAGAGTAAACAATATATGAACATACACTTCCTCCTCCTCAAGTTCCTACTGTTTATACAAGCTCAAGAGTAAGGAGATAAAAAAAAGCAGTGGAGAAATACATAAACAAGATCAAGATGATGAATTGGTAGAGAAGGGGGAGAGGGACAAGTGCAATATCAAAATGTCCAGATTCAGGTCCAAAACTTTCTCCTGAAAGTTCAAAAATTAATGTTCAATTCGAGAAGAACAATAAGAAATTAAAAAATATTTCCAGATCTCCCTATGCAGTTAAAATGGTCTCCTAAGAGAGTTATGTCACATTCTTACACAATCGAGACCAAAACACAATCGAGACCAAAAAAGCCCAAGAAAACAAAATCACAGGACTTTAAACGTAAAATTTAGGGCTATGCAAATTACATGGGTAAGTAGAGCTAATATAGTTAGAAAGCATCTATTGCTTTTTGTATCTCTGATTTAAGAAGGGACACAAAAAACATTTAGTTCCTTGGAGACATCCTGTTTCTGTCTACATTACTTAACTGTACACAAGTGTTCACATGCAAACTAGGCAATATTTTTATTTAAAAAATGCACTGAATAACAGCTATCATTAGAATCTGTGAATGACTGAGATTTTATTAAGAGAAAGTTTTTCCATGCTACAATCATAGAAGTACTGTATCCTGTGTTTCTGTACTAACTCCTGACTTCATGGAATTCTACACATACTAGTTTAAGTATGTGCACGCCTGAACAAATGAATAATCTGTACCCAACCCCAATGAGATACCATTTGGGTAAGCTTCATATACAGCTACTCTTCTTCCCTTCATTCTTACCTCTGGAGATGTAGCTGAACCAAAAGATGTCAAAGGCTTGTTCCAAGCACTGACTGAAGGTGGCTGAGGTGGGCTAATGGGTCCCACTGACAATTAAGAAAAGAGAGTTTAAAAAAAACCCCAATGTTGCTAAATGCATTTGACTAAAGTTATCAATTGACTGAGAATTAAATTATAGACTTCTTGATTAAATAAGCTTTGGATAAGAAATTGTTAACCTATTCAGCAGTCAACAATATGCTACTGATTTAGCTGCTTTCAAGTGGGGCAATCATCATGTTCGGAAGCATGACCAAGCCCAACAAAACACAGATTCCTCAAGGGAGTGAGAGCTGCTCATTCCTACTGAATGAAGAACATGACAACAACGTAAAATACTGAGTAATATCATACTGCAAAAATCTCTTTTCCAAGATATTCATAGGTTACAACACTGCACTTGGGAATGCTGCCCTCTATTCCCTGTGCAAAATATATCTGCAGGTAGAAATGAGACATTAACAGAGAGACCTGGCAATGAGCGTTCTCCAACTACAACGCTTGCCCCCCACCCCAAATCCAAAAGACACCACTTACATTTTTTGGAGATGTCATTTAGAACTGCTGTAGGAGGCACCTTGTTTTCCCATAATTCAGTTCCTAGACCATTGTGAGCCTGGGTGTTCTGCAGAACTTTGCCTGACACTGTATATTCTGTGCTGGCTGTCCCTCCTGCAGCCTGGTTTTGCGGCTGAACAGAAGCCTGTGGCTGACCTGGAGTCTGCGTTGTACACGGAGGCTGTGCCTGAGCTTGTGCCTGAGCTTGTGCCTGCTGCGCAGCTGCGGCTGCTGCCTGTTGCTGCTGCTTTTTGGCAAATCTGGGTGGGAGCTTGGAATTCTGACCTCGGCCTTTTTCACTTGATCCTTTTTTGGTCCAAACCTGTAAGCACAAGCCAATTTTATTCTTACAGCTGATAGTCTCTATGGACAACTAATTGTACATTGTGTAGCAGCAAAAAGCAAACTGATTAACCCTGTCTTAAAGAAGTTTATTTTTTTAGGGGTATTTAACCACAGGAACAATGATTTCTCATCCATTTTCCTCCTGGAATCAACTGATATACAAGCAATAGTATAAATCTTTACCACAGTATGAAAAATGGTGTTTTCAGTTTGCCAGTTCCACCTGCCTGACACTGTCCAACCAGGAAGTACAGAATCCTAAGATGACCAAGTGAAAACTAATTTCATTTACTAATTCTGAAAAACTTAATATTAATACAACTATCTAGTTATATTTATAAGGTGAAAATATAGCTTCTTTGAACAGAAGATTCTGCACACTTCACAACATTCCCAGTACTGCAGGGAGCTCTCTCCCATTATAAATGCTGGTCTTGTACCTGCACTGTTTGTTCTTCCTTCTTTCTGCGCTCTTCGTCTTGCAAGCGTTTTTGTTGCTTCTTAGACACCACTTCTGTGAAACCATCATCATTCAAGTTAGATTGGGAGTCTTCAACTACTGTCACTTCAGGGTGATCATCAATGATCACAACACCTATAGAAAAAGGAAAGGTATGGACGCTGCTGTCTTAACAGCTTCAGATGCAGCGCACCAAGCCAAAATCTGCTTTAGAGTGGAAGCCATTTCCCCACATACACAGATGGTGGCTCTGATTAAAGGTAAGCTGCTGCTTCAACTTGCTGTTGAGTTTGAAGACAAGGAGTTAATCTTTAAGAAGTGAAAAATTGGAAGTTCCTGTACAAGACTCTCCAGGAAATAAAAACTGAAACATAATAATGAACAGTCTTCCTGAATATTAGCTGTAAGCTTATCAGTGATATCTACTGCCTTTGCTTACGAAGGTTAAGCAGATTAATAATGTGTGGTGGAAAATGATTTGAATGACAGAGTTAAGATCAGGTGATAGAACAAAATTGTTCTTATCTATACATAAAAACACACAATGAGATTTGCCACCTTTTAAAGGCAAACACATTGTTAATTAGACATGACAAAGGTACCAAAACTCAAGTACACAATTATTCTGATGTTTAAAAAAAAAAATCACCTTTCCTTTTTTTTAAGTTTTCAAACATCTAGCTCTATATGCAGCAAAGCTAGCAGGGTTACAAATTCTTGTTAGCATATTATCAATACATACTTGCGTAATTATTAAGATCAAATTGAGACAAGGCATCCACTTTTTCCTTAGGCTTCTTTGGACCAGCCTTAGGTTCTTCTCTCTTTTTGCCACTTGCATCCTTGGTGCTCTTTTGTCCTGCAGCAGTAACACCTCCATCCTCCTGATGTAAAGAGTTGCTGTTGGTGGGATCAATACCAGGCACAGTTGCTGTCTGCTCTTCAAATGGCCTATATTAGAAAATATTTGAGAAAGTTAATGACCAGCCACAGAGAACACTCAGAAAGGAGTTAACAATCTAATGCAGATCACATTATAAGGCTCCAAGTGTCTACTGTGCAACTTCTTAGTAGGCTCCAGACTTTTACTTTCAGCTCCTCAATGCTTAAGGAGCAGAAGCTTAACAGCAAAAGCTGTTTTGGGGACATATCAAACACACTGCTGCCAAAAGGAATCACAGGGAAAAAAGCATAATTTTAAGGTCAACTCTGGCTTGGTCTATGTACTCCAGTAAAGCCTTCCATGGAAAAAACAAAACAGAAGCTTACAGTACCTAATGTGAGCAAATAAAAACAAGGTACAATATACTCGCTCCACAGGCTCACTTGCCAAAAGCTATCTGAAGCCCTAAGAATCAGATTTGCAGCATTCTGACTTTGCTGTGGAACCTGGAATACCCAACTTTTGCTTCAACATCACCTTTAAGTGACTAGCCAAAGAAACCCTTAAGAGTTTTAACTCAGAGGTAAGAACACCGATCACAAGTTTTTAAGCCCAGGCAAAACCTGAACTTAGAATATAGCAACCTACAAGCACCAGGAGTCCTAGAGTACAGGGTAGGCATTCAATGAAGAAATATCTGGTCCTGCCTCCCACTTACCAGACTACTGTGCACTGTGGCTACAAAACAGTGGGCAAATAGTAACATTAAATAATTACCAAGTTTCAATTAATTTTAGCATATAGAGAAACAAAACTTAGTCTCAATGGCGAGCATTTCTCAACTTGCTCGACTATGTTAGGTGATTGATCTATGAATACAAAAAGCCAAATGCAATGCAGCAATTTATGCACTAAACTGCAAAACTGCTCACATTAATATTTCAGCTTGCATCCAAATCTTGAGAAACATAGCTCGACTCTGAGAAACAGCACTGCAATTTTTACTTAATTAGGCTTTTTTAACACTGTGCATACATATAAGAACACTCTGCTCTTAGCTCCATGTTCCAAGTGTCTGTATACAAACAGAAAAAACAGAAAGTACACAGCCACAAGTGCACGTGTTTGTCTTACTCTCTTTTCTGCCAGTTATTACAAATCTAAAATGACTATTAATGATTTTGAACCACAAGAGGACAACAGAAGACTACGACTATATATGCTTCCTTACAGAAGCTGGTACTCACCCTCTTTTTCCACTTCTAGGTGGAGGACCACTCCGCCTTTCACTCCTAGGCCCTGAGAAGTTCCTCCCCGGTTTAGCTGGCCCATTGTTGCCACGTCGGTTTTGACGATCTATTCCAGGCCGCTGACTAGAGAAACTTCTCTTGGCTATTTCCCTTTTTGGAGCTCCAGCGTTTTCTCCTGCCTTTGCAGCCACCTGTGCTGCTACATCTGCTGTTTTCTTCTCATCCCTCTCCCGCCTCTCATTGAAGTCGCTGCTTTCTGAGGCTGTTTCCCATTCTTCATTTGCCTGGTCTGAAGAATTCTGGTTGGACAAGTCTGGTGTCTTACTTCCTGACACATCCAGAGCAGTGTTGGAGGGCTCACTAACTGCATTACTAACTGTGGCACTTGTTGATGAGTTGGTTACCACCTCATTTATCTTTGATGCGGCCTCTCTTTCTTTTAGGCGCCTAAAGCGTGGTGGCTTATCTTGCCTTGGAGGTCGAGCAGGCCTTTGTCTTCGTGGCCTCTCTCTATTTGGATCAAACTTTCTCTCAAATTTTGGAGGTCTTTTATCAACTGGTATAGGACCGTAATGTTCATTTCTTCTTGGAGGCTCCCCGTCTTCTGGTTTAATGATGTCTGTTTGCCTAGGGTTCCACTGATTGTCTCTGTAGGCTGGTCTCCTTATTGTAGACGGACGTGGAGGACGCCCACCAGGATCCCTGCCACCACGTCTATACATTCCCCCTCTGCCTCGTCTAGAAGGCTCTCCTTTAGGAAGAAATCCTGGTTTGGGTTTGTTCTCATCATCTCTTATGTATGTTTTTTCTAGGGATCTGTTGTCTACTCTGATACTGTTTTCAGGTTTGAACGACAGGGGCTTTGGAGGCTTCTTGCCATCAGCTCTCTCTTCTCTTTTTGGGTGCTTGCCTTTGATTAGACTGTCTTTGTCCGAAAGCAGTGTGTCACTTGCACTTTCGTGAACTTCGCTGTCAGAATCCGTCTCTGAACCATGCTGTCGCCGCCGTTTTGGGATTACTTCAAAGTCAGAACTCTCGCTACGAGTTTCACTCTCTTCTCTTTGCCTAACTGGCCCTGAAGGCACATGGTCTGATCTAGGCTTAGGATCTCTGTAGTGTGGGTACTCTCTATTATGGCCTCTACTGCCCCGACCACGTCCTCCATAAGAACCCCTGTAGCTACGACCTCTAGAATAATACTCCCCACGACCTCTGCCTCTGTATCCCTGATCTGGGAACCAGTCTCTATCCCTAGCCTCTTTCCAGTATGTCCTAGGTGGTAAGCCAGGCTCTCTTTTTACTGGTCTGGTTTCTAAGCGTGGTTTCTCTACAACCTCCTTGCTAACTACCTTCTCAGTCTGCTTTTCTTCCTTCACTGCAGTAGCTGGTTGCTGAACGTGTGGCTGCTGCTGTGCTGCTGGTTGAGCAGGTGGCTGCTGCTGTACTGCAGGGGGAAGCTGTGGAGCAGCAGGCTGGGCAGCTGGTAGCTGCTGCTGGACCGGAGGTGTGGGTGGCTGAACCGGAGCTTTAGCTGCAGTCTCAGTTTGACTGCTCTCCTGGCTCGCTGGTGTCGGAGCAGCATCCTGGGTTACCTTCTTAGCCAGAGGAACGCTGCTGGAGGCGGATGTCTCTGGCTCAGCCTGAGGCAGTGGCACTTGAGGTGCTTCCTTTTTGTCACTTTTTTCAGACTTGCTAGGTTTTTCACTAGCTGTCTTTTCTCCTTCTTTCTCCTTCCTCTGCTCACGCTCTTCTCGCTGTTCACGCTCTTCCTTCATATCTCTAAGCACAGGTTTTTTAATAGGACCTGATCTTCTTACTGGTCTATCACCACCTTCATCTCTCCTGCCATAACCTGGCCTAGGACCCCATCTTGTTTCAGACTTAGGTTTGAAAGTTTTTTCAGGTTTTGGTCCTTCTGATGTTCTATTATTGATCAAAATTTCTTTTTTTGGCTTAATCTCAAGTCTCTCAATTGTCTCCTTTGTCTCAATAGGCCTGTTATTTAATTTAGGGATATTTGTTGCTGTCTCATTCCTCTGGTCTTCTGACTTTAGAGAGTGACTTGAACCATGGGAAATGCTTCTCTTTAGCGAAGAGTGACTTTCTCCCACAGGCATCAATTCTTCCGGAGAGCTATGTGTAACTTTCTCATTCACTCCTTCAAAATTAACTGCTGTGTTAGGTGTGTCAGTTTGGAGAGGTTGTACGTCTTCCAAAGGCCTGCTTGGGAACTTTTGTACCTCCACCTCTCCTGATTCTCTGAAAAAGTCTGTCTTTGGATGAGAGTCCAACTGGTTGTGTTCTACAGGATAAGCAGTGGCAGGGACAGCAACTCGTTCTTGCTCCAAGTGTGCCTCAGACCTAAGCAGCAAGCAATTAAGAATGTTAGGGTGGGGGAAAAGATTTTACTCAAACATTTACTTAAATCAGATATTTTCTATTTCTATGAAGGATTAAGGTCAGCTCAAGAAAGTAACAGTTATTAATCTTTATAGCGGCTGCTAGTTGTAGAGGTCAATATCCTGATTAAGAGTTCAGTATCAAATGTACAATTAGCTTTAGGAATCTATTATTGTTAATGCTATACATGCAATTTTAAATGAAGCCTCCAAGTTAGCAGGCTACTATAACAAGTATTACCCAGACAGCAGTACAGCAAAAAATTTTTGGATACTTTTAAGACGTAGAGGAAGCCTTCCTGACCATTCATCATGCAGCAAAGGTCAAAAGTGACTGTCTTGCTTTATACCACTTGTGCTTAACACACCACTTTTGAAACCAATATATATAAGACAGAAGTTCTCTGATACAGGGAGAACAGATGGAGAACAGGACAACGCTACAGAAGTGTTCTACAAAACTGAAAATTCAAAATATTATGGCAATCACCATTCATCAAATTAGGTTAAGGATCCTAAACAAGGAGTAAATTGTCTTTCTACACCCCACTACAGAGCAGGCATGTCTTTTGTTTCATGCAACAGTGCCAAGTATGCTGCATCCCCCAGCCACAACTCCTTTTAAAGTTTTGTGTGAAGAGCAGCTATAACTCAGTCAATTTAAACTGTGTTTTGCAACGTAAGTTATGCAGCCAAGCATGTAAGTACGGCTCAGAGAAGTGACACGCAGGAGAACATAACTCAGGCTTACCTCAAATCATCAGGCTCTTCTAACACTTTGGGAGGAGAACTAGATTGCTGAGGTTCTGCATGGGGGTATGGGTCTGACCCCCACATCATGCGGGGCTCTGACAAAGGAACAGTGTGCTCTCTTGCTGAGCGAGCTATATGTTCAAATGAATCTGAACTAGTCGCTGATCCCTCTATCTGGTCTCTTCTCATCAGTGGTTTGGGAGGCATAATTCCTGTGACAGATTTAAGTTCAACAACTGAAACCAGTTTAACATTAGCAAAGAAACCTACCTCAAGACAAACAAAGCATATCAGGATGTACTGAAGAACGCTATTCTCTCTCCTCCGATCTCTTTCCCTCTGAACCTTCCGTTGTTGAAACCAAGTGTCTATTCACTGCCAGCTGACCTCAGAATGACTAAATCATATTCACCACTAGTACCCCATGTACCAACAAAAGGAAGAGCTGTCTGCTTCCACTATAATGGGAAGAACCAGGTCTGTAGACCTGTAAACCTGGATGAAGTTTCCGATGTAAGATCTGAACAGCAAAAGGCAAGATGAGTGTACGTACAGGTGGTTTTTTATACTCTATTAAAGACTCTGGATCCTTTTTTTTTTTTGGTAACATTTTAAAGAAATTCTACAGTTTTCACTGTCTTTGCTTAGCCTGCCATTTGCTCCGTTCTTTCCTGGCACTCATTCAGGATACCCATTCCCTTGTTCATTAGCTGGATAAGTATCTCCATTACATTACATGCCAGACTTGTATTATTTATGCACAATAGCTTTCCTAACTGCAAGTTAGGCCACTCCACAAGTTAAAAAGGACTTTGTAGTGCCAAAAATCTGAAAATACAAATTTACTATGACTCTAGAGGTGCTAATACATAATATAAAAATAACAAAATTTCATGGGTTTTTTTAATAAGCAATGTAGTATCAAGTGCTAACAGGTAATGAAACACAAATGGTAAATACACTATTTTTCTCAGTTCAACCTAACTCATGCCAGCTTTAATATCTGTAACAAAGTAAGGCTTACGCTGACATTCTGAATACATCCTTAACTGTCACTAACATGTCTGCAATACAGAAGAAAGCTGTGATTTTATTTTACAGTCAAAGATTGACTATACATTGACACATGACTAATTTTTCCAGTATTACTAAAATCTGTTTTGTTTCAAACAATGAAATAATGTGGTTTTCTTTTTAAAAAACCCACCCATTTGCTGTTACTATACATAGTGTGGTTAGGGAAAGACTTCTATTTCAAAACCAAGAAAGCTCAGCAGTCAAAAAAATGCTGCCAGATTTTACCTGGGTGAATAGGAGGCATATCCATTGCAGGTCTTCCTGACATCATTCGTGGGTCCATGTAAGACTGCATCATAAGCCACCGTGGATCAAAGCCCATTGAAGCTAAATGCTGAGGATGTGGTTGCATGGGCTGGTAAAGGGGTCTATGCTGGGGAGGCGGGACAGGGCCACTAGAAGGCTGTGAGGGAGCAGACTGTGGAAGGACACCTTGCTGTTGTTGTTGCCACTGCTGCTGTTTCATTTGCTCCTGTATAACAGAAAGTAATATTACACAACTTTTTGTTAAGATGAAGACTTGAGCAGAATTCAGATAACCCTTGGAAACAACAAGTACAGTTATCTCCAGGACACTAATAATTCTGAAAATTAATTGCAAACATGCATCAGGAGAAAAGGGGGAAAACCAGACTGAACAATTTAGAATAGCTACAGTTTTGTTAGTGTTCAGCTGAGACACAGAACAACCTATAGTTTGTGCATGTCATCAATGCAAGTGCTCTTCAGACCATAGGTCCCAAGTCCAAATTACATTTGTGAGTGTCACACCCTTTAAGGAAAAGCTGCAGAAACAATGATCAAACCTCAGGTTCCACAGGTAACCACAGGGCAATGCTCGACTTCAGCAACTGATGCAAAAACCGCCAGTTTTAAAAGCCTCTCTTGCCTTCTGCTCACTTACATACTTTGCAACTGACAAGAAGTGTTTCATGCAGTACAATTCCTGCCAACACCATAGATGTTATAGAAGCTGGAAACCAACAACTTGGGCTTTTTGAAACTTCTGTGGTCACGTTCTTATTCAGAATGAGGTAGAAGATATTATTCTTTTAATAAACTTCCTTCTTTTAATGAACTGGTTAGTTACCTGCTGCCTCTGAAATCTTGGTGGTAATGATTTCTGGAACTGTTTAGAATAGCCCGAGGAAACGGCAGGACGAGGCTGAGATCCTGAGTCTGGCTCACTCTCATGAGTCACCTGTGAAATCTCTTTCTCATTCCGACCACTATCTTGTCGGGTAAAGACTTGATCTTCTGAAAAACACACACGTGGGAGACAAGAGTGAATCTTAAAACTATGACAATTTCACCACAATGTCAGATAAAGTATGTTCTAAAATGAAAAGTCTGCCTTCTCTAACCTCACAGTCTTAGTTTCCAAAACCAATAAAGGCAAAAAAAGTTAAGAACAACCCCTCAAAACAGAACAATTGTTGTTAATACATCTCTCAGTGGCCCTTTAAACTCAAATATACCGGGTAATCAACCACTGGCATTCAGGTTGTAACTATTATGTGATTTAAGCAGTGCTTATCAATGCTACCATATTACATTTGAATCAATTTTTTTACGAACCAAGGTTTGGTTTTACAATCACTTTTATCCACTTAAAGGATAACACAGCCTTATTAAGCACAGTCTAACAGTTCTCTTGTGGCATTCAAGTTCCACTACAAAAAATGCACTAAGTTTAAATACGTGCTCTTTGTGTCTACTTCTCTAGGCTTGCTGAAAGAACAGAATAGCTGAAATAATTTACGTTGCTTTTTAGCAACATGAGTTGCTGACCCTCCTTTAGCATGAAAAGAAAGCCTGCTTTTCTTCTGCATTCTTCAAAGTCCAGCCTAAATCACAGAGTCCAATTTTTCCTTTAACCTTTTGATAAGTTGGGCAAACAGGTCTAGCTCAAAGGGCAGTGAGTAGCTATAATGTGCCAGGAAAATAAATGGTCTAGATGCACTAGGTTAATTAGGTATGCAAATTAGACTCCTAGATTACAACTATGCTCTGTGGCTCAGCTTTAAGACAGACAACTCCTACTTGCGTGCAAGCATACCTTTTTCTTCCTTGTTACTCCTGGTTTCACTTTCTTGTTTTTCTACTACAGGTGTTGCCACAGGTTCTACAGGCTCAGGCACCTCATGTGCTGGTTTCTCCTCTTCTTTCTCTTTCTCATTCTCCTTCTCTTCTTTCTCCAACTCCTTTTCTTTCTCTTGCTCCCTTTCTTGCTCTTTTGCCTTCTCCAGTTTTTCTTTTTCTTCTTTTTCCTTCTCCCTTTCCCTCTCTTTTTCCTTTTCCTTCTCCCTCTCCCTCTCTTTCTCTCTCTCTCGTTCTCTCTCCCTTTCCCTCTCCTTTTCCCTCTCCCTTTCTCTTTCTCTTTCCCTCTCCCGCTCCCTCTCTCTCTCCCTTTCCCTCTCCCTCTCTTTCAGAGGGTCTTCCCGGGAGGGTTTTGTCACGCAGCCAAATTTCTCATTTAACCGTTTTAGCTTTTCGGCACAAGCTGCTTTTCGCTGTTCTTCCATTCTTCTTTCTTCCTCTTCTCGCCGCTTACGGGCTCGCTCAACTGCGGCGGATATCTCTGACTGCTGTCTTCTCCTCTGTTTCCAAATTTCATCTTCATCTGGTACTGGTTTAGGGGGAAAGGGTCCCTGCCTTCCAGGTCCAACCTGGCGATCAGGGGGAGGAGGGTGCTGCAATATTAAAATCAGTTATGTCAAGTTGAGCATGTATTATATAAACAGCTAGCTGAAATATTATATTTAACTATTTGTCAACACATGTATTTGCATGGCACCTTTAAAAAGCAAGATCTAGAAGAAAAAGCAAGTCCCCACCTTCCTGCTCCAGTTCAGACTCATGCAACCTGAGCTCGGAAAGGAGAGGTAAAGATTCAGTTGGGCTCATACCACTCCTCCTCCCCATCACTAAGGCAAAGTGACAGCAAAGATGACAAACATCTTTTAGATTTGGTTACAGGCTGCTTGAAATCACAGAGACTCAGGGCAGATCTCAGACAAAAGTCCCCCAAGGAGCCAAAGAAATTCAAGGTAGCTCAGGATAACAGAGATTTTAATAAGGTTGAAAATTGGTAAGAAGCTACTATGTACACATTTCATTTGGGACCTCATCTCCTCATCTGCCTCGGCAGCCAGCCCTCCAGCACCGTTCCCATGTCCCTGTCCTCTCTAGTTCCCAAATGGGGCCGGATAACTGAAAGCTCTTGAAGTTCTCATGCATTTCATATGCCACTTACAAGATGGGGCTGCTTTACACAATTAGCAGCACTGCTGTGTTGGGGTGCCATTCTCATTGGCCCCAGGCACTACGATCATTTTACTTGTTAAAGAAAAGGCTTATCCCTATGTGAAGCATATCTTGTCTTTTCTTAGCCTAAATCCCTCCACCACAGCATTAAAGAATTTAACTCAAGGAAATAAGGGCAATTCCAATCTTTCTTACCGGCGGTAGAATAGATTTTGGATGAAGAGCAGGACCACCTCTTTCATGTATAGAAGGCTGTGCTGGACCCCGATCCTATTGGATCAAACACAGTACCAGGGTTAAGCAAGCTCATAACAACAGTCAAGCTGACAAATTTTAGATTTACTGTTCTCTTCTGCATTAAGATACCACACCTAGTGATCCATCTGCATATGATCCAAATTTGCATGCAAAACAAGGGCAAGAACATTTCCACTTTATGTACTGAGAGCTAAACAATTACTTTAAAAATTCACACATCCAAATTTCAGAGATTATGTTACTGCACTGTTTTTCCTCAGATTCAATATAGCACCAAACCCTGAAAGGCAACATGATCTTTACATATAGAGAAAATGCAAGTAAAACCAATTCAAGATCTCCTATCTTCACTATTACTGGTGTCAAGAGAAAACATTTCTGGGAAATTTTCAGATAAAGTCAACAGTAGCTTTTCCGGGGGGGGACGGGGACAGACACACACGACCAAACAGAGCTGAAGCAGGCATAAGCTGAGATGGTTGCCAATCTTCCTCTACTAGAGGATAAACCAATAACCAAAATGGCTGAGCTGAATTCTACATGGTCTGTATAAAATCTACCCGCCTGAGATGTCAGAAATGAGCTGACATACTACTGTTAAGTTGCACTGAAGAAAGTGGGTCACAAAACTAAAAAAAACCCCACACCCAGGAAAAATGCACGGGCCAACTGGGCACTTATTTACTCTGTGCCACTATAAAACATGATAGACACCAGAACAGCTTCATTCACTGTTACAGGGATGGACAGACAAGAGTATCGAGTTAAAGCTTGTCAGTTGAGTCACAGTAACCGACACAAGAGCTCTCACCCCCTCACAACTGTGCATTAGAACACACTAGATAAAGATGTGCTATTTTTATTTTGCGACCAGAAGCAGCTAAGTTGACTAAGCAGCACCCGATCAGTTACCACAGCTCAGATAAACAGTAGCTAATGCTTTCACTCACGTTCATAACCTTAATTGACCTGGCAGTTTGGAAAGACACTTGAGTCGGACCCCTCCTGATGAGGCTGTTGCCAGAAGAGCTGAAGAGAAGAATACACAAACCTGATCAAGCTGAGAGCTTTTGCTGTAAGACCCTTTGGTTGCTGCTGTGGAAACCTGGGTGGCAGACTTAGCACTCGTCTGTTCTTCTGCTTCCTTCTGGCCATCAGGACTCTGGGAATCTTTTGATGGTGTTTGTTCATCACTATGTGCAAAGAAATAAGAAAAATGGAAGGTGTACTCCACAAAAGTATTTGGTGATTTATCTTCTATCCTCAATGTTTCTTATCAAGAGTGAAATTTCCTCACAGCAAGGATCATTCCTATTACATGCTCGGCTGACTGGAGTCTGCAGGCAGTTATGCAATTTAATACAGTATTAAATTACTGGAATAAATGTTATTGGAATGAGTATTTGCACTCATTTCATTCAACCTTCCCAAAAGCTAAGCTAGTTAAGTGGCATTCACACCCAATTGGCAACACCAACTCACCCACTTTCCTTCTCTTTTTGACTACTTCCTTGCTCATCATCATCGCTGAAGTTCAGCTGCTCAGTGTAATCCACTTCACTCTGAGCACCTGATACATAAACAAATATTCAATTAATCTTTCAGAAAGATTCAATTTACAAATAACAGAAACCATTAATCTGATGTTCTTACCTGCCCAGCCTTCATCAGCCTCAGCATCTAGATTATCAAATTTATCAAGTTCTTTAAGTTCACTAGCACTAAGAATGGATGGGCGCTCAATAGGTTCTGAACACCATGAAGGTGGTCCTCTTCCCCTTGGCCCTCTAAAAAAAAAAAAAGAGAAACAAAGCCACTGTCATTATTTATCCAGCAAAATGACTAGATAAAAGGTCAACTTGTATGACAATTATTTGAAGTATACAGTACTGTTCTCTCAAATACAGTATAAATGTGAACTATCATCCACACGTGCGACTATTGTAGTTCAAACAATTACTGATACACCACCAGATGGTTCTTTATGGAAGAGAATGATTAGATGCTATAGCCTTGCTTGCACACTTCACAAACAAGCCAAACATCAGTTGACAGTAGAAAACCACATGCCTTGTAGCTTTCAAACAACACACTGCATAGATCTGGCATCCTTCTTATCACCAATTTATCCACCTCGGAGATATTTCTGTATACTTTTCATGCTTTCCCACTGTCAAAGGCTCTGTACCTTCTCCCTACTCCCAAACTCAAGTTCTCCCAGTCATCCCTCTCAGCCTTTCTGTCCTCTTCCTGATCCCAACCACAGATCACCTGTCAAAGTTTGTACCCTACTGCCTATGGCATCCCCTATTTCCTCATGCATGTGCACAGCCATCCTTAACTATGGAGAAATGCACAGAGAGGAGGAAAACTAGTTTTATAATGCATTACAGTTCTATTTTAATTGGAGAGCAGCAGAGTTGAGAACCAGGAATTAACTACTTTCATTATAACAATAGAAGAGTCCTTTTACGGGCAAAATACTGGTTGAAGTTTCAAAAGCGTCCCCAAGTGACTCCTGCTCTTCCCAATCAAAACGCCTGTAACATGCAGAATTCCCTCAAGTTTTGCAGTTGAGTTGTCAAACACAAACCACTCCATGGCACTGCTCACACAAGCCAAACTTGCGAGACTAACCAGCGGCAGTTCTTACGCAGTGTATAACCATAATCAAGACACTCAGTGCAAGTTTTTTTTTTTCTTTTTTTTTCATTGAGTCACAAAAAGGAGTTCATACCCACACAACAATAACACTTATAAGGTTTCTTACCTGCTAGGCTCAGAATTGGGAAACCTTGTTGGACCTTGCATGGAAGGAGGATATGCCATTCTAGGATACTGATTAAACATCTAAGAAAGGTTTAAAAACAGGAGCCATTCGTTAAAAAACATCATTGCATTAAGCATACTGAGATCATCAAAGGAATCACAAAGGAAGTAAAGCAAGACTCTTCACTCAAGACAGTTTTGCTTAATATCACAAGTGCGTCACATCAAGTCACCAAGGTGGAGTGATTACAGGGGTTAATCAGCTCCTGACAAGTTCAAATGCAGTGTAGCAGGAGCGGCAACAGATAGCCGCATCCTTTAAGGAGTTGGTTGCAATCCCACCCTTCTAGCAGAACTGCTAAGCATTCTATGGAGGGAGGAGAAAGGGGCATAAGGAAATCACACTAGCCAATAATCAATCCCTGCTGCTTAAAAACTTTTCACGTAACCATCACTTACATAAGGTGGCATCATTGCTCTGTACTGAGATGAGATAGGTGGTGGCTGCTGGCCATTCAGCTTGGGCTGAGGGACCTGTGGTAAGCGCACATCCCTCTTCTCTGCTGCTTTCTGGCCATCATTTTGTTCTGCTGGTGTAGCATTACCATCTTCTTGTCCAAGAGCCTTAGCTTCTTGATCGGTTGGAGAACTGGGCGAGTTGCCCTTATTACCACCTTCTCTCCAACTAGTAGCATCTGCATGGACAGAATCAGTACAAGAAAAAACAAGAGCAGACTTTATATTACAGATTTACAGACAGGCATGATGAAAAACACATTCTTCCTACCCAGTTTTCAGTGACGCAGTGATCTATGCAGACACACGTTCATACTTGGTACTGAAACAAGCAATGGCCACTTGAGAAAACAGAGGCTGTTTTGTAATCCTCTTCGGCCCTACATCCAGCTGTGTTCCTGAAGGGTAGAGTCAAATTTATAGACTGCTCTAGTTGTCCTACTCTACCTTCCAAAACACAATGCAATTTAGGAAGGATACTGATAATAGTACAGGAGAAAACAGATTTAGCTGTGGTAAGCGAGCCACTGTTGACTCAGTGTGAAGACACTGTCAAAGGAAAGATCAAGCTTCTTAAGCAGCAAAGGCCTACCACAAAACTCTCAAGCAGCTCTTTCTAAGTGAATACAGGTATCCAGAGTCTGGCTTGTATCTCTATCTGATAAGGATGGAATAGAAGTGATGAGGGCTGTACTTCTGGGTGTGAATGTCTAGCAAAAAGTCTAGGAAAAGTAAGTGATTTTAATGACCTATCACTTGTGCCAGGCAGTCCATTCATTTAGGAGTTTCTGTCCACAGAGCACAGATTAGGGCAAAAAAAGAGTAAACTTAGCAGCAGTGCTCAGATCCACGGGGACCAACAAAAATGCAGACACACACTGTAAATAATGTCCTTTAGGGATGCAAACTCTTTAAGCAGTGTTAAACTATGCTCCTAAGTATCCATTACAGTTCTTCCACTTATCTTTGCTGGGGAGCACAGCTGCTAAAGGGGCAGTACTTGCCAAGCCCGTTTAGCTTTCTGCTGTCAGACCAGAAAGAAGGGCTTAATATAGCATGTACAGTGCTGACCAAAACTATAACTGCCTGCAGGAGGCTGGAACAGACATGCATAGTTATTTTCCTAATTTGATGTTGAACATCTCTCGAATTTCTTGACAACTTATTCTTTACATCAAAATCAAGTTAGGACCTGAACAAGCATAGGCCTCAGTCTGCAAGACCTGATTGAAACAAATCAAGGAAAACTGATGCCTGTAACTCTGAAGGGAGTTAAGGATTCCCTGAGAGCCCAAGCCCTCTAAAAGCAGCACACATTTTGCCTATCACTGGCACAAGGTAGTGCCACCTACAGTGCAGGGAAGGATCCCTAGTCCATCAAACCTCTTAAAAAAAACTGAGGAAGAAAGGAATCTTGTTTCTCACTGGCACAATCCCAAATGCCTCCCAAAAGATTGGGGGAAGCAATACACATTTCTTCACTGAGACATGTAAAGTCAGCACTGTTATGGTTGTTACCACTAGATCTAACCCCCCACAGCTGAAATACATCCAGCTAGTCAGAGCACCTCAGCCATGAGCTAAAGATGCCTTAGCCTTTCAAATCACACTCCACTCTTTTGGTATCCTGTAGGTTACACCTCCTCTTCAGGATTATTCAGGCTACTCTTTGAGTACTAACCATTTAGGGACAACCCTAATGATGATTTATATAATTAGTTAACATTAGGAGATTTCTTTAAATACGTATTTTAGCTGTTGTGACACCTAGCAGCTGGAAGTAAGAAAATTCCAGTATTGTGCAATTAACAAATGTTCCTCAGAGCACAAGTGGAGTACAGACTAAGTTGGGAAAATGGAAAGTGAACTATAGCATAGGATTAAATACCCTATTTTCCACTCACCAGGAACACAGTATAGCAGAAGAAAGCCCCAAAAATCTGTTTCTTCAGTGTAGGAGTGTTTTGATTAAAACGATCAATTTACCGATTTATTTTGTACAGGGCACAAGTAATCTTGTAATAAACGAGTTCCACACAAACCCATGCAATTTCACAAAAATTTGCAGTATATACTTACTTTGTGGTCGCAAGTTGGGTCCTGATCCATGGAGCTCTTCAGGTGCATCTTTCTCTTTGCCTGACTTTTCCTGATCCCCGGCTGCCGGCAGACTGGGGAACTCTTGCTGGAAATAACTATTTACTGGAATAGCTGGACCTACACAGTGAGATATTCACAAAGTCACAATTTTCTGTAGTCAAAACAGTTCAGAAAATGATAAAAGCCTGATCAGCCTTAAAAAGTGAACTTTAAAGCCACATCAATTTACTGGTAACATAATTCACATAAGCAAAGAACAATCCTTATAAAGCATTCACATTTGCTACCAAAGTTGAATTTACTAGGCCAACTGTCACACCTGTTGGGGCTAAGAAAAATCCAGAAGCACCAGAGAGCAATAATGGACAATGGAACAAGACTTAACACAGGGAGAACCTGAAGTTCCTCAGCTCTGTTAACACCTTTCCCCCTCTGCCCCTTCCAGACAAGGATTTCCTTCATTTTATTCTACAACTATAGTCAACCCAAGAATGGGCAGCTATGTTACTGCAAAAGCCCTTAAGATTAATTACTGTTCTAATAACAATTCTTCAGGACTTTAAAAGGCCACAGCTTTTACATTATGAGAAAAGTATCAGAACTGTAGCATTCTTTGATTTCTAAAGCCCTTGACACCGTATCTCTGGATTGGAATTTAAGACTTCTGTTGCACATGTTAGGGAAGCCAAATACATAGATTATCTTCCTCTTTAGCAAGTTTTGTTAGCATCTACTTTGAATCAATGCCCCCCTGCCCCTCAATGGATATTGACCTATTAGGTCAGTAGCATTCTAGTACCAAACCACTGCTAATCTTATTGAGGGAAGATTTCTATTCCAACAGCCTGAATTATGCCCTGTTCACATACTGTCTTTACTACTGGCTACTATAAGAGACATCATATTAGGCTACACGGACTATAGGGCAAACTCACAAAAAAAGATCTGAACATATGCTGTCCAAAACCCCCCAATCCCATATATTTTTTTTTTTTTAGCTAACAGCTAGAAAAGCTTCTGTTCTTGCTGATCCATGAAAGGATCCTTCATAACAATAAAACGCAGGGATCCTGATTTTTTTTTTTTTAAAAGATTAAGAGTCAAGCAAAAGGATAAACTCCTTATTCTTTGTACTTTCTTTGTAAAGGCATGACAGCAAATACCAGTATTTATCCCTGTGCCTACAAACTGCCTTGAAATCTTTCAATCTTCATTCCAACTTCACCTACTACAGATCACATTAACTGTTTTTTGTTAATGGACATTGGACTCTTGACATTCCCAAGCAGCTACATCCAACGACTTGCTTAAGGGGAATGAAAACCGCAGTCACACTAACCAGATGGCCTGCCAGACAAGGGAGCCTCTTCAGAGGTCCTGTGGCATGCAACATTCATGAGTTTTATGAATCTTGAAAAATGTTTTCTGCTCAAGCCTACACAGTGACAGCAACAATGTTTTAATTGCAAATAGCATCCTCAGTGACCAGCTTGACAGCACTTAAGCTATCAACCTGAAATAGCCAGATTGGCAGCCAACAGTTCAGAAAGAAGTTGAAGAATTCAAAGATGTTATGGCAGCAATTAAACCGAACTCTTAGCCAATGCATGAGCTGAAAAATACATGCTGCCATTACATTTTAGAAGTCTTTCCTTTCTATATGGTCACCAACAGCATCAGAGAAGGATTTAGTCTTGCCTCACTCAACTGAAGTCTTACAAGAGCACGAGGTAGCCAGCCGAATGACTGCTGGAACATGTACAGGGCATCTGGAAAAACTACAAGTTCCACCAGCCAACTGCAGATCAGGAAAGCATGGGCACAACAGGCGTATCCCGAGTTTCAAACTGAGGAGGATAGCAAGCAGCTTATGCCAATTCACATTCTGTATTTACTCTTGAAATAGCAAACCCACTACCGCATTAATTGAATGAAATGAGCATGCCATCTGGGCTTGGCACACAAGCTGCCATGGTAACTACAAAATAATTAGCTAAATGCATTTTGAAGCCACTGAGACGAATCACTATTTCCTGTGTCATAGAGATGATCTTATCAGCTTATATAGAAAGGCTGGTATGCAGATCACTTTGCACCAGTGTTAATTCCTTTTTTTTTATTCTACAAAACTCCTGCAAAAGCTTAAAGGAGGAGAGTTCCTATATTTGACAACGAGGGAAACACTGAACAACAGAGAGGAGAGCACGAAGTGAAGAATCTAGAATTGTCACTTCTAATACTTACCACAAAAAAAGGCAAAATCATTAGATATGCAATGTTAACAAACTCCATATAATGGCTTAGAAGTCATCTCCATGCAATTCAGATTTTACTATTTTAAGATGTCTATCCAGAAAAGAGCTCACTGCTTCAACCTGGAAGCCAAAACTCTATTTTATAGCCACAGAAGGCTTGCAGGTCTCAAATTTAAGGAATAAAACATGTCATAGGTTATTTTTCATAATGGAGACACAGGAATTCTAAGTAACCTCTCACTCTACAAGCAATTTTAAAAAATCCGCTGAAGATTTAGCTCTGATCTTACATCTGTAATGAAAACACTCAAGCTAAGATTCAAGCTGATGGAAATAGTTTTCCATCCTGTCATACAATTATGTTAAAAAAACCCCAAAACACACCTTTAATGCTTTTCCCAGAAAAAACCCTACTTGAACACTATCACTTTGAAACCAAAATAACCAAGGAATCTATAAAATAAAGGGAAAAATATTGCTTTAGCAGACATTTACATAGAAGCAAGACTACACACATTTTGCACAAAATGATACAAAATTATGATTAGAACAACCACTAACTGTTTATGGTTCTCCCTCCCACGCCAAAATTGTATGCATTATAACTACTGACAGATTTTCCCTCGTCACCATAGCCATGTTCAAGACCTTACACTGTCACCACCATTTCCCTGTCAATCCAAAAGAGGTGACTATACCAGCCCTTTAAAAGGCAGTCAGACCTGCTGCTAAATCAGGCTGGAGCTCACTTGGGTGACAGGGACCAGCTCACCTTCCGGCCAAGAAAGTTTCTTCCACAACATTCGTAGTCCCAACTGCTAGGCCAGTCAAAAACCCCTCCGCCTTGAACATCACTTACCATCTTGTCCGCCTGGTTTGGTGTTGGCCCACGATTTGGCAACAGGAGCTGCTTCTGGAGGAGCAGGAACAGCAGGTTTTGGCTGTGTCTGCGGCACGTCTGGCTGTCTGGAATTAGAGGAAAAGCACTTGTGAATACAAGAGGATGAACACAGAATAAAATCATCAGGATTACTACTGCAAACAAGTGAATGAAATGAGGTAGCTATGCAGCTGAAGAACCAATAACCACTTTTCTGCAGAAAAACCATTTTCTTATATAAAAGGAGTTGTTATAGTAACACTTAAAAATTGCAATAAATTAGCTAATTCTTTCAAGAGTAGATTTCCCAAAGTGTAGAGGAATGAATGAAAATGGCTGGGAAGAAAACACAGTCAGTCATGAATAGAATTATAACTTTTGAAGTAGTGTATTGGACAATCAAAAACCAATCAATCTACAACCATGGAAGGGAATAATTCGGAATAGTGTTCTCTTGCCTCAGGAGTTGAGAGAGGAAAGCGCTTAACGACCACCATGAACTGAGAGAAAGAATGCAAATATACATCAGAAATTATGAAGTAAAAGGAACTGATAAGGAAAGCTAAAGATATCATGAATAAAATTTATGGGTATCATGAATTGGAGCCCAGAAGTTTAAGTCTATTAAGAACAAAGTTTCAATTTCACCATCTTAACGATGAAGAGGTAGACATTTACCATAAGCACTCATTTTGTCCAATACAAAACCCAGGCATATTCTTGAAGATCTTTCTAGTCTACAGATTCAGTGATGTTGTTTAACTTCTTTCAAGAACAGCTATTTCTGCAATCTGCATATTCAGATACCTTAATACTCCAAAGCATTAGTGTCTACAAGTCATGACCTCCAGCTCAGTAGTACTCATTTTTGATAAAACAGGAATTATGGGGTAAATCCAGTAGTCTAGAATCACTTTATTATGCCAGTAAAGATGGTAACTAATGCAATATCATGTCAGTTAACTTACAATAAACAATTGTAAATGCTTTAAATAGATCCCAAAGTAATCCGAAATTTCTGAGGAATGCCACTGAGAAGTCAGTTCCATTTGGGTTCTGCAATGATCAGCCCAAAGCACTTATATGGTAGTCTCAGAGATGATGTAGAAGTAAACATCACCAAAAAAAAAAAGATATAATCACTGCTGCGGGGAAACACATTGGCTTCTCACAAGGATAACTGAATGCAATTTTGATTTGTTTCCACAGATCACAGGAATTAAAAAAAAAAACTCATCTCTTCAGTTTCCACTTACTTAATTTTCTTACAGCTGCACATTTTCTAAACAAACTTTGGGGAAGTCTGGAACATACGTGGCTGTACTTTGTCACACAGAAGTGAAACAAGGAACAAGACTGTTAAGAGTTTATTTCTCGCAGTTCTACTGTTTCAAAGCTGAGCCCATGTAGAATTTGAGTTATCCAAACACTGTCCTATAGGAGTACCATTTGATAAGGGAAAGAATTCAGCTTGGTGCTAGCTGAATTAATCAAATCAATACATGACAGGCTGCACTATCCAGGAAAAGGGGACTGAGGCAATACCCATAGAAAGAGTGACAACTTGGGAAAGCAGCAGAAAAAAAAAAAATCATAATCACAGGCAACAATTCACTCATGTGAACTCCAATGCAGTGATACAAGAGAAAAAGAATTAAACTAAAGCAAGCTGATATCAAGAAGTTACCTTTATCCACAACACTTACAAGAGGAATACCAAAACACTTTACATGTAAACTGCAGCATTTATAAGCATGTTGAAATACTGGAGAAATATAGCAGTAGTTACAAAAATGGTCTGAAGACTTGAGCAAACACATTAGATGGTCTGAATTTTGGAGAATTTACTCGTGGCCTGGGCATACATATTTGTTCCTGGGAATGAGTCCCTCCCCCCACTAGTTTTACTGGTATGTGGTCTTTGAGGCCTTTATCAGAATAATGCATATGAAAATACAAAGGCAAACACCTTCCAGGTGCAGATAAGGGACAGCTATTTATTTTTAAACACAACATCAACAACTGGAATATACTTCTAACACATGCAGCAGGCTATGGAAAGCTGACAAAGATGCAAATAAAGTGTGTTTTAGTCAAACAAGCTACTGGCTCAACACAGATTTAACTAGACAAAGTGTAAGTGACCTTGAAGTACAGGAAGATGTTGTTAAACATCTATAGAAAACACTGGGCAGAAAATTGTAAAGTTGTAGTTTCATAAGCTTAAAATAAAAAGCTAAACACAACATTATACTCCTGCAGTCTAACAGCTTTTCAGAGAGATGTCAAAAATTGACATTTAAATGTAGGAAAGTATACAGGGAGAAATAAAGGGACAGCAAGAATGGGAAGAAAACCTTTAATCATCTTTTGCTTTCACAAGTATTAGCGACATACAATCAGTGCATCTATCTTCAAGTGTTTTTTCAGAACAATTTATATGTCAAAGACTAAACACTTAAAACCCACTTCTACCTTTTGTAGTGAGAATCGTATCCTATTTTAAGCTTACACAGCAAAAAATTTGCTTTAAAATACTTTCTAATTAGATTATTGAAAAGCTGTGGTCTCTATTTTCTTTAGCTGATCTCCTGTACAAGTATGAAACAAACTTAGCAGATGAAACTGTACTGAGCATGGGAAATTATATTATATATGGTATACAGCAGTGCATTAACATCACCATTATTTCTGTTTTGTTTAAATCACATATCCGGGGAGTGTGAAACAATAGTGTAAAGTTTAAGATAGAAAATTTTTGTGAGTCTGTAGAATTTATGGCATACTAACCAAACAAATTAAAATGCAAATATTAAGAACCATTAGGAAAATAGAGATTCAAACAGATGTATAGAAACCAAGAATTTTTGAGCTTTCTCTGCCATACATCAGCACAATCACACTAAATGAAACAGATTTTTGCATACTCTCATGAACTTGCAAGTTATTATTTAACTTAAGGTGCTGTGTACCTAAGGGTTCCTCCTAGAGTTTCAAGAGAATTTTAAGGTGATTACACTGATCTTACAAAAACGTGCTGCAGTATTTCCTTTAAGCAACCATCAAAAGTTACACAAATGTAGCCACGTCAGATGGCTAAATAAAACACTTATCCCCTCACATGGGATTTATAAGCATCCTGCTTTCAATGTAAGTGTGCAGGGGGTTTTGTTTTTGTGGAGTTTTTTTGTTATTGGGTTTTTTTTTGTTTGTTTGTTTTTTTAAACTATGCCCCTAAAAGCAAGCTTCTTCCTCACAAAAATTAATAGTGGTGCTATTTCCTCTCTGGTAGCTATCTTGAGGACAGTCAAGTCTAGCCAATTTCTTCCCATGCCCTGCCCACCCCTAGTTTTGGGAAAGCTTGAGAGAAATGGCACAGCAAAACAACCCTGATCTCATTGGTCACTTACTTTTCCTCCTCATGCTGTTCTTGTTTCGAAGCCCATCCTGTGCCATCTTTAGGCACAATGTTCACATTAGGGTCATTGCCTTTGTTCTCTGCTTTGAGACTGGGGAGGTTAGCTGGGGGAGGCATCCTCCTTGAAATAGCAACTTTTCCAAGACTCTGTAATCCATGGCGTGCGGCAACTGCACGCCAAAACAGAAAGTGCAAGTTAAGAGTGCTGTTTAGCAGGTAGTGTTCACGTAAAGCTGTATAAATCAATAAAAATGTTTTGCAAGAAATTCAGAAAATTTACGAGATAAGAATTAGAAATTCAAAATTCTTCATAATTTAATTAAAAAAAAAAAGGAAATTAGAAATATTTAGTTTAGGAGAACTTGAGTACTTCTTAAATAGCGAGTCACTATGGTTAGCCTATTCCAGAAATTAAAAAGGATATGCGGCCCCACCTTTATATACAATGCTCAGTGACAGAAAGCTACAGGAGCTATTTAAAATACGATGTTGATGTCTTAATATCCTTTAAACATGTTGTCAAGCATCATCCTTTTGCTCCTTCTGGGGTTTAACATACCTTGATGAGTCCAGGAATACCCACATGGGTTCAGCTCATTTCTTTTTTGCTGCCAGTATCAGTTGGCAGATGCTGCTCTTGCAAAAACATTTCTACAAATTGCACTTACTTCAGACCACAAGTATGAAAAAGCAATATGCAGCTAACATACGACACGGGATATTCAACCTACCAACTAACCAACGCAGGTGAACAAGTACAATACTACCCTAGGCATGTTGTATCATTACAAACATCTCTGTTTCAACCTTTAAAAATAATATTGTGGCAAATTTTAGCAAAGTTTGAAGACATTTCCCTTCTTTCACCCCCCAATTTAGGCAAATATGTCAAATCAAATTCATAGCCTTCAGAGTGTCATTTTCCCACAGTTCTCAACCCAATCAATCACAAAAAAACAGGCTCACAGTGGCATTATTTGAAACTTCAGTATAAGTTTCACGCAGTGTTTGACTGCAAAACAGACAAAGCACTTGATCTGAAAGTGAGCATTGCCTTCCTGTTAATCAAACACCTCCAGTATTGCAAATGTTTTCTGAAATACGGTAAAAAGCACACCTGGGGAATGGCATGTCATATGCTCATAACAAATGAAGACTGCAGCTATAAAACAGTTATATACTTACATTCTACTTCCTACTAGACTGCAAATGCTGTCTCCCTGAACTAATATTCTTGTTTACAGCTAACCAGAAACTGTAATCAAGATTGCTTTCCAGAATTCTTCCACTTAACTGTTTTATCAAGCAGTTCAAAAATCTTGCTGTGATTAACTGCTCACATACTTCGCGCTCTTAATTAGTACTACAGTAAGGTAATGAAGAAACAGAATGCAAAACTAAAGTCAGTTTACTCACCTGTGGTTTTCTGAGTTTCCAGTGACTTTCCCTTGTAAGTATTAAACAGACTGAGTGTTGCATACTTTGTTTTTCCATCCTTTGCTTTTGTACTCTGGCCTGACTTTTCCGACATTTCGATGGAAACTCATCGAGTCTGGTACCTCCCGCTCACCCCTCAAAATTTGCCTGAAAAGAAAAACACCAGAAAAGTAAAACAGTTTACTTATGTAACACTACGTAATTTTAAAATATTTCCATCTCTACAATTTGAAAGTCACAAAATCAGGAGGATCAGCATTTAATTAGTATCAAACCTTTCACAAGTGGCAAATATTGTCCATGATCTCACAAAAAAAAAAAAAAGCATGCTAAGTTTCCACCAGCAGCTAGCTCCTCACCAGGGAAGCTCAATGACTTCACCCACTCCTGCAGCCAAACACTGAGATACCACTAACTGTGGTGCAGTATTTCTAGAATTTGTATCCTTTTTTTCCAATTAAAAGCATCATGAAGTCAGCAGCTAGAGAAATGAAATACACCGAGTCAGAAGTTTTCTTTATCAAAACTAGGAACACAGTATGTTCAGACAGGGAGGGTGAAGAATTCCTTAAACCAAGAGTTACACTATTCTTCTTGCAGCAGTAGGGCTGTTGGAGCAGGTTATCCCTCTCCTCCCTCCTTCTCCCAGACTAGCAGGCCTTGAGAAAAAGAAGCTAGTAATTATCACTGATATTTCACTAGAAGTTCTTAGAAGGAACTTGACAGAGTTGCTGCTCATCATCAGGCAGGAACACAAGTGAGCATTCACTTAAACAGAACATTTTATAGTCAATTTATCTTAACAACACCCAAAACCCCTGCTACCCCCCTTACAGTAACAATTTTTTATATATTTCCATATGAATTCCAGAACAGCTATGTAAGCTGAAATACTCTCGCGTTTCATTCTAAGAGCAGACAGCAATAAGCAAGACAGAGCTGTACATCCTGCTGAAACCTTTTAGCGATCAGCAAACTCCCTGGTCAAACTCAGAGCCTCAGAAGATCTTCCAAAGGAACTCGATTCATGCGCAAGGCACCTATGTATTAAGAAGAGTCTGCAGGAGAAAGCAGCCCAAAGAATAAAGCACTTACGTGGTCGTGACAGACATTAACCAATGTCAAAAGATCAGGGAAGTTTCTTTTATATAGGAATGATAACATTCCCACCATCCCCTGCCTTCTACCTCAATTTATAAGCCATGATTGACAAGACTAAGAAATGAAGATGGCAAATAACCTTGGGACGGTCCAGCTTCAGTAGGATTTGGGCCAGATGCTATTCTATTACAATCCATACAGACTGTTGCAAAGGGGACAGTCTTCAGCTTCATACAGGGCCACATACATGGCTAAGAAATATATTCTCCCCTCTCCCAAGGAGAAAGCATCTCCCAGATCTTTTGCCAAATTAGTCACCATTTGGCTATTTCAACAGCATGTGTTATATCAACAGCCATTCCTCATGTCATACAAAACCATGAAATACAGGATGGAAAGAGGCTGAACCCAGCTCACCAAGTGGACCCTGTAACCAGAACACAGACCTCGGATACGGCTGTTTGGCCATCCCCTATCTATCCAAAAAACTACATATTGAGGCTGCAAAGTTTCACTAGAAGCCACAGCTCACTACTCAAACATCATTACAGGCACAGGGAAGAAAAAAGAACAGCCTGATATACGAATTTAGACAAGCTTATCTTTGGAGCTATCAGTCAAGCAGATTTCAAGTAACCATTCACTGTTCATGGCTGCCCCAGTACTTATTTGCAATTCAACAACATGTCAAGCTTTGCTATTATTATTATTCATGGCCACGCAACCGCTTTCAGTTAGTCTGGAGACCTGAATCCAGGCAGACTAGTTTATCAAGCTGGAGTTTAAATCAGACATTAGGCCCTGCATTAGCCTCTTCTATGAGGAAACTTCAGTAAAATGTCTGTGAAAGAACCTGACAGATTCTTTCCCTTCAATTCTCCTGTTACTCGCTGCTCCCAGACTTGTATTTATGATAAAGAGTCCACCACAATCATCCCGGAGCATCTGAGGAGAAGGTATTGGGCAGATAATTACCAGGAGCGCATGGGTGGCAAACAAGCTTTCAGGTGTGCAAATAACCATATCAAGTAATACACTATAATTACTTGATACTTAGCTGTGCTCGCACGCTCTTTCAAGTGAGAACAACTCATACACAGTTTTAATTTTCAGCCCAAGGCTCATCCCAGCCCCAGATTTTGTAAACAAGAAGTAGCTTCACAATGGTGAATAATCTACAAGTTGGCAAAAAAAAACAACACAAGGGGAAAAAAAAAAAAAAAGAAAAAAGATGACGACTCAGGTCATTTCTTGCCCCCCCAATTCACAAAAGCAGCAAAGCCCTAACAGATGCAGGCAGAGCAGAAAGCAGTTTGAGGATGGTTTAAGATAATGTTGAGTTTTTGCCATACTTTCCAAAGCCTGTACCTCTGGTAGAGATCAAACATGGGAAATCTTAATAACTCTCTTCTTTACAGAGTAAGACAGAATTCATACTTGGACAAATCTTAATCTTAACAACTGTTCTTTCTAGAACATTTGATAGCTTAAAGGACAGGAGGCGGTGATCACGTTCCCCAAAAATGCTTTTTTATGTCAAATTTACAAAAATTGGTCTGCTCGTTACAGCCGAGCTCTATGCCTTTTCTAGTATTAAAATTCATGCTGTTTGACAAGTTTTTCCAAAGTTACACTACGAAGAGAAAGAAACAGAATATTTTAAATTGATTAAAATTGCACATTCCTCAGTAATCTGACTTGCAGAAATTAAATCAAGCACTGCAAACAGTGCTCTTTTAAATTAGGCCAGTCAATATATTCATATTTAACTAAGTTTAGACCTGATACTGGTTGCCAAAGAAGATACACTTGCAAAATTAGACTTCAGACCAGGTACTCAAGCCAGGGATGACAAATCCTCCCTCTGAAGAGCCCATATGGCCCTCTACAAACATACCTGCCAGGTCACACATTAAACAAGCATCCAGTGCCATCTAACAACAGTTATAAAGAGATAATTGCATAGTTTCAAGCCATATGAAATGCACCTAGCTTCAAGACCTTTGCCTTTTCACTCAAACTTTAGTTGTACATGCTACAGTCCTATACCGGAGCATTGGAATCATTCCCTCTATAGGGGGGGGTTATTTTAACAGAGGACGTGTTTAATTTGTGCACACAATAGGTTGGCAAGTACTATAGACTCACCAAGTGGTTCCCAATTTGCCTTAATATTTATATCTTTTGTTATTATCAGTAAGGTAGCTGTTAGTCTGAACTCTATTAGTCAAATCCTTAAAAGCGAAGTGCTGCTGTCCGCTAGGTTTAGACTCACTGTCATGTGAGCAAGAACGTGAGACAGCTGTATACCTCTGAACAGCAGCAACATATAAAAGATGTCAGAACTACTTACCAGAACTAAATAACTACCATGATAGCGAACAGGACAGGCAACAGTACAAGCAATAACGGCAGTTGGCAGGGTTCACTGCACTATTAAGAAATTTAAGCAAGTCAGCAGTTCATTTTGAATGACTACAGTTACTATTATGCATAATTACAGAAGGCACAACGCTCCCAAAATTCTGGAGCAAAGATTACCTTTCAGCCACTCTGTAACATTATCAAATAAGTTAACTGACCTTCACAGTGGACTTAAGATTTTAAGGTTAAAATTATTACTGTAATTTCTGTATCAGACTATTTTTTCAGACTGCAACTGGTTGGCTTATTTAGATTCTGCAACAAACTCAGAAGCATGTGTACAGAAATTAGCACAGTAAGTAGCTGCCACAAACTCTAGATACTCTGGTCTCTATTAAGGAATATTTACTTGTGCCCTCTTAGATACTTATAGTTGGTAAAAAAGCAAACAGAATGCAGTATATTCCAGACTGCAGAATTATATTTTTAAAATAATTATAAAAACCCAGCAAACAAAAAACCCATACATACCACACAGATCTTTTCCACTAAGTTCCCAGCTTCCCTGATCATTTCAGAATTCCCCAAAATTACCTGTTTAGAATCTAATGGTATAGATCATATGTCTGTAAACGTTGCACAGTGTTCCATTAGGACCAGCTGCAGACTAGGAAAGATCTTGCCTCCACTTCAGAAAAAAGTTCTTACGTGATTAAATAAGGAAGAAAGTATTACATATTTTGAAGTCACTTTTGAGGACTGGACCGGTAAGAAGTTTAAAACATCTAACAACTTAACTCAGCAATTCTTGTCTGGTTTCCCTCCTTCTCTCCCATCATGTCTATTTCAGTATTTTGTAGTTTTATTATACATATGAAAAAACAATTTTACATACATGCGAGAACAAAACAGCATTCTATGTAAGCTACGGTATTTTGTTGTCTTGGTGAAGAAGTACAGGCAGGCATGGAAAGGCGAAGAGAGTTGTGTAAAGGTTCAGGTAGAAAGTTAGCTTCTTTATCCACAGTTTTTGGTGGGAGCAGATCAACTCTTACTATTGCCATGGGAAATAAGTGTATTCTCTACGTTATGGCCTTCCAATTAATGTGCTTCTGTGTATGTTTGAGGCACAGCATGGTGATTCCTCACCTTTGGGAGAAAGATTACTATTCCCTGTATTTTTCAGACATCCCATCCTAGCTGATGTAAGCACAGATGACCGCATGACAAACTCTCTAGATCTGTATTTTATATGCTATATTTTTAAACCTCTAGAAAAAAGTCACCTTTATTTTTTACACAAGTGTAACATGTCAAAAGACTTCTTCAGCAATATTACAGTCATCTTTTATACAGTCCTATCTTAAGAAATCCCACACCCTACGCCTATTTAGCCAACAAGCACACAATCAGTTAGGACAGGTAACCTGTACATTAGCTTCCCAGAATTCTGAAGTCTTAAAAACATTAAGTAAATACTAGAGTAATTCCCACATTCCCTATTCAACACAGCTAGGATATCTAGTCCCTTCCACCTCCACTCCAAGGGCTATATTTTGGCTAAATTTGGAGAAGGATGAGCTGGAATGACTTAAGGCAAAGCACACCATTTAAGACTCAAACCTGCTGAAGATCTCCTAGAACCTTCAACTCTCCGTGCCTCAAATGCCTATCTGTGAAGTAGGAATCATCATAAAAAAACATGAAAGTTTATTCATAACTGGGACATATTAGCATCTCTCTCAAAACAGAAAACAAGAAACAAATCCAGAAAGACTTTTCATACACTATTTTAAGCACGCTAAAGAAAGTGGTTAAGGGGCAAAAAACACTATACACAAATTTGTCATTTGTACCAGCCATAACTCCACTTTTCTCAGAACAGCTTTGTTTCTGGCACACTGAAGAATGTGGTTCTAGTAAGTTCTGGAACTAAATAATACAACCGAAAAAAATGAAGCTTTTTTGCCACATGCTTGATTGTTGTTAGAGGCAGATGTTCCCAAATTCAGTGTTACTAATTTCAAAAGGCGATTGCGCTCAAAACCCCAGCTAAATAACGTGGCATTAAAAATTTCAGCTAGAAAGGAAAGGTTTCATTTCAACTGTAAGTCTGGCGTATTTAGATTCTAGAACTTCACTGAAGAAGTTGTCTCCTAACTGTAAAACTTAAGCATAAACTGCAGCAAGATATTAAATTCTGAAAAAAACCCTGTGCAATCTTCAGAAAAGAGACTAATTTAGATCACTTACAGAAATATAAAGCCAATTTAAAACAGAGAAACATAGGATACTGGATTCAATGTACTTGGAAACCAAAAAAGCCTTCTTCATGCTTTATTTGTAACCCATTATCAAGAAACCCTGTTATTTTAAATGAACACTCCAAAATATTGTGTAATTATTGAATACATGGTTTTGCGCAGAGAAGGTTGCACACAAATAACAAATGGAATTACAATTAAACATACTGACTTTACTTCGCTGACATGGATGTTTATAAAAAATACACACTAACTAACAGTCTCTTATTGATGACCTTATATTTACAACTTTGTAGTGCCCAAAGCATCATTCTGGGACTGAGGTTTTCAGGCCCAATCTTTATTAAAAAAAAAACCAAAACAACAAACCATGTTTTGGCCATTTATCCCACTATTAAGAATTCTTAATAGCTTCAGCACTAGTCAGCTTAATATGACATGAAAACAAGCTTCAAAAACCTCCAGTAACACTTAAGTAGCAAAAGTCTCTGTCAAATCAAAGTATCTAATAAAAAAGCCTCTAAGGTCAGGATTTCCCTCCCCTCGCAAGAGCAATTTGCAGCAGGGTTCATTGTCAAGTAGGTTGTTGCTAAGCAGGCTAAAAATTGCAGTAAAGATTTTGGGGACTTTGAGCTTCTATTTCATGTACCTCAGACATGGCTCTACGACCTACAAGAACAGAAGCTCTCCAGATCTTAAAAGAGCTCTGGGTAGATCTCACTACAACTCATTCGTGAACAAGATCTATACTAAGTTTTATTTCCTTAGAAAGCCAGGCTAACACATATTTCCATCTCCATTTTTCTTCCCCATCTCTAGATTTTGGGCTTAGCGGTTCTCAGCAGAACTTGAAAGAGGGTACACAATGCAAAGATTGCATTGATTCTATAAATTCCGTGAAGGTAGGTGGCGGAGTAGGAAAAGAAAACCCTTTTAATCACCATCTCTTCTGCACCCATCACCTCAGAGGAAAAACTGTAGCACAGGCCGATCCCTGAGGTACTAGACAATCTATAGAGGAGTATTCTTAATGGCCACCAAACAGAAAATCAAAATGAGTTTTGCTCCTTAGAACCAAAGCACTCTGTCATGAGACAAAGCTGTAGCAAAGCAGGCTTTGCTAGTTCTATCATTCTTCAAATTACTCCCCTTTAAAGCCTAAGAAAGTCTTTCCAAAACACTACCAAAACTAGGTATGTCAGGTGGAAAACAGATCATGACAGAAGAAAGCCATTTTAGGACATTATCCTACAGATGTGTCTTATAAAAATGCAGCCTGTGGATGCCAGAAATGAGCATCCACAAATATGTCTGCATCAGTTCTAAGAGACACCTAACAACAGTCTAAATAGAGCTACTGAGCTAAGCAATGAAAAACAACCAAAATTAGTCACCCACAAAGTCTACACAGAAACAAACTTTACCACAAAGCACGTTAGTTTAAACTAGCAATCCACAGAGCAAACAAATCTTTTGCTACCTTAGAAAGACTGGAAGGCAGCTTGTTGAATAGTCTTCTGTGAGAAATACTGCCACTTAGAATATGGCATTCCAACAGGACAACCAGCAACAAACCACAACATCTCAGGGAGCTTTTGTTAGGAGTTTCTCAAGTCTAACATGGCACTAATAGCAGTGACTAACGCTTTTTAAATAAACTTTTAGGACACATCCGGCAGCAGAAAAATATTAGCACGACTAAAATAATCTGTCAGTTCTATTCATTTTTTTTTCCAGTGCATTCTTGAGAACAAAAGAAAAAATGAGTTAAGAACAGCTGGCTGGAGTAAAAAACCACAGATAAAAGGACAAAAACCATGCAAACCTCAAATTTGGTCTCTATCCACAGATCTGTATATATATTTAACTATACATGCATGAATATTTCACTTAACATGCACAGAAATCATATTCCTGTGGAACAGCCCTGCCAAAAGAAGCTTGATCCATAGGATCAATCACGATCAGCATGTCCTTTTAAATGTGCCCATATAACAAGGAATCAAAAAGCCACAGACAGGATAAACTCACACTGGCAATAAAACTGTCAAAAATGCACTAAATATTTTCACATGTCACACAGCTTCTTTCTTTTAGCTACGACAATTTCTGATACCTGTACTGTTTATGAAATCTTCTCCTTCTGAAGTGACCTCAGGTAACAGAGAGGTTAGGGTCCCCTCCCTTCACAGGCAGAATGATGCTAGTACAGCTAGTTAAGAACTCTGGGAAAAGAAAGGACAGTTTTCATTTCATTTAGTTTAAGGATAATTTTTTTGCATGTTTATATTCAGAGTATCAAATAAAGCTGTTCGATATTTTTACAAATACTATCTAAATATTATCTAAGGCAATACTGTTACCCAGGAATTCAATGCTTTCAATGTTCACATATGTTACTTCCTTCCATGTTTTACACCAGTGGCCCAATCTTGGTCTCCCACTTCCTACTGGATAAGAGAAGCTGTTCATCAACAGCTTCTTACACTTTTGCCTTTTACATGAAAGGAAGGAGACAATGTAAACAGGCACTCAAACATAAATACAGATATTCTTATGAACAAAATGCTGAAATTAGCAAGCGCCTCAGTTCTCAACTATTGTACATGCAGAAGACGCAACACCTCTGTCTACTTTAGCTTTACAATTACACTTTTAAGTACTCTTCTGGCTGTAGATTCTTCCACATTTCAGACATAAACCCAGTTTTATCACTAGACGAGATTAAATCTAAAATGTACAAAGTGCTATCAATGAAACATTTAAAATAAATAGTATAAGACTGGCTATAGAAGGCATATTACAAGTTATCAAAGAACAAAAAGCCATGTTTTTGAGATGTACAAAGATAGCAGGTTTTAGAGGTTGATAGGTACTAAAAGATGACCAAACAATGACTACCTAACTTTTTTAAAACACTTTCTTGTGTTTTACTGAAGTAAAGAAATTCTCTTGAAACTAAAAGAAAGGTTCTCTCCAAAGCCCTGCACAGAATTCTTCTGGCTGTGATAAAATCCAATGCAGGTCTTTAAATCCTTATCATATCAAGCTGAATGAATATAGTAAAGTGGTTCAAATGGGGAAGAAAAAAAAAAAAATCTCTTTTCCAAGGAAAAAATCTGGAAGGACAAAGCACTGGCACCACCTTTCAGTTTAAATTTTAGACTACATCCACAGTGCTTCCAATCTATTTAGGCATCTACCTCCTGCTACAGTCAATGGGAGTTAAGTTCCTACAGGGTATGATTTGAGCTGAAGTTCACATGCTATGACTCAAATGAGCAGAGTGGCTAGTAACTTTTTATGGGTAGTTTCACTGTTACCATTCAGAAGCTCACCAAGAGCCAGCAACATATTTAACTTTTACTTTGTAGCTACTAAGATACAAAATAGACTCATTGGGGCTTCCCAGACAACAAACAAAATTTGTAAGGAGGCAGCACATCACCACAGAAAAGGAGACCTAAGAAAGCAACAGATGCTCCCCAGCAACAGGCAGTGAATGAGGTCTGGAGTGCAGACACCTACTAACCAGCAGCAGATGAACAGGTGACTTAAAGGGAGTTCAGGACCAACCAACAACCAACCCCTGCCCTTCTTCCCAGCAGGGAAAAACACTTCCTCAGAGTACTGCTCCTATGTCTTTACATTAAAGTTTTCACTCTTTCTAATCAGTTTTCTAGTAAATTTACATCCTCTGTAAAGGAAAGACAACAGCTTTGTATTTTAAAGATAAGTTTACAATTAAAATAGAAATCAATTTTTAAAAGTATCAAATATCAAAGTATCAAACAAGGTCAAATCAAGAAACTCCCTTCAATGTATTTTGTATCTTCAACCTAAATACACATGATAAAGCTCCAAAGCTCCCCCCTCTTGCTTGTCACATTAAACACTATTTCCAGAATTTCAGAAGAAAACAGTAGTAGAATTTAATTATTCGAATTACCAGAAGTTAGACAATGAAAAAGGGTACAGGTATCATAAGAGAGTTTTAACAAAAAAGCCTCTGCTATTGCCTACAACTTCCCAGTCTTGAACATCATTAGACTTATCACTGCACCTCCATGTTCCACCACTCATGCAAAGCCATGCATACTCTCCCCTGAACACCTAAAGTACATTTGAGTAAATTCCAGGCTAACTATACAGCTTATACTCAATTAAATACACAAGCTCCCTAAAAACCATTCTGCTTAGAATATTTACATCACAATTCTGAACTGAAAATCTGCTATCTCCAGCAGCAAGACCTTTAGGCACACGATACTCCTACAGAAATCCTCTCCCATACTTACTGTAGCATTCAAGTACCTTCAAGAAGTGAAATACACAATGTCCAAACTCAGCCTGAGGTCTCTACTCTTCTGTGTAGCCAAAGAAAAAAAGTTGACTGGCTTAAAAGATCTAGACAGAAGTGATTTTAATTTGGCTTCTGAGATTAGAAAATTTACTTTGGTCATTTTTTCCAAACTTCTTTGCAACATGAGGGATAGATCTTTAGACTAATATACTGATGGAATTTGCATACAACCAACTAATAAAGAGAATGGACTTAAAGGCTGAAGTTGTACACCATAGTTGCATGTGTCACATAAAATTATGAGAATCAGAAATCCCGTACGTGCCACTAGACTAAATGCACATTGGGTTCAGCGTTCACCTCTACTGGAACGGACCAGAATGGTCTTGGTATAAACACAACCGCCTCAACACTAATCCAGCATATCTTGCTTCTGTCCTTACAGTCACAGTTTTGGAAGGTTGCATTTGTCCCAGATAGCTTCCCACTGATGACTGAAGTAAACGTGGACTCATGCTTAAAGAAATAGTTCTCTCTATGTCTGCTGGCAAACTCAAATAGTAATGACCCACAGGCTGGTGGAATGAGCTTTCAATTCTTTTCAGAGCAATTCCCAGTTTAGGTTGAGGCACAACAAAGCAGCTATGTAAAACGAATCTTGTTTCTTACTGATACATGAATAAAACGCTTCCAGAGCCTGAAAAGACTGCAATCTATATTATATGAGAAGAACACAGTTACTAGACTAAAATTTCACCAGTGGGCTATAGTGACCACATAAAATATACTACAGCCTTCATGGGTATTACAAGCATCTAGCTCCTTTACTCATTTGTTCTACATAAACCAGACTAGTGGGAAAAACTCAATACCACCATCACAGCTCAAGTAAAAATGACAAAGATTAATAACTACTAACAACTGTACTATTAGAAGCATTCCTTCAAGTACCAGCCCATTTTCAAGTTATCAAAGTACATTTAAAGAGCTGCTTTGCCAGAAAGGATTTTTCAAGATATTCCAGTAAAGAGACTGTCAGTGCATGCCACACCTAAGTCAGAACTAGCACACCATAAAGCTAATGCACTAACACAACTATTCTTGCCATGTTCTGATAATCTTCAAACATAAATTAGAATAATTTTGATGTTCTGCAAGATTACCAAATACATTTTAAATAAAAATGTATTAATTCCTGAAAATGTAAGATTCAAAACTTCTTTGCAGCTCACTCTTAAGGCAGGCTATTTTATTCCTTCTTAGCCTGACAATTTCTTTACAAGTCTTTACTTCTTCATCACTAAGCATTAGAGCAAATTTTTTGCAAGACAGATTTTTGATTTTCCAGTTTCATGCAGTTGGTTAAGAAACTTTTTAAAACTGCAAATTTTTAATTGTGGCAGGAGTTTTGAAGTGTTGGAAGGAAGCCAGGACCAGAAAAAAAAAAAAAGAACAGTTTCTATACAATTAAAGAGAGCATCATAATGAGATGTGTTCTCATTACTTCTGGGAACAGAACAATGCAAGTGCTTTCACCCAATTAGCTTTTCAACTTGCAGATGCCAAACGAGATTTTTATTTTAAAGATTTACAAAAGCATTTATTACAGAAATTTCCATTATTAGAAGAATGAGAAAACTTCAAAGCTCTCAAAACTGAATTGCTGCCTATTTGAGAAAAAGATAAGGGAATACATTAAGGCAAATTCTTGCAGAAACAAGCCACGTACCTGCTATCAAAATACAGTGTTCAAATAGTAGGTTGGTAGGCAGCGCTTTTCTATGAATAGAGAAAACTAATGCGACCTGTCTAACCCATTAGAATTCTGAAATTGAACTGTAACTGAAAAAGTTACAACTATTCACTAGGCTTCTTACAAACTAATTTAGTTCAGTTTATCCTGACTACAGCCGCTCTCTGTAAAGGCATCTGTTAATGTTTAAGATCACAAACAGTCCCTTAAAAAAATTATAAATGCACTTAGCATGCCATCACAAGTACCACTTTGTTTCTTGCTCAACTGTATCACACCATCGGGCAGAAGCCTGGAAAGGCAAAAATACCAGCATACCCACTGTCTCCACACACACAGAAAGCGACATGGGGAGTCTCCTCCTTAGTGGCATCCTGAGAAGCGGTTGCTCTGTCAGGCTGAGAACAGGGGAGCAAAAGGGAAGTCCACAGTGGGGCTGCAAAAGAAGCTACACAACTAATGATATACAGATGTTCCCATTCTGTTCAAATGAGCGCGCTGAAAATATTCAAATGGTCAGCACTTCTCTGCACTTGCTACATTTAGATCTAATTGCACGGAAAGAATAATCGGAACTGGTGATAATGGTGGGTTTGAGGATCCATTTGCAAGAATAAAGGAAACAGAATTACTTGCATCCTACAGCAAAAAAGGTATGAGCAAGAAGTCTCCACATACTGCTGGATTATTCCTAAACATGCAGAGTAGCAGTGAGCTGCGGTTCCCTTCCGGCTGCACTTCAGCAGATCTGATTCCAGAGGCAGGCTGAACAGTGCTCAGGATCTGTTCCTCTGCAGGCGGCTGTCTGGGATAAGTTACCAGAAACAACAGCTGAGCTGAACAAGCGTTGACTCCTTAAGTCAGTCACAGTGTTTGGTGCAAAACACTTCCTTTTAGGAAGTTGATGAAAGATAATCAATAGGTACATGAAAATAGACCAATTCCTGACACATGAGCAGCAGAAGTTGCAGCCATGTAAAATTACCCATCTCTCCACTGTTTCGTTTTTCCCTTTCGTTATAATACTCTTACTGCAAAAGCCCTTGCACTTTATTACAAACTCTGAAACAATGCCATTTGAAGTGGTGGCATATTTCCAGCCCTCCCCACCCAGCCCATGTTGAATTGGACAGTGGAAGAGGGCAGGACAGAAGAGACAAATGTAAAGTCATTCCTTGCTTGAATAACTTGAAAAATCTTTTTCAAGACTTCCATTTCCTGCTCCTTTACCACAATTTCCGAGCCCCACTGTAACAATTAACATTTCTTGACAGAGGAAGTGACACTTAGTTTCAGTGTTCTTCCCAAGGAACCACAACTCACTTCGAGCAATGGATTTCTCTCTACATCATACCTTTCTGCACTTTTGAAGTATCCCTGACCTCAGCTGCAATTAAGTAAAAGCTTTTATACAAAACTTGTTTTTCCAAAGCTCCTATTCATAGATCAGTCCTTAAGTAACAAATAGTTACATCTAAGGTGTTTGACTTCAGAAATCAGCAGTTAGATGTTGCTTTGAAATAATGTTCAGGCAAGCTCTTCTGTTCGTGAACAGATGTGCCAAAATGAATTCCCTTTTCTTTAGCTATTTTTTCCAACTTTTTTCTGTTCACCTTCTAAAGATACTTTTGTTATTGAAGGGTCCAACCCGAAGATGGAAGCACAGTCATCAACAGGAGGAATCTACAGAATAAACAATTTTATACAGAGTTCTGTACAACCTTAGCATGATAAAAAAACTGTTCAAAACCAGTTACTCTAATCAGTTAAGTAATAACTTAAGCTACTTGTCACGACCTTCAAAACTTCCCACCTTGCTCAATACCCAAATTCTGTGTTGCCTGTAACTCTTATCATATTCCTAACCTGATTCATGTACATCAAAAATAATCATAATTTCTCCTCTGTTAAGGAGGAAACATTAAGAGATGTTACAGGATATTTGCTTTTAAGGCTATTAAAGATACAACCACTGTGATAGTGAGAGCTAGGGTTGCCAAATGTACCAGCTTATAATACACCATTGACAGCATCAATAAAAAAACCTTCACTCCTGTGCATACAAAGGTGGTAGAATTTGCTCCTTGGTCTGGTCCAGCTTGGAGAGAGCTGATACCTGCTCACAAACAGTCTCTTCTACCTGCTGCCTGTTATCCTCTGGATCTCTGGTTACATGTTTTTCCCTGTGACTTGCTAGTCTCCTGGAGCAGAGACCATCTCCTTCTTCACTGAAAGAATGCTCAGCATGTAAGGGATGCAGCTGCAAAAACCACACTGACAACAGTTCTGGACAACACTAGTTAATTACAGTAAGGGTCAACTTCAGCCCTCTGCTTTAGACTGGATTCACTCATGTTTTGTTAAAAAAAGAAAAGGAAAAAAAAGATGAGGAGCTAAATTAGAAAAGCCTTATCAGCATACCCAGCTTTATGTATCTGCCCTTCAGCATTACAGAACCCATTTTCCATGGAAGTTAACTCACATCTGCCAAATGACTACAGATGAAGTTTAACATCTTCAGTTGCTCTTGGTTGTTTATTCTGCTTAGAAAAAAAAAATCCCATGTGTCCCTTGAAACTCTGCTTTCAAGATGCACTAGGTAAATATTTAAGAAGGCTCAATATATTATCAAAATACTTACCAAGAAACTTTTCTTTATCCAAAGCTAAATGCATACTACAAAGCTCTGTCCATGCTGATAGCTTGATCTGTGGCATGAAAAACATTCCCTAACCAAGATGACTCCAGCAAATTAACCAGTAGTTATATCACAAGCCAAAGGCAAGTTTTTCTTACTAGAATGCATCCTTTCCAACAGACTATTTATACACATTGGCAAGAGAAGATGTTATTGTTCCTCCTTACTAGAACACTTATGCTGTGCACCTATATATACACCTAGATACACTTGTACAGGAAGCACAGACTGCCCTAAACACTATTATAAAACAAGCTCTGTAAAGACAATAATTTATTTTTTGCAAAATGAAAGCATCAATGCACTGACCTGAAGACAGTGAGGTCCTTCAGTGGAATATATGGTTACTTTGAAATAGAAGAAATATATTAAGTCCTAAAGCATATGAAATCTTAAATTGGGAGACAATCATTGGCTTCTCAAACAAAATGAGGATGTTCCTGCACTCCCACCTTAGTTGAAGATTCAAATCAGTTAAATAATGTTTCTTTTGCCAAGAATAACTTAAACTATTATCCTGCAAATACAATTTAAGTCTACAGTCATAATTTTAAAGTACAAGTTAAAATTTACAAACACTAAAATCTAGGAATATTAAGGTCACATGCTTACAAAATATTAATTTTAAAACAGGCTTAGCTGTTTATATGATTTAATGAGAACAGCCTGAAAAGATTTGCTTTTTCTAAGCAGAGAAAGTTTGATTTGCTAGCTTAAGCAAGCAGTGCGGCAAAAGATGGGCAACCTAGCCATTGCTGGTTTTACTATAAGAAACCATTTGGTACCTCTGAGAATGAGCAGCTGCATCTTACATCCCAACTAACTAAAAACTGAGTAAAGCTGCCATTTCACTTAGGAGTCAGCTGCACATTGATTTAGAGAAATATTTAATGGACCCCTCTTCTCTCAGTCACCCAGCACCGGATGATGCCACAGTTCTTCAGGCACTACTTGTGCATTTCATGTACCTGAATGTAAAGTGCTGTAATTCCTGTCTCTGATGTTGTAAGCCCCTGAAAGCGTAGCCCACGTTATTTTCAAATACATTATCAGTTTAAATTTATCACCATCATACTTTGGATTGAAGATATATAATGTTGATCCTGCACTATAATTTTACCGTTAATCAAAACAGTGTCAGATACATAAAAACATGAAAAATGTGAACGATACACAGCTTCTCCCTTTAATACGTGTTTGCAATCTGTAACAGACTAGTTCGTTAGCATTTAGCTAGAATGTTATGTAATGGTTGAGGTATTTGTAATAAAAACAGTCTATTTCTGTTAGCCTGTTCTTCATAGACATAAAAGCTGTCTTCATCTGATTTTTATTAGGACTTCATCTTCCTCTGCTCTTTATGCATTTTTTAAGACTTCTGTCCACTCCGTTTTTGTTTCACCAACAGTATTATTTCCTCCCACCTCCTCACACAAATCTCAGCTTTTATTTTTACACCTGCTTTCACCCATGAGATTCCATGGGGTTTTTATGAAACCCAGAACCGAAAAAAAATGAGGGCATAAAGCTGAGCGAAGAAAAAATTTGCTACAGAAGATGAACAACTGGTTCTACCAGTAAAACACCACTGGCAGTCCCGTCATTACAAGCCCAACATCCATCCCCAACTAGTGGAAAGGTGGTGCATTTTCAGGGCGGAGGTGTTTTTTTTTCCCCCCTCAAACCCTCCATTACTATATACGGTCTCTGAAGATGTCCCACTCTTCCTTCAACAGAAGGATCGAAGAGGAGTATTTTTTCTTTGTTCACATCTCCAATACACTACACAAGGTTTTATTCCTCTGCAAGAGTACACTATGAAAGGGTTTAATCCTTCTGCAAGAGCTACCTTTTTCTTTCTATCTCTACATCCAAGCCTGTTATCCACACTATACTTACATGGTAGACTACATTTTCCACCCTCTCTCCACTTTCACGACTCCCATTAGTTAGCCTGGAAAATATTCTGGAATAAAGGGCTTGCACTTTCAGTAACCCAGGACACCTGGCTGAAGGCAACCCCATACAACATACCCACTGCTTTGACTTACATTCCTTCTCTTTATTGACATACAGCATTCATTCAGGCAGAACAAAACCTACACCAGAGCTCCCTTCTGAACTGTATGATCTTTTCCTTGCTCTGTGGCCTGTTTCACTTTCCCTAGTAGACTTCAGGATATGGGGAAACAGGACCTACAGAAGGTGTATACCGTAAATCTGTACCATTGAACAAGGACTCCAGCAACCAAATTAAAGCTGTAGATTGAGGTAACTATTTTTACAGGTTGCTCTACAAAAAGCTAGGGTTCCTATTATGAAGTCTAAATGAGACTAAAGAAATTATAAATTGCTACTAAACTGCAAAGAGACAGAATATTTCTTTTAGCAAAACTCACAGAAATGATTATGTATTGATTTATACATATTTTACAAGCTATTATTTACCAAAGCAATACACTTTATGCAAGAAACACATATACACTAAGGCAGAGTTCTAGGTGACAGAGACACTCAAATGCCACAATCCTAGTCTCCACACACAAGCACTGGCCTAAGCCAGTTCTCACTTCAGTTTAAACAGCCACCTGTTAAGCACACATCTCCACCAAAGCGGTCATACTCCTCACTCACTGAACACAATATTCTGAGGGACAAATTGCCTTTTCACTGAAAATTCACCAAGTTCAAAGAACTCCCCAAACTTTGAGATTCCTTAGTCCCACAGAGACTGTAGCAGAGTTGCACTAAAACACCCCAAAATTAACTTCGAAGAAAAATTCTCTAGACTATGTAATTCAAAGAAAATTGACAGCCATTCAGCTCCTGGCACTCAGTTTTAAATGGTAATCCTTTTGTTTCTCACTGATGGACAAATGAGATCATGTCCTGTTTCCTCCCCCCTTCAAAAGCAGTTCCTTGTCTGAGCAGAGCTCTTAAGACTAGACAACAGGCAGGCCTGATGCCTCACTGCAGAAAAGTGCTGGTTTTGGCTGGGATAGAGTTAATTTTCTTCACAGTAGCTAGTATGGGGCTATGTTTTGGATTTGTGCTGAAAACAGTGTTGATAACACAGGGATGTTTTCGTTATTGCTGAGCAGTGCTTACACAGAGTCAAGGCCTCTTCTGCTCCTCAGCCCACCCCACCAGCGAGGAGGCTGGGGGTGCACAAGCAGCTGGGAGGGGACACAGCTGGGACAACTGACCCCAACTGACCAAAGGGATATTCCATACCATATGACGTCATGCTCAGCACATAAAGCTGCGGGAAGGAGGAGGAATGGGGTGGAGTTCAGAGTGATGGCATTTGTCTTCCCAAGCAACCGTTACGCATGATGGAGCCCTGCTTTCCCGGAGATGGCTGAACACCTGCCTGCCGATGGGAAGTAGTGAAGGAATTTCTTGTTTTGCTTTGCTTCTGTGCATGGCTTTTGCTTTCCCTATTAAACTGTCTTTATCTCAACCCACAAGTTTTCTCACTTTTACCCTTCCGATTCTCTCCCTCATCCCACCGGGGGGGGGAGCGAGCCAGCGGCTGTGTGGGGCTGAGTTGCTGGCTAGGGTTAAACCACAACAAGAAGAAACAAAGCTATTAAAAATTAGACTCCTGTTCCTTCTGTTGGAAATAATGCTAGCTTCTAGCAATGTACCCATCTGACCCCAGTAATCAAAGAGCGACAAGGAAAAACGGTCCTTCCTCAATGATACAGAGTTCAAGACCTTTCACAAAGGAACAAGCTTACAAAACACATGCGTGAAACACAAAAAGGAAAGAAATAGAAAAATATTCCATTCAATGCCCAGCACCACGCTTTCATACATGCTCCCCTTCCCCATAAAGAGGGCCTGAACCAGAAACTATCTGGGCCATCTTTAGCCTCAAGATTTTCAACTCCTGCATCCCTAGGTGATGGCTCCCGTTATGCCCACTGCAGACTGGCTGCTTGAATTTTAGCCGTGTCATCTAACCATGCTCACACCATCTTTTAAGCGCTATCAATATGAACACCCCTGACTCTGCTCACCCCACCCCCACAAATCTTGTCCCTAGGAGCAGAAACAATACCTTCCTGAACGGTGCTTCACTCAGTCCTACATCAAATAACCCAGGAACAGCCTTTTACTGTACATCTCAAGAACTGCGGATGAATATTTCATAGTTAGAAAACTAATGCACCGTGCCCAGCATGTTCCTCCAGCATCCCGTAAGAAAAGCCACCCCACCCCCCCCCGCGTTTCTGGAGATAGAATCACAACCACAAAGTGAGCGCAAAGGCGCGAAGGGGACGGCACGTTTCTCCAGTAATCTCCCTCGCGAGAGAGAGACCTGGAGCCGTTAAAAAAGAAGGGGGGGGGGGGGGGGACGGGGGACAGAGGGAGAGGGCGGGAGAAGAAAGCAGCACACCCCCAAGAGCGGCCCTCAGCCGCCCCCACCGCAGCAGCCCCCTCCCGCCGCCGCGGGGCGAGGCCCGGCGCTGTGCCCAGCGCGGGGCGCGGCCGGCCCCAGGCGGCGAGGCGATGCGGTGCGGTGCGGTGCGGTGCGGCGCGGCGCGGCCCAGCGGCGCGGGGCAGCCCGGCCTGCCCGCCCGCCGCGGGCCCAGCGCCGCGCCGCCTCCCTCCGCCCGGCCGCGGCGGGCAGCGGGGTGCCGGCCCCCGGGGGCACCCCCTTCCCCGCCGACCACGGGCTCGCCGCCGCCAGGCCGGGCGGAAGCCGCCCCCGCCCGGGGCCATGCGGCGCAGGCCGCTCGCCCGCTCCTCCCGGCGCCGGTCCGCGCCGCAGGCCCGCGGGGCGCTGCGGGAAGCGGAGTGCACCGCCGCTTACCTGGCGCGCAGCGCGGCGGGCCGGCGCTCCGGCCTCCCCGGGGGCTCCCGGACTCGGCGAGGCCGCTGCCGCTCCCGGCGCCGCGACACCGCGCCTCAGCCGCTTCCACACAGGGGCCAAGATGGCGGGCGGCCAAGCCGGCGCCAACGACGTCTGACCTCACCGCGCCGCGCGCGCGCGCGCACCCGCTCTCCGGCTCCGCCCCCGCGCCGCCGCTCACGTGGCCACGCAGTGCCGCAATCGGGCGGGCGCGCGGCGCCCGGTGCGCCCCCTGGCGGCGCTGGGTGGCGGGCGGGGCCGCCCCCTCCACCCCGGCCCCACGCGTGGGGACCGGCAGCGGCCTGCGCGCGCTGCCGCCAAGCGGGCGCTCTGTCGTGGGGGGGACGGCTGGGGACACGCTCTCCCGGAGGGAAGGGGCTGCAGCCCGAGTGCAAGTGCGCAGCGCCCGTCCACTGGGTTTGCAGCAAAATCCCCAGACGAAGGCACCCGCGGGTGCGTGGGGAGGCTCTGCCTTCTCCCCGTGGGCTTCAGGGTTCCCTGCAAGCCTGAGGCTGCTCGGGCAACGGGGGGGGACGCTCGCCCATCTGGATTTGTCACTGTATATATTATTTCTTACGATGGGGGGGAGGGGGAGGACCCTCTGCCACAACTCGGGGTAGTGGGTCCACTTGACCCCCTCACTAATAATAAACCGTTAATAAAACCATCAAGGAAGACCAAATACGTGAGTTTTATTTGTGGCTCCCTATTTCATGTCCCAAAAGTTACCAGGCAACTACAAAGATCTCTACAGTTAGTGTTTCAGAAAAATCTCAGGGTGGTGTGGGTCTTGCTGAAATTTTACGGAGGAAGCTCTGGGCGAGCAGGGTGGGAGGAAGGCTGGCCCCGTGCACACCAGCCCGTCCCAAAATGGCTCTTCCCAAAAGCCCTCTGGCCAGCCCGGTGCTGGTGCAACACGAGCACGGATTGGGGCAGGTTTGGGGTAAACGCTCCGTACGGCCTTTGGTGGGTGTGAAACACCGGCAGGAGGAGGCCGGACACCAGACAGCGCCCGGGTCCGGGCTCCTGCCGGCGCTGGGCCAGCTCCAGCCCCGCTGACAGCACCCGGCAGCGGCACAGCTTCGCTCCGTCCCCAGCTGGTCCGGGACCTGGTCTCACCAGGTTTCTTCTACAGCTGGGGACCTGCCCAGGGGCTCCAGCCCGGCCGGGGGTATTTAGAAAGGAGGAAACCTGCTGTGAGAGCCACCGGCAGGGCCAGGAGGCACATCCAGCGCCAGCCGGAGGAGCCATCGGAGGAGTCATCCACCACCCGAGTTCTCAAGGGCTTCAGCGTCCGCTGCCACTGAGTCAGGATGGCGTCTCTGGCCCCGCTCCACTTCCCCCGTCCCACCAGTCGGTACTGGTAGGGAGTGCAGGGGCCGAAGAAGATGGCCAGGGCCAGCCGGGGGTCCGTCAGGAGCAGCCTCAGCACGCTGGGCTTTACGCCAGCACACGAAGCAATTTCATCGGTGTAGCTGATAAAACTTATCTTCAAGTTCTCCCTCTCGGATGGATTCCTTCAATGGGACATAAAAGAGACAAAATCAAATAGTCATCCCATCTCGGCTCCCAGCTCCACGGAAAGCAAAAGCTCTGGACTCAGACATCGGCCAAGCCCCGATCTCCAGGGCCGAGCTCCCTCAGCCCCAAATAAACCTAAAGGCACCGAAAGAGCCTCTGTGGGGTTGGTCCCCAGCAGTTACCCTGGGGCAGGGAATAGGCAGAAGCTTGTTTTGTCTCTGCAACCTGGTTGTGGCCTCAAAAACGGTTCTAGCATAATACTGCCATCATTGTAATGCCACAAATACCCACACTATGTCCTTCCTCGAGGTTCAGAGGTGTGGATTTGGCCGATTTTGAGAGGTAGAGTAGACATTCACAGGTAAGACTGCCAAGGGGACTGGGAAAAACTGGGAGATGCAGAAAGCTTCCCATGCTGGGAGGGATCTCCAGGATATTTCTGCTCGAGGCCTCATCTCCCTCGCAAGAGGGAGGACGTGTGCTTAATTTGCTTCAGCAAATTTGGGCCAACCTCGAGTTTAGCTCCGTTTCACCTCAGACTCCCGTGTTCCAGTGTAACAGCATCGTGTCGGCAATAGCTGGGATTCCTGGTGACAATCCCCATAGCTCTGTTTTGTCCCAGATTTTCATCAGTGTCCTATGAGCCAGCTCTGCCTCGCTGGAAGACCTAACCCAGCCTGCACCCCGCCTGGCCCAAGGTCCCCTCCTTGCTCCCAAAAGCTGCTGCAAGGAAGCACCATCACCCATCCCACAGCCTTGAGGTCACATCTCGACCTCCTGTAAAATCCCAGTGCCAACAAGGCAGGACTTCAGCTCCCACGTACACGACGGATGGGTTCAAGCCTTGATCCGTCAAAAACTGCCACAAAAATGCCCGCCATCCGCATTGCTTGGCTCCAGTGGGGTTTCTGGATGGGGCTTGGCCCTGACCCCAGTGCTCTGCGCTGCCTGGATTTGGGAGGGAGAAGCCACGAGATGGCACCCTTAGTCTGGAGGAAACCAAACCTCCATCTTGACATGCTGGGAATGAGGGCAGAGCTTGAAGGCCTGGCGGAAGGGACCTGCAGGTCCTGGGTCTTGCTGTAAGCTGCTCCAGAGCACCCTTGCCCTTGGTGTCTTGGCCCGTTGTTTGTGAAGGAGCCACAACATTTCCCCACCTTGCTACGGGTGGTGAGGGAATAAATGAATCCAAGAAGAGTTGGGTGTCCTGGGAGGGTCCCTCACACGACCACCATAGGGGCCTCCTTTCCCTGAGGTTACCCTGGCACGCACACAGCGCCCGTTGCACCCTCAGCGCGGGAGCATCGCGCACCTTTTGACCGGTGGCTTCTTCTTCAAAACATCGGCCATCATCTTGCTAGCGGGAGGGAGCTTGTTCCAGCCTGAGAAGAACAGAGAAACCAGAGACCTCCAGCAGCACCTTAAGCTGAAAAGTTCATCCCCTTCCCATGCTCCCAGCCCCTTTACCAAGAGCATTCATGCTTGCTGGTTATGGCAGCGTGCGTGGAGCAGCAGGGATGTGGAAATGCAGTTAGGGGGCAGAGGCTACAGTGCTACTAATGCCCATGGCCACCATGGGCACTGTGGCAGGAGAAATATGCCCTAGGCTCTGTGTACAGCAGGTCAGGCTGCCCCAAACTTCCCACCCCAGCAGATCCCCCCATCCCTGCACCCCATCTCTCACCTGCAAAGATCCCTGTCACCCAGCGAGCCTGCATTTCTGCTCCCACCATCACAGAGCCGGTCAGCTGGACTAAACCGATGATGGCCAGCGTCGGCTTTTCCAGCTGGGGAGGGAAGATGCGTTTATAGAGGGAACGGTTATCGTCGAAGAGGCTGCGAACCGACTCTTCAAGGAAGGGAAACGTGAAGATGTAGCCTGTGGCAAAGAGCACCACGTCGATGTTTTCTTCAGTTGTCCCGTCTTCAAAAACAGCAGAGGTTTCGGTGAACTCCTTCACATTTGGCTTCAACACAACGGTCCCAGACAGGAGACAAAACGGCAGCTCTTCGTTGATAATTATCTTAAAGTTGGAGCTTGCAGGTGGAAAAGAGGACAGCAATGTTAGCATCTGGGAGGGACCCGAAACATTTTTTGTGGCCAGAGTTCCGCTCCAATGGTTTGCTACTCCACAAATATCCCCTGAAATTAAAAATTGAGCATTTCACGCCATTAAAACCCCCTAACCAACCAACAAAATAGTCAGAAAAAAACACCTTTTGGTGGAAGCCAAGCCATAGTTCGCGTGGTTAAACCATGAATTGAACTTCTGAAACCTCATCCTCTTCGTGAGGGCTGATGGGAGAAACCAGTCGAGAAAGTGGTTGAAGCGGGTGGTGTTGACCATGTCGAAGGGGAAGCCGTGGTCCGAGACCCGGCTGAACACCCATGTGCTGCTCCTGGCGCTGAGGAACACCTGGGGGAGAAGGCAGGTCTCAGCCTCCTGCCCAGACATCTCGTTGTCGGTTTTGCCCTGAATGGCAAATCCCATCTCCTGCACTTAGGAGCCGAGAGGGTTATCCTGAAGGAAAGAGGCAGCGTCCGGATGAACCGAACAGCTCGTGGTGGCTTCTGCAAAGTTCCCATAGCTACTGAATGGCCACTCCTCAGGTGGCCCAAACTCTCCAAGAATTGCAGAGCTTCTTCAATTGCCCTCAATTTGAAGTGCTATTTATTGAGAAAGCCGGTGGGCAAAGCTTCCTGCGCATACCCCAAGACACCGGCTCTCATGGTCCCTGGCTGGGCTTGGCACCGCTGCGGAGCTGTACCTTCGCAGCTACGTGGCTCAGCTCCACGGAGAGGTCCCCACCGGTGTTGCCAATTCCGACCACGAGGATCCGCTTTCCCCGGAAAGCCTCCATGTCTTTGTATTCCTGGCTGTGGAGGTACCGGCCTTTGAAGCGAGTGTCGATACCTAGGCAGGGAGCATCTCCTACTACATTTGCTTGCCCCAGCCTTGTGCCTGGACCCTCTGCAGCCCCTGACCCTCCACCTCCCACCTCTGCTTGCAGCTGAGAAGCCTGTGGAGGTCTTGGCTCCCTGGGTGATGCCACCCTCCTGCACCTCCTCGCCTTGGTGCTGCTTTGCAAATTCTCATGCAAGAGCCTGGCTGCATCTTTACGAGGTGTTTTCCCATTCCCGGGAATGCTCCCCACCATTCCCACAGGGTGAGGGTCCTGCCTGCCCCAGCATGGGGGCTTCGTGGAGCAGGCAGGCTCGCAGAGGAAAATGCAGCCAAGGGACCCATGGGTGCTGGGTGAAACCCGGGGGGCAGCCCCAGCCCACCCCACTCCTGAGGCAGGGCTTACCTGGGAAAGAAGCCAATGGTAAGTAGGGCTCCTGGTAATGGCCAGTGCAAACCATGACGGCATCGAAGACATGCGATTCCCGGATGCCGTCGGTCTCGGTGACCACCTCCCACTGGCCCGAGGTGGCGAAATCTGGGCGCTTCCTCACGCTGAGAGCTGTCGTCTTGCACCAAAGCCCAACAAAACAGCAGTCAGGGACTGCACCGTGTTTCGGAGAGGACCTGCCTGCGAAGGGCTGGGGCTGCTGGGGGCGGGCTGGGTCCCCGGGGAGCTGCATGTCACCTCTGAAGCTGTTAAATCCTACCCTGCACCTTTCCCCTGGTGATGGCGTTGGGGGGGGATGCACCAGGCAGCCCATGTTCGAGCAGCCATGGAGCCAAAAAGGCTGCGTTCAGGGTGCAAAAAGCAGGTGGTCCTCATGGGATCGCACCCGACATTGTCCCGTCCCGCCTGGGCGATGCCCTGGTATCTGCAGCCACTGATGGCTCTTCTCCCCACGGCGTCTGGGCTCCCCACTCACCTTGAAGCGTATGTGCCGCAGGAGGTCAAAGTGCCGGGCATACATCCGAAAGTACTCCAGGAGGAGGCCGTGGGGTAGGAAACTGGGAAAATCCTCCGGGCAGGGGAAGTCGCTGAAGCAGGACATCTCCTTGGAGGTGTTGGTGATGACCGAGCGGTACACGCTGACCCTCCCGCCATCCATGGAGTCCTGTGTGAAGCCAGCAGTGCTGTTTGCATGTGTGCGGGGAAGGACTTGCTCCCCCCAAAGTATTTGCGTATTTTTCCTCCTTGTATTCGGGTACAAGGAATAAACCAGGACTAGCACCTGATGACCATGGCTTCTGCTCCCTCCATGTCCTTCTCCACCTTGGAGTCAGGGAGAGTCCCGAGCGTGGGACAGGGATGGTCCCCGAGGGCATGGCCACCCTTTCGTCTTTGCTGCAGGCAAAGGGCATCCGAGGGAGGGGACAAATCCAGGGACAATCCTCCCCGTGAAGGCAGAGCCCACTGACCGTGTAGCGCCAGAGCCCCCCGATGTCCTCGCTCCTCTCGAAGCAGGTGGGCTCCAGCCCCTCATCCAGGCAGCACTTGATGGAGGCCAACCCACCGACCCCGGCCCCGATAACGGCCACGCGCCGCACCATGCTGTCCTGCAGCAGGCAACGGGCCGGTGTGCGAGCAACTGGAAATAAAATAGCCCAGGGATTAGCAGAAACACCAGTCCCTTCTTTCAATCCCCAGCAAAACACCCCTGGTCTTCTCTGGCTGCAGGTGTCCCCGGAGGAAAACTGTCCTTGGAGAAAGCCATCCCCAGCTCCTGACTCGAGCGTGACGGATGGATGCTGTTCATTACCCTTCCCGCTGTGCTAAGCCCGCACTGAGCGCCCAGAGATTCCTCTCCTGCCGGCGGGGGAAAAGGAGGCACTTCTAAACCTCGCTGTGCTGCTGCTTCTGTTTATTCCCTTTCCTGGTCCAAACCAGGGCATGCGAAGAAGGGGAAGGGGCTCGCAGCTATCTGCTTCTGCCTGCACAAAGTGATCCTCCTGAAACATTTTCAAGAAACAATTTCAGCTAAGCTGGCTCGTTTTCACGCTTTCCTTTTTAATTTCCCATTAAAGGGCATTCTCTCAAAAACAAAAAGGGTTTTTAAAAATAAAAAGTGATGCCTGACTGAGCAGGAGCACGGCGCAGCGATTCAGAAGTTAGGCAGCACCGTGAAAGTGCGGCTGGGATTACAGAATATACAAAAGGTAAGAAACCCAGGAAATGCAGGGAATAAATGGGAGGAACCCAAAGCTCAGGGTGTGTAAACTGAGCTGCACCGAGCTTGACTGGAAAGCAAACAAACTAGAAAAAAAATGAACCCACATGAACTTCGATTAGATAACAAACACTCCTACTGCAGAAACTGAAGAAAGACTCATTTATAACTTTTTTTCTACCCGTTTTGTGTCAAAAAGTAAGTTAATGTAAACAGGAACTGGAGGAAACTGCAGAAAGCCAGGGAAAATGAGGGAGGTGCAAAAAAAAACCCCTCAGCATCCAAAAGCGCAGCCCGAGCCACTCCTTGATCTGCAGGAACAGGGCAGGACATACCAACACTCACCCGCCCCCCGTTTCCAGAGCCTCCCTTGGCTTTGGGAAAAGGTAGCGACATGCCCGGGGTGCTAAAGTCACCCCTCTTTTCCAGCACTGCCCACAGACAGCTTTGCTCCGGAGGGTCCCCGCAACTCCCCCTCTCCCCCCACAGCAGCGAGGCGAAGCTGGCGGCGAACGCCAAAACCCCGGAGTGCTGGCTGCCCGCTTTTAAAGCCTGCAAAACCCAGCCGGAGAGAAGCGAGGAGCAAACCTTGCGGGGCAGTGCTGTGCCTTTGCTGCTCAGGCTTCGGCTTCGAGTTTCTGTAGCCGCAGATTTAAAGGAAAGGCTGAAGTCCGGGCAGCTCACTGCGGCTCTTGCACCACCGACCTTTACACCCGCACTCCCCCGCTCTGCTGTGCTTAAATGCGCTGGCAGAAATTTCTCAACCTCCCCACGGTGGTGCTGGCCCAAGCGGGCTGTGCTTGCAAGGACTCCCACGCTGCAGCTCGTCGCTGCCCCAGCCCCAGCAGCAGCTTGGGGTTGTCCTGATCTGCCCCCACCATGCGCTGCCTGCGCTGGGCAGGCGCTCGCTTGGCATCCCCGGGAAATCAGCAAAACACGTTCCCTTTGCCCGCACGCCAGCGGACGGCGTGGATGCGGGACACGATGCACAGTGCAGCCTAATTTTTGGTGGTCAATGAAAGCCCTTGCAGCCCCAGGCTTGTGGGTTGCCCGTGGCACCCGCTGGCACGGCCCCAGCCCAGGCACGGGACCCCCCGGCTCTTCCCGTGCGCACAGGGAGACGACGAGGCGGCAGCCTGCAGCACGCTCCTGCCACAGCTGATGAGATTTTATTGATTGAAAATCTCTCCATGCACAAAACCCAGGATTGTCCGGTGGTGGGGAGCGCAGGGAAGCGGAGCCGGGAGCGCTCAGCCCCGCAGGGTACCAGCCCCGGTCTCAGGGGTGACAAACCACCGCAGCCAGGGCCCTTTCGCTGGAAAGATGCACCAATTCAACCCAAACTGGGATTTTCGGGTCATAGGGTTTAAGGTTGGAAGAAGGGACAGCCTGACCTGCATATCCAGCCCAGATAATCCCTCGCTGGACTAAGTGCTCCCGGGTGATCCGGGGCAGGGCTGGGCACCTGTGCTCCTTCCCATCTGCAACACCCAAAACCATTTTTGCTGGTCTTGTCCTTGCTGCATCCTGGCCAGCGTGGTCCAGGCACGGCCACACCACACAGCCATGCTCTGCTCACGGCAAGAAAGCAACAGTGGGGCAATAAATGGTGGGGGAGGCTGCCATCCCCAGCTAATCAGGCCTGCATGGGGGTGAGCTGGAGCAGAAAGAGGTTTGTGCTGCTGGTTAAGGTTTTAAATTTGTTGTGATCTGCTGAAATCCCTTTCCCCCTGTCCTGTAGCACTCTGTGGAACTGTCTGACCTGAGGTAACACCCCCAAGGACAAGAAAAAACCTAAACAAGCTCTAAAATCTACTGGAAACTAAAAACCAGGGCAACCAGGAGCAGGAGAAACCCCACCACAGTCAGGAGAGAAGGGCAGGGGCTGGAGGAGCTGGCAGGGACTCGTGTTCTTGTGGGCTTCAGGGTCCGGTCCCACTGGGTGAGGATGGCCTGGCGTGCCCCCTGCCAGCGCCCGGGGCCCCCCAGCCGGTACTGGTAGGGGGTGCAGGGGCCGAAGAAAACGGTGAGGGCCAGCCGGGGGTCTCTGCAGAGCAGCCCCAGCACGCTGGGCTTGGCGCCGATGAAGGAGGCGAGCTTGTCCGTGTAGACAAGGCAATCGGTTTTGAGGACTTCGTCAAAGGACAGACCGAACCTTAATGAATTGGAGAAGAAAAAGAGGTGGAAAAAGGATTGGTGTCAGCAGGGCTGAGAGGAACGGGAGGTCAGATGCTCTGCATCCGTGTTGTTACTACATCCGAATGCAACTGGGTTGCTCTTAGGAAAGGACTGGGTGTACGTGCAGTGGGAACCAGGGTTTGTCCGGTCCCGAGTCCTGCCCGTGACGCAGCACGTGTAAAGTGGTGCTGGCTCTGGTACACACCTTTCTCACGTGCGTCAGTTGGCCCTTCACTCCATCACCCACAAGTTGTACCTGGACCCCCTCTTTTCACTTTGGTGGACCTTTTCTAAAAGACTTTGTCAAACCAGTTTTGTTTGTTGTTGTTTTTTTTTTTTTTTTAAACTAGTTTCCCTTTGCTCTCTGCAGAGGAGTCACGTGCAACATGAGAAGGGCAGTACCCTTTAGTTTCCCTCACATTCATTTCCACTGAGTATTGCAAAAATATGTGGTGAATTGAAGAATTGCTTCCAGTTCACCTTCCCTGCAGAATTCACCACTTCGTGTCCCATCTTCGGCTGTTTAGCCTTGTATTACACAGCAATTGTTCTGTGCAGTTCTGTATTTCAGCCCTCTGTACCTTTTCTACTACAGCAATCTAGATGAACCATGGATTAATACATCGCCTAGTTTCCTGGGTTTCTCTCATTCATTTCCTAATAATTCTTAGCCTCTGATTTGACCTTTTGCCTGCCCGTGAACTATGTGCCGATGTGCTGGGACATCTATTCACAGTGATTCAGATCCCCGTGCTGAGAGGTGAGACAATCTGTACGTACACCTCGGGTTGGCTTTTTTTCCCCTTGCTGAATTACTTTGCATTTATTACCATTAATTTCTCTGCCTTTTTATCTCTCAGCCTCTGGGGACCGTGGCACACCTCCCCAACTCCCAAGCAAGCTCTAGTCTCGACTACCCTGAATTAATTTCTTCCCATCATCAACAGGCAAAATATCAGCGTCAAATCAAAGGCTATGTTGGCTCAGGGCAAACAAATAAGGGGGTGGCTGGATTTGGGCATCCCCCCCTCGCCCCCGCTATATGTGCAGGGAGCAGGCGCAGAGTGTGAGCTGTGTTCCCGCCCCCCAAACTCCAGGGGCTCTTCAATCCACCAAAAAGCCTTCGGGGCTCCGGGGACTGGCTTACCTTTGCACCTGGTTTTTCTTCTTCTCGTTTACTTCCTTCTCCATGACAGACTGAGGCGGCAACCGACACAAGCCTAGAAAAAGAGGAGAGTGTCCTGCAGAATTTAACTCCTGGGGGAGCTTGGGAACTCATTCAGCCATGCAAAATGTGGGAAGCCCTTCCCTGGGAAGGCAGGAAAGCCTCGTCGCTGGATTTAGCTTGGCAGTGGCGATTTGCCAGAGACCAGCCCTCCATGGTGGTACGAATTCACCTGCACTTTTCCTGCTCTTACAGGACTGTACCATCGGGGCACAGGCAGATGATGTGGGGTGAGATGGGCCGTGCAAGCCCCAGAGAGCACCATCCCAGAAACCCCAGAGTTCTCCTGGCTCTGTGGAGGAGCCTTGATGCAGCCCTCCACACCAGTGGGAGGTTATTATTATTATTTCTATAAAGAAAAAACCAAAAACAATCAAAAAAACCCACAAAAAACACCAGTGGGTTTCTTTCCTCACCCCAATAATTACAAATAATTCCTCTTGTGGGGCAGTGGGACTCTTCTCCTCTGGTAGTCATGGTGGACAAACCACCCTGTCCCTTAAAGAGCAGTGAATTCTGCCAGGATGGATCCACCACAGTATCTTAAAAACGACTCTTATCTGTGCATCTGGGTTTACATATCCATCTCTGTGCTCTGACTTCTAAAATATTTTAGAGACAAAATACTGTCTTGACCAACCTAGTTTAGACGGTGGTTTGCAGGCTCAGGTGCAGGACTGCACATCAGCTGAGACACAGTAAGGAACAGAGTGCATGCTCTCAACTTGCAGCAGGCAGGGTACAAAGCATTAGTTTAAAAACATCAGCTTAATGGGCAAAAAAGAGTTATTTAAGATAGATGTCATGAACTTGCATGTACCTTGGACCAATCATGCACTCACGTTGCTGTAGCTCAGCTGAAATGAAATAACTTGAGAAGTCTGAGCCCTATAAATGCTCCCTTGTCCTCTTTGATGTGAGCTTCGGAGTCCCCAAGGACTGAAATCCCTCTTGGTGCATGGAGGGGACAAGACATGTCCAGTTTGAACTGCGTTTTGGTACATGGGAGAGCTCATGTTAGCTCTCTTACCTTTGAAGACACGGGTCACCCAGCGTGCTTGCATCTCTGTCACGGGCATGATGGCTCCTAACGGCTTGATCAGCCCAAGGACGGCCAGGGTGGGCCTCTGCAGGTGGGTTGGAAACACATATTTGTAGAGGGACGCATGCTTGTTTTCCACCTTGACGACTGCTTCTTCTAGGAACGGGAAGGAGACGTCGTAGCCCGTGCAGAAGACGACAATATCGATGGGCTCCTCCTCAGGGCAGTTGTGGAAGATAACCGAGTTGTCCTTGAACTCCTTCACGCCCGGCTTGATGGTGATCCTCCCTGTCAGGATGTAACTTGGAAGGTCGTCGTTCAGCACGGGCTCGCGCACCAAGCAGCTGCAGAGAGCCGAAGGGCTCTGAGCGTTGGAGACCATGAACAAGCCCTGCTGGTGCCCCTGCTCCTCCTCCTCCTGGGCCCTCCCAGCCCCACCATCTCCCGGTGTCATCTGCTCTGAGCAAACAGCCCTGCCTCCCCCCTCTCCAAACACAGACATGTTTCACCCCTGCAGCAACGTCACCCTGTCCCACAGTCTGAGTGACTCGTGGACATCTCCTGCCTTCTTCCTCCATTCACTCAATTACTCTTTAAACCATCTCTTTTCAGAGCTGATCCCTGCTTTAAGCCTCCCTCTTCTTCTTTTTCCAGGGAGCCTCATGAGGAAAACTACTCTGGTCCTTCCTGGGCTTTTCCAGCATGCTCCATCTCACACCACCTAAGGGGGCTACAGCTTAGCTTATCCTGCTGGACTACAAACTCCCCGCTGGAGATCACCCCAGTCTGGGTGCTGTTTGCTGCATTGGTTGATGTTGGTTGCTGGAGATGTCCCCCCTGCCCTGCCCTGTGACACCGCATGGGATGGGAGCCCCCAAGTACCTCTTCTCTGGTTGAAGGCCATAGTTTTCATGCTTGAACCACTGGTTTGCCCTGTAGTTCATTAACCCCCATGAAAGGGGTCCGGGGAGGCTGTTTCTGATCAAGCTCATAAGGCGAGTGTTGAAAACCATGTCCCATGGGTAGCCGTGGTCAAACACGCGGCTGAGCACCCAGGCACCTCGGCTGGTGCAAACGGTCACCTGGGAGAGAGCGGAGAATCAACGATTCGGGTGATGAATTTGCTGCTTTGCCTTTATGAAGTAAAGGGGCACGGTGCAGACAGCTACGCAATGAAAAAGCAGCAACAGCATCTTTAAGACCTCCTGGCAGCTGGAGATGGAGGTGAAACCGGAGAGAATAGAACAAAGGCTTTCTTTCAGGGTGGATTTTTGACCAGGAAATAGAGGTTCAGAAATACTGACACCGTGCGGGGTGATCCCAGCTCACTCTCCCTATGGTGATGGCAAACTGAGCTGTTGCCCCCAGCATCACCCTCCCTGCACCCCTGGGGTGACTGGGCGGTGGTACCTTTGCGGCTACACGGCTGGCCTCCACCGCGATGTCCACTCCCGAATTGCCCATGCCAACCACGAGGACGCGCTTCCCCTGAAACACGTCAGGATGCTTGTACTGCCGGCTGTGAAAGTATTGGCCTTGAAACCTCTCGATGCCTGGGGGAAAAAGAAACAAAGCTTTTAATTACTTGAGCACTGTGGATTTTGTCGGGAGAACTGGCGTAGAAAAGATCCAGATGCAAGAGCAAGGAAACGCAATCGGTGGCCCTCCATCCCACGCACACAGACTTGGTGCTTCCTCTCCAAAACGGAGTCTCACACATGCCTGCATGGCAGTGAGCAGGGACACATGTGCTGGGTGGGACGTGGAAGACAGTTATGTGCAAGAGTTGTGCTGGTGCAGTCTCAGGATTCAGCCTTTATGAGACGGAGATGCAAAGGTTCAGAAAAGCCAGTAAACCTCTTCTCCTGTCCTACGAGCGGCTTCAGAAGCACTTGATAACGCTGATGATAAGGCAACCCTCTCTATGCTGAGAACTGGGGAGATTCGTCACAGCAGTGATGAATACAGCCCTGTCAAAGATGATGGAGCTTCCCTGAGAGGACCTTGCCCCATCTTGCGTACCGTGCAGAAAGTTTCTCCAAGGCTAAACCATCCTACCTTGGAAGTTTGCTCTGAAGCAACCAGTGCCTGCAAAGACAAAGCTGCTGAAACATGAGGATGTATTGCTGTTTGTGCCAGGAGGTTTGAAAAGCAGAAGCCAGAAAAGGAAGGAAGCATTTTCCCCGAGGAACCGCTAACACTTCTCCCCCCAGCCCCTGGAAGCAGGTAACCGCAGGCAGCTGGGTACCGTACCGGGAAAACAGTGCAGGGGGAGGGATGGCTTGGACAAAATGCCGCTGCAAACCATAACAGCATCAAAGATGTCCGATGTCTGCTTCCCGTCTGCCTCCGTGACCACGTCCCACTGGCCCGTGGTGGCAAAGTCAGGACGTTTCCTGACGCTGACGACGGTGGTCTGAAATGTGGAAGCCAAGCGGAGTCACCGCTGGCACCCGGCGTGCACGGGGAGCGGGGCAGCGCCGGGGCACCCATCACTCACCCCAAACTTGATGTGCTCCCGGAGGCTGAAGCGCTTGGCATAGTGCCGGAGGTACTCCAGGAGCTGGGCATTGGGCAGGAACACCGGGAAGTCCTCGGGGTAGGGGAAGTCAGAGAACGCTGACATCTCCTTCGAGGTGTTGCTGATGACCGACGGGTAGAGGCTTGGCCGGCCCGCCTCGACATGCTCCTGGCATGGCACCCGCGGTGCATCAGCCCTGTACCCCGGGGTGGGGACAGTCCCCCTGCTCCCCTTCCCGTGGTCTCGGGGAGTGCAGCTGGGAGAGGTCAGCACCCAGCAAGCTCTCACCCCTTCCCCACCCACTGGAGCTCAGCTTGACCTGCTCCCCAGCCTGCAAAGCTGCAGCTCCCGCGGGAAGGGGGGACGGGCGCCGCCAGCTCACCGTGTAGCGCCAGAGCCCCCCGATGTCCTGGCTCTGCTCGAAGCAGGTGGGCTGCAGGCCCTCTTCCAGGCAGCCCTTGGTGGCCGTCAGCCCGCTGACGCCCGCGCCCACCACCGCCACTCTCATCCCTGCTCTCTCCGCCAGGCACCCGGGCTGCGAACGGGGCTTAACCTGGGAGAAACCCCGCAGGTGGTCACCACCCCCTCAGGGAGCAGCTGCCAGCGTACCCTCTATAGGGGATTTCTCTATATGCCACCCCCAAACCTTCATTCCCTTTACCAGCATTCTGGGCTCTTAATTTACAAGTTAGATTAAATGACTTTAAATCTTCATTTTCTCTCTCTTTTTTTTTTTTTTTTGTTTTAAATAAATCCATCCACTTTCACAACGTGCTCGCCAGGCTGCTTTCAAAACCCTGCAGTTGACCTGGCAACTCGCTTTGAAAGTACGTAGTTAAGCCACAAATCACTGCCAATTTTTATTTACAAGTTGTGTTTAAACTATCCCTCCTTATCAGTCTTGTGAATATTTGTATTTTATCTTTGGAGATCTGCCCCTGCCTTTCTTAGAAAAGAAAGCAAAACGTGCAGCGGGACTATTTAGCCTCTGCATCACTGACTGCGGTCCTGTCCCCCATCCCCGAGGAAGACGCTGCTGACTTTGACATGGCCACCAAGGCTGGCGGAGGGGCTGTGGGTGAAACACACCTTGGTTTTAGGGATGCTTTTGCATCTGTCTCCCAAAGCCGCCCGGCTGGGGAGGTCTGGGCTGGACAGACAGACAGACTGTTGCAGGGTTGCAAACAGCTCAACCCCAGGGCTCAAAGGGCAGCAGTCCCCGGGTCGACCTCCAGCCCTACGGTGCTCCCAGGGCTGCAGTGGGGATGGTGGGCCCAAACCCTTCCTGATAGTGGTGGGCAATGAAACAAGGGATGATGGCCAGGTGCCGTGGCTTGAGCTGGACATTGCCAGAGCGGGGACCACCACACAGGTGCCCTGGGGGGGCTGTTGCAACCCCTGGTTTAACCCCAGCGCCAGTGGGAACACCCTGCTGGGCTGGGTTATTAACCCAGCATACCGGGACGGCACTACAGCCGGGTGGCACTGGCTTTTCTGCCCCAAGAAGTTCTTTCAGCTTCCACCACACACAGGGGATGGTGTATTCACCAGGAAAAAAAATTTCAGTAGAAAAATGGGGTTGCACACAGTTGTTTTTTTTTCTACAAAACACCGAATTCCCCATGAACAGCTTCAACTTTCAATAGAAAGGCAACACCTAATGAATACTTTGCTTTCCAAGTTTGGAATGAAAAGTGGACTTTTTCCTTTTTAAATGAAGAAAGCGCTAGCATAAGCTGCTCATTGTTAACTGTTTTGGGTTTTGTTTTTTTTTTTTTTTGCATGGTGGGAGTTAACTTATATCACAAACATCTCCCGGCTACGTATGCTATTTAATTCCTTATCCTTTTGCAGAGAAGCTAGAAATAACATCCAGAAAACACTGCCTCGGCCACCCCATCCCCGATGCTGCCACACTTTCCATACTGTCCCTGCCAGTATTGATAGCAGCTAGCCTCAGAAGTCTCAAGCTGTGGGGTGCTCGCGTGGGGCAGGGAGGGGTGGAAAGGCTTCGCAGCCCCCTGGGACACTTACCTCCCAGCCTTGGCCGCCCGTGCTCCGTCTCGCCGCCGAGAGCCCTTCCTGCTCCCGATTTATAGGCGAGACGTGGCGCTTTGGCAGAGGCAGGGGAGGGCAGGCAGCTCCCCCGGCTCCGGCACGGCCACCCCACTCCCACGGTGGTTGCACAACCCAGGTTTGCAGTGGGAGGAGTGGCTGGGCTCTTCTGCTGTCGTGCGGGGTGAGCCGGCCGGCCTGGCTGATGATCCCTGAAGGGGATCGAGTAGGTGGGAGAGACCGGAGTGGTCCAGATGCATCCCGCAGCCGTGCCAGGGGGACCCGCGTGTGTGGGGGCAGCTCCAGCTGTGGGATGTTTTCACTCGCCTCTTGGCTGCCTTCCAAAAGGGAGCCAAAGCGGCCGAAGGACAGCAGGGTTTCGGCAGGACTTGCACCCAGGGCACCTTCCAAAAAAAAAAAGAGCTGGTTTTGCGGTCGCTGCTCGCAGAAGCTGTTGTGCCATCAGCCGCACGTGCAGCTGCCCACGCTGGTGGTGGGCAGGAGGCTCCCCGTGCAAACTGGGAGAGTGTGAAATGGCCATGAACACCAGCGTGGCAAGGCCCTAAAGACAAAGAAAGTGGAAACGTTAGCTGATATATCAATGCAGGACATAGCACCCATCCAGGTGTCTCCCAGGGGTAAATGATTCCAAATTTGCTATCGGCTCTTTAAGCTGTTTGATTAACCAAGGAGGCTGCAAGGGAGGGGGAGAAAAACCCATCCGAGGTCTGCAGAACAGAGGGTGGTAAATAAAGCAGCTCCATCCAACAGAGACATCTGCTCAGAGCCTGCGTTCAAAGCTGCAGAGGCACGAGATGGGCCGGTAGCTGGGAGTTGAAACTAGAAGTGGAAATAAGATGCACATTGGTAACAAAGTTAGCGATAGGAAATGTTTGCTGAGCTTTGTGGCAGACCCATGCACTTGAACAAAACATGTTTGGTTTGTGGAGGGACAGGACTCACTGCCCCTGTGCTGGGGCACTGCCTGGGCTGCCACCCATTAGCACCCACGAGGAAACATCAGCCTTCTTGGGCTTCCCTACCCCGGGATTTCCCACCGCTTCTGCCCAACGCCCGGCTCCTGGGTTTGACCCCATCGGGTTCGGAGCACGTGCCTGGTCCGGGGCCGGCTGTGCCAGCCATGCTCCGGGGCCGAGAGCCGCAGCCAAGAGCGATGCACTTGCAGGGGCTGGAGCCTGCGAAATCAAACTTCAGAGTTTGCTCTCCCAGGCCAGCGGGACACAGTTATTGAGGCAAATGGGCAACAAGCCTCGCACATCTTTGACACTGTCGGGGTTTGCACAGGCTACGTCTTCCCGCCCTCCCTCCCACTGGACTCTTCTCCAGATGCACAAAACCTTACACCTGCAAAAACGCTTGCCAGCACTTAGCAAAAAGGAGTAGGGAGTCCACAAAGGCAAATATTTTGTTCTTTATGTGCTCCTGCTGGGTTTCCCAGCAGGCATCCAAGCGACTCGCAGTTAGCGGGACACTGCGGCAGCTTCCCAGGAGCGGTGTTAGTGCTTTTGGGAGGGCAGTTCAGGGAAGCTGTCTAGAAGAACAAGTTTTGTTTTGTCATAGATGAGCTACCGGCATAGAAATGGGGCCAGCAAAGGCTGCAGCTGCTTACGGCAGAAGTGGCTTCAGCCATCCCTGACGGGGGATCTGGTCTGGAGCCTGTCCGGAGGTGGAGGACAGGAGGCAGCAAGTGTTACCACATGAGTCTAGGGTAGAAACACCGCCAAAGCCCCTGTGCCCTGGGATTAAATCTCACTTTCCTGTGATCTGCTTCAGATCTTTGGTGTTCTCCTCTCTAAATACCCCTGTTTTGGTCTGGACCAGGTGTGCAGAACATGAAGTATTAGTGGAGATGGACAGTGAGATAGCAGGGAGTACAGGAGTACAATTACTGGAATTATACACATGCACACACATGCCCAGGGTGCTGAAAAGCCCTTGGAAACACACAGGGAAGTTCTGGTTGCTTTATTCACCTCTGCTGCTGGCACGGCAAGGGGTGGCATCCTGGTCCCTGTGCTCTGCCATCCCCCGCCGGCAGGGACACCCAGGACCCATCTCACCGGGGACAGTCTGTGCAGAGCAGAGAGGAGCGAGCACATTGGGGGGTTTTAATAGGTTCTCAGGGCTGAAAAAAGCCTTCGTGGTCTGGCATTCAAGCAGAGCATCCCTTGGTGCCCTTGGGCCAGTCTCCCTGAATTTCTGTCCTTGTGAAGACAGGAGCGGGCACGGCCGCAGAGGTCCCTGTCCCCCTTTCTGAGCAAGCGGGATCTGCTGCTGCCCCGTCGGGGAGGGAAGGGGACCCTGCCATCGCACACACAAACTGCTGGGGGAAACGGGCTTTGGCCGAGGGATGAAGTGAGGCCAAGTGAGGGCATATAATTTGGGGAACTATTTTACCACCTTCCCTCTGCCCAGCCTGAGACACCAAGCAGCTGGGTTTATCCACGTCCTCACATGCTGAGACAAAAGCCTCATTAGATGCCAGGGGTGTATCCGTCATGGGGGACCACGGGGAGAGCCAGGAGCAGTAAATAACCGGTGGTGGCTCAGGAGGAACACCGGGAAGGGGATGCTCAAGCACCTGCCCGCTGGCAAGCCCCTTATCCCCTTGAGGAGCAAAGCTCCCTGGCACCGTGGCGTAAGCCTGGGCTGTGGAACAGGCTTTTTATCCTTAAAGTAGAGGGAAGGAGAAACTTGATATATTCATTTAGTCTTACTGAGATGGGAAAGGCACCTCCTCTGCAAGACTCCAGCCCCAATTTTATCATCTCTGTTTAAAATAACACTTTAAGCCAAGGAGGGGCAAATCTATGGACAAACAAGTCTTAGCACAGCCCGCTTTGCTGTCTTCTAGGATTCTGTCAGCAGCCTTTGGCATATATCATGGTGAAGGGGGACAAGAAAAAGGAAAAAAGGTGGCGTTTCTTGTTAAGCCAGTCTCTAAGCAAAGCGGGGTGCTTGCCATCAAGCAGCCGCTGCTGCCACACACGCTCAGGAGCTGACGGATGTGGGGTCTGGGCTCGTCAGTGAAACACTTAATTTTCCCCTCTCCCATATTATCACTGCCTCCACTTACTGACCAGAAGGCTTTAATCACCATTTCTTCACTGCACATAGAGGTGAGGCTGCCCCAAAGATGGCTGTTGCCTCCCACTGCTTCCCGCGAGGCTGCGGGATACGGCAGATCCACGGGGTGAACGGAGGCTGCCAGCAGCTGCTGGTGGGAAAATGTGTTTTCCACCCACCCCCTTTTCTTAGAGCCTGGATTTTGGCTCTGAAAAAAATTGCTTATGCTTTGGCCCCAAGGCCAAAAGGCAATTTCCTGCTTAAAAAAATTACAAAACTGCTACCCCAAGCATGGGGGCCATTTTCCTACTTATTTTACTATCACCCTCACATAGAGGACACTGAAGCAAGCAGCGACAAACACTGGCAGAGCTCTGATTTCTTTGCAATCAGAGCTAGGTACGTTCAATATCTTAAACTCTTCCTGAAACCTCAGAAGAGACATGACTGCTAAGGAGACCCGAAGGACGTGGTGGAACAGACGTGGGCTGTAGCAGGTACCATGGGGAGGGATTTGCTTGCTAGGCAAGGAGGTCTCTGCAAGGAGGGCACAAGCGTTTTACATAGTTGGCAAAGTTTAATCTGATTTAATAATAAGTCACCGTGTTTTCCAGGCACGTAACCCGAGGAATTTGTCAAGCAGAAGCTGCTTGTTAAACCTGTTACCTCCTGTTGCATTAATGAAGCCAGGAGAGCTGCAGTTTTAAGATTCTTGGTTTGGGAGGTTTTAAAACGTACAATTAAGAGTTTCCCCAGACAACTACTCAAAAGCCTTCACAAGAACAACCCTGATGGATACATACACCCTCCCTTGCTCACCATGTCTTTGTCCCAGGACTCAAAGCAGATAAACACATACACTCCAAGTGCCATGGGAGATGCACCCAAATAACACACAGCGCGAGGAAGGGCTTTAGACCCTCCTCATCGCTTCTGAGCCAAACCTCAGGGGTCTGGGGTCTGTCTCTGTCATTTCACAGGTAATAAAACACAACTACTGAAGAAACTGTCAGAGCAAACAGGAGTTACAGTTAAGGTAACGTGTAAGCAAATAATCGTAAGGAAGAGCTGCCTGGAGAGCAGATGATTAAAACATGCACACCGCGACCAGAAGGCGTCTTCCTACCACCACCACCAGGTGAAGTCATCCATCAGCCTTCGAGCGTTTTCAAAAATTCAGTCGGCACGGTTGACTCCTTTCTGTAAATATTGACCACGCTCCCAGGCCGGGCAGTTCAAATGCTTTCAATTCCTGCCGCCTCTCCAAGAGCATCTCCAGCGGAGATGTGCCTGTAGCTGACATTCCCGTCCCCTGGCATGGGGACATGGCAGCACTCCTAATTCAGGTAGAGACCTGGGCTCCTGCACCAGCCCAACCTCCCACCTAGAAGCACTTTTGTGCATTTATTCCCAGAAATTAGGTTTTTTTGAGAGGTCAAAACCCCCAACACTAAGCAAGTCACTAGTCTCAGACCTCTCAGAAGTACCTTGCTGAGGAGCCAGCATAGGCACTGTGGAGCTGCGTTAGCTCACATCAGCTGGCAGATCTTCTTTCACCTCCGATTGCTTCACCAGACCCTAGGAGACAGGATGGGAAGAGACTTCAGGAACATCTGACCCATCTTCTTCTCAAAGCAGCTCTAACTGACCTTTACCACCTTGTTTCCTTCACCTGTTTTAAAAAACCCTGGTGATGGAGACTCCAGCACCTCCCACATAACCTTATACTTGCCTTTAGAGTGGTCGTCAAGTTTTCTTTTATCTCCACAGCAGGGACAAGCTGACAACATTTGGAGATAATTGAGAATTTGCAGCATCATCTCTCCATCAGTTTAAATGGGAACTTTCCAGATTAAATTGATAGAGGAGCTCTGACTGGCTCATGCCGTGACTTGCTAATTGGTCTGAGAAGCTGCTGAGCACTCACAGGTGGTCCTGGGGTCTTGGGGCTGCTCAGCACCACCTTGCTGGCTGGTGTTTCCTATTTATATTTTGGAAATTCTTTTTTAGGAGGAAATTGTTCTGCAGGGGACAGACTATTGGATTATTTCTCTGAAAGCTTCACCCAGCTGATGAGATCAGGGTTGAGGGAGGTTGGACCACTATGGCCAAGGCAGCCAGACTTCAAATAATTAAATGGACTGATGGCATGGGAGGGTGGGCGGCAGGAGGAGAGACAACAGCCCAGCGTGCACAGAGAGGTGCAGCAAGGAGACACGATGCTGCTGGGGGAGCTTGTGAGCCAAGCTCTGCCCCTTTTGTCTCCTCTGACTGGAAGGAGGAGGGACACATTGACCTTGGGGGGTGGAAAGAAAAAAGACTAGGACCTCCGGTTTAATCCATACCATGTGGGTCTGGGAAGAGGAGTGGTGACACGTGGAATAACCTGGCAATAGCTGCTCCTAAGGAATATCTTGATCTGAATCAAACCTGGGACAGGCAAATCCTAAGACCAGCCGCCCCGTATCTGCCTTTTCTAAAGCAATACCAGCTCCCCAGTGCTTCCCCCTGACAGCCCAGTCCTCACCTTTGCTGAAGGACTCCCATGGTTTTGATCAGGTTGCAAAATATGTAACCAATTGCACGATACAACAACAAAACCTTTTTTTTGTCTGGAAGGATTAGTGTCCAGAGAGTAAATAATGGGTTGGTCAGGACTGGAAACAAGAGTTCTCGTCTGTCCTGTCTTCCCAGGGATCAACTCCTCCGTCCCCTGTGCTCAGAAATACCTGTAGTGTGGGACCATAGTCCTCATGGTGAAATGACCTGCTTGTAACATGTCAATCACAAAACACAACAAAATTCATGATAGCAAATGCATAATAAAAATATTTTTCCTCTTATCTAAAGAGAAAGTGCGGCCCGAAGTGGTGTTGGTCTGCAGGACACATAAACCAGCACGGTCATGCTCTGTGTTTCCCAATAGTTCTGATAATCACCGCCGTACCTGTTTTCCCTGAAGACATTTTGAAAAATCGCAGCTTTACAGAACAGAGCGTTAGCTCCAGGTGGCGAGCTTAGGGTGTATGGAAAGGCACCGCCAGGACTGACCACCCAGCAGGGACCGTTCCTTCTGCTCTGGAGGGGTCCACTTTCTCCTTGGCCTCTGGGGAGAGCCCCACTGCCATGTCCAACCCCAAATTCCCCAGACCAAACACTAACATGGTCTTCCCTTCTCATTCCTCAGGGGTCTTGTGGAAATACTGGCCCTTGAACTTCTCGACATCTGTAAGGAGAAGAGATGGAAGGAGTGTCCAGGGCTCCAGGAGCCTTGAACTGCCATATTCAGCACAACTTTGGGTACAACCTAAAATCCCAGGGTGCTGGGACCCAGATTTTGGTGGTGGTGACAAGGCAGATTATATATATTGGGTCAGGAGACAGAGGAAAGGTGGGTGAAGCCAGGGCTGAGCTCAGGGGTCCATTTCATTGCTTACTTCAGCACCACTGCGTTACAGAGCTGCCTTTGCCCGAGCTCCGACGGTTCACGAGAAACACATCCATCCTTGAAAAAAAATGAGCTATGAGAAGTGAATGAACGGAATAAATGTAAGTTTTCAGGAAAGCATATAAATGGCCTGTAAGAACTATTGAAACATTGTCTTGCTGCTGAGACAGCAGAAATGGGAGCTGCTCTTTGCTAAGTATTGCAAAAGAGCCACGTTGTTTTTTGGCATTCATTTAAAGACTGGCTAGAGGGGGGGAGCCGGGAACATGTGCTCCTCCCCGACAGCTCTCCTGTAAAATGCAGCATCACACAGTGATGGGACCAGCTCAGAAACACATTGCTCCTCACGGTCCTCCTCTCCCCCAGATAAAGACCCCAAACTCAGAAACCGTCTCCCAGCACCCCATTTCCCAACACCATGCACAGGACTCGCACAACGCTGCTGCTGCAAGATGGCAGGGATGCACATGGAAAAAAACTGGGATTACAAACAGCTTTTTTGCAGAAAACCCAGATGGTAACCCCTGCCCTGCCCACCGGGTGGGATTTTGCCGGCATCTTCGACAAGGGGCTGCGGCAGGGATTGAGCTGGTGAGAAAGTGGAGAAGCAGCTACAACGGTCTCTTTTTGCAGCCACCCCTTCAAGAGTTAGGTGGACTTTTCTGGAGAAGCGTGTGAGCAGCGTGGTAACCCATCTGGGGACCATGGATCTGCATCGTCTGCCTCCTGCACTGGGTCCCGGTAACAGCCGCATGGTCTCCAGGAATATCGTCAGTTCTGGGCTTTACGGATGAAACCAGAAACACAAGCACAAACAGCTGTGATATATTTCCAAAGGTGTAAGCCTCATTTTGTGAGGCGTAAGGGAGGAATAATCCAAGAGCGGTGAATCATCCATCTCGTGCCATGCGGCATTTGTCTCAACAGCCAAGGACAACCGCCGTAGCCTGGCTGTAGCCCTGCGGCGTTGGATGCAGCACCAAGGTGTTGGAAGGGGATGATGCTGGCTGAGCATTTGGGCTGTTCCTCTGCTTTTCCCCAGACCATGCAGGATGGTGCCTTTCCAACCCTCATAGTGAACCTCCATTTGCTTCCAGCCAAAGACAGGCTGAAGGCTTTGGTTTCAGCCCCTCCGGTGGGGCGTAGGCTGGGTCCCAGGCACCAGCAGCCCTGGCTGGCTGTGGACAGGCCAGCCGCCTCCCCGGCTTCCCATCTTACAGCTGCTCGGCTGGTATTATTCTGGAAATAACTTCCCCATCTGGCACATATGCAGTTTGTTAACCCTGCTCCTAGACATGTGCCTCTAGCAGCACTCCATAAACAGCTTTTACCTCGGATGGACTCCAGCAGAACATATGGATGTATATGGTGAGTGACACCAACCATCACAGCATCAAAAACGGCCAGTTCTTCCTTCCCATTAGTTTTGGTGACAACAGCCCACTGGCAGGTGGTTGAGAAGTCCCGGCATTTGTATTTTTTATCCTGATGGCTGTAGTCTGAAAGGAAACCATAGCAAATGCATCAATACATGGGTCCCCGCACGCTGTGCGATGCCGACGCAAAACAGGCAGAGCTGGGTGCTCAGTTGTGCTTCCCATCCTCACCTGCCCTAAAATACCCGGGCCAACTGTAGTAATGGTTTGGCTTGGCTCGTTCCCCTTAATTGGTGGGGGATTTCTGGGAAACAAGCATTTACTGACCCGCACAGAGACGGGGAGCCTGGCCCCAGTGGCACGGTGTGTGGGGAGCAGGCACTCCCCCGGCACCGATGCTGTTGCCTCCCACCATTTCAGCAAGCTCTGGGCCGTGGGAGGCAGGCTGGGCTGGCAAACTGGTCCTTGCTAGGTGGAGCACTTTGCCTCAGCAAAGCAAAAATTACTGCCGTGATGTTTGGTCTGCAGGACACCCAGCAGGTTCACTTGATCTTCACCCAGCAGCTGGCCTCGGCGTTGGTATCCCCAAGGCACCCGGCAGTAGCAATGTCATGAAATGCTGGCTAAGATTCTGGCTTTTTGGCGCAAACTGGTAATGGGTGAAAGTATCATGGGTGATTACTGGTTTTGCACCTGTAAAATAATTAATTGTTTGAATAGCAGAGGAAGGTGGAAGGTGGTGTAAAAGGAAACATGGGAGGCGTGTCTCTGCTCTGCAAAGGACTACCCCATGGTGTCCTCATTTGGAGAGATGCTGTTGGGTTTGGGGTTCTGGTCTTGGGGTGGGTTTACACACATAAGAACAGCTACAGAAGAGAGAAATTAAAAAATAGCAGCTGGGTGTAGCTTCCTCCCTGCAATCTGCCCAGGGAAGAGCGGCACAGCCGGCGTGCTCTCAGCAGCGCACGGGCCGTGACGCCCTGTCTGATAACGATGAGGTCATTCAACCCATTTTGCAGATGTAAGCCAGCCCTTGTGACAGCCTGGCCCACATCCATTTATTGACCACCCCAGGGGAAGAGGGGCTGCCCTGCCAGCGCCCCACAAACCCTCTTCTTTCCTTCCCTGACATCGTTCAGACAAGCTCATTTTAGCCAGAGCACAAGCTCTACACCAGAACTTTTCTTGAAAAACCAAACACGTTGACTCCAGTTTTCCACTGGAAAAAGAGAGAAGAGACAGGGAGATTTAAAGACATGTAGCAATACACCACTACTTGAACAGATTTAGAGGGATAAAATAACCAGCATTACCTACTGGGGCTAGTATTTACACTCTTTCATGGCCCCAGCTGAGACACCTCCCAAATTTACCAGGCCTGGAGATTGCACCCGATTTATTGATGACATTTTTTAGGGATGTCTTGATGAATTATTTTCAGGGTAACGAATAGGGCAGCAGCACTCATTGCCCAGCAGGAGAAAGCATCCCACGCACGCACACCGCTCGATACTCCTGCATCCCTCCCTGTCCTCGCCACGTCCCTCCGGGGTCCCCTAGCAGTAAAGGGTGGCGAGGAGGAGGAGGAGCGGGAGGAAGAGCAGCCCCAGCACGGTCAGGCAGGGGAAGGCGGTGGGGGCGGCGGGGGTGATGCGCGTCTGCGTGGTCCGCAGTGTTCGGTCCCACTGGCTGAGGATGGCCTTTCTGGCCCCGCTCCACTTCCCCGGGCCCATCAGCCGAAACTGGTAGGGGCTGCAGGGGCCAAAGAAGACCTCCAGCGCCAGCCGCGGGTCCGTCAGCAGGAGCTTCAGCACGTTGGGCTTCACGCCGATGGCCGAGGCCAGCTCGTCCATGTAGGTAATATAATCCGTCTGCAGCGTGGTGCTGCTCCCGTACCTTCGGGGGAGAGAAGGGAGGAAAAGAGGGGCTGCTTTAGGTTTTCCCCACCTTTTTTTTTTTTTTTTTTTTCCTCTCTCTCCATTTTTTTCTTTAAGCACAGTGAAGGCAGAGTCTGTCCTCTGCTCTCCCCCACCAAACCTGGGGAGCGGAGCTGGCTGGGGGCCACGGCTCCAGGGGACATGCATCATTGCTGCTGTTAGTGGAGGAATCTGGCTCACAAGAAAACGTTGCGTTTTGAAACTTCCTACAATACAACCGTTTCTAAAAACAAAAGAAAACATTGCTTGGGCCAGGTTCAGCTTTCACTGGTTATATTCATATTTTTAAAGTATTGCTTCACTATAATATCAGATACACTCAGAGAGGGGGGGAGAGTAAGGCACTTCCATGGGCTTTATGAAACAAAACAGTGTCACTTGAAGAATAATGATGGAAATGTTCTATTTCTGCTGGGGCCTCACCCTGAATGTGTGTGAATGAGAAATGCTTTTTCAGCCTGATAACGCTCAGTGATGGCAAATGAGCCTTTTCAGACAGGAAATCTTTCCATCACAAATTTTCCACCCAAACTTGCCTGTTTCAGGCCTCCGCAGTGCCTGTATCCAGCCCACTTGGGGCTGAGACGATGGCAGGGCTCTTCTGCCAGCACAGGAGTCCCATGAGCTGAACTTACCACTTGAGCTTCTTCCCCATCTTCTCATCAATGTCATCCATCATCTCAGTGACTGGGGGGAGCGTGCACTGTCCTGAAAAGAGCAGGAAGAACATCGGCAAAGGGAAGTGATGCCCAGGAGATGCCTCCTGCAGCAGATGGGGTTTGCAGGGATCAGCCGAGCCTTTGAGTGCCTCTCTTCCCTTTGGTGTCAAGAGCTGGGCTTGGGTCAAGCTTACGTGTTGGGGATCCGACACTGGCTCCCCTGTCCTCAAAGGTGTACAGTGATGCTCAAGAGGCTCTTCAGCCCCACCACGGGGACTTCATTGATATCTGCAGTGAGCTGAAAAGTGACCTGCTCCCACAATGAGAAGCACCTCATCACATGGAGAACTGATTATTGATATTTCTGACCAAACCCGGTTGTGTTCCTCAGCACTCAGACACTGCCCTGATTTTCAGTTTGAGCCTGCCCATTGCTGCTGGGAAATGCTGCCTCCCATTAACAGAAAATAGACCTTCGCCCAGCACATGTCCATCCACCTACCCTGAAACACCTTGATTGCCCAGCGGCACTGGAGGTCCACTGTTGGAATGGTGGGTCCAAGGGACTGGACCAGCCCAATGACTGCCATGGTTGGCTTCTTGAGCTGAGGAGGGAGGATGCCTTTGTAGAGCGTGACCTGATTGTCCCTGCTTTTGATGATGGAATCATCCTCCATGAAAGGGTAGGAGTAACTGTAACCAGTGGCGAAGACGACCACATCAACGTCATCCTGCACAGTCCCATCTTGGAACAAGACGGACGTCTCTCTAAATTCCTTCACATTCGGCTTCATCACCACCACGCCACAAGCGATGCGGCTCGGGAGGTCGTCATTGAACACCGGCTCCTTGCGGGAAGTTCTGCAAGGGCAAACGTGGTGGGGCTGTCACAGAGGTAACTTCTGCTGCCGGCCCAGGATAGGCACAGTCCAGCCTTGTCCGGAACCAGCACCCCTAGGAGGTTTGGGGGTGGACGGCCCCGTGCGTACCTGTTCAGTGGCATGAGGCCGAAGTTCTCGTGCTTGAAGAACCGGTTCATGCCTCTCACGTACAGCCAATCGCTGAGCGCCCTGGGGAGGATGTTCCCCAGCCAGGTCTGGAAACGAGTGATGACCAGCATGTCCCAGGGGTAGCCGTTGTCCCAGATGCGACTCATCACCCAGGATCCGCTTCGGGAACTCAGATAGACCTAGGGGGACAGTCAGGAAAGGGTGAGCTGCCCCCATGATGGCTGTCTCAGAGGTGGTGGCATGTGCTCAAGCAGATAAGGATCCCCCCCCTTTCCCAGTGGCTCTGGTGTAGGTCCCCGTACCTGTGATGCCACGGTGCTGAGCTCCACGGCAATGTCACAGCCAGAGTTGCCCAAGCCTATCACCAGGACCTTCTTCCCTCTGAACTTCTCCGGCTCCTTGTAGTCTCGGCTGTGGAAGTAGCAGCCTTTAAACTTCTGTATTCCTGGGAAGGAGAACAGAAAGGGTCATAATTCACCCCAGGAATGAAAAGGGGAGGCTGTGCTTGGCCTTCCAGATGCTGCTGGAGCATCCATCTGAGTGTTTCTCACAGTAGAAGATGTTTCCTGTACACAAAGGGATGCTGCAAACCCATAGTTTGGGATGGGATGGGATTTGTCTCTGGCTTCATTCAATATTTAAAAAGAAATACTGTGCAAGCACAGGATACCTTTGCGCAGTATTTCTGTACCCCAAAAGCGTACTATTGTAACCCCAACGCCAAGCGTACTATTGTAACGCCCCGAGGTGCCTGGACAGCCGCACTCCATCCCCTCCGCATGGCTTTACACCCTTGCGGTAGTGAATGACAGGGAAGCAGCTTTCATTTTTAAAAGAGAAGATGGCAAAGCACCTGATGGGAGTTTTTCTGACCAGTTGGTGCCTCAAGCCCATGTCCTCCAAGCACCTCCAGACCCCCAGCACCAAATATTTCTTGCCAGAAAGAAATTTTTTCCCAATAATTTGGGAAATTTTTTTTTTTTTTTTTTTTTTTTTTTTTTTTTTTTTACACAGAGAGGCAAAGGCTGTCTGGTAATGCGCATGATATTTGTACCAGAAATCGTGGTAAAATGTCAAAAAAATATTTTACAAAATCCTTTCATGAAAAATCTTCTGTTAAAGGAAACAGCCTGAAATAATTTTTTCCTGGGAAAGATTAGCATTGTCCCTGCTTTGATATGGTTTGGATACTGAGCTTTTTTTTTTTTTAAAAAAAAAAACAGGTTTTGATTTCCTGAACGGACCCCTATCCCCAAAAATATTGCTCCCCTTTTAATGCTGAAAAGGCATTTTTTGCAGGGAAGAACATTGTGATGGAAGGTATTTGCTCGGCTGTGTCCCAGCGCAGCTTACCTGGGAACTCGTCGAGGGGGAGCTTTGGGTAGACGTGATGCCCAGAGCAAACCATAACAGCGTCGAAAACCGCTGTCTCTTCCTTCCCATCTCTCTGGGTCACCACCTCCCATTGCCCCGTCACAGAAAAGTCTGGGCGTTTTCTAACCTTGGTGACCAGGGTCTTAAAAGAAACAAAAGAAAGAGATCCATGGGTGTCCGCGGAGCAGACCGAGAGGTTTAGGGATTCAGAGGTCCCGGGGAGCCCAGGGATGTTCGCCCCTGCAATTTCATGCCGGCAGCTCTGGGGACTGCACAAGGAGGGGACCTGATGAGACCTGCTTTAACAAAACCAGGAGGTTTTTTCCCCCGGAATATTTTCTCCCAGGACTTTCCCTGAGGCAGGGAGACCCAGGCACAGAGGCAATGTCCCTCCTGCCCACGTTCCCCCGCTACTCACTGCCCCTCTCCGCTCCAGGCTTTTTACCTTGAACCGTATGTGCCGGAGCAGGTCAAAGTGCTCAGCGTACTTGCAGATGTAGTGCTGGAGCCTGGCATTGTGCATGTAGTTGGGGTGGTCGTTGGGGAAGGGGAAGTCGGGGTAACACATCATCTCTTTGCAGGAGTTGGTGAAGACGGTGCGGTAGATGCTGGCTCTGCCTTCTTCTGCCTGGTCCTGGAGGGAGAGGAGCATGGACGTGTCCCATTATGGGGGACGTGACCCCTGCCTATCCTGGAGCCCTGCACCAACTCCTCCAGATACCATCACCTCCTGGCCTCCACCTCCAGGCTGGAGCAAGAGAAAAATGGCAAAGTCATCAAGTGCAATGACCAAATAACCCCCTGTGAGTGTAGGAGTGTCCTAACAGGCCGGGAGGAGGGTTGGCATCACCCGAGGCACCTAGGAGCCGGTTCCATGCGCATCTGCCAGGGAAAGTGGAAACCTCAGGGGAAGGGAGTGCTGTGGAAGGACCACGCCAGAGCCTCTCTGCTGCACATCCAGAAAGCATCGGGAGGTCAGGTGTGACACAGCTACACTCGTGCACATGGACACATGCAAAATATCACAGGAGACAAGTAACCTGGGGCCTCCCAGTGCCCAGCTTCCTCCTGGTCTGCCCGTAAAGCTTCCAAAATCCCGCTAGCGCGCTCGGACATCGCTCCTTTGGCAATTGCACAAGCGAAGGCAGAAGCCCAGCAGGATGTGTTTGCTTTGGCGCAGCGGCTCGGCTGCCCATGCTTTATGCAATCGTGGGGCAGGTCTGGCCTGGGACGTGGACGAAGGTTTGTGCCTACCACCCAGCAATGCCCGTGCCAGCCAGCCAGTGTCCCGCTGACCGAAGGTCAGGACATGGGGGATCTGCCAAAATCCCCAAGACCACCATTCAGTGGGGCCTGTGCTGGCCTGGTCCAGTTCTGCCCAAAGTGGCCAGCCCCACACATCACCCTGTCCCCATCGGGGGGCACCTGCTATGTCTGCCCTGACACTTGGCACTTAACAGCACAAAACACAGGTAATGCATTTCCCTTTCCCCATGGTTTTGATGCCAGGACAGAGCTGGGAAAAATGCAGCAAGGTTTCCGTGCTGGAAAATTCATATTTGGGTTGGCCAGATGATTACCGACTTCCAATAAAAGAAAAAAACCCAACAGATACAGACCTGAAGTGGTTTTTACTTTTCACCTCAATAGTGATATTCTGTTCCGAAATTCTCCATTATATGTATCAAAAAGTATTGCCAAACTCTCTGGAGGAACTAGCTGGAGCCCTCCCCAGAAAAGACAGAACATGTGGTCTGTGTTTTGAGATGAATCCAATGTTGCAGATCACCCAGAACAGGCTTTCTGCCCTCCCCCTCTGCCTCAGGTTTTAACTCACACGGGCTCAATTCCTTTCCCTAACAGCACCCTGAGATGCTCCTGCAACTGCGATCACACCCCAAACTGTCCCCTTGGCCCCAGCCTGCCGGCGGGTGGGCACATGGCACAAGATGGCTCTGGGTCTGACCCTCTAATTCTTCATTCGGGCTCCCTTTTGGCTCTGTGGTCCATGGCCACTAGGTAAAAGCATGCTGAGAGCTACCCTGAGGAGCAGTGTGTGCTCCCCAAGGTGGGGTGACTGGTGGCAGCCCCACAGGGTGACTTTTGCAGAGCCTGAAGACCTGCATTTCGGAGCCGTCCCTGTCTGCATGGGCTTTGAGGGGAGCGGGAGATGTCTTCGGTGCCGCCCCAAGGCGTTTGCAGCCCCTTTGCTGGAGAGAAGCTGGTGGCTTCCTCCGTCCCCAAAGGAGAGGGGTTGGCAGTTCAGAGGGGATTTGGCTCAGCAAGCCAAGGGACAGCCAGGCTGTCCCCAGGGTAAGGGAGGGGACCTGGGGACCTGTACTGAACCAGCCAAGCCCTCCCATGTGCAGCCATCAGAGCAGAGCAAGTGGGTCAAGCACACAGGGGGCAAACTCCCAGCCCCAAGGACAGAGGTTTCCCCAGCCAGCTCTGAAACCAGGCAGCCAAAGCCACTCACCGTGTAGCGCCAGAGCCCCCCGATGCCTTCACTCTGCTCGAAGCAGATGGGCTCCAGCCCCTCGTCCAGGCAGCACTTGATGGCCGCCAGCCCGCTGACGCCTGCGCCCACCACCGCCACGCGCCGCACCATGCTGTCCTGCCTGCGGGGAAACGTGGCTGTGGTGGCACGGAGACCGGCCGGGCACGCTCGCCCAGGTGGGTCTGCAGCCCCCGGCAATGCCCCGCAGGAGCAGGGCACCTCCTCCCCAGCACAGCTCCCCCAGCTCCTTAAATAACCCAGGGGGGAGGGCTTCTTGCTGATCCTTGCTCACCTGCTTCCCGTGCAGCCCCCAGGTACGTGCGTAAAAGTTTTGGGCGGGGTGGAAGAGCTTTTCCTGGTACCCAGGGGATCTCTCGTGGAGAGGAGCGGCAGCTCAAGAGGAGCTGCCCCGAAAGAGCAGGGCTTTTATGCAGCGTTGCACGGGAGGCAGGGCCAGCGCCGAGGGGTTGTATCGATGAGCGACTTGAGCTGTTTGGACTTCAGCAAGCCCAGAGCTGTAACACGAGGAGGAGCTGTGGGCACAGAGCTCCTAAATTAGGAAATAAAGTGTCAGACTGAAATTATTGCAAGATAGAACCCAGGGTCACTGAGCAGCAGCAGCCACCTCCGGCCCATGGGACGAGCAGCATCTCTCATATACGTGCACACACACACCCCTCTCCGAAACGGCACAGCAATGCCCGTGTCGTCAAATGCGGCAGGTGGGACCAGGCTGCCCAACCTCGCCCCATCCTTCCACCCCAGCACTGCAGTTATTCCCCTGCAGAGAGGGCAGCTGGCAGCACCGCCCCGGGGACAAGCCACCCCGGCACCGGGCAGGCTCCTGTTCGAAGCACCTGGCCGCTTTCTCCCCTTCTAATAAATGGGGCGAGCGTGTCTCAGAGGACATCTGTGGGGGAAGGACAAAGCGCAGGCAAGCGCGGAGGAGTCTGTTTGCAAATCCCAATCCATCTCTACACTCTTCATCTAAGTCTCATTGTGGGAGTTCATCCATCAAATCCCTGCCTCCAGACGGGAGAACCGTTCAGCTGGGAGTACGCCTGTTCGAAAGCCGACAGCGTGCAGTTGCTGGAGCCTCTAAAGCTGTCTAAGCTGGGCTGTTAATTCATGCTAAATTGACTTGAAATAAAAAAGAACAGAGAATGCCAGAAAAAATGATTGAACAACCAAACCAAAATAGAATAAAATTGCTAATTTTTCCACTATCTGCCAAATTGGTTGGGCTTTCCAAGGGATCAGCTTTGGAGTCATGGTTAAGTTGACTTAATATGAATAAACTGCCAAGCTGGCTTTATGGATTCCTAGAGGAAGAGTGGATCCTCTCCTGCAGGACACGACGTGGAGGAGGAGGAGGAGGAGGACTTCTATGAATTAAAGCATTTGTCAGAAAACAACACCCAGGAGGAATGCACAGCGAGAGAGCATGCCTCCTCCTAGTCCTGGCATGGAGATAGGAAAGGTCAACCCAAGGCAGAAGGAAGGGAACAAAGGTGCAGGAAGAGTCAATCATTAACCTGGAGTGACACAGCTGTCAAGCGTCTGAAAGAGGAAAAGGCCATGGACCTCTTGACTCACCATTTCCCAGCTGCCATTTTCCTCAAAAAAAAAAAATATTTTGGACATTTTTTCCCCTTTCTAAAAAGGGAAAACAAAGGGAAGGAGAACAGCAGGTGTGGGAAGGCAAAGAAAAAGAGAAAAGTCAGGGTGTTTTTCCCTGGGGAAAAAAAAGGAAAAAGCTTCAACATCTCTAATGGCACTAGATGTAGTTCTGCCCAACAACTGCAAACTCCTGTTTGACTTTTTATTCTATGCTACAGGAAAGTGAGAGCAGAAGAGGGCTCCTAACCTCCAAAAGAGCAAGAACAGTCAGGAAAAAGCAGTCTCACTTACAAAACCCTGCCTTCTTCCAGCCCGAAGCTGCCTCGCAGCAGTGGCACGCCCGAGGCTGGAGGTGGCTTCCCGCGGTGCTCGGAGGGGGCTACAGCAATCTGACCGGGGACAACCTGCAGTGACAGGAGCCATGAGAGGCTGATGGCACTGTTTGTCTTGGTGCGTGCCGTGATTCCGGCCTTGACACAGCTCGTGCGATTGCAGCTCTGTTTGTCCTGGCTGCCATCAGCACCAAGAGAGACACATGTGTTCATTAACCGAGGGCGGATGGTGGGTGGTGGTCAGCGGCCACCACAGCCGGTCTCTGTGCAGCCACTCTCAACCCCCCCCGCTGGTAGCGCCGTCGAAGCAGAGGGTGAAAAATCCTCCAATTTTGATCCCTTTGCGGCATGCAAAGACTCCCTGAGGCGGCAGCCAGGGGGATGCTCGGCACGCACCCTGGCTGCAAGGCTGGGCAGCGGCTTGACCACATGCTGCACTGCTCCTGCTTCAGCCGGACGGGGCTCTGCGGCGCTGGATGCGGCACAACACCCGCAGCAAGAGTCAAATGCTTCCCCAAGTTGCATTTCAGTCCAAACAGCCGGGAAGAGGATCCCTCAGTGTGCCGAAGGGGAATAAGCCCCAGCGTAGCGACTTGACCGCAGCAATGGGCCTGGGGCCAGCAGGGCATCACACCGGCCAGCAGCAGCCTTCAGCCTCGCGGAGGGCTCATCCCCGGGACTCCTCTGATCTCCGCCCGGCGCGAGCGCAGAGCAGCAGCTGGGCTCCCGGCTCCGTTGGCAGCCGGGGATGAACCGAACTTGCCGGAGGTGCCGCTGGCCTGGCTGGGAGCAGCGGGGCCCCACGGGCGCCCACGACTCCCGTGGGGCCGGCGATCGTCCTCTCCTCCCGCATCCCTCCGGCTCCGCTCAGCCCTTTGATGTGCAGCTACATTGTTCAACCATCTTTGAAGCATGAAATGAGAAACACCCCGCGCGGGAGGCTGGGCAGAGCCCTCCCGAGCAGCCAGCAGCGCTGCAGCAGCCACAGCTGGTGGGGGGACAATAAATCCACAGCTGGAGCTACATAAAGCGAGGCAGTAAACAAGAGCATTCACCTCGCATTTGCTCTGCAATAATTACGTCGGAGCACTCCCCAGGCCAGCCCTTGTTTTTCTTGAACGCGGCTAAAGATACATTTTTCATTTGCTTTTCCACACCCTTCTTCCCTGTTTTTGTTTGCGAGAAAAGCCCTTTTCCAGGAAAGGGCTCCAGGATCATTCCCATTAGGTTCGGGGCTGATGGATGGAGCATCCCGGGGGATGCTAATGCCTTGCCATGGGGGAGCAAATGTAACAGCGTCTCTTTGCTCTCCTTAACCCTCTGCCAGCCCTGAAAGTTGGTTTTGTCATTCCCTAGGGAGCTGTTCTGATCCGCAGCCTTTCAGCGGAGATGGGAGCTCTGAGGGCATCGCTCGCCCTCAGCTTCACAGCTCACCACAGTCACCTTCCCAGACAAGGACAAACCAACCAAAAAACTCACCGTGCCTCCCATGAAATCTTTTTTAGGTACAGCAATTGCAAGACAATAACACGTCTTACTGCGTCTATCTCAAAGACATCTCTCCTCTAACCCCTTCCCCACTACACTACACCTTGGAGCTTGGTGTTCTGGAGACCTCCAGTCCATCTCCATGCCTTCTCTGGGATTCATCCTTAGGCAGAGCTTCTCTCCGTCCTCCCTCATTCTTTCTCCTGCCCATGTGCTATTTTCTAGAGGCACTGTCTGGATGCAGGCAGGATCCTTGGAGCACCAGGTGAAACCTCATGGGAAGCCACAGCCGCCCTCGTTGCAGCACAAGCTGCTCAAAGGTACTTGGCACTGAGGATCTCTCACAGGATCGTCCTTTTCTTGGGCAATCACCTGGCATGAAGGCACCCAAGTGTTTGCCTGGCTTCTGCTCTGTTCCAAGCCTTACACAACCTGGCAGGCAGGAGCAAAGGCCCACAAGGACACGTGTATCAAATGCCTTCACCGCAACCCCGGCGAAGCACTGCTCCGGCCAGTGATACACAGCCCTTGCCATGCTCGCAGTGATTGCTGCAGCTCGCCTGCGGTTGTAGGTGCTACGGACACAGACAACCCATGGGATCTGCTCCCAAACGTGGGCATTATCTCAAGGGTTACTCTTCGCTCGAGGAAACCCCTTCCTCCTGGCTGCTTCTCCTACCCCTGCCCTGCCAGTATTTTGTCAAGGACCTCCCCAGGGAAAGGGCTGTCCTCCACCACAAACGTGCAAGCCTTGCTTGGAGTCCCAAGTCCTGGTGAGGTCCCAGGCTGGGATTGCAAGGTTTGAGCTGTTTTTTGGCACACCCCCACTGGAGAAGGAACAAACACAGCCTTTGTTCAGCGAACAGGACACCAGCGGCTCAAGTCTTAGCACAAAACCGCTTGGGGTGCTTTGTGACCACACCTGCCTGGAACAGGTTTTAACAATCACATAATTCCTGCTAATTAACCATGCTTTCCCTTTTGTCCTCAGGAGAGAGGTACCCAGCAGAAGGCATCTGGTTTAACCACCCTGAGCAAACCTCCACAGGCACACGTTCGTCCTCACCTCATGCCTTCCAGCCCCGGTGGCACAGATGAGTTGAGTTGTAAGTTGCCATCTACTGCGATTTGCTCAGGTGCCTCATGGAAAGGCAAGGATCCCCTCCTTGCTTCAGTGGAGAAATCTACCAAGGGTTTAGGATGTTCACTGGGATGAAGGCTGCAAAAGAAGGAAGGCTAATCAAGCTCAGCACCTCCAATGCTGATTTTCCACATGGGCCGCTCTTGTCCCATCTCCTGCAGTGGAGATCGCAGGACCCAGGGTGCAGGTTGGTGCAAACCCAGAGTTTGCAAGCCCTCCCCATGACGCTGTTATCACTGAGGGCTGGCAGTGTGAGGTGGTGCTCAAGAGCCAGGGGAGATGAACTCTTGCAAGCTGGACATAGAATCATAGAATCATTAAGGAAAAGACCTCTAAGATCATCGAGTCCAACCGTCAACCCAACACCACTGTGCCCACTAAACCATGTCCCTAAGCACCTCATCTACACGTCTTTTAAATACTTCCAGGGATGGTGACTCCACCACTTCCCTGGGCAGCCTGTTCCAAGGCCTGACCACTCTTTCAGTAAAGAAATTTCTCCTAATGTCCAATCTAAACCTCCCTTGCCGCAACTTGAGGCCATTTCCTCTTGTCCTATCGCTTGTTACTTGGGAGAAGAGACCAACACCCACCTCACTACAACCTCCTTCCAGGTAGTTGTAGAGCGCGATGAGGTCTCCCCTCAGCCTCCTCTTCTCCAGGCTAAACAACCCCAGTTCCCTCAGCCGCTCCTCATCAGCCTTGTGCTCCAGGCCCTTCACCAGCTTCCTTGCCCTTCTCTGGACACGCTCCAGCACCTCAATGTCCTTCTTGTAGCAAGGGGCCCAAAACTGAACACAGTATTCGAGGTGCAGCCTCACCAGTGCCCAGTACGGGGGCATGATCAGATCCTTACTCCTGGGAGGTGGTCTTTAATTACTAGCATCTTCAATGCTAGCCTGGCTGCTTCCTCCAAGGCAGAGCAGGAACAAAATGTCCAGCGAGGTCCTCATGCTTGGCTCTCCCAGAGCACAGCTCTCCCTTTTCTCTTCACAGGCCACCACTGCTCCCCAGCAACAGGGAGACAAGTTGCCTCGTTATGTTTTCAGGGCTGCTAATTGCCAGTTACAAGAAACCCACCTGAAGAAGGCAATGTCCCTTCTCCTCTCTGAAAGGCTCCTCCAGCCCCGATGACGTGCTCAGGGGATGGTCTCTGGGTGCAGCAGCCCGACTCCACAGCACCCGCCTGAACTGCAGGCAGGGGAATTTTACTGATTTCTCCTCCCCGTGCACAAATTTCTTGCGGACGTGATCATTCGTGAGGGATGCCAAGGGAGAAGTCCTGCAAATCCTCCTAGAAGTATCCAGCTTGCAGCAGCCCATCCGTGAGGTGGGAAGGAGAGCAGAGGGGTGCAGGTGGGATTGCGTCCCAGTTCCCCCCAGCCTGGGGACAGACCAAGTGCCAAGGTCCCGACTCACCATTGGGAAGGCTAGAGGGATGTTCCCCACACCAAGAGCTCCTGACCCAGCTGGTGAAAAGGCTTTGCAGCCTCGAGAGCTGCTTGGAGCAGGAGGCAGGGAGCTCCCTTAAAAACTAACCCACAACTCTTAATCTGGGCCAGGCAGGTAATTAGGGCTTTGTTTGTAGATGATTTTGAACTAGAAGGGAGGACAGAGCCCCAAACCATGGAAAACAGCTCTTGGGAGAGATGCCTCCACTGCCTCAAGCAAGGCTGTCCAAGCCCCAGCTTCGGGGCTCAAGCTGTTAAAGAGGAGTATCAGCTTTCTTTACAATGGAGATTTCTAGCCTTTATGCCTATTGTATAGGAAAAAAAAAAAAAAGGAAAATTTGACCCTCCTACACCTTAAAGAAAAGCCTGAAGTTCATCTCTAGCTCCCTCCTGTGACTCCTGTACAGGCTGCTATAAACCTGGCTTGGATAAAGCTTTACTAAGCAGTATCTTACTGTCACTATGGGAATATTATAGCTCCCAGTCATATCCTGGAGTTACTTAACACACATATACCGCAAAATGTGTAAACGGGCATTGGCATCACACACACGATCCAGTTTGTCCGATTTCTGTGCCAGGCAACCTGGGAGAAACACTGAATCAACAGGTAAAATCCTGCTGCCTTTTTCCTTCGAAGTCCCACCTCTCACACAAAAGCCCACCTTGCATCCTGGTTTTCACATCCACACTCGCATTCCGGATGGCCTTTTGGGATGCTAAATCACCGCTGCCCCAGGGAAGGCAGCCTGAAGGAGCTGCCCCAGCCTGAACTGTTAACCTACATGTTGTTTGCCCTGCAGATTGCTTTCTCCAAGCTTATTTGGTTGCGTACCCCGTGACTCTGTGAGCTGTTTTATGTATTTATATATTTTGTAACTTCCCCATATCACATATTCAAAAGCAATATCCCTACTGCCAAGATGTCTTTACGCTCGTGTTATTTATTCTGCTCACCTTTGCACCCACAAGCCGTCTATGCTCCCCATGCCCCATTCCCAGACAGTCCTAGTGATCAGACCGGTTTTGAAGTGAAAGCACCAAATTCCTCATGGTACAAAGCGATAGGTGAATGGCTTTGACCAGCAAAGCCCAGCAATGGATGCGACACAGCCCCCTTGTTCTTCAGGACCTGCACTTTAACGCTACATACTTCTGCCCTCTTTCTCCATCACACATCTACCGAGTAGGAGCTGGCAGCTTTCGGGTAGAGAGGACTCTTGGCTGTCACCTCTCCCGACGTGCCTCCCCGCAAGCAGACCTCTGCTCCATGCACTCGTAAGCTGCTTGCAGCCTAGGAGGCTGGAGGAAAACATCTCTGCATGGCAAAACATCGCTGGGCTTGTTCCCCTGTGGCTTGCTGCCCCAAGATCTCCCCTGTACCGAGATGGATGAGCAATTCAGTTGGCTAAGCCCATCCCAAGCCCCTGATCAGTGGGACTGATTTCCCTTCCATGCCAATGCCCTTTCCCATTGTCTTCTTGCCATTGCTCTGCCTGTTGCGCAAAGCTTGCAGAAATAACCTCGGAACAGTTTCTGGCCTTTTGCTGTAGGGATATTGCTAAATCATATTATTCTTGCTGTCATGCTAGAAAAAAAATTATCCACTTCTGTACAACCATTAACCATAATTAGTGCTCGGTTGCACAGACAATCTGGAACGGAGGGATCTGATCTTTTGCTACCAGTCAATAAATCTCTCCAAGTGCACGGGGAGCAGACAGCAAAGTGAGCAATCACTCATTTCTGCTCCTGTAGCTACTTCTAAATGCCCCAGCAAACAAGCTTGCAAAGAATATTTTCCCCATTTTTCTGTGCTAACTCCTGCATCAGTTTCTGTTTGCAGCCAACCAGCCTGGGAGACTGAGAGCCAGGCACTTAGGAAGCCCTGACAGATGCAGCCCTAAGATATTTGGGTATCTGGGGCAGAAAAGCCCCCAGTCTCAGAGCAGGCTGCTCCTGGCCCAAACCCTGCCTGCTGGGCATGTGTAACACCACGCCTGGGACCCAGTGTGTGCTGGGACTCACTGGGCTGCTGCAGCATCTTCTGCTCCTGGGGCTGCTCCCTTCCTGGCAGGCCCTTTATAATCCTGCAGGCCCTTTATAATCTGGTTCCTCAGCATCTGCCCAACAACAAAAAAACAAATCCCAAATCCCCATCTAAAGCCTCTCATGACATTACAAGACATTGCTCACTCTGCTTGCTCCGAGCATTTGGATGTCCCATGGAGCCTGCTGCTCCCAGCCGGGCAGGCAGCATCATGCAGGTTGGCTACATGACACCACTGTCTCCTCCTGCAAGGTGAGGGGGCTGTCCTCTGCAGGGGTTTTAAGGAACTGAGGGAAGACGTTGCCTCTAGGGATAAATACATTTGCATTAAAATATCAGTTAACTTACCTGTTGGACTTTTAAGTCTGCCTCTGGTCTCTGAAAGAGCCTGGAGCCCTCCACAAGCAGTGCAGAAGTTGCCCTTCATGACTTGCTCTTCCCACATTGCCTCTGCCTGGGTCAGTCCAGGGACATGCAATGGGACAGCAGGCTCTTTGCTGGGTCTACAGGCATTCAGGCTCAGCCTGGGCAGCCCTGGAGCACGCACAGCCCACCCTAGCAGGAGACTTCAAGGTACCATCCAGCCTGAATTTAGTCAAAATCCCAGCTCACTTCCCCTGGCTTGGGGAGGCATCCTATCTACTGAAAAGAGAAAAAACCCAAACCCATCAGGGAGGATGTCAAAACTGGACCTTCCCTACTTAATACAGACAAAGTCTTGAGAAAATGCTTAGGAAGAAGGTGAATGCCTGAACCTGAGCTTAAATAGGACTCCTGAGTCCATGGCAGTAGGTGTGTGGGTGGGGGTCCCAGGTGAGGCTGCCTGGGGCAATTAAAGCCCATTAGTGCCCTCAGAGCCCCAACACTCAGGCTGATGAGGTAAATTCCTCCCTTGGGCTTCATCATGGTGCAGGTTAAACAGCGGGTGAGAAGCATTTTGGTGAAATTAATCCAGCTCCTGTCCAAAACAGCCCAGATGCAGCAAGAGATGCTTATGGCGGGAAGGGTTAACAACCCCAGACTGGTTTCAGTGTGGATGCGGCCAGCTCTGTGCCCCCAGCTCCAGGCGCACAGGGCACAGCGATCCAGAGAACATCCAGGCTCCCCGGTGCCCACAGCCATTGATGCTGAGTGAGCCCAGAGCTGTGGGGTCCAGACTATGGGGAAACCTGGCAGCTCTGCCCCAGATCCCACCCCACGCACAGCCCGGGCACCAAGCACGGCTGGGTGGAAAGTGCACGGAGCGTACACCCGCCTTTCCCCTCCTTCCTTCACCCGCAGGCACCGAGCACCCCGTTAGTGCCACGGTCAGGGTACCAGCTCCTCCAGCAGCACTCGCAAGCAGACCCACACCAATACATCAGCATCCCCCCGCAACCCACGCGGGGAGATTTGATGGTACCCAGCTCGACTCGTTTGCTCTTCAGCCTTGCTCCGGGGCCGCCCCGGGGCCCGGAGGCAGCCGCGGGCGCTCAGCTCCCTCTGCGGGCCGCGGAGGGGCCGCTCCGGCTGCTCCTCCACTGCCGGGCTGGCGTTTTTAATGAAGCTGCTTACAGTCCAGCATGGAGCTGCCGTCCCCGGGCTTGTGCCGAGGCGGGAGGAGCGGGAAGAGCTCCCACACTGGCTGCGCACCCGAACCAATCACCCCGTAAACGGGGGGACAACCTCACGTGCCCCCGGGTGACAGCATCACTCCGATCCCACCGTCTTCACAGAAACAGAGGAGTGAAAGTGCTAAGATTTCAGGCCCCGTTTAAGTGCAGCGATGCTCTTTATCATTAATTAGTGGTGCTGCAGCAACGGGGCTCTGCTTTGCCTCTGCTGTTATAAGCAGTCCATGCAAAACCTCCTGGCTCGGAGCAGCCCTCCAGCTTGTGTGCCACCCTGGGGCTGGGAAGATGCTCCATCAGCCACTTGCTCCCCTCTCGCCACCTGCGCCTTCAAACACCAACCCTCTTGCGCTGGCGATGCTCTGGCTCGTGCGTCGGGGACGCAGCATGGCGGCTGCTCCGCTGCACATCACCCGCTCCCCACGCAGAAAACTCCCTCTCCTAAAGGTTGGGTCCTCACCTCCAAAAGATGATGCCTCTGGCCAGCGGCTCATCGCTCCCTCTTTGTAATATGATTGTTGCAGGTTTGTAAAAACACTCTTTCCAACTGCAGGTCCTTGTATTGTAGCTCCATCCCACCCCACCTCATCAGCTCAAACTGCCTGTAAAGTCGTGAGTTTTTTCTCCAGAAGAGGGTTTCTCTTTCCCTTGCATCAGGCTATGATTTTGCAGCCCCGGTCAGCCACTGAGTGCGTTGCCAGCCTCAGCCTCTCCCGGAGGACACTCGGGTGCATCAGCAAGGACTGCCACAGTGCCTGTCACCTGGGGACGAAGGGACGAAGGGATGCCGCTGCCCCGCCAGCCCTCGCCCTTGGGGCTGCTTGGATCCACACCAGCTCCAAGGCGGGGGAAGAAATCTCAAAGAGATGTTTCTGGGCTGATTAAAGTTAATTAGCTCAAATGATGCCTCTGAAGGGAAATGTTTCTTATTTCGGGTTCCCGCCGACTTGGGCCCAAGCCTGGTTTTCATAAGGCCGGTAACTGCAAACAGATAGGGCCCTTTCATTGGAAACAGGCAGCGCAGGATATAATTAAAGAAGTATGCACTGGCATCTCAAAGAACCGTTTTCAATTACTGCTATTTCAAGAGGATTAAGGGGAAATATTTTAAACAAGACCACTGCAAAAATAGATTTTGTTTGTCATTAGCTTTGAAATAATATTTGACTTAAGGGCTGAAATTTCCATATGCCAGGTCTGCCTCTGGCAGCACTTTCCCCAGGGGCTGGGAAGAGGGTGATTCATAGCGGCATGGGATCTGGGAGCAGCGCTCCCTATGCGCAGCCCTATTTCCATGTGGGAAATACCCTCCTTTATCCCTGGCCAATTTTCTTTCTGTGCCAGCCTGGAAGTGATGCACGGGGCAGCCTCAGACATGAGGAAGATGCTGCTTGGGACTTGTTTAGTTACCAGGCTGCACCTGGGGTGCTCTGGGGACACATTGCCGCTGCCTTCAGACACGAATGCCCTCCCGCGGAGGGAGCGATGGCTCCCTTGGTCCCTGTGCTTTCCTTGGCCAGGCCAGCTGTACCTCTGACCCTTGCGATTTGCTGCCGTATCTCTGCACAGCGCGAGCCTGTTGGTGTGAATTCGGGCCGGTCTGTGGTGCCAGTGGCCAGACGGGTGGCCTGGAAGATGCTGTTTTGCCATAGTCACTGCAATAGTAAAAAGATGCTGCCTCCAGCCTCCCTATGTCTCTGCTCTCCCGGCTCCTCCTGTACCTTCAGGAAGGAGGTGAAGCTGGAGCTCATCACAGGAATGGGGCAGCATCAGTAACACTCACCTGGGAAACCATCTCCAGGCTGCAGGTGTAGAGCTTCTGCACAAGACTAGAAACGGAGCCAGAAAGGGGAAGACAGGTTTGCCCTCCTTTCCCTCCCCATCTTTCCCGGCGTGTGGACAGGACACAGCCTGGGATTTACAAAACCCATGGTCACGTGGGGCAGAAGCGAGCAGCAGTCACACTGTAAGCACTGTCATGTTCCCAGGTAGGACGAGGACCATCTCACCCAACCACAGACATCTTGATACCTTTTGAGATAGCTATCATAGGACAAATAAACAGGAGGAGTTGATTTCTATCCAGTTAAAAGGATCCCAGACTCATACTTGTAGGTTCAACACCTAATTATCAGGCAACTTGAGTTCAGTGAGGGTCTCCAAGCTTCATTTGGCGTGTGAAAAGTGGACACACTCATCCTTCCTTTGCAGGGCTTGACTTCCCAGAGGAAAGGGTTGTTTCTCACAGCACCTGGGACAGTTGGGCTCCTGGCTCCCCAGGGGCTCCTAAAAGCCTGTGTGAAGTCAACAGCATGGGAAGGGCCTGGCCATGGAGCGGTGAGAAGGACTCTCCACTGACATTTGCCTCGGGACCTTATGAGGCTCAAGCAACAGAAACATTGGTCCTAGCAGGATCATGAGAAATCATTTCTCTGTGCTATTTACAGCAACCAAGGACATATTTTTCCTTTCGGAAACACCGCAAGGAGGATGTTTCTCATGGCTGTTGAGAAAGAGGGGTCCACCTCGGGGAATAGCATGGGTTGGGGTGCGTAAGCTTGGGGCAGCAAGGCGACACATCAAAGAAAGCCAAGGACACCAAAAATTGAGTTTGGCCACTTCCATGTCAGAGTGCAGGGCTGTTGGCACCAGCTCAGACGCTTGTACGTGAGAGTAACGTCAACAGGCTGCAGAGATGTCTAATGAGCAGAGGTACCAAAAGACAGCTCCTCTCCATGTGCATGGGCCAGAGGCATTTCAAAATCCATGGCTGCTGGGTCCAGGGCGCACACAATGGCTTCCCTGTCCCACAAAGTGACAGAAGGGCAACGAAAAGGCTGTAAAGGCAGGGCTTTCTGCCATGCCGATGGAGCTAAATAACCCAAAGGGTTACCCAAAGTGCTTCGTACCTCCAGAAGTGCAGGCTTCAGGCTGCATGAGAGGCTCAGAGGGCTCAATCTTGGCCACAAACACACCACAAAAACTGGTGGAAGAGTGAAAATAGCACACCAAACCAGATTGGGTCAAATAAGCCTAGACTCATGGAGATTTCACACTGTTAGCAGCTCTTGGGTGGCTGTTGGGCTAAAAGCACCTGGGAGGAAGCCACCAGCCCCAGGAAGCAGGGACCAGGAGATGCACCTTCTGCTGTGAGCTTAGACCCTAAGCATAGCTACAAAGACCTGCAAAAATGACGTCACCCAGAAGCCAGACAGCAGGGAGAGGAGGGCAGGTGTGGGAAGGTGTATGTCTGCAAAGATGGGGAAAGAAAATGGATAGTTCAAGCAAAGAGCAGCGTGGGCAGAAGGCTGAAGAAATGCCTCCTTTCCACGTGCAGTATTCCAGTCCCTGTAAAATCCAAGTGGATTTCAACAATCAATTCTCATGTAGGTAATCTAGCATCTTCTCATGGAGCTCTGGATGCCACTTCCAGTGATTTCAGGTCAGCCCCGTGCCCACACCAACAGGCAGCGCAGCCCAGAGAAGGGCACACAGCGGGATGGCAGCCGGCACCCTCCAACACACACTTTCCCCCCACATGGGTGCCACTCCATACCCCACACATCGGTTCCTCCCAGCCACTGGTTTCCAGCACAGCAACAAGATCTCCAGCCATTCCCATGGCCCCCATCCAACCTTTTGCCATCCCTCTTGGGACGAGGCAGAGCCGGGGCTGCAGGACCAGCCTCAAGCACCCCAGGTCCATGCACAGGCACTGGCCCATGATCCTGCATCAAATCCCAGGAGGTCACTCACTGGCACAGGAGAGGAGGACGCAGCTGGGCAGGAGATGTGCTCCCCTCCCTCACCCCTGCCCACCTTCCTCCCCTCTCGCACCACAGCCCCTCCAGCCCCTCTGCATCACCGCCAGGCATCGGTTGGCCGATGGATGTGTTCTGTACTATCCCTGGCATGGGCTGAGTCAGTCCTGGTGCTTGCCAACCATTTATAAGGCCACAAAGCATCACCGCGATCCCCATCGGCACCGATTCCTCCCACCACGGGGCCGGGCGGCCTCTCTCAAGACTCCTACGAGCCCTCCAGGAAATATCCTGCAGAGAATGAAATTAGATGTCAAAGAGCAGAAGGATTTCAGCTCTGGCTGAGCTCTGGCAGGTCCCCAAAGCTGGGAAGGAGAAAAGTGTTATAAAAACACTCATCAGAAGGCGGTGAGAAATTAGACGTAGGTCACTTGAACTCCAGCCCTGAGGAAAGGGGTCAAGCCCACAGGGTAAAGTCCAGCTGGATGGGAAGAAGCCAGCAGAGTTTTCTGGAGGAGGAACTGCTTGGCTTGTTAATTTGCTGACATGTCCTAGGCTTGGTTTTTCCTCCGCTTGGGGATACAGGTCTGGACCCATGTGCTCGGTGGGGACGGCGGTGCCTCTCCTGCCAACACCATGGAGCAGCTCATGCCTGGGTGTGATTAGATTTTGGGCACGGGCCACCCAGCTGGCAGCGCTGTTGGGTGTTTTTACTAGATGAAGCACAAGAGCTGCTTGCCCATAGGATGCAAACAGGTTGGGCTTTAATGACATGGTCCAGCCCAGGAGACTGGGACCATAGGTCTGGTCTAAGCAAGTGGCAGTAGGATGTGATCCTCATTTTAACACGTTTTGGGGATTGTGGAGTGGGTTTCTGACTGCTGTTTGACAGCCTTTCGCCGATGCCAAACTTCCACTTTCAAAAACAATTGATTTTTGAGCACATTGTCTCAAAGGGACTTTGTCTCACAAGAGCATCTTCCTTTTGAAAACCAGCTCCTAAAGCACTTGGGGCACTTGGTTTTTGCTTTTATATTACAATTTTTAAAGTGCCTTTAAAGGAGGATGTGAGGCAACGGATGGGACCCCGTGAACAAATTAAGCTATCGGCAGTCCTTGTGTTTATTTTCTCTGGAGAAAAAGTCCTTTTTCATTTTCAAGCATTTGGAATGGCTGCATGCACCAAGAGAGCTCCAAGATGTTTCTATTACCTGCTCCTGCATACTTTGGACATGCTACTGAGCAGATTAACTGATGGGTTGACCTCCTGAGCTCTTCCAATAATGTTGCAAATGTTTTTTGAGAGAAGCACAGCATCGCTGGAGATGAAAGAAAAGTATTTGTTGGTTTTGATGGCTTGCATGTGTGAGTGTTCACTTTGAAATCGTGGCCTTTTGGGGATGGAGTAGGTTGACTCCTAATAGGCTGCTGCTTTCTACCCCGAGACATCCTGAGTGGGTGTTTGGACCAGTCCTGAATCCAGCCTGGAGACCCTCCAAAGACAGCATCTCCTCGCACATCCCCCAGGAGGTCGCTCCATCCAGGTCCATGCAGCGCCGATCGGCAGGCAAGTTTATTCTCCCTCTACTTCCAGCTCCAGCTTACCCTGGAAAGATCAGCATCCTTGCGAGAGCTACTTCTTGGGAGATTTATAGCTCGGCTCGGTGGCCGTACACAGTTCAGAGTTTACATAAACGCTGGGCACCGTCCCAGCGCTGGGTGCTGACTCAGGCACCCACCCATGCGATGCTCCCACGTCACCGGTTCAAACGGGCCTCGCAGAGCATCCGTGCTGACATTTCACGCTGTCACGGACCGTAACAGTCGCTGGAGCGGCCAAATCACGGGGCTTCAAGGGGTTTTAAATCTTCCCCTCCCCAGCCCCTGACCTCAGACAAACACAACGTAATTGGGTTGTCCCAGTTGGCGACGGGTTTGATTCATTTTCCTGCGGGGAGATCTCTCCGGCCAGTTGCACAAAGAGGCTCCGCGGTCCCGGCTCAGTTCCCAGCGCCTGCAGAAGGACCGGCTCCCGGGAGCCCCCGCCACCGCCCGCCAGGCACCGCTGGCCCCCGGGACAGCCTCACGGGCAACGGGGGGTCGCAAGGCTGATGCAGAATGACGGTCTCACCTGTGCTTCGGGGGGAAAAAACATTCTCCGCTGCAAGAAAAAGCAAAGTGTGAGAAGCGAGGGAGACTCCCAAGACGAGGGAGAAGGGCACCTTTGCTGCAGCTGCTGAAGGAGAAGGTAACGGGAACGAGAGGCTGTAAATCCTCCCCATCACGGGAGCTGCAGCTCCGGGGGCGGATTCACGACTTCCAGCCTGGGCGCTGCTCTTACAGACCGTGCTCCAGCTTGAGACGGGGATTCATTGCAGCCTGGGATGCTAAAATATGGCACAGAAAGGCTTTTTTTTCTTACTCAAGCTGTCAAAAAGCTCCATTGTTTGTTACTTCACCGTAAGAGTACATGGTATTTCATTTTGTACCTCACTGGGTTTTCGGAGATTCCCACTTCTCACAGCCGCCCACCCCATGCACCTGTATCTCTATTCCCCTCCTGGGAAGCTCCCCTCCCTTTCCTGAGCCTTGGAAGCTGCAAATGCCACAGCACCATCTGCCTGCAGCAGCAAACTGGTCCTTTCTTGCAGCAATTAGGCCGATGTCCCAACTCCACAACCTGCATCTGAGCAGACCCTCCCGTATCTGCTCTTCCCGACCGTATCTCCGTTCCTGGAAATTCAAGGCACAGCCAAAAGCCGTAGACCTGTTTATGACTTGTTGTACAAACGTGATAAATGGCTGCTCAGAAAACATCTCCTCTGGGCTGCTCCTCACATGCTCCTTGCCTGCATTTTAATAAGCTAATGTTTGGGAATAGTTAAGTAGCTGTCTTGACTCGTTTAACACGATAGCCACAGATATTTCACTGAGCTGACACGGGATTTATGTCTCAATAATGCAATAATGTTTGGTAAGCATCGCGGTTTCAGGGAGATTTATGTCCCATCAGCAATCCGAGAGGGATTTATAGGGCCCGTCAGAGGTAGGGTTACAGGAGGTGCCGTCTGAGAGACACGGAGAGCTCTGTGTCTTACTGCTCGAGGGTGATTCCTTGGAGAGACCAAGTCCTGGAGCGTTGTAGCCCGCTGACATATTGCCCTGCTAATGTTTTTCATTAATAAAACTAAACACGAGGGCTAAGGGAGCTGCCTGGTGATGGAAAGCATTTTGTAACGTGCTTCCCTTTTTCCAGCTCTGTGACAGGCGAGGAAGGGCGGCGGGGAACCCACTGTGACCCAGCCCCCGGGAGGGAGGCCATGCCCATCGCCTAGCTCCTCTGTTCTCTGGGGAGATGCCAGTGGTGACCGCGCTGCTGCCCCTCAAAGGGCCACAACCAGCCCTCAACGAGAGCCCGGAGGCAGTTTCAGGATGCCTGGAGCAGGGATGAAGCCCAGGAGACAGCAGTGAGGCTACAGGACATCCACCTCCAAGAGATGGAGAAGGACCATGTCTCCCAGTCGTGGTCCAAACCAAACATTTCACAACACTGGTGTTTAAGTGCAGACCGTATGAGTTAGGGACAAGCTGCATTACAAACCACCATAAATTCAGTGTTGCAGGTGGCTTTCCAGAGCAGTCGTGGTACGACAGATCCCCTCTGTCTGGGCTTTCCCAGGGGATGCTGGCTAGGAAACAAATCCTCATCTCCAGCAAGTTCAGGAGATCTTTCTCTCTGCTGGGACAGCCTACTTACTGGTTTTTGACTGCAAGAGATTTGATGGGTGTCTTTGTAATTTCCCTGTCAGAAATCAAGCCAAAGAAATTCTTGAAAAGATTTTTCCTTTGTTTAGGAGAGCTGGCAAAGTCCATGTAAACTTCTCAAAGCGTGATAGACCTGCGAGAGGCTCAGTTGCACACCAGGACATGAGCTCTGGAGCATCACTTTTCCCTGAGCCCAACAGCCAATATACCTCCCAAGACAAATTTCTTTGGGTTGCAATTGTTCCCTCCTGGGTCTCAGCCCAGACATACATCATCAGCAAGATTCATATGATTAAAATAATTGTAATAAAGTGATTGATTTTGCAAGAAGCAGGTGCTGGAGGGAGAAACAAGGCTCCAGAGCAGAGCGTGGGAGCTGCTGAGCTGAAGGACCACAATGCTGGGAGCTGCATCATCTTTGCTTTCCAGCTCTCATGGTGACAGAATAAAACAGGTCAGGTTTGATGAGAATTAAACTAGCTTTAGATGCTCTTTCACTCCTGGCAGTTAGTAGGACAAGTTCGGTCTTTACTTCTAGAAACGACAACACTGAATTTCCTGTAACGAAGCTGTGTCTGGCAGCACCATGACCAGTTCAGCCTCATCAAGAGGAGACCAGGACACGCTTTGGCTGCTCTGATCAGCAGCCCTTTGGCTTGAAGGTAGCATTTACTAATTGCAGAATTGTCCAGATATCCAGGTATCCTTCAACTAGACCCTCCACTGAGGTGCCAGGGCTCAGCTGGGAGGGAAGAAACCTTTTGTATGGTTGGATACATCCATACAACATCAGGATACATCCGATGGATACATCCAGTCCTGAGATGCTGAGAGATGGAGTAAAGCAACTTACACCTCCTAGGAACGACCAGAAAAAAAAAAAGAAAGGGTGTCAAAAAGCTAAAGATCTCCTTCCTTGCTGGCCAGTTTTTCATGAACTGCTCTGAGCAGGCTCTGGCATCAGAAGGAGCCGGCGCTCCCCAGGTTAGCAAGCCGGCACACCGCGCTTTGAAACCCGGCTCCTTCCTCATCGCTTTTGTCGTTAACATGGGAATTGTTATTAATCACCACGCGTACGTTTCCCTGTTACTCATTCATAATGAGACACGGACGACCGCGCTGCCATCCTGGCCAGCACGCCGGCATCTTCGAGCTTTGTTTTTTTTAATGACCTGTACCTTGAAGATATCCCAGGAAAAACAAGCATAGGCAAAGTCACCCAGTGTCAAATAAACCATGAATGTTAGATTTCATTAAAACAGTGATGTTTGAGTACATAAAAGTTTTGGAGGGGGTTTTCGCATTTTCAGTCTTCTCTTGAAAGATTCTGGATTTGTTTGTCCAGTGTACTTTTTGGCCAGGAAAAAAAAAATTTTCTTCTTTAAACAAATCTCTCTTTTTTTTTTTTTTTTCTGTAAACTAGGAAAGGTGAACAAAAAACATGGAGAGAAAGCAGCTTTTCAGCCACACTAACACAAACTCACCCTTCCTCCTTTCCAGAAAGTGACCATTTGGGACCCTGCTGGGCGCAGGGACAGCGGGGCTCATCCCAGCTCTCTCCAATGGGGTCCCCAAGCCCTTGCATGGTCCCAGCCTCAATACACAGCAGACCCTCCCTCCAGGCTCTGCTCACACTCACCCCACCCCTCCCCTCCCCAGGACCTACCTCCTCTCCATCCCCTTCTCTTTCTTTTCCCTTCTTCCTTTTGCTGCCCCAATGGGGCTGTGCTACCTGTTGGTGTTTGACAAAGAAAAGGGTGCGTGAGGTGGCCCGATGGGACCCTCGGAGGGCAACCACACATGTATCGGTGCTGTGAGGTCTGGACTGGATGCGATGCCACAGCTCCACGTGCAAACCACCCCCACGCAGCAACACGAGGAGTGCGGCGTGCCTGCGCTCTGCTGTAAATGCACTGCTGAGGGATGCCCACGCCGGCTGGTGTCCTTGGTCAAGGTCCCACGAGGGCTCCTCCAGGCAGGATGAAAGCCTGCAGGAGAGGAGATACGCAAACCAAACCAACCAAATCAAATCTCATCACTGCTGTCCTGACTCTTGCACCTACAGCTGTAACTCTGCATGCATTAATGCGGCGCAAGCAAATATTAGTTGCACGTGTGCAGCACATGCAACGCATATTCTCCAAACACATTTTTGGGCACAGGCACCTTCCCACTGCCGTTCAGCATATGGTTCTTCCCGGTGGTTTCAATAAAGCCAATGCATGCAACAATTAGCTTGAGGTTACACACATGCAGCAATGCCATCTCCCCAAAGGTGTTGAACGGGACCCACCTTTGCGTGCACAGCTTCCTCGGGTTGTGCGCGGGGGTATACACACGTGTGCGTGTGGCTGCGGGGGCGCATTCATGCTTATACCCTCCCTGTGCCACCTCGGCCCCCCGCACTGGGACGGTGGGGGCCGAAGATTGACCACAGCAATGCAGGCGCTGCCAGGGCTCCCATCCAGTGGAAGGATAGCAAACGTCCTGGCACCATTAGTGGTCTATGATGTATTTTTTTAATTAGGAAAATAATAATTTTGCTGACTTTTCTATTCTAATTCCATTCCGTTCTCAGTAACGGCTCTTATTGTAATAAACAGCATCGTAGCCCAGACTCGAAGGCTAATGACTGTTGATGGGAAATATTTTGTTTCATAACAGCGGCTGCAGCCAGCAGAGCACATGAGAACATTTTTTCAGGAACATGGAAGATGCTATTTTTAACTGTTCTCCCCCAAATTTATGGTGCTTGGAGGAAAGATGCGCCAGTTTAAACACGTTGCAGCAATATGTGCCATTTAACTCCATCCATGCCATGGAGAGGCGGCGTGCAGAAGTCCCAGTCTGGTGGCTGGGCGGTAGGATGACCATGCTCATTGTAGGCTGGTTTCCTCACTGTCCATCCACCTACAGCTTTACAGCACCCAACACCAAGACTATCACCATCAGGACATGATACGGCGCTCTGGTGCTCACCTTTTGGTGCTGGCTCTGGGCCAGAAGCGGGGCAAGAGCAGGGTCTGGTTGTGCCAAGTTGCTGCAGATATCCAGAGAGGGACATGAGAGCCTGGGTAGAGCGAGAGGTGGCTGGCGAGGATGGTCACCAGGTGGGTGCAAGTTGCTCAGGTGTCACCCAATGCATTCCCCCCTTTGTTGGCATCCTCCTGCCCCCACCGGGAGGGTCCTTCCTCTTGAGCAGGGAGCAGACTCCATGCACACCATGTTTCCCACCTTGCCTCCTTTGGGATTATAAAGCCTCATGGCTTCCCCTCCTTAGCGCAGCACAGATCCGCCAAAAATCCAGACCTGCCGAGGCTGGAGAGGCTCAGACACGAGGCTCCAGGTACATCTAAGCTCCCAACTGGGGCACCGGAGACGTTGCAAACCCAACAGCATTAACACAGACAGAAACAGCGTTTAAATACATAGTCGGTTGAAATCATGTTCCTCCGTGTCCAACAAAAATACGTTCTTAATAGTCATGGAGCTAAGTGGAGTCACCCAGAGTTATGATTTCCTTTCAGCAGATATTTCATCTTCGGGCTGTCACTTTCACTCAGGCCATGATTAAAACAATAAACCCCGGAGAAGCCACCCTGTTCCCCATCAACAGCTGCTTCTCCTCCACATGCTGTGATGGGAGCCATTCATCACCAGAAAGAGGGAGGGGAAATTAAAGACAGATTATTATTATTATTTATTATTCAAAGCTGCCATGTTTGGCCAGCAAGCTCTCCTTGGTAAAGCGAGGGTGGCCACAGCTGCTCCCTCATAGACGTCGGCCAAGGAGGAAGAAGTCACCCTGTGGTGTAAGGGATGCCTTACTGCTGCACACGCTCAAGGCCTCTAGGACCTTCATCTCTCTTCTCACGCAACAGGCAAGTCATTGTATTGGAAGGATTCCCTTTATTTACCTCTGAAAACCTTCTTGGATATTCGCATTCCATCAGTGAAGCCCCACCTTGACAAACAGCTTGCAAAGGGAAAAAATTCAAGTATCGGGCATTGCCAAAATAACCAGTAAGTGCATGACTGTAACTCCTCATCCTGGTCCCCGTGATCTTGGGCATCCTGTTCTCTTGGGTTTTTGCTCTTCCCGCCCTGTGTCTCAACCTGGGTGGCACCGTGGGGTCCTCATGGCCTTAGAAGAGCTGGCTGATGGGGAAGGAGCAGGCACCCGGGTTGTCCTCTGAACTTGCAACACGGTTTTGTCTGTGCGTGCGATTATTGTAGAGATGACGGGCAAGATCTGGCCACCCGGACTGACTGCAGAGCTCATTGCACAGTTGGAGGAGACACCTAGAACCAGTCCACGGCAGAAGTGCTAGAGACAACAGCCTATGTCCTGCCAAGCTCAGGACATGAAGCGTCCCGCTCGGACATTTCACTTGGGCCACAAAGACAGGCATTGCAGAAATGCAACAGTTTTCTTGGAGTTTGTTTTTCAAAGGCTCAACATGTTCCACTTCAGCAAGGCTGGAAAATCTATCGTGTCAGCGCTCCTGCCATGCCTGTGCATATTTGCATTTTCCGTACAGTATTTTTAGAGATTTCCACTCCTCGGCCTGATTTGGGATGAAGTCAAATATCTGAAATCTTGGAAGCTGCCACAGGAAAAGAAACTCCATTTTTCAACCAGTTTTAGATACAGCCTTCGGCCATGATGATAAATCTTCTGCCAGCCTGGAGAGCTGTACTCGCCTCCCAGATAAGGGCCCAACTTGGTCCAGAAGGTCTTTGTCCCCCAGCCAGCCCGGGGAGGTGCTGCCTTCCCACCCCTCTGAGGATGGGCTGAAGCTTCCCACAAGAGGCTGCTTCTCTGATGGGAAGCAACAGCAGGAGAGGGCACGTGGCAGAGCTCCCTGGCTCCTTGTCCCGTTCAGCCCTCCCGAGCCAGAGGAGTGGAGAGCTCGGCTATCTCCCAATGCTTCGTCAGCTCTCCTCCAAGACAGCCCTGTTCCCCAAGGGTCCCGTATCTACAAGACTCACATCTTGTTGCTGAGGCAGGGGAGGAAATGATGGGGCTGAATTGGAAGGAGCTCAGTTCCCAGCTCTACAGAAGGACCAGCCTCGGCTCAGCCACGTCAACCCACACGTCCGCTGAAGACTCCCCAGCGCAGCTCCTCCAGAAACCGTTTCTACCTGCACCCCTACAACAGTCAGCGTGGTTTTGTGGGGTGCAGTCCCACAGGCGAAGCCCTTGCCATAGAAGTCTCCTCCACGGCACCTCCTTCTGCTGTGGCATGGACCTGGTTTGTCCTCCTGGTCAAATGCCTTTCTGGTCCACACCAAGCAGTACTTCCCAGGCAGGATGACCCTTCACCTGAGCTTGCTCTCCTTCTAGAGAAGGAGGACACCCTTAGCTGTCTTCACACCCTTCGTAGCAGGGGATGAAGCACACTCTGGAGCTGCATTTGTTTTTCCACTAACCACAGAGGGCCTTTCATAGAGCTGCATCCCATTAGATTGATCCTGCCTTCATCTCTAGCTTGACCATAGTCCATGTGTTACCAGGCCAGTCCCAAATCTGCACACTTGCTGGAGGGAGAGCCACCACATTAGCTCAGCAGCGTTATGAGGACCAACCTCAGAAGTGTGGTGTGACCTTTCCTATCCAGGGATGGGCTTTGCTGGGAGCACCCACTGTGCCAGCCCTGTGGTGGGAGGAGGGAGCCATGGGAAACCCACACATCCCACGCTCACCTTGGGGAAGGCTCACCACCTCCTCCGCTCGTTGAGGTTGGCCATGGAGGAACGCTCACCTCCTTCACACATGGCTGGTTTTTGGGCAGTCTTGCCCCCCAGCCCCAGGGCAGCCCGGCCACCAAAACAGGGTGCTTTGTGGTGTCCTGAGATGTGTTTATAGCGTGGCTAATTTTAGCACCTCCCATTCGCAAGGAGGGCTCCACCCGGCCCCGTGCTGAAACCACCTCTGGGCTGGAAAACAGCAGCTGTGAGACAACATCTGGCATCGCTCGGACAGGCAGAGGCAGGAAGCAAAGGAAAACAGCGTCTGTCCGGGCCTGCCGAGGGACTCCAGCTAGACAGAGAGCAGAATTTGGCCAAGACGCTGGAAAGAGTAACTCTAATCTTAAAAAAGTTATTAAAAAAAAAAGATGAGACATTATAAGATGCCGGTTGCCGTTTGTCATCTTTCAGCCTGCTGTTAACTCCCACCATGCCTGTCCCTGCCATGACATGGAGATGTCAACCCCTCCTGCCCCAAAGTCATTTGAGCTTTATCTTCACAGCTGGAGACCTCAGGGCCCCATCCCAGCATCGCCCCCGGGACCCCGGCAGGTGGGCTGGGAGGCTGCGGGGGAGCACAGGTCAAGGTCCAGCCATCTCCTGGCCCCACCTCGATAGGGGACAATCTCTCACTTTTCAACTTCATTTAAAAATCAACACCTGGCTCTCAGATGATGCAACAACCTCACCGGGGTTCCCCCCCACTCAGGGCACCCTGGTCCCAGCAGCGCCACAGATGCCCTCCTGCCCCACAGCAGGCACCACGGCATGTGGAAGAGGGTTTGGGCACAGCATATGGTCCTCACCAGCCCCCAAAAGCAATTGCTGTCCTGCCTTCCCTGCCAGAGACTTTCTTTTAGGTAAGACCTAACTTCTGAACAGCCTCGGGTGCACACCTCATCCCTCAACCGCCCGCAGGTAGGAAATGCAGGTGCTCCAGCCTTGTGAAAGGAGCTGGGGTTCCCCCACTCCTCTATTCTGAATTTTGCCGTTTCCTGTGATTTCATCACATTTGCTGAGCAGGCAGAATCACAGGGAATAACCCAGCGGAGCCCCACTCGGCTGAAAGGGAAGTTTTTGGTGCTGAGCCCCAAATCCAGGCTGTAGAGACCCAACCAAACCGCCGGGCAGCTGCTCCGGCTCACCTGGCACCTCGCGGCGGGGGCAGGAGCCAGGAAGGGCGAGCAGGGAAGCTCCCACAAGGAAACCCCCAGGCTTGGAGACACCCGGGGGCTTCCCACAAATGGGGTGATGTGGGCGAGGGGCAGCAGTTGCCCAACGTGCTGCTTTAGGAGCCAGAGTTGTGCTTTAAGAGCAACAGGAACGTTTCCGTGGATGACTTTTGGACTACAAGGGTCCAAGTCACTCAAGCCCCTTTGAAAAGCTTTGCCCCAAAGCCTCAGATGTATGGAGTTTACAAATTAAAGTGCAGATGGGGATTATTTAGGGATAAGATGCCCATTTTGTTAAGTAATTGCCAGCAAGAGGAAGCAGAGACCCCAGGGAGCACTGCTGGGCACTGCCCTGGTGCCAGGGTGCCCAGCCCAGCCCTGGCCACAGCCTCCAAATTTCTCCTCTTCCCCCTCAGAGCTGTGCCTGCACAACTGCAGATGAAGGGCTGAGCAGCCTCCTGGACAGACAGCATCGGCCAAAAACCTATTTGGCACATTTATTGTTTTCCTACTCGCAGAGCTCTACAGCTACCCAATTTTTCTTCATGTCGCTGATGTTTTAAGCATCTTCCCATCTTCCCCTTTCCCACCAGCACGGAGCAGAGGGGGAGGGCAGGGTTGTGGGCCAGCCTCTGCCTTGGATAAAGCAACAACCTCTCCAAAACCTCAGGGCCAGCTCCAACCCACTGTTAGGCTGGAAAAGTTATGCTCCCACTTCTCCCAGCTCTCCAACCCCTCTGCACTTCCAGGCTCCCAGTCCCTCCACCCCAACCCATCCAACCCTACTGCAGGGTGGGATTCAGGCAGTGCAGGTTTTCCAGCACGTCAGGAAGCCCTCGACCGAGTTTAGGGTCACCTTTGGGCAGGGATTTTTTGTAAGTACCCAGAGCAGCTGGGCACAGCTTCCTCTGCTTCGCAAGTCCCAGTCATCTCTGAGCCATGACCAGCCTCTCCTTCCCTACTGGGATCAAGAAGAAAACCCTCCATGGGAATAGCCAGGATGTCTCTCCAGGACGGATGGGGAGTCTGGCAGAGAGCCGCAGGGATTAGCTGCTCCTCTTTGAAATATTCCTGGAAGCAGCAAGGGGTGCTGCAGAGAAAGCCAAGAGGGTGAAAGGCCCCCACGGCTTCACCTGGCAGCCCCAGGGCTTTCCAGCACACTGCAAAGGGCAAGCTCAAAGCCATGCCAAAGTTTGGGGAAAGATGCAATCCAGGCACACGCGTTGCTCGAGATGGGCTCCTGGGAGAGGCTCTGTGCTGGGCACGGCCAGAGAAGCAGTGCTGGCAGGACTTCAGCTCCTGGCTTTCTAGGACAGCCCATCCAGGTGGGTGCAAGCAGTAGCCACCGGTCAGAGAGCTGGACCTAGAAGGGACCAGCCATGGTGCCGAGAAGGAAGGTCTCCAGCGGCATGGTGTGATTTGGGACCGGCACCTCTCCTTCAGCATCACCCCAGCTGCTGGGGTTCAGGCTCCCCGAATGGAGAGAAAACCACCCCCGGGAGAGGATCAAGGACTTGCTCTAATGCAAGTCTCTTTTTCAGCGTTCCCATGGCTGTTGGGTTCTCACTGGAAGGAAACTTCAATCAAGAAGCCTCATATTCAGCCTCTGCATCCACATGTTTATCATTAAGATTTTCCAGCTGAAAATTAATCCGACACCAGTTACAATCAGAGTAAGAGGGGCTGGATCTACTCCTCCTGATCCCAAAAAGAGGTTGTGATGAAGATAAGCAGTGTCACTCCTTGTCAGCAAGTGGTAAGCAGGAGATAGGACTTTCCTAAAGAGATGAAGCCCAAGTGAATGGGTCGGTAATGTATGGTCAGATGTTCAGCAGATACCTGCAGAAGCAGCGTGCGGCAGCCTCCCCGCACGCAGCGGTAGCTGCGTGCGGGGAGGCTGCCGCACGCTGCTTCTGCCATAGCTTTTATTGGTCCTGCTGGGAAATCCAGGCCAAACTGGGAGCTGGAGCTCCATGGGGTGGTAACCCCTGGTGCACTGATGACCAGCAGCCATCAGGTGAGGAACCACAGCACAGCCGTGCCAGGTTGGGAGATGGACACCTGCCCAAAGGGAGCTCAGCTGAGCCGGCTGCAGGTCTGGATGGACATCTGAGGCTTGTTTCAACTCAATCCAAACCACTCCAGTCTCAAAAACAACTTGGAAGCTATGCTATTTGCAAGTTTAGTTCTTTTGGCAACCAGAAAATAATACGAAAGAGGCTGATATTATTATTATTTCAGCTTCAGAGGGGTGAATAATCAGCTTTGCAAGGAATGCAAACTTGGCTGAGGGCTTTGCAGAGATACCCATCTCCTCTTAACAGGGTCTCTCCATGGGCTGGGCTGCTGAAATTTAATTGCCCCTTGCATTCAGCCTGCTTAACCCTGACACACTCTGCCCACGGGGGATCAAAAGCCAGATCAGCAGGGAAACACGAGGCCAACCCAGACACACTCCAGATTCCCACCATTTAACTCAAATCTGAATGAATCACTTGGCAACCAAGAAGGGAAAACACAGAAACCCACCAGCCCCAGACCCCCAGCATCTCCCCCACCGCCCCCAACCACAGATCCCAGCAGAGACCTGCTCTCTGAAGCACAACTCACCAGCTCCAGCCCACCTTGGTGTCTTCCCCTGGCAAAAGCTCTTCCTCAGCACCTGCCCCACTCCTACTTTAATAGCCTACTGCACTAATTAGCCCTCATTAGCCTCTGAGCCCCTTCTGACCATCTCCCCTGCTTTGCAGTGGGGTGTTTTCCCTACTGAGCCCATCTCTTTTTGCTCCCTGCCCAGGTGGTGGGATTCAACCCTTTTCCTCTCCTAATTTGTGGCTTTCCCTCCTCCCGTCCCTCCGTGCTGGTCACCCACCTCCCAAAGCCCACCTAAGGATGCCCAGCCCTCCGTCCCCTCTCCTCTCTGAAGGGAGACCCCCTTGCGCTCCTCTTGCCCCACTTCCAGCTCCACGCTAATGTCTCACCAGCCCGGTGGGGTCTAGGGAGCTGGGGGCAAAGCCATGGGTGTGTCTCACCTCTTCCTGAAAATCACCTCTTCTAGAAGTCTTCATGGATGCTTCCCACCTTACGCTCCTGCCGAACTCGTTCGCAGCTGCCTACGTTGACCGAAGGATCCTGTGGTTCAGGATCTGGACACGGCGTCCGCCTCTGCCTGGCTCACCGGCTGCCTTGCACAGCGCACGCTGCAGAGGGGTCCCCCTCTCTGCTCTGGTCTCTCTGCGGCCCCCCCAGTCGGCTGCGTGGGGTTCCCAGGATAAGCCTGCTGGGAAGGACAGCCCCGAGCCCTGCTCTGCCAGCCCTGATCCCGCTGTCTCCCGCACAGCTCCAGCGTGTTCCCTGCCCCAGCCAATGCTGTAGGACACCTCAGGGCAGCAACACGCGACACGTATGTGGCAGCTTATAGAAAGGATTGGGGAGTCTTTTCCCCCTTTTATTGAAAACGATAATTTCTATTCTAGTGCAAACACTGTACATTTTACATCACAAAGCAAGAGATAATTTACAGGATACACTTCCATCTGGGAACCCCTCCTGTGGCTTCACACGTCAAGCTCCACCAGCCTCATCAATCATCCATCCCTGTCATGCTCAAAAATCCCACTTAGAGGGAATCGGCCACCTATTGCTATGTCGGGGGCAGGGGGGCTGAGAGATCAGCGTTCGTACAGAGCAGGCGACAGGAATGTGCCTCAAGACCATTTTCTCCCTTGAATGGTACCCAAACTTAGTGATAACCGGGGTAACCATGGCAACTTCCTAGGAGCTGCGACCGAAAGTCTACTAAAACCCTGGAGAACTCCATGCTTTCAGGATAAGGCCCTTAATTTGCACATCTATTTACACGGTTCAATAAAATACAGATTAAACATACACGATCATAATATTTCGCTTTGGCTTGATAGACAGCTCGCGCTGCCTCTTGGCTGAGGTCATCAGCAATTAAGAAACAAACAACACAACCCGTCCATTCATCCAGCTGGACTCCATTTAGCAAATCCACGTGAACGAAGCAACATTGTCTCAGATGCTCTGATTTACCCCTTGATGTCGCCCAGCTCCAAGGTGATGTAAAGGTCTCATCTGGACTGACAACAGCCCAGTCAGCTGTGATGGCATCCCCAACCAAGCAGCCCAACCCAAGGCAAGACCCAACTAAAACTGGAAATGCAAAAGCTTAGACAACCTTCCTGCAGGAGTAGCCCCATGCGAGTCATTTCGTTTCCTCGCACAAATAAAGTGAGGAGGGTGAACAAGGGTTTGCACAGGCACTTCTGGGAGCCCCTTCATGTAAACACCACAGCGTGGGGGTAGGGATCTTGTCCACAGATGGGTAACGGGGTACCAGGAGCTTCATGCTCTCTGAACTGTCTCCTTGCTAACTTCAGAAATGGGTGCCTGTACACAGACACCAAAGAAAGCTGCTCGAGGTGATCTTTCTACTGCAGAAAAGGTGAACAAAGACTAGGGGAAAGCCACGGGCCACCAAGATGCTGAAGGAAAACAGCTGAAACCTGCAGGGCGGACACTCGGGCAGCCTCAGGCTACCACAGGGGAGTTCATTCAGGCTGCTGTTGCTGCTGGGAATTTGGTGGACCCCGGAGGAGGGCAGCAAGGCAAGGGGAGGGGAGAGCACCAGGCTAAGGCACTCAACGACCGGTTCAACCTCTGAGTAACGTTACACGGCACCGGGTCCTTTTTCTTTCTGATCGTGCAGGACATGTTCTTCAATAGTTTCTCTGTTTGTGTAGGCACAGGAACCAAGAGTGAGTTTCTGAGTGAAGGCTGAGATTTCCAACGTGATCACTTGGCTCTAGGAGCTGGAACCACACTACTCATGATAGAAATATTTTGGTTTAGAGACGTTAGCTTCTCCAGACTACAGAAGGAAAAGCCAAAAAAAGGGATCAAACAGAACACCATGGATTTCTTAAAACTCAGTGCTTGTCCAGCCTCACTTCCCCTGCTGGTGTTCGGTCTGCAAGCATAATCTGCGACTTTTAGCTTTTTGTCCTGATCACGATTAGATTTCTTTTTTTTTCCCTCAAAAAAGTCCATACAGGAAGAAAAAAATATTCTAGCAGCCACACACACAATCATGAGCACAACTTACACCAGTTTGGATTTAGGGCTTTTTTCCCAGTGTTAGCTCAAATACTTTGGCTGGATTTCCATTAATCCTCTACCAGTTTAATTTTCACCTTCACTTTAAACAGATTTATTTCTCATTTCCCTACAACACGCTGTTTTAGGCTATCAAAGCCCACTGTCGGACATCTACATATGCCCAGCATGTCTGCAGCAAACACCAGGATGAAGACCTAAGCCACTCTACCAGAAGTATCCCTCATGACTGAGCTTCATTCTCCTTCCGTTATGGTCCCGCTTGGACCATGGAGTAGCTCTGCTACCTTCAGCGGGACTATTCCACGGCAAAGTCCCACTCAGTTTGGGCAAGTCTCCTGCACAAGCACTATTTGCCATCAATAAGCCCCCTCCATCCCCCAAATCTGAAAGAGGCAGGCATCACCAGCAACATGAAAGATCCCGATTTCCTCAGGCTGCTTGCATGGAAGAAATCTCTTTTGGGTTGCATCTCCTCTGCTCTTCATGGAGAGAAGGAAATTAGGTCCTAATTAGCTCTCCAGACCCCAGAGGAGGGAGGACAGCAGGTGGGGAGAGCAAAGGAGAGTGGTTAAGGCTACAGGACAAGTCTCACTGGGCAGCGCTGTGGGAACTGGGGGGAGATCTGGTCTTTGTGGGGGATGCTCCCTGCTGAGACATTACCTGTCCTCAGAGTGGCTGGCAGAGACTTTCCATGGGGACGTCCTTGCATGTTCCCAAGAGCCACATGGGGAAAATTTGCAAAGGAGCGCCATTTCTTTGGGGTTTCTCATGGGAAGATGTAAGCTGGCCATTTCATGCGCCGCCCGAGGCTACGGGGAAGAGCTCTGACAAGGGTGAGAGAGGCTGCGGCTGGAATTTCAATGCACGGCTCCAGGAACCTGGATGCAGCACAAACATCCCAAACATTTTCAATGGATTTTATTTTGTTTAATAAAAAACACCAACCAAGCTTGCATGTATATCTTATATATATAAATATATACAGTATATATAAAACAAATGCATCTGGACAACGCCTTTCCCTGTGGCGCAAACTGTAAGGCATAGAAAGGAGTGTCCTAACAGTCCTATTCTTGGCACTACAGAGCGATCCCCCCACTACGCCCCCCCCTGCTCACACCCCCACGTTTTTCTCTCTTCTTTGGCTTTTCGAGGCAGCAGTGCCGGGAATACTCAAGAAAGCAATGGAGTGCTGCAAAGCCCAAGGAGGTCTTCCTCACGTCTCGGACTGGTCCAGGCAACCCTGGCAGGACGACCCCATCTCGTTACACTAACGGGCTTCTCGCAGACTTCTCGCGTTGCCTCTGCGGCACAAGGGACTGGAGGGATGAAGGGTCAGGCAGATACAATGGAAAGCGGTGACCAAACAACTTCTTCTTCTAGGGTGAGCTGGGGCAGAGGGGAGAGGAGCAAGCTTTGCATCTCAGCGTGATGGCAGGTGGGACACGTCCACAGGCTGAGATCGGCAGGTTTCTTTTTGCAGTCCCATACGAAAATGGAAACCATGAAGGGTGAGACTGTCCTTTACTGAAGAAGCTCGTAGTATATTGAGCAGAAGCAATAAACCTGACAATAACAAGAAAAAAAAATGGTGGCATTATCCCAAAAGGAAGGAGGAACCTTGTCACTCACGAGCGGTTCAGTTTGCTCCCAGTTTGGTCCCCATGTTCAGTTCTGGGTTAGGGTTGGCTTTTTTTCTTCTTTTTTTCTTTTTTTTTGTGTTTTTTTTTGTTTGAGGGTTTTTTTTTTTTCTTTCAGCACAAACAAGTTGCGAAGCAGGACGGGTGCTGTTGTATTTTCTCCTTCTGCAAGCCAGCTGCCTCCAGTCGTTAATTGACTGTGGGCACTTGATTCCTCTGTAAACTATATTCCTTTGCCTTCAGTCTCAGGTTGGCAATACTGTTGGCCATATTCATGCCCTGCGCCGGGCTGGCGTTGGTACACGTGGCGGAGTAGGTGGCCATGGCGCTGTGGGATGGAAAGAGAGAAACATCACGTTAGACGTGGTCTTCACACCATGCAGAGAGCAGACGCGCACCGCAGCGAGGTTAAACCCTGGGGTTTCCATATTGCAGGGATGTATTTCCTATGTGAGCAGGGAATTATCACTACTTTTTATTTAACACCCCTGTAAATCTCTCCGCTACAGTTCACTCACCCGGGGATAGCCAACGCCAAAGTTGGTTGAAGTCAATAGGAAAATTTCCATTTCCTATTTCCTAACCCAAAAGGTTTACAATGAGGTCAGGGTGCCCAGCCTGCCAGTTAAGACCATTGTCCTTAAAAGCACTCCCACTGGAAGCAATGTCTTTTTGATGAGAGCATGATGCTGGTTTTATTGCTTGTGAAATCACGTCACTTCTGAAACACATGTTACATTAAAGAAACACTCTGGGAAAAACCCATTTCAACAATTGTGATGCTTTCTGGTTTCAGCCTTTTGGAATGAAAATTTCCACATTTTTTCCCTCAAAACTTCAGCTGATCATATAGAGCATGCCTTAAAGGCTGAAGGGAAAAAAACCAAAACGTTTTTTCTCCCTTCACATCATGTCTTTATTCATGAAAAACATTACTTTTGGCAGCGGAGGATGAACAAAGATCTCAGAGTCCTTTCTTACCCTACCAAAAATTTGCAAATCTGCTTTCCAGACCACTAGAAAACTTGTTTAACCGATGCGTCCCAGGTTTCTGCGAAAAGCAACCCCTCCCACCCCAAAAAAGAGCAAACTATCTGACGTGTCGCATTTCCTATATGTGGGTCCACAGATCAAAACCAGTTGAAAAACACCGAGTGAACTAGAGACACCCATTTAACGCAGCCAGCATGTTCAGGAGGAAACCACAAATGGTCTCCTGGAGGCAAGCTCAGGTGTGGTGCTGACCCCTTCCAACCGCCTGCCTGGTGGCTCACGTCCGAGGCTCTGGGAAATGCTCTCCTCCACCCACAGCCCAAGAAATAAGATAGCTTGCTCTTTTCCTTTTTTCTTTTCCTTTTTTTTCTTTTTTTTTTTTCTTCCAAGTGCTGACCTCCGTGACTGGAAAAGCCTTTGCCACAGCAGATCTTCCTTCAGGGAGGTGGGTGTTTGCTGCACGCACAGATCCAGGCCGTGGGCGTGCATGCTCACCCCAAAGCGCTGGGGGTATCTCTGACTTTGCAGGGCAGAGCTGACCTGCCAGGAGTTTAAATGCAATTCAGCGCTGTCTGAATCCTCAGGCTTCCAGGAGATCCAGACCAGGCAACACTAGTAGGTCCCATCCCAGGCCAAATGACTCCTGTTTCTCACTTTAAAATCAGGGAAAAGAGCTTCTTCAGGGAGAAACTGTCGTCTCTGCATCAGCACCAGTGGAAACACTACAGCTTACACCCACGGAAATGACGGGGAAGATCCGTGGATATACAGCTGCTTACACCCATCCAGGAAAAAGCACTGAAAACTCTCCCCAGGAAAGCAAACATTCAGGACGCTCTGAGAGTCTCTAGCAGCTACTGGAAGGGTATGGAGGATGGACATTAAAATACACACATCAAAATACAGGTATATCCTTAAAAATATAGACTTATCCTTTTTAAATTTATTCTTTCAGAAGAACCCCAAACCTTTCAGATAAGAGAGCCACAGCAGTCCCGAGCAGAGGAGCTGGTGAGGAAGAGCAGCAGAGCTCCCCGTGCACCCCGGGGCTCAGGAGCGTTCCGCGCTGCCCAAGACGGGGTGCATCGGCTGCATTTCGCCGGGGTCCAGGACGCAATGGATCCGTGTGCCTGTACCTTTCCCCAGCCAGCCGTGCACCCTCCTCGGTTCGCTCTCTGTGGCTGACTTTGGGTTGGTGACTTTACCCTCTCCCCCGTAAGTCAGCAGCCACGCGAGAAGCCGAGTGCAGGGTCTATAGCTGATGGCCCCTAAAGCACCCATTCCCACCCACTTCCACAGGGTGCATCTCCCCATGGTTTTGTGCTGGAAGAAATGAGAAGAGCCTCAAGGATGGTCTAGCTTAGATAAAATAGGAGTTTTCAGTCTCGGGTGTAAACTGTCCCCGTTCATCAAAACCCACGTATAACTGCTGCCCAAGTCTGGTCTAAAACTCTGGGGTGCCTCCTGCTCTCAGCTCCCCAGAGGTGTGGGGAAAATTACTGTTTCCCAGTAAAATCTCTGCTAAACCAAAAATCTACAGAAACGCTCTCTTTTAGCAAGTTATTCCACAAGGACCAGCGCCCAAGAAGGCTGTCTCCAAACATCAGTATGGCTTGAAGGGTAGGTCCAGAGACTCTCTAGGGTCTAGTAAGGGTTGAAGTCACCCTGCTGCCCCCTCCCTCTTCCCCATTCAGGCACAAAAAGAGTCTCCTTCCTCTACTCAGCTGCCTGCTTTCATGAAACACAGAGGAACATCATGTTTCTGAGACCTAAAATCCTTCTTTCAAATATGGTTTTCAATGTGGAGTCAAAGGTTGTTGGAGTGGGAAGTGCAGGCTGACAGCGCGACTGCTAGTCTTGTTTTCTTAGGAACCTACGCTAAAAAATGTCTAAGCAAAACATTTCAACTTCAAAAAAATAATAGTATCTGCTTGGCTATCTGTGTGACACAGATCTGCAAATAGCTTTGGTTGACCTGTGGCTGAATGTATTTGGAGAATAAACACACTGATTGAAAACTTTCCCCAGATCTAAGAGTAAAAGCAGCACCAGCCAACGCAGCTCTCGGCCCTCTCCTGGACTAGCCGTTAACCAGGGGCTGGTACGGCAGCGCCGGGGAGATGGGGAGGGGGCAGAGGGCCACGCAAACACGCTGCACGGCTGTTTTTCACCAAGTGTCCGATACTTTAATAACCCTACTCAGTTCAAAGCCTTAGTGAGGCTGTGACAACCTGGCCCGGGTGCCATGTGATTGCTAAGAGATGCCCAGCAGGATTAGAAAGCCTGGGGAGCGTAAAGTGTCCGAGGGTCCCAACCACCCCACATTGCAGAAACCAGCTGCTCTGCTCCTCTGCCAATGCCTCCCACTCCTTGCAGGGCAGTGGGAGGGTGACAGTCCATCCTGGTTTGGCGTGTCAGACAGCGGGGATGGCTGTAAGCTGCAAATACCTTTGCTGAAATGTCTTGGCTTAAGTCAAGGAGAAGACATCAAGACAGTGAGGATGCGTCTTTGCACTATGGAGAGGCACAGCCAGGTCTGGACCTCAGGGGGAGAAAACCATCCCTAAGGCTTTCCCTTCTCCCTTGGTCTCCTCATTCGCACATCCCAGACGCCTTTGGGCTTCTCATTGCCCAGAGTGGCCCCAGACATCCCTTCCCAGTGTGCCCCTGGAAGTTACCTTTGCAGGGTCTTCTCCTAGAAGCCGTTATGAAGCCCCTCGTGTAAACAACATCTTGGGAGGGACGATCTATTTTTAAAAGTGTGAGAGGTAGAAATAAGCCACGAGCTTTCAAGCAGGCATCTTGAAATGGCTGCTTCAGAGCCAGTCTCAGCGGGGTGGGGAAGGACCTGTGCTTCTCTCCCCTGAACTCACCCACCCAAACTCCTCCCTAGGATGCAACACCGAGGAGCACTTCACAGAGAGAAAGCCTAAACCCCCAAAAGGGGATTTTGCCAGACAGCAGTCCTCAGATAAAATCCAAAGGATAAGGGCCATCTCTAAGAACAAACTGGTGGTCATCAAAAGCATCCTATTCATTATCTGGAGCAGGTGAACCTATGACTTGTTCTTCTGGGTGGATGAGGAGGACCCCGTGGCACTGAAGCAGCAAACTATCAGGGAAGCCACATGTTTGCGGACCTAACTGTGCAAACAATGTTTGGGGTGCCAGAAAGGGGTCCAGGTGACCGAGGAAGAGAGGTCCCGGGCCTGGTGTGACTCCTGGAAGCCAGTGGGAAGCTGGCTGTGATCAAGCCAGATGAACAGGAAGAAATCCAGCCAAAGGCTCCAAGGTCCTGACCAACAATGAAGCCACTATGCTAAAAAATACCCACCAACCTCATTTTTAACTGCCTACAAGCCAGCTGGTTCCCCACAAACCAATACATCCTGTGGATCTTGCACCCACACCCAGTTCCTGCTGGGCTGTGGATGGTATGGAGGAAGACAGGGAGGCCTGTGAAATGCACAGACATCCCAGATCCTTTAAGCAGACTGGGATTGCCACATCTGCACTTCTTTCCTGCCACCCCTTAAGCAGTGCTGGCCACAGGAGATGGACACTGAACACCAGTCTGCCACCAGAGACACCTGGTCCTTAGAGCGGGCAAACCACAGCACCACACAATGGCACCGGTCGTTCCCAACATGCTTGTGCTCTAGTGACTAGAAATTGCTCACCAGTTCAGTACTGACCATTGAGGGGAGGGTTGGGAGCAACATGCATGGAGTGAGTTCCCAGCCCTTCCTTGCATCCCAACCAGTGACTGCCATGGCACAGCCACAGAACTCCCTCTTCTGGTCACCGTGTGGTGGCTGAGCCTCCCCAAGTGCTCTGCCATCGCCTCCCCTGGAACTGTGTCCCATGGAAAGGTTTCCTCCTTGCTTTAAACTGGATGTGCTAGGGAAGCAAGTGCAATGCCTTCTATTTTCATGTATTTCTACCTGATCCTCTTTCAAAACTTTCTGAATTGCAGAGAGAGACCACGAAAAAAGAAGCCGCAACCTCCCACGGACCCAGCTCTTGGAGAGCCACGATGATGCTGAACCAAGCCCACTTTGCAAGCCTGGCAGTGAGATGGGGTGGGATGGGAACGGGTAAGGAAAACCAGTGGGGGGTCAAACCGCTGTATCCTCCAGTTGTCCCACGCGAATATAAACAGCCCATTAGAGCTATCTGAGGGCCACTCTCAGGCTGCTCTATACTATGCCAGAAACTCGTCAGCTCCAGAGGGGTTATTCACTCACCTGTAAGGCGAGGCGGTACCCCAGGAGAGATAGTCGGTGGGTCTCGGAGCTGGGCGAGGTACTATGGGCTGCTCCACGGCGGTCACGTCCCCTGAGTAGGATTTGAGCAGAGAGGCATTCTTGCTGGCCAGCATGGCCCTCTCGTTCCGGCGAAACTTGGCTCTCCGGTTTTGGAACCACACCTAGGATAGGAAGCACACAGACCCACCAACCATCACAACCAGCTCTGCTGCGACACTCACCCTTTCGCCACACCACCTCTGCCCTGCTGGGCAAGACAGGGCTCTGTAAAAGCAGGCTGCTTTGGCATGCCTGTCACTGGAAACTCTAATGACAAGACAATCCTTATGTCTGCCCTGATAAAGCTCTTGTGCGAGGAACTGGCTCAGTGAGGTCCCTACGGGACCAGGTCTGTCCTGTGCTGTAGGCAGCAAGGCCTGGGAGTGCTGTACAAGACATCATGTTCCATGGTCTGCTTTGACTTTCAGAAGGTGCAGGCTTGCAAGCTAAGAGCTGAGCAGCTCAAGATAATGTGAGCAGCCTGAGCGCAGGACATCCAACATCCTGGCCTCGAACGAACCATATGAACACATCTGACCGGGCAGGTGGTAAGTGTGATGGCAGATCAGGCCTGGCAGTCCTCCTCAAGGCATGGCACGCTTGGGACTGCAATACAGCATGACCCAGAAGCTTGGTGACCCTACTGTGCCATGCAGACCTCGAGGATTTCTACTGCCGTACTGGAATGGCCTGATGACCCCTCTCAGGTGAGGTGTGTCTGGATACAAGCTGTGGTGATTACCTGAACTCTGGCTTCAGTGAGGTTGACTCTGCGTGCAAGGTCTTCCCGTACAAAGGCATCGGGGTAGTGTGTCCTCTCAAAGACCCTCTCTAATGCCTGGAGCTGGCTGCTGTTGAAGGTAGTCCTGTTTCTTCTCTGCTTTCTTTTCTTCTTCTCTTCTGAGTTCAGCTGATCATCTAGGAGAGACAATTGGAGATGTGAAAGGCTAGAAAGCTAAGAGCCCACAGCAATGGGGTGAATAACCCCAACGGTTTCAAGACAGAAAGGGCTTAGGAAGGGGCTTGCACCATTTCAACATCACATCTTAATGGCGCCGTGTTAGTCCCCATGTAACAAGGAGGTGGAAAGCACATTGACCCCAAGCATTTATTTTCCAGCTCAACTGCTCAAGGCTTGTACCAGCTCTCTCAAGCTATCCCATGCCCCAGCTTCCTTGTCTCTAAAACAAAAAAAACCCCAAAGTCTAAAATGCATCTCCCCATTCCTGACAATCCTAGAAACCTTTTCTGACCATAAAGAATCGTGAACCCTTGTTCTCTTGGCTTCAAATTTCTAAGGACTGCCCTTACTGGGACATAATACAGGCCTCTGGGGTGAGCACGAGTCCTGCACCAGCTCTTACTGACTGTGAGAAGGTGTGCCCGTCTCTGAGTAAGGAAAGCGCAAGTAAACAGCTATTGCTCTGGGCTTGACTACAGCCAAGGTCATGCCGTTCACTGTACGCAGCTCCACTTGGCTTAAATGAAGACGGCATTCTCTTATCCCCCCTGCATCCAGACCGAGGGGCGTCAATTCGGGCAGAGATGGGGAGCTGTGAACAAAGAGGTGTCAGACAGTGGAAACGAAGCGTGACTGATAGGGGCCTGAACAAGAGACAAGCACAAAAGCCAGTTTCACTTGTATCCAAGCCAAGGGCATGGAAATACAGTCAGACAGACATGGACAGCATTGCAATTGGGAAGGAAAAACCCAGTAAGAGAGAGACTGAGCACAAGCACGTTGGATACTGTTGACTGAAGAACAGTTATGCACCCTCCAGCATCTCCCTGCCTTGCCCAAGCCAGCAAGGTGGTAAGCAACGAACTGTGCATCCCATAAGAGCACATACTGGTTTGTGCCCGGTTTGTATTTCCTCCAGCAATAAATCAGTACATCCATAGATCTGGAGTCACACTTCTCACTACTGCCCGTGCCTACGGTCACTGGAGCAACATCAGTGCTGAGATAACTATGAAATGGTTTTTCTTAGCAAATACCTGCTCTGCACCATCTCTCCTTTTTCCAGTGCTGTTGCACAGGCCAATGAAACAGCGATGGAGCTATCAATGTACGGGCACTCGCAGGTTCCGACAAGCAGTGAGCGATGGCTCCAGGGGTTTGAACGCTCTTTATTAGGACAAGCTGGAGGCTATGTCACTGCTTTTGCTTCTACCCTACCTGTACCGAAGTCTGTTCACTCATGACACCGATCACAGCACAGCAAACACTTCAGTGACCGTGGGAAGCCACACCGAAGGAAGCGGAGAGCGAGGCACCAGCCTGCAGGAGTGGGAGGCCCCTGCTGCCTCCGTAAAACAGCCCCGCTCAGGCTGCAGGGCTGGTATGCTGTCACCTTGCAAGCGTCCCTCTTCAAGCGCTCCAATATGCGTGGGGTCCCACCAAAACCATCAAGGCTTCTCATGCTCCTGCAGCCCCAGCCTCCCACGCTCCCAAGCACACCGGGCAGAGCCCCAGGTGGGCAATGTCAGCGTGATCCCACTGTCTTATGTGGAAGAACAGTAGTTACACCTGGGAGGATCTGAGCCAATATACATGTCAGCATGCATTAAAATATACTGATCATTGTATCTATAAAAATGGATGTGCTAGTGAATTATATTTTAAGTTAATCACTGCGCACCTTGGCCCGGATGACAGTCTCACCACTGAGAGTCCAAGGGCTTGACCTGCTGTATACAGTTGCAGAATACCCCCTCGACAGTCATTCCTTTTGCCATACACAAATACGACAGCTCCCCGCATCCTCCTGTTCTCGAGGGGGTATGTAAGGCACAGGGAGAAGCTGACAAGGAAATTAAAGTCTACAGTTGTTGTCCTCACCACCTGTTTGTGTTGCTTTTCACAGCCCATCTGGTAACGGTTACTGCACCTGAACGCCTTTGGAGCGAGGCCCATCCATTTGGGAACAAAAGGACATTCCTCTTAAATTAAAGTAGGTTTTTCAAATTCCTGCAGGTTTACAGCTCCTCCGTCCCCAATCCTTCTCCAACAGCCTGACAATCCCCAGCAGACTCCTTTCCAGCCTGGGGATTCCTGGGTGCAAAAAATACACCCTCGGTTTTCTTGTATCCGAGAGGAAGTGTTTGGAGACCAGATTTTAACAGGCACGTTGAATCGTAAAGCTGAGCTGGGAAGGGACTGGCAGAGGCAGGAACGTGCAAGAAAAACAAACACGTGCAGGAATCCCGGGGCATTAAAACAAGGCTACAGGTGAATCTATCCTGCTCAGGTGGTGGGAACCAAAGCAGTGAAGCAGAGGGATGGGATTTAAGCGCTGCTTGTGCAGAAGGCCATGCACGCATTTCTACCTGCTGGGGGGTTTAGCTCCGTCCCCGGGTCCGTCCCGTATAAAGAAGCAGAAAAGTCCTGCACGTTCCTCTCTTGACTCATCATCAAAGCCTTTACAAAAAGGGTCAGTAATTTCCCCCGGCTTTACTGGCGAGCTTCAACGTAGTTGTGCTGCCGTGCACCACACAACACAGCAAACAGCGAAGAACACGCCTCGGGGCACGATCGTCCCTTTGAATGGCAGAAACACTGCAAGGCCAGCTGCCGCAGAGGCCAATGTCAACTGGGTGTCTGGCTTCCTTCTGCGTTATCCATTTGATGCTATTTTCTAATCTAAACCCTGCCTACGTGGACTGGATGAACAAATCAATAAAAGCCTCTGAGACCCCTTGGGAATCCCCTCCAAGCCTTTGAAGCATCAGTTCCTGCCCAGAAGACGAGACCCGGCTAGAGGGAGCGCGAGCCCAAGGCCGTCTGGCCATTGCTCAGATCCTGCGTGACAGTTACACATGAGGAAGGGTGAGCACATCGCTCTGGGGAGCAAGAAGAAGGGCCAAAGCCTGTAAAACGCTGGAGAACAAGAATCCCTCCTGCCAAGCACGTTAACACAATTTGCCTGGTTTCCTCCCGGCATAAAGCGAGACACTGGTGATTCACAGCTCACCTCGTAATTACCGGACCCAAAAATAGCCGGGCCAAGAAACGGAAAGTTGCAGGCAGTGGCTGTGTCGCAGTGACTCACGGTCGGGTCACCGTTGGCTAACGCACCTCCAGCACCGGCTGGCGCCGAGCAGGGACGTGAGTCACCCCCTTTTTCCAGGACGCAGCTGGATGGAGGTGGCTCGACAGCAAAGCGCAACCTGTGACAGGGGTTTAGGATTTTGAGATCTCCTCTCACTGCACCTCTGGAACAGCACAACACCGCTAGATCCAAATGTCTACAGGAGTTACTTGGGTAGCAGAAAAGAAATAATAATAGCCGAGTTAGCCCAGAGCGCCGCTGGGTTGATCACTCCTTGCGTTTTGCCATGCAGACATGCCATATGTTGATTAAAAACTGCTAACGAGGGAACGCAGACACCTAAACCCCAGGTGTCTGCAAATGTCACCTTGCTCACAGCAGTCACCGGCTGCCTTCAACATGTCAGCAGGGTATTTTTTTTTTTTTTCTGCCATTATTTCTTTATCAGGAAACAACGCTGAACACTGAAAAATGGTATTCCTAAATAGTGTTGACAGCACTAGTGACTGGAGTCAGCAGAAACAGAGAGAAGAGGAAAACAGCTCTAAAGCTTCTTAGATGGGTCAGAAGTCTTTCATCAACATTCTTTTAATCAGAAATATTTTATTACAAGCAGCGTTCTCAAAAGCTGAGTTGCTTGCAAATACGTCCCCCAGAGAGAGCGAAACGCACGTTCTCCTCTCAGGAACCCGATGCTGGAAAATCTGGGAATTTAATTTCAAAATCCCAACCTTTCATGTTGGGCTGGGGGATTTTGTTTCCTGTTTCCACATTTGTGTTTTCCTGTGTTACTTCTACATTCACCCATGACACGCAAATCCTGGTGTCATACCCAAATGCACTTCTAGGACGCACCAAAGCATTTTTAATTGCTCCTAAATGATACAATATGAAATATCCTATTCTTTTTTCCCTTGCTCATCATGTATCCTCTTGCAACGAGGCAGATCCACGCTTGAAGACACTCTGATCTATGCTCCTTATTGCACAGCGGCTGTCCTCGTGTCTGTGACTATCACTCGGGTACCATCAGACGGCTCCTGCTGGGATGCCACATTGAAAATACAATGCATTAGAAAGCAAAATAGAGTTGAGAACTAAATGCCTACATACGAGTTACAAGATCAGTATTTTTTCCACTAATACTTGCAAGTGCAACATATTTTGGATTTCCAGTTTGCAGGAATGCTTGTGAATATTTGCTTTCATTCCAGGTCAGAACAAAAACTAATTTCCAGATGGGATTTACATTGTGTGGGCAGTTTTGAAAAGTTTTGACCAGTTCTATTAAGTCCAGAACCAACTATTACAGTACATTAATTGGATCCAAATTGAAAGTAAACAATTGGATTTAATTAAGTGAGGAACAGAGACATTTAACCGCAATATCATATACGGTAAGGCACGAAAGATTTGTCACATCAGTTATATAAACTGTAAACTGAGAAAGGATTCCAGGAAGAAAATAAGGAATCACACTATAATCACAGCCTTCAAAATAAGAAGTTACCGCTAAAGTTTGAACACAGATTAAAGAAAAAACAAGACAAATTATTTCACAGGGAAAAAAAAATAATCTAGAAACTAAAAACCTACAACTAAAACCACCTTTGAAACAAAAACCCAAAAATCTGCAAGCCAAAAGAAAGAGGAAGTTTTATTCAGAGTGGTGGAGAAAGAAAGGAAAAAGGAGAATAGAAGGGAGAGGAACTTTTTTTTGTTGGGTTTAAAGTTAAAATTTAAGAAGCTTGAGTAGAAATATTTCCGCGGGTCCCCCCTGGCTCCGGGCAGATTCCTCTTCCCAACATCAGCCGTCCAGACAGCTACAGCCCTTTGCAGGCTCATGTTCCAGTTTCATTCGCGCTCTGCTTTGCTTTCGATTCATTATATCCCTCCAAAATATTGCAACTCTTCGGTTGCAGGGCAGCTTTGTCAATTCACATCATAAAAAACAAAAAACAAAACCCAAACCCCAAAAGTTTAATCAAAGCTAAAACAAGGTGCCAGGAAGGGGAGCGGGAAGCAGGGACGGGGACATACAAAATCCACCTGATGACAAAGCCCTGCCCCAACCGATCTGAGACGGGTCGCTAGTGATTTTCCACTCGCGCGGGATGCTGGAGACGAGCCAGCGTGCCGCAGAGCAGGGCTGCCCGCGGGCAGGGGGTCCCACCACCATCGCTCACGCAAAGACGAGATCGCGCCCCATCTAAAACAGCCGAAAGACACCAACAGCGCTCGGCGCCGAGCCCGGCCAGAGCAAGGTTCACCCTAAATAAGCCGATCTCAACCTGAAAAGCCACTTTCCAGCCTGAAAACATCACTTTGGCAGAAAACAGGGAAAAGCCTCGCACCTCTATTTTCCCTCAGCTTGTTTTCCGTGTCTTTGACCAGGCTGGACGGCCAGGTCCATCACTGGTTTTGCAGCTTCCCTTCCCGAGCATCGCCTGAAAGGACCCCGGTCCTCCGGGCAGCAGGAGCCCATCACCCAGCAGCATCCGACCTCTTCACCAGATGTGAGCAGGGACAGAAGAGGGGCAAGGGGACCCACACAGATAAGATTTCGTGCTCAGAGCTGCCTGAAGTATCTTTCTAAAAGCTCTCAGGAGAGAACGAACTCCGGTTTATACGTATTTCCGTGCATGAAAAGTATTTTCAAATGGAAATAAGGTTTAACTTCAGGGTATGCAAATGCTACATGGAAAAGTTATAATTATCCTACACCAGACATCGCAAATGTAGGCAATATGGAATGAAGAAGACACTTAAAAGAAAACTAAATATGTTAAGGTAGGAGATGCCCATTAAGTCACATACTGAAGCTAGCCCTGACGAGCAGCGATACCAAGCCCAGCTGTACAACCGCGGTAACGGCAGGTTTGTATTTGTAATTACAGGTCAGACTACAGAGATTTTTGAACTATCATTTTTCTCCCATTACACAACACCGGCTGAGCTTTTTTCTAACCTCTGCTGTTTATTTGTTTTGGTTTTTTTTTCTGCACCATCTGTGCACAAGACCTCAAATTATTTCAATTATACAGAAAATTCAAGTATCTGAAGTTCCGCTCTTGTTAAGATCACCGGGAACACAAGGGGGAAGAAAAAAAAAAAAAAAGAAAAAACCCAAAGAAACAGATGCTATCTTCCTTCTAAAAGCCTTCATTTTTTATTATCTCGTAAACTAATCGGGTTCAATTTTTGCACATAAAAAATAACTTATTTTGTGCATAAGCATGGAACTTCAGAAAGGCAATACTGAATTTTTCACACAAACCCCAAGTTTTAATATTAAATGGAAAAGTGTGTGTATTTTCAGCGTTACCCGCGGGACTATGGCAGTTCCTCTCCGAAGTGTCTGCAATGTGGAACCTATCAGGATAATTTTTAGCTGACCGCATACAAACAATTACATATCATTACAGAGCTGTGAATAGCTTTTGCATGGATAGCGTGCCTACGGTCTGCCGTTGCACTCGGCTCTGCCTGCCAGACTAGGGGAACTCACTGAGGTCCTGTACAACCACGGCTTCACCAGCCGTGGTCCTCCACCAGGACAAGCGCTCAAGCAAAGGGACCTCCCGCCTGTGCCATGGCCAAAAGGTAATTTCCAGGTGGGCTTCAAGGCACAGCACCAGCCCACCAGGAACAAGGTCTTGCGGTTGTCGCCTTCCTGGTGGAGAGCCTGTAGACACCTCTGAGCTCCTGAAGACTAGTTTCTAGCATGCAAACAGTCTTCACCCGGACTTACTGGGCGCTGCAGGCACCTGAGTGCAGAGGCATCCCCCGGGCTCTGCTCTGCACTTTTGTGGGCCTGCAGAGCTGCGGATCAGGTCCCCCTGCAACCCCAACCTGCTCCACTCCGGACCCACAGACAGAGCAGCATGAGCTCCTCCCGAGCAGCTAAGGGCCCTATCCTACGGCAATGTAAGACAAAACTCCTTTTCAGGGTGGTTTCAGCTCTGGTGCTCTGCCTCTCATCTGGTGGGAACCTGCAGAGCACATGGGCAGTTATAGCAACTAAGACGTGCGTCCTCCCTAACCACGTCAACGTTCCCGCTTGCTGGAGTTGACAGAAGAAATGATGTTCAGGGGGAAAAAAAAAAAAGTAATTATGATCCAATGGAAATCCAGAGTCTCCCTGGAAAGACATGATGTTAAGTGTTAATTACTGGGAGAACAATATTTGCGGGGGCAAAAGTATACATCCTTCTCCATTGGTACAAAGCCATTGAAAGTCCCCCTAGATCCCACAGACCAGCCTGAGTTCTGCTGTAACAGCTCTGCTTTTATATTCGCTAGGGTTTTCCTTCTGGGCATCCTACAGCTCATAAGGCACATGGCTTAGTCCTGCTCTTCTAACAAGCCTTTCCGCTGGGTCTTGGGGTCAGAATGTTCCCATAATACAATAAGCGCTGTATGGATCTCATAAGCTCCAAGGCACAGTATGTTATGTGTTTGGAATTCCTTGTATGCTTTTATACTTTGTTTTACATATTGTAATTTTTATATGCATTACCACATTGATCCTTGGAAAATTAATTTAAAAAAAAAAAAACATAATCAAAAGCAAACACATATTTTAAAAGCCTGCCAGCGGCAAATCATGTTCTGTGAGACTGCACTTTGTAACTGACGAAGAGACCAAACCACCAGACCGTGGCGGCGATCCAGCGGGGTGGATTTACCAGGCTCGAGAGGGGACAGGATCCAAGGGGGCTGTAGTCCCCCCTCCCCAAGTCCCTCATTAGGGTAGCCTGATGCCGCAAAAGCATTGGACCCGTGACAGAGGAGCAGAAATGCAATCGCACAGCTCCACCAGCCAAACCCCACCACCATACCCAAAGGTATCATATCTAAAACGAGTCTGTGCTTCCCAGCACAGCACTCCTCCGCGATGACGTCCAGCCGCTGGTGCCAGTATGACCACCAGACCTTCCCTGGAGAGCTGGAGCACCTCAGCCTTCACAGCCCCATGCTTATTCTTCGGAAAGACCTGGGATCAGTGCGTTTGGCAGCACTGAACACTATAAACTCACGGCTTTGCAAGGTCAGGGGTATGACTTCCAACGCCCACATCCTCTTCCCATCAGCTCCCCTTCCCATGCCATGTGTCCTGATGTTTCATCTTAGGAACGGCATTCATGCAGCCAAGATCAAACTTCCTAACCTCCGCCCTGCTCCATCGGTATTTTCTCATTTCCAAAGCCGCCTCTCTACGCTCTTGGCCCCCTCCCTGCCCTAGCTCATTCCAGATAACATCTTTCTCCTCTCATCTCTGGCACCCTTTCTTGTCCTTTCTACAAAAGCTTGAAAAGCCGGGTTGTGTAGCGCTGCCCCTTTTAACTCTAACATGCAAGTGGTGTATATCCAAACCAGCACAACGGCTGAGAGTATTCTTCTTAAGAGTCAACACTGATCTTAGCTTGACCATGTAACGAGGACTTCCCATGCAGGAGCAGACTGGTGCACCAGGGAGGCCAGTATCCACGTCCACCTGGATGCCACCAGCTGCCTCAAAGACAGTGGCGATGACTGTCATGACAATTAGACAAGGACAGGTTATTAATCTATTTTCCACACTCATATTCCCCTGCAGTGAGCTCCATAGGGTTACACGTTATACAAAAGGCAAACAGTATTATTTCCACCTGCTTTCCTGTTGGATTTACCTGGTGTCCCCTTTTTCTTTATGTACAGAGGTGATCCACGGACCTATAGCTGGACATGAATCGCAAACAGGTATCACCTATGCCCCAGGTTTCAAGAATCAATATGCCCTTTGACGCCAAGCTGCTGGGACAAGACTTTATCAACAAAACCCAGAATGTGTTAGGGAGACTCCCTCATTGCAGGGACCAAGCATGGGGTGCATTTTGATTCCTTCCACAGAAAGGAGTCCCTAGGAGAGAGCAAAAACGATGCGGTGCTGGTGCCTGGGCCAGGGGTTAATGGGGTGTACTGGAGCCAGGAGTACAACACAGGCAATACTAGGGTTCTCCAGCCCTTCGGGATGGTACATTTCAGTCTTTTCAAGGTCTCTCTAGCCCTCAGAGTACTCCCTGAGACCAAAATAGATAGAAACCACTTCCACCCTCTTCCGATGGCCACGGATTCAGAAGGTTGAGCCTCCCTGTTAGTACCCTCATAGAAGGATACATCAGCCAGAAGCCACGAAGAGGGGACTCTGCAGTCCCCCTCCCACTGCACACCCACCTGAACTCTAGACAACACTGCTTTTATTAGATTTTCTCTTCTATTTAAAAAAAGTGGCAAAAAATCCTCATGAATTTCAGCTAGAAAAACCTTCTAACAGGGAAAATTAGAGCTACTTTTGCAAGGAGGAAAAAGGGAAAAAGGGAAAAAGGGAAGAAAGATGGGAAGAAAGACAGGGGAAAAAAAAAGAAGGGGGGAAAAAAAAAGAAGGGGGGAAAAAAAAAGAAGGGGGGAAAAAAAAAGAAGGGGGGGGAAAAGAGAAGGGGGGAAAAGAGAAGGGGGGAAAAGAGAAGGGGGGAAAAGAGAAGGGGGGAAAAGAGAAGGGGGGAAAAGAGAAGGGGGGAAAAGAGAAGGGGGGAAAAGAGAAGGGGGGAAAAGAGAAGGGGGGAAAAGAGAAGGGGGGAAAAGAGAAGGGGGGAAAAGAGAAGGGGGGAAAAGAGAAGGGGGGAAAAGAGAAGGGGGGAAAAGAGAAGGGGGGAAAAGAGAAGGGGGGAAAAGAGAAGGGGGGAAAAGAGAAGGGGGGAAAAGAGAAGGGGGGAAAAGAGAAGGGGGGAAAAGAGAAGGGGGGAAAAGAGAAGGGGGGAAAAGAGAAGGGGGGAAAAGAGAAGGGGGGAAAAGAGAAGGGGGGAAAAGAGAAGGGGGGAAAAGAGAAGGGGGGAAAAGAGAAGGGGGGAAAAGAGAAGGGGGGAAAAGAGAAGGGGGGAAAAGAGAAGGGGGGAAAAGAGAAGGGGGGAAAAGAGAAGGGGGGAAAAGAGAAGGGGGGAAAAGAGAAGGGGGGAAAAGAGAAGGGGGGAAAAGAGAAGGGGGGAAAAGAGAAGGGGGGAAAAGAGAAGGGGGGAAAAGAGAAGGGGGGAAAAGAGAAGGGGGGAAAAGAGAAGGGGGGAAAAGAGAAGGGGGGAAAAGAGAAGGGGGGAAAAGAGAAGGGGGGAAAAGAGAAGGGGGGAAAAGAGAAGGGGGGAAAAGAGAAGGGGGAAAAGAGAAGGGGGAAAAGAGAAGGGGGAAAAGAGAAGGGGGAAAAGAGAAGGGGGAAAAGAGAAGGGGGAAAAGAGAAGGGGGAAAAGAGAAGGGGGAAAAGAGAAGGGGGAAAAGAGAAGGGGGAAAAGAGAAGGGGGAAAAGAGAAGGGGGAAAAGAGAAGGGAAAAAGAGAAGGGAAAAAGAGAAGGGAAAAAGAGAAGGGAAAAAGAGAAGGGAAAAAAGAGAAGGGAAAAAAGAGAAGGGAAAAAAGAGAAGGGAAAAAAGAGAAGGGAAAAAAAGAAGGGAAAAAAAGAAGGGAAAAAAAGAAGGGAAAAAAAGAAGGGAAAAAAAGAAGGGAAAAAAAGAAGGGAAAAAAAGAAGGGAAAAAAAGAAGGGAAAAAAAGAAGGGAAAAAAAGAAGGGAAAAAAAGAAGGGAAAAAAAGAAGGGAAAAAAAGAAGGGAAAAAAAGAAGGGAAAAAAAGAAGGGAAAAAAAGAAGGGAAAAAAAGAAGGGAAAAAAAGAAGGGAAAAAAAGAAGGGAAAAAAAGAAGGGAAAAAAAGAAGGGAAAAAAAGAAGGGAAAAAAAGAAGGGAAAAAAAGAAGGGAAAAAAAGAAGGGAAAAAAAGAAGGGAAAAAAAGAAGGGAAAAAAAGAAGGGAAAAAAAGAAGGGAAAAAAAGAAGGGAAAAAAAGAAGGGAAAAAAAGAAGGGAAAAAAAGAAGGGAAAAAAAGAAGGGAAAAAAAGAAGGGAAAAAAAGAAGGGAAAAAAAGAAGGGAAAAAAAGAAGGGAAAAAAAGAAGGGAAAAAAAGAAGGGAAAAAAAGAAGGGAAAAAAAGAAGGGAAAAAAAGAAGGGAAAAAAGAAGGGAAAAAAAGAAGGGAAAAAAAGAAGGGAAAAAAAGAAGGGAAAAAAAGAAGGGAAAAAAAGAAGGGAAAAAAAGAAGGGAAAAAAAGAAGGGAAAAAAGAAAAAATAAAATAGAAAAAAAAAGAAAAAATAAAATAGGAAAAAAAAAAGAAAAAAATAAAATAGGAAAAAAAAGAAAAAATAAAATAGGAAAAAAAAAGAAAATAGGAAAAATAAATAAAATAGGAAAAAAAAGAAAAAATAAAATAGGAAAAAAAAAAAATAGGGGAAAAAAGAAAAAATGGGGGAAAAAAGAAAAAATGGGGGGAAAAAAGAAAAAATGGGGGGAAAAAAGAAAAAATGGGGGGAAAAAAGGGGGGGGGGGAAGAAAAAAAAAAAAGGGAAAAAAAAGGGTTCTACCAAGACAGAAAAGCGCTGCCTTCGGGGGGGTTTTTTTTCAGTCCATATATACATTGCAGACGAACCACTTGGCATTTCGGGCCTTTCAACTGGCTCGCTTCCAAACGCTGTGGCAGCCGCAAGAGTCTGCAAACGTTACCGAGCAGTCTCCCGCCCGCACCGGGAAAGACTGACTCAAGCTGACCGGCTTCATGAATGTCTTCGCTTGTTCAGGTCCCCGCGGAGGCCCACCGTGCTGCTGAGAAGTGCCATTATTAAACAGCCCCAACCCGACTGGATCTGGAAATTCACTTGGACGTGTTTTTTTGGTACGTGGGACCCGCGCGAGCAGACAGACAAGGACCGGTGGGATGCGCGCGCCAGCTGGCCCCACCGGTAGGCAGGAACACTGTTCTCAATGGATATTTCATCTGTTTATTGTTGAAATATCCAGGACTGCAAACCGTATGGCACAGAATGACCGTGCCGGGACCACAGGGCGCCACTGGCCGGGAGAAGGGGAAGTGCAAATGACAGCGAGAACGTTGAAACCAGCTCTCCAAAGGCTGCGTTCCCCTTTCATTAGCATCCAAGAACAAATGCGTTTTGACCAAATCAGACCACCGCTGCCATCGCCCCTACCAAGTAAATTGGACTGAAGCCGCTGCAGAGCTTCGCTTAGAAATCCAGATTTTGACCGCTAATGCATTTTATGGGTCCCTCTTGATCACAACTGGAAAAACGATGGCATCTGAGATCCAGAAATAACAGAACTTGAGCCCGCCTGTGAGCATCCAGCCCACCTGCCTCTTCCAAGGGCTGAGCATCCTGACCAGGAGCGCGCTCCTTGGGTGGGGGAAAAAGGACCTTTACATCCCGCATCGCTTCGGGAGGCAAAGAGATTAGAGAGTGTAGGGACATTTCAGAACAACTCTTTCTCCTTCCCAGGTCCATAGTGAAAACCTGCTCTTCTAAGGCCAGGGGATGGGGGAAGGGACAGGGCTGCTGCTGGGCTCTGGGGGCTTTTTGCTGGACACAGGGTCATTCCGCAAAACAGGAGGGCAGATGGGACGGACCACGGGCTCCAGCGTGCTCCGCGCCCCGGCTCTGTGGGATGCGAAGGGAAATCAGGCTCAGATCCACCTCCATCCTTAGCCTCTTCTGGACGGCGAATGCATTTCACATTAGCTAATAAATTGCTACATCTTATGTTTCTTAGCCTGCTGGAATGATGAATATTTTGGAATGTATTTTGAATGGTTCCCTGCCAGAGTCGAACAATCATCTAGAGATTTTAAATCAAAAGGCTGAAAAATGGAAACCTCTGTATTTCCACAAAGTTCATTGCAGTTTGAAATGCACAACTCCCAGCAGAGGAGGCAGAATAATGATTGTCAGAGCTCCTGCGAATTGGGGCAAACAAGGGACATGTTGGAAATGACAATCCCTAATACGGAGTAATAATCTCTGCCTCTAGGTGATGAATATGTTATAGGGTATCTGCTTATTGCTCCCCTTAATCTGGCTGAAATGTCAGATACTCTAACCTGGAGGATCAGACAATTTAGGGGACCTGTACAGAGATGCAGGATATCTCAGCCACAAAGCACTGCTTTCGGTCTGGTGCAGGACTAGCAGACAAATGCTGCCATTCTAGCAAAATTTAACAGAATTTAAGGCTTTTTAAAGGCTCTGGCTAACGAATCACATCCATTACCAGACTAGGCACATCCTCACCTAACAGAGGAGCATCTCAAAACCAGGAAAAGATTTGATGGCTCACCCAAGGTAGCACAGCTGAAGAAACACAACCATGCAGCCGCGCTGCGCCCCGTCCCCCTGCTCCAACCGCCGCATCCCGCAGCTGCGGGAGCCCAGGTCAGTTCATGCAGACGACCGGTCACCACGCAACGAGGGCCGAGCAAGCTCAGCACAACCCCAAAGCTTGGATGCAAAGTCTCCATCGATAAAGGAGACCAGTAAGTGGTCTTGTCTCATCGGAGCAGCCACAGATGGAGCAGCTCCAAGAAATAAGCTTCTCTCTCCCCGGTGGAGATGGGCTGTCTAGACACATTGGCAAAGCCACGCTGCCGAGTTTGCAGTGCTGCATCCTTCTTGTATACAGCCTGTCAAATACAGCAAATTCCTGTCCCCCGGCCTGTTAGCATGGGCATTTTTTCAAACTTCCTCGTGTCAGTCATGTCCAGAAATGCCAATTACATTTAATGAGAGATTTTTAAACAGTATTTTTTTTCCCTAGGAAAACATCTTGCAATTTTTTTCATCAACCCTCTGGCCAAATCATTTGCTGGTTATTTCGTTATGTCCATTTTTACTAACCATTAAAGTAAAAATAAAATAAGTTAAGTACAAAGTATTTTTAAGCCAAGAAACACTGGTATTTGAATATGAATTGCAACGGAAAACCTGGGAAAAAAAAGTTCTCCAAACAATAAAAAACTATTGAACAAAACGTACGGGATGTTTTTCACTAGAAAAACAATGATGTTTGAGCATATTTAGAGAAAGCATGCCTAGCCTCAGGGCCACATTCAACACAGTATATAAGTGTAGGTTTAAAACCATCCCTCCCTGATCCCTCTCCATTCTAATGATTCCTGATGAACCGCAGAATGAGGGCTGTTGCTCCAGATCAAAGTCCTCCTGAAATCACTACACAACCTTCCACCAGACTCAAGTTCATGGGGGTCACTAGCGTATATATTATACAGATTTGTCCATCATCAGAGGTCCTTAAAACGAGCTAGAGCAACGTGTGTCAGGACTGGCGCAGGTTGAACAGCATGTGCAGACTGGATCTTGCCCTGGGGGAAAGGTGGACTGACACACGACTTCGGGTCTCTGCCAGACTCGTGTCCCTGGAGCCCACACCATGCGCCCAGCTCTCGGTGAAGCTGTATTTGGGGGAAGAGCTTTGGGAGATGGCAACAAAACCAGCACAAAAGCAAAGCTGGGGACAGCAGATAGAGGAGCAGGGTGGGATTTGGCAGCCAGGGAAACTCCTTGGCTCCAGCTTTCTAAACAAGTGTGAGCAAGCCAGTCTGCTCCCCTGTGCCTCCGTTTCCTTCGTTGCTTTGCCCATCTGTTTAGACATCCCACTCTTGGAGGACGTGTTGTGCCACTCTTTTTGTTCATAACACATCTAGTAGTCCTGTACTTACAGGGGTGCAGACAAAAAGCAGATCACTTCAAAATAAACCAGAAGTGGGATGCATTCACATTACAATTGTGCCATTCATGCTGTTGAGTTTCACAGCACGGAGAATAAATTAACAGCAAGTAATTTAAACACTTTCAGTATATGGTATAAAGATACACAGCAGCTATTTCATTTCAGTTGCATATGCAAATGCTAGCTGGTGTATTTGTGAGTAACGGAGACCACATTTCCTAGCCATCAGCAGTGGTAACAGTGAGGCTCCACATCGATGCTGGCTCTGCTCTTAACCCTTTGCAGAAAAACTGTCGGTTTTGATTCATAAATGAGGGCAGGTGGACTTATTTCAGGTTAACAGGGCTCCATAGCAAGGTTTAATGGCACCCCAACAGCTGATGGGCACCACCATGTCCCTGTGCTGAGGCTTCCCCAGGGCACAGCTCCTGAAGCTCAAGCTTAGTCCCCTCTGGGTCAGCCACAGCCGTGGCCGTGTGACGGCGAGTGAGCACCGAGCATCGCCTGCACGGGGCCGCAGATCGCCCCACTGCTGCAGTGCAGCGGCTCCCTCTGCCTCGTCAGCCTACCAAACCCTCGTCCCGGGGCCTGGATGTCTGGATCGATTTAGACAGAAGCGGCCGTGGGATGGGCTTTCCACTCTGCTCCACCAATGGCATCCCTTGAGGGGACTTCTGAAATCACCTTGTCCCTAGGAAAGAAAGCTCAGCTGCTCCTGGCTGCTCACAGAAACCTTGAGAGCCTTCGACTTCACTTAGGAAATCTCCGCCAACCTCTTTGGTCACAGGAGTAAATGCATTAGTGAGCGTGCAGGTAACCCCCTGTCAGAGGTGGCTTCCTCCCTCCTCCTCCTCGTGCAGCTCTCCATACATCTCCCTGAAAGGGGTACTGGGGATGGACACCATGGCTCAGGCTGAAGGCCCTCTCCTGCCAGCCTCAGGTCCCAGCCTCGCGCTGGAAGTGCTGGCAGCAATGCCAAGATGGGACTGGTGAGCAGCCATGAGCAGCCAGACACGAAGCTCCTGGCCATGGGCCACTGCCAGCCTGCATCCCTGCAGGCACGTCCCTCTGACCGGCCCCAGGCCACTCACACCACCTCTCCAGGCTCCTCCTTGGTCACAGAAATTGAATTCAAATGGAAAGACTGAGATCCCAGCATGGGAATCCAGTGTCCTAATACACCAATAACTGTACCTGCAGCCTGGTCAGAGCCTGGATTTTCCGAGACGGGTCAGCTGGGAATACCCTGCAACTCTGGGCACGACGGACAACTACAGAGCGGTGCTGGGATCTCCCCTACACAGGTCCTGGAACATGAATATTGCTATGCAAAGACCATTACCACGCAACGTGGTGTAACAAATATCAGAGCACCCAAAGAGCCACAAACCAGCTCGGAGAGAACTAAAGCAGAACGGTCTGGTCCTGAAATAGGTCCTCTTTTTCTTTTAAGCGCAGCTCATTAAATGTTTGCTGGAAAAACAGAAAAGCATTTTCCACAGAGAAGAGGACATCCAAGAAAAGCCCTTTTGGACATAAATTGGCAAGAGGCTCCTGAGCATTTATCTTCGGCATAGAATGTGCTCTGTCAGGAGGGCTGTAACTAACAATACGCTGAAAAACATGCCACAGACTTCCACTGTATTTTATTTGGCGCTAAGGGGTTATTCCTCAGCACAAAGTATTCGCAACTGGCATCGGTTAAACGAGAAATTACAACCTTCAAAAGACCTATTTAGCGTCAGCTGCAGAAAGTACGGAATTTGCCATCGGCTTCGATGACAACAGAGTATGCCCCATAAAACGCTGCAAACACGCTCAGCTACAATGCTCGGCGCGAGCTGCCAGTTCAGCGGGGGGACTGGGGACTCGGCCCTTCCTGCCCCTTCTCAGGAGGCTGCCGCCTGCTTTAGGACTGGTGACACCCCTCTCCCCGACCCTCCGGCTCACGTGCCTGCCAAGTTCAGCCACAGGGCCTGAGACACGGCAAGCTGGTTTCTGCAAGGGCCTCGCAGAGCCGACAGGCAGCCGGCAGAGCCGACGGGCAGCCAGCAGAGCCGGGCTGGCACTGGCTCTAGCCAGGCTGCAAAGAACCTCTGAGCCACACAGCAGCATCTTGCTCCATTTGGAGCAAAATACCCCAAGCTCGTTAGCCCCGCAGCTCATGAGCGCTAAGGAGGAATAAGAGGGAAGTGTCTCATTCCTCTGTGCTGGGCGTTCAGCTGGGACAGACTGAAGTCAACAGCATGGACGGGTCGGGAGGGCATGGAACCCAACGGGTGGATTACCTGGCTCTGTGCCCAAGGTGGTGATTTGGAAGCTCCATCACCTCCTGATCCTGTACAGCTCAGCTATATCCCAGGACGAGAGACAGCTGTGCTGCCCCTGTCCCGCGGGATTATTCCCACCTCTCCGAGAGGAGGAAAGAGCTCTGCCAAACTCCCCAAACTCCCTCAAACCTCCTTCCACTCCAGCTTGCCGAGCGCTCCAGAAAAGGAAACCTCAGAGTCGGGAAACCTTCCTGTTGTTTGCTCAGGACGAGCACCGTGTCCACGCAGGAGCGCACGCGGGAGCGCTCTGTGGAGAGCGTGTATGCCTGGGGAAGGGAAGGACTGTCACCCGGCCAGCGCGATCTCGAGTTAATCTGGAAAAAGTAACGGAGATTCTCAGTCCAGAAACAATCACTGCCTCGGCTCTCAGAGTGGGCTCCGGAGCGGTCAGCCTGAGCTAGGTTTTCCTGCCGCACGCCCGGAGCCTGCTCCGCGAGCTATAAAACGCTCCCGTCCCCACGCTCTGCAAGAACTTTACTGTTTCCTTCCCCAGCCCGAGTCAGAGAGGCGCAGCTACGGCAGACCTACAAAGACAAGGGTTTATTGGGCAAAGACCCTTCGCTTACCTTGCCCTGGCAGGATAGTTAACCATTCACGGGACTCGTGCAGCAACAACAAAAATGAAAGGGGGAAAAGGAGATTTTTTGCACATAGCTGCAGCCTGCGGCAGGCAGCCTGCCCCGCATTAGCACGCGCTGTTCCAGCCTGCATGGCGTCTGCAGCCTTGGAGTTAACCCCTGCTCCTGCAAGCCCAGGAATTGTCACTTGGCTTGAAATTAAGTGTGCCTGTGAGTCTTTACTGGGCTGGGGGAGAGAGGATGGCTTTGCCTTGGCTGTACCACCCAGCATTGTCTGCGCACAGCGGGAGCAACCGAAACAAGACCAACCTAAACATTCACGGACCAGAAGTTGGACCCTCCAAGAATCGCACGATTGTGTCCGTAGGAGACCGGCATCAAGACAGGCTCCGGATAGACTGTGCGTTCTCTTGGTGCACCCTCTGCTTGTTTTTAACCTTGAAGCTGGCTGAGTCTCATCCTTCTGAGATGTAATTTTTTTACCCCAGGTTTTCACATGACCCCAGAATCTGGAGCTTAAAAAAAAGAATTAAAAGCCATGGTCCTTCAAGAAGTCACAGCAATGCTGAGACCGGACTTTGGTCCCGCTGTATTGGCGTGGCACATTCATGCAGTAAGTGACAGTCCTCCCATGAAGGCTTCAGGCACTCTGTTAGCGAGCCCGGCAAAAGCTGGCATCCTGGTAGTAAAGGTCTATCATTAGCCAGTTGGCCCAATTTTAGAAGCTGAAGTGTGACAGCTAAACCCATCTGCAGAGCCCTTTGATGCTCAAGCCGCTTGCAGCCAGGCGCCTAACTACAGCCTGAAATGCCCAACTTGAGGCAACCACACGGGAAAATCTCGGCCATTTCCCAATCCAGAAGTCAGACGGCATTTTCGACAGGGCAGACCCTGGCGTCCTCTCTTAGCTTTTTGTTGGGGAAAAAAAAGGCCTTTTAAATTTACTCTCCTTACACAGAGACTCACAGGGAGACCAAGCTAACATTGTCAAATGACTGTATCGGAATCAATGTTTTATTTCCCAACAGGAGGAAGCGTATCAAACCGCATGTCATCTGCTGCCGCGGGCTCGATCCTGAGCGAGCGCCTGCCGAATTCACAGTGGACACAGGGACCACTCCCAGCTTAGACACTGCTTTTACTTTGCGGATAGTTTAAACGTCCCTGATGAATAGAGATTTTTTCCTGAATCAAAAGCAAGACAAAGAAAAACCCAAGTTTTCACATAAATTAAACCCATGTAATATCTTGACCAAATCAGTTCCCAGCATCAGAAGGATTGCAGGAGCTGGAGATGAAAAGCTCCTGTTAAGCTGGAGAATTCATCCCCTCATCCCTGATGAAGGATGGATCGGTTACTAAAACAAATATTACATGTCATTCTGGCTAACAGCACTCTGATCTTGCCTTACACAAACAGGGGAGGCAAAAGCTCTCCCAATGATTATCATTTACGCACAGACGACTTCAAGTCCTCTTGCTTGCTGAGCCCGGCTGTGATATGATGTGCAGGTTTCTCCCGCAAACCTCTTCTGTTGCTCAGGCATTTGTTTTGCAGTTGCTCTGGCAGTTTTATTGCATCTACCATCCTGCACAGAGGTAATAAAATACTAAAACTCCTCACCCCTGGGCACAGGCTGTATCTTTCCCTGGTTACCTGACAGCCTATGGCCAAAGTCAGAGTCCCATCCTCACTGCCTGCCTTGGGAGACCTGCTGCTGCACTCACCCAGAGCCATGTCCAGAGAGACGGGTGCCCCCATCTACACCAACCACACATCTGCCCCGTAGCTCCACCACCAGCTCCACCAGCACTGGCTGAAACAGGCCAGGCTGCCCCAAAACAGCGCTGAATCCCTGCAACTGCCCGGGCCCCGGGCGGCTCTGGGGTATCCTCTCCCGCCCAGCAGGTCCTGGTACCCGAGCATCAGCCTTTCCAGCTTTCAGGTACAGCTTATCACCAAAAACTCCCCGTGCTTCCAGTTTTCACACAGAAGGGGCTTTGACTTCTCTCAAATCATCAGAGAAAATGAGCTTGGGAAATTTCAAGGCTTGAAACCCAAGCACTTTACAAAGTTACTACCATTAGTAACCAAAGGGGGAATAGCTCCTGCGTTTGCTAGAGCAGAGAGTACATTTGCAGGGCAGAGATGCTGCCCTCCAGCTATTAGGTCTCCTGCTGGGGGTCTTGCCTTTAAACTGGAAAATAAAGAAAGTGGGAAAGATTGTTGGAAAAAACCCATCGAAGATCTCTTCCCCTCTCCCGGCTCTCCCTCCTCCTTGCTCCCCGTCCCGGCTGAGTTCAAGGCAGGCTGTGTCCTGCTCAGAGTGCTGCTTGCCACGTTGGAGCGAAGCAAGTCGAAGAGGGGCCTCGGCCCTTTGAAGCAGCCACAACAGAGAGGACATCCTCTCCCAAGGGACACGCCGCGTGGGGCTGGCCCAGGCACCGCGACAGCAAAGCCAACGTGCAACGTGTGGCAGGAGAGAGGCAGTGACGGAGGAGAAGCCGCGGGCCAGAGCTTGCACCAGCCTTCCATGGGAGCCGGGCACTCGGAGAGGAGATTGTGTCCTTGGATGGGCTGCTCTGGGCACCGAACCCCTTGGAGGTGCCTTCAAGAAGGGCAGCCCAGCTTCCCCAGCTGGTTTCAACTGGGTTTCTGGAGAAATCGCTTACAACGCGACGCGCTCTTTGCCTCTGATCCCCCTGGCAGTTTTTGAATCGTTGGCCAATTTTGACTACAATTTGACAATTTGAACAGAAACTGCAAAGATAACTCAGCTCCTACAATTTTCTTGAAAACCCAGTGGCTCAGTGAAAGGAAAGAGGCATTATTAATGCTGGTGAGAGACCAGGCAGCCGGGCGAGCCCAAGCTCTTACAAGACGCTTGAGAATCCAGACCAGAGCACATCGCTGCTCTGCAGAAGTGAAAGGAAACCTCAGCAGAGCTCAGCCCCGATTGCACCGTGGACATCCCAACCTGGAGGTGCACAGCGGCAGGAGCATCATCGCCAACGGCTGCCTCCTTCACACCACACTCCCTCACCTTCCTCGGCGAGGCCAGAGCTGGAAGAGGCTGGAGCTCAGGACGGGCAGCCCGAGCCCCAGGTTTCAGTACGGCTGTGCCAGTCTTTTTAACTATTAAACCAAGAGAAAGCAGAGACCAAGGCGGTGGGGAGCGCAGCACCGACCGCATCCGCGTGCCCTGCGCAGGGAGGGTGAGCAGCTCACGCTCCTGCAGGACCCCGGCCACACCACACCATCCACCCGTGTTTCCCTCCCCTTCCCCGCTGCCACAGCCCTTTCTGTGGGCTTGGACCAGTAGATGGCACCAGAATAACAGAAAAGCCCCTCCGGTTCTGCCCTCCGCATCGCCCCAAATCCTCCTGCAGCGTCATCCCCCAAACACAACGGGGCACGGGGCACTGGCAGCACCCAATGGCTTTCAGCTCTCTACTTTAAAAGCCTGTTTGGAGCTGACCTGTACGAGGACTGCTGAACATTTCAGCAAACAAATTCAGGACAGGGGAGGAAAAAAAAGTCAAAGTGGTTTCTTTCCATTTTGAGGCTTATAAAATCTATTTTTTCCCCTCAACATAGATGCTGCTTTTACATGAAAAATAGAATCAAAGTATTTATCCAAAGCATCTGCTTTCTCCGTAATTACTTTAATTTGGAGGAGATTTCCAACCTTCAGCTGGAACTGACAGAAATTTCCTACCTGCTGCAGTTGAACAGAATCTGCATTTCTCAGTGCAGAAGCAATTCACCCGAGAAGTGCCTGGCTACATTTTTAGGTAGGAAGGTGCCCTTCTCTTTGGCTGTTGTGACTGCCAACGTTATTAAAAGAATGTCTAGTATTTCTTCCCAAGCAGCTTCTGCTGTTAGCTAATGACAACATCCTTGTCGCCGGTGGGTTGAGCATCCCCTCAACTCTCTCAAAACAAGCAACAGGACCAGCTTGGGTCGGGGTGGGCATTTCCCCCTGGCTCCCTCTTGCATGCCATGTGTGCAAGAATTTTTCTCTTTACAGAGAGGCTGCCCTAAAGCAAGATTAACAGCCAAGGAACAGCCTGCCACAAAATCCAGCCACATCACGGCCAGTTTAGGATGACCCTACTTGCATCCATGCCTTGTGGTACCTCCCGTCCGCAGCAGAGGATAGCCGCATTTTCAGAAGGACTTGGGCGAAGATGATGGTGGTCTCCAGGGACGCTGGCTGCAGCGCAGACGGGACTCCCCCAGTCCCCATCTCGGCTGCGAAGCATGAGGAGGTGTACCTGAGCACTGCACAGTGATGCCAAATGCCTTGGAGCCGCGGCCACGGCTCTGCCTGGGGGAGGTTTAATGTGCTCATGGAGGCGCCAGGATTTTTTCAGAAGCTTGAATCCTGCCCGGAGTCAATCTGGGACAAATTCAGAGACCTTCTGACTTTTCATACCCGGGACTGAGTTTTGAACGTGGCTCAGCCCAGCAAAGTTTTAAGAGGAGTTTGATTATTTTGATCTTTTCCCCCCGTCCCCATTACTAATCATACCAAAGCAAAGCGTAATTCCTCCAAACCAAACCGTTTGCCAAACCATTTCTCGGCACATTTTTTACTTAACAGCCCTTCTAGGAACAGAGCACATTTGGAAACCTTTTTCGCCTCCATTCTCCTTGGCCAACAGCGTGTGCACGAGCACGTGGCCGTGAGCACTGAGCATCAGTGCTGGGAAATGCCCAGCCTGGTGGGGTGGAGGAAGGCTCCCGTCCCCGCGGGCTCAGCAGCAGAGCAGAGGGCCAGCCACGAGGGCTCCGTACTATGAACGCTCCCGGGGGAGCCACTTTTCTGTGGCTCTTTAGCCATGCCTGGTTTCAGCGGGCTGGCGACAAGCGAACGCAAAACGGAGTGCAGAGGCAGGAGGCAAAAGATGGCTCTGACCATCGTGGCCCACCCTATCAATTTGGAGACCCTCTGTGCCACGAGGATGCTGAGCACATTTATCCCCCTCCCCACCATTGATTAGATTTGCAGCTCTCTCTGTTTTCCTCATTTTACCCGAAGCCAACAGCGTTGCGATTACAAGAGACACCGTTCACACAGCCTCTCAACCTGGCCAGAAATACCAGAAATCTCATGCAACAGCCTGTTTTCTTCAGAGCCGCAGTAAACTCAGAAGAGGTCCCGAAATACGAGAGCAAGTTGGGCTATTTTCGTGTCTGATGTTCGCCCTTCGTAGCTCTGCAGAGGTTTTCCTATCCTATTTCCTAACAGCGGGATTTTGCAGAGGGGATTGTCCTATAAATGAATGTGGCAGCTGGTTCACATAAGGGCCTGAGTTATGATCAGAGATGAGGACATTGCTTTTTTTCTGTATTTCTCGCTATGTTTTGGTTCAAACCTGTAAACAGACTCGCACCGAGTGGATCTGCATTCTCCATCTGGTCCAGTGATCCAATTTCCTGGCAGGAATATCCCTGACATCGAATTGCACAGGAATGCTGCAGCGCGTCCATCCGCCCCACGGCCAGAGCCCAGCTCTGCAGTGTGCCGGTTTCTGCGCGAGACCCAGCCATGGCGTTTCACCCAGTTACCCCGCTAGTGAGACCAGTAACTCACGGCTGACAAAAGCAGCTTTTCCAAATGGGCTTCCAGACATCCATGGATGGAGAAGCCAATGCTCTCCCTTATAGTTATTTCTAGTGATTACATCGCATCCCACAGTTAAAAAAAAATGCATGTTTTCTACCTCCTCTGAACGCACGTCTGGCTTTTGCTCCCAGCCACTTGCTCTTGTTCTACCTTTCTCTGATGGATTAAAGAGGGGGAAACAAAAAAACAAAAAAAAGACCTCTTCCTCAAGAGTCACGGAAACGGGGATTCAAATCCATCATCGCAAGTGTCTGGAACGACTCTCGGCATTACACGGCCCGAGAGGGATACATCACACGAGCAAAACTGCTCCCACTTGCAGTGGAGACGGGGGAAGCAGAGCAGAGAGCAAAGGCCTTCCGAGCCTGGAGAGCAGCGCTGTGGGTGTAGGCTGCGGGAACGGCGATCCCAGCACCACTGCCGGTGAGAAAATCAGGATTCAGCACCCAGCTCTGCACAGAGTGCTCCGACCCTCTGAGAACAAGGCGTCCTCTCCACTTTCTCGCTGTAACCTCCTCCAGGCACAGACTGTCTCTGGCTGGAGGAGCACACAGCTTTCACAAAGGCAGACATGAACCTGCCCAAACTGATGAAGGGCAGCTTTTTGGGGTGGTTTTCTTGCTAATCACAGACTAGTTTTTCTTTTCAATTACACCAGCTACTTCCAGCCCACAATGCCCAAGCCAAAAGGCACGTCAGCGAGCGTGTCCTTTCCCCATCTATATGCTTTTCCTCAGCTGGATGGGTCCCTCCTGCCCCACAGGCACCCCAGTTGAACACAGCACAGCAACCTGCTTGGAAAGCGGGAGAAAATTGGAGGCAGCACCATTGTGCTGGCCAGGACAGCTGAAACGCAGGGTTAAGCACACAGGCACATTCCCACTAAAGTCACGCAGCCACTGAAACTTGGGGAAGGACTCCCTTCCCAAGGCAGGACGAGCTCTATACTGTTTATTCCTTTACGTGTTTGTCTCCATCAGATCTGTGCTTGGGGTCTCCACAGCATCCTTGCACCACCTCTTCCAGGGTTTCCCTATCCTCACTAGACCTGGGAGCATTTCCCTACCGCCTCACTTACACCTCCCTTGCTGCAACAGAAGTAGGTGGGCTTGGAGATCAGTTTATATCCTCCTCTTCTTGAGCATAAGCACTTCTAAACTCCTCCTAAACTGGATGCTGGAGCTCTCCTTACTGCTTTTCTTCTCTGGACTTTTTTTGACTCTGTTCACGTCTTCCTCGACAAACAGTTTGCCCAAACGGAGCCCACCTGGAGCCCTCTCCATGGCTGAGCACAATGAGAGGACGCTCCACAAATGAGGCAGAACTACAGGAGATGCTGGGGTGAAAAACATCTGCCTCTCCTCATAAAGATGCAGCGTTTTACATCGAGCAGGAGAGTTGGTTCAAGGCCAGGCGAGCAGATTTGCAAAAGGCACGGAGCCACAGCGCTTCAGCGTAGGCTCCTTACGCTGAATTCATCCCTGCCTAATGCAAGGCAGCAGGTTGACACCAGCGGCTCCTGCGCTGCTCTCCTTACAGGGCACCCCACAGAAACGCTCTGGGCTGTGACGTGGGGCAGATCTGCTCTGTAAGCTCATCAGAGGAGCGAGAGCAGCCACGTCCCTTAGCAAGCCCAATTTCCCCACTGGGAATCACCGGTGGAGACAAGATGGATCCATCCCATCGGGCGCCCGTGACAGGACCTCGCAGAGCACGTCCCGTGGAGGACCAGCTCTCCTGCAGCTGGAGGGCTTGGCCGGTGGCGGGGCATTCAGAGGAAGGTTTAGCACCAAAATAGGTCATTAGCGAGCGACGTGGGGTTCTTCATTCTTCTCCAGGCCCCTCGTTTTCCTAAGGGGAATGCCTCAGAAAACCCCGTGGGGGGGGGAGGAGGAATTTACAGTTCCTTTCCAAAAACCAGTCTTTGTTTGTTTGATCGTTTTTTTTTAAATGATCGAGTAACTTGTGAATACATTTTCTGATGATTCCCACATCCTCCCAGCTGGAGAACGGCTCATGAACAGACTCCAAACTCTGTAAATGAGCTTGTTAGTCATAAGTCTTCAAACAGGCTTGATAAACAACTTTCAGCCTGCAGGATATTCATCAACCATTCTGTCTGCCTGGTCTCCCGACACTAATTTATTATTTACAATGAGAGATTCCTCTCCTAAATCACAGGTGATTGTTTCTTTTTACTGATTAACTGATTTTTTTTAAAGAAGAAACAATGAAAAACAAATCACAAACAAGCAACGCATCGCAAGTACTTATTCCTGAGCAATTCCCCTAGTTTCCATAAGATGTATCAGCAGTTGTCCAAATGAAACAAACTGTAAGTGAAGACCTTTTTGGCCAAACCTTCAAGACCAGCCAAGAAAAAGAGCGCGACCGTCCCAACCAGCCGCTGGGAATTTCAGTGCCTGCCGCCAAACGCTCCAGGGATCTTCCAGCTGACCAGCACGTGCCGCTCTGCATCCTTTGGGTTTGTGGAGAGTCCAAGTATCTCAAAATGTTCCGGAGATCCGAGTCTGCATGCAAAAACCTGCTACGGAAAACTGTTTCACCCCATGGACGGGTTCACGCAGCAAACACAACTCGCCCTGAGGGCATGGGGTGCACTCAGATGCACCTGAGCAGAAGGTGGGTTCCCTGCAGGAACAAACTTGCTGGAAGTTGCTCCAGTTCATGGAAGGGGATCTCCTCATTGCTAATGAGTTAATTAACACGGAAGGTGGTCGATTCCAGAGACAGAGGCAGATGAAATAGCAATTTGCTGGGGGCGATGCAGAGGGAGGAGAATCTTCCCAAATCACTGTTAAAGCCAAGCTCTTATACAACACACATCCAGCAGATTTCAAAGCCCCTATTTAGGAGCCAGGATCATACCCAGTTATATGGGTAGGAAAACTGAGGCACGGTGAGGTGAACTCGGCCAAATTATGGCAGCAAGTATACAGAAAAAAAGACCTCAAGACTCTATGGCCAAGGCACTAAGGCATTTTGGAGCAATAAAAGACAGTCTGGGTCATCTCTGCTGACGTTTGGAGGAAAAAAAGCCCCACTGTTTCAATTTAGATTTTGGGTGTAAGCCTTTTCTGGGTAGGCTGCTCCCAGCACCAGCAAACGCTGTACCCTACAAACCCTGCCCGGGGGTACCCCCAAGCGGAGTGGCCCTACACTGCCTGGGAAACACATGGAGCAGACAAATGCCCTCCCCAGCGGGCTGCCTTGTGTGTGTGCATAAAATCCAGACCTGCGTTTCCACCATCTCCTTGGCTCCCCATCCCTGATCCACAGAGAGGTACAGACTCCCCGTCAGCGTTCGGAGTGAAGGCAGCAGGATGCAGAGCTTGGCTCTGGACTGGTCTTGAAAGTTTTTTTCCTCTCTCTCACTGCAAAATCACCAATACATTTGCTCTGACAACTTCAAGCACTCAAGACCGGACAGACTGCGCTGCGCTACCAGCTCATGTCTAAAGACAGCCTTCCCAGTGCCAAATGGGAGCAAACACACTCAGGGAAGAGACACAGACTTGTCACCAGCTTTCTCTACCACTGTCAGCATGGGAGTCATCCATCCCAAGCAGGAACTTGGTGCTGGATTCACTAACCTCCGCTCTGTATCTTCCATCCAGGGGGAAATGCGATGCCGTGCAGGACGCAGAAGGACAACAGGTATGAAGTGTTACTGGCGTTTCAAGCCACAGGGTGGGGAGAGCGCTGCAAAGCTTTACGGGAAACCAGCCCAGACTTCACAGGGACAGGAGCTGCCTGCAGAGCCACCAGCAAGGGCAGCCCTTTCTGCAGCACCAAACCCAGAGCATTAACACTCTGTTTTCACTGTTACGGCTCAGGCACTTTTCCCTATTAAAGTCCAATCCATCCCCGCAGAGCCCCGACTCTGCTGAGCTGACATGGAGAAGTGACGGCTCTTTGAAAGCTGCAAGAATGATTCTCCCCCCCCCCCCCCCGAAATGTTAGTCATATTAGTGACACTTCCAAAAAAGAGGACGATTTCCAGAAACACTGAGCAGGTCTTCATGGCACGGCTTCGCTGGCACACCGGCTGCAGCTCAGCCCAACTCACCCGCCACTCATTCAGCAGCCACAAACACAACAAAACCGAGAGCAAACAGCAGACTACTAAAGGTCCCCATGGGTGCAAAACGTACCCAACCTTGACTGGTCCAGCACCTACACTGGCTACAAGAGAGGGCTGGGAGCTACTTGGATGCTGCCTTCTGCAGCCACCCACTCTGCTCCATCATCCCCAGGCACCCCGCTTTGTTCCCAGGTCCCCTGGGAACAAAGTGCTGGTCCCCTTCAGAGCTGGATGCCATTTTCCCTCTTCAAGCCTGCCCACTCAGCACCTGCTGCTGGCAATTTTGTCTTATCCCCAGATGCACAGGGCCACGGATAACTTTGGTTTTACTTTGGTCAAGGAGGCCACAGGAGAAGTTCATCTGCTGGTGGGCTCAGAGCAGGAAGCAACGTCCCCAGGCTCCTGATGAATTCCATCTCTCGGTGCAAAAGCAGTTTTGCTGCCTGAGCAGCTCATCAAGCCGTGGAGAGGGTCCTTAGCCAGATACTGAGCGGCTCTTTGGACGTTTGCCCTGCCCAGCAGTCTCGCTGACTGGCTGGAGTTTCTCCTGTAGGAAAATTTCTCTAGCCAGAAATGGGGGAAAATTTGGGTGGAATATGAACTGGATGCTGCAATAGGATGTAGTGACTTGTTAACAGCACAGCTGGCTCCCCTCACCTCTCTTCTAACGTTCCCTTCCAGGAACACAAGGCACCAGGAGGTCCCAGGCTGCCACCTCAAGGCAAATGCTCACTTCATATGGGCACGACAAATCCAGACTGTCTGGGACAGTGCTTTAAATACTGGCGTAACCTTTTCTCGGCCTCTGGAGGTGAGAGAGGAGCCCAGAAAGCTATGTAAGCTGAAGTAGATGCTCACTGGCTTGCTCATCAGGCTTCTCTTCCCAGCTTTGGCCTTCGCAGACTCATCCTTGCAGATGCCAGGCTTTCCATTGCAGGAGGTGGCCCTCAGCCCTCAGCTTCGGGATCACTGCTCCCTTCCCTTCCCAACCAGCATCCTCCAGATGTTCTCACTTGAAAGAAACTTCTCTCAAAATTCTACCACCATAGTCCCAGCAGACACGCAGTGCACCTCTGCTGAGTTCCCATCCCTACCTCACAGCATCTTCCAGGGCTACGTGGTAGAGGCCAGCCGGGTCCAGCAGAAAGAGCGCAGGAAGGGAAACGGCAGGTTAGGTACATACCACGCGTTTACAGATCCATGCGTGAATGACAAACATGAGCAGGGCCAGCAAATCCAGGCGTAAGAACTGCAGGACTGCCCTGGAGGACACTCGGACCCCTGGCTGTAAGAGTGCTGCAGTCATAACACAGAGTGACAAAGAACAAATCCCTACGGACCCATGCCATGGGGCTGGTGGCACCTGTGTCTATGCACGTGTGAGCTTCCACTGACATAGTCTATAACGCAGAGTCTCCACAGAGACTCTCCAGTGGCTAGTAAGAGGTTGAATTTATGCTGCATCTCCCCCTCAGGGGGAGGCACTGCTAGCATCCTTCTCCGCACCCCACCGGACTGCCATAAAACCCGCTGGGATTTCACACCCCTTTGAGCTGTCTGCTCTCCCAAGAGCAGCCAGCAGGTTTGGAAGGTATTTCCCACGTGCGGGAACAACGTTTTTTTCTTGGGGAAACCAGACAAAGAACCTATGCTCTGTGCTCCACCACCCAAGCACAAGTTGAAATCTTTCTGCGCCCTGCGCATAAAGCCGTGAGGACAGTTCAAATAGAAAGTCAGATCAGAGCCTTGGACAACAGCTCCTCCAGCCAGGCTGTGATGATTCTCACTTCACATCTCCATAATCCGCCCCGAAACCCAAGCCGCCTTTAGGAAAGGCAAGTAGGGTGGGGAACCAGCAATGCAGTGATTCATCCTCCCCAGAAACAGAGGCCCAAGTCTGGAATATTGTGACACTTGGTAAATACTCGTGATGTACTTCATTATGCAAGGGAGGACCAGCAGGAGCACAGCTCCCTCAGGGCTACTTATTATGGGTTTCAAAAACGATTAAATATATCATAAACAACTTGCAACCAGGAATAAACACCTATAATCCCATCAAGCCATTCTGTTGATGTCCAAAACCATGGGAGCAAACTCAGTTACCAGGAGAAAAAAAAAGAATATATCCTCGAAGGAACATGATCCTGTAATTCTGTGTCTGCCTTGTCAAACACTCAACTCTCCCAGTCCCTCCTGCTTATACTCTGTCCATGCTCTTGCTCTTTCTTTCCAGGCTTCCTAACGTCACGTATTTTGATGCATGTTGCACCTCTGCCGAAAGGCAAAAGGATCGTGCCCCTGAATGCAAACAGCAAAACTGTTTCATGCTTGCGCAGAAATATTCCACCGGCCCCCCAAAAAAAACCTTTTTTGCATGACTCAAGGCTGCTGGTCAAGTCTTTAAACGCTAATACTCATCAATTGGCATACATATAAGCAGTCCATTGAATTGCACGCAATGACTTGTGTGAGTAAGGATTGCACAAATTAACCCTGAGATAATATTTTCCCATGCGATCACTGCTTTATACATCACCAAAAAGATGGAAAATAGACTGGCTAGTAGTGGAAACTCGGTGCAGATGACAGAAAGCTGATGTTCATTAAAAGTGTTCTAGCAGTTTAGACCAAACCTTTAAGTTTTATGAGAGATTTCAAAATCTAATTTTCATGGAAATGTTTTCATTACGTTAAGAGAGTGGGGGGGGAAAAAAAAAGTAAAAACCTTCAGCAAAATCTTTTTCAAATTAAGAAGTTGGAAGCTTTGTGCGGATGGATTGAAAACACAAATACCATCAGCAAATTATGAGACCATGAGAACCAGGAAGCAAAACTGATTATGATCAAAAAAAGTGAAATTCACAAACAAATAAAAGTCAAGTTTCACCCGTCAAAAGGCAGGCAGCATGGCCAGCACTCGCAAACTGAGTCAGCTCCCTCCTTCAAATTCACATGGCTCTTTTTCCTTTGTTAATAACACTACGTTGTCCATTTTCGTTTGATTTTTGGTGCCTTTATTTTTATTTTTTTTAAGACTCCAGTTTTATGACAAGAGTCACATTTCCATCTTTTGTCTGCATCCAGAAGCTCTAGAAATTTATGTGAAAAACACAAAATGTTTTTCCACTTCAAACTGTAGAATTCAGGGATGTAAGAAAAATATTCAATATTGTGAGTTACTTGACGGAATAACCATGCACCAGTGAAATTAAATAAATATGCCCAAGGAACATAAATGGAAAGAACTTCATCGAACTTCTAACTGCTCTGTGATAGTTATCTGTCTGTTATTCAACCTTTACTCTAGTGAACACCGTTCGCTCCTGCAAGAAGCCTCTAGGATACACGCAGTACAACTGGCACGCGTAAAGATTACTCCCGCAAGAAAAAGCAAGCTGTTGTATTTTTCTCGCAGATAACATAAACAACAAGTGCCTTAAAAATAATATTGATCTGATCCTCAATTTTTCCACATCAGTTGCTGGAAGGGGAGGACTGGTTCTGGAAAGTCGTTCTTGGCAGCACCTTGTAAGGATGCTCACCGCTGCCCGGGGGGTTAAAGGCACCGGCCGGTTTCCCTCGCTCACCCTGGGTAACCTGTGGACACCAGCAGCCAGCTGCTTCCCGCAGACTCTCCCTTTGTCCATCAGCTATGCAGGACAAGAGAGGAAGAAAAGAGCTGCTAGATTTAATCAATTTACCTTGCTTCCCACCCCCCCCCCCACCCCCGCCTTTCTACTCTTTGTACATCCCCGGTCTACAGCCTCAGCATCTTCTGGGAATAAGGGCTGTGTTTTACTAACAAAAGAGCCACTTAGTACTTCAAGATAAAGCAGAGGTTTGCAAAGAAAACCCTGCAGTTGTCCCCGGTGCTTCCTCTCACGTTCACCTTCCACGCGACTCAGCAGCCCAGAACCGCTTTTCACATTTCAAAGCAGTGGCAGAGCTTTTCCACCTCTTTTTAAGAAAGCATATGGTTTTTTTGTGAAGGGTGGGGAGGCACAACACTGCAGACAACCTCAGGATCAGCAAAAAAAAAAAAGAGAAACAATTCAATATTTACGCACACCCTTTTACTCCTCCAGCAACCTCACTTGTTCCGATTAAAAAGAGGCAATTAAAGCATAAAGAACAGCCATGTGGGAGCAGACCAAAGGTCCTTCAGCTTAGGATCCTGTCTCAGACTGCCAGTAACGACAGAGTCAGAGGGTATAAGCCCAGGCAGCAATGGAGCGATCTCTGCCCCAGCTCATCCTTCCAGTCTCTGAGACTTGCGGCTCCCTGAGCCGGACGCTGCCTCCATACACTGCTGCAGTGAAAAGCCATCCTCAGTCCTCCCTGAATTTGTCTCGTACTGTCTTGAAATCATTTCTACTCCTGATCTCTGCAAAATCCTGCGGCAACAAGATCCATCACCAAACAACGTGCCGGCTGAGAAAGCCCTTCCTCGTGCTCTCAACCACTGCCTGGGAAGAGGGGGCTGAAGCCAGCGCCGATGCTCTGCTTCATCCAGCCTGAGCAAAGAAACTCACCTCCTCCCGGCCGCCCCGGCAGGGTTTCTGCTTCCTTCGGAAGGAGCAGCAGTGCCGAGGGGTCACGATGCCCGCCGAGACAGAATAAGTCGTGGGGAGCCGCAGGCAGCCTGTGCCCCAGCTTTAATCGCGAACGAGCCCTGACAGCCCAACGTAACCTGCCAGCCTGGGAGAGAAGCGCAGCCCCCAAACTGCCATCGCTTTTATACTGAAGAGAAATTAAAGGACAGTAATAACTTCAATATGCAGAACTCGTGCACGTACTGGACCAAAGCAGGGTTTATCCATTCCTCACAAAAGAAATCTGAGCATAACAATTTTTCTTTTGCTGCTCATGATTTCTCCGCATCATTTTATGAGCCATCAACAGCGAGACTCAAACAAACCAACAAAAAAAGCAGAGGTCAAAAATACCATCTTAAAAAAAAAAAAAAAGAGCTAATAGCTTACCAGCTCTGGATTTGGAGAATTAACCCTGCTCAGAGCCACAAGCTCTGGAACCCATAGGCCACCGACAGGTTTCTGCCACCCCCAAAGAGCACGGGAGCAATAGGAGCCGATTGCCTTTGCTGGGAAGCTCAGGGGGTCTCCTCTGCTGAGTTGGGACCCGCATTTTCATCCCAGTTTTAGCCGGCGTCAGCAAAAGCCCTGCTACCAAAGCAAGAGCTGGTTGTATCTTAACAGGTGGTTTTGCAATGAAGAGGAACTCCGATTGCAAAGTCTTCCTGGCCAAGCGGCAGAGGCAGGGAGGTTTGCTGTGAATTGTATCAGCTTTTAGGGTATGGTTTTCAGAGCTACAAGTTGAACTAAAGTCAACGAGCGTGACAGCTTCGCAGCACCACTGAAAAATCAGCTCCTTAATATGCTGACAGTTCTTCCTGTAAATATTACAATCACAGCTACTCCCAGGGATGTTGTTTTTTTCTTTTAATAAGAGAAACGTTTTCTCCTGGACATCTTTAAATGAACTAGTGGTGAAATAGTTCCTTCAATCTCAGATGTCCAAATAAAACCTTTTGTCATATCTGTGTCAAACTTTTTCCCTTAATTTTGGATTTAAAAAATAGCGCAAATAATTTGGCTTTTCACTTCAGTTTGGGGCAGAAATCAATGACAGACTAGCTGACTTTCCTCCAGGTTGGAAGAATATTTTTAGTATTCTTGAGACATTCCACAATTTTCCAAACGGCTTTTACCTTCTCTCCCTTAGTAACATGGAGAATAACCGAGCCCTATGTTAGCTCTTCCACTGAAACAGCTCTCATTTTTCACCGAGAAAAGCTCATACCTCTGTAGCACTGCCTAGCTCCAGCACAGTCCTTTTCCTGCATGGATTGCAAAACACTTCACAAAACACACGCAATTGGTGGGGAAACTGAGGCACGGAGATGCATGGGATCTGCTAAACGCATCAGTGAAAGAGCCAGAAAGCCCAGATGACAGCTCTGCCCAATAAACCACGGAGAATTTATCCCCAGTATTTATTTTTTTGTTTACTTTAGAATACTTTTAAAACTTTCTAATTCACCGCAATGGCATTAAAACTTTTACAGCATTCAGAGAACTTCTAATTTATTTGAAGCTGTTTGGTGCCTGCTTGGCAATGCTGGCTGGGAAATACACCCTCAGGCTGGGATTTTTGGTCCTTTTCACGCTCTAAGAGCAGGGTGGGTATCGGGGAAACACAGCCCCTCTTTTCCAGCCTGACCCAGATAGCTCTGGGAGCTGAGCAGTTGGCAAGGGGCAGCACCAGGAGTAAATCGGGTCCAAATAAAATATGATAAACGAAAACGGGGGAAGGAATAGAAGGAAAAAAAGAGTTGTCTATGCAACTTGATGGTTAGTATCTCGGGGACTCTCTGGCCGCAGTATTGTGGCGCAGGGAGCTGAATCGGGGGGGGGGGGGGCGGGGAGCAACGATCACTGCCTTCTCCGCTAAAATATATACCTTTAGGGTCAGAAATTGCATTTTTCCGGGTCCTGGAAAGGGAAATTTTTTAAAGCAATCTCCCAGAGGCGGTCGGTCTGCCAGCTGCGCCCCGGTCCGGTTCTCCGGGAGGGACGGGAGCTGCTCCGGCAGCCGCGCACCGCTCGCTCCCTTCCCGACCGCACTCCCGCAATAAACCCGCCTCGGGATGATGCTTCCCCGCCCGCAGAAAATGTCTCGCCGGGGTTAAGCTCCGGGATCCCACGGGTGGTAGTGTAAGGAGCGGCTGCTTTTTGGAAGGCTCCCCCCCTTCCCCAGCCCGGTTTCCTTCGGGATACCGAGAAAGCCACGTCGGATCCGCGGGGAAAAGAGGGTCGAAGGCGGCTGCCGGCGAAAGGCGGAAAAAAAAAAAAAGCGAACGAAAACGGCAATTGCAATTTTCGTTCGCTTTCTTTTTTTCACCTTTTGCCGGCAGCCGCAGGGCAGCCGTCCGGCGCGGGATGGGGGCTCCCTGGGAAGCCAGCCCGTGTCTGCAGCCGCGGACCCTGCCCACCCCACGGGAGACACGGCGGAGGCGGCCGCAGCCAGCCCTTACCCGCAACGAAATTCGCGGCCAGTCCCTGCGGCCGGGGATATATATATTTTTCTTTTTTTTTTTAACAGAAAGCATAGGGAGGGTAAAGGGGGGGGGGGGTTTGCTGGCCCTACACACCCACCTCACCCCGCTCCGCCGCGGCTCGCCCTTTCTGACAGCGCTGCCCTTAGAAAATAACAAGCGGTTCTTGGAAAATGCCGCGCAAGCCGGCGCCCATCCCCGCTGCCCTCCAGCCGCTGGGCTGTTGTTTTACGGCTATTTGCGTTCCCAAGCGAGGACCCGTTAGGACAGTCAATTCAGAGGCAGGTCTGCGCCCTGCCCTGCCCGCCGGGCCCACACCGGGAGAACCGGGGCTCGGGGAGGAGGGGACCGGCGGTTCCACTTTGCAGCCGCGCACGCACCCTCGGGCTGTTTGAGAGCCGCGATGCTCCGGGCAGGTCGTCGGACAATCGGCCGGTCCCCATCCAGATCCCCGAGCAGCTTCCCGGCGTCCCGCAAACCACCGCGCCCGTCCCAGCTCCGACGGGTCGGAGGGACGGGCGGACGGATGGATGCAGGGCGGATCAGCCGCCTGCCGCGCCTCGCCCCGTCCAGCCAAGCCCCGTGCTCAGCCCTCCGGCGGGCGATGGAAAAAGGGGCTTAGCCCTCCGGCCCGATCCTGCCCGCCCCGGCTCCCAGGGCTGTTCTCCTCCGGCTCCCCCGAAGGGAGACGGAGCAGCGCGGCGCGGGCCCCGACGGGCGCGGCACGGCGGCGAAGGGCAGCTCGCCGCTCCCCCTTTCCCGGGACGCGGCTGGGGGAAAACAAGCGTTTTCGCAGGCCGGCGGGTGCCGGCTCCGCCGAGGGCAGGGGGGACGCGGGCCCCCCGCACGGGCACGGCGGGGGAGGCCGGCTCGGGGAGCGGCGCGAGCCGGCCCAGGGACCGACCGGCGGCTCCTCCGGCCGCTTCCCCGCGGGAGCCCCCTCGGGGCCGGGACCGGCCGCCGCGGCTCCCCCGGCCGCCCCGCTCCGCTCCGCTCCGCCCCGGGAGCGCCGCGCACGTGGAGCGGCGGCAGCGGCCCCTCGCCCCGGGAAGGGATGGGGGGGGTGTCCCCGCACTTACTGTCCTGCTGCGGGGTGTCGCTGCCGCTGGTCAGCCCAGGGGACTCCAACAAGCTCCGGCCGGGCTCTCCGCCGCCCTCGTCCGCCTGGGCGGCCACCATGTCGCCCGCCTCCTCCAGGTCCAGCAGGTGACTCACGGAGAAGTTCTTCTTGGCTTGTAAATTGTCCAGGCCGGCGGGGCCGTCGAGGCGGGCGGGCAGCAGGGCCTGCCTCTCCATGGCGTGGGCATAGCTGGACGCCATGGTGTCGAGCGGGGCTTTTCTGCCCTCGCCCCCCCCGGGCGCCCACCGCCCCCGCTCCCCCCCAGCCGCCGGCCCTTTGAGGGGGGATGCGCAAGGACCGAAGGGGGGGACCGGGACGGGACCCGACGGCGGCGGGAGGGGAAGCCCGAAGGGGAACGGGCAGGGCCGGGCTTAAAACATGCCGGAGGGGAGAGGCGGCGCGGCCGGCTCGGGGCGCCGGGGCGGCGGCGCGGGGAGCTGCCGCCGGCCGGGAGGCGCAGGGTGGCTGTGGGGCCGCTGGGGCGGGTGCGCCCCGTCCCTCCGCCTCCGCTGCCGGCGGCTCCCCTCCCTCCGCCCCTGCGCTGCCCTCCCCTCCCCTCCGCCCCGCACTTCAAACGGCGGGGGCGGCTCCGCGGCGCTCCGGCCGCGCCGGGCACCCGGGGGAGGGCGGCCCGCGGGGCCCCGCCGGGACGTGGCAGCGGCGCGGCCCCCCCGGGACGGGGGTGGGCAGCGCCGGCCCCGCCGCGCTCATTAGCTCCTCGTGGGGGGTGGCTGGGGGAGCCCCCGATTAGGGGGCGAGAGGGGTGCAAAGGGGCTGTGGGGGTCCCCCCCCTTGTCACCCGGAGCTGCACCTGGAGGAGAGGGTGGGCACAGTCCCGGGGAAGGCTCCCGGGGCAGAGAAGAGGAACAGAAGGAGAGAAATAGTGAAAACGAGAAATGCAGATGAAAAGGTGACAAAGAGAAATGGAAAAGAAAGCATGAACAGGAGAGAGGAAAGGAAAAATAGTGAAAAAGGAAGAAAAGGCACAACAGAGAACTAAGAAAGAGAAGACAGACCAAAAGGAGAGCAAAAGCAAAAAGGCAGAAGAGAAGCGGGGGGGGAACCAAAAAGAGAAACAGCAAAGAGAAAAAGACAGGAGGAGGAGGATGCACTCAGAGCTCCTCAGGCCAGCAAGCAAAGAGGTCCCAGCAGTTTGGCCTGGCCCGGCCAGCCCCCGTGGCCAAGGACAGGTAGAGGTGCAGGGAGGTACCCCCGGACCCTCGCTGGCCGCAGAAGGGTCCCGAGGGCAGCAGGGCTGGCAGTGAGGGACAGGGTCCTGCGGGCCAGAAAAGGCCGCTGCGTTCCCGTGGCTGGAGCCTGGGCTCCGAGCTGCCACAGCCAGCCCAGAATTTCCATCCCCCCTGATCTGGGGAAAGAACATTTGATGCCATCAAAGGACTCCAGATTGAAAACAGATGTGCTTCCCCAAGCCTCTCCATGCATTTAATTAAGGCACAGGCATGGAGGAGACATTTTCATCATTAGTTTGCTTTCAGGCCCCCCCCCCCCCCCCCCGCCACCGGTCCCGGTTTACCCTTTGCAGTCTCAAAGACACAAATGAGCATGGCAGGGCTGTGGGGCTCTGCTGTCCCGAGCTTGGGGGCAAGCAAAGCTGGCGGGCACAGGCAGGAAAGTCCAGGAAAAGCGCTGGGGCAAGGTTGCACACGTGCACAGAAATGTGTGGGTGTACATACACCTAAAACCACTCTGTGTACACAGAGCGGTGTGTGCCTTGTTGATGTGGCCCTTTTTCTGCATGTGAGGGAACATTTGAGTGTGATGTCCTGCAGTACGTGCCCACATGTTGGATGGGGAAGGAGCTGTGTCTTCACAAGGGTGTGCGAGGCTGTATCTGGCTGGCTTTTGTATGCTGGCACCTTGTACCCTGGCTCTCAGGGTCTCCAGGTTTAGGCACAGCAGGGTAGGTGGATGTACGTACTTCCATGCTCTGAAGAATGGTTATCTGTACACACCCCTTGGGCTGCCCAGCACATGAAAAACCCTTTTCTCTGCCTTTCCTAGAGATTTGACTGCCTTCTTTCTTGGTGAGCTGGGTTTTACCCTCTTTCTCCCTGTTCTCCTCCAAATGGATGTTGCAGCTGACCTGGCTGTTCCGAGTGGGTGCTGGGGAGTCCCAGCCATAAACATCCCTTTCCACTGGGGAAGGCAGGGCAGGCTGCTTTTAGCCCCAGGTAACCTCTGCTATGGGGGTGACAGCAGAAGCCACAGAAACCAGAACAAGAGCTCTCTGTGCCACCTTCACCAATATTCTGACATCCCTGCTAAGTAGTATTTATTCTTAGATGTCCCCATGTTTAAGGGCATCCTTCAGATAAGCCTCTCTCCCAGCCTCGGAGTTTGGGAATGCAGCCCAATACCAGCAGATGCCTTGGAAAGATGGTGGGTGAAAGCATGTTGGTCCTGTGGGTGACCACATCAACACGTGTGCATCTGCTGCAAAGGTAGAGTCTCTCCTGCAAGGCAATAAAGGGGCCCAGCTCCAAGACTGGCTACTGTGTCTTTACCCTGAAGTGAGCCATAGGTGCTCCCCATACCTACAGCTGAACAGCAACATGGGATGCCAGATTCACATTCTGGAAATGGCCTAAACACCTCCTTTTCCAGATGCCTCCTGCAACACAACCAGACTTCTGTGACTGGGTGGGAGAACTCTGCTGAGGAACAAGATGAACCCAAGGGAAACTCTTCCAGCTTTGTCTGTCTCAAAGGAAAGAGGGTTAGAAGAGTGGGAGGCCTCCAAGACTGCACAAAATACCACAGGGCTGTGGCTCTTCTTTCAACTTTCTATGACCAGGCAGGCCCCAGGCCAAGGCACACCTGCAGTGTAAAAATGAGCGTGGCAGGACCCCCCTGGGCTCTGAGAAGGATGGCGACTGTGTTGCCACTTCAGATAATGAACTGCCTCCCTCCCTAGATCTATAGTGCCTTTAGGACCAAGCTAGTCTTTCAAAGCAATGCTGCCTTGTTCTGCATGTGCCAGAGGGCAGAATTAGCGCAGCATCCATGATACTCCGCTCCATGGAGAGCATGGTTTGCCTGTGGGAAGCCTAAGGAAGGTAGAAGTAGAGATAGTGCCAGGGAAAAAATCCCACCAGGAGAAAGTAGTGGAATATGCTCTTTGTAGCAGGGTGTCCTATCGTACTGGGGATCAGCTTAAGCTTGAGGGAATGGGTGGGATGGGTGAAGGGACCTTGTCACATACAGGAAATAAGTCACATGAGAAGTAACTGATGGACCAAAGTGGCCCACAAAGATTATGAGCAAGAGACAAACAGAAGAGAAAGAATCAGAAAAATGAGGAGAGGGAGGGGATGAAGGACATGCTCTTTAAGCTCCTGGGTGAGCAAGCCAAGGGGTCCCAGGGCCCTACATAGCTGCAGAGTGCAGCCTGCCACTAAAACAGAAGTAGGACCATCTTTACAGGACAAGCATGGAACATCCCTTTGTTAGCTGTTTTCTTTAACTTAATTCAAAGTTTTAGAAAAGTACAGGCAGATATTAGCACCTTACCTGAATGCTCAGGGGTATTGCCTTCTAGTGTTCATCTTCTCCCCCTCCAGCCACCGGCAGTGAAGGCAGAAGAGGATGTGGATTTGCCACCCATCTCAGATGCATCAGTTCCTTCCTGTGCAAGCGTCCAATAGCCAGCTCATGCACTCGCTCTAGGGTCTCCAGGAGTTTCTACAGGATAAATAGCCATAGGATGGGTATGAGCCACACCACGGCCTGCTGTAATCCAAATATCTCAACACACTTGCCCCTGTTTCAGATGGGGAAACTGATGCAAAGGCAGCTTGTCCTCAGCAGCAAACGCAAAGCAGAGGTGATAGGATACCCCAGTTCTCATGACCCTGAGGCTGCAGAGGACTCCCATGCCACAGATGGCCCAAGACAGTAAATGCACATACCATTTCAACATCCCACAGGCCATCAAGTACTTAGTTAGACATCTATCTCCCACCTCACCACTGGCCAAGCTGAATGGATAGCTCCCGTTCCCGACCATCCTCCTGTCCCACCTTTCCTCTCCAACGTGCGCCTGCCTGGCAGCTGCTCACAGCCCCATTCCTCCACCCTCCCAGGCTGTCCAGGGAATGATTGCCTCCCGCTCACACTCCCTGCAAGGGAGGGACCTCTGAGCCTCTGCTGCTGGGGGGAGAGGAGAAAGCCCAAAGGTCCTGAAATAGCCAGGAATCTGCTAGGTAAAGCACTCACAGCTGAAAGGCCAAGCTGCAGACAGCAGCTAGACCCTAGTTTGGCCCTTCCTGCTCCCAAAAGTGGTTATCATTTTGAAGGACATCAGCGAGACTCACCAGCTGGAGCCCTGCCTCAAAACCTATCTATCTCTTATGCTGTGACCATATTTGATGCTCAGAGAAGGTGAGGCAGAAACCACAAAACCACAAACTCTACCATTCTCCCTCCCAAAGCTGCATATCAAGAAAGGGAAAACAAAAGATCTGCGCCTCTGCAGATGACCAGCACATTTGCTTCTGCTTTCTTTTCTCATAGAAAATTACAAGCTCAGTCTGCAGTGTCAGTGAGAAAATCTCCAACTTGAATATTTGCTCCAATTCCTGCAATTTCCCATGAAATCCTGCACTTGGAAGTTCCTGTGGTTCCCAGCTCCAATATATGGGCTACCAAAGTATGCTATAAGCCCTTAGAAATGTTCCCCTCACCTTCTCATCTGTCTGAATAGGGAGCTTCCTAGTACGTACAGCCACATCTTGGTGACAGCTTTCAGGTACAACAAACAGGAGCTGACAACCTTCCCAAGGGTCTTGCAGCCAACAAGAAATACTCAAAGCAGATGAGCAGCTGAGCAGCAGTAACATCCCCAGGGCAGCTCACACTCTTTGTAGTTGGCATTAGTGGGATGCAGGAAGGCACCAAGCACTGAGTGAGCCAAGCCTTCGCCTGCTCTGCTGCCACATTCAGCTCTTCTGCACCAACCACCACATCACATGCCTTTCCCAGCATAGACTACGCACTCGTTTCAGGTGCCCTAAATATCTTCTCTTCTACCTGAGTTTAAAAAAAAAAAACAACAGGCAGAAGAACCTGTGGAGGCTGTGACACACAGGTGTGGATTCTCAGCTGTCTAATAATATGGCTCTCAGGTGAAGCATTTTGCTCAGTGAGGGAAAGTAGTTTAGGTCTCTCTTCCCTACCTTATTTTCATGAAACCTGTCAGCATGTAATGTCTTAGAGCCCTTTTTCCATCTACCAAATTTGTTTCATCCTAGCAGTTTAAAAATAATATTGCAGGAGGGCAGCAGGGAGAAGGAGGAGCTAACAGCCAGTACCATTGCACAAGCTTGTGCCTTTAGGAAACCTGACCAAAATGCACACACAATTTATTATTGCTCAGCCATTCTGAGACACGCTGGGTACCCTCCGGCACCACTCTCCTGAGGACCTTGGCTGGATGCCAGCAGTTCAGATGGGTGATTCGGAGGACAGGAGAGCACAAATGGCGCTTAAACCTCTCCCAGGCCCACAGCGACAGCCACTTTGGAGAAGGAGCACTCCAAGATAGACCTCCACCCCTTTGCACCCCAAAACATCAGCCACAGCTCCTTAGGGGCAAGCTGATGAGAAGCATCAAATCAGAGCGTCTGTTTACTGCTGGCCACTTCTCAGGCTGTATCCATACTGTCCCGTCCCTTTGCCCAGCCCAGTGATATCCCCACTGCTGGACTCTGTTGCTGATGCCCCGGTGCTGGGGAGCCAGACCAGAACTCTGCTGCCCTGGAAAGTTTTCCTCCCATCACCCTGTCGTGCTGGTTCACTGAAATGTCTGGTCTCAAGCCTCTGCACTTGCTCTGCCCAGGGTTGAATAAGAACTATGCTGAGCTGGATTCAGAAAGCACCTGCAGGAACACATGTGTGCCTATAGGTGTATCACCTTACACATGTGTGTGAGCATTTGGGTATGTATGCACACACTCAAGTCTGGAGCCAGACTTCTCCCCCACAAACTCCTGCTACATGCTTGGGCCAAATCTCCATCTTTTCTTCCTTTCTTCCCCACGTAGAGGTGTGTTATTAGGTCTGTGGGGATCAGGTATTCTACAGTCATTTCAAGCTGTAAACTCAACATCAGGGTTTCTTTTAATCCCAAACATCTTGATATCATCTGGAAATGCCATGAGCAGTTTATAATTAGGGTTTAGCATGCAGATTAATACCAGCAGCTCCAGGGTGAACAGACCATCAGAGTCTAATCAAAGCTTAAATGGGGCAGCAATTTAAAACTGAGATTTATTATTCCTCTGCATAATATTTTGAACCAGGGGCTGAGTTCACATCACACACAATCATTCCTGGAAGTGCTATCACATCTCCAGTCAGAGCGAGGTGGCTTGTTACTGGTTCATGGGGGTGATAAATACTAGGCTTCGGGAACTTATTTAGGAATATCGCAGCATTGACACAGTACGAGATTTAGAACCTGAGGCAGGAGAGCACTTGCACACATGCACAACGCATGGGGCTCCAGCCCCACATGGATGGTGGGGCATGGCCATGCACTTACATTTTTTTTGCTGGGTACCAGTTGTAATAAGGGAGGTGGCCCCAGGATACCAGCTAAGGTGTTCTCTGTTTGCCATCTCCTGTGGCCACGTGTGGGTGGGGGTGAGGAAGGATAGGAAGGTATGTGTTACTCAAGGGGGGGATAAAGCCACTTCACAGCAACAGAACCATCACGGGAACTGGCACCATGCAGCAGGGCTGGTGGCATGCTCAGCTAAGGGTTGGGGAGGGAGTTCTGGGCCAAATGCAGCCAGGGAAATCTCCTCCTGAATGGTATTTCTGCAAAGTCCCACCTGGATGGCCCCTGGAAGTACCCCCCAATCTCAGAGGTTTGATTTTCAGGGTAGGGGCAGCTGGGCTGTCTGTGCAGCACCTGGGCTGGAGTTTTCACTAGCAGGGCTCCTACCTTTTCAAATCTGCCTTGCTCAGACCTTCCCCCACCCAGTTAGGGCTGGAGCCCTTCCCTTGCCGTGTCATTTATAAAACACAAGCGGAGGAGAGGGCTGGGAGAGTGGAAATTTGTTCATCAGTTTGTCTGTACAAGTCCCAGTTTTTAGATTTCAAGACAGAGTTTCAACAGTTGCCACCTAGCTTTCAACAGAGATGACAAGCACATCCACCCGCTGGCAATGGCAAGAACTAGTTTCCTATTTTCTTTTTCTATAAGCTTTCCACCAAGTGGAAGAGGGGCTGTGATGAAGGGAATGTCCTCATCTCCAGCCTGGATGGTCTGTGGATCTGAACTAGAGTTCAGCTCTCCACGTCCCTGGCTTTGCTCTTGCTAGGGCTATCAGCCACCCAAGTGGCTATCAGCTCTGCCTCTGGCCCCGGAGGCTGCCTCTGTGGGAGGTGTGTGTCAGCACTGCCCTGAGAATATCCCAAGGGTCAGCACCATGTCTGAGGTGGAGGGAGCAGACGACACATATTGTGGCCTCTCAAGACAACATAAGATGGGGGTTCATGGATTCTACCAGGAAACTGCAGCAGTATCAGTACAAACATCTCCCCACTGTCGCTTTGCTCCAGCAGCCAGGAGCAGTGTGAGCACGGGGTGACAGGGCCGAGTCCTGCAGGTGAATGGCGCTTCATCGCACTAAGCCTGCTCCATCCCCTTCAGGGATTTCAGTGGGGTTACCTGCCTCAGGAGCCAGGTCTCTGCCTAGTAAGAAACCAGGCTGTGGCCCTTTCAGGTTGCTTGCTCACCTACCATGGCTACCTGGGGGCCACCAGCAACCCCCCCGGCCAGCTAAACAGAGCTAGGCAAGCTAAATTAGGGCTAAGCCGCATGTTCCCAAGGGCTCAGACTTGAGCTGGCTCCAGAGCTGGCTGCGTAAGGAGCCGCAGGTTTGGATAAGCCAGCCGTTTAAGCGGGGTTTTATTACCGGGCAGGGTAACAAAAGCACTCAGAGGTCACCCGGGAACTTTAATCAGCACCAAGGGTCACTGGATAGCAGGCTAGGCGGGAGGAGGGCAGGGCCCAGGGCACGCAAATAAATAAATAGATGTATTGAAACCACCTCCGTTCCTCCAAGTGGTCTCCTCTCTCTTGCCCCTTCTCCATGCACATTATAAAGATCTCTGCTCTTTACAATCAGACGTTCAAATGGCCCTAATTTCCCCAGCAGAAACGCCAAGATCTCCTGCAAATTTAGCTGAGAAGTTTATCCACAAGGTTTGGTTGTTGTTTTTTTTTAAATCCCTCACTGCTGGAGATGAAAGTTCAGTCTGCTGGACTGCTCTCAGGCTGGATATCAGATATCCCTAACCCTGGAGAGAGAAAGCGTCCCACCAGCTTCTCTCCCCTGCAGGAAAGAAAAAAAAACCACGCTCCCATAATCAGAGTCTGGGCAGACAAATTGGCACCACTGTTTTTGTCTTTTCTCCCTCCACCCCCCTTTCTGGAAGAGGACTAACCCTTCGGAGCACAGTCACAACTCACAAATATTTGTGGGTATTATATTGCAAGAGGGAAAAAAATTCCAAAAGAAGGTAACTGTTAAAAGCTTAGTCCCTCTCCCATGGAAAGCAGCTTTATGCATGTCCATAAATCTCCTTTGTAAGTGGTCATTAAAATTGCGTCTTGTTTAATTTTCTTTTTTTAATCTCGTTTAAACACTTTTTCTCATCTTGCAAACGAATGATGTCATTGGCAGGCCCAGTAATGAACTGAAAAAAAATCAACTTTCTAATGTTTTGGGGGCTCTCTCAAAAAGCAAACATTTAAACACCACTCTGCTAATCCAGCCAAATACTTAAGCATGTGCTTAACAACCAACTTGTATTTAAGTGCCTTGCTCCCACGGGGACATCTGTCCACACTCATCTTCATGCACAAAGGATGTGCTTAAAGTGAAGAGCATGTTTAAACTGTTGCAGGATGAGAGTCCCTGGGCCTGGCTGCTGAGCTGTTGAACTGCTCATTGCACGAGCAACACGAGGTGACGGAGACCCCACAGCTGCTGCACGTGGGTGCCCTGACCCGCTCGCTGATGGTCACCGGTTGTCCCTCTCCTTCTGCAATCTTGAGACTGATGTTCTCAGGGTTTCCTGCGTTGCTGATTTCTTTCCAACGGTCAAGCCCACCTCTTCTTTTTGCCCACTGTCCAAAGGACAAGGCTTTCTCCAGATGCCACAAAGCACGATCATCACTAACCTGCCCGGCCCTTTGCTTCACAGATATGCCCTTGACACCCAAAACGCTGTTTGGTTGAAAGGCTCCTTGCCGGATACTTATGTTTGGTTTGGGTATGTGGCTGGGGTTTTTAGGTTTGTTTTTATTTTTTTTTTTTTTGGAAGCCGTTTTAATGAAGTGGAAGCAAAACCAAATAGTAGGCTGCGCAAATGGGGAAAAATAAATGCAAAACTTGAAAATGAATAATTGGCATGGTTTTAATTAAAAAGCGGTTAACTGTTTCGGGGCGAAGAGCATGGGTTTGGGTTGACACCGTCTGAACCCTGGAAAGAGCACGTTAAGCTGTTCACCATACTGTGGGTTAAGAAAATGGGAAATAAATACATCCCAGCCACTTGGAAAACTAAACCATCTTTAGGGCTCAGCTGTAAACTTTCTTCAGCAATTTATTAGAGTTCCAGAAAACACTTGTTGAGTAGCCTTGGCCTGTAATAAATATCAGTCCTTGTTTGTTTGTTTTTGTAATGGGAACAAAACCACATCTTTTTCTTTCTAAAGTGGATAATTTAATTACATGGCAAGAAACACATTCATTGTCCGGAATACCCAGAGAAGATTGCCACGAAACTTGCAGTTCAGTGGAGAGAGGAGGGGAACAGAGCCAGCTGATACCCAGAATCAGTTTCAGGGAAGATTTCCTTGTTGGCATGTCCACTTATGCTGGAGATGACGGTAGCACTGGGATTGTCATTACAAACAGGAGGCGGAGACGGGTGCCTCTGTGTAAGGCAGTTCTTACCCCAAAGGACGTGGAGCACTGGAGGGGCAAGGCAGACGTGATCCACAGGGAACGAGGGACAGTGAAGGGAAGGGACTTGTCTGGGCCACACAGCAGGTCCGAGGTGGCAGGGGGAGCTGAGCTCCAGCCCTCCGTTCTCAGCCTGCTGCTTGTGCTCACGGATTTGCGATTTCCTCCACAAAATGCAAACCCCAGGTTTCTGCCTCCGCCGCCAGCAAGGAGTCTGTCGCATCCGTGTGTCAGCCCCGCTCCAGGAGCCCCGCTCAGCTGCTTGCTGACATGTTCTGTCTGCCTGGTAGGGGCCTCTTTCAGATCGGTTCCAGTAAAATGGGTGTTGTTTGAAGGCAGAAAACCACCTTTGTCCTGCATCTCTCATCTGATCTCGTGTTCTCCCTCAAACCTAGCTCCAGTCCGAAAATATCAATGTTTTCTTCTAGAGGCTGAAATGCTTCAATATTTCTTGCTCTGCAGGCTGTCACCCCTTCTGTGGAGACTTGTCCTGGCCTCAATGGTAGGAGGCAGATAGTGGCGATGATCACAAGTACGTCTGGAGGTGACACGCTATGAGAACAGGGGGTGCTTGTAAGCATCCGTCCCCTTCTGTGCCCCCATTTTTGGGAGCCTGCCTTGCAGAAAGAGAAACAGGAGTCGATCCCTTAAAATCAGTTCTTGGTGGGTTTGGTTCGCCCACCCTCTGCAGGCAGCCAAGCTCGGGGTTTAATACTAGAAAAGTCTGTGAGCTGAAAGAGCTGAAGGGGGGTACTATCCAGATAAGCAATTACCGAGTGCGCTTTCCCAGGGACAGCCCAGCAATTATGGTCAGCAATAAAGAAATCTGACGGTTGTCAAAACACAGACCCTCATTCCTCCAAGCTCTTCTTGAGGGGCACAATTAGCGTGCTGATGTGATTAAAGCCACGTTCGGCTCTGCGATAGGAGAGCCAGATGCACCCAGATAACTCCTCCGAAACCAGCCGCTCGAAACCGAGGCGTTGGTTACCTGATTTGTAGCCAATCAAGTAGAAATCAACCATTCCTGTCCACATAGCTACATCATGCCGTTAAACAGCCAAACCCTCTTCTCTTACATGTCTTTGAGGGAGATGAAATCCATATGGCCCAGAGAGTGAGCGCAGGCTAGGGATGGAAGGAAGGACAGAAACAGCATTTCTTCAGGACAGAAGACAATGGAAACGTTTCCACTGATTCCAATAGGTTCTGAATCAGCGGCTGCAACCAATTTTCCTCCTAAATGGACTTCCATATGTCTAAAAAAGTCTCGCAAGCACTGGAATTTGTTACAGAACAAACCTGTACTTTATTACTCTGCTCCCCGACTCTGAGTGTTTCTCCCTTTAAATTCCTTGGTCAGCCATTTCTGGGCTTTCGAGAAATGCATTCACTTCTAAAGCAAACATTTTCCATGAAACAGAGAAAAGTCTCCCCCCTCTGCCCCTAGGCTTCACTTCGCTTTGCTGGGAACTTGTGTCTTCAGCTTCATCAGAAAAATAAGTGGCTCTATGTGCAGAGGAAAGCACGGGGAGGAAATCAAGTTCACCAGACCTGAAACCTTCTCTACTTTACAGATAGCCTCTGAAACGCAGATATTTGGGCAAAAGCCTAGCAAAGCTGATTTTTACCAGAAATTTTCCATTTTCCACTTCTCTAAAAACAGAAGAGATTTTATGTTGCCCTCTTTGTGACAGGCATCTTTAAAGATTTTTCTATTTCCTTCTTTCATTAAATCGAAACAAAAATTGGCAGAAGTGGACTTTTTCATTTTCATCAAAAACTGTTTTGTAGGGAAAGAGAGCCACTTTCCTGCCCATGATATCTGTGCCATGTACTACATTTAAAGGGATTTAGGAACCTATGTACCATTTTCAATAGCGGTTTAGGCACTACAAGGGACATTTGCACGACCAGCTTCATACCCATATTCCAGTACTATCAGTAAAGGTTAAGCAGTTAAATACCTTTTATCTTGCCCTGAGGTGTCAGTGAAAGCCAGGCTTTCTACAATGTTTTGAAAATATGTCTTAAGTTTGATTAAGTTCTTAAAACCTAATAGAATTTTTAGAATTTACTCCTAATGCTCTACTGAAATGGCCATAAACATTATAGTTTTCAAATTCATCTATCTGAGCAAAAATATTTTCTATTTCCTTGCAAGAATGAAAACACAGGAAGAAAGTTTCAAAGCAACTCCCCCAAGGAACATCCCTAAGGCCCCATTTAATTCACAATTTTAAGACGTTTCTAAGCTTCCAAGGTATTTTTTAGTTGATGTTAACTTTAGTTTAAGGGTGTTGTTTCAAAATGAAATCTCAAAACATTTAATTAGAAAACAAAGCCAAAATGCTTGGATTTCTTTTTCTTCCTTTGCCAGAAGTTCGTCAAGCTGATGTGAATTCACAAACATTTTCAGCCAACCTAAAGCACAATCTTTGGCAAATAAATAATTTGCCTAAAAAAAGAAGTAATTGTCCCGTTCTAAGAATAAGAATAAAATCCATCCGTGATTTTAAATGCTCAGACTGAACAATGATGGAGTATTTGCCCTGACGATAGAAAAAGAGAAATAAATTTTGCTTATTACTTTACATATATATTTATACACATCTGAAATTTATATACATGCACATACACACACGGCCCTTTCCGTCCAACATGAATGTTTTCAACACAGAAAAAGTAAAGAGAAGAGATTTAGTGCTGATTAGAACAAAAGTCGCACTGTACCTTACGGATTTCAGCATGTCTCATTAAAACCGGGCTTGAAATATACATATCCTTTAATAAATAAAGCTTAAGGTACATAAACACTGCAGCGGATATAAATTATTTTAACCGAAGTATGTAGGGAAAAAAAAAATTACTGGAACACCATGATCCAGGGCATTTTACAGTAAATTGGACTTCATCAGCGGTTTTGCATTTTTATTTGATTTTGGAGTTCCTCCACTAAAGCTGTAAGTTTTGTAGAGTTTATTTCACACCTTGTAATTTAAAACGTTACACTCCATCGAAATTCCTCTCAAAAAAAGGACCCGAGTAATTAATGTCTTTGGGCTCAACGTTCATTATATCCCACTAGTGTGAAAATTCATAAAAATAAGACATGGGATTAGGAGCTTAACAGCCTCACACATTTGCAGAGCTGCTGCATTGGCAAATACTTCTCTGCCCGTTCGGAGCGGAGCGCTTTCCTGTCTGCTCTCATTTGTTTCGTTGGATCATCCGAGTCTTTAGAAAGTGCCTGAAAAGAAACCTCATGTCTTGTGCTCCTATTTTTTCTTGGAAGCAGATAAATAAAAGGGGTTTGGGCCATTTCTTCCCATGCTCTTCTATTTTCTTCATTTCGTGGCAGGATGTGCTTTAACTCCTCATGGAGACAATGGGAATTTTGGCCACTTGCAGCAAGGGGACTCCAAATGCCCTTGGAAAGGAAGCAAGACCTGGGTTTTGATTACTGAGAGCTGAATCGCTTCCTTTATGAAAACGCCCTGGGTTCTCCTCCCTGGTTCCAAGGAGGTGGAACAGCTCCGGGTTGGATCACAGACTCCGTTTTGCCCTTAGCGGATTCATAGATACAGCGGGTGAATTTGTGCAGTGAACAGTAACTTTGACCAGAGTTTAATTTCGGAGGGACATAAACCATTCACAAAGTTGGGCTGAATTTGACAAGCACCTTTTGCCAAAAAAACAAACAAAACCAACAAGCCTAATACAGGAGGCTCTTTTTCAAACTTCAAAACATTTCATTCCAAAGTGTTTTCAAAGCAAAGAGGTTGACTTCATGTAGGTGTTTCTGAAATGAGCCTTTTGGAGGTTTTATTGAAAAACCTGACTTTAGAAAAAACTGAAATTAAACTGTAAAATGGAACATTGTGTTTCAGATCAAACACTGTGTCCTAGGTTGACTCAATATTTCTGGTTTATTTTATCTTTTTTTTTCCCTTTTTTAAAGACTGTCTTGGTTCAAAACAAACAGAATTGCTTCATTCCCTGGTCCCCTCCCCCAGGTATCTGAATTTGACCACAGTACAAAGCATCCTTTATTCACCCAGGTCGCAGTCATTCACCCCAGGACATGGCTGACCAGAAACCCTAAGGAGTAGATCAGCACAGCTCTCCCTGCAGCTCTGGCTACTCCATTTCCTTCTAAACCGGGGAATTCCTATTGTGCTGAAGTCCCTTCCAGAACTGAGTCACTCATCAAGGCTCCCTCTATAGCCGACGGTGAGAAATTCCAGACCAAGATCCTTAGGACAAGCCATACTCTGAACATGCCACTTGATTTTAGAGGGAACCAAGCTGTCCAGTTTGGACTCGGAGATACCTTAAGTGAGGGGATGTGAAGTCTGCAATAGATCTACTCTTGGGCAGAAAGTATCACTGGAATTTTGTGTTTTCATTACTGCACGTGGCTGTGAAAAGGAAAACCTTTGTCCAAGATAGATCAGCTATTGCATCTGCCCTGGAAATTAATTTGTCAGCAGCAGCTGGGAAAAGTGCATCAATGTTCAAGTACTTTGGTGCCTTCTGATGTTTAAGGTCACATTCGCATTACCTTTCTGCCAAGCGCTTTTTGGCTGTAAGACGGTGCACAATCACCGATCCAAGGAACGTCTTTTCAGGAAGTTCTCCAAAGAAGAGCACGCCAGAAAAAAGGCCCATTTTATTTTATTCCGCACAATTTTAAGCAATACAATTAATATAACTGTTTTAGCATCCTAAATGAGGTTTACACATTTTACCCCATGAACAGTGCTTCTAACTGAATGCAGTTAGCATGCTCTTTGGGAAAAAAAAAAAAAATTACACATATCCTTTGAGCTTAATGAAAGAAGCTCCTACCTCCAAGCTTGATCTGGAGCCTGTGTTGCAGCCTCCCTTTGCTCTCCAGCCCTAGAGAGCTGTTTTGCGCTCAGAGCAAGCCACCTTCGCGGCGAAAGGGCGAGGGGACTCTAAGAAAACATCAGGGTCTAAGAAAACATCAGGGCTTCCCAGATGGGTGAAAACTGGGAGATCTCTCAGCAAAGTTATTCTTTAGTTTGATCAAAAAATCTGTCATCACGTACTCTGGCTGGTGAAGAGGTGATAAAATCATTCAGCTTTGGGACATGGAGCGGTTCTCTCAAATTTAAATCAGATGGAAAGAGAGACAACTTGTTTTCAAAAGTAGTTAAGGCTCTCAGCAAGGATTATGACTCTTATCATTTTCTTGTAGTTGCAAATTGAGCGTGTTTCAGAGTTCGAATATAGCAGTAAACAATCACCATACTTCTCTTATGAACTTACTTTGCATCATAGCTCTGTCTCCTCATGAGGACAACAACCAGGAAACCTGGTGCTGTTGTCCATGCGAGCATGCAGCGATCCAGTGCTTTGCTTGCTCTGAGGATATCTACATGAGTTGACGCACAAGCATGAAGATGAGTCACAGATGGCTCGATTAGTGTTGGAAACTCAATGCAGATCTGAGCAAATTTTGGATGCTTCCCACCACGCATACTTCACTCCCTGTCTCACTGCAGAGCCTGCTGTGCAAATGCTTTAAAGGGTAACACAGAGAAAGGGCTGTGCCTTGGGAAGAGGAAAAACCATTCTCCTCAAACACAGTTAATGTGGCAAGAAGACCCAGGTTTAAACTGCAGCAGTGGAATTTCCAGTTAGACCTTGGAGTAAACTTCTACTGCTGAGAGACAGCTTCTCCATCGCTGCAGGGTGCAGAAACTATTGGACAATTATCTGTCAGGACAGACAGGGTGGACTTGGTTGCGGCTATGAGTTAGAGGACATCTTAAGATCCTTTCCAGTTCTGTCATTCCAGAACAGGAGGTCACTCTACCTGCACCTTAATCTTGCTTGGAAGGTGCACCCCGAAAAGATGTAGTCTACAGGTCAAGTTCACACACAGCAGCTACTGAAGTAGCAATCTAAGAAATAACACTAATATAACCTTTCAGCAGGAGCAGAGCTCACATTTCTTCAGGGAAACATCCCCACGAGCATCACACATACCTGCACAGTTAAGCAGTACCGAGACAAAGTTTTGTTTGAGGGTATCCAGGACTGGATTAAAACTGCTGTGACCCCATGCAGCAAAACACTGATGCGGTGTATACCACTCTGCCTAGTCAAATTTATCCTCTGAATTGTTATGGGGTAACTTTAGTCCAACAGAATTCATGCCAGATGGGGTATCATATGTCTTCCTGCAGCCAATGTAAAACATGAAGCCAATATAAACAGTATATAGCATGTTCTAGCTAATTCAACACAAAGCAACAGTGTGCACACACCTGATCTGGATCATATTTGTCCTGCCAGGTGATTTTGCAATACACAGACTGAGTGTTAATGATGTGGAATCCTAGCCCCATCTATTGCCCTGACAAGTCCTCATCTAGTGTTTCCTGCTTAAAAAAACCCCTCACGTCAGTTCAAGCTCACGTGCAGCATTCAGAGATACTAACACCGTCCTGACAAGTTATTCATGATGAGTTTTCCCACTTTCAAGCAATCAGGCCTACAAACGGAGCCTGTAGGGAAAGGGATTTATGCCTCTTAGTAGAGATGCAAGAAAGAACATTGATGTTCAGCACCAGTACAGAAAACCACCCAGCAGAAGAGTCTCAGCCATCAGCTCTGAGCAGTGTATGAGACAAGCAGCCCTTGATCTGCTCTTGGCAATAAAGCCCACTCATAGCCAACTGTCCAGGCTAGCGGAGCTGTAATTTGAGGCAAGTCCCCACTAACCTGAGGCTTTACATCACGTAGCACGCAAATCCAGCACACCTTCTGTGCCCAAGGCTAGGCCCTAGCAGGGCTTTCTCTCGCCTTTGGCTATAGTCATCACTCATGCCCTCCACGTCTCATCAGCTCCACTGACCACCTTGCAGTGATGTCCTCAGCTAGGGCTCAACATGCAGGATGTACCAACGCACCCTTGTCCTCCACATATAGGCTGTTGTGTCCTCTGAGAGCAGCTTCCCCTTCAGCTGGGGTGAGGGCCATTCTGGTACCCCCATTGCCACAGGCAAACCTGCTGCCCTCTCGTAACCCAGCTAGGATAGTGGTGTTGGATTCACCTCCACTTCAGAATGGATGCCACAGCTTACCTTAAACACCCCAACAGGCCTGGCATGCAAATGAAGCCAGGGCCATATTCGCTCGCTCTCCAACCCATATCTCCAACCCTACAGGACAATTATCCCTGGCCTTCACATACCTCTCTGCTGTGCCCTGATTCTTCAGAGCCCAAAGCTTTGGGCTTAACACTAGAGACTGTCATCATGCCTCTTGGCCTTCAGATCAAGGCAAGGTCTAGAGATGCCACAGGCCCATCTCCTGAAGGCAGTGCAGTTACCAGGTGAGGGCTTGACTAAGCTTGACTAAGTTTATACAGCAGGAAAGTGGCAGTGGCACGCTAACCCACCTGACATAGAAACACATCCCAAATGCACAGTCGTAAATGCCTACAGCTTGCACAGAAAATGAGCGGCCTCTCGTTTCAGGGTTAGCTGGTCATTTCTACCACAGAAACTCCTGTGTCAGCACCTGTAGGTATTTAAAATTCTCTAGCTTTCTTGTATTTGTTGTATCTATCTGCCTTCTGGTTTTTTGAGCCTTTTTGTTAGATGGTGCTGAGTTTTCAAGTTTTTCTCCACAGGGATGAGGCCACCAAGAGACCCACAGTGTGGACAGCCAGCCAAAACTCTGTGGAGATGGGATGTGAGCAGATAGGGTGTGGGGAGAAAGCCCTAGAGGGAAGAGGGAAGATCTGGCTGCGCGAGGTTTAAAATGACCCTGAGAAAATCTTTAAATTGAGAGTTTGGTAATACTGAAGGGGTGGAAGAGGAAGGAAAATTTTAGAGAAGAGGAGGAGGACTTCCCAGCCTTACTTTATGTTACTGATAGCAAGGCTGTGTCTAAACAGACTACCTCCCCTCTCTGAGCATGGAGTGACTGCGGAGGCGATACCCAAGCAGATGTGCTGCAGGACTGCGCGGCAGGTTTCCACCCGGGCTTTGCCAATGCCTGTCTCAGCACTGATTATAAGGAGCAACCCCACTATCCAGAAAACAAGGAGGCACAAATTTTGCAGAGGAGCCTGGGGAAGTATTGTCAGTGCATCTCTTTGAAGGACATAGCCCTGACAGGATATTTAGCATCTTTTCCTTCTGATAACTACAGTAGCTGGGAAAGGCAAACAGAAGAAACCCAAAGAAACGTCAGCTGTTCTTCAGGTCCAAAGCAGAAGCAGGAATCTTCAAGGCCAAGCAGGACTGGGAAACAAAAGCTCTGAGTTGAATTAGTCGTGTACCAGTCGGTCCGGTAAGAGAAGCCAAGTTTCTACCTTGCACGGATTCCCTGTGCTCTGGTGTGCAGCTGAGCCCCTGCCGTCCACAGGGTAGATGTTTTAGTGCCTGGCTCTTTTTAACTGGCACATGTTAAGAGCTTTGAATTAACAGGTGCATAAAAACTGTCAAAAAACACTTAGCTCTCAAGACAGTCTGTCGGTTGTATTAAAAATATGGTTTTATGTAACCACATTCTCTCAACACTTGCTGGGTATTACGGCATGGGAAAGTCACTCGCCCTTTCCCAATGAAAGCAGCGATGTTTAAACGCTCCCGCAGAAAAAGAGAAAAAGAAAGCAAATGAGAAGGGCTACAGTTCCTCTGATCTTGCCAGGGAATTGCTCCTGTTTTCCACACTAAAGGTAGATTTCTTCCAGCAAAATAGGACCGGCCTAAAGCTCCAGTCTAGAGGCAAGCACCCCAGCAGGTCAAAAGGCCAGTGTCTTGCAGCCTTACTGAGCTGGAAATGAGGGATTTTTGACAACTGAATGGGAAGATGTCTCACTTTCTGACTGAGGAGGTGGTATTTGCTATAAGCGTGGTCTGTGATTAAAAAAAATCAGAGTTTAACAGAGGTTTAGAGCTAGGAAAAAACCTATTTGTGCCCATGTTTCAGAAGAGTTTAGAAATGGTTTTAGTTCTCATTCTCCCCTCAGTCATGAGTCCCGAACATCTGGGATCCCAGAAACAAAAGCATCAGGTTTCCAGAGTGGAGAGAGTTGTAAGACACAGGTCCAGGAGAATTTTTAAACCTCTCGAAAGCATTTCTGAAATCAGTTCCCTTTTAAATATGTGGCAAATACATTAAAGTGGGCTTTGGATTAAAGTTTTACTGCCTCTTGATAAAAGCCATTCGCACCTTTGATGTGTTTGTGGATGGCAGCCATCCCAAATGCCTTCCCCAGGCCTCGCCCCCATCAGGAAGTCTCCCTCTGGCTCTCTCCAGGAATGCCCAGATGGGTTATCATCTGTCACCTCTCCAGAGGTGACCAATTCAAAACAGCCACCTCTGGGGTCGCAGACACAGTAGGTGAAAGCAAAGATTTCTGATTGCAAGCGTTTAGGGTGCAATGGTGAATGTAGATAAAGCGTGTGAGAAGTGGGAAGAACAGCAGGGACCTGGGCTTCTGAAACTGGCTGTGAGTTTAATCCTACTGCGTTTTAATTCTATGAATCAAAGCACTTCCAGTACCACCCTGTGCTCACCCACCTTCTGCTCAGCCTGATGGCTCTGAGAAGCCCTGGTTATTTGCCTAGCCTGCAGGAAAGATGGGTCCAGGAAGTTTTTCGGCAGCTGCTGGAAGGAGGAAGGGAAACTGGTTGAAGGACAGAAGGAGAAAACGTATTGGTGGCTTGGGGGCGTTTGAGTAATGAAGGACTCCAGTGTTGTGGGCAGTTGGGACAGAGGAGATGGACTAGGCTTTGCAAAGCAAATCGTGATTCCCCCCCCTATGAAACGCAGATTTCAAGGATGAAATGGATGTCAAGGCCAGAAAGGAGCATCATGAGTGTCCAGGCATGAGCCGGTGCAGCTGCCAGGCCAAGAAAAGTAGCTTCTCAGGTTCTGCCAGTGAGAGCATCAGAGGGACTGTCACTGACAATACCAGATATGCTGAGCAAGTCCAGGAGCGGGAGCCTGCCTGCTTGGCAGCGCTGGTTTCCTGCAGAACTGGTTAATGTCAATGAGACTGATGAACACTCCACAGTAGTTAGGGGATGCAGTGGGATGTTATGGAGAAAAGTCCATCGCTAAATATTTTGATTTGAGGAACGCAGAAAAGAAAACAATTGGTATTTTAGCAGACGGGAAAAAAAGATCTGGAAGCAAGAAGAAAATCCTGCAGAGAACCAGGCATGACTTTTTAAAACAGCTGCAAGATGTTCTTCTTGGAGGATCAGAGAAGCGTGTTGGAAAAATGCTGGAATGGACCTGGTTCTTTATGAGCACATCCTCATGCCAAATAGTACCAAAATGTGGGACCAGCTGCAGCTCACATGATAGCGAAGCCAGAGACACAACCTCTAGGAGATCACCAGCACTACAGACAATGAAATATGCACAATCGGCAACAAGAGTCATCACCTGAACAGCTACAGAACTACTCAAAACATGATGCAGGGTTTCGGGTGATATTCAGAAACCTAATCCAGATCCAAATTGGGAAGAAGATGATATCTGAATTGGATTAATCTTTCCTTGGGACAGAGGATCTGTCTACACTGGAATGGAAAAAGTCACTCGAGCCTGCAAAGACACAGCTGTTTCACCCTACCTAGCTCACACGGCAAAGACAGTCAGTATACTCAGCCCGGATTTCAGCACAGACTCACAGCATGGGTCTCCAGTGAGTTTATAGAGTTTGTTGCCCAAACTAACAATCTGAGGGACAGCCAGTTTGTGACTCTTCAGCCATACCATACACAGCCAACAAACACTTCTAGTGGAGTACTCTTGCTGGGCTGATGGCACCTCCTAAGTCTGTGGCAGTGCAAAAGGTTGCCCTTCCCCATGGAGAAAGGAAGGATGCAAGATAACAGGGCTTGCTGAGACACCATCTGCAGGATACCTAGCTCCATCCTTTAGTGAAGGAGTCACACCAACAGTGAGTCGCACCAACAGTGAGTGCTGCTGCCTAGGAATGACTCCCAGGGCTCTCCATCCCTTTAGCTCTCCTGGGGACACGGTGGTCCACAGCCATGTAGAGGCAATGGTCAAGAAGGTCAACTGCCCTTTAGCTACATGGGTAGGTGGCTGAAGGGCTTCTATTTCTGTTGCTGCTGGACCTTATAACTGCAGTGCAGCCAGGGCCTCATTTGGTATCGATTGCTAGCAAGACGCCTTATGACATTGCTAAGCTTGAAGTTCATGGAGTGACTCTGTCCTTTGTTCTACTACCTCCTTTACTGGCTCTTTGAAGGAGGAAGCTGTGTATGTGAAATAACTCAATGGGGGCTCCTTCAGGTCTTTTACGTACTAATGCAGAAGCAACACGAAGTCAGCAATTATGCATTTGGACCTGCTCCTGATATGTGTCAGTGAGACCTTGACTGCTGCTGTTCCGTTATAAACCCATCAAAGTATTTGTTGAGAGTTCCCAAGCCACAGTGAGTTCAGAGCAATGCCTTCCCAATGAACGAGCAGACTGAGATCTTGGGCTGAATTTGGCGCTGCATCATCAGGGAACGCCCACAAACCAGAACAAAGACCCATTACTGCTCACTGCAGAGAAAAGAAACGTCAGAGAGACATCTGAAGGGTCAGATTCAGCACTGATAAGAAGTACATGAGAGGATCACACCAGATGATCATATGTTCAGATACATCACCAGCACTGCCAACTGCTTCAGAGAAAAGCAAGAAACCCTGCATAGGGAAAGTTAAAGAGGGCCGTCATTCAGGGACTTATTTATGACCCATGTTTCACTTTTATTACCCACAGAGCAATTAAGGTTGGTTTGGGTGTTTTTGTCTTACTCCAACCCTTGAAACCAGACTCAGGGAGGGCCACGGCTTCAGCCCGTGCATGGTCTGGGTGAACAGTGATTCTGTTCCTTCATTCAGCCATCTTTCCACATCCTCCCCCATTCTTCAAGAGGCAAGAGACTGAAGAGGTGTTCCTGGCACCGCAGCTTTCACATTGGATGATTATATTCACTCCAACGGAATGGCAAAATAGGTTATTCCAGCTCTTGGGGTTTCATTCTTTGCTGTGAGGAACCTCCAAGCTTTTCTCTTACTGCCTGCTCAAATGGATCCCAGCACTCCACCAGAGGACTGGGCTGAACAGGGCTTGCAGGGCAACCTGTCCCATCTCGGTTATCCAGCAGTCTCCAGAAAACAGCACAGCCCTTCCATGGTGTAACCCTGGAAAAGGGAGTCAGGGGCTGGCTACCCAGCTGTAGAGTACAAACGCGGCGCCTTGCCCCCACACATGCTTTCCAGTCCGATACCACATCGAATGGCATCCCTGCTGCCGCTAGACTTTCTGCACTCGTGCCACTCCCCACCACTGCCTATTCAGTAGGACACCGTCCCCATCCTCTGACGGATGGTGTGGCATGGGGTGCTGAGACTGCCAGATCTCTGCCACACGTGAGAGCTGCATTACTTGCTGCATAAGAGCAATTTCTCCCAGTTCTCTCCTCTCGCACACATGTGCCAGGTGTGAAAACCAGTTCAGACATTAAAACCCACTGCTCAGCTCTAGCAGCGTGGAAAAATAAAATCCCTGGCCGATCAGCCGAACAAGCAGGTGGGAGTGGTATGGACAGAGGCAGGAGAGACAAGGTACTAAACCTGCCCAGTGCTCCCAAGCGCCTCGTTATACTGATTTATGTTTAGCTAATTGAGAAAATGACTCTAACTACACAATCCAGGTCCTAATTCAGAAAGGCCCGAGCTTTTTAGTGTCTCTACCTGTGTCTTAAAAGGCATGATTTAAACCCTGTAACTAACAGGCTGCCAAAGGCAAGGATTTGAAGGATCTGATGTCCTATCATGCCGAGGGGGTGAGGCTTGGTTAACTTCTCTCGTTACTTGGTCTTTCCCCACTGACGTACAAGTTTGCTGCTGGGACATAAATCAGGGGAAATGATGAAGGAAACCAGTCTCGTGCCCCATCAAAGGAGCCAACACTCGCTTTAATAGGACCATGCAGACAAGCCTAAATAGGGCACTTAACAAGCATGTGGTTTCTATTATACCAGCCCACATCTCTACACCCTGTTTGCATTGCCACTGGCAAAACCCTTTGTCCCTTGCGCACCACACCTGCTTATATCCACAAAATTAGAAAAGGAACCATGATATAATACTAAAGTGTTGAACATACGATTTCTGGGTTGGATCAGGCCTGCGGAAAAATTTTATCTAGCTCTCAGCAACTGCATGAACCATTATACACAGCTATGGCATGCACAAAAGTAGAGCATAGAGACCCAAGACTCTATGTCTACACAGAATCACATGAAAGTACCAAACTCAGTCCAGGACCAACAGCTGCTCGAAGATCCCGCATAAGGGGCATCTGGTAAAGTACCAGGCCTCAGGTTGGGACAATTCATATCACTGAGGTTTTGATCCAAGTTTGAACTTTGAGAAAAGGGTGTTAGGAACAGAAAATCTATAGAACCTACTGTCCTAAATAGAAAATGCAGAAGAGAGCGAATCCCTGTGGGAGACAATTCGATAGTGCTCTGCCCCTTTCTTTGGCTCCAGAACTTCCCCAGAATAGGGTAACTTTCCCACACGCAATCCCTTCTAGCGTGTTTTTAATAAAGCTGGTCAGGAAACACAGTACCCCCAACCACCAGGACAGTCACTACTTTTCACTCTTACTAGTTTTTCCTCATTCTGTTTAGATGGGATACAGGCTCAAAGGGAAGACTCCACTGCATCGCAGAAGGTTATTAGGAAGAAGAATGGCTGACGGAGAACTTAAGTCAGACAGCTACCCTAAGCTGAAACCTCTTGAGAGCCCAACTTCAGCTGGCTGGATATACGATCAGATTGGGGATTGTCCAAATGTTTTACACCACGCACTAGACATCCATGGGAACCCCAGGCTGAGCCATGACCATCTGTGCTCATTTAAACATATCTTGACAGAGGAGGGAGTGTTAATCCCGACATCCTGGCCAAACTGCAACATGGGCAATTATATTGTGCTTTGTAACACTCTCTCAGTGGTGTATATCGGTGTTTTCCACTTCCTCCCATAATGGCAACACAGTGGCCCAACACAGAAATGGCTACATTGCCACAGGAGAACGCAAGTCCCCTGTGATGAGCGCTGCAGGGTTACTGTCAGATATCACGCGTTGCTCTATTTTCCCTGCCATGGGTGTTCAACCCCAGCATGCTTCACATTCAGGCTTCTACCTCTACCTGCAAGAGGCCTTCACTTAAAAATCTGCCCACCCAACCCATTCCTGACTTACGCTGAATTTTTAGTTTTTCCATTTTTCTGAAGATACAAGACGCTAGCAGAGTGGACAGTGCACCTGCCTTCAACGCGCTCCAGTGACAGCAGAGCCACACAATATAAGATGCATCAACTACTACAAAGGTAGAAATGGCTTTTGCTTGAAGAGCCTCAATTCCAACTGTTCTCTTCCCTTAAAGGAAAAACAAGGAAAAAAACCAACCCTTTTGTTGCACCAAAATCATCTCCTGGCATTTCTGACCACCACACATGTTGTTACAATTATGACTGGACTGCTTGGCTCCGGCATAGGGGGAATGTTAAACCGGCACGCTGGCACCCATCAAAACATTTGCAAACTTCCAAAGTGGAACTGACACCATGGTAGTGGTTTATATCACACGTCAGAGAAAGGCTTCATATCTCAGATCAAACAATTTAACTCTTGAGCTCCCTGTCTAGAGAGAGCGACCAAATGCTAGGCTGCCTCTTGTTATTTCATGTGGCTGTTTCATGTGGCTTCCAGCCAGTTCACTTTATTTTGCAAGCTCAGAAGTTAAAGACAGAACTGGCCAGAACTTTGATGAGGGACTTGTAAGAGAACACAAACTGCTGATTCTAACAATGGCATCTTCCCTGTCACCCAGAAACAGTGCCAGCACTATCAGGATGGCACAGGAGAATTTTTCAGCTTTTAAGTGATTTTGTTGGATGTAAACTTATTCCCTTCTAGGAAACTTACATTCTTACGTAGTTGTCAAAAAGATCTTTGGACTTACAATTTTTTGCCTTTTTTGGTTTGAGGAGTTCAAACAATAATCTTATCCGTAACAACAAGGTGCAATCAGTAGGACTATTTCAACCACATTTTAGCCTACCAGAGAACCACAAATTATATGCAAAATGGTACGCATGTGCTTCCTGTAAATACCATTACAATTCAACTCTTCTGTCAGATGCTCCTCTGTATGTCCCCTGATGAGCTGAATACAGCTGTAATGAGGAACAGACCTATCCACTAGGACTTAGATTCTCTTGAGGAGCAACTGGGGACAGCTGCAGAGGATGGAAACAAGAATGGTACAATTAAATTATTATTGCACTTACTGGTATCCAGTTTTGAAAACCATAATCAGGTTGCTACAAGCTGTTCTGCAACTGCAGACAGAGCAAAGGAAGTCAGTCACTATTTTCTCACAATACAACCAAATCTTCGGCTTTTAGGCCAGGTTTTCCAGCAAAATAACAGGGGATGCAGTGTAGCAGCAACTACAGAGCAATGCTTCATACGTATCTCAAATGTCACTTTGGAGTTTTGTAACTTCAGTCAGCCCTCATTATGAGTGGCTTCTCTAGGAAACAGATTCATCCCTCTTTCTCCTGCGTATGGGAGGCACCAGCAGAGATTTTCCACTGTTGCCTTGGGCCACGGTTAGTTGAAAAGACTCCTGCCAAGCTGTATCCTGCCATGTCTTTGCTTCATAAGTTTTCGTATTTTGGAACAGCCTTTTTTGAAGTTTCACTTTCACACAGCGGAAAGTTGCCAAAGGACATATCTGATATTGTCATTTATCACGTCCTGTGGAAAAACAGTCTTGGATACGCGTATTAGTATCAGATACCAGAACTGAAAGTAAACACACTGCGTAGAAGATGCACTGATTTATTAATAGAATAAAAATGAAATGTAGTGACATGTTTTTCCACTATTAAACCATAGAGACAATCGTGTCCCATTTATATACTCAATGGTGTCATTCAGTAACTCATTCATAAACTCTGACTGATACGTTCAGGTCAGGTATTACAGAAACCATTTCCACAATGAAAGCAGCCTTCCTCTGTTACAAGGTGGATAGCTATGGACACCGTCCCCACAGTTTGCAGCTGCATCACTCTATGGGACGTTTTCCTACGTCCTCTATTTTAATTCCCAAGAATTTCTCCACCTGGAATAGCTCTTTAAAGACCTTCAACAGCAACAGAGCAAACCAGCTGAACTTCTTGTGGGGTACAAACCCACTCTTCAGGCAAGAAAATGCATTGAATATTATACGAAAATGGGCTCACTTCCACCATACAGTGGGGATTACTCATTACAAGATCCCTTGCTAATTATTGGAGCTTTGAGGCAACTACGACAGAGAAAAATGTTTGTAATGGAGCAGCTTTAATTGTAAGAGTCTCTTTTGTCTGTTTCTACTTCTACATCATATATTCTGCAATGTCTTAAACTGTAACCCATCATTTTTCTTAAATCATAGCTGCTGTAATTTCATAGAAAATAATGTTATCAATAGATAGCTTTGTGTGATCTAGCATAATCTGAAAGAAATAGGCAAAGTGATAAATAGGAAATATTACAACTGACTTTGCAATTTGCCTCAATAAGCGAATTTCCTTTAAATCAGGTACAGGAAAGAGTATCAGCTACGAAGATAATTAAAGTAAGCACTTGGGTTTCACAGGATTAAAAACTGTTGAAAACTAATCCCTTACAGATACAACGGAAGACAAACATCCTATCGCAGTTGTCAGGGGACAGAATGTGTTCAGAAGCAGAGTAAGTTGCGATGTTTCCTCCTGTAGATACATATCTCTTGCACACTGCTTGGAACAGGTATCTGTGATATCAATATGCCAGAAGCCTTTGGAAAAACCCTACTGTTCGCTTCCAAGTATCCTGTTTCAGGAAGGTACAAAAGCCCCATGAAGAACTGGGCATTAGAACATGAACTTAAACCAGAATGATGAAGACAGACGGTGAACCCCAAATGAGAGTCTTGTGAAAAAAAGACCCTCTAAAATTTGAAAACAATATTAAAGGAAAAGAGAAATGAAGTGCATATTACTGGCACGGCAGAAACCCAGATATAACATACAGCACACGAGCCCGCAGAGAGCATATCATCCATAACTGGCTGGCTTATCTGAATATAGTAATCATGTATCAGAACAAGCTGGGGAGTTTCCTGGAGTCACATTTACTGCTTGAGTTTGGCTGTCCATATTGGAGAGGGATTTGGTACCGGAGTTTTCAGATTGAACCAACTGTTCAGAAATAGCAGGAGAAGCGACAGCACGGTTAGCATGCTCACTCTCCCGCGCCGAAACACTGGGAGTGGGGTTTTCCTTAGCTGTCCCCGCATGATTGTGTGACTGGCTGGCTTGTCTCCCTGCTTCTGCCTCCTGCTGCTGCAGCATCCGCTCCACCTCTATCTCAAGTTCCAGATTTTCCTCATCTGCCTCCACTTCCAGCTGCTGCATTAACTCCTCCAGCTTCCTGGCCTTGCGGAGTTCATTCTGCTGTATGATCGTGCACAGGTGCTCCGTGAGGTGCTCCTTAATCTCCGTCTTGTGTTGGAGGTCCAGCTTGGCTGCCACATACTCCGACTCAGCCTTATCATACCGCTTCCTGCAAAATCATCATCATTTCTAGTGGGTTAGTTCTCAAAGCACTTTACAATCTGGCACACGGACAGATACTTCAAGCATCCCTGAAATGCAACGTGCGCTGCAATGCATTATGCCAGCTATTTCGTGACATGCTGCGACATTAGTAAAAGGGAAGAAAATAAGCGTGAATCGATCAAATCTTCTCCTCTTGACACATTAGCCTCCACTGCTGCTGTATTCCGAGAGTTAATTTGCTCATCTGAAATCTACAGATCGAATCACAAACAAGCATTTTTACTGCCTGTTTCAAGAGATGCATCACTAGCGGCAGAAAGAAACCATCAGAAATTGTAGTGTTTTCAAACTTCTAATGAACACCTATCTAGTGAACTGAAACACTGCAAAATAGTTTTGTGTGTTTTCTAATCCAACCATCTACCCAACAGATACAGATGCTACAATGGTGCTATACACGTTTACAGCCGGATCTGGTCTAGAAGTGTACTCTCCCGGCCACCCATATATATATTCAGAAAATCATGAGCAGCACAGATTGACACAGCATATGACATCAATAGTGATCACAACTTTTGCATGGCAACAGATGTAGAATTTTATTGTAAGCATCCCCCTGACACACACCTCCTGCCAATTTGCACTTCCTGTCATGACAAATATAGCAAAAAGGAAGTATTCCAAATATTTACTGAGGTTAACACATCCGGGATATCTAGCACTTTAATGGTTGGTGTCCGCATTAGTGATGCATCTTCCACTACATTCAGTGAATCTGTATTTTAATTCTGATTTAGTTAATAGAAAGATAGATGCAATCTTGCTCATCAGGAAAGGGAACATGCAAAGGCTTTTGCAAAATGCCTACGTGATGTACCTTACAAAGCATTCATAAAACTAATATTAGTAAAGTGGTTGAATAAAGAATCCAGCTGTTTTATAAAACCAATTATCTGGTTAAACAAAGCAACAGAAAGATAGGAGAGATCCTTTGCTTAGGGAAACAGATGGAAATAAGATATAGAAAAGCCTTCCCAAATATGTTCCTTTATATAATAATGACAAAACTTTGACCCTATGTCTGCATAGGGTTTCCCTCACAAGAAAGTCAAGATTTCCCTGGGCCAGGTATCTGAAATGGAAAAACTAATGCTATGCTGGAAACTTCTGCACAGTTAAAGCTTTGGGCTGAATTCACACATATTCTTCATATCATGTTTACAAAAATTCCATTCCACAGCAATTGTCAAATGCCCCTAACTATGTATGTGCTCAGGACTATTTAATATTGCACTTTCTGACCCACTGAAATTATTTGTGTTTTAGCCCTAAAATATAAGGCAAGAACTAAAAAATTTCTTGAAAAGACACCACTTAAAAGTAAATCAGCTTTGGCTCATAACACATAAGAACTACAACACTGAAAGCATCTAACTCGCATTTCCAAATCCCTCCCTCACAAAAAGAAAGACTTACTAAGTTCATGAAAGTCATTAACTATTTTGTAACGTTTATCCTCTTCATCCTACCAGCATCCCCTTTTGTTATCTTCATTAAAAACTGCTTTCCAAACATCAGAGACGCTTGTGTTATATGCTCTTTAGCCACTAAGCATTTCAAATAGACACATTATTACAAAATTTTGGTAAGCAAATTTCCAGGAGCATTTAATGGTTTTAGAAACCAAACTTAAACCTAAAATACATTGAAATGTTTTCCTCTTGAGGATATGAAATTCAGTATTCATATGCACTCAGCTACTAAAACTACAGTTAATCTTAGATATTTCAAATTATAATTACACAAAAAATATCCTTATTTGTTAGCTACCGCTGCTATTTTTTTAAAGACTAATTACCATGTTTATTGGCCTGTGGTCAACGTATAGCAAAGTCATAAGGAGAAATACACGTTTAACACATTGAATCGTGAACTAAAAACCGCAACCGAACATTTCCATTTTATTAAACGGCTACATAAACATGCTGATGTTTATCTACTGATGTTGTGGTTTACCCACAACTAATAGGGTGTTCCGATTAATTTCTTGCATTTAAGGAACTCATCAGAACCAGAGTGATTAAAGGCACATTGTGAAGGGTGAAAGCTTGCTTTTTCCTTCAATTTTTGGTCCCAGTTCCAAAAGCACTTCAGCAGTATTATATGTTTTAAGCTTAATTGGTCCCATTGATTCCAACAGGACCAGAGCTGTCATCAACAAGCAAGTTTCCCTGAAAAGGACTTTCATTTTAGGACTTTTAAAAAAACTCTTTCCCCGTGAGAAGAAATAAACAACCTTGAAACAATAAAGCAGGGCTTATGGACAACTGCACAGTTGAAGCAGTAAGTATGTCTCGAGACAGCATGAAGCTGGAACGCACAGTCTGCAGTCAGAAAACCTACTTCAGTTTCCAGATTCCAAGGGAAAAATTAGGAAATAAAAAGCACGCTTTTACCTCAAGATCTGAAAGCCCCCCAGACTGTGACCGCTTTAACTACACCTTATTACAATGACATAACTCCGTTACTACTTCGGTGACAGGAAACAGCATTTTCTCCCTCCACTCAGGCAGGGCTATTCCCTCCTCCCTGTCTGTCGCTTACCGGGCATAGGAGTAGTCCAGGCTGGCCTGATCAATGCGGTTCCGCAGGATGCCAATGTCAGCAGATACCATGTCATCCAGAGCTTGTAACTCCTTCTGAATCCTTTTTAGTTTCACTGTTTCAGCTTGAGTTCTTTTGGATCTGCAAAAGGAAGATGCATTTTTTTTTTTCTTTTCAAGCCTCTCTTCTTGACATAATGGGCCCCATTTCATTTGCAGAGCAACTAACAACTTCTTTAAGAGCTATTCAGAAGGTTTCTCCTTTATGGTTTAAGACTTTTGATCTTTTTTAATATCCACAGGGATCTAAAATGCCTGCTATTAGAGGACTACGGCAAAATTACGTAATGACTATAATCAAAGTGCCTAAAATGGATTGTGTTTCTTCACTGTGGAAACACACAAGAAGCTGCTGTATCTAAGTAGTTCTCAGTGTAAGGAAACAGGAAATGGCTTGGGGGGGAGCGAGAGGGGGAAGGGTATTTAGCCCTGCAAATATCCCCTTTCAAAGAAGCCCAGTTAGTAGGGGCCAAAAAGTCACCTAACCTAAGCTTGATTTCCATTTTGTAAAATTATTCCCAAAAGGCCTAGCCAAATCCCAATGAAGTCAATGGAAAGTTTTACATCAAACACAAAGGATTTCAATCAAGCCTTATGTAACCTTTTTCAACTCAGCCTATTCATTCCTAAAATCTGAAAACTAAATGTTGCTAAGGGCAGCAAGCTTTGGTGGATTTCACTCCCAAGCAAGCTAAGTAACTTTCAACAAGCTTTTACAGCAGGTCACTTTGCTGTCATTCATCCCCACCAGCAAAACCATGCTTTTCATCCACTGCTTTACACCCCAAAGCAGGTACTTGAAAGTAAGACTAGATGTGTAGGCAGCAACACCACCTCTCATTAGACCAGCTGATGCAGGTGGAGAGAAACAGACATCCTGTAGTATGGGTTAAAAGAGCCTGAAGAAGGCCTTTGAATGTCAGACGTAACTCCCTAGCTATCACCTTCCACGTCCTCTTCTCTCTCCTCATGCTCTGCTTCCGGAAGGAAGAACCTAGCCTGGTGGTCACACCCACGTTTGCTGTCCTACAGTGACTCAGACCAAACATACTTGTGTTTTATATCTGCCTGGCAAAGGAAAACAAAATCTTCAGAACCTCAAAGAGCTGCACAGTACTGGCTATGTTCACCTGTGTTACCCAAGAGCTTTGACGGGCAGAACATAATACATGTCTGCGTGAGGACTGTGAGCCTGAAAGCTTCACATCTCCTTCCTTGATCCAGTGTTATCAGCTGCTCCAGTATCCTTCCCTACAAACCTTCCCTTCCCTGTAGTTTTAAACTATCTTGGTGGACAACACCGTACAATGCCTTAAAGTCTGGTCACCTGAACAGCAAAAGCTAACAACTATGAGAACATGTGATTTTTTTATAATTTCTAGTCAGTCAGTGGTAAAACGGTACCTTCTTAAACTTAAAGTTGATTGTCTTCTCTTTTCCACACTTTTCACATACTAATAAGAAAGAGTCAAAAGCCCGAACAGAAATAGCTATAGTTTCCCTTCACAGGTTAGGAATCAAATAAACTTTCCTTAAATCCAGTGAAAACAAATCAGGAACAGAACAGGAATGAGCATCCGAGCTCCCCAAACATGCCCTTACTAACAGGCATAGGGACTTCAGCTAATTCTCGAATTCTGTAATAACTTTTCCATCTGCGCACAGAGCTGCAGCTTTGGAAGTGTGAAAAGCTTAGTCACAGCTTCTTGGCCAGCACTTGTCATCAAAGGGAAACGTCAATCACAGCTGCTCACTTGTGGAGCAGTACATACAGAGCACGGAGAGGAGGAAAAAGTGAGATTTAAATAGAAGATATGCAACTGGTTGCAGATAAAAAGTAATCCCTTCCTCAGCCTCAGCCCACGCTGCAGCATAGCCCTTTACCTCTCAGCAATAGCTTTGGCCAGGAGTGCCTTCTTGCGTTTATTCTTCTCTTCTATCAGCCGCTGCTCTTGCTGGAGGATTTCCCATCGTGATTTTTCCTGCCTGTTCATTGACAATAAGATCAAAATTAATAGAAAGTTCATTTCTCTCCCTGCTCCCCAAATGACACAAATATTCACCATTGTATTTCCTGGAGAAAACTCTAAAAATGTCAAAGGAACTATAAACAGGTTTCGGTTCTGAGGAAAGAAGAATCATCTGCAAGAAGTCATTCAGACCAATAAAACATTTCCAGATGAAATCTGCTGATCAGAACAAAAATCTTCATAAGCAAGCAAGCTGCTGGTTAATTCAGCTTTGCTGGAAGAAAGAGCATACCGCACTTTTTCAGAAATGGGTGGAATTTTTCATGTAAATGATGTGCTTCCCCACTAGGTAGAAGCAGTTTCAGGTTTCCTACTGGTTGCTAGAAGTCATTATCTCTTCAGCCTGCCAACACAGCCTCTCTTTTGGAAATGTTTTTTCCATAAAACAGATCCTTTCACATGTCTGCTTTACAATACAGCCCCAAATAATTAAACTGATACAAATGAAAAGCTGGTAAAAAGTTACAATGAAAATGAGCAACGAGGAAGAACAAGAATTCACTTTCACCACTAGGGAAAGAGTTATGTGGATTCCATTTCCTAGGCTACATCTACTAAGAGATACAACCAGCCCCAGAGGATGGAAGGCAAGGTCTCAGGTGAGAGGGGACAACCTGCGTCAACACCACTGGGCAGGATTAAGGAGAAACAAAAACTGCTTTGCTGCTTTTCCACCCTGTTGTGTTCTTCATGCTCTCTCTCAAGAAGTCTCAGCTTAAAAATAGCTTAGCTTAAAAATACCCAAGTAACTCAGCTATGTTAATCTTAACAACCATTTCTGCACAAGAATCTCTCTTCAGACTTCTCTTCATCACCCTATTCCTAAAACCTCATATGGAGAAATATTTTTAATAAGATTTAAATTCAAGTGCACAGGCTGAGATGAATTCAGCAGATTCAGAGGGTGGTTGTCGCAGCTAAATGTCATTTGCTCCCCACAGAGTGGAAAACTTCCCTGCAAAGCTTTAGCTATCTTCTCCCCAGTCAAACAGTGTCTGTATTTTTCACCACCAGGAAGGAGCTGAACAGCCAGTACTACCGGTGAGCTCCACCCAGATGAGGAATTTGGCACTGCTCTTCAAAGTGCTGCTATTCTGGTGAAGGGACAGCTATCTGCAGGTAGGTGAACCCAGCCAGGGGCCGGGAAGGTAAATGGCAGGCAGCATGGCCAGCAGCTGCAGCCTCTTAAGGCACATCTGTGCAAAACAGAACCTCCCAGATCCTTTTGAGTTTTGAATTCAAGAGAAGCCACGCTCTGCTTCTCCATATAAGTGCTGCTGACTGCCGCAGTCCTGCCTCTCCAGTGGGAAGCACCTTCAGTCCCCTCCCAGATCCTACAGACAGATCTAACCAGAGACAGGGCCTGGCACACCACACTTGGAAAGCTGCTGATCCCTATTTTGGGGGAATACAAATGATACATGGAAGTTTGGTGGCCAGCTAGTGTTTGTTGATTATATTGGGCAGAAAAGTTTGGACTCAAGGCTGGAGCCGCATTGTTAGTGTGTTTTAAAAATAAACTATATGCCCTAGAAAAGGAATCTATCCTTTTGCCCCTCACACTTTACTTTGGCCACTGAGGAGAAAAAGAAAATTAGCACTTGGATACAGACAGGAAAACAAATGTGAAGAAGTAAAACCAAGTAATCTCCCATACTGGTAATGCCTGCCCTCTCTAGCATTTAGACAGCAGCTTCCTTTTATAGGCTACTATCTGAATTCTGGATGATGAACAAAGTAATTGCCACATTCAATCAGAATCGCAGAGAGCCATGTTCAGTACTTTTTCCTTTCTCTCTCTCACATGTACCAGTCTGAAGCTTCTGAAGGAGACAGACACCCCACTGTGGGCTGATGCACAGGGTGAGAGCCTTGAGATGGGTCTCAGCTTGAATCATAAAAGCTAGAGAACAGCTTAAACCTGAAATTTTACCTCCTTACCAACACTTTTGGCATTAACAAATCTGCAGCAATATTGTGAAGGGGAACACAAAGTTACACAAATCATGGCATATCTACTTCCAAAAGGGCTTTTTGTTGTGGCTGCTGGCTTGTCTACGCAGCATGATGTGAGATTAAGTCTTCATGAACCAAAGTCCTACATCTTGGGCGTTTTATGATGTACAGTCCCACTACCATAGGAAATTATGTGAAGACAGCACGGTGCGTACCTGCACGGATTAAACTACAGAATTTGGTCTCGAATCAGGTTTAACCCAAGCAGAGATGAAAACCAAAGGTTCAATGCAGAGGAAGCAAACATGATCTCTCAAACCTTCCTATTAGATACAGGAAAGTTCACTTTACTGTACAACGAAAGAATGAGTCAATACAGAATAAAACCCATCCCGATTTTACCGACTTACTAACAATTCCACTTTCTTTTTCTCCACTTTGGAGTTTGGCTTTGCAGGGCGGGTCTGCGCATTGTCACTGCCATTACAAGGATCTACCGGTGTCACTTCCTTCTGCTGGTCTTGGTTGTCACTTTGCCTTTGATCTCCCGCTAAAGGAGGGTGAGGTGGTGGCACAGGCTGCTGAGGATGACCAGGCTTGTGTTTTGGTACAGAAAGCAACTGCTCAGGAGGAATAGAGGCTGCTCCACCCTGCAGCCCCAGCTTCTGACATTGCTGCTGGAGGGCTTTTTCTCTTTGCGTTTGCTTCCGACTCTTATTCACAGTGTGGGGGCGACGCTGCTGCTCCGAGGGTTCATACAAATCTATCAATGGATGAGAGGGAGAAACAGGATTAAAAACTAAATCTTAAGACCAAAGACAGATGCTGTGAATTAGCTTTTCTGGGCAAGCAAACTGGTGCAAAACCAACAAAAGGGAAAGACATCCCAGGGTGTCAAGGGAAGGCAACGTGGGGGAAAACCCTGGAACCTGGAAATGTTTTAGAGGATCTGAGCATCCGAAACAAGGAAAGAGAGGAATAAGGTGCCTGGACCGCGGGACTAAAGGAGGAACCTTAGGTAGGAGCGAGGCAACTCTTGGGGGAATCATGGAGAGATGGATGTAGGGTAACGAAGGGTCCCAGGCAGTCTGGTGGGCAAACTGGGGGTTTATAAAGTGAAGAACAGGGGAAGAACAAGATGACAGATGGGCAAAAGGGAAGCTGAGAACATGAGTGGGGTAGTGGAGAGACAGGTGCAGGTGCAGGAGAAGGGGCTGGAGTTTGGAAACGTGACAGAGAGGTTGTGGGTGGAGAGACAGAGGGGCTGGATGGGAGATTGAGGGGAGCAGTGAGAGACGGGGCCTGGATGGGAGGGGCCGAGGGACTGGCTGGGGGAAACGAGGGGCTGCCTGGAGAAGCTGAGGCGTTTGATGCGGGGATGGACTGGATGAGCTGAGGGAATGGATAGAGGTGTGGATGTAGGGGGCTGAATGAGGAGGCCGAGGCTGACCGATGGGGGGATGAGTGTGAGGGCTAAGGGGGCGGGAAGCCAGGGGGGATGGGAAGGCTGAGGAAAAGGACGTGGAGGGCTGAGGGAGCTGCAGAGAGAGGCCGGGGCGAACGGAGGTGTCGATAGGGGGGCTGAGGGGACGGACGGACGGACGGAGGTTGACGGGGTGCCGAGGGCCCGAAGGCTCCTCCGCGCCGCGCCCGGCCCAGCTGCCCCCCGCTAACCGGGGCGGGCGCTTCGGCCGGCCCGGTTCCGAGCCCCGGCCCCCGCCAGAGCCCGGTCGCGGTCCGTACCTGGGCGCTGGCCCCGCAGGCGCCGCAGCTCCTCCTGCGAGAAGCCGGCCCAGGCCTCGGCCATGGCGCTTCCTCCTTCCGCTGACGGGGCAGCGCGGCAGGCAGGGCCCGCGGCTGCCCCGCCACCGCCGCCCGCTCGCCGCAGGCGAACGCCGCGGACAGCCCCGGCCGGCAGCGCCGGGGGGCCTCGCGCCTCCACGGCAACGCGGCGGCGGCGGGGCGGGGAACATGGCGCCCTGAGGAGCCGGGGTGGGGTAGCCCGCGGGCGGGGGGTCTGGAGCCGGAGAGAGCGGGGCCGGCCCTTGGCGCGGGTCGCTGGGCTCCGGAGGTGGTGGGAGACGGAGTGCGCGGCAGGGCGTTGACAGGGCCTGGAGGCCACAGGCCGCCCCTGGCTGCCGCTCACCGGCGGGGCAGCCCCAGGGCTCCTCGGCGGGCGGGCAGGCCCAGCGCCCCGTCGGTGGATCCGCCGGGCAGCCACGGCCGCGGTGCTCCCGCGCGGCACCCGGGCTGCAGGGAAGGCTGCCGTGGGCTCGGTTGGTGCAGTGCGTGGTACGCTGCATGGGGCACGTCCCGGGAGCTCCTGGGAATGTACTACCGTAAAGAGCTCAGTGAGCCCCAGCTAATTAGGCATAAATGAAGAGGAGGAGCCGCTTCCAAATAAAGCAAGCTTCAAGGAGCGTCACCACGGCCCCCTGGTCATTTATAACTTGTAATTAGGTAGTTATAAGAGCAGGTGAGATGCCTGCTGCAGTGCATCTAGAGCTGCGTTTGCAGGGTCTTTGGGACCTGCGTAGTAAGGGAGCTACGAGGCAGGGACGTGCACAGCTGGGTGCTGTTGTGCTTCAGTAAGTTACAGTGATGCCACTGTGAGGAAATCAGCAAGGAAAAGTATTATTTTGCCCATACTGATGTTCCTGAGGGTCTGCTCTGAGCATTATGCACAAGGGTGCACAGGCATACTTCCCTCCTTAGATATAAACTGAAAAGATCCTGCAACATACAGCAATATTCTCTCAGTAGCCACGAAAACAAGCGTTTTTTTCCATCCGGCCCAAATTCTTGTGGCTGCTCTAAGCCTATCAGAGGTCTTGCAGACAAGCTTACCTCCCACCAGGAGAAAGCCGGCTGGAACACGAGGGCACGAGCCCCAGGCTTAGCTGAAGCCATCCAGGGGACTGGAGGCTTAAATAATACATCATCGGCAATAAAACGGGGACGTTTTCAGTGCCTAACCACATCCCTCGCGTTTCCAATCTGTAAGGGATTAGTCAAGCTCTGAAGTATTGCTATCTCCCAGAGCAAACTCATAACTCGATGACCGTGTATGACTTCGCAATTTATCTCAGCAGCACTTTTAACAGCTCCTGCGTGACTAACGCGTCCCATAAATACCAGCCCCGGTCAGAGGAGCAGCAGTGCTGAGCTGCCACTCGCTGGCAGGCGTTCAGTGTTTCTGATTGGATTTGGCTGAGTGCCTTTGGGGAACAGAAGTGCCACCATTTTTCACCCGCAGCTTAGCTGCAGGCCTTGATACCGAGCGGAGGCGTTGCAGGCATCCAGCGGAGGAGAAGAGGAGTGTGGTTATCTCCATCCTGCCAGCGCTGACCGGGAGGTCCTTCCTGGGTGAGCCTGGGGCTGAGGGGTGCCGAGCGGCCCTTCAGATGGGATTACGGCTTCCTCTGGGAAACCTGACCGAGCACAGAAGAGATCTGAAGAAGAACCATAATCCAACCTTGACTCAAGTGCTCTCAAACTCCAGGGAGTCCAGACGCCAGAACCAGGTGTCAGCTTGAATTTTACAATGAATCAGCGTTGGCCAGCCCCACAACAAGGTGTAGGCACCTAATTCCCTTTTAGATGCCTGTATAGGAATCGGGAATCTACATCTATCGTGGTATCTAAATCACTGTAATGGGCTGTACCAAACCCCCAACCAAACGTGCTTCATGCAGTACAAACGCCAGATCTCATTCTTGAACCTTAGTTCTTTCTTCTCTTCCAAGTTTTAATGCTACAAACAAAAATGAAGCACCATATTCACTTTATTGCTGCAGATATTCCAGGCATAAAACTCCCACGTGTTTTATAGAAAAAGTATAAAGACTTTTGAGTTGTTAACTATAATGCTATAGGCAAAGCAGCAATCCATTTTAACAGTTTCCATCAGCCAAAGGTTTAATTACCAGCAGTTGGGCCAGCTTTCTCCAGGAACAATTACAACGCAGTGAAGTCATTTCACGGGGCATTTACCAACAGCAGATTTAGAAAACGGAGGCTAGGCGTGTTCTCCAGCTGATTAAAGTCCTGTGAGCGTAACATGGCACTGAACATTTGCCGTGTAGGAATAAAGTATTTTCCAGGCAAACGTTGCTACAACACAGGCTGGACAAGGCCAGATGAACAGAAAATAGGAACCTTCTTTTCCACCCCCTCTTTGAAAGAGAGATGATAGACAACCTAAACCATGATGAAAAAGCAACAATACAAACCTTTTACATCTGGGGCTGGATTTGAGTCCCGTATCTTTTTGTGCTTCAAGAGCTGCCATCTCGCTAGCAGATGTGGAGATCTCCATGACTGCTGCATCCATTTTCTGTTGATCTAATTGGCCTGGAGTCTCCTGGTTCTAGCAGCAGTGAGCACCAACAGATCACAAAAAACATCTTTTCTTGCAATTCCCAAATCAGTGTGGAAATGTCATCATTGGCTGGCAAATTGGACTCTCCAGGTCAGACCTCAGGGTCAGACCTCAGATGACATTTCAACCCAGGACAGATGCAATTTGTACCAGGACATAACTTCAATTTGCATCGGTTTAGTTCATACTGAAAACTTTTTGGGGTTTTAAGAGCCAAATAAGCTCTTCCAGCAAGGGGCTCCCTTACTTAGATGTATATTTTTAACCCGATTCTGCTCACCACTCTCCACGTTGTTGCGGTAACACACAAAGCAACATTTTCCCAGTAAAAGACTGAGCCCTAATGTGAGACAGGGGAAGACATGTATGGGGAAGGACACTTTCCCTTCTGCTTGTGTCTCAGACCCTGTTGCGAGCTCCCAAGGACTTTGACATATAATTCAAGAGGCCTGGGGAAAAACCATCCTGAAAGACACAGAGCCAAAAATTCCTAAATCTGTTTATTTCTCTTTCTAATGAAAAATCTATCAAACTGTATCGATGGCAATACTATCCCACCTTTTACCAGAGCATAACACAGGCTGGCTTAGGAAGAGTCACCGTGTCCAGCCGAGCCATAGCACTGTGTGAGCAAGGAGCAAGTCCTGCCTTTTGGGAATAACTCAGGATTTAATTTGTCCTTTAAAGGATGCTTTTGACATCCGCGCTATGGAAGTTTCTTTTGCTGATTCTCTTGTGAACTGTCCAGGCAGCTTCCATGCATGAGATGAATAATTTAATTTCTTAGTGTGGCACTGAAAGCAAGAGGGCACTTCGGGTGCTGAGGCTGCAAACACCCACGTACGGAGCTGTAACTCCTCTGCAGCCTGTTGAAGGCAATTGGGTTTTGCCCATTTTTCAGTGGGCTGTGGATTTGATTCTGCCTCAAGCCTTGTATCAATACTGGTCTCTGTGTGCAATCGTTTTTTTTTTTACTGGTTAAATACCCCGAAGACTGAGCGCTCTCCATTAGCAAACACCAGACACAGAAACCAAGGTGGAAATGAGCCTGGCTGAGCCTGGCCCCCAGGCCCTGATCCAAAACAGCATGCGAGCGTGTCTTTAACCTCAGCCATGTGCTAACGCTCTGTTCTTTAATTGGGCCTTACTGGGCGGATCCAGGGAAGTGCCAGGATGCCTGGCTTGGCACCAGCACGCTCCTAACCAGGTGCTCGAGGCTGTAGCTGCATCAGGAATCCGCAGCTCAGCCCATGGCAAGACGGGGCTCTGAGTGCAACGAGATAATATAACGGTGTTACAGCATCTCGGCTCTGGAGGAGGTTAACAGTGGGTGCTGTGTGTTTTACTCTGCCTCTTGGCTGCTTTATTCTGGATATAAAACCGTAGCCAGCGATTCAAACCCCTGTAACACTGCGAGAACACAGCCCTAGCGTTGTCCTGCAGTTGCTGTCCATACTGCAATGGGCTGCCTTAAGGATTTATGCAAAAATGCAGGTATATCTCATGGAAATAGTGATTCCACTGTAAAATAAATAATTTTGATTCTGGAGCAAAGGGAGAAAACTGAATTAAAAAATACAGCATTATTCTGCCTCCCCAGTTTCTATTCCCTTGAGCTGCCCGGTAACTGGGATTAAGTCAGCACTGTCATTTCTGGGACCCAGGCAATCTTTTGGTTTGTAAGAATTTCTTGGAGGGAAACAAAAATCCACTTATCTAAAGAACTACTGAGTGAAAAAAATGACATTGGAAACCTGCTTTTTAACCATATAAACCAATGGTTTTCAACATCTTTTGATTTGTGGATCTTTACACATTTTCTAGTGGAGAGGCAAACTCTTATGCAGCAAGTTTAAGGCTGTGACCTTGCTTCCTCTGAGTTACCTTTCACAGAGACCTTAGGGGTAATCTCCTGACCCCTGGGCTAAGGCCATGGTTTGAAACCACAGCTATTTTACTTTAAAAGGTCCAAATTTTTCTTCCCAAATCCCAGTGAAAGAGGGGGCACGACCTAGCAGGGCTCCCGGCAGATTTCTCCCCTCTCCTTGCAGGATGCTGCAGGGCTGTCTGCCAGTGGGGCTGGACCAAAGAAAAAAGTCCTAATGCAGCCGGGGGCACGGGATATGAAGATAGAGCACAGGGCTACAGAAGTCAGTGTAATTTTTGCCATGGACCCCAGCAGGCTGCAAATTCCCCAGCCAGACCCACAGACACCGCTTTTTCCTTCCCGAGGGTGCCCGGGGCTGTCAGCAGCCAAACCGGGGGGAGAGACGGTCCCAGGGGCTCTGCACCGTGCCAGGGCTAAACCCGCTCGGCTGCACATCCCGAGCGGGGCTGGTGGCAAGCGGGGCTGGGTGGGGAGAGCAGCATGTTTTTCCAGGACACTTCTCATTACAGTGATGTGTTTGCTTTGAAACTGAGCCTCAAAACATCTGCTTTTAAGGCCCCCACCCCCTGTTTTCTTGTTTCAACTTTTGGGTATTTTCCTTAAGATAAGTTCAGCTTTTGGAAAATAAAATCTGAACTGAAAGAAAGCTCAGCATGCACTGCGAACGTTTCCTTTTTTTAAATTAAAAAAAAAAAAAAAAAAAAGAATTTTTACTGACATTTTTGGGGTCGGTCTTTCTTTCCTCCCTGAGACTATTTAAAATAAATTTTCCATACAGACAAAAATATTCCATAGTAATTCCTCATCTTAAAATGTTTGCATGAAAAAAAAGTTGTCTATCTAAATAGGATTAAAAGCTGGCTAAATAAAAGCACCTTAAGAAAAAAGCTGGTAAAATAAAATAAAATTTATCCTGACCAGAAATATCCTGAAGATTATAAATCTACCACTTTCGAACGGCAAAACCAGAGCTGAGTAAAACAAGTGGAAATGAGCAATTATTTATATATATTTTCACGTAGCTAAAGAAATATTTTTGCAGCTAATGACTTTAAAAAGATACTTTCTAAATAGTTTTTAAATATCTTTAAAAGAATACTTTTTAAAAGCAAAGTTAAATATTTCTTGACAGCTCTATAATACTTTTAATTGTATTGCTTAATGTACGTTGTAATTCAAACATTTATATAGAAAAATTAGAAAGCAATTGCTTTAATTCTAACCATTTGTGTAAAAATTATAATCTAACTGTCAAAACAGTTGATAAAACTAGAGATTTGAAGAGAAATTTGCTAAATGTTTGTTATCTTTGGCATAACATGAGTGATTAGAACCACTGCACTAAACAAATTGAATTTTCATCAAACAAACTTGATGTTGTTACATGCTCAAGTGAATGAACTGCGGTTGTTTAGTCTGGATGGGAGAGAATTGCGGGGGAGAAGACATGATAATAGTCTTTAAATATATAAAACACAGCTGTAAAGAGACAGGGGCAATGTGTTTTCAGTCTCCATGGTGGATAGGTGAAGAAGAAAGCAAGACCCAGGCTAGAGATGAGAAGGGACTTCCCAGCTGTCAGGGCAGCAAAACATGGAGAGAATTGACTTAAGACCACCATAGAGTCTCCATCACCAGATATTTTTAACAATAAACATCTGTTGGGCAAGGCAGAGGAAAGGTCAGCGCAGCCCTGGGCAACAAGATGTGATTTTTGGTGATTTTGGGTGTGCGGATCCCCACACAGGTTCTAGAGGAGATGAGGACCTATAGACACCCCATAGGTGCAGGCTGCTGTACAACATTTTTGACCTTGCTTTGCTGAATCGTTTTTGTTGGCCCGTTGGGTGTGCTGGCTGCCAGCTGAGAACTGGCCATCTCCTGACACCTCTCCCAGCCTTGTTCCCATGACTCTGATGCTTCCCACACATTCCTACCTCTTTCCACTGCTGTCACCACCCCATCACCCTTCTCATGGGCACGCACATCTGCACCACTGGTTGTGTCCACTTTTGGTGCCAGCCAGATGTGTAGCTCCTGCCACCTCTGCAAAAGTGTGTGGGAAATCATCTTCTTATGGTAAGACAGAAAGACAGATGGTTGCCAAACCCAAGAGCCAGTAGTGCTTGTAATATGTATTTGCAGTAGAGTATTATATGATGTGAAAATCACTTTATTACCATAAAGTGCCAAATATCCCCAACTGCCCCACGTGACAGCTGAGTCCAACATGTTCTAGGGCCAGTTCATGTACCTCTTTCCAGCTATGCAAGCCACGTGTTGGAGGATGCTGTCCTCTCGCCTCTCCCAGCTCAACGCCGCTGCAACTCAGCAAGCTGGGATTGGACATCTTCCTTCTGCAGGTGAAATGCTGGTGGTCCTCAGGGAGTGACCTGGGACCCTGCTCCCATCCTGTCACATCCCCACAAGGTACCCCAGAAATCCTGCCGCTGGTGTGATGACGACATAGCACTGAATCAGTGTACACTCTTCTGGCTCATTTTCAGCCCAGGTGGCTGAAGGGACACCAGCTCAGGTGATAGATTCAGTGCCAAAGGAGGATGTGTGGCAACCTCCACGTTTGCAAAACAAGCTGTGCCCTCACCTTTCCTATATCCAGGTAGTAAGACATTGCACATTGCTCCATGGGGTCTTGTCCAGAGCACACCCACCTCCTTGCTCAGGGTCTCCGGAGTGTCTGTAACACAAATATTAAGGATGAACAACCCCACATCTCCCATAGCAAAGGAACCCATTTGGAGACCAGCAAGCTGCGGGCTCTTCAGGACACGCACCAGTTGCTTCACCTCCCCATCCTGCAAACACTTAAGCTACAACAGACAGATGTGCAGGGTTAGGACCTCGCTGTCCCCTCAGCTGCCTGGTACTGCCCTGCAGCCACGGTGAGAGGCTGGGGGAGCCCAAGTCAGCCAGGTTATCCTCAGCACCGTAAACAGGCGCCCGGAGATAGCGTGGTCAATTTTGTGTGCAGCACTCCAGCGTCACCTTGAACGAACGCTACCTGTGGTGCACCATGTTGGGAGCACCTGCGCCCGGCCAGCTCCTGAGCACGCACCAAGCCCCTGAGGGATGGTCTTCTGCTTCCACCCGCAGCCTTGGCCACTAGCCACCCCACAGATAACGCGTGCTACAGTTTGGAAGTTTTTAAGATGAAACGTTGCGTCTTTCCTGCAATAAAGTTCACAAAATGTTGATGCTTTCTCTCTGCAGCAATCACAAAAAGGATGTAAAACCCCGTGTGTTTATGGGTGTTCTTAGTGAAGAACTGCTTCCCGCCGAGGCTGGGTCTGGGAGGAGGTTTTCAAGTTGCAGAGTGCTTGGCTCTCACCGAGGCTTTAGTAGGTAACTTCCTTTCGTGGCTTTGGAAAGTCACCCCCGTCAGTCGGTATCTGCCTTTTACAATCTTCACGTAGAAGACGTTTTCCAGCAGTTCCTCTGGGAGGAGAGTGTTTTCTGTAGTCTTTGAATACTGTCATGACTGCACACCCAACTGACACCCACAAGGCTTACCGTGGCCACGTACTAATGAAGATTTCCAAGTGTCGGTGTCACTCGCAGGGTTTGAGCTGCAGCTATAAAGACCGCAAATAAGCAGGGTGATGGCCAAAGAGGCTTAGCAGCTCTTTGATGAGGTATCTGAGATAGTTGGAGAGCGATCTGTACCACACCCTGGCTACAAACGCTGATATCACACAGATCTCAGCCTGCAATAGAGAGATACGTTAATAAAGCAAGCTCTGATTGAAATAGGGGCAACCAAAATTAGACCCTTTGTTGCTACAGCAGTAAGGTGAAAACAAGGATGACTTGTTTCTTCTAGTGGTGGAAAATTCTGGTTTTGGAGCGGAGCTGAAAAGGAAAGACTTAATATAATGAGAAAAGCTTGTTTCATTTTGGGTCAACCAAAAATGTTTTGCTTGACCAGTAACAAAATGTTCTGGTTTGCTTGGAGACTATTTAATCTTTTAAAAAAAAGTCAAACTAAAAACCACAACTCTTTTCCTTTTAAATTTAGGTCCATTTGAAAATGGAAAAAAAAAAAAGGCTTTAAACTAAATGATCTTCAGTAAAGCAAACTGCTTCAGCCTGAAAATGCTGAAGTGAAACATTTCAATATTTAAGGAAGGAAAGAAGGACTTCTATTGTTTTGTCTTGTCATTGACTGACTTCAGCCCAGATTTGTGAGTTATTTTGGTTGCCTTCATTTTCACAGGGGACTTTTTTTTTTTTTAAACTAATGTAATACTCCCTTCCAGTTCAGTTTGAGGGACAAATGGTCAGGTTGAGCAAAGGTTCGTAAGAACAGGACTGAGCTGACAATTTGCACAAATATCAAGCAAACACTTGGGGTTTTCTTACCTTTGCATTTTAGGTTGTCTTTGAAATTGTACCTGAATTTCAGAGAAGCTGTGGGGTCCTCAGGACCAGCCACCCCTGAAACATGCACAGAGCAAAACTGTCAAAGTTTATGTGCTCTGCCGTGTAACCTGCGCACCGCAAAAATTCAGATGCCATCTTCAGTCCTGCAAAATATTAAGACAGGCATTTAAGATTTACCCGAGTGATTAAGCATGAGCAGCTTGTAATTGTTTCCAGATTCCTCTCCTAGCAGGAGAAAAGGCTCTGCAATCCCTGTCCGCGTGCCCAGTGTAGCAATGCACTCACAAACAGAGAAACTGAAGATGAACTGAAGAGGACAAACAGATATCCTGAGTTTTGAGAACAAGCCAGCATTACCTTTTAATCCAATACAGACTGTCCAGCTCAGAAAAGCAGGATTATTTAGCCAGCGTATATCAGGGTACGTCTGCATCCTCCCTGCAGCAACACCTGTGCACCAGCAACTAGAAAACCTTCTTAAGTACACATGGTCGGATTCGGTCTGCAATTTTTCATCTGGCTTGGGAGTGTTAAATGAAGATCAACTGTTGAAATCAGCCTCATTTGCGGGAATCTGACTGTGTCTGCGCTTACAGAGAGGACCTTTGTCCTCCAGGTTTTATATAAAGCCCCAAAGATCGCAGACTTTCTGCGTAAGCCACAAAACAATCCAGCAAGCATCTGGAGCGACTTGCCTCACATCCCAAACTGTTCCCTTCACGCAAATCTACCGATATCTTTTTCCCACAGACTGCTTGGTCATGAAAAGAGATCTTCCTCTTGCTCAGGGCTTCAAAAACCTTAGCAACCCCAGCCCAAGTTTGAAAGCAAATTCAAGGGTTCGCCATTGCCTTTGAACACAGCGGGGATCTGCTCCAACAGGTTAGATCTTGGGGGCCACGTTGCTCCCAGGATTTAAACCAGACCACATGTGAAATGGCAACTACCTCTTTTTTTTTTATTTTATTTTATTTTTAAATAGGATAATTTAGGGCCTATGGGATTTTATTATTATTACTATTTTAATGGCAAATTCAGTGTGCTGCCTTCTCTCCTTAATGAAGGGGCCAGGGATGGCACTTAATTTCTCCTGCTTTCTAGCAATAGTCCGTACAAATCCTTTGTAAAAATATAACCACCATCTCTTTCCCGTTCTCTCTCCCCCAGGAGATGGCGGGGGGGGAGCTTTCATCAGCTCAGACAATTTTTCTTCCGCTACCTCTTTATCTTAACCTTTTCTCCAAGGTTACATTTATTTTCCAAGGTCACATTTATTTTCCAAGGTCCATGGCCAGGACAAGGATACAGAGGGTGGAGCTGACTTTGTCTTTTGAGGATCACTGTCACCGCTGCAAGAGGCACAAGCCTGGGGGGAGTGTGTCTCTGAAAATGGCCCCTGCCCTCATCCAGCCCAGTATGCTGGCCAGTTCACCCAGTCAGACCCTTCTGCAGCGGCTGTTGTTGCTGCCCGTCAGAGCGCGTCTTCGTAGCCAGAGCCGACTCCTGCACTTGGATTGTGCAAACCCATTTTCTCTCCCTTCCGCAGTCCTGGCTATCGCGTGCACATCTGGTTGTTTCTCTGAACCTCTCTGCAATCATTGCTTCATCCCCATTCAACTCCGGGCTGGAAACGTAGCTGTTCTTCCTCCCCTGGGACCTTGTCTGCCTCCTCCTCTCTTAGCCGAATTTGCCGTGCAATGGCTCGTGCCATCCCTTCTTGTGCAAAACCCTCTGAAAAGGGTCTCTTTCCCGTATGGAAATCTTGGCGCACTCCTTGAGGAGATGATCTCAGATAAGCCCACTGCTGGGGAGAGAGGTTCACCACCCTCTGTGGAAACTTTGCAAGGTCTGGTCTTCATCCAGATGGGATTTTTTTTTTTTTTTTTTAAATTTGAGCAAAAATGCTTCAGTCTTTACAATGTGAGAGAGGAGTGAAAAAATATATTGCTGCCATTATAGTGGAGGGGAAAAAGGGGGTTCAGGCTCTCTTTGAAGAGCCCTGGTACTGAAACAAATGGGCTTCTCTTGTTTAAATTAGATGAGAATGCATCTTCTAGCAGAAATGGCCTTTGCTTGGTTCAGCAAGCTTGGGTGAGGGGTGGCATTTGCCGTCTCCTGCCTGAGCCCATCTCTCCGCAATTGAGGTGGTGGGCACCAAATCTGGCACAGACAGCGTAGGGTTCAGTGGTGGAGCTGGAGAGGAGGGACGTGGCTCTGCCATTTGAGATGGGAGGAGAAACATCTGCAGCAAGGAGCAGAGCTGAGCCCCCACAGGAACGTATAGAGGTGGCAGCTCCCGCCTGCAGCAGCTTTTCACCACATATACACACCAGGGTGCAACGGGGAGCTCTTCCACTGAAGCCTCAAGATTGTGTTTTACTCAAAAGTAGATTTGTTGCTTGTATGGACAGAGGAAGGTTTTCACTTATGCACTCACTCGCTATGCTCATGGTCAAAGCCAACTCGATTCTGGTTTGTAGTGCCGAGTCCTGGCCACGCTGGTCTTCAGCTCCCGGTCCACCCCAGTGATCTCCGGCAGCTTGCGGTGCCGACAGCGCTCCTGAGCAGCACGGTAGCTCCATCTGCACCATGTCCCAGGGCTCGCAGCTGAACGATGGCAGTGGGAATCGCTTGCAGGGAAGACGTTGAGAAAGAGATGATGAAAAACTGCATCCCACACCAGCCAAAAACCCAACTCACTCTTCCACACACCTCCCGAGCACTGGGTTTGTGGCAAAGCCAAGCCTAAAAGGGCCACTCAGCCCTCGCAGCATCTTTAACTATGCGCTTTTCTAGGTCATCCCAAACCAGCCCTGACAGCTCTAGGAGAAAACAGATTTACAGCAAATCCCCCCAAAGCATTGTCTGCATTCCCCCCGCGGGCTGGGCTGCGGGTCGCTGCCTCCAAACAGCATCGCCCATGGGACAACACCCCCGGCTCAGCCCCGTCCTTGGAAAGCCATCGAGGAAAACACGGGGCAGAGGCTCGAGGTTAGCACAGCCCCGACAAGGCGCCGGGGATACCTGAACCGCTAATTTGCCAGACGCCCCCGGAGCCCGGCTTGGCAGCCCCCCGCCGGCTGTCGCGGCGTGGAAGCCATTAACATTTAAAAATACTTGCAGGAATGGGAGGGTGGGGGGAAAAAAATAAATGGTATTTGCGGAGGCCCATTCCTCAGCACACTTTCATGTGTGCCAAAGTTTGTTGGCATGGCTCTGAGTTTGATAGGGAACATCTGGGCTGCTGTTGCTGCCTGTATATTGGCTGAGGGCAGCGAACAAAAGGGGTTTGTGCAGGAATGCGCGGGGAGGGGTGCGGGGTGTGCGCGCGTCGAGGAACGGCTGCGAGAGGCGAAACGCAGAAATACTCTCCGGAGAAGAAAAGCCTAATGCACATCCCATGTTCCTGCTTTTTAAAAGGGGAACTTCTCCCCCCACTTCTCCTCTTCCCTCCCCCAAAAGCACACCAGGGTACTGAAGGCGAGCGGGGCTCAGACGCAGATCCGTGCCCTGCTACCTCTGCACATTCGATTATTGCCGCAGTCTGGAAAAACAATCGGGGTGGAGGGAGCAGATTAGCTGGAGAGCGGGGAAGTCCGAACCCAACCACATGCCAGCACATACTTGAGAGACGACCGGCGAGCTCTTTGCAAGCAGATCAGCTCCCCGCACCTCGATGCCGCTGCGGGGAGAAGCACCCAGCGACAAACCCCCTTTGAGTGCACCGAGACCGGTGACATGGACCCACCAAGAACAGCCCTAGTTGAAGTTTCCTCCACTTCTGTCGGGAATTTGGGGTAAGAAGCTGAAAATTAGCACCCTGCCACTGCCAGCAGCACAAAAACCACAGGCTGCTTCCTACAGCCACAAGGTCCCATTGTATCTGACACCAGAGGGTGGCGTGGAGGGATGAAGGAGGAACGGATTCACGCTTGAGGAAGGCTGATCTGTTGGGAACTATCTGAAAATTACAGGCCAGGTGCAACCCTTGGCTCTAAAGATCGCAGCATACATGCTCCATCCCATATGCTCCATCCCCAAGGAGTCGCTGCTGCCTGCGGATGGACACCAGAAACCTTTGATTGAATCTAATGTAACATTTCTGACATTCTTCCTTTTGCAGCTCCTTTCCACCATCCCATGCCTGCAGTATTTTTTACCCCATGTCTTTGCACTGTTCACAAGTCTTTTCAAAATTTCATCCCATGGACTAAACCTCTTCCTCAACAAGAGCAGCACTGGTGTCATTTCCTACCTGCTGATCCCTCTCTGCTCATCCCATTTTTGCCCAATTCACTACCACAGGCAACAGTTTTGAGCGCTTCCAAGGTTTGTTTTTTTTTTTAAATCAATGGAGCATTTTTTTCTTTTCTTCTTTCTGGAATGTGCATTTGGCCTGAATCCCACCTAGCACCCTACGTCCCCCCTTGGCTCCAGTCCTTAGCAAGGACACACATTGGGTCTGCTACCCAGAGCAAGATTTCCATTGCCTCTGTCTTTGGGGCTCCTTGGAACCACGCCAGGGAGAGTATTTGGGTAGCACTTGGGGCATGCATCCCTCTTGCTACCCCCTGCCTTGACAGGGGAGGCCTCTGGGAAAGCCCCAGGGAGCAAAACCTAAAGACAAAGGGTCCAGGTCAGTGAAGACCCTTGGGTCTAACAGCAAAGGCAGATTTTTCCAACCCTAATCTCCTTTCCAGGTCTCAGCAGCATGTCTACAAGCCATTGTTTTGAGCCGACTTATTTAACACCATCGGTGCAACCCTCCTGGCGCTGCCTCGGGCAGCGGGCTTGCGCTGGGGATGCTGGCTCCAGAGCTGGGCATGTTTGGAGATAAGCTTCCTTCAGCGATATTTGGATTTCGATTACATCAGTGTCAAGACACAGCTTTTCGCCAGAGCCAAGCGAGCTCCCGCCATGCCAAGGAAAGCAGCCGGCCAGCGGCTGCGCACAGCGTGTCGGGGAGGGCACTGGTCCCTCCGCACCCCCACGCAGGGGCACGGTGGAGGGGAAAGCCAGCTCGTGTGGGGCCGCACAGGCAGCAGACCCACCTCCGGCTGCCACGCGGACAGTCCTAACCGGTCACCTCTTCTGCGGCGGGTTAGGAAAGGAACTGCAGAAAACCCAGCTGGTCTTTGGAAACTCCCTGCAGCCGCCACTGGGGAACGTGAAGCTGTATATAAACTTGCAACCAAGTTTAGCAGTCAATGCCCCGTCTTACAGAGGAGGGAAAAAGTGTAACTGCTGTGTTTAGTACGAAATGTCCCCTTGATCCACTTCTGAAAACAAGAGGGCTGAGAGTGGCCAATTTACTTCAGCTCTATCAGTCATTAGCATTGCCAAAGTGCATTTGCCATCTCTCAGGGATAAGCCCCTCCTCTTGGGCAGGTCTGTGCCTCCACTCGTCCTCCACATCCTTCTCCAGGACCCCTTTTCTTTTAGCTCTGTCTGAAAAACAGCCCAGCGCACCAAGTGCCATGATGCTGCAAAGGCATCGCTCCCCAGCCGTGCTCCCGTCTGACCCCGCTCCCACATGTCCCTCCTTGACTGCTGCCACCGACTGAGAAGAACCAGCCCTGACGAGGACTACAGGCATTTTTCAAAAGCACAGAAACAATTTAAGAGCCTAAATCCCATTTTCCAGTGTGGTTAAAGGCCTCATCAGGAGGTAGACTGTTAATCATCCTAGATGCTTTTGAAGGTTGCAGTAGAGGTTCATCTGTATCTCCAAGGTCTTCAGGGGACCCACGTGCCTTTGAAGTCGCTCCTAAGGGACCCCGATGGCAGTGGCTGGGAAGAAGGACGAATCTTGGAGCCACCCAGGGCTCCTGCCCTGGGAGAATTAAAATCAAGAGTCCAGTGACGTCTCAGAGTGGTTCAAGTTGCTCCTGCCAATGCGGTTCCAATCTCATTTGCCCCATCACTGCATCTTATCCACCATCTAACATGGGCCAGCCGGGAAAGTCCCAGTGCAATGGCCTTGGGAAGGGGAAGGGGGCTGGTGGGAAAATGCCCATTTAACTTTTCGCAGGCGAGGGTGGTTCAAACAGTTGTTTCAGTTTGAAAAAAAAAAAACTGACACGCGTTTCCAAATTGTCCAAATGTTTGGCTTTTACATTTCCTTCAGTGACACATCCCAGGGTTTTAGCTGAAAAGGTCTTTTCTCTTCAGAATTAGGCTGCTTGTAGGAAAAAACCTATCAAAACAGGAAGCTTGAAATTATCAAAGAAAAATATTTTCATTGACCTAAAAGGATCTTACCCTTTGGTTTTTTAGTTCACAAAATTTTTCAGGACTGACTCTTCATCCCCACGAGAGATGAGAAATACTATCAGTACCTCAAAAATGCTGCCAGGAGGAAAGAGTTATTAATTACCAACCTCTATTTTTAACCTGCAACCAAGAGTCACTTCTCATGGGTGACAACCAGATTCTCTCGAGGCTCTGCCATTGGCTTCATCAAGGCTTTTAAGTCAGAGGTAGGATTTTTTTTTTGGATGGGACATGCCCCCGGCACTCTGCAAAGCCTACCCTATCGATTTCCGAAGCAAGCATCAGGTATCACATGCTTTCGCTATCCATCTATTTAGAAAAATCGTGTCATTACCTTTTTTCCCCACCTATATTCCCACTGAAAAAAATGTTCATTTTTTTTCTCCCCCTCTATTCCATAACTCAAAGGACTAAATGGATTTTGCTTAGAGTTTCCAAAAAAATTCCCCACTGGGTAAGGGCCAGGCATGCAAAAATTTCAACCTGAAAAGTGAATGTTTTCAAAAGTTATTAGCTTATGAAAAGAAGGGCTATAATGGAAACTGTTTTACTGCCATAATTATAACACCACGAACAGAGCCTGCTGCAATATATAACATTATCAAGCGCCTGTCAGCATTTAATAGAAGTCTTAATTAACTGCTGGGGAGGAACATGGCAAAAATTTATTTTCAGGAAAACTTTTGGGAGCTGCGTAATTCTGGGCTTTTTTTAAGTCCGTCTCAACTGGAGCCTTAGTAGAGTTCATAGGACAGACTAAATACAAGACACAAGTGTGTATCTTGTTGGCATTACTTAATGATAGGATTTTCTTTTCTGTTAAACTACATAATCCAGAAACAACAATAATGTTTGTGTTGGGTTGGAGCCAGACACTTCAGAGCTGGATTTTAACCTTCCCCAAGTTTGGGGTTATTCGAAGCCAGGGGCTTGATTCGGCTTGTCAGGGAGGGGGGGCATGTGTGACCTGTGGGGCTGACCTGCCTCTGCCCTTGGCTTTCCTCCCCCCAGTTCCACCACCCCAAAGTTGCTCACACTCAGGATTTGGGGGGGATCCCCATCTCGTGGCAGTGTTTTACCGCACGGCAGTGCCTGAGCTCCTGGGCTGGAGACCCAGGCACAGAGGAGAGGTGTGGGGAGGACCAAGCACAACAATTATAGGATTGTTGTAATTAATTTCTCGCCATTGGCTTCACAGGAGATAACCAGCTCAAAACCAGCCTGACCACTGCGTGTTTCCTCTCCCTTTCAAATTTGGGGAGGGGCTGCACAGGAAGGCTCCTTGGGCTGCAGCCCGGTCTCCTCACGCATCTCCAAGAGCCTCTTCATCTCCGCAGCACACCTTCAGGGTCCGGCCCCTCCACCCCGCCGTGATGCCCTGCCAGCGAGACCCTGTCTGGAGCTGCCAAGAGGTGGGAGTGGGGTGGGGAGGGAGGGCAAGCCCAACCCTGGGATGGGCAAGCAAGCCATGGCTCAGCTGCAGTCAGCAGCAGGTTTTGGGGTGCCTGGGGCACAGAGCAAGACGTGTATGAAGCACATTAAGAGGACGCTCTGCAAACCTGCTACCTAACTAACAAGGGGCACAGAGGAGACATCAGGGCTGAAGGCGATAAGCAATCTGCCAAGGTTAAACCTGGCTCTCGCTGAGCCGGTATGTTAAACCCAGCTCTCCCCACTCCTACGCCTGATCCGCCAGACCACGTTTCACAAACCTTGGCAAGCGAAGGGCTCCTTGGCGAAGCGGGGCAGGTAACATTGGGCAGGTCACACCATGACAAACGCTCCTTCAGTCCCGCCTGGCAGCCCAAACTTATTTTTATTCCCTTTCTGCCCCCTCCACCCCCTGCCTGGCCCTGGCAGCAAAGCAGCCCCGTGCTGCGAGCTGGCAGGCCACATCCATTTCCCCCGATAGCACCGATAGCCCAACAGCTGCTCTCTGTCCCTTTGGAGATTAGTTTGTTTTCCTAACGCAATTACTGCCACGTGGCCCTGCTTTCTGCCGGCATCAAGCCTGGATAGAGATAAAGCAGCGATAAGATCGCACGCTGTTCCAGACCCCTTCGCAGCCTCCCTTGGCCACGGGTTGTTCTCCAAATACTCCAGCTGCAAGTTACCTGCTCCCATCAGTGCCGGGCCGGGGAGCTTTATGGCACTAAACCCCAGGGATTTGGCTCCCAGCTTTCGATGCGACACCGAGGAGTTGTTTTAGGATGTACGCATGCAGCTTGGAGATGTTGCGCAGGTGCACCCGCACCAGGGAGCTCGCACGATGCGACACGAAGCCGCTTGTCAGATGGGGCACCCCGCTAGCTCAGAGCTTTGGGCGAGCGCAGCCGGCTCCAAGCTGACCCGCCTGCACCCGGGTCAGCTGTCTCTGCCCGGTCTCCTCTCCTCCTACCTGGGGTCAGCCCAAGCTCAGCTTTGCCTGCACATCACGTTATCTGGTGAATGAAGAAGCTTTACCCCGCTGCAACGGCTCTGCTGAGCACGAGCATCCTGGCAGGGCTCACACCGGTACCTGCAGCACCAGCGAGGGGCTGGTGGGCTCTAGAAACATCAGTGGAGCGATCACAGAGGCAGGTCTGGTTCAACCGCTCTCCATCACATCCAGCAAAGGTCCTCTCTGTCTCCCAGACCCGCCTGTGGGAATCCTTGTGTGGGGAACCGCTCCTGAAAGCCTCTGCCGGGGCGCACGCGGTGCACGCCGGGAGAGGACACTCGGGGAGCCTTGCTGCCTTCAGAGAGACAAGCATCCTTGCCAGATGTCTCCCATAAAGCTGCAAGTACTTTATTTTAATAATAAGCCTTAATGTATTCATTAAAGGCTCCCAGTGACCTGGGATGAATTTCCCTGCTATTGTAAAGGGCTGTGGGAATCTGGAAACCGCTGCATTACAGTTAATAACTTTAATTTTACAAGGCCCAAAATAGACAACTGAAAAAATACACAAACTCACTGTTTCTAATTAAGAAGGGATTTCTTCTAATTCCTCTGCCACCGGCGCTCTTGTTTAGCAAACAACATCAACAGATATTCAACCATAGGCAAGGGGAAAAGCAAACCGAGAGTCACCTTCTGCATCTCCATTGCAAGAGCCGAGGAAGAAGCCGGGACCCTTCCTCTTCACCTGGTTATCGGTGCATGGAAGAGGCAGAGCCTGGTCAGCAACAGCAAACCCATACTGGAGGAGCCGTGGACAAGCTTCAACGCCTGCTTCTTAAGCCTGATGGACACCAGAGCGCTTTGATCCAAGGGAGATGATTTCCAGCCCATCTTTTCCCCGTTCCCTCCCCAGGGGTCCTAGCTAAGGTGCTAACGGGGTTTGCTGGGAGTCCTGGGTGCTGGGAAACCCCCTCGGTGGTTGGGTGCCGTCCTGGTAACATTCGGGGCTACCAGATCTCCAATTTTAGGGTCAGGAAGGAATATTCCCCCCAGATCAGCTTGGCAGAGATTGCCGTGGATTTATTTTGCCTGTCTCTCTCTTCCTCTGTCAAACGAGGGGTAGTTCGTTTCCCAGGGAAAAAAAAAAAAGCTGGGAACCGAAACCAAAACAATTTGGCCTGACTTTTTTTTTTTAAATTTCTGGGCATCTAATGTTTTCCAGCCCAAATCTTTTCATTTCCAGTTTGGTTCTTTTTTGCTTTCCAGTTAAAACTGGAGCTCTTCAAAAAGAGGACAGACATTTTACATGGAAACATTCGTTTTGCCACAAGTCAAGCCTCTACGGGGGAGGAAAAAGGAGTTTCAAAGGCCAAGTTTTGATGAGCGTACCAGTCTGGCCATGTTGGCAACCAACACTGGCCTCCTCACACATCTCTAGAGCTGTCTCTGCTACATCTGCCAGGCTCACGCCAAGATGGTGGCATCCTCCATCTGCTCACGGCAGGGACACATAGCCTCCTTACTACCAGCCCAGTATTGATCAACACAAATTAAAGCAGCCCAGGTGAGAACAGCTCCACACCTTGAAGCAGATCTCAAAAGCTTCCTCTGCAGACTTAGCCTGACACAGGAAAACACGTTGCTTAAAAACCACAGGTGATCTCAGCCCACGTAGATCCCAAAATGCTCTCCAGACCACCCAAAACACAAAGCAGAGGTCCCAGCCAGCAGGATGGAGCACACGCACCCATCTGGCCCCAAGACCCTCACATCGCCATTGTCCTCTTGACCAAGAGCTGCCTATGAGCAGCGCTGAATTCGCCTCGGCCCTTGCTTAGGAGCAGATTGAGTTTTCCAGCCAAACTGATAAAAATGAAAAATGATTTTCATATGCCTGGACTCCATATTTCCCCATAAATAAGGCAGCGATGGAAAGTGGGGGAAGGGGGTTGTCGGAGCGGTAGGTCATCCGTCAAAGCCACACCGAGAACGTTGATCTAGCCCTCGTCCAGGAAAGCATCTCTATTTAGGAAAGCAGGCAGGCACATCTCCAGGCTCCTTTGAAGCCACTGGGAACCGAGCACTTCTTATGGGCCAGGCAGTTTAAAGATATCTAAATGCTTCAAGGAACAGATAAGACCTAGATACCAGCTGGTAAAACCCAGACCCTCAGAAGGTATTTAGAAACACAAGGTTTTTAATGGAAATTAAGAGCGTACGTACTTTTGTGGATAGGGTCTTGTGCACACGTGCCTTAAAAAAACCCCACTTCTAGTGGCTTTCCTGAAAAGAAGAGATTTAGGCACACGCGTTGTGCATCAGGGCTTGTAAATCTTCATGTTATCATAGAAAACCACGTGCAAGGGAAAACCCAACCTCCAGCTCGGCTGCAGTGCAAGCCCTGCAGCATCATTTTATTAATGCAACAGGATGTCTCTGCTCTAGACATGCCCAAAACCAGGGAGGCCGGATCCCCCCCGGCCACAAAGCTCTGCCATTTCAGGACAGCCGTGGACCCGTGCTCATCACGCATCACCCCCCGCCTCCCTCCTCTCCTTCCCCTCATCTTAAATAGCCCAGAGCTATTTGACCAGACGTGCCGAAAAACGTGGAGAACCCGAACTGCCGCGCCCCACCTATAACGTCGACAAAACCACAAGCAGCGCGGAGCTTCCCCGACCCTCCCAGCATACATTTCCTATTCCTGCCTGCAGCTCCGCTACCGCCTTTCTCACATCAATGCCCTGACTACGGCTGCTGGAAAAATTTCCATCTAAACAGTTTTTAGCAGGTCATTTTTCAGTGAAAGGCAACTAAAAAAAAAAAAACCAGAGAAAACCTTTTTTTGTGGAAATTTGCCCGACTTGTCTGAAATGTCAAAAAACCTAGAAAAAAAATCATGTTTTGGCCTCGAGCTGCAAAAATCTTAGTTTTAACCAAAAAATGCAATTTTCAAGTTTTTTAGTGAAAATCAGAGAAAGCTTCCAGAGAATAAATTCTCCTGCTTTCATTAAAAGCGTTCATGGTGTGATGGCTACACTCAGATTTTCAAAAAAGCCCACCTCAAGAGACTGTTAAGGAAATCAAACAGTCGCTGCGCAAAAGGGAAGGAACCGGTCTGGATTATAACCTGGGGAAGGAGCAGAGCGAAGAGAAATGCTTCATTCTCAGCCTGACGTTAGGTTAACAGCCAGGCATCCCACAGCTCTGCTCCGGGGTTTAATATATTTATCAGTGATGAAAAAGGAGGTGGTAACGCCCACAGATGACACAAGCCCGTGGGGGCTCAGGGTCCCATCACCCTGACCACAGGCTGTCCCATCAGATGGGTGCCAACCTGCCACTGGCGGTTTGCGCATCGCTCAGCAGAGATGCCCAACCTGGTCTTTGCTTTTGTCCCATGGGAGCGTTGGGTTGTGGTTTCATCACCCCACAGCGCTGGGAAACCTTCAGCATCCCAAGCTTTTGGGTGGTGGAGAGACCTCACCCCTCTCCAGATGGGCACTGTGGGTATGGGAATGCCGCGGTACAACCCTGCCACGCCAAATGCAAACACCCGGCGCTGAACGCGGTGCCAGAGCCCATTTGGGAGGTTCACTGCTATCCCCCGGTGTGGGACCAGGGGAGCCGCACGCTGTGGTGGCTCCGCTCGGAGCCGCCGGCACCCAGATGGGTTACAAGTGAACATGAACTCTCCCTCCCCATCTGGAGCCCATGTACAGCAAGTGGCAAGATTTATATTGTGCTGAAGCATTCCACAGTTTTGAGCACAGAAATGATTGAACTCCAGATGTTAACAAGATGCAGGACCCTTTTTTTATTATTAAAAACGTGATTTCTTGTTTTGCTTATGACAAAACCCATCAGATTAACTTATTAGGAGCGGAACTGCCATCAGGCCGGTGGAAGCGAAGACGGCTCCGGCTGCCTGAGAGCTCAACAGAGCACACAGGGAGACCAGGGCTCCTTCAGAGCAGAGCCACGTCCAGCCACTCCTCTGCGCTGAGCCAAAGGCAGAACATGGGTGACCTTGCTCTGTGCCCGCTGGCAATGCAGGGACATCGGTGAGTCCCCGTGCCTCAGTTTCCCCATCCCTTAGGGGGAAGGCGAGTCAGAGCTGGAAGGAAAAGCCCTGAGCAAACGCACACTCCGCAGCCTCATCCAAATCAAACCCCCTTGCTGAAGTAGCAGAGCCTTTGCTAACAAGCAGCACAGCCCAGGCCAGAAATGGAAACCTGCCCGCTCTCTCCTGGCTCCTCTGCCCGTCCCCTGGAAGGACGAGGGGGACGCAGGACCCGTGGCTGCCATGCAGCTCTCATGCTCCGCTTCCCTTCAGGGAGAGCCCTAAAGCATCACAAACTTCACTTCCCATCAGAAAGGAACCAAATTTCCAAATACCTCTGCAAGTCTTAAATGCTCTTCTCAGCACAGCTCTGCCGGGAACATCCCCCGGCAGCGTGCGGCGTGGCAGGGCCAACATCTGTATCCCAGAGCGCGGGATGGGGCGGGGGCCTGTCTGGAGCTGTCACATCTTCACTGCTTTATCACAGGAACTTTATCACAAGCTCATAACACACACGTCTTTGCACCATGAGATCAAACAGGTACGGGATGGCATTGCAGCCTGCTGTCACAAGACGGCCCCCAGCCGCTAGCGCCGCTCCACGCTGTGAAGAGAAAACATGTTGAAGCTGCGTGACGGAGAGGACCCACGTACGCTCATCCTGATGTTGTACAGCCAGACCAACTCAGGGAACCCACCAGCGCAAAGCCAGCCTCGTCTGCTAATCCCCGGGAGGCACAGCATCCTTCAGGACCTACACATTTCCACATGTCAGCTATGGCACATGTCAGCTCTAAGGAGAGTCACATCTGTCTGCTCAGAGGGAGAGGAACATTTCTGGGGAGTGCAAGTGTCCTGCTTGGCCAGGCTGAGCCGGGGACAAGCCAGAACGATGCAGCTTCTCCGCACCCAGCACACACGACCATCCTCCCCGGCGGGGAGAGAGGGGCCAGAGGGTGGAATAGCAGAAGCTGCAAAGTGTCAGGCCTGCTTCTGCCTTGAAACTCTTTGCATTTACCACGCAATGCCAGGGGACTGGTCTGCTGAATAAGATTGGAACCTCAAAGCTCTCCTTGCTCCAGCAAGCCCACATGCCAGCCGGCAGGAGCAAAGGTGCCTCTGGTTTCAGCGTGGGTTCACTGTGTAGCGGGCAGGGCTGTTACAGCCCAGCCAGGGTCTCAGCCTCCCTTGCTTCCCACTGTCCTGGAGACGAGTGCTTGCCTGCTCCACCACATGCCCAAGAAAAGGCACTGCCCTGTTCCTCTCCCACCCTGGGACCCCATTTCCTTCCTGACCTGGTGTGGGGTGCAGGGGACACAGCTGCTCTTCTACCAGCCATGCCCACTGCCAAGCCAGGTCCAGGACAACAGGCACACACCTGAGAGCAGGAGGATGGTGGGTTCACAGGATAGTCCTCCCAGAACACCTGCTTCAAGGTCAGGGCCACCCAGAGCTGGAGCTCTTTGCCAGCATCTCTGGAGCAAACCCACCAGCCCAACACCAAGAGCCACCTTCCTCCACAGCCAGGGCTTGGAAAAAGCTGCTGCAGATCAAAGCGGTATTTATTCACCCAAAGGGACCCCATAAACAGAGCCAAGAGCCTTGTCACTCTGCCTGACCTTGTTTTATTCCTTCCTTGCGTGTTTTGGAGGAAGCTTCTTTCAACCCAAACCTCTCCCTGCTAGCTGGGCAGATGAGCCGTGCCCTGGCACACCATGGTGCTCCCCCGGCTCTGAGCTCAGGCACTGGGTGTTGGGTGTCCCCCAGCTCTGCAGAGCCACCCCAGTGGGAGCTGGGCGATGGGGCACTTCCCCAGTTGAAGAGTTCTCTGCCCATTCCCTTAGTGGTGCTGGATGATTGCAACCTGCCTCCATCACCATTTCCTTCACCTCTTCCTCACAGGCTCTGATTTAATGGCACATCCCGGGCAGGGCCCTGGGGGTGCCCCGCTCCCTCTTCAATTTCCCCCAAATTGACTGAATATGAAACTTTTTATTCCCAGAACAAGAGCATCAGGTGGAAGGAAAAGCCATGCTCTTATGCTTTTTGGAGAAAGATCCAACAAAACTTTAATCCTCTCCCCTTCCCCTCCCCAAAGAGACATTTATCACTGCGGGGGAGGGAAGTATAAGTGCAAATGTAACCAGGCAGCACCACGAGCAAGCACCGGCCATTAGCACCACGCTCAGGGAGTAACATCTCTGGAAAGCCCCATATTCACCATCGCACCTGGGCACAGCCGGTGGATTTGCCTGCAGAGGACAGGTCCTGCCGGACCCCCGCCCCCTCCGCCCCTCCCTGGCAAGGGCGAGTGGCCCAGCGTGCTGGGGCTCTGCAGCATCTGGGACGCGCAAGCTCCCAGCTCTGCTGACACAAATAATTTCTCCCCCTGTTCTTGGCACGGTGTGTTCTACTCAAACACACTTCAAAGAGGCAGCTCTGCAGCAAGAATGTTTCAAAAAATATAATATTTCCATCTGTTATTCCAATAGTATATGCTGTGGGAGTCTTCTCACGGATTGTTTGCCTTTCTTTGCTCCTATTAGATGTAAAAAAAATTCGATTAGCAAGCCCTCAGGGCTGGCAGGCGATGCCCTAACCCTGCAGCATCCCGCAGCCGAGCCAGCAGGTCCGCCCCGTACACCTTAATGCTTCTCCAGAGAGGAAGGTGCAAGCAGGGAAGCAGCTTTTTCTTAAAGGCAGTAAAGTCCCCTTGATTTACTGACTTTATTTTCACCTTGAGAGCAAACAGCACCTGCCTGCGGCTTACAGGGATGCCCCTGCATTTCGCTCAAGGCAGAGGAGCCCAGCATCACTTCCCAGCCCCTAGCAGCCAGCAGCAGCCAGGGATTGAAACCGCGGGGCACGAGCTCCCGGGCTTTGGTGTTTGATAAACATCAAGTTCTCAGGCCAGCCTGTCCTCGGTGGGGACATCCCCAGCATCCCTCTGCTCACCACCTCCCGTTTCTCACAAAGCTCACGGAAACCTTAAACCTCTGCCTCGCTGTCAGGTGGGTGAAATCTGGAAGCAAATTATGGGGTGGAAAAGGGAAAAAAGAGGCAGAAAGCTGTTTGCAAAAGACTCATTTTCTTGGGAAAGCAGGCTGGAAATGCAGGATAGGTGCAGTGAGCTACGAGTTTACAGCACTAGCATGCACACAGCGAGCTGGGCTTTTAATGCATCTTACGAAGGTCAAACCTCAGAGGTAGCAGAAGCTGGATGCTCCTTCCCTCGGGGGGGACATCCTAAGGACACTGCTGTGCTGGACCTTTCCCCCTTTGTCATTCATTTGATCCAAGAGGATTTCCTAAACCTGCAGGTGATGCAGAGATGCCTTCCCTCCACAGCAAGGGCTGCTCCTCCATTGCCCCCTCGCCGTTTTGAGTTGCCTCTCCATGCAGCCCTTGCCCCGTGCAGCTGGCCAAGGACACCCAAAACCGGTTATCATGGCCACCTAAAGAATCCAACCCTACAGGGAAGATCTCTGCTAGACAAGCAAAGCCTTAGTGCTCCAGGGTCGGGAGGTTTAACAGCACACAAGCTCACTCCTTACCTTCCACATTGCTTTTGGGCAAGGTGTCCTAATGGACAGGATGCTCAGATGGATGGTGCTTGCCTCAGTCATCCACTCTATCCCACAGGAAAACCATGGGAAGAAGCAGCTTTCCCAAGCTCCCCAGCAGAGCAGCCCCATACAGCTGCTGAAGCTGTGACCGAGTTACCCACAATGGCTGTCCCACCACAGGTCCCTGCGGGTGACTTCAGCACAGCATTCAGGAGACTCTTCTCGAGACCCATCTTCCCCCAAGAGAGTGAGTTTTTCAAAGCAGAGATTCAAGGCTTCGCAGCCCCAGTACACAAGACCTGAGCCCCCTCGTTTCTCCTCCTGCGACCCAAGGTTTCATACTGCTAAGACAGCAAAGGCTTCCCAGCCCCTTCGGAGAGCTGGAGAGATGATAACTTCCATTTGTGAGCCATGGCCAGAACAAAATGAGTCTTTATTTTTATATGGCCCATTATAAGTCATTATTTAGTGCTCCCAGGTGCCCTATATCATCAAAGGCACATTCCTTAATAAGCAGCCAACAGAGGCTGCGCTGCTGCCATCCCGTGCGCGGATGGAGCAGGAGAGATCCCGAGACCAGCTCCAGCCCCCGGATCTCATCTCCCTCTAAGCCCTCGTGAGCCCAGAAGAAGGTCATGCCCCATCTCTGCACAGACATCCCAGCGCACACATCCAAACAAGAGGCACAGGATTATTTTTCCCCCCAGCTCCGCAACCCAAAGTGTAACCCAATCTACTCAGCTGGAAACAGAGCTTTTATTGCATCCTGAGTCATTTAGAGTTCCTTTTTATAAAACCAATATTCTTCCCCCCTTCCCTGATTTAACAAGCTCCCAAATGTCTGCTCTCCTGACGTACCAAACCTTTCCAGCTTCCTTCACCTCCCTCCCCATCAGACCCAATGGAAAGCAGCATCTCATCGGGGCTGCTCCAAGGGAACCACTACGGAGAAGCGCCACACCACGGCAATCCCCACTTTCACACATTTCACCTCCAGGATGAGCCCAACCTTGAAACAGTCCCGTGGCGATGGCAGGATGAGGCCATCATGCTCCGTGGCACATCTCTGTGGCCTTCCCGTGCAGTGGAAAGCTGCTTTGAGACCTGAAAGCCCTTGACCCCTGCAGACTTGGGCAAAACAAAAAAAAACCCTAAACTACACAATATTTTTTGTGTTCAGGCACTGTGAAAGGTGTTTTGGCTATTGGGGGTTTCTTGATGCTCAAGGTAAGGAGGAAAGAGGGTATCGAGCAGAGCTGGCAACCTGGAGAGCCCGGTTATTATTTTTAAATGAGAGCTCAGATTTTGCAACATATGAAATCCATCACGCCTTTAGCCACATAAATAGATCAAGGAGTGTGGATACTTGAAGTCCCTTTGCTCGGTTCAGTAATAGAAGTATTGCACAGTAGCACATACAGGGAGTTTGCAATTTAAAATGGCCCTCATTCAATAACTATGTCAGCATTCGTTGTAATAGTAATCAGTAACAGTTAATATAACTTACAGTAAATACCAGATCGCCATTTAATAGTGTTAATACGCAACCTATAAAACATATGTTTGTGTAATTATACTGATAAGTTTCCAATCAGCAATGAACAAAGATAAAATCTGTCCACAAGTCCTTACGCAAAACTGAAAGGATCCCAGCAGTCAAAAGCAGAATTTGCAGAGGGTCTTTGGGAGCAGAGAGCAGCGCGACTCGGAAGGGAAGATGGTCACCGGCTGCAGAACAGGAGCGATAAGGACTCGACCTCCATCCTGGTGGACCATCCTTTGCCAGCCCCTACCTCCGCTCGACATGCCTTATGCCAACCCCTTGAGTCCACGCTCACCCACACGAGCAAAGGCAGGCGTGATGCTCAGGTGGGGAGAGCATCCCGACACCCCACGGGAGCTATTCCCACCCCCAGCCAGTGTCTCAATGCACCTTTGTTCCGAGAGCACTTGCTCTGCTGGTACCTACAGGGATCCAGACGGATTTCCCAGAGGGCTGGGAAACCCCCCAGTGTAAAGATGGAGAAAGCTGTCTTACACCAAAACACATTTTCCCCAACTTGGTATTTAAATAAAATCACTGCAGTACTGAAAATGCCCCACCAGCACTATTTGCAAGCCAAGGGTGAGTTTGGTTGAATATTTGGGGCCCAAAAATGAACAAAACAGTTTCCTCAAGGAATTTTTTTTTTTTTTTCCATTGCTATATTTTAAAGGGTAAGTGTTAGTCAGAAGGGCCAGCTCTCTTCCTGGCAAGAGCTGAGGTTGTCTCATTTTATTGCAACTTCACTGACCTACACCAGCTGCGCTCAGACAGCGGCAGATCCTGGATGGTCCCTTCCCAGGGCAAAGAGGGTACTTAAAGAAAAGCAAACACCAAAAGCATCCTGCAGGACCACTGCAGCTCAGTAAGGCTGCTACCTCCCAGCATCTTCTTTCCTTTCCAAACAAACCCTTTGAGTTCCTTCCCAGCCATGGCAGAGTTGCATGGAGTAGCCAGTAAACAAACAGGGCAGAAACCAGCTAGCACTTAGAATCCAATACCAGCTGCACACGGACACAATTGGAGTCATCTGTGAGTAATTAGAAAATATAAACACTCACAACAGAACTTGGGTTCCTATACTCAGCAAGACCTTAATGGGCTTTTCTTCAGCCAGAAAATCCTTATTAAAGTGATAAATTATTAGCCTTTTTTCCCAAACCAGCAGGAAACATTACAATGGAAAAATGACAAAAGGAGAAATATGCCCATTTTTGGCAGCGCTGGCAGGGAGCAGAACAGGGGCGAGGGAGCAAGAGCCAGCTCAGCGTGGCAGGGGGACGGGACGGAGCCTGCCGCAGCCCAGCTCTTCCCCCGTGCACCCTCACCCCTGGGTCCTCAGCCCCAGGCAGCCCACATCACCCACGGGCACCGCAGCCAGCACGTGCCAGTGCATGTCCGACGCTATAGCCAGCCCTGCCGCAGCTCAAGCGGAGCCCAGCACAGCTGTGTGGCTTCTCCGCTGGCTAATATAGCTGAGCTGGGCTCAGGAGCCCCCTTGCCCTGCACAAAGGCAGCCTCCCGCCACCCCAGAAACTCGCTGGCTCCCACATCTCCGCAAACTGCACCTCTGCTATGCTCGTCTGAAATAAGCCTCAAAAAGCAGACGGCAATCGCACAGTCCTTAGGAAACCAGGTTAACAAAACTGAAGGCTGTTCTAGGATAAAAATGGCCCCACTTTGTCATGGGGCAGAGGGGGAGAGACTGCAGGTGAGTCTCCGAGCTGTCACAGCCTGGACAGATGCGACCAGGAGGTGCTGGAAGCTGTTGATGCCTCCCTGCACATCCCTGCCTGGGCAAACCGGTGCCCACCCTGGCATCGCCCCACACGTTTGTATAAGATTGCACATGCATGAGATCGATGGAAACTAGGAAGGAGCCGCTGTGGTTTGGCTCCCAGAGGCATCCAAAGAAGTGTGATCTTCCCTCACCCCAAAACAAGTCAGGGAAATTCATGAGAACAGCCTTTCTTGTGGGTTATTCTGGCAGCGGCAGGGCTGGACAGGACCAGGAGTAAGATGACACAGGGCCATAAAACACGTCGGAGCAGCAGCCGCACGATGCGAGTCTCTGCGCTGGGCGCTCAAGCCTGACCACAGCCTGAGTCAGCCCATCACCACCGACCTGCCTCCAGCACGCTCCCAGCTTTGGCCCGGGCAGCCCAGCACCGTTAACCATCTCCAGCCTGAAGGAAGGCTCAGCACCTTCCAGACCAAGAGTTTGCACTTGTGCTGTTTTGGGGGGCACCTCCCTGGTTTCAGGTGCAGGCACCAGCCCTCCCGCAGAGCCACCCCTGGGCCAGCAGCCAGCCCCAGAGCCCACCCCAGCACCCAAAGCAGCAGAGATACAAGAAATCCCGTGCAGCCCGGCCAAACGCCAGCCATCCCCCCCAAAAAAAGCACTCGGAGAGCCAAACCTACCCCCCGCCCCGTTCCTTTCGGCCTGAGCCCATCCTACAAACTGCTCTCCCGGAGAGGCGAGTCTCACCCGGGGTCCGCAATTGTCACTGGTCCCATGTGTTAAATGACAGCGCATTTAATGCCTCATCTTTAGGGCTTCACGTAAATGAAGAGAACAAATGACTGCCGGGGGAGATATGGTTTGCATCATTTAATCACCATTTCCAATAAAACGGTACAGCGGCTCTGCGGAGGGTAAGACAGCCGAGTTCAGCAGATTTTATCAATAACATCGCAGGATCCCTACTGCGCGGCTAAGAGAGTTGCCATGGTTATTATGACAGATTTACTATCATTGTAACTTAATGCACCATAATAAGTATCTGCATAGTTATTATTGTTTTACAATGATAACTATAATTCAACCGCAGCTTTATGACTAAATTTGTAACATTACTACGATGTTCTGGGAAGAATTGGAAGCAGGATAATTCACATGCTTTCTCAGAATATAGAAAGAAAAAGAGATCCTGGTCGGTGTCTTTTTCTTTCCTTTTTGATTGCTTCTTTGAGAACAATTTTTGTGGTTTGGTTACTGTTGGTTTGGGAGAGGGTGCTCTGTCAGAGTCAATGCACAGAGGTAGCTGAAAAACGGGATTTTTCCACTGCAAAATTGATCCTGGGAAACAAAAATCCCCAAAGTCTTTCAACATAAAGCTGCTAAGAAATGCCCAAGTGTTGCCAATTGGGAAACAGATACAAAGTGCTGGCAAAATGAACAAAAATGGTCAGGTTTTGTTCAAGAAGAATGACCAGATCATCAAAAAATGTCGCTGAAAGTGACCCTGGTAATCGGTGGAAACAAAGCGCTGCTGGAAAAAAGTCTCTGGCAGCCCCAGGACAGAACCAGCCTCATCTCAGCTGCACACCCTCCGCTCCAGCAGCATGGAGAAGGCTTTCCACCACCTTGGAGGTGGCATGGGCAAATGCAGAGCAAAGCCAAGAGCCTTCTCGCAGCTCCGTGGATGCAGCCCCATAACCTGCCCCATTGCATCGCCCAGCCCCATGGTGAGACAGTCCCCGTGCAACAACTCAGCAAGCACAACGCAGCGCCAAAAAACTTAAAACTGCGTTTACTGGTGGATTAGCCTGCTCAGACACGGAGTGATTTGAGGAATCAAAGCTTCAGACAAGGACTTTTTGGCAGTTGCCAGGGCATAGGACCCACATCAGGGGTCCCCACACCTGCAACCCCAGCTGCTCCTCCCCAGGATGGGGAACAAGTCCCACCTGGGCTGGAGCCACCCAAGCAGTTTGTCCCCAGGGAAAAGCAAAAGAGAATCTGAGCCTGAAATACAACCAGGGTTTCCAGCAGGCTCCCTTGCACCCTCCTCCCAAAGCTCTCCCCTCTTTGAGGACTTAGCTCCTTCTTGGGTTTCATAGCAAGTGCAACGCTGCCAATTACCCCGCAAGTTTATGGGGAGGTCTGGGGGTTTACGTCCCTCTTTCATTCTGCCCATGCAGCCCATTTCCCCCAGGGGCTCTGGGGATGGTTAAGGCTCCTTGCGTGCCAGAGGCACCTACATAGCTGGGCAAATCAAAGCGGAAAAGGGGCATTTTTCCAGCCCCTTCTCATTATCCACTGGGGAACGATGCTGAGTTTTTCCAAGGAAGGTAGAACTGTGCCACCCATCTGGCTCCCACAGCAGATCCCCAGCTCACACCTCCTGCAGACACCCCAGACTCAACACATCATCCCAGCTTCCCACTATACCTCGGTCTTTTTAAAGCTGCACTAACACGGCATGGACAAGTCACACCACTTTTGCTGACCAGAAGCTGGCCCTGCTCAGAGGAGGCTTAGCTCAACGATCTGTGCTCTGGGACTTGGAGCCTTTTGGGTTCCCAACTCTATTGCTTTCCTGAGTGATTTATGGTCTTTTCCCATTTCTCATCTTCATTTGACCAGGGATGGAGGTTTCCATAGTCCCCCATCCTGCAGGATGGGACACCAGAGAGGACAACCCTCACCCCGTAGCATCAAGTGCCCCTTCCTCAGGCAACAAGCTGCTCTTCCTCCACAGGATCTTCAGAAGTGTCCTGTTCTGCATGGGGAGCCCCAAAGCTTCCCTGCAGCAGCGGGAGAAGGTGGGAAGACTGGCGGATGCTCGCGTCGAGAGCGGGTGCTCGCACGCCCTCCCTCCCAGCAGTGATGTGTGTCAGAGCTGGCTTACGTCATGCTCCCCCGCCGCCACCACCTCCTGCTCCCGTGGCTGATATATGAGAGTAGATATAGGAAAATCTACTCATAAAATTAATGGAGGCTGCATGAACTCACAGATCATAAACTCGGAGGGGTTTGCAGCTTGCCTTTTGGGGAGGGGGAAGGGGGAGGGCTCAGAGGCAATTTAGCAGAGGGGACTAATTCACAGCAGCTGTCCCATCACACCCCGCACCCCCTCCCCACGCTCAGGAGGATTTAGGGGAACACGGCACTGAAGTCTCACAAACACAGCGCTGGAGCTGGCATCCGTCAGCTTGAGGTCAGACTCGGCATGGCTGAGACACTCGGTCTGCTCCCAGCCGAGGGATCGTGGCCAAGCTGTGCTCTCAGTGACAGGCCTCCTGCCCAGAGCATAAATCACAGACGCTGAAGGCCAAAGCACGAGCAGATCCATCCTGTGCTCTGGGGGCTGCAGACAACATGACACCTCTCTTGGGTGGGGGGTTGCAGGGCAGTAGGCAGAGAGGGTCTCCCAGGGGCGATGAAGAGGACTGTGCCGTGGTCCAGCAAGGTGGACCCAAGTTCACCAACACACCAAGCAGTGGGTACCCACACTGGTGACAAGGCTGGTGGTGCTGCTCTCCAGCCTAGCTTGGGAGTCTCCATCTGAAACCCTTTTGATATAATCAGGGATATTTTGGGACCAACCCTCCATCATTGGCTTCCCAACACATCCTTCAAGCCCATCCAGGGAGCCCAGTGCCAGTAGCCACCAGCCCTCCCAGAGCAAACACCAGTCCCAGGAGCTGGTTTCTCCCTTCATCCCATCCACAACCCAGTACAGAAGACCTTTACCCACTGCTTGGCCCTCAACTACCTCCATGCAGACCTTCACGCCCCTGGAACCAGTGAGACCAGTCCCCGCTTTCAGGCACCATTGCTCTATGCTGGGTTATTCAGTACATATCGTGTCTTCTGGAGTTACCTGGGCTTCCCGCAGCACAGCCAAGAGCTTCAGGCAAAGGGAAGAAAATAACCGCTATTGCTGGAAAATCTTCCCCCACATCCCATTTCTCTCCAAAACATTGGCTTGTTCTGCCTGGGGAAGGGCCAGCCCCATGGATGGAGCAGGTCCCCGTGCATCCACCTGCCCAAGGCAGCAGCTCAGTGGGGAGGAAGAGGAGGAGGAAGCCCTTTCGCACACCAACACCAAGGCAGCTTAGGACTGTCCAGGCACCGAGACCTCCCTTGGTCACCAGCCTCCAAGGGGAAACACAACTGTCCCCTCCCATCCCCTAAGCAGCCTCTTGGCCTGGCCCTGCTTAGGTTTTCTCTCGATGCCAAATGCAGTTTTTCCCTCTTTTCTGTCAAAAAGCATCTTGGCACCCGGCTGCTGCCCCGGCAGCTCCAGCAGCCGTGACTCACAGGCTCTGCCCTAACCTCAAGGCTCCTGCTCGCCTCCTCCGCTGACTCAGGCACCATGAGCACCAGCCCCAACGCCTTTCAAGTGGTTTGGAGATCCAAGCCAAGGCACCAAAGTGAAGGGAAATAGGCACCATGCTTGCTGGAGCACCCAGCCGGCTGCCGGCCTTGGGCTCACCCCGGGGGGGCTCGGCAGGCTCAGCTCTGGGGCACCGAGCAGTCACCAGGCTGTGCCACCGCTGCTGGCACGGGGGGCAATCACCGAGCAGTAATGGGGACCAGGCACGTCACCCCATACACTTTCTGCCTCTAATGCAGGCAGCTGTCCCCTTCGGTGCACCCCCACTTCACATACCTGTAGCCTCAAGGCACCGTTGGACCACCCCTGCCATGGGGTGCCCCTTCTGCGTCCTCCTGGGCTGATGGAGGGGGCTTTTGAATGAGAGCATCTCTAAACACTGTGTCCTCTTCCAGAAGGGCAAAGCCCACAAGGTGACACTGGAAATAACCCAGATGCTCCCTAAATGGGGTGCTCCCCTCCCTGGGAGGCTGGCTGCAGCCCTCCTCACCCCATCCTCCCCAGCTCCCACCGCTGCTGCACCCAAGGGAGGGTAAGCCCTGCACCCTCCCCTTTTATAGCATCCCTCAGGTGATCCATCAGCCTCTCCCTGGTGCCTGGCCCAGGGACCATCCTGCTGCCAACCCCACCTGCTTCGCAGGGAGTTGATTTACTCCCCAGGTGGACTTGATTCTCTGGTGAAGCCCTGGGGCAAGGGCCTGCCGTGCTGCTGATGGGCTGCGGTCCCAAAAAACCATAGGTGAAAAGGAGCAGGAGGGCAGGGCTAGCTCAGAACCGAAGCTGGTGTTTGAACAGACAGACAGACAGACTTGCCCCCTCCCCAGACAGGATCCATAAAGCTCTGAGACACGTTCCCCAAACCCCCACCATCTCTGCTCGCAGGCGCCCATGGGAAGGGGAGCTGCGCTGCCTCCCGGCTCCGGACAGCGCTGAAGTTGGTGGAGAGACATCTGTTCCCCATCCAGCGAGCAGTGTCTTCCTGATCTGCCTCTTAAAAATTACAAGGCAATTTGGAGTTTCTATTTTGTACTTTTGATTTGCCCAAACACCTGAAACATGAGCTCTCAATCCAGGATCAAAGGCTCTCTCTGGAGCAACACAGACGGCTATATCCACCGCCGTATTTATGCATGATTAGGAACGCCTGCATTGGAGAGGGGATTTGGCACGGGTGCCTGTGCTGCAAAACCTGAAACTCCAACTCCTCCAGAGAGGGAGAAGGGAGGGAGCCGGGGGGGTGATGTCCCGGCAGGTCAGGGCAAGCGCCAGCCCCTTCGGCGCAGGGCAGCGATGGGGCGATGCCTTGCAGAGGGGGTGGCCCGCCTGCCTCACTTGTCCCCTGTCACTCCCACCCAGGTCCCGTGCCTGCCTGTAGGACTGAGACCTCTCTGCCGGGTGGGATCTCTCGTCCTTGCTTTGCTCCGTCTCTGGGGGCGGCTGGGTGGGTGGACGCAAAGGATACGATCCTGGATGCAAAGGGAGGCTGCAACGTGGATGCAATCCCGGATGCAAAGGGATGTTGCAGTGTCCAATGTCCAAGGCCAATCCTGGTGGTGTGGGATGAAAGGCGCTGGGGATGATGCCAGGCCAAGGAAAGGGTTAATGGTAATTAACGCAAGTTGTTAATGAGCTGGAGGGGAGGGGTCTTCCCAAGCTCTTTCAGTCCAACTTGTCCTACTTGGAAAAATCCCAGACCCTGGACCCCGTGGGCTGAGATTTTGCATCATCTAAACTGGAAGAGGTTCAGGTTTGTGAATTGATGTGGCCAAACCCCCGCTCCTGTAAACGAGCATGGCTGTGTTGCTGTCGAAAACCAATTTTAACGGCAGAGGATCTGCCCCCTCCTCCGATACCACTGGGGTGAGGGCAGACCTGGTCCCTGGAGGGACCCCAGCTCCGGATCCATAGCTCAGATGGGTTTCTGCTTCTCGCCACCTTAAACTGCTTCAGAAGAGCAGGATGGGGTTCCCAGGGTAAGGGAATAGTAGGCAGGGCACGTTGTTTATGGGAAAGCCAGCAGTAAAATCAGGAGGATGTAAAGAAGCCTGCCTTTACACAGGTAGCGGGCCAGAAAACATCCACACGTGTCAGACAGAGGAGTGCCTTCCCCTTCTCTTCTCCTTTCAAATCAATTCAAAACATAGGAAAACGCAATAAAATGCCAGATGCCTCTGCCTTATGGACATAATCATTTTTAGAGAACATGTAATGAATCGGCTTAAGTCAAAGTTACCTTAGCCTAAGGCTAAGATACCCTTAACTCTGCCCTTTTAGGTGAAAGCCTCCCTCTGGGCTACTCGCTGTTTATAATGAGCATACGGTCAACTTTTGTTGTGCCGAGGTGTAAATCACTGCTAATGAAGGGTACATTAGGTGGGTAATGCATGACAGGGTCATCCTAGAGCCATCTCCCCAAATATCATCCCCCCGCGGGGATCCTCTCCCTGCTGCCACGGGAGGGAGCACCAAGTCACCCCATCGCCCTTAAACACGAACCCCTGGCCGGGCAGGGACACTCGAGACAGCAACGTCTCCATGAAGTCTTTAACTTTTAAGCAAGTCAAGCTGATGGAGACAAGTCCCACCTTCCCATAATATCACATCTCCATTTATAATCAATAAACTTTCATTAAATCAGTCTAAAAGTACATGTGACGAAACCCTGGTGCTCCTTTTTTGGGAAATTTTTAGGTTTTTTTTTGCCACGGTTTCTTCACACACTGAGGGACCTTCAGAGAAGTGCTGGGAAAAGGTCCCCAAGAGCTCTGCAAATCTCGGCGTGCTCATGCCCCGCCAGTTCACAGCCATTTTGCACTGGGAATGAGCCGGGAAGAAAATTTGCCACAAATATTTTCAGCGAATTATGAAGTCTTGGAAAAAGCAGATTTTGGTTCTACTGAGAAGTTGCTGTTTTGACAGATGTTTTAAATATTTTTTTAAGAATTTTATTTTTTTATTGAAACTGAAGGAGGTCCTGAAACCAAAGACCGGGCCAAGAAAAAAAACCTCAGAAACATTCTGCTTTGAAAACGTCTAAGCAAAACGTTTCCCTTTTTCGTCTCTTCCCCAATTCAACAATTTGGGGAATGGAGATGAATTCACAGAATTTCACCTTCTCCGAATCCGTCCTTTTCGCCTGGAAAATGTTTTGACCTAGAAATGCCTTTTGTGCCCCGTTGAGTCTAAGTCCTTTGAAGGCCCTAGAGCGAACGGGTCTTCCACCTCCAGCATCCTGGTTTCCATGTAAATTGCCTGAAACCAGAGGTTTCCGGAAGGTCAGGGATTTTATAAAACCTGCGGGCTACCAGCTTGTCACAGGCAGAGCAGCACCCAGGGCGATGGGGGCACCCATGCCCACCATCCCTGGGACGAGGAACCGATGACACAATCCCCCCCACGGCCCATCTAACCCCCGGCTCGGGACCGGGCAGCTCACCGGCCGTATCCTGCACCCCCCAGCTTGTCGCAGTTTCTCACGCACCGATTTGGGGTTTCGGGGCCCAATAAAAATTCAGAGGTGTCAGGGCGAACCCGCCAGCTCCTGAGCATCCCGCGGTGCTGTGGCACCTCCTGCGCTCGCCGCCTGCTCAGCAGCGCGGCACACGTGCTCGCGAAAGGAAGCCTTTACAATCTGCCACTGGAAACTGCGCGGTGTGATTCAGTGGGTAGCTGCTTTCCTTCAACGGGCCATAAAAATCCCATTTGGAAATGCAATTGCCTTGCTCCCCTCCTGCATCACACTGCTATGCAAAGAGGGCGCGTCCGACACATTAAAACACACGCACTCACGCAAAAAGGACCAGGATCTACTGAACCTTAAAACAATTATTATTCTTCGCAACCCGTACGCCTTCCAACACTAATATTATTCTAAGATGCAGGTAACATGTGACTCATTTTCTTTTTCTCTCCAAAGTACAACACCCTTCCCTTCTTCTATCCCTCCTTCCCAAATATCAATCATCAGCAAAGACAAGGCAAATGAACTTTTAATCAATAACAGCTACTGTTTCTTGTACCGGGACTGTTTATGATTTAAAAGGGGAAAAAAAAAAATTAAATCAATCCTGATGTGAACATTTTCCCACTTGGAAAAACAGCCCAATCCTATATCAAAAGGTTGGGGGTTTTATATGTTTTTAAAAGGTTTAAAAGCTAAATTAATTTTAAATTGTTTTTACATATCTTGCCTATAGACAGAACCACATCATATGATGAGGAAGGGTGGTCCATGGTTTATTAATGTTCCCAGTAAGTACTTTAGCACCAGTCTGTCTGCTTTACACACATTTAATACCGTTGCCATCTAAAAATCAAGACTACTCTAACCACAGCGTGTCTGTCCAGGCGCTCTAGCTGGCAGTCTGTCCCCGTTCCGTCCAGACCAGGTACAACAGACCGCTTCTGGTATGTCTGCAGTCAAACTCCACTGTCTTCATACCAGCGGGCAGCATGCAGGTAGTACCTGAGACTAAATGAAGGTTTTGTCAAGAAAGCACCAAGAAAAGGCCCAGTCCTCCTGGCTGGGTGTTCCCCGGTTGGGACAATGCTGAATAAATGTCCTAAGCAAACACAAAAAGAAGCAGGAGCTCGTTCCAGGATCAAGCGAGCCCATAAAGGCTCCCACAGGAGATGGACTTGTAACATACCTGTGTGGAGCTGGACCTTGGTACCTAAAAAAAGGCAAGACTGCAAGTAAGGCTCCTAACTGTTGGGGTTTTTTTTCCCAAAAGCTTGCTATTCCCAGGATCTGAACAGCCAGGAGACTGATAGTTCATTTTCATCTTCATATGCCACAGCATTTGAAGTAGCTCGAATGGCAACGTGCTGGCTCCAATCCAGATTTATCTGAACGCGAGACACGAACCCAAATGGTATATGAAATGGCATCCACCAAGTTTTATATGAATCCCAGCTGGGTTCATTTTGGCCCCTTGCAGTGATAGATTGTCCTGCCGGCCAGTTCCTCCAACCTATTTGTGCACCCATCAACAGAAGCCATGCCCGCTCTGTTGCCACCTTCCCCAGTCCAGGCAGTTTTGGGGGTCCCATTGCTTCTTCTCTTTAAGTGTTGAGGTATCCTGTGGCCACGTGCAGCTTGCTGTTTCTCTCTAGTCTCTTCCCGCGACTGACCTCCCGAGGGCCAGGTTTGGGACAGCAAGAGGAGAAATCTCATTTCATCAGGGTGACGAAGCAGCCCAGCCATGACCGGGTCCATGCAGAACAAGCCAGGAGCTCCGGACACAGCCGTGGGGACAGCAAGCAGAGGGATGCCATGTGTGGATGTGCCTGAGGCAGAGCTGCTGAAGTCCACCGATGACGGACGAAGGGGCAGGCTTCGGCCTCACGAGGATGACTCGCGGGGAGAGGATGCTCCCCAGATGGCCGAGGGGAAGCGGCTCAGACACGCATTCCTGAGGGCTTCTGAGTCACCGGCCCGGGATGTCCCAGATGGAGAAAGCAGGACGTGGCCAGGCTGGCCTGGGGCTTGCAGGCGGTCCTGCCAGTGCCAGCACTGCACGACTCGCAGCCCCCCCAGCTCACCATTGAGTGAGCACACGGCGATGCCCGGACAGAGATCCCAGCAGGGCAAATTATTTGGTGCCTCCATCTCCCTATAGATATAAACCACATTTCCTCTTGGCCTTACTAAGTAGATCCCCTCTGCCACCACTCTTACACAGTATTTTGCCCCCACCCTCCCTTCTTGATATGCTGGGGGACGGGGTGCGTATTTTGCATGGGGACACAGAGGCACATGGGGCTGTGGCCACGCTTGAAGCCTCCTCTCGCCCCACCTGCCCACCGGCTCTGCAAACCAGCCCCGGAAGGTAGGAGGGTCCTTTGCTTAATTCATGCCTGAAGGACAGTCAGGAGGGAGGACAGAAAGGTGAATTCTGACATTTCCCTTGGTACCATGGGATCAGTGGCTGATGGGATCAGTGGCTGAACCAGAGCTGGGACTTTGCGTTTCCTCATTTTCCGCTTCTTCCACGAGGCCTCCGACCCCTGGTGAACATCTCATGCTCTTCTGTTCTCCAAGGCTCTTGCATCATCATCCCCATGATGAATGCAAACACCTTCCAGTTGCGCACCGAGGTGAGTACCCACCATATACCTACTCTCTCCTCCCAGCGGAGAGGAGACATCAGGCAGCTTTTTAGGATTGGAATAGAATAGAAGAGAATAGAAGTTTCTCCACTTACTTACAATTTTGCCAGACTTTAACCGGGCTCCAATTTTCCATGCTGGGTTTCCGCCTCGGGCTGTGTTTTGTTTTGTATTTTTCAAAAAATTCCATGACTCCATTTCCACCAGCCCTTTGAACAAGGTTTAGGGAGGTCTTTTCTTTCTTTATTTTTTCTTTTGCCCATGTTAAAACATTATTACAACCATTTTACTGAGAAGCAGCCCTGCCTCCAGGCTTGGCAAGAAGTGTCCTTTGAGTGAGAAGACGGGCCTTTCTCCATCCCCGTGACAGCACCCGAAGTCGGTCAGATCACGAGCCTCCGAAACAGCAGAGGCTGGTTGGAGTTTGGCAGATGGATGAAGCACAAAGTCCATCTGCGCTGAGCGCTCTCCATCTTCTAACGGGCCTCAATCAACGGTTTCACAACAACACATCGGCCAACTGCATAAACACAGGGTATGGCTTAAATATAGTCCTTGCCTTGACGAACAATCAGCGCTGAAAGAGAAGAGCATCTTATGCAAATAAACAAAGGTCCCGCAGAGCTCAAGTATTTGGACCAAGGTCAAAGGAGGGAATTCATGATAGGGGAAATTACTGAACCTAAAAGCAGACGATAGTTTTCAGATATGGATTTTGTCTGCTGGGAAGTACTAATTCAAGTGGACTGGACCCCTCTGTGGCTTTGGGTTGAATCCAGCAGATCCTAAATCCAAATAGTCGCAACAGGAGAACAGAGGAGGAGACGGGGAAGTGAGGAAGGCCAAACCAAAACGCTTCGTTTGGGGCAGATCGATTAACCTGAAACCCATTTTTGTTTGCTTCACCGGGAAGATGGATGTGTTCTGCTGACTTGGCAGGACCTTTTCTTCTTCAGGGCTTTGGCTCCGCCGGTAGAACAAAAAAACCTCGTGGTTATTCCGGCGGCTGTAGCTGAAGTGCGATCCAGGTAGCCTTCGTGGCCGCAGTAACCGCGGGGCCCCGCGGGACCATCGGCCAGGTCTCACGCCTGCAGGTCCCTAAGCATCGTATGGACCACCAGTAAGAGCCCCCCGGGGCCATGGGGGTCAGACTCCCCTGCATGGCTCCAAACAGATTGAGAGCCCAGTTTTGGCTGCAGGAACGAGGGTCCGAAATTAGAATTGCCTGATGATGTGTAACAAAGAGGGAGAAAAAGGCAAAAGCGGCAACAGCAGACAAACCAACTCCCAAAAAACCAGCTTGGGGCTCCAGGAAAATTAAACGGGAAGAAATGTGCCTGCCTCGAGGAAGGCTGAGTGAGGGAGGGGTAAGTGCTCTGAAAAAGCCCAGCTCAGCCAGACCTCTTCGAGGGGCTTAGCAGTGAACGGAGGGGCTTTGGCATACCTCCGCGGCTGCTGGGCAGAAAAGCCTCAGCACTGGAGAAAGGCTCCAGCTCAGCAGAGAGCAGCCAGGTCCCAAGAAGGGATGGCATCCTCTGGCAACAGCCCAGCCCCTCCTCGGGGCTGGGTTTCAGTCCAGACAGCCTTAGCTGAAGTCCACGTTTGACAGTCGGTGCACAGACAGGAATACTTCTCCGCTCCGCTGGAGAGGTTGCGAGGTGGCCAGAGAGTACGAAAAGCCAATGGGTAAAACAGCTGCAGCCTTATAGCACACAGGAACAGGGTCACGTCTTGCCTTTAGAGCAGATTAAATTTAAGACCTGTCAACCTCAACAGCGTCTAGGTCAGTTTTCTTCCTCTGCATTGACGGGGAACAAATTTGAAGCCCTGAGGTGTCATTTCTGCACGTCATGCTTTGAGTTGTTCCCTTCCTTTAGCATGATAGACCTGTTCCATTCCTGAGGACGATCATTTTTCAACCAAACATGTGGTCGTTTGCATTCCTGAGTTATGGAGCACACAGCTCACCAAGGGAAAGGGAATTCGGTTTCGTGTCCTGCTGACCCCACAAATGCGCTACAGAGCTGGATGGTCGTGGCCACCGGTCCCCACAAATGACACCGCTCCGGGCCAGGCCATTCCCTGGGGAAAGGGGGTCACCCCCAGGGAGATGCTGTGCTGGGTTAGTTACCTTCTGCCTACCCAACTTTCCACTTGCATTTGCTCCTCAGTGTGGGCAGACGTGCCCCAGCCACGCATGGAGTGGTGTTTCTACAACATCAGACCGCTGAAAGCTCCCAGGCTCAAAGGCACCATGTAAAACCTAAGCTGATTCCTAGCCTGACCTTCTCCATGCCCTGCAAGGTCAGCAGTTCCCCTTTTTGAACCAGGGGCTGTGGCCCGTGCCCCACCACCTAGTCAAAATACTGCAAGCTACTCTTACAATGAAAAAAGAATGAAATTTCATATATGCTCGGCAATTATATACAGATCAGAAATTTCTAAAGGAGGTCTTTAATGCTCAAAAAAAACCCCATTTAGGACTCCAAAAAACATAGTAGGTTGAAAACAACATAGCTGGAATAATTGGGCTCTCAGCTTCCATGAGCGTTTGTCCCGGCATTTCAGCCTATACTTCTGGGTGCGAGCATTCGATTGTAAATACCGCTGTTGTGGAAACTTGGCTGAAGGGAATAGACAGACTGTCACACACACTGAAATGGAGATGATCATTATCACGACTTGAAAGAATAAACGGGTATGACTGGGAACAGCTGGTTTTGAACTGTGGGGCAGCTCTGGGAAGGATGCACAGCGCTTGCTATCACATGCACCTTTGCTCTGGCTGATAGATCCCGTGGCTCACGAGCCCGAGAGGTTGCAGGGAGCTACTGAACTGACTTGCTGTGGTGCCAGGTGGTCAAACCTTCAAGCTACAGAAGACCCCGCATGCAGCTGGGTTAAGTCACATACTGTTGAGGGGAGTCCTCCTGGCCAAGGGACCCAAGCTGTGTCTAGATGAGGTTATCCCAGAATGCTTCCCAAATCTTAGATCTGGAGGCATGCTTTGGCTGCGTCCCAACTCCAGATTGGGTATGTACCAGCAACCCCAGAGCCTCAGTTTGCAGGCAGAGGAAACCCAGATGGGAATGCTGGCGCATCGCAATAGCTCCTACCCTGCAGGGGCTGGAGACCAAGACACAAGGACTGGTTAGCATAGACAGAGCTCAAGTGACCTGTCTGGCCACGGAGGGCTTTACCCCTCTCCTGACTGTCTGCCCATTTCTCCAGCAATGTTCAGTCCCTCTTATTAATCAGATCCCTGCAAGGTCCCAAAAGGAACAACCCCAGCAGACATCATCTCCAGATTTCCAACTGACTCGGTTACAGAGCCATAAAACCAATCCCAACTGCACTGGTTTTGTACAGGGATGATTTCTTTTTCTTTTTTTATTGGGCTGCCATGCAGATGTAAGCCAAGCACCACACAAAAACCTAAGCGGACGATGCCACCTTGTCAATTAAGGTCGTTATCCCATCACAAACAGTAAAAAGGCTCTAGTTTCTGCAAACCGCAGCTGATTGACATTAATTATGCGACATACTGCGAGTCCGTATGGACTGTGTTCCATTTATGATCAGTCTTTCTGGATCCACGTCCTGCCAAACACCGCTTGTTTTCATGGCCCATCTTATTTACTGCCTTATTAGTCCGGTGTTAGATTTTTTCCCCAGTCCTCTGGAACTTCCCCAGAGTTCCCAGATTTGTTTAAAAATCGACACTAATGGTTCAGAGAGCTCTCGGGCCAATTTGTTTATCCTTTGATGCAAGTTATCTGATCCTGCAGAATGTCTAACTTTAATCACTGCTGTTTAACATTCAGCTTTGTCACTGGTAGAATACAAAGTGTTTCATTATCTCCGTAGAGTATGAATGTGTCATCCTACTTCTTTCCAAAGAGAAAAATAAATGTTGAACAAATAACTTTGTCTCTTCTACACACAGGCTGAATATTTTCCCATTATTGTTTGGGATCTCATTATAGGATTTGGCTTTTCTTGATACGTTTAAACAATTTCTTATTATCATTAACCCTAGTGGCCAGAGTTTTTTCACTCCTGCCTTTAGCTTCTCTTCCCAGGTGTCTGCACGTTCTCACCGATTTTTTTTTATTACCATTAACATCAACCATTAACAGGAATGCACATCAGTGCCACATATTTATGCCCATAATGCTATTTATCTAAGTATATATATATATGCTAAACCTACACTACCGCTGCTTCCACCTTCTCTCTTACCTGGGCTTGCTCATGCAAAACAGCGTTCAGGCTTCCAGAATAGTAGTTATTTTACAGCATCTCACAAAACAGCCTTAAACGCTCTCCGATTATCATCCATTCGATTTTGTTTAAATAATTCCTTCCACTCCTTAATTTTACTCCTAATTATTTTCAGCCCAGGGAAGTTGTTCTTTTTCCAGAACCAGGGGCTTAGAGCTGGGCACCTCTGTGCTTTTAAAAATCCCTCATCACGTATAAATAGCACTGGTCAGAGCTTTTCTGTGTTTGCACATAGTGTCATGCTTGCTGGCAGGGAGACAGCCTGGGAATAGGTTATGGAGTCCCTGCCGATCATGAGACCGGAGAGTTGCATACCTAAAAGGCAGAGGAAGCTGGTTTTGGGTTATTTGGGGGGGAGGATGTATCCCTCCTCTGCTCCCAGGCTCAAGAAGAGGGGGAAAAGCCACTGGGGACCAAAGACAGCTTTCATCAATTGAGATGTTTTATTTTGTGTTGGCTTTTTTTCTTAAACATCCTTTGTTTTCTAACAATAAATCATATCCTGAGGCAAAAAGCCTTTAAAAGGACCGGGCATGGAGTCTGCTTCCCTTCCCTGGCTGGCGAGGCAGGCCACCAGCTGACAGCAGTCATCAATCTGCAACTCAGCGATCAATCTATCTTTATCTGTCAGCGCGGGGACCGGCGCAGGAGGACCCCGGCTGTGCCAGCCTGCCATCCCCCGCCGGCTCCGGCAGCGCCCGGGGGGTTCACCAGCGCCGGACCCAATCTCCCTGGCTGCCCGCTCCCCCGGAGCAGGCTCCCGCTGCCTCCGGCACCGTCCCCCCGGTATGTTTTGCAGTTGGCAGGCTGAGCGCACAGCGGCTGAGCCGAGTCGCCCTCAGAGTCCCCTCCCGTGATCCACCAGAGAGCGGGCACCCCACCTCCTGCCCTTCCGAAAAACCAGCAACACTAAAGAAGGCAATAGCATCTTTTCCAAACAGAGGGTGCGGCCAACAGCCTACTCATGGGTAAACCCTCCCACGAGGTTTCAGAAATCCCAAGCCGTTCTTTTTTTGCCTTCAGTGGCTCTTTCTACCTCCTGTTATTTACTGCCCAGGCTTCTAGGTTTGCTTTTTAGCATTTGTGCTGCCAGGAGTCAGCAGTTTATGGTGGCGCCTACGTCTTCTGTTTACCCTCTTAATATTGTTCCCCAAAGATGTTCCATTAAAGCCCTCTTAACTGCTCTACCTTGTTTGTTATCCAGAATATTGGTTGCTCTCCCAGGGAGATGGAGGTGGTCCAGCTCTCATGCCCCCTCAGAAAGCGGACCCGATGCTCCATGAACTAAAACACCTCCGTTTTACCTCCCCTTTACACCTTCTGCCCCTCGGTGGTCTCCCTCCCCTGTCTGCTTTTGCTTCCAAGATGCAAGGAGGGATCTTGCCGTCGATCATCTGAACTTTCCTCTCCTTCAGTTCCCTCCTGAGATCCCTCAAGTTCTTGCTGATCTGAGAAGTATTTTATGAGGCAATTTCATTCATGCCAAATGTGTCATAACCAATGGATCCCTGCCTACAGTCATCGGAGCCCCGTTCAGCCTCTTGGTGATGTGTGTTGTGCTGGAGCCAAGGAGACCGCACACAGGCCCATCGTCTTTCTGTCCCCTCTTCTGCATCTGGCTGGGCAGAAGATTTGTGTCTGCCTGTGTATGTTTGCTCCATTGGCCATCCCTTGCTGTCATACTCCCCTTGAGTCTGTGGGGATCGGGCTCAAAAGGGGCCATCAGAGACTGTTTGTGTCTTTCTGATGCTGGCTCAGGCTCACGAGCTGTTGGTCAAGAGCCATGCTTCAGTACCTCATGTCTTCTCCACCAGCACAGGCAGTGCCTTGCCCTCTGCCTGCAGGTTTCCATGCAGCAAGGAGAATGTGGTGCTTTCTCCCTGGATCGGGGTCCCTGATCAGCCCCATTCCTGGGGAAATGGCCTCAAAGCTTTGGGGCACGTTCCCCTGCTCCTTTGCACTGCTAGCTGAGAACATCTACCCAGCCACAGCGGCCAAACCCGTCAGTTGAGATGGGTCGTCCCCCATCTTGCTGCAGTGAGACTGCAAACATGGTGTTTGCACCTTGAGGCCTGTGGGGGTAGGCTGGAGAGACTTGCTCAGTGTGGATGGCCAACCTGGCCATCCCTGCTTCACGGCATGCTCTCTGCCTCTCTCCTTCCTTGGCCAGGAGAAGGCACAGCCTGTGGGCGGCATCGGTTGTTTTCAGAACCGAACACTGTAGCCATGGCCCTTCCCCTGGCTTTTGTGACTCTACAGGTCCCTCACGCAACCATGCGGCTGGTGTCCTCCATCACAAGACAGGGTCATGCCTCGTGGGATGGGCATGGACCTTCGTTCCCGCAGAGCAGTGACCTGGCAGGCATCACCCAACAAGCAGATGTGACATGAAACCTCACCATGAGCGTCCCCAACCAGGACTGCATGTCACGGGTGACGAAGGGCAGATGCTGTCCCCAGGCAGGGCTACGGCACAGGGCCCCCTGATGCTACTAGTGATGGAGATCTGCCCTTGCAGTCCTCAAGGCTTTTCCTCCTCATCGGAACAGGACCATGTCCCAGGAGAGGCCTGTCCTGCTCAGAGCAGATGGGGCATAGAGGTCTGCCCCATCTCACAGCACAGGGAGAGGGATGGGGCCACGACGAGGTTTCCTCCAGCGCTTGCTCCGTGCTGGGATCGGAGATGATTTCAGTGTCATAAAAGCACCCAGTCAGGATGGACATTTTGGGGCTGGGGGCGGTGGAGCGGAGGCAGCACAGGGGTGGAAGAAGGTGGGGGTTCCTCAAGGAAAAGGAGAAACCTCCAGCCTGGAAACCCTTTTGTTCCTCCTGGTGCAGTTTGGGGCAGGCGGCGGGGCAGGGGGGAAGACGCAGTGGGGTCTTGACACGGAGCCGCCTGGAGCTGATGTCCCAGCCTCTCTTAAAATGTCCTCAAGCACTTGGATTTGCCTCAGATTAAGTCCAGTTGCCCGGGCTGGCGCGTACCCGTACACGGGCTAAATGAGAACCACCCGTAACACCTCCTGTCCTCCCTCCTCCTCTCCCGCGCAGGTTCATTAAGGCCTTCCCCAGCGAAAACAGGCTGCTTTTCGGGGGGAACGCCGAAGCGTTTGATATTTTCCACTCTGCGTGTCAAGGGCATTTACAGTCGGCGTCAGGCTGTTCCGTCAGTCTGAGGGAAGCACTTTGAAGTGTTTGTGGTAGAGGCCACATGTGCAGTCAAGATGTGCCGCTGCGCTGGGCTCCCCAGCCTCTCGCTCCCTTTGCATTCCCAGCACCATGTGACAATCAACAACACGGCTTAACCCTTTCGCACCGCTGTCTCGTCCCGCTCGGAGACGGGGGACGGGGTCCTCATCCCCTCGTGCATCTTGGTGGCCATGACCAGGAAGCCTGTGGCTACCCTGCTTCGTTTCGGAGAAGCGGCGGCACAGCTCGGGCAAACGCAGCCAGTGAAGGTGATGGGACGGAGCTGGGAGGCCTTGAAGCTTCTGGTCCAAGTGGAGGATCTGACGCTAATCCTCACACATGCTGCCAGAGGTCCCGCTTTGATGATGAAAGTAGCATCGCTTGCCACGAGCAGCTGCGGAGCCGGCTCCCACCCTCGCCCATCCCGCAGCAGGACCCGAGAAGCCGCATGGAAGGAGTCCCAGTGGCTGTGACACACCAGGGATGTCCACGATGACATTACTGCCCGTCCCTCCGGCGTGACAGATGGCATGCGATGAAATGGGCAGCAGTTGGGCTGCGCGGCCGCTGCCCGGGGACCTCCGGGCACAGGGTGAACAATTGCAGCCACTTTGCCTCGGAGGCACTGGTGGGAGCCCGGCGATGTTTTGAGGAGCTCTCCGCAGGGGCAGCGGTCAGGGATGAATCTGATTTGTTTGTGTAGGGCTTGCACAGTAGTCGTGTAGCGCTTTGCCGTAGCTACAGGCTTTAGGTTATTTTCACGTGCCCAGAGAGCGCCCTGGAGAGGAGCTTGCTTTGAAACGAAACACGGGGATCAGCAAGCACAGCTGCTCTTTGAGGGAAGGAGAGTAGCAGCCTCCCAGCCGTACGCCTCTCCTCAGCTCCCTAGGAAGGGTGCCAGGACAGAGTGGAGAAATTCAAGACACGTCGTGTCACCAAATGATGCTTCCCTGGTGCCCGAGAGGCACCTTCTCCTCTGGCTCTCTGCGGCCCTCCCAGGCAGGAGGAGAGTGGGCTTCTCCAGGGAGCCCCCTGCCAAGGCGTCGGTCCTTGCGGGTGGATCTTCCATCTCCTGTCAGGAGCCCCTGGCTGGTTACTGGGAGCTGGGCTTGGCTTGCACCTTTGGAAGTCCCATAAGATAGAAACTCAAACTTCACCGCCCCGCAAGCCTGTCTCTGCCGGGGCTGAGCTGCAGCTTCCATGGGGTGGTTTTAATTCTGAGCAGATTCCCAGTCTGATCCGCGCAGCCTGGACCCACTGCAGTGATAAAAAGGACATAGAAGGCAACAGGGGAGGAAAGAGCGCAGTGGAAAAGGCAGAGGCCTTTCTGTGCAAGCTCAGAGCTCAACAGCTATAAGCTAAGGGGACAGGGATGTGAGCCGCGGAGAGGCGGCTCCCACCCTTTGCTGCTGCCTCCAGCACAGCAGTGGTTTTCAGGGGCCAACACAGCGTTGCCCCGTTCACTCGACCCTGCATCCCCAGAGCTGGGAGCAGAGCTGAGGCTGCAGGCACGTTCCCCGCCATGCTGCCGGTCTGCCGTGGCAGCACAGATCCAGCACGAAAATGCTGCTCCGGCAGCTGCAGCGTTAATGCGTGGCACAGGAAAAAAAAATCTTCCTTTTCAATTATTGCATTAGAGAGGGTGGAGGCCTGGGGGAAGGGTGTCATTGTACTGGCTCTCGCTTGGCAGGGAAAAGAAGTCTTCTGGGCCGCAGCTTCCTAGAAAAGTTGAAGCCAAGGCATTATCCAGCGTAACTGACCTCTCCTCCTTCCATGAGAGCCCCCTCCCTGCAATTAATTCGAGTCCTGGAAACCCCTGCCTTCCACCCTGATTTCCCAGCCCCCGGCAAAGTGTCTGGCTCAACCCGTATCTCTCTCACCGCTGCTCTTCTCCTTTACCGAGGTGACTGACTCTGTCACCCAGGGAGGACTGCGCTTTGCTGTCGTCAAGAGGGTCGCTCGGACAGCCCTGTCCTTGCCTCTGTGTGTGTGCGTGTGTGTGTTTTCATGTGCTTTTGTGCTGAGCTGGCACAAAAAGGGAGGAGAGGCGGCCTGAAGATACAGTCTGCTCTGATTCATCAGACCACTTCGAAATCCCAAATCCTCTAAATCTGAAAGGTCAGAATTAGACACGTGACTCCTGGTGCTGTGCCTGGAGCACCACCAGTACAACCTGATAAACGTAGGACCCATTCACAAAATTTCAGCCATCCAAACATCACCTGCTTAGCCCGAGTTCATCATCGGCTCGGTGACGAGAAGGGGTGCGGGATGGCTACATCAGGTCGGAACGGCTGCCCGAAACAGCTTTGCAAACACTAGACAGCTGGAGAAAACGCCAGGCTGGCTGGAGCTCGTGATGGCTGTACATGGTGGAGCTGGTCTCTGCCGCTCCTGGAGCTGCTGCTCACCAAGGGGTTTCAATGCTGAGCCGAAACAAAGCCGAAACGGGGCAGATGGAAGGGGGCTGGACAGGTTTTCAGGCCAGTTTCCTAAGGAAACATCGCTGATGCACTAACCCTCCACTTGGGTTTCCTAATCCGTTTTGAACTGGTTGGCAAGTTTTGAAACCCATTTGGTCAAAGGGGCAGACATCTCAGAAGCAGTAAATTAATGACAATAAAATACCCTTATGGGAGAGAGATCCAAACTGGGGGCCCAAGTGAAGGGAAGATGAATAACCTCACTTTTACTAGACACCAGGAGGTAGACATAGGAAAGCTGGCTTCATCGATTTCATAGACCCACTTGCTTTTATAGCTCTGCTTCATTGCAAAGGGGAGGCTGAGTTTCAAAACTTAATCAAATTAGTAGGTGCAGATTAGGCCTGTCGTTATCATTCTTATTCCGACCCTAAGCTCGTCAGGGCAGGAGTCAGAGCTTCCTATGGGTCTGCCAAGAATTACCTGAGTCACCCAGACACGGGGATGGATCCCCTTCTGGGCTGCCCTCCTGACAGCAACCCCAGAGCGGTCCGGGATGCACAAGCCCAAGGAGCAACCCTCTGCTCAGGGCAGCTCTCGGCGCTGGGAGCCAGCAGTCCCCTGACCTTAGTCCTGCGCAGGGGTCTACACTGCTTTCCAAGTCGATGTTGTTGACTCAGTGCAAGCCTGATGAACTAAACCCAATAAAAGGCAGAAACACCATGTGAGCAGGAGCCAGTCATGCCTGCAGCGCATCAGGTTTTTCATTTTGAGGGATCTTTCTGATTAGGCTTGTTTTCCATTTCTGCTGGAATTGATACCTGGGGTAGAAATCAGTTTCTTTAGAGTTGTTCTTTTTCCTCCCCCATTCCCCAAAGGCCCCTCGGCTCTGCCATCAAACTCACGGCTCCAAGGGCAGGCGGATTTCCTTCCACCTTGCAAACCCCAGTGAGACTGATTTCCTAAGACCTGAATGTGCCATGGACCTCAGCTGTCCGTCACCCACCCTGAGATTCATCCTTGTCGGCACGCCAAGCCAAGCTTCGATGCCAAGGATATGTGAGATAATTCTGGTTCGGGGCATGGTTGGGGAATGAAGACAGCTTGCCTTTTCTGTGCTCATGACACGTCGTACCCGCTTACTGCCCAAAAGACGCATACAGCTGCGGTCTGACCTGGTCACCAGAACAAGGTCTATCAAGGGCAACGTTTTACCCTTGTATAAACCCTTTACTCAAAGGATCACAAAGCACTTTGCAAATGGTTACTTATTAATTCTCACCACGGTCCTGGGAAGAAATAAGAGACACAGGGGAATCACCTCATTTGCTGTGGAGAGGGGGCACTTTCTGGGGTGAAACAGAGGCATTTAACAGATGAGAACAGTGCTGCTCAACATAACACACCAGCCAGAAATGAAATGAAAGGAATTAAAATCGTGGTGAATGAGGGGAACTTTAGGCAGGAATAGTGTGATTAATCACACTGAAACTTGGCTAAGACAACGGCGAAAGGCGCCATGTGATTTTTATCAGGCTCCGTTAGTGCTCTGTTCGTACGCTGGTGTGACAGGTAACGCAGCATCCCAGGAGAACGGGCTGGGCTGGCAGGATCAGTACTCAGCTTGGGAGGGAAAGGGCTGGGCAAAACTTCCAAAAGCAACACCGTGATTGGGGTTGTTGGACATGACCCACTGCTGCCCATCAGCCCTCGGGCGGATGCCTGAGGGCAGCACCTCTACTGATTCACCAGCCGTGAAGTTCTTGCTCCTTGTGACTGCAGGGACATGTGGCTCTCAGCCCATAACCCGTGACACCGTTGTCACTTGCTGTTTGTGTCACACACACCCCTACCCCTTGCACTGAGGTGCTTTTTGCCATTCCTACTGCTGAATTTGTGTTGTTGCAGGCAGACAAGACAAAGGCATGCCTGGTCTTTACCTGCAGCTTTATTTTCTCATGTAATCTCTGCATCTTGGACTGCCTACCTTCTTCAAACCCACCATTCCTTTAGAAACGTCCTCAGCTCAGCCATACCCTCCAGTAAGCTGCACTTGCAGCTAATTTGCACAAAGTCAGAGGCAGGCACAGCTACATAATCCTTACTGATGAATCTCAAGGTGGTTTACAAATAACCCAGAAACTATAGTTGTCAAAGTGGGATTATCTGAAAAGCAAACTCTACACAGTTGCAAGATGTACACTGCCTGGTCCTCAAAACAGAAACATCCCAGATGACAATACTGGCAAGGAAGAAAAGGTCAGTTAGAGCTAGCTTTCACTCCAAGATTTCACGAAACATGAATTTGCCAATCCTTCCATTCTAACAACTCATTTCACAGCAGATTGTATGAGACTGAAGGGTACTATCAGGGGCTAGGCACACTGTGTAAACGTGTATCATTTGGCAAATGCTACCAAATCAGCTCTAGATGATGGCAGGAGGTAGAGGATGAGATTGTATAACTTGAGAGCTCACAGTCTTTTTTTCTGGGCACTGATAGCTCTAGTAACTATCAGTGCCAGCTCTGCCAGCCCTGTGCCTCCGTCCAGGCCACATACCACTCTGAGGTGGCTTTTGTATACTCATTGCAATGAAGTATTTTATCCCACTAGGGCTTATTATTCTTTTATAGACTGAAGGGCTTCAGCCTAATCTTTCAACAAACAAAAGGAATCTTTCAACATTTCAATGCTGTTGTAATTGGCTCCGAAAATAGCACCCTCAGAACCATATTTCTTAAGCTTCTCAAGTCCAAGGATTAACCTTTTTTCAGAAAAAAAAAAAAATCCAAAGACCAACTTGTATATTTCATCTATCAAATCAAACAAACAAAAGACTAAAATTTGAAAGTTAAGTCTATAGTAGCTTTTCTTTTCTCCCATTTTGTTTGCGTGCTTGCTTCTGTGGCTGTTGGAGGGGAGGAGAGAGGGTTTACTATTGTTTCATGAGCCACCACTGGATGTTTTATAGACCACCAAAGGCCCATGGATCACAGCCTGAGAAACACTGCTTTAGAGATAAATAGGCTCGTTACAGGAGGCCCTTGCTCTCTGCTCTGCTTTATGGTTCATGCTGCAGCAGACCGCTACATTTTGTCTTTAACTCCTGGTTAAAGACAGTGGTTGTGTCCCCTGGGGACCAGGTGCTCTGCACTGCTCAGCTCATGCCATCCTGTCCTTGCAATCACTGCGCATTCAGTTTATACCCCTGGATCCATGCCATGCTCCATGTACTCCACCCAGGTCAGCTCCATGGCAAAGTACCATTGCCCAAGGGATGCAGAATAATGCCAGCTTGTTCTGTATCTTAAAAAAGACAGTACGTGTCCTCTTGGAGAGGATGAGTTGTCTCCACTGCTCCTCTGTTATCGTAAGTGGCTTTTCCTGCCAGGAAAACTGGCCTTGGTGCAGCCCTCTCTACGACCCCCACAGCTCTCTCCAAATTTTGCAAGTAGACACCTTGGCACCTCCAGCTGCCTTCGGACTCTGTTAGTGTTGGCTGGCTGGGACTGATAGCTTCCATCTTCTTTCTCCTTGTTTCATTAACTGTCACGTTGCAGGTTTTGATCTTCCCTGGAACAAGCCCTGCCAAAAGATTTACTCTACTGCAGTGCTCCGTTTCACATAATTGCCAGAGAAAGCTGCGCAGTTGGTAACGACCAAGGTAAGGAAACACACTAGATGCACTCAGGATATGGCGTTCACATATTGTATTTTCATAAAGGTATAGCAATGGAAACATTCCCTATTTTGATTGTCCCAAAGCCACAGGAAAAAGGGAATTAAGGGAATTGATATGTCTGGGATAGATGCCAGCTCTGATTTACTCACATTTTTACCCTGATCTGAAATACCTTGGTCAGAGATGGAAAACTTTTATAGAAGACATGAACCAAATCAGTCCCTGCAAGTGCTGGTATCCAGCTAAGAGCTATCTCAGCTGGCACAGTCTGAGAAACATAAAAACAAAGGAACTGGGAATCAAATGGGCAACAGCCGCTCTGTAAGAAATTTCTTCTCTTCCTACAGCGGGTTTGGACATTCCAGAGTCACCACGGCTAATACCCGCATTTGCAGTCTGCCTTCTAACCACAAAGTGCCTAAGGTACCAGAACACCAGTGAGTTAGGATGTAGGGGTTGGCTTGGCTCCTGGAAAGAGGATGTGCTTTATCATCAAATCCCAGCATGATTTGGTATGGAGAGGCACAGAGCGGTCAAGGCAGAGTGGTGAGCCCAAAACAGGGTTGCCTTTGGAAGCAGTATAAAAAGAAAATATCCTTGCTAACATAACCTCGCCTTCTAGTTTAACCTCCATGTTCCCTCAGAGAGTGCAAACATGCCTGCACATATTTTAGGCACAGCAACCAACTTAGGAAGACTCAGATGTAGCGTAAGTCCAATTAAAGCAAAAGGGAATGAAAGTCCCAAATTATTTCAATGTGTCAGAGTGAGGAGTTTGCAAATCCACTGGTTATTGCAAAGTTGTTCTGGGAAAAATAATTTCTGTATAGATTCCATCCCACTTTGCTGAACTCCATGGGAGTTTTGCCGTCAGCTTCAGTGGGAGAAGGACCAACACATATAAGCAAGCTTTAGCCACGCATTAATTAACTGTGCTTCAGGCCGAACGCATTTGCTCTTATGTGCCAATCCTGCAATGAATTTTCTGTAGAAAGATCTCTGTCCCTGCAGTGGTGTCCCCTGAACTCGCACCAGCAAGTCTAACTGCAAGATCCCATCTGACTGTCCAGAAGCCCGTAAGAACACGTATCTGCATTAATCTTGCTGAGATTAATATAAGTTCAGTCAAGAGCAGAGTTTGATGAAAATATCTCATTACATATCAAGCTGGAGGGCAGATCAAAGCTTTTTTTTTTAGCTCACTAATAAAACAAAACAGAAATAGCACTGCAGAGGAAGTAGCTTGCTTGTTTGTGATGGCTCCCTTCTTTGGGAAGGTGAGTACAGAAACCACAAAATTATTACTGCTAAAATAACCAAAACAAAACACAAAATTAGGCAAATCTTTAATGCAAGATATCATCCATAATTCTTTCTCTCATTAAAATTCCCAAACGCCAGACAGTGGGGATGAAGTGTTCTGCCCACATCACTCATCTCCAACCTCTGTTCAGAACAAGGGAAAATAGTGAAAGTCCCTTCTTGATTTAGGAAGCACAGGGCTTTTTTGCATGTATTTGAATATGAACAGGACCCCAAAAATCTGGTAGCATAAACTAGATTTACTCCAACTCAGTGTGCCACCCCAAAGATGTGCCCATGGTTCCTCTAAGGTTGTGCTCTGCAGTTGAGCTCTCTGCTCTCTAAGGCTTTCTAACACAGGGTTACCAAAGGGCAGATACTGGCATGTTTTTTTAAACTTGCTAGAAAGCCATTTGCTCCCTTAAATGTAATTTATGTCATTCAGCTAGAAAGTTTGTTTTCAGTACAAAATACTTTTTAATCACCTCTGTTAAGTCTTTCTACTTCATCTCATCTGGTTCCTATGGAAATCGCAAGTCTTCCAGAACTGCAAATTCTGTTTCCCAGCCAATGTTAGGAAAACTGATTTTTTCCACTACCTTCTCAGATAGTATTTGCATATAAATACTGTTCAGATCTCAGAAAATATATTTGAAATAATTCTTATTATTCATTATACTGGAGAGCTTCCATGTTTCCACAAGCAGCCGTTTTATTTTTTCTCTCTTTCCACATAAGCAAAAAAAGACCTCCCGTTTGCTTCTTCATTAATCCTCAGCTCCTTTTTACATGCAGTTCTTCTTCACCAGAATTCTTGTTATATTTAAAAAATCAAAGAAAAATAATAAAAATTGGCACCTTTTTGGCCAAAACAGCACTTCCCACCCTTGATCCATGGATGGCTGGTGAGGTCATAGAAGTTCGTAGCTGGTCTGGAGAACCAACTGTTCTTAAAAACTCTCTTCAAAGTTCAACAATAAAAGTGTAAGTGCTCCAAAATACATGAACAAAGTTGACAGGGATCTTTGCTATGGTTTGGGAACCTCTGCATTAAGGAAGAGAGAAAGAGCATGGAGTTGCATGTCTTTTCTATATATGACAAGCTACAGTGAGCTGAACAAACAGTGACAGATTTCCTCGGCAGGGTGAACATCTCACATGTTAATGACAGGTAAAAGAGACTTCCTGTTCGAGTCAGCCAGAACCAGTAAGGCTGCTCTCTGCTACGTTACGCATTTCACCAGCACTCGCTAATGGTGTGGCTTATGCATTCACTGAACTTCCTGGGCTTGTTGCTGGTGCTTTCTTCCACCTCTTCTTTCTCTCTGTTGTCCCTCTCTCCCCTTTCGGGGCTCCTCGGTGCGGTGTACGCACTTAGGATAGCACTTTCAGGTGTAAAAGGAGGCTGAAACACAGGAAGGGACAACACTATCCATTAGGCAGTACAGCAGCAGAGCATGACTACAGAAGGATAACAGAACTGTCAATGCAAGTGATGTGCAAGCCTCTGCTTCCAAGTCTTGTGAAGAACCATCCTTCACCTGTAGTTAGGAGGAGGACCCAGAAGGGGAGGTGGAGGTGGAGCAATCTGTTTAGCCCGGGCAGGGGGGAAAACAGGAATATTCTTGCTCTCCCCTATACGGATCACTTCTGAAAATCCCACTTGTTCTGAACACTGTCCCAGGCAAGCAGCAGGCAGAACACACAGCACCAGATGAGAGCCACATGCTGAGATCAAGTGGTGAAAATCTTTTCTGTGTCTCTGCGTCTCTCCTGCAGGGCACCTGAATACCAGAGATTCATGAGCATTTGCAAAGGATTTACTTTCTCAGCATGATCATTCTTGAGATTAACATAGAAACTTAACAATAACATAAATTTCAGCTGTCCCCTTGTTACCTCCTCACGCACCTCGGGATTCTTCAGGATCTTCTCAGTTGTTGACAAAGAAGTTATTCTCCTTTAAAAGAACAGAAAAATATGGTTTGTTACTGTCTTCACCAGGTTGTGAGATATAAAGAATTCTTGAGAAGATCATCCCCTCTATCCCTATAAAGCAGCTATAGCACTAGCTAAGGCTTTTCATGTGCTTCATTAGCTAGATTTTGGAAATTTTCAGAGTTTGTGCAGCTGGGAGATGGCTAAAACAGTGCTAAGAAGGGCCATGGGTCTCTGGGTGTTGCAGCCGCAGCACCCATGGAAAGAAGATCTGACATAGATGCTGGCAGTCATGGGTCTTCTTTCAGAGGAAATGGAGATGTGCTGGGAACCTCCCAAGAGAGCAAAAGAATGCTTCCAGACAGTCAGGTGGAGCAGCCTGCTGGCTCCATCAACCTGACGGACTTGGCAGCCTCTCCTGCTCCAGCTGGCCAGGATCCTGAAGTCTGCAAAGCCAAAGGCAGAATTACTGAATTATTGGGAGAAAACAGATAGCTGCATAAGCTTATACACAGTGATACACACACACACACATATATACCCACGCACATACATTTATACACATCATGGAGTAAGCACCACCTCCTTTAGTAAGCTTGCAGGATACATGAACTCCTAGCAGGACTTAAACCCCTATGCCTTATCCTATAATGACTAAGCTGTTCTCTGTGTTGGGCATGTTAACTCTGCAGGAGAGCTCTGACATCTTCCTGGAAGAGATTTAAAGATGTATTTTTATTAGCTTTTGTAGAAGAAACACTGACTAAAAGCTCCTATCTGAAGCTTGCCCAACAGCCTCACGTTCCCTGGGTTCCTCTAAGTCTGAGTCCTCAAAGTCTTTCTGTAGCAGAGGCCAAATCCCACTTCCAGCTCCAGTCCGGGTGCCAGGCTTGCTTGCTAGGCTCTCGACTTCTTCAGCCCAGAGCAGAGTTCCTGCTTACGTCAGCAGTAGTTGGCCAAGAGAAAAAGAGAACAATACAGCCTTTATAGATCAACAATATTTCAATTTACTATAAATTATGCCGTATATAACATGGCTCAGAGGAGTAATTTGTCATTCTTTGGGATCCTTGCTTTTTCTATCCTTTCTTTCTCTTCCTTCTCCACCTTCCCCTTTTTACTTCCCCTCCTTTCCACTTCTATCTTGTTACCTCCTTTTCTGTCTCCTTTCTGCATTTCCTCTCTTCCAACAGATCCCACTATTGCTTTGATGGCTCCACTCCAATCCCTACCTCTACATTATCTGCTGAAGTCACTGACAACAGAACATCTAAGTGGAGATGTATTCCAGTGCCCTGGAAAAGGATGCATAGAGCAAAGAGCAGGACTTGAGGGGCAGAAGGACTGGGATATGCAAGAAGAGTTATGGGCAGGAAAGGCCTGGGGTACAGGCCTTTTGAGGCCCCACCTCGAATACTGTGTTCAGTTTTGGGCACCTCATTACGAGAAAGACACTGAGGTGCTGGAGCGTGTCCAGAGAAGGGCAACAAAGCTGGTGAAGGGCCTGGAGCACAAGGCTGATGAGGAGAGGCTGAGGGAACTGGGACTGTTTAGCCTGGAGAAGAGGAGGCTGAGGGGAGACCTTATCACTCTCTACAACTACCTGAAAGGAGGTTGTAGCGAGGTGGGCGTTGGTCTCTTCTCCCAAGTAACTAGCGATAGGACAAGAGGAAATGGCCTCAAGTTGTGTGAAAGGAGCTTCAGCTTGGATATTAGGAAAAACTTCTTCACTGAAAGGGCTGTCAAGCATTGGAACAGGCTGCCCAGGGAAGTGGTTGAGTCACCATCGCTGGAGGTATTTAGAAGACACATAGATGTGACACTTAGGGACATGGTTTAGCAGTGGACTTGGCACTGTTAGGTTAACAGTTGGACTCAATGATCTTAAAGGTCTTTTCCAACCTAAATGATTCTATAATTCTATGATTCTATTCATACATTGGCACAGCAAAGGATCGAGCTCACCCCCAGCACTAGCTGAAAGAATTCTCTACAGCATTTCTGCCTGGAACTGTCAGTCCAAGAAAAATTGTATTTCATAGTCAGAAGGAGAAAAATAAATAGAAAAGTGTTTCATCTTCGGAGTGTTGGATATTTGATCTTATCTGGAATGAGTGTGTGTGTACATGTGTGCATACGTCACTGTTGTTATTTTATTACAGAGTGCTGTTATGAAACTTCCCTTCCCACTTTGCATAAATCTTCCTTTTCAGACATGTGGTCACCAGTTTAGGGAATATTTACTGTTAAATGCCTCAGTTTTTGCAGACCCAACTTTTCTTGGTTCTATTCTCAGGACTACTCGGCATAACCAGAGCCTTTGCCACAGACGTCCCAGACACTGCTCTTAAAAAAATTATCCTGACCAAAATTGGTGCTGTGGCCTGTGTGAACTGCTAAACATCATCACAAAGCAGCAATTACACTGTAAGTTACTTACAATCTTTGCCTCTTCAAACCTTAATATTTAGGTCACATGGAAGAGTGTAGTTACGGACCCAAAAACAGCACTCACAGGTTGTCATATTTGTTCAAACTCATCTTTGATTCTCTTCGAAAAGCCAACCTCCCAGCTGACATTCGATGTTCTGCTTGCCTTACCTGGATGCCTGCTCAAGGAAGGAGAAATCCCTTCTCCACAGCAAGTACAGGCCTTGCTCAATTCACTCCAGAACTTGAGCCTCCAACACTCAGGAGTCATACAACTCTAGCGCTGAAAAGGCCCAAGTTCCCTGTGGACTGGCCATCTGCGACACCAAGGAGCTGCCTCTCCCAAGCCAGGACCCAGAAGATGCTGTGCAACCTAATAAAACTCTACTGACCCAGCTACATTCCTTTCTAGCTAGCACAAAGTAGCTCTTGTCTTGTTAAGTCCTTGTCCTGTCAAGGTCACCTGACAAACAAAAACACTTTCAGAAAAGAAAACTCCCTTGAGCTCATTCCTTCTGTTCTTGTGATCAATGCCAGCTCACGTTCCCCTTTGCCCTTTCCCAGTCACCCAGGACAATAGTTCTACACCTTTCATTATGCATAAGGACATGCTTCCAGGTCCCAGAGGAAAGCACAAACACACATGGACTTCCTAGCATTAAAGATATTCTGCAAAGCATGGAAAACCTTTGGGACAGTCAGAAGAGAGAACAACAGACAAGATGAAATCCACAGTCTGAACTCCCAGGGCCCCAAGTGCACCGAAAAGCTCAGCCTCTCCCCTTTCCTTGGGGTTTGGCCACCTGTGCTACAGGCCAGCTCTGATACAGTGCAACTGCAAGCTGAGATCAGACTTCTGTGAAAAACAATGTGAAACAACTGCAAGAAGCCTCTACAGGGCCCTTCCCCACTTCACGTGGGAGCTGCCTTTAAACTCGGGCCCTTGCCCTTGGTCTTTGCCTCAGCTATCTTGTAGGTCTGTCTGTGCTTATACACCTTGTTGATCCTGATGCTGGATGTGGAGGGAGAGGTGTGCCCTATCGCTCCTGGAAGCAATCAGATCCAGGAGCTGGTGCCCAGGTCCTCCTTGCTGTAGTGCACTTACCCTGCTTGCTGAACACCAGGATGGGCAATTTAAGCAGCCACACTGGTCCCCATCACAAGTGGGTGATGACCTTGTCCTTCAGGCCATCTTCTCAGATTGGAATTGACCCCAGGCAGAACTGTGCATGACACAAGCCACCTTACGTCTTCTCCAGGACAGGAGCAAGCTGAAGATCAGTCCGATGCCTTTTAGAGGACAAAAACAGGGAACCAAGTCTAAATAAAATCACAGGGAACTTAATTTCAGCCTCATTCTTCCTAAAATCACTGGGCTTTTTGTGCCAACATTAAATTTTGACATCATGTTTCCTTTCTTTACAATCCTCTGTTCAGCATAAAGTGATATGAGAGCACAGAAACCCACTATGAGGATCAGAGATAGTGAAAGCCCTTCTGCATCATCTGTTTCAGAGCAGGTCTCTATCCATCCCCCAGTTTTCACTTGCTGGAAAGTTACCCAGCCATATGTTTGCAATTAAAATCTCAGTTCCTCACAGGCTCACGGCAAATAGTCTGCTTCACCTGGGTCACATCTCTGAAGGGAATTCCCCCAGACTGGATTTGCAGGACATATTCAGTGGCAGCTCTGACATAGGTATTAGCCATAATGGAATCCATGTCAATTATGAGTTCATCCATTCATTTTTCTATCCAGGCCTCCCACTCAAATTTCAGAGATCACCTTCTAAAATGCAATTTGACCCATTTTGGAATGGAGAGAGTTCCTTAGTCACTCCATTTGAGACCAATTAGACTGTTTGATTTGGGATCCTTTATCCCTCAGTGCTCTTAGCCTGTCTGCTCCAATAAATGTTGCAAAAAATCCCAGTGTCTGAAATCCCTGCATGCGTCATGGACCCTATTTCCTACCCAGTAACAGCACCACCTTTACGCCTCTTTCACCGACCTGAGTCAATCACAGACTCTGGAGTTACTTTGCGCGTACCAGCTCCATCTCCTTGAACTGCCCTTCAACTCTGCCTGCAGAGGCCATGAGGATGAGGAGGCGTGATTGACTTGTAATGCCTTCTCCTGGCTTGAGACCTCGAAGCAATCTCTTTTGCGGCTAACCCACAATGCGAACATATTCTCAGAGTTCACTTTCAATTGACCTCACTGATTTGCTTGAAATATTGATCAAATCATAACTGCTTCCTTTCCAACCATCCAATGGACAGTCCAGTCAGCCCATGAGTTTGGGGAGAATTCCAGCTTTCAAATCAAGGAGCAATCACAGATTTGCAGTGATTATTGGAGCTCAAGGCTTGTTTTATGTGTCACTTCCAGATGTTTCCAGCCCCTCACATCCCTGTAGAACAAGTCAATGGTGTGGATTCAAGGCTGATAATGGAAACAAGGTCGCAGGTTGTGAGAAGACATCTACCTGCTTTAATTCAACAGTCTTTGGAAGTTCTCCACGTGTCCCAAACCAGAATAGCCTGCAAGGTTTGTGAAATCAGGGTGCACCCACAGTACAGAAATAATTTAAACCTAATACAATGTAAACCTTTGATTGAGGAATGAGCCTGAGCACATATTTAACTGTCATCACAAAGAAGACGGCTTTCCTCATTAGGGGCCCAGATGAATTGTTACAGTAAGTCCAAGACCTGTTAGAGAAGGGCTGGAATCGGCTCTTCCCCCATGGGCCTCCGGGAACGACCCTGAACTTTCAGTGAGGGAGGTTTGTTTCAGAATCCAAACCTGAACCTGACTCTGAAGTTGGCCGCTCGCCCCCTCTTCCACACGGCAGACCTAGCCCAGCTGAAGGCCTCCATGGCCTTGCGCTACACAGGGAGTTCAAAACCCAGATCTGGATTTTGCAGCCTGGGATCATCTCTGACTTTCCCGGCTTCAGAACCGCAATTCCATTTGCTTTACGTCACTTGCCTGTTTGCTTTGGGGGAAGAAAAAATATTAAAAAAAACCCCAACCAGTAACAATCCAAAAGACAGCAACGCTGTCCCAGCAACATTCCTCCTCGAAGAGCAAGGAAGAAGACAATTAAGCCCAGCAGTACCCACATCCTTAGCCCTTTGGGCCTCACAGCATTTTCTCCCTCTTTCCTCTGTCTTTGTTTTGGGGTTTTTATTTCAATTTTTATCACTTTGGCTCGTGCTGCCAGAGAGGCAGGGGACCTCGGTGGTGTCCTTGAAGTGTTTACTCAAGATTGGAGCACACCCAAGAGGTGGTTTTCAAGGCCCTTGCAAGCCTCTGAAACCCCACACTGCGTGCGTGTTTTGCAGAGGGGGATGGCTGCAGCTGGCTCTGCAGAATTTGCCCTTGGGGACAGGTTTGCCTGCCAGTGACAGAGAGGTGCCGGGACTAAAGCACGTCATCTTCATCCTTCTCCTTTGTCGGCCCCGCTCTGGTATTTGGCCGTGGAGAAGTCGTCGTGCTGCAAGCTAGGCTCTGCCCCTATTCTGGATGGTCTCCAGGCTCCCAGCAGCGCATAGGAACAGTGCTCCTTAGGTTTGCTGAGCCTACAGCGCTGCCTCCTTCGGGGGCCCTCCCTGCATACCCTGAACCCAGGAGCTCTGATACCACCCCACGGAAACCAGACCTCCAGGCCTCTGTGTCTTCTCACACCACTAATCAAGCACACATATCCCCACCCCTGCAGCCTTGTAGGAGGTCTAAGTTAGGGATCATCTTTGACACATGACCGTCAAAGCCCATGACATGCAGGCTTTGCAAAATTTTTTAGCACTGTTACTTTTTATGGTAGGTTGCATAAAACTTACAGATAGATCCAAACAAAGCAATACAGTGTTCAGTACATCCCCCTCCTCCCTGCCATCACCATTCTTGCACAACCTCTTGAACTTGCGTCAAGGCCTGTGGACTATCCAGAGTCGTCCGCTTATGCAGGACTTCTCCACAGCAGGGAATCTATCCTGCAAACAGCTTCATCCTGCTTTCCTCCATTTTTAACCTTGGTGGTGCTCCCCTGAATGCCCTCTGTTTCCTTCCTAAAGTCTTCTCCTCTGTTTCTCTTCATTGCCACCTGCCTTCCTCTTCTTTCTGGTCCTCCATCTCATGAGCTTTTTCCATGATTTTGAATCCCTTTGCTCTTCCAGGGTGGGTAAAAACGTTTTATATTGGTGATAAGGTAATATTTTGAAAATAAACTTCTCATAGTTAAACTATACTGATAGATATATGAGCACACGTTTTTCACTTTGACACTGATTTTCTGAAACATTAAAAAAATATAACCAAATACATTTCATATTGGAAAATAAGAAATTTCAGAACACTCAAAAACTGTGGAAACAGAACTTTCTCACATTATAAAAATGTTTCATTTTGGGAAAGACTGGGTTTTCTTTGCTTTTCTTTTCTCCATAAAAAATATTCAAAACAGGTACTTTTTAATGTTCGCACAAAAAATAACGTCTTGTTTAAAAATCTTCTAATGAAAAATGTCCAGTAGGTCCCAGAGCTGGGTTCATTCCATGGTCACAATCCCTGTTGATGGTGGTGAGGTTAGTTATGCTTGGTAAGAGATACAATGAAGAACTAACAAACATCCTTGCTGTTCTGCGCTTGTCCCAGCCTTCCTCCACTGCAGGCACCCCCCTGCGCTCTGATCTCTTGGTAGGAGGGAACGCAGTATTTGTTATTGGTTTTGCACCGACCATGGAGCCTCATTTCTTACGCAGCCTCCCAGGACAACCCCAGGTTCTTATGTGCAAATGAAATATGGCTCTGTTGGTGCACACTGACGGGCCCTCTCCATGGGCAGCTTGCAAGGAAACTCACCCGTGGCATTCTGGCACCATTCTGAGCCCATTACCTCTGCTCCTGCTGCTTCTGCTTCCTCCGGCATTTTCAATGTTACCATAGAATGAGGAGTGAGCCCCAGAAGAGATGCATACCTAGAAACATGGCACTTGTCCCGCTGCTGCTAATAACTACTGACACTTGGTTTTCCACACCTTCACATAGGTGAATTAAGCTTTTTCTGTTGTGCAGAAGAGCTCAGGCCCAACCATCAGAGTGAACGGAAACAGAATTCTGGTGATATTTGGATACAAGGATGGAACTGCACCTTTGATACCGCAGCTTAAGCCCATCTGCACAAACAATCTTGGCTCTCTTCCCACTGCAGTTTTCTATGCTGCCAAACCTCAGTATTGAATCAGGAGGCAGGCACGAAAAGGAAGAGAAGAAAGAAAAAGAGAGAAAAGAACAAGAAATGTGACCCTTTTTTACTGGTTTTCTAGGTTTTGTTAGGCTTTCAGGTGCAGTTGTCTCATTGGGCTAGAAATTTTTCTGTAATCAGAAGGGCTAGGAATATAGTCTTGAAAAATAGAAAACCTGAGAGGTTTGAATAATCACACACTACCAATGACTAGTGCCTCATGAATAGTCCCACACCTGATAATGCATCTCTAGTTAGCAACATCAGGATCTGTAATATTTCCCCACCACATCAGTGAAAAATGTTTCCTGTTTGCAGAGCAAACTTGCATCCCTGAGGTAAGAAGCACATCGTAACGCAAGAGTTGCGAAACATTTGTCAGCAACCTCTCTTTTAAATAGAAATCTGCATGTTGCAGCAAAGGCCACAACCATCTTGCTGAAAAACAAAGTGATTGATGACACTAATATGTAATAATTAAAAAATACTCATTGAAGGGGAGTATGAGCTGTTCTTGACTTGGGTAGGGTATTGCCCAGTTGGATCAAAAATCTCTGGGATATTCTTTAGGGATGCAGCAAGGTACAGGGGGGTCCCAGCCTTTGAACGAGGCTCTATGACTCTATTGTAACAACGAAACATCACAGGAGTAATCGCATCTCAGCAAGAGCTCCAGTCTTCTGCCAGAAACACTAAAAATCCTAAGCACCGAGGGTCGAATTTCCACAGTCACCTTGCATCAGCCTGACTCTGCTCCCACTGCAAAATCAGTCACTGGTGGTAGGAGGAACAGCCTGTGCTTCTGAAAATCCCCTCTCTCGGATTTATTCCAGACTGCTATAAAATGCTTCTTCATCTCATACATCAGCCTAAACATCCATTCTTCAGAAATGGCTTTGTTCTCCATTCAAACTTCGCTTCCCAGCCTTTGGAGACACAGGAGCAAAGTGGTCTTTGGTCATCCCAGCCAAGAGTTTGTCTCAGAGCAGATCCCTTACTCCATCACGAGGCCCAAGCAATGTCAGCTAATGCACCATGCCCGACTTCCTGATCTCGCTTACTGGTGCAAGTCATTGGGACCCCACTGCTTTCCTTGGGGCCAGGATTTCACACATTGTATTTAAGCTACCACTGAGTTCAAAGGCCATTCCTCTCAATGTCGGGACTAAAGCCCTCCTAAAGAAGGCACGAGCAGTGCTAAGGAAACTCAGAAATCTCAGCCTTTGCAAAACTAGCGGAGGAATTTTCCCTTAGTAACAAACCCCTTAGCATCTTTTGTTTTGGAAAGTATGAAAATGTTTCCATATAAATTTTTCCAAAATGCAGCCCTCAGGATTCTCACGTTGCCCTGATGCTGAGAAATCCCTCTGCTCGCCCCAGAAAAAGGAAAAAAAAAGGACGGTCCGTGGAGTGTCTGAAAGATGGCAGCATCCTCAAGCATCCCTAGCCTTGGGGTAGAAAGCTAAGCCTTGTTATCCCTGTTTTGATTCCAGGTTCCCAGGGCTTCTTGCCAGGTTGTTGGGGGTCTGGCATCTCTCGGGGGGGGGGGTGGGTGTTTGTCTGGATTCTGGGGCAACACTCCGGGTGTCTGTGGGCTTCCTGTCCCACAGCAGGATGGAACGCAGCACAGGGGCCCCAAGCCCTGGAAAACAACGGAGCCGGCTGGCAGGAGAGCAGGCTGCACTCCCGCAGACTCGTGGCTGGGGCTGGGCTCACCAAAACAGAACCACTCTCGAGAAGGATTTCAGCAATGACGAATGATGATTTCCTGACAAAGAGGACAGCTTTCCATTAGAAAGGAGGCAGCATGATGCTCTGGTGAGGTGGAAAAGTCCTCTGCACAGCCCAGCAGCTACACCATGAAAGCACAAGGCTCAGGAGCCTGCCCGAGGGCTGCCGCTGGGCAGACTGGGACCCTTTCCAACCAGCTTACTGCCTACCAAAGCCCTGGGGTTAGCTATCGAGCTATTCTGGCTCCCTCCATACCTCTCTGTAGAGATGCTCCTCCTAGGAAATGAGTCACACCTTACAGAGAGGCTGAGAAACCCTCCGGAGGTGCCTGTCTGTGTGTTGACTCAGAAGAAAGGAGATTGCATGTGTCTGCCAACACTAAATGTCTTATCCAGGGGCTGTGTCGGGGCAGCGGGCTCACGCTGTGCCGACCCCAGGCGAGCATAGGGTGCCCGGCCCAGCCAGCCCACAGTGTAACAGGTTTTTCCCCCTCCAGCTTTTTCACACCTCCCCGTTTGCCTGCACCTCAGCATGTGCTCGCACATAAACAGCACGGACGGCGGGCGGGTCCCCCGATTACAAACAGGGCCAGGCTCGCAGTTTGAGCTCATCACAGATGGCCTCCACGCTCTCCTAACAAGGAGAGCACGTGGGCGGCAGCCACCACGTAGGGAAGGGAGTTTGCTTCACAAAACCCATAGCTATCCAATAACAAAAAATCACAGACCAGGAATCCCTCCAGGCATCTCGGGTGGGTTTTTAATGCAACATTCGGGCAAAATCTTTGTTCCAGGTTTTGCTTTGAGTTGATTTCTTAGGCACATACACATCCAAGCCTGGGCCTCCAGCCCCCCGGCTTCTGCAAGAGCTCTTTTGTATGTCAAGTCCTAACGTCCATGTCACAGAGCTCTTCTGCACCGTACGGTGGGCTCTGCACAAAGCCTGGCAGAAAGAAATGGTACAAAATCTGTTGATAGATCAACTGTGGAAAGCCTGAACTCCAGCCAAGACAGATAAAAATAAAAGAAATTAAAATAGTTGTGTGTGTGTATGTGTGTGTGTGTTTTACGAAGGGAACATTTATATTTTTAAACTAGGAGTAATTGTATTCTGTATCTGAAATGGCATCTGAAAGTGATTTAGTGGAACAATGTGGTTTCTGATTGGTGCTTGAACTAGTTCCAGAACATTTTTTATAATAAGCATCATAAAGATCCCAATTATCTGATCCTTTTTCCTAACATGGTCAGAGAGGATGTTTCCAAAGAAACGGCTTTTGGGTTGTTTTTTCTTTCCTTTGTGGCACTGATCCTGCAAACATTTACATACACGCTTAATCTTGTGAGTAGCCCCAGAGAAGTGAACCAAGGCAGCCCTCAGCAGCAAAGCAAATCGGAGAGTAAACTACTAATGTTCAGATTTGCTAATCAGGGCAATCCATAGACTTTCAGGGAAAGGTCTGCTTGTTATTCCGAGAGCTGTTCAGGATGCATTTACGATTCAATAAAGGAGGCCCCAGCATTACCAAAATAATTACTTACTCAAACAAGCCTGTAAAACTCAAGGACTGCCCCAAATAAAAGGAGGCTTCCCCCCCTCCAGTTTAATAACATAAATCTAGTGAAATGCATCTTGCTGCCATAAAATCAGTTCTACATGCCTTAGAAACCATTGATTTACTAAGTGGGCAGGGAGGTCAGATCCTGCTAGGGACTCAGAGGGCTGAACATATGGAGAGAAGTTTTAAATCTGAAAGTTTTGTCCACCCACAGAAAAGGAAGGCAGTTCACATCTTACCCTGTAACTTCACTCTCCAAAATAAGACACTCAAAAGCAACAGGCAATGCTACAGATTAAAATGAAGCCATTTTGATGATCGCTCAGTAAAGGGGATAAGTAACGACCCTAAAACCCACTGTCTCTCCCAGGGGGGATTGTCCCCGCCTGCAAAACTAGCTTTACATTGGCAGCATCCCCCTTGCGCTGGGACCCTGCAGGAGGGCTGGCTGTCACATCCTGGGCATTGCCTTTCCCAAGCAGCCCTCACCAGGCTGCAGGCACAACTCCAGCCCCGCGCAGCACCAGACCTCCTGCCATGAGCCCTGCGGGGCAAGGCCAGGCATGGATCAGGATGGCAGCAGGTACGTAAGGCGGCAGGCTGGTAGGAGCAGCAGCAGGGCCTGCTACAGGACAGACCATTTCTTCCTGACAGAGACAAGAGTCTCTGCCTTCTTAGAAACATCGCTTCCACTTTTCACCCCGCAAAAAAGCCCTTCTTTCCTGAACTAACTGGCTTTGGCTAGGTCCTTCCTGCCACACACCACAACAGGGGAACCACGGGTCATCCTGGACACCAGGTGTCTGTTTTCCTTTCAAGCACCACCTCAATTTTCCTCTGTTTTGACCAACACAGGGTTTAATGTGCTGCAGAGGACAGTTGGTTGCCACCCCAATACCCACACGTGGTAACTGAGAACCTGCAGAGGTTCTTGTGTTAAAAAGGGCTCTGTGTGACATCACCCTCAGGGTCCTCTTTCTCCACCTTCTTCTTATCTGGAAGAAGGAAACTCTCCTCTATACAGCAAAGCAGAAATATCCAAGAAGAGAGCAAGAGAAACCGCCAGGCAATTGTCCTCATTCAGACTAGCTATAGTTATGGGAAGGTGTAAGGCATTAAGCAGCCTGCTTAGCCTCACGCAGCAGGGCAGCCAGAGCTCCAGCCGTGGGTTTGCATTTGTAGTCAAGAGGAATAGGAAAACAGCTTTAAAAAATGCCAACTGACTGCTTGGGTGTATGAGCTGATAGAGACCATAAACCATTCCTCGCAACACTGTTCCACACTCTCTGCAAACTCACACTAAAGCCTGCCGTGGTTTTGCAGTACTTCACCCGTATCCTGCACCCACCTCACCTATAAAGTCGTCAGACCAATCCTGGAAGGTGCTCAACCCATGTAGCCCCCAGAACTATGCAAGGGTAATTAGCCTGAGTGTTTGGGTGGACCTGGAAGTGTCACCTAACTGCAGCAGCCACCTCGCTATCAGGCTGCCCCTGGTCACTTGGATCATGTTCTGATGATGTGTGAACACAGAGGTGGCCAAAAACAAATAATAGAAGACGCCTTACTCCCCTGAGCACTGAGGCTCTCATGCCAAGAAATATTCTCTCTTCTTGCTGCCTCTTTTTGTGGTGGTTTTCCTGAGACTGAAAACGCTCCTCCACTGCAGAAGATGCAAAAAAATTCCTGCTGACCTCAGCATTGAGTTTCATCTTTTTGAAGCTTTGTTGCGCCTCTAAGATAATTTATGAGGTGTCAGGATTTTCCGACCACAAATGTCTTGGACGAAAACCGTTTTTACACTACAGATGCCATGAAAGAGAAGCAATTTCAGTCTGTTTTTTCTACAGCACTGTCTGTGTCCACAATGAAGCACGGGTTCAGAGCTCCTGGAGATTATTTGTGTAAGAGTTGTCCGGGCCAGCGCTCCGCTGAGACTCAGGCTGGGTCTGATTCCCCACCTTTGCCTCATTGCCCTGATCTTCTCTGTTGGGAGGGGAACTCCCATTTCCTGGTGCTGTGCCATGAAAACATGAGCTTGCCAAGTTATTCTCTGTATGTGTGTATGTGTGCGTATGTGTCGAACAAGCCAGAAGTACCAGGAGTAAAAAGATCCATTAACAAACCACATTTTGCAACATCCACAAGGATCCCCAGATTTCTCGTCTGTGGATTTCTCTTCCCCGTGCTTTAGATTTTCGAGGGGAAAAAGGAAACCAACAAAAACCCCCAAGAACCCAGCTTAGCCGCCTCTAATCCAGTATGCACCTCAGTCTCCATGAAAGTGTTCTTGGGACGACAGCAGTATTTCCCTTGGCTGGGATGCCCAGCCTCCTGGCTCCTCCGGAGCTGTAGAGCTGTAGACATTCCGCTGAGTAGTTTGCAACCCTGCCTGCCAGGAAAACCCAATGTCTCCATGGAGAAATCTCAGCGGAGGAGTTTGATACTCAATCAGGGATGGAAAAGAAGGGAGTTTATGCCTCCTTGAGACCAATCCCTTCCCTAAAAAGAAATTTAAAAGCAAGAGGAAAAAAAAGAAAAGGGATCATATTCTTACAGACATGGGCCCAGACACCCCAGCAGTATTGGTGTACGGGGTATTGCTTTGTGTCAGGATGGGCCCAAGTCACAGAGGCTCGGGCCAAACGTCTGTTTAGGTCAGTGGGAGTCTATCGACTTTGGATGAGGCCTATGTTTGGATCTGGAGCTGAACTTCCAAAAGTCTGGGCACGCTTGCATCTTCTGGTGCGGGGGGCTTGGTTTGGCCCGGCTTTGAGATAGGAACCAGCTGCAAATGTAGGCCTCCAAACATGTTCTAGGAAAGAGGTTATAAAAGAGCCCCTTCTTGCTCAACGCATTTATTCCCTGTGGGCCAGATTCCGACATCTTCATTAACACTGAGCAGAACCTCGCTCCAAGCGCAGTTACATTGATTTGAATGGGGCTATTCAAGGAGTCAGCAAGTACCTAATGTCAGCAAGGGAAGCACCATCTAAGGGTCACATCTGTTTGCTTCATTGACATAAATGAGTTTTTTCTCCTTCCTGCTATTAGCACACACTGCTACAGAAAAAGCACACTGGGTTCCCTTCTACCTGGCACCTCTTCAGCTAAATGCTGGGTGCAGATTCTTCCTTACTGGTAACGCGGTGAGAAGCAAAAAGAGCAGGAGCTCAGCTTATAGCTCTGACAGCTAGAAAAATCCTCCTGTGATAAAAGGAAGCTGTGATGAGAAAGTCAGAGTTCCTTCCTGAGCATTGCTCTAATCGCCTTTTGTCTGCTTTCCCTCCCAGACTGAAAAATAGTGCCCGCATGTGACGGCAGAAGGACGCTACTGCCTACCTACATCTTTTTGTAGCCATCCCTTCCTAGAGGTCATTCTCCTGTGAGCCACAGTCATACCTAGTCACTTTAAATACTAGGTCTGCTGTTTTGGATCACTTTGACAGAACCAGGTAAGGGACCACTCCTGTGATTGCTGATAGAAGCCACTAGCCTTTTAGCATAGTGCCTGCGATGGGCAGGATGTATCAGCCTCATGAATTGCCTGTCTCGTTACCCTGAGTTCTGAGAGATCTCCGAAAACTAGCTTTGAACTGGGCACTTAAGACTATTAGACAGCTGAATGAATCCCAAATTTAGACAATTAGGTGTACCTGATTCACACGACTTGGAAGTTGTGCACCTAACTCACATTCACACTTTTGAAAACCTCACTCACAACACCCAACACCTGCACATTTGATTTTCTTCCTTCCAGGACAGTGACCAGCTCTTGGCCCTACCTGTTTCAGAGATGACTAACTGCAGAAGAGCATCCCCTCTGGATTCTTGCACCATTTTCTCCATAACCACATCAGGTCGCCTCCCAGTCACATAACTAAGGTTTGTCACAGGTAGATTTTCTTTTCCTTCTCTTTTCTTCAGGGAGATAACAGTATTTGTGCTGTGATGTTAATATGGATCGTCATAACTATTTGCATTACACTTCCTAAGAAACAAGGCTACTTAAACAGAGTGGCTGTGTCTGTAAGGACAGGCCAGCCAGTGTTAGAGTCTCTTTCCAGTTACAAAGAATGCTAAATGTGCAGCTCCCACAGGCTAGCATTTGCAGAATAAATGCACATGATTTTGCTAGTGTCAACAGTGATCTGATACCCGATAGTTGTGTGCAGTGCTGCAGTGAGCCCGAGCAATCCATGTTCTCCTTACGGAAAAGGAGGGAAAAAGTCTCCTCGCTTATGATAGTCCTACCACTTCCAGCAGCTAGCATGACTTTTTAACTCGTTTTGTATAAAATTCCTTCTTTCCTGCCATTTTTTCTTGGACTTATTCTACACAGTGTTCTCAGATATTACAAACAGGTATCCAAGAATCTGCTGCTTTTCCAGCAGGCACTTCAGGATTTTATGTGGGCAGCAAATTCTCCATTTCCCTGGTCTCCCTCAGAAAACTAACTCGACAGTGTAACGAGAGTAAGTGATTGATAGACTGTTGTTTGTCAAGAAAGACCTTCTGGGAGAGGTTAAGAGGAGGATAACCTCTGCTCTTTTAGGTTCTACTCTGAATGGAGAGATGAGCAGAAAACAGTTGCCAGTCCATGGAAGTACAAGGTCTGAAAGGCAACAGCTGAGTTCTGGAAAACTGCTGGCAGCAAAACTGGGATTATTGGTCATTTATAGGTCGGCAGGGAACACAGTGGCAGGACACGGAAGTTGGTGAAATAGTTTTGTTTGCATACATTTCACATGCAGGAATGATTTTTATATGAGCAAAATATCCTCAGGAGATGGTTCCTGCTTAAGACTTGAGCTCTGTCCCCACTTTAGAGGATGTGGAGGCATGGGATTCTGGTGTTGAGTCCTGGCCTGATGCTCCCAGAGCCCAAAGGCTTTGCAACACAAGTTCCAAGTGAGCTGGAGACTAATATATGTAAACACAGGGAGTACTGAAGCACTTTTTGGAGACGGAGAGCAGGTTAAGCTGTTTTGTAAGATACCGCTAATGAAAGACCATTGTTGCCCTGAGGAGAAAGGAAGGGAATTGTATTATTTATGTATTACAAATGCAGCCACTAAGGCATAAACAAAGCAACTTGCACAAAACCAGACAAAGGAGGTTGCCGCAGAGTCAGCAGTTTCAACTCAGGTTTCCTGTGTCCCAAACTAGCACTTTAATCATCCTCCTTCTCTGTGAGAGAGAAACGAGTATCAGAGAACGGAGTGAGTCTCCACATTTTTCTAGCCCAAGACAGAACTGTGTCCATTGTTGGGACTAGCCCCCTAGGAGGAATTATTTCTATTCAATTTGTGTGTGTCACAGCCAGATAATGCACTGGGTGGTATTTCTCTCTCTTCCCCCAATCTTTCTCTTTTATGACCACATGACTTCACCCCCTCGTGTGAGTGACAGTACCCATTAGACTAGACTCTGATGCAAAACAGCTGTGTGGAGAGAAGGGGAGGAAGGGAGTGGGGAACAGCAATTTAGAAAACAATTAAGAACATCAATTCCAATTCATTTGCTTGGCCAGGATAAGTAATTTCTAAGAGGTAACTTGATCTGTAGCGGACCGAGATTAAAGGCGAGCTCCATTATCTCTAGTTTACAGTCTGGAGGAATTTGTTTTAACTGGTTACCAAGGAGGCTGCATGAAGAAAAAAAAGAACAAAAAGAACCTTTGCCTAAAAATGTCTAAAAAATCCTCCTGATTTCTTCTTTTAAAGGGCACGCATGGATTTACTAACTCTCTGAGAGTATGGTTGCATTGTGTTGCAGGAGGAACAGTTCAGCTTTTGAAAACAGAATCCCTGCCTGCAAGAGCTTAGAGATGCATTTTATCAAAACCAATTATGCCAGTTTTAAACTGCTGTTAAGATTTTGGTGCAAAGATAAACTAGAAACACGAGACATGGGCTTCAGAAGCAGATACAGCATTCCGCAGAGGAAGCAGCAGGGTCTGGAGGAGAACACAGTGAGCTGAGCACCAGGCAGCCCCGAGTTTTCTCCTTCTGGCTTCGACATGGCCACACTCTCTGGCTGTGAAAGGCGATTCCCTGCACTGCTTTACCACTGCTGTGAGCGAAACGGTGGTAAAGTACTTGGACACCTCTCAGAGGTGCTGTGAGACTCCATGAGTAAATACCCCAACGCTCCTTTGAATACTGAGAGTCTGAACCCAGGCACGCCATAGCAAGGGGTTGTGACCCAGCAGACACCAAGTTTTCTCCTGTATTCACACTAGCATGTGGGATGACACCAAAAAGCGAGCATGTGAGTGGGAGAGCCACTGATTCTGTACCGTGGAAACCCCACACTCTAGGGCTCTCCCCTTCCACCTTCCTCAGCTCTCAACACTTTGCCACAACCCTCTGCAGAGACTCTGCCCCAACTCCTGCAGGCCTTGAACTCTCATCCTTGTTTTGCAAAATACAGTGCTGTCAAGAAGCCAAGATGCCCTGCAACTCCAGACCATCAAAATGTTTCTCAGATCATTGGAGTTATCACTTGGAAACTTCCTGGGCATTTCTCCTGGGAACCTAGAAACAGCAGCTGTTGTGCTTACAGGAACATAGAGGCCACATGTGTCTCTGGATCTGATGTGAGGAGCTCAAGGGTGGGGTAAAAGCAGACATGGAAAAAACCATCCGTGAGCTGGCTCAAAGTTCAGAGTTGGCTTTGGATCTGCATTTCCCTGGCTGGACCCAGACTTCTACCTTTCCTGTGCAACTTTGTTTGTCTTAGGGACAAACCGCATCGCTACCATCATGAAACAGCCAGCCTGCGCTTTATACAGCTGCATCCCTGTTAGCTAGCTAAGACTCCGGGGTGATGTAATCGCCTCAGTGGAAATAGGAGCTGAAGAATGTGATGTGACGAATTTTCCCGGACCACCAAATAAATTAAAAAGTAGGCTCCCAGCCCAGAAAGGTTACCCTCCCAAATAAACATGTCCCAGCCTCCCTTCCTCACACACACTTACCTTCTTCCACACCAGGAAGTTGAGCTCCTCACAGACTCCATTACGGACCCAGAATGAACAGGTTCTTCCAGCCAGTCGGCATCTCCTGTACAGTAATTGCTTTGGTATGGGCATCTGAGAACAAGACAGAACTGTATATACTAGAAATTCTCTTTGCATAAACTTCTCAGTAGACTTACTTTTGTCTTGTTGCCAGGAAATTTATTTGGGGCCTCTTGCTAACTTCACATTTCTTTGATTAGAGGGGCATGGGCAGTTTGTTCTGATAGTTACAGGGAAACAGCGATGAGAGAAACTCAGAAACTGGAAAGCCCTCTCTAAGCACATCAGCTCTGCAACAGCACATGAGACCACCCTACTCCACCATCCTTCTTGTGACAGCCACACTTCCAAGGATTGGAAAGGAAGGCGGGGGAACTCATCTTGCAAACGTGCTTCTCCAGAACAGGGAATGCCATGGTAGATAACCTTACAACCTGAGATTACTTAAGCAACACAATGCAGTGAGCTCCAGGGTGAAAGAACGGCCATTCCACAACCAACAGCAACAAGCAACTGGGGGAATCAGCAAACAGTCAAAACTGATTGGGTGGGTAGGGCAGGAATTTAAGAACGCAAGAATATAGTCAGCCAAATTGGAGTGCGTCCAGGAAATGTGAGTTAACACCTTTCCTCTGCCAAAGAACACCACTAGGTCTGTAGTGACAGTGAACGGCCAGGGCCTTGGCCTCACAATCTGCTCAAAAACCTGCAAGGTGGGACACACAGATTCTGTGCCCAGTTCAGGTCATGATTATTTTGTGGCATGAGACAAGGCACTTTTAGCTTCTCTCAGCCCCAACTCGTCTGTGTGCACAGCTCCCTGGGTGCACTCGCCTCCTTCCTGAGGCTCAGTAACAGTTTTTTAAATGCCTGGTTCTCTTAAGAGGCAAGGTGATCTGGAGAGTGCAAAGTACTCTATTTTTTGTCCTGGAGAAACCAGCTTCTTTCGGAGTCTCACTCATTAAGACAGCAGCCGTTGTAATCCAAGCTCCTTTGATGGAAGGGGTAAGTGGGGAGATTGCCAAAGGGAGGATTAGCTGATGGATGTCTTGAGCTGCAAGGGTGTCTCATATGGATTTGAGCAGGATTTTCACCTCAGCTGTCCTGGCTGGAACTCCCATCCTACCGTACCAAGACACTGTCCTTGCAGGCCCCGCTCTGCCTCTAGCAGCAGTGGGGCCCTGGCTGAGGGCTGGTTGCTAGCTGTCATTCTCAGCTCCCTTGTGAAGGAAAGATACACGGCATGCCAAAGAAAACCTAGCCCGAGCCTGTGAAAAACTTACCTGTTGTACTTATAGGGAAGTGGCAGCTTTGTCCAGAGACAGGATTGATTCAGGTGGGATTCCCAACTTGGCTACTCAGTGATACGATGCCTCGGGCCACTGTCTTCCTTTCTACAGTAGGGATTACCATATGCTCCTCTCTGCACTGCACCCTTTGAGACCTATGAATGAAAGTGCTGTAAGCTGCTTTGTGCTTTTAGGCCTAACCTTAAGTAAAGACATTTAGAAGGCACAGTTCCAACACATATTCCTAGACTATGTGATAGGCAGCAAGTTTCTCGCTATTGCCCAGTCAAAAGGAGTAGCGTTTTTCTCCTGTCTATGACTGCCTCCTCCTTACTCGTCACCTTTGTCTTGATCTTTGATTTCTGCCACCGTGCTTCTATGGATACATCAGGCTATTTGTGTGCACTCATGGTTAATGGACAGAAAGGAAGGACACAATCTGAAAAGGCAGGTTAGAACCACTTCTACATTTTCTAGTTCTGTAAGAATTTTCATTTTGAAAGAACAACTTTCCAACCTTCACGGTGCAGTTAAGCCTTAAAGGGTTTAACTACAAACACAAGATTATTATTTCCTAAAATGTCATTATTTTAAAACCATTCTCAAAATGGGGTGTATGAGGATGAAAATATTCCAGCCTGTCAAGTCTCCTGCTTTCTATGTCAAACATCCTGCTCCTTTCCTGCCACCACATTTGCAACTCGCACATGCCCAGCAGGAGGCCACAGCTTCTTTCTGGCTCCTGATCCCAGGTGCTAGATGCTGCTCTGTCCACCCTTGTCTGACAAGCACGGCACAAAGCTGGAGGGGAGCGAGGCACCCTCTGCCACTCTCTGTGTGCTGCCAGCTGCCCTAGCGCTTCTTTATCACACAGGATTACAAACCCAGCCATGGGTGGGTATCCACTCTTCTGTCACAGGACGCAGCGACGCAGGGTATAAGACTGCTTATAATGTTATTGTTAAGAGGTTCCCTTGGGTTGTTTTTAGCAGAAATTTGAGTTGCTTGTTTTCCAGCAGAGGATCAGTTACAAAAACAACACCAAGCAGAAAGGCTTTTTTGAGAGCGAGGGCTCTGTTTACCGTGTTAATTTCAGGGAAAGTTACTTGGGAGGAGGAAGTAGTTAAATCCTTGTTTACCATGCTGGAAACCCAAATACCCTCAGTTTACACAACTAAGAGAGAAAATGGCTCAGTGGTATGAGCACATGGCTGTGACTAAGGAGAGCTGGGTTCTGTTCCCTGCTCTAACGCATACAACTCTCTAAGGCCCCTCTTCCCTCAGGGTGAGATTCAACTCATTTAACATTAGGTATATGGTTCCAGCTGACGACCAAACCACTAAGCAGCAGAGAGAGACAGGATATTCCTAATGTCAGATTTGTCCTAGTATTGGATGGACTGAAAAGTCTTGCAGAGGTACTGGCCTTGCTTACTTGATTATTAGGCAGTTATAATAACCAGTTGGACTAAACAGCTGAAGTAAAATGAGGTGAATGTAACTCTGTTTTCTGGGGTTCCCATACATGCAATGAAGCTAACTAGTCCTTTGCCACCTGACAGTGGGGCGGAAAGGATCAATGTACTAATTATTATAACATACTCTGATGCTGAGATGCTGGAGACCATAAAAGCCTGACTGTAAGTAGATCTGTCTACCTGAGAAGGCAGCGACAGAAAGTAGTCCACTGGTTCCTAAATCCTTTCTGTTCGGTACGTGCATCTGCCTGTTGCATCTGGCTGTTGCATGGCTGGTTTGGATCACCGCAATGATGTGCTCAGCCATCTTTTGTGAAGTGGCATTTCTCTCCTCGCTGTAGAGAATGCAGTCTGTTCAGGGAGACAGGACAAAGCCGCCTGTGCTGAAAGAGCCCAGAAAAGGAGATAATTAGTTACTGATCTCAGCTACGTTAGGGCAAAGGCAGGGTTTGCTCTGCCCACTGAAATCAGAATTACTGCAAGCTGCAAACTGAAGGCGCTATCAGACATCAGTTTGGGGATCTGCAAGATCTAGGAGAACAGAAAGACAGAGACTGAATCCTACTTGAGCAGTGAAATGACTTAGTGTAGGGTGAGAAAGTACTCACTTGCTCAGGGTCCCTCTGCCTTGGCATCTAGACAGCTAGGGATGATACATAGCCTAATCACAGGCAGGGGAGCAAGTCAGATAGCAGAGCGGCTCTACAGACACCATCCAAACAGGAGCCTCTTCAACGGCCTACGTTTTGCCTTTGGTAAGTGGTCAGGGCTGCCTCTCTCACCAAATCAAGGCAGCCCAAATATGGTTCCTCTGGGAACGTTAATGTTTTACTGAATCACTTAGTTTCTCTTGATGACTGCTGCTTCAGAGTCTCAGCTGCTGGATCCCAGTGGGGATTTTGTTGATGGGGGTTTATTGACTTCTTGTTACCTTGAAGTTACTGCAGTGGTGGGAGTCACAGGTAACTCCTGGAGTCTGTTTATTTTATGGGTTGGATTTTTAAGAGTTTGCCAATGGTACCCTGATTTTAGGAGAAGCCACTTGTTTATTTAGCAATGCACACATGTACTGATCCATAAATAAAACTAGTCTGTTATTTAATAAGACCCAACAGAGGGTCAGCCCTGGCTCACTGGTAAACTGATCAATCCAGAGTGCAAAAAGCACCCCTCAGGAAACTTATCATGTCTATCTGGGGGAGGTACAAACCAAACATCAGTATAATTTTGTACTCCACTGAGTTTTCAGGAGTATCTGTGCCCATACCTTCTGAAAGGAAAATGCTAAAAGGTCCATGATGGTGTAATGTCCGACAACCTTCACTTTGGTCCTCAGTAGAGGCTTTCAGAGTTGTAAGATTTTTACAGCTGGGGCTGCAGATCCAAGTTCCGCATCTGTGGGAGAAAGAACAGACTTGAATGCACTGAAGACCGGTCTCACAGCAGGGTCCATGAATTCCCATACACTCGAGCTGGAATTCATCTCACCTCACGTAAACACCTAAGAATGGCTTGTATGAACCTAAGACAGTCCTGTAGACTCCTTCTACAGTTGAGTATATGGGATAACCATTGCAGGAGGGAAGAAGCTTTCTGGGAGGAGGTGATCTCTTCCCAGTGACAATCATGGGAAGTCTTGACAATTACCTTAACATCAGACAAGTGTCTCTTAGATGTCCAAATTAGGAAAGAAGCATCTCATGCCTGGTGTGCCCTGTGATTACGTGCAGCCATAGAGAAGGGAGCCACAAGGTCATTAGGTCATCTTAGCTGATCCTATGCACCACATTACAAAATCCTCACATGACTGAGAGGCTTAAGATACAAGCAACATAATTCAAAGAGGGTAGGGCAGATCTGAGTGGGTTTTACAAGTGAGACATGCCAGGTGTCACCCAAGGGATCCTACCATGGAGTCCTGGGATGGAGCCAGGTTGAACAGATGACGTCCAATGCTGATCCAGCAACAGTTGCCTTGGCAAACGGTGCTGGACCATTTCTTTGTGTGGCTCGGGATCCACATTACATAGCGGCCCCTGTTCCACTGCAGCAGATGCCTTGTAAAAAGCTGGCAAGCCACACATATTCCAAGGACCACAGGTCACCTTGGCTAATACAAACTGCGTCTAGACCACATGTATGTGTATACATCTGTAAAACTGTTAACCATGTGTGTACGTACACAGAGAAATCTTCCAAACAAAGATTTTGAAGCTAGATCTGTGATTTTTGACTTTCTGGAGTTGATGATGCTGTATGTTTGTTATTCTGTTATTGGTAGAGTGTGGGAGGATTTCAACGCTGGAGTATGCCCCCGCAGCAGTGGCAGCAGGAACTGAAGCTGCTCCCAGAAGCATCAGGCTGCATGTGCACATAGAAGGTGCTCAGAAGGTGTGTACCACTTTGTAGAGGTTTGACAGCACTTGTGGCATGTGTGCCACTGTTTGGGAATCTCTGCTACAGATCTGGAAGAGAGTCTCTGAATCAGGATTTTACATTCACAGGGCCTTGTTAGAGGTTAGGGTGAGGGGAGCAATTGGGCATAATGTACCTGCAAGTCAATTCAAGTCACTGCGAAGTGGTACAGTTGAATGGAGCTTTCAGAAGTTCTTTGCTATTGCTTGGATCTTTAACGCATCTATCCAAATGGGATAAATGCATGGACCTGCCATGAATGTCTCCTGCATGGGCCAGTTTTTCTCGACTGACTGCAAAGAGAGCCTAGACAATTATCTTAGATGAGACATCTATATTTAGGTGTCTCAAATCAAGTGAGATTATTTGTACCTAAGATGCCTACATGTCCCTGAGGGGTTTTCAAAGACATGCTGATGCTAAACTTTGATTGAATTGGCCAAACACTTTAGAAATCCCTCTAGATGCCTTCCTCCACTGACAGGCACTTAAATGCTTTCAAATCTGGTTTCCTAGATAATTCTGAAAATGTAGTCTTGTGTGAAGCTGAAGTTCCTACAAGCCAAATCTTCAGAGACTTGCAGGATTCAAAGACACCAATAGGTATCTGCTAAGCCACAGTGCACTTACAGGACTTCTGCATCTTCAAATGCCTCTAAAAACCTTAGTCTCAGGAGCCTGAAAATACCAAAACAGGTTGAAATGCCTGCAAATTCAATGCCTGCTTTTGGAAGAGAGATACAGGGAAGAGAGACTTTCCACCAATTTTCTGTCTATTTTTGCTGCAGGCATACACTGGGTTGTTCTTCCAATGCTTTCAAAGGAACAGAAGCTGTTTGTGTTCACGAGCACAATGTTCAGCCTGAGCCCTCTCTTTGCAGGACATATCAGGTTGGCCTAATAAGCAGGCTAACCACAACCATGCTGTTTCAATCTGCTCCAAGCGTAACCAGAATAAGTTTATGTCTGCCTGCAAAACACTATAGTTCCCATAGTGGCCTGATTTGTGGAGGTGTTAATCACTCACAGCCACCACTTAGATAAAGCTGTAATGCGGCCCAGATCACCCTTCTGTGCCTCAGTTTCCTTATCCCGAACACAATGATAACGTATGCTTCAAGGTCTAGGGATATATGGTGTCATACAAATATTGTTATTTATGGTGATGATGAGAATGTGAATTTTGTTTGTTACAAAGGTCTGGGAGTGCCTACGTGACATCAATTGAAAGAGACAGGTATTAACCTGTATGTTTGAAATACAGCGTGTTGTTATTGCTCTCAGATAAACAGAATTACCTCCTCTTAAAATCAAAGGTAATCTGTTTTACTTCAGTGAGATGTGGTGATGTCCACAGAGAACAAATCATTTTTGGCAAGTGGAGGAGGGATTTTCTTGGCAAGTTGGAAAAAGCATCAAAGGAAGAGAAGAGGGATGGGATGCAACACAACTGGTTTTAATCACACATAACAGTCAAGTTCCTCTGGACAGGCCTACTGTCTGATATGCCATTGTAAACGCTCTGGGGAGCCTGGATTAAGAGAATGGAAAAAACAAGTGAATGGCATAAAGGTACTCAGGGCACTCAGTGGAATAACTGGCAAAGCTTTTGTCAGTTGGCATTATGCAGTGATACATTGCTCCCACTAATGTAGTGCCCCGGTACCGTGACTTTGATTTTTAATGGGTGTTTGGTTATCCAGGTCCATGCCTTTTTCTGGTTTTGACACTCATAGCTCCTCAGATCACACTGCGCTTCTGTTTGACATTAACAATGAAGATGCTGAATTGGTTATAACAAGGATGCACTTTCATTCCCGCTGTACAACCATCAGGGAGAGGGGAGACTCTTGTATTTCAAGCCAGTTCAGCTCTGAGGTGGTCTGAATTGCTCTGGAGGTGCCAGTTTCTTCATCTTGCCTGCCAAAGAGCCTAAGGTGGCTGCTCCCTAGACCAGGCACGCTGCAAGTTGCCTGAATGGATGGGATACATTTGGAGAAAAAGAGCTTGGGCAAATACTTCTTGACAGGACTGTTCCTCTTGAAATGACTGTTTCCTCTGGAAATTGCTCACTTGTTTAACTAAATTTGGGGGCAGGGAATGTACTGATTTTATTAGCGTATTCTGTAGGAAACTAATGTTTCATTTCAACTATTACAATACTATATAATGTATTATATTATCATCTCACATAACATGTCAGTTTAGACTACATTATATAAACATCCAAACAAGAAAATCAAACTAAAAATATTTTATATGATCATTTCAGTGTTTCTGAAATAAAATATTTTAGAACATCCATTCAGCGATATGTTTCAAAATGATGGCTCTCTCTTCCAATTAGGAATGAAAGGACATTTGTAATGTCTGAGTTGCCTTCGGAACACGAACAGCTTGAGCTTTGATGGTTGCTGGAGCTGCACAGTTGGGATCACTGTTCAGACTGCTGTAATAATTGCTTCCTTACATTTTGTTCAGGTTGCAGTAGCATTTGGGGGCTACTGTCAGGGCTTGAGGATCTCTTTTGCAAGGAACCTCACATTCATATAATAAAGAAAATACTTGGCCTTCAGTCACACAGAATGGAAGCACTGGACCTGATATGGGGAAACCAAGCATTACCAAGAGCTTTGGTGGTGGCATGGCAGAAGTGGGCTTTACTGCACTTTGGTTAAGCATTTATTTGAGTAGTGATTGCCTGGGAGAAACATCTGACTGAAGGACTAATTTGGTATTTCACTAATTACCTCTTGGTGGCGAACGAGGGCTTGAGCTTGAAGGACCCTGAATGTTCTGTGAACCTTGCCTCAGCCAGGGTCTTCATCTTGGATTAAATTTCGGTAACGTCAAGATCGGGAACAAGTCTTAAATGAGCACCATGCAAATGGGATTCAAACTCCCACTGCAATCTGATGAGATAAAGACTTCTTTAAATGCATGGTTTAAATAACCTGGAAATTGAGGCAGAGCAACTGAGCTGATTATCCAGTCTTTGAATACCAAAGAGCAACTGATACATAGATGATTTCTAAGCAAGATCTTCTGTTTGAAATCTGTGATTCATTATTATTATTATATACTATGGTAAAGTCCAGAGAGCCCTGAACATTTAAGCCAAGAATGGCCCTTACCCAAATTCATGAACATTTAAGGGTGGCCTACAGTGGTTGACTGGGAGTTCTTGAATTAAAATATATCTTGGAAAAGGAGGAAACCAAAATATTATTCAGTCTGCAGCAATCTCATGTATTTAAGCCCCTGGAGGGCTTGTGTTTCTTTACTCTTGAGGTTCATTATGTCACCAGAAAAGCTTTAATATTTTACTGTGGAAGCAACATAGCCATGAAACATTAATTTCCAGGAATGTGGAAACCATGAAATATGGGTTTTTCTACTAAATTAAGATTTTACTTGTCTCTGGTCTCACATAGTTAAGGGAACCAATTTTCATTATACGTTTATGTATATGTATTCTGGAAATCCAAATAGGAAAGATGTACAAAATACGGGAAGAACATTTTTACCTTGAAAAATGTATTTCACTGATAACAATACCAGTCATTTATATTCTACCTTTTATCCTAAACCACTTTACATGCTATATCCATCTTGGAACCACGTCTCTCATTACTGAACTGCACCCACGCTGGTGTGTAAGTGAACAGCTGATATATTCTGCCCTTTGAGATGTGGCAGCTGTTTAGATTGGTATAAAATTGTTTACTTCCCTATTTCCGCAATGCCGTTCTCTCACCATTGTAGTGACCAACACCATTCAGATATGCCTGGCACAGACACGATTGTACTAGGATCTCCAGCAGTCCCCAAGTATTCTGCACCATGGCAGACGTCTCTGGCTGGAAGAAAAAATGGTGAAGGACAAATTAATTTGTAATCCACGTAAAGGCCTTTTAAATATTCTCCTGTTATTGCTAACCAGTGTTACTAACTATAAGACTGATGCCTCTTTCCTGTAAAACAAATGACTGGGTTTCCTTCAGATATCTGCACATACTCATATGCACACAAAGACCATACCAGCTTTTAGCAGCCTCGGCAGAATGAGAGCATTGTAGTGGCTTAAAAGGAATTTGAAGCACTTAGTTCTGGGGACAATTCTAGAATGTAAGTGTTCACCTAGGGTTTTTAATAGTTATATACTAAATTTACATCCATTACCAGTTGATTAGAATGGAAGAATTAGCCAAAACATTCCAGAAGCATCTGTGTCATGGGAACCATTGGTTTCTAGGTTATATGACACGCCAGAATATTCACCAAATCACCAGGGTTGTTTTCCTTAATGCCACAATTAGTGATGGTACGTTAAGAGAACAATTACTGGATAAGATTTGACGGCAGGAAGCCCTCTGCCATAAATTGAAAATTCTCAACATATGCAACCATATTGCTAGAGAAGATGAGTTATGCAATTAAAACCAAAACTGGAGAATTGTTATCAAAGGATGGCAAAGCGTACTAAAATCCAGCTGAGAGGTTCCCTCATCTCGTTATCTTCAGGCTTCTATGTGAGTTAATCTAACACAGATGACAATATTTGACACAGACAATTGTGCCTACAGTCATGTGGAGGATGTTTTATAGAACTCCTTTCCATCAGAACATGGAGGTTTGTCATAATGCAATCTTTAAAAAGTCTGATAAGTTTTGCCAGAATTGCATTTCAGGGGAATAAAACACGATAATAATTCTGACAGTCAGAACAGTCCATTCTAACGCTATCATTAATTTCTAAAAATTTGAACAAGCCATATTTAATTCGCTTTTTACTGCATTTCATAGTATTTTAAGCGCAAATTATTTTAAAAGTCCAAGTCAAAAGAAACATTTGATTTTGTCTGAATGAAAAATTTTAATCAACTTGGAAAAGTCTGTGGTTGTGAGGCTTTCCTTCATAAAGAATTTCAAAATTCTCCCTTCTTGTCCTCATTCAGAATGAAGCAGAATTTCGAATTCTGAATTTTTTTGCAAAATGAACTTCTGTCCTCCCACAACACTTTCTGTGCCTATATGAAGAGGACAAGAAGCTTAATGTGTAATTTCTGTGAACCTTAAGGAGATGGTATGTGTGTTAGTATTTTCAAATCCAGGCTTATACAGCTGCTGGTTGAATATAAATCATGGATGCTTTTGGGTTACACTAACACCCTCTGCAGTTTAGTACAGTTGTTAATTAATACAATACTGTATTAGTTCTTCTTACAGTCGTACTATTAACACCCCATGAAATCCCATTAGCTCTGCATATGGTGCCAGACTTGTTCTGAATGTGGGAAAGAAAGAAATTTACAGTGGTATGAATAATAAAGAGAAGCTTTCAAGTGGTTTCCACTGTGAACATTTTGAAAAAATATTTTCCAGAATGTAATTTGTGGGGCAATCTTTTCACAAAATTTCAATGCAAATGTGCATATATTTGTCATCTAAGTTTTCCCCTGGAGTGCGAAAACCCTTATGCACCACTATTGTTCTATGGTAGAAACATCAGGAAGATAAAGTAGTTACTAAAAATGGAAAATTAACCAGGTTGCCTTATTGTCCAAACTGACAGAAATGCAAAAAAAGAAATAAATTCCATAGCTGATGCCAACAAATGGATAAAACTTTCCTCACATTTTTGGTTTAAATATTTTAAAGTACAGATAGTGATGACAGTCAAAATTTGGGTTAGGTTTTCCAGAAGTTATCTGAATTTCCTGCTTCAGTGATCTGACAGATCCTTCTTAAATTCCAAGAAGATTTAAGTGCCATAGTAAAAACCAGGCTTATTTGTTAACACCTCCTACGGAACACTCCAAAATGTATTAGCCACTACAGAAACTTCAAACCTAATTGTTTTCTATTAGTTGAGTTTTGTCCAGTATTGAGTCCTTAATGAAAGAGAGATCTGACAAGGAGCTGTTAGAAAGGCTTTTAAAAACGGAGAGAATGATGAAGTAGGCAGGAGAAGCTGGCTCAATTGTAATTCTCTCCCGATTCTCCAGGAGTTGCTGCCCTAGAGTTGTAGCAGTAGCAGTGCAGTGCATGGTTAGGAGGATTCTAGTAGATGTTTTTCTCCTTCCCAGTCCTGCGGTTCATCCATAGTCCAGTCTCTGCAGTCTCACTATGCAATCAGGAATGGCCAGGGCCTTTCTGCATGGCCAACATCCAGACAGGGACACACTGCTCAGGGAATCCCTCCTGCCTCTCCTCTCGTAGGATGGCGAGTCCACTCATTTCAATGAGGCTGTGGAGGATGTTCAGGTCTCTGATCACACTACTATCCAGGCAATCCAGGATACAGCCCTCCCTGGCTACATTGTCCTTGAGAATGATAACACCATTATCCTTCAAGCCATTCTGGCACCGGATGAGAAACTCCAGGAGATCTTTATCTGTCAGATATCCTACAGATGAAAAGATGGAAAATAGATCACTATTAACCATTCAAACAGACTCCCGCTGTACACATCAGAATGGTGCCTTGATCTGAGTCTCCATACCCTGTCTATTGCAGGAGAAGTTCTAGTCCTGCCAGATTTAATTATGAAATCTTGGGCAAATCAACAAGAACAACAGTTACAAACTCAAATCAATATTTAGGATCCATATTAGTAGTAGCAACAGATGTGGACAGAAGTCAATGGGAATAGTGGAGAAAATACTGGGTGCTGAAGGGTTCTTTAATCTGGTGGTTAAAGTCATAATAAGAATCAGTGGCAGGAAGCTGGAGCCAAACAAATTCATATTGGAAATAAGTGACAACTGTTTAACAGTGTAAGTAATTACCCATTGGAAACTACCAACAGAAGTGGTGTTTACCACCTCTTGAAGTCCTCAAATCAAGCGTGGTTCCATTTCTCAAGATATGTTTTAATTGAAGACAAACTATTGGCTCAGTACAAGGGTAAAGGAATGAATATAACAGCTTGTGATATAGAGTAGGTCAAACTAGGTAATCTAACAGTCCCTTCTGTCTTTTAATGCTACAAATCTCTGTAACTTTGTGTAACGTTACATACCCATCAAAGGAGTTCTGGATCAAAGATCCAGTGAGGAATGCAAGACGTTCCAAACTGCCAAATAAACTCTTTATATTACCCCATACTGTTGTGATTTCTGCATATACCATATACATTTAAAAATAGTACTCTTTTCAATATGTTATTGAGATTGTGTTTTTTATCCTTCCTTCTCAAAGATCAATGCTTCTGTTATGTTGAGATCAGCCGTGCAGGGCTCAGAGAAGAGCAAAATGAGAACTCTCACATGTGAAACATCTAAAATGGATTAACAAGGACAGGTGGTCAGAAACTGAATGAAAAACTTGAAAAAAATAATTGTTTTTATCTTCTAGTCAAAATATTTACTTTTCTTGATGGAAGATTTAAACTTTTATAAATGGAAGTTGTCATTTCAAAACCACATTTTGACATAGCATGTCAGGTTTCTTAACTACCCCCCAAAAAAAAGAAAAAGAAAAAAGCCCCAAAGCCTAAAGCTGAACACCTTTCAAGTTGAAGGAAAATGGTAATTTCTATATGAAATGTAAACTTGCATTTTTATTTTTTCATAACATAACAGCCTGGGCTCATATACTTATGCATATATAAGACAAATCAAGATTGCATCAGCAAGATTTACTGAAGCTTTTGAACACCTAATTTGGAACTTAATGTTCTCTTAACTTAGCTTTCAGCCTAGTTTCCTAAGAAAATCAGATCTTCATGGTGTTTCTCTCTACCAAACAGTCCTGCCCTCGCTCCACCAAAAAGCATTGAGCTTGTTGGCGTATTTCAGCCAAATTCAAGATAGGGGTAGAAGTTTGATTAATACTTAAGATCACTACATATTTCATTGAAATTGATGGAGGAAGGAGATTCAGATCTGTGTCTATGTTAAAGAAAAGGCATATGCTCCCTTCGTTAGGAGCTGATCAGCACAGCCTCAAGCAAGTCTTAGCTCATTCAGTCTCATGTTGCCTCGGATTTGCTCAAAAGATGAGGCAGAAGCTACATTTACTGCAATGACTGGTTATTCAAGAAAAGCAAAAATACAAAGGAAAATGATACTGTTCTGAAGCAATTTACTTGTACAGCTATAAAGACCTGTTCTAAGAAGCTCAGTTTCATTACTTTTTAAGACAGAGGACAAATAAGTGTTCCTGAATAAAACAATCTCCTGTGCTAACCTCTCTACCTTTATCTTTCTTTTTGCCTAGCAAGAAACTATCTGCAGGGTTTTGGAGAGGAGTTGCTCAGGCCTCCTCTTGTGCTTTAATGACTTCTGCCAGCTGAAACTGCACCATGGACACTTAGGTTCACAGATTAGGAGAAAACCTCCTTTCTGGAAGGAGAGTTAGGCACTGCAGCAGGTTTTCTAGAAAAAATTAAGAACTTTTTTTTTTTTGTTGAGGAACATAGCCCACATTATCTGACTGCCAGCCTGCTGCTCTTAATGCTGCACGGCATTCACTGGGGTGGCTGTAGGAGAAGCAGCAGATATTTCTTATATGAGGGGGTACTGTGGGACATGGCTAAGTGAACCTGTTTGATAAGCATCAGTGCATGTATAAGACATGATCTGGTTTATAGGTACTGGTGATTTCACTATGGATTTTTTCAAATTGTTTCCTGAAATACCCCCAAGTCTGGATAATCATCAGATTCAGAAATCCCAGCTCACAGGTGAGGCCAAACCCGTGTATCTGTCTGCAGCACTGGCAACTAAGAAGGAGGATTCCTGCTCAAGAAAACCCATATATAAGGCGTACTCCTCAGCTGCACCTTAGCATGCAGGCTACTCTCCAAGAACATGTACCTTCCTCCAATACGTGACCTGAAAAAACCCAAGTTGATTTGTACCCACTGTGCATGTGGCTGGGGAGAACTCTCAGAAATCTCTTGTGAGATTTTAGGTAGCAGTCCCAAAGATTTGAGAACCTCCTTTTACAGCTGCACCATTCTTTTAACATAAACTTTAGCACAGGCTGTGTAAGAACTCTCTGAGATGCTGGGCTGGATAAATCATGCTGAACTAACCTGAAACCCACTGAATCCAGATGACATCATATCTTTGTGGGGCTGGAGTGAATTCCTGGAGGCTTTTGCAGTAATACATCTCTACTCTGTCCTCCTCGCCCTGCAGGTAGTTCGGGACCTCAGCCAGGAAATTCTCCATCATATCCACCAGTTCCACTCTCTTGAAAACTGGTAACAGGACATGCTTGCTGATACGACCTATCCCAGATCCGCAGTCCAGGGCGCGGGTGGTGCCAGCTTTCCCCACTCCCTGTGGGATACAAGAAAGTAACTTGAAATCTGAAAAATACCACCTGAAAGATCATAGCAACTGTGTTACCCGCTATGGCCTTTAGTCCACCAAGCCTAGTGTCTTGTCTCCTTATTTGTGCAGGGCTGTTGCAAGATTGAGAAGAACCTGGGACAGTCTCAATACAGCTTTGGGTACCTATATGTGAGCTGAGCTGGGCTGCTAGGTTCCCAGACTGCTGTTGATGGGACCTCCTCATTGCAGCCCTGCATTTACTGCTGTACAATAAGTTTTTGCTTGGTATAAGAAGAGACATAATCTTTCACAAGCTCCTAGCTTTCTCAGAAGATCCACTGGTCTTTGTAAAGTCCTTGTAACTTCATCTGTCAAATATTCATACCTCACAGCCTCATTCTGAGCCTTGTAAAGGCCAAACAAAAAAGTAAGCATACACCAAATACTGCGTGCAAGAAGTAACTTCTGCAGCACAGAACTCCCAAGGTGCCCATGGACATCTCTGCAGATACACAGCATCCTTGGGATCAGAGTGCAGTTTTCAAAACAAGCTGTGTTTGAATGAAGATCTTGGAGTTGTAGGTAACTTATGACAACTCAAAAAGTTTGGACTGGAGCATATACAGAATTTCTTTTTTAGGCATAGAGACAAGAAAGATGATTGAGTAGATTTTGCTTAACTGTTCCTTTTTTCTTCATAAACATCATCTCTGGACAGAGATCAGACATGAAAAAATGTGGCACAAAGGCTATGTCTATGAGAAAATAATGAGTCACTGTAAAAGGAGCTTTATAATGAAAGCTGTATTTCACCCCTAAAGCTTCCATTCTAGCTATAAAAAGGCTCTTAAGAGCCTGCTGCTGTTCTGCAAAACAGAAATTTTAAGTCTGTACATGCACTGACTGTGGGATTGGAGCTACCCTGGCCAAAGTTATCTGTTAAACAAATATATTAAAAGCAAATGTAAACACCTTTCCCCTGTCCCCTGGAACTGAGTGTTGAAGTGAAAGCTATGGGCCAAAGTCCCTGCTGCAACTTCACTGCTCTTAAAGGAAGTAAGCCCAGGAAGAGTCTTGCTCTTCCTGCTTACTGGGGGACCCCCTCTGTAATGACCAAGCATATATCACGTAACTCACTGCTTTTCTGGCCTTGCTTCAGTGGGTAATTCAGTAGATTATTAAGGTCAAATACCATCAATGACATGACTATGAATAGCCCAGCTGAGCATCTGGTTACATAGAGTAACTGTAGAAAGAGCACAAGGACCTCAAAGGCTCTCACCAATCTCCAAGGCTGCTGGTCCCAATTTGTATACCTAGGAAGATTAATCTCCCGATGTGTGCAAGAGTCCACAAGCCTTCAACCCTATTGGACTCTGGAGACTACCTGTTTGTAGTTAGCCAGAAAATGTGAGCCATTCTTCATTCACAGGCTGCACTTAGGAGCATGTGGCTTTTACTGAGGACCAGACTAAGCTGTAACGAGGAGTTCATGAAACGAGAAGGAATTGTGTCTTGGATCTTTACAAGGTGGATTTCCATATTGTTTGCTGGCAGATATATACAGGCCTACACTGATGTGATTAAGTAAAAATCTTTCGAGAAAGCTGGTGAGAAAACTGGGATGATTTACCAAAACAAGTAACAGAATTCGACAAAAAAACATATAACTTCTCTGACATTTGTGTTTCAGAGAACCTGTAGTCACAGTACCTCACTTGAAACAGGGAATTCATCTCCCATGATGCGTCACGGCAAGGACCTCTGATGACACATCTCCATTTGCCATTGAGAAGAAGGAAAGGGAACAATCATGGGAGATGAAGATTGATCCCACACTTCGCTGAAAGGGAGCAAGAGCATCAGGCAGTCAGTTGAGAAGCCCTGTGAAGCACCACGGCTCCGTTTGTAATGAAAATGTTGACATAATTCCATGTTCAGCTAATATATTTTCCGTTTGGAAGTGCTCAGAGCTTTGACAGGGTATTAACATTTTCTTTGGAAGGCAATCATTTTCCCAAAAGCCTAATTGAGTTGAAAATCAGACTCCTTATTTAAAAAAATAGTGTAAGTGAAAATTTTACGCCAGAAAAGGCTTCAAAATTTAAGATTGACTGCTCGTCTGATTACCTGCTTCCCATTACTCAGAATGACTATCAATTAGGACACATACACGCCCAAAAATTCTTCTGTAAAGCTAAATAGGGCACTCACAAATTTCCTTAGAGATAAAAGAGCTGTGGAATATGTTCCTGATGCTACTTCAGGTCTTGGAAGGGCAGGAAGGCAGTGTAGATATGTAGGATAAAAAAGAAATCAGTGTTCAAGAAATAGATAAAAATCACAGTGGTTTTCTTTCTAAATTAAAAAAAAAAAAAAATCAGGTTTTCAACATCTCTTCCATCCCCCTGATCAAACAGGAGAAAAATCACTTTCGAGAAGCTTTTCATTCAGCAAGTAACCAATCAGGCAGGTGAACTGAGGGCAAGAAAGAGAGTAAGGGTTTAGGGCAGAAAGGGAGCTATAAAGTTAATATAATCTCCGTCCATATTATTTCACATACCTATAGCTCACAACTGTTCCTGAATTAATGGTTTCTTTGTTTTCTTTATTTCCTTTTTTACACATTACCTCCGAACACTGAAAACACAGTGTCTATGTGAACATCAAGGCTTTAACTGGCATTAATACATTGCCATAAATATGCAGTGCTACAGCTCTGCTGATAACCCTTCAAGTACGACTATACCTAAGACAGCCTATAGCTTGTCTGTACAGCACTGTTGGCTCAAGTAATGTTGCTCTTGGTTTGAGTTCTGCCCACACACACATAAAACCTCTTAACTTGAGCACAGTGGCACTTTTAACTCAGTTTGACTCGCCTGGGAAGGAGACAGGCTAAAAAGTAAGTGAAGTCCTTAGTCCTTTCTGTAATTCCTTCCATGTGCCCAGGCAAGATAAATTCTCCAATGGTAAAGAAATCTGTAGCTCAGTTTACAGTGGTGCTAAGAATCATGCTAAGAAATGCCATACATGAAGGTATGCAACATCAGTCATGTAAGGGAAATGTCACTGTGTGGCATTTCCACACCAGCCAAACTAACTCAAGAGGGGTAATTTGAGTGGAACTGGGCAACTGTTTTTTAAGGAGCACTAGTTTTGCCAGAAAATAAAATTTTGGAAGAATAAAACTCTCTGTGAAATTGATATTTCAAAACTAAAGAATAGTTATAGCCAAAAAACATGGGAAAGAATGTTGAAAATGTCAAGATACTTCTTTTTCACGACTTTCAAGGAAAAGAAAATAACTTGTCAACTTTTCATTTCTAAACAGCATTTTTCATTTTGGAACTGACATATCTTGAAAACAAAGGGGAAAGTTTTTCAGGGTAAAACAATAAAAAAAAAAAGTGAAATATGTTAAGTTGATCTGAAACTAATTTTCCTATTTTCTGATTTTGTTAAACTTCTCTTTAAAAAAGAAAGTATAGTTTATATTAGGGTGAAGCAAATTGCTTTCTTCTATCTTGATCGCCTTATTGGAAAAAAAATTATTCATAAAGCCATAAACTTGGGAAGACTTAAGTCAAGTTAGTTTTACAATAAAGTCACTACTACAGGAAGCCAGTAAAAATCTGTATCTGGTCGAGTAGGATTCAAATTGCAGTAGTAAGAAAGGAAAATAAACCATAAGTAACATAACCAATTGATTGTATCTCAACAGAGGACAGACTTTAACAAACTAAATCAGAACTAGCAAAACGTGCAGATTCCTTTCTGTTCCTTTTTTTTTTTTCTTGTTTGATCTTGGCCATTCAGAGTATCCTTTCTATCCCTGGCTAATAATAGAAGTAGGAACTCTGCTCTGGAGTATTTTGTATCTGTCATCACACCTGATGCATTGGGTATGATTTCTCTTTGGCATGTGAAACTCTGCTACCGACTGTACTTCTTTCCTTTTCGGGTCTTGGAGATGAGAAAGCATAACAGCGTGATATAAACCTGCCGTTCAGGAAACTGAATCTATATGATGTCTAGGAAGCGTGAAATCTTTCCCTGAGTACATGCTTATGCACCACTTGAATTCCACAAATGTCCTTAAAACAAGATTTAAGTAAAATTTAAGGAATATGCCTTGAGCTGGCTCTAGGCTTATAAGTTGCATTTCATTTTTTCTGAAAATGCCATTTTACCATCAGGTTCAGCTGCCTTGCTGAACTTTCTTTGTATTTTCTCATTCTGTGTTTGTAGAAAGCCTGATACAATAAAGCTTTGAAATGTTGTGAGGCCTTTTTGCATTAGCATTAATACAAATGACTGTTAATAAAAAAAATGTAGCTGTTCACTTGTGTTTTGCTGGCTCACTGCCCCAAAAGCCTCCCTCTATCAGGTACAGCAAACTGGCATCAGTTGCCCTTCACTGCTATACAGGATTTCTATCTGTTGTTAAGCCATGCTCATTTTCCATCCCAATCCATTTAAACTGTGCCCTTTTTTATACACAACATCTAATTAACCTATTGAGCTTTTTTCCCACAGTAGATCATTAAGACTAAAAAATTTGGTTTCCTGTAGCTTTGTGGATTCTTTAGCATCTAATACTGTTGTTGAGCTAATTTAGTGGGCTTTTCCCCTGGGAAGAGGGAAGAGCAATCAGAAAACCATCAGGCCACACTTTTAGAGATTTGCAGATTTCCAAGGACACATTTAGGCATCAACAGGATTTTCAGAAAACTAAATGCCAAAGTGATATTGCTATTGTAGGTGCTTTTAAAATCCCACCTGGCATCTCTTTGCATCTCAGGTCAAAGCAGACCTTTGAAGATGTTTACAGACCTTTAGAAATCTGCCTGCAAAGGTCCCTAGTGACACTGGAATGTTTAAGAAAAAAATATTTTTCCTAATGGGTAGCTTATTCTATATACTCCTAATGTTTGGGGAGGGGGGGGCATGCAGGGAGGGCTGGGTTTTGTTGCAGCATTCTCAGAAATATCTATAAATAGGCAAAACAGAAACTTGGCATTTAGTCTCAGCTACTTTCCCAAATATACTGCACAGACAAATCTCCCACTGAAGCCAGCAAGGATTTTATCATGAAAGGTCCCAGTTCTGCACTGAGAATTAATCTCCTACCCAAACACAATTCTAAGAACTCCTTGCACAATCCTCTTTGAAGCTTTGGAGCATAAGAAAAGGATGCAAAACAGGTAAATAACGGCATATGGCCAGGTAAAATGTGTATTCATGATGATGCATGACCTGGCAGAATACATTACTAGACCTAATGACAGTCAGTTATGGCCTGTGACTGCATATCAAATATGACATATGGTGCCATTTAAAAGATATGTGACCAAGTGCACTGCATGTCATTTATGACACATCACCACTGTTTCTTGCAGAAGACAGGATTAAATGACTCACCCCAACAAATTTCCTGAGAAACTCCCTGGAGGATTCAATGTCTGTATTGGAGAGCTCAATGTAGTCTCCCATCATGCCCTCTTCTGTGGCTGGCACCTCCTGGTAGAAGTGTTTGGCCCTGGCGTAGAACTGCATCTCCCCATTGATAACTTGACTTGTCAAAGCGTAAAGTTTCACTGCAAGCAGATAAATCACTATTTTATTGTTAATGACAGATATTTCTGGTTTAATTTATTGCTCTGGAGGCACAATGGCCAAGATCTATAAACTTAAGTTGAGCCTTCAAATCACCAAACCGCTGTTTCTAAAGCAAAGGTGGAAGGAAAGGTGTTGGATTTAATCCTGCAAGACTTTGATGGGACACAGCCCCCCTTGGGCAAATTCAGTGCCTCCCGGGCTCAGACATCATTTTTGTCATCACACTATGTTTTCACATCAGTGAAAAATCGTTTCAAGTTTGAAGTGAATATGCATGCCAAAAAGAGCAAGGGGTTTGATTTGCTCCCAGAAAAGCTCTGGGTGGCATTTATTGCTACAGAGGGTCATCATTTCCGCTATCACAAACCTAACTGTTCTGCAGATTTCCATAGATGCTTTATAGCCATTGACAGCTGCGTGGAGAGTGCACCAAGAAGAGAGTGGATGAATGAGGCACTTGCGCTGGTTTATTTTTAGTGATACTGTACAGTCTGTGGCACTGCAAGTAAGCTGAACCAAAGAGCAGATGGTAGTCTTGGGCCTAAATGAGTATCCGGGGGGAAGACAATTTAGAAAAGACAGTCCTAAATTTTCATCTGTCACAGATCAAGGAGCGAGATAATCAGTGGGTGATATACTGGAAAGTTCCTGCGAGCCAGAGGCTTGGATGTTTCTTTTCATTGCTTGGCTATTTTGCTGGTAATATACAGCAATCATAAGCCTGAAGCTGTTTTATTAAAACTTGTGAGCTTTGCTGGTTAAAGGGCTATTTTCCCATATTCTTTAAAAAACGGAAGTCTATCCTCCGCGTCCTGGCTTTTTCTATACTTGATGTGCATCGGCATATCAAAAGTAGTTATGTTTTGCAGTTCAAAAGTTTGGATTGAGGCAGGCCATAAATAGTTTGCTCGGAAACCAGCACCTCTTACTATCTCATGCACACATACAGGTGTCCAGGCAGTTTCCTGTGTGTACGACACACAGCTATTCCCAGCCAGACCTTCCAACGAAAACACAACTACAAGCCTGTCTATGAAAGCTGAGCAGTAAGGAGGGATGGAGCCACACTGGGAACAAGTCTTTGTGAGCATCACCTTGCAGTGTGAGACCAGCTCTGCTGCAGATTCCCAGCGTGCTTGAGGAACTGGAAACGAGCCAGCAGCAAACATCTTTTGGGTTAATAACAATGTAAAGGGAGGGCTCCCTGCCGGCTGCGTACACAGAAGGACCAGGGAGCAGTGCTTTGTCGCTGCATCTTCAAACATCCACAGGAGCACTGCCAGTAGCTCTGGGAAGGGTCTGAACAGGCCATGCCTTGCTTACGCCGGCTGGGGAACAGGAATTATGCCCTCCACGCAGAGGATGAGAGCTAGGCCAGAGGCCCTGAATATAAGCCTGGAATGTATTTATTGAGGGCAAGCAAGCTCAGCAGGGAATGATAAGTGTGTGCCTGCCCATCCTCAGCAGGAGAATGACATTTTGGAGGCAAATGAGGGGGGGACAAAGGAAGTAGGATGAGGAGTAATTACCACCAAGGACCACTCGGAACAGAATAGTGCTATTGGGTTACACATAAGCAGCATGCCCGGCATATCCTTCATCCAACAAAAGCAGCATTACCAGCCCCTCTTGTCATCACCTGCTTAAGGCAACTGCCGAACGGATACTATTAAAGCTTTAATCCATTACACATTTATGTTATGCCTGAGAAATTTATACCACAAGAAGCACTGAGCCCAGCAAGGGTCAAACCTGGGAGTTTTACACACTCCACCGATTACATTCACATACTCAGAAGAAACCATTTAGCTGAAGAAATTAATACGAAGGGGGCAGCAGCCAATCCCCAGCACAACTTGGCCAGGGTGACTCCCAGAGCCTGGGAAAAAGACTCCATCGGTGGCTGTGATTCTTCCAGTAAATTACCTCCATCTTCCCTGGGAGTGGCACCATCTTGTTTTCTCTGTGTCTCTTTTTCCTCCATTTCAGATGCCAGCCTGTCTGGTGAACAGAACTGAATCCCTGCATGTTGGCTTTGCAAGATCTTCCATGTAAGAGCCCAGTGATGACTTCTAGGGCTTGTTTAATGGACCTATCAAGGGACAGTAATTTATCCCATTTTGCTACATTGAAGGGAAAGGCATTTACAGGCTGTCTGCCCACTAGGACAGGGTGTTGCAGGCAGCTGGCAGCATGAACAACAAATATTCAGAGTCCTTCCACTCAAAACATGAGCCTGACCTGAGGCAACACATGGGGATGATACGCTGTTCAGGAGATCAGATCTGTAGTGTGTGCTCTCAGATTTCTCACTCAGAACTAGTATCAGGCTTGCAGAATGCCTGCCGGGACTTGCACGCATACACCAGCTGACTGCGGCTCCTCCCGGGCCAGCTGGGGCCCCAGAGCCCTGCCTTACGTGCTGGCATCCGAAACCAGCTCTGGGCTTAGCATCCATAGGGTCTTCTCTATGCATCAAACTTTGCAAAGATTTTTTTATTCACCTCTCCCACCTGCGGGCATGCAGGGACAGAGGCTAACGTAAAAGGCTAACATGGCACTGTACCCAAAGTCTACTCCTGCGGACCCCCAGTCTCACTCATGCAACTCACTATAGAGTTGATTTCCACCTCTTGCTGCCTCAGTGTTACTCCTCCCTCCCATGAATCTGCAACACTGCCAACTCTTCCAATGCACAACCCAATTTTCCAGACACAGCCAATCAACCTCACCTCTGATCTGCCTCGCAGCTGTGCCTGGCATGCAGGCTCCAGCAGCAGGACCAGAGGCAGAGGGAGGTTTGCCAGCTTGCAGGAATCTACCCCAAAACAGAAGAGCGAGGAGGCACACGTGTCCTTAGTGGCAGTTAGTGTTGCAGCTCTGCTCCAGCGCGCCTCCCCCTCATCACAGGACCTGTCTAGCCAGAGGCATCTCCCTTTCCATGACCCATGTGGGACTATCTCGTGCATCAGGAAATGAAATACTTCTGAGGTCTGTTACAGATACACAGCCTGATTTCAATGAACTTTGTAAAGCAGGGCACAGGCAGGATAGGATGATGGAGGCTGCAAGTCTCTCAGACATTTTGAGTGGGGGCAGCTGTCCTTCACAGACAAGGTTTTCAGTGTAAGGAAAGGTAACTTGTAAGGTTTAAGGTTAGAAATGTGTTTCTAGTAAAGTAAGAAGAAACTTTTTTCATGGCACACTTCATCTCTCAGGTGAATCTGCTGGCAAGTCCCCCAAGTGGAGATGGTTAAAAGAAACTCACTGCAAAAGCAGGCTGAGAACAGCAATTAGTCCCTAAAGGTTACTCCACAGTCATGAGACGTTAATAATTTTCAGTCGCTGCAAACACAGTCTGGATGCAGAGTGGTGATCTACAGCTGAATGCCAACCCCTGGACTAGACAGAGAGCATCTACCTAAGCCCTTCTGCCCTGCAAAGTCCAAAAGATTATCTCTAATATTTTCTTACAGATCAGTTCAAAACTTTGTTTCCCAGTGCATCTGATCTAAATCTCTAGAGAAATGGACCACTTAATGCGTAAGACCGGGTGCAATTCCAACCTGCAATAGACTGTCTTACAGTTCTTGGTTGCAGGGTTTACTCAGCTAAATTTCCCTGGCAGAAGTAAATGTTGCAAGTAATTTTTTTGAAGTTTTTATTTGTGAACATTATTTTGTGGCTCCAAGTGCTTTCTGCAAGATATTGAACTAATTCCAGTTTGGCTGAGTATTCCCTTTTAAATGCAACATCTGCTTTGTGCATCAGTTGAAAAATAGTTATCTGGGTGCAGGGTAGAATTCACCTCTCTACTGTGGTCCGAGAACCATTTAAATTCTGTTTTATAGAGGATGAACATCAGCCCACCCCCAAAGCAGATTTTACAGACACGTGCTTCACACACGGGAATATTTGTCTCCGTGGACTGATCATCTGAGTTTTCCACTGCAGGTCTCACCCCACTGGCACCAAGTCCCACAGCCCATGTAAACACATGCATAATTTCCAGCATCTGAATAGCTCCATTAAAGTCCACTGGGCTTAAGGGCATTCACACACATTTAAGTACATTGTTGGATCAGGGCCTAAAGTTACTCATGTCTTTTATTTATAAATGTTACCCTGGTCTGTAAAAGTGACATGTTTCTCTTAACAGGCTGTGATACCAGATACGCTCAACTCATAGGTAAACATGCCTAAGTGCTCTACCACTGAACCTAGCAATGGAGTGGGGGGACTGTGGAGTTAGCATAGCTTGAAGCAAACTTTCTACCTTGCTGACCCTGGGCTGCACTGCAAGTTTCAATGTGAGGCTTGATTTCAGTGTCATTATTCATGCTTAGGGTTAAACACATGCTTAACTACCCTGCTAGGTCACAGTCTTAGTGTTGCTTTAGTTGTTTAATACTGTTTACACAGAGATATCTGGATCTAGTCTTGAAGCCTGAGAAGTTCAGTTCATTTCTGCTCAGTTCCTTTCTGAACTGAACTGGAAAATGTCATTCTGCAGAGATGTTCAGACCTGCCACATTCTGTCCTGTCCATCACAGAGGGCACTGGATCACAGGATAATGCAGGTTGGAAGGGACCTAAGGAGGTCTCTAGTCCAAACTTCCGCTCAAAGCAGGGACAGACATGAGATCAGATGAGGTTCATCAGGACTTTATTCAGCTAGGTTTTGAAAGCCTCCAGTGATGGAGAATTGTACGACCTCGCTAGGCAACCTGTTCCAATGCCTGACTGTCTTTACGGGGAAAGAGTTTTTCCTTATAGGCAGTCTGAACTTCTTTTGTTTTCATTTATGGCCGCTGTCTCTTGTCCTCCTGCCTCACAGCACTGTGCAGAGCTCAGCTCCATCTTCTTCATGATCTTCTTGTAGGTACCGGCAGGTTGATATTTGGTCTCCCTGCGGCTGTCTCTTCTGGCTGAACATGCCCCATTCCCTTAGTCTCTCCTCATAGGGCACATGCTCCTGTTCCCTCACCACCTTGGAGGTCATCCAACTCACTCCATGTCATGCCCTGCATTGGGAGTTCAAGACTCCACGCATATGGTCTAATGACTGCTGCATAAAAGGGGATAATCACTTCCCTCGATCAACTAGCTATGCTTTCGTTAATACAGCCCAGGATACTGTTGGCCACCTTTGCTGCCAGGACACACTGCTGGTTCACGTTCATTTGCTGTCTACCAAAACTCTATCAGCATGGCTGCTCCCCAGCCCGCCACTGCCCAGCCCATGTTGTTGTTGCCAAAGGTTCTTCCTTTCCAGGTACAGGACTTGGCATTTGCCTTTGAATTTCAGTGAATTTGAATTTCACTAGGTTCCACTGTCTCTTCCCTCCAGCCTATTTAGGTGCCTCTGCATGGCAGTCCTGACCTAGAACTTGTGGACAAGTCCTGCCAGTTGGCTGCAATCTGTAAATGTGATGAGCAAGCAGCCCTTCACCTCCTCCAGGTTATTGATAAAGATGTTAAACAGGACAGGCCCCAGGACAGACCCTTGTGGTACTCCACTGACCTCGAGATCTGACCACAACTTTCTGAGCCCAATCACCCAACCACTTTTTACCCATCTGATTGTCCACCCATCCAGACCATGATATCCTACCATGGTGTGAAGTTTCTTGGATGTGTGTTCATAGTGCATGGGCTATCCCACAGTACCTGACCTTATGCACACTTTTACTTCGTGACAATAACCATGGAGTAACAGACATACTGCATGTTCACATGAAGGATGGACTCACCGTACCTTTTCCATGGAGGCAAACTAATTTGGATAGGCTGGCAACAAGCTTGTAAGCTCTTTAGTGAAGTTATAATGATTCAGGTAATGAAAAGCCTGGCAGAGGGGATCTTTAGTCTGATAGGAACATTTTACAAAGCTTGTTGGCTGGGAATGGAAATTCAAATAAAATTCAGACAAGAAATAAAATATAGTTTTACAAGAGTGAAGTAATTAGCCCTGGAAACAGCTTAATGATGGACTGATGGATTCTCAGTCATTTGCAGCCCTTAAACCAAGGTATTTTTGTTTTCATAAATATACACTGTGAGCCAGTATAAGTTACAAGCACGATGCAGGAACTTTTACATGAAATTCTAAGCTGAATGTTCATAATGGTACCTTCTAGCCTTAAAATGATCTATTAGTACTTACACTAACAGTTAACACTGTAGGAAATCTTGCTCAGTTTCTAATATGTTGTGTTTATTTTCAAAACAAATGAAAGAATAACATTTTCATAGACTTCTTGAGATTCCATCGACCTATAATTGACTTTCCTTCCTTTCCATCTTTCCTTCCTTTCCATCGTTCACAGCTACCTACCACTAGGGATAGGAGTATTTATCTTCCACGTTTCATTTTAAATAGCTGCAGATATTGCTGCATTTGAAAAGCCACATCAAAATACTATGATAACACGGAAATGCTTTTTCTGTTTACAGGACTCATGAATTCTACCATCTTGAGCAGAGTTCTCATTCTGGGGTCTATATAGTTTCACACAATCAGGTAAGATAATCCTCTCGCTTAAATGGATCATTCAATTAGGAAGGAGCCCTCAGGAATTCATTGTGAAGAGTAGTTTAACAGGTTGCATAGACACATCCTTTCCATCTTAAATTTCTACAGTTCTAACATTGAGTGGAGGCTGAATAATTCTGCTTAAAAAGTGACATGCTAACGTAATACAGACTCAAGTCAAATTTACTTTTTAGCTATATTGTCCTAGGGAAATTTTGTTTCTTATTCAGGGACAAATTTTCCTAAGAAATGAACATTCATTTTCTGCATTTTAAAAAAAAATGTCTCGGCATGCTGTACCAGAGGCTTTCACTGAAATTGGGCTATAAACAAACATTTTGGAAGCATTTTCCTCCCAGATAACAAACAGTAGGTTAGACAGCCTGCTGCAGAGATCGGGATTACAAAGACTCTTGAAAAAAAATTTAAAAATCATTACTCGTCAAGCACTTGTCCAAAACAATACAAATGACAAGTCTAAGGACACACTGAATGACAACAAAACAGGTATCAGGCAACAGAAAGTAAAGCCTGTCAGCTCTGCTAGTTTTGCATTTGTCCTTCCAAGTTCCAAACAGGTCAATGCATGTTTTACTTGAACAGTGACAGAAAAAGGAACCATCAGCCAGAAACCAAACTTTCTTTCACTCCTGTGGTCTTTTCCTTGCCCCCCCCAACAATCTGTGGAGTATTTAGGTAAAACAACAGAGTACTGAATTAGAGGGAGCCGAGAGAGAGTACCGAGTGGTTTAGCTAGCACTGTAGTCTCTCTAGCCAGGCTTCTCAAAACTACTAGTTATTGTCATTAATGTGTCTGCACTCTACCATGATACGTCTTTCCGGAGCACGGTCACACACGCACACAGACACTCCTGCCCACCAGCTACTCACCCAGGGGAAGCTTTTCCAGCAGATAAAGGTAACTCTGAAAGAAGTCATTTCGGATCGCCTTATGCAAGACAAAGGACATACTGTGCCGACAAAGTTCTTCGTCTGTCTTGTGCCAGCGCGACTTAAAGGCCAAATGTGCTGCTTTATACGCCATGATGAAGAGGTTTTTTGCAAGGGTGGACAGTTGCTCTGGCTGGTGCTCTCTGGAGGACCTGTCCTTCCGAAGAGGCAGAGGCAGCGTCATTTAAATTGTGGCAATGTGCTGTCATTCTATATCGGGGTGTATGTCTAGAGCAGTGCAGGGGGCGGAGGCGGGCAAGAGGGGAGTGAGAAATGCTGGCTGTTGGCACTGGCTCAGAGTAATCTCTGGAGTGTCGCCCTCTGAAACGAGCAGGTGCTGGAAAGTGATAAAAAACTCAACCAGGAAATTGCTTAGCCAGGGTAAAAGTATATCTACTCCAAGAAAGAGTGGCTTTAATTCAATTACACTTTTCCTAATCTATTCAGCCCTCACTTCAAAGGAACTAAGATATTATCCAGGATCACCCATCTCCCTCTTTTCTCTCTCAAAGGGTGATTTTGTTTCTCTGTCTCTTCTTCGCTATTTGTTTTTCAGTCCGGGGCACACAAGAGGAAGGCCAGAAGACAGAACGTGGACATGCCTCTACACAAACTGTGTGTTCTAACAAACTGTGACTATAGCAAGCAAAGAGAAAGCAACACATTTAACTTCATGCTTTGCCACTATGTACAGCAGGGCAAGCCACTCTCTATGCACTTCAATCTGCCCGGGTTCATTTAATCTGTTTAAATGGTACAGACTATCTCATCAGCAGAGGCTAGCTGGAAGAAATTGCTGTCTGGGAACACAGGAATGGTAAAGCCAGGGAAGGGTAAGAGCTTTCTGCTTTAGCTAACAAAATACACAGAAGAACAAAAGGAGATAAACTGCCCATTAACAAACTTAGACAAATACATTGGCTGGAAAAGAGAAGGAGGTTCAGGTCACTACAGCGCGCAAAATTCTAGAAGAAGTGGAGTAGGGTGAGAAGCTGAAGTGCTTCTAGGATGGAGAATGTTAAGCTGCTGAAGGGGGCTGTATATCATACGTATGTCCTATCCCAGAGGAGGATCAGGCCCTCAAGGGATGAGGAGAGAAAGATAGTGCTTCAAAACCTTGTTTGCCCCTTGGTAGTTCAGGGCACTCGGTGTGGCACAGCTTCAAGCCTCCTGAGTTGCAAAGGTACCCAGCAAGGGGATGGGGGCTTTGTACTGACTGCACTGATCACACATTGTGCCCATGAGGGTTTCCCTTTTCAAGCTGTTTATTCCAGCTGTCTGCAGCGTAAGCACACTATAATGCAGCAACACATGATCAGAAAGTTGGATGTTTTTAATACAAAAGGGCTGCCATATGTCCTGAGCAGTACTGCAACTCGTGATAAACATCTGATTAAGCTTCTGAGAGCAGAACAAAGATGACCTAGCCTCCACCAAGGAAAATCACTAGTAATTCAGCTACAGATGATGCTAAGCAGCATTTAGCAACGCATCAATTAAAGCATATTTTCCATCCCGCTTCCTTGAAGCAGTCAATCTCTGTATGTCTGCTTTGATATTACTTATTGAAAGTATTTAGGGGCAAAATCATCCCTAGGTATAACTGCCTTTCTTGTTTCCCCAGCTACTATCCTGTACTACTCATTCTCACTTAACTGCATTGACATGCTGCTCCCCCAGCTGTTCCAATCTACATGATCGTGCAAATGTGTTGGTGAACAGATCAGTGAATAAATCTTATTCAGAAAAATATACTTATTTTTCTTTCAAGTGGGATCAGTTCCTCAATCCAGCCTGCAGCTGACACAAGGGAATTTGTCATGTGCTACAATATGGGGGCTGGAACAGCCACTTTGGATGGCGGTGTGGAGGAGGTATTCATACAGCCACAATACACAACGGCCTTACAAATAATGCAGATCTCCTCCCTGTATCCTGTCAGAGAGGTGTGCTGGAGGTGGTTCCATGACAGCCAAAGGTAATCTAAGTATGGAAGATATGTTTCTATGCTCCCACCCCTCCCTGCTCATGCATTTCCACTGTTGGGGTCTCTGCTGAGCCATTTCAGCTTGCTACGTCAGTTGGCTTTTTCTGTCTGGTCAGGACTGTGAACCAGCTCAGTGCAAAGCTTACAATTGCCAGAAAAGTGCAAGAAGGGAGGCAGAAGTGTGCAGTTGAGGATGGGGTGGGGAGAGTGGGATCACGGCAGTGGTTAGATCACCTCTGATGCCACTGCACCAAAGTCTGAGCCCTTGCTTGAACACAGGGCGATGTTCTTCACACAGCCTTAGAAACTTTAGCCATCCCTTGAAATAACTCTGGTTATGTATCTATCAGAGAAGCACCAGGCTCTCTCCAACTAATTTTGAAATATCTGAGCCCAGATAGAATTCTGGTGTATCTCTTGGTTTTCACACAAATCTGGCCCTTTCTCGTTGCTTATCTATTTTCAGCCTCTTGCCAGTTACTGCGCCAGGAACGGATGCATCAAGACAGCATGTTAATGCTTTGGAAAGACGTTGCACAAGCTCACTTTGTCACCGACAAAAGACACCCCTAAGAACTCAGAGCCCACCTGTTCCACATTTGATACCACGTTTCACATTTGTCATGGCTGTGGTTTTGGCAATACCCATTGTGTAGCAAATTGACCCCTCTGCTTAGAGATAGCAGTGACTCCAAGCATGAAACCTAAGCCCTGACGTGTCCTAGTGGAGTTAAACCTGGGACAGCAGTGTGGAGGGTGCTGGGACCGCAGCCCTAGGGCTCCCCATAGCTTTGACACTCAGGAGGTCCACAGGGGCCTGGGCTTTTACATTCGCTAGGAGGATGAGAAGTGCAAAGGCAGAAAAGGGCACTGCTTCTCCGGTCTTCTGTGCACAAGTGGGGTTTAACTCTCTCTTTGGAGCAGCACATTTGGGTTCCCCGGTGCCTACAAAGTGCCCCAGCGACTGCGACTCCAGTGAAGCGCTCTCAATTTACACCCTCTGAGAATGTGGCCAATTACGACAGTGAATACATACACACGGCAAACAGAGCATATTTCAGAGTCGCTCCCTATCATTTTAATGCCCTGCAAGTGATCTACTCATAACATACTCGAGCCCACTTTCCTTAGGAAAAAAGATATGTGCAATCATGTTGTGTATGTCTCTGTCTATGACTTTTATTACCCTATCACCAAACAACATTTAAACCTATCTATCTCAAACAAATCCCAGAACTACTTCAAAGCTTGCATCAAAACAGATGGGGTAGAGAGACAGGTCTTATCCTGGTGTCACTCAGCAAAGTGAGTTTCACTCTTCTGAGACACTGTAAAACCCGTAAGGAGGGATGGGCACGGGTACATCTGCACCTCTTTTTCCAAGGTACCATTCTTAACCATCCAACACAAATGTGTCATGAAACAACAGTTCACAGGATTAGTTTTTCAGGCTGAATGTTGGTTATAACTCTTTTTGATAAATTAGTAGTGCGTTTGACTCACAGTAGTCCCACCCCACACAAAAAGAGTGAAGATCTACAGAAGGCTGCATAAACACTAATTCTATTTATTCTATTTGTATGTGATCAAGACTAAGTCCCTGTTCCAAACAGCTCTAGCATCTAAGAGTTACTGTGAACACACACTTAGTCCTCAGATACTAGTGCAGCTAAGTAGGTGAATCACAACAGCATGAAGCCTTTTAAAGCACTTTCAAAGCACTTCCTATTGCTGTCAAAGGTTATGATGAAACCTAGATTTGTGCCCAGAAGTGCCTGGAAAAGGCCACAGAAATAGCAGTTTTTGTCAAAAAGTGGATGCTATATTCTCTGCCTATTTGTCAACAGCAGCATCTTAATGTCTTCTGCTAAGAACAACGTACGACTGCTTCACACTGTCTCCTAACCCCATATTCTGAACAGGAGTAGTATTGATCTACCCAGAAGCTGCAAATAATTTAAGCACTATTATATATCCTACATCGCCATTAACAAGAAGTGTGGGGCTTAAGTAGGGGCACAATGGCACCCATACTACTTGTAGGATCACTGCTGAAATGTGAGTTAACCCACTTATCAGTTTCCTTTCCCAAATTGGCCATTTGACTCTTTCTTAAGTTGAAGCCAGCTAGCCAGCTTTTTTGTTGGTAGTAGGGTCACTGGAGAATCTGGACTTCTGGATAAACTGAAGCCCTACACTAAAACAACAGTAGACACAGCCATAATGCATGACAGCCATTGTCTCAAGCAGCTTCTGGTCTAAAATAAGAACGTGTTTGTATTTATGTGGGTAAACAAATAGTTCCTCTATGTGTCGTCTTCTTCCTGCTTGTGAGATCAGGCAGTTCTAGGACATCAGGTTTATCACAGATTAAAATGAAGGATCAGCTAGAGCGGCTTCTTGTTAAAATACCTGCAGCTGATCTCTGCCTCAGGGTAGCAGGTTTAAAATAAGGTACCAGATGGCTTATGATGAGTCACTACAAGGTCCAAGGCAGATCTGTTTGTTGGAGCATTAGGGTATTTAAAGAGAAGTTGAACTTACTTTTATATTAGTAGGTTACTACCTATCTCTGCAGATCTAAGCTGTACACGCTACTTCTGAAACACATCAGCTGCACAGAAGAGAAAAAGAAAAACATGTGCACTAGCTCCACATATCACTCAGGTCACAAAGGGTCAGTTTTGCCTTTAAATTACTATGTTCTGCTTACAAAACACCTGGTATGCAATCTGATTTCCACACGGACAAGCCATCAGGATTGCTGTAAGATGTCTTTTTATCTTAAAAAGGCCTCTATATTAATTCTTCTCCCTCACGCTCACGCCTGGCATATGCTGTCAGGAATAGATGTGGTTAAAGCAAGTAATTTTTGTTTTATCTTTGACAACAAGTTTTTAAAAGTTCCTGAAAACCACAGGATCATGTTGATAGAAGAGGCCCAGGCAGAGAGCACACGTGCAGTTATGAGGGCAGTGAAGAACAGCTGCAGGTTGGATGGCAGGTGGTAACCTTTACAACTGACTTTGCTGCAGCCAGAAAAGCAACTGCCTGTGGTGTTCTGACTGCAGCTTCGGTGGCTTATTCAGAGCAACAGTGTACGCCAGTGCCTGGGTGTCAAGCTGGGAAATAGTAGTATGACAATGGATGCACTAATTGTCTGACTTGTTGAAGTCCAGAACTCTTAGTCACAATCCTCACCCACCTAAATTCCGCTCATGGGTTCAATTAGACTCAGCAGTCTTCAGAAGTATTACTGTGAAAATAATTTGTTTTTCAGTTGAGTGTGGAATTGAGAAAAAATAGTGTTTTGGGTTGACGAGAAACTGAAATATTTCTCTTTTCTCACCCAAAAAAAAATTTCTGTGTCAGGCCAAACAAAATGTTTTGTTTTGTTTGCAGGGTTATTTCCCTTCTTCCACTTCTTTATTTGTTTATTTGTAATTAAATTTAGGTAAATTTGGTTTCAGCATATCATTTACAAGTGCAAACAATAATAATACTGTTGTCACCAGTAGACTAGTCAGTCTTGCAAAATCACTCTGTGGCAAAAGGACCCAAGGAAATGCAGAGCAAAACAGGTCCTTAGGCAAAGACCCAACCTTGGGATAGGACTTCTGATCTCTCGTGAGAAACCCTTGCTTTGAACCACATTTCCAGAGCAGAGTTCACTGCCTGTAGGTCAGGATGACTCACGCCCTTCAGGGCATATCCTGCACAATTCCCGTGCGCTTTCACGGGTGCAGTCACAGCAGCAATCTGTTATCATTTATACAATTGGAATTTAGCAATCTGGAATTCCATCTAAAGCAACAGAACACAGCATGTGAGCCCTATGGGTAAATACATTATAATTCATGTAAATGAAATTGGCCAGAGCTTTATCCCTATGGAGGGAATACACAGTTCTTTCCCTCTAATCCTAGCTCTGGAGCCAACACTAAATTACATATTTAAGGGAGTGAGTGAAGCCACTCTTAGGTAGGAGTGGGAGTCTGTCTCATCATGTCTCAAACACGGCGACAGTCACAGCGGGACCCTGATTTGGAGATCCATAAACAGTGTGCTAACGTAAATAGCGATATTTGGGGAGGACTCCTGCATGCTTTGGCCGGGAGGATTTTATTTGGTTCTGGTTAGGGACTCTCAGTAGTGCTGGGGCTGAAGGGAAGGAAGGGCAGGGTTCCTGATGAAACTGCAGCAGGGGCTGCTCTGTTGTTCTTGATAAGAAGCATGACAGCTCTGCCCACAACATCTGGTTTTCATTGAACCCTAGTGAGAGTTCCTTGCTGAGTCTCTTCCACCCCATATGTGGTGGTTTAATTGATGGAGCCTGAGAAGGTTTTAGGTCCAGCGTGGAATGCCGCCTTTCACTGTGATATGTGACTCCAGATACAGTAAGGGCTGGGCTGCTTAGAGTCGTCTTTTAAAAGCATTTCTTCTCAATATTGAATTTTGCGTATATTGCCCTCTGTTGGCTCAAGCGCATGATAAAGCTCCTTTTCTAGGTGAAAGCTAGCAAAATTCTCCTTCTGGCTGAGTGGCAGGGGTTGTGGGTTTTGGAAAATGCAGGATCAAGTTAGCTGTAGCCTTGTGCGTGCGTGTGTGCATAGTTCATATCCCCCCATAGCTCTGTGTTTAAGAATGCAGGCACAGCTCTTTAACCAAGGAGGAACTGAGTCTGGAGACTGGCTGTCTCAGCCATTGTGGACTGCACATAAGGAGAGAGTTTTAAGGAGTGACCGGAGGGGATAGTGGTTTGGTGAGCCAGGATAAAGAGGATGTTGCACACTGAGGAAACAGCACAAAAAGCAATACAGAAAAGCCTGTGGGAGAACTGGGCAACTGCGAGATAAGTTAGTCTTAATCTCTTTCAGCTCTGGCAAGCAAATGACAGAAATGCTTTGGTAAAAAGTCTCTCAAGGCTTTATTTTCAATTCCAAAGCAAAAGAAAGATGGCAACCCACACCACCAAAGCTCCTTCTGTACACAACACTGCCAGAAAAACATGCCTTTCCACTTCCTCTCAACAGGATCCTTCCTACCTAAGGCATATGACTGACGCATCTGCTCAGACCGAAAAGCATCCTGCCCAGTTATCTTGTCTCTGACAGCAAACGGCAGCAATGCCTAGGGAAACAGTCTAAACCCATTAGCTAGGGAATGTTCTTTGGCTGGTCCTTAGCACTTACATGCTGCTCCCGCACAGAGCCAGACCAGGTATTTTCCTGAACTCTTAGAAGGCCCAGGCATGAAGGCTCCCATCCTGGGCATACCAGGGCACACGCTAGTGATGTGATGGGATACGAGAGTGGTGAAGCCAGGAGAGGACAGCCTTTCTCTGGAGTGTGAACATCTTGACAAAACAAAAACTCCAACCTGAGGAAGCAGAGAGTGCAATGGCTAACAACAGATCTGCAGAAAGAAGTGATGTTGGCAGACCATGGATTAGAGAGATCATTTAACCTTCTGCAATATGCCTCTCTTATTACAGAGGCTGAGATGTAGAGATCCAGGCTTTCAGATCTGGAGCTCTGTGGACCCCTCCCTGCTGTTGGCTAGGATGGCAACCATCAGATTGGCATTTCCTTGATCTGGTACAGCAGCATATTTCACAGCAGCGGTGGAGAACATCCTTTTTGTTAGGGCAGTTAAAACTAGACTGGAAAATGTGTTATTCTGTAAGCTATAGAGCAACATGACGCTTAGTTTTTTTTAGATTTGCGTCTTACTGCTTCTACCTGAAATAACCACCATGCCTCCTCTGACTTGCCATCTATCGTGAAATATCCACCCTGGACAAGAAACTGCCTGTGCTGCAGCCAGTCTGGAGCTGCTCTGGGACAGCTTGGCCAGCCCGTTCATCTATGCTGTCTGGCTGGCTGGCTAGTGTGCACAGAGTGACTGACCCCTCACTGCTGCCAAAGAGCTGAACTCTGCATAACCCTCCCTCAGCGCAGTCCCTATCATGGGTCTCTCTCATCTACCTGGCAGCCAGAGCACACAAACCTCCAGAAACTTAATTAACTTTCAAACTCTGCGCACATCTTTCAATGGTGATCGCACTTGGCCAACATGTCATGAAGTTATTAGAGGGAGGAAGAAGAGACCTGATGAATGCATGGATAGGTAAGGAAAAATAAAACTCATTTCCTGAGAAAGCCAAAGGAAAACAAGCTGGAAGGAAAAAAAGAAAAGTTGACTGTAGGGAACAAATCTGACAAGTGACCTCGGAAGGCCTCTCCCACCTTTAGCTCCTGAGAAGAAACGGTCTGGCAGAAGCCGGGGCGGGGGGGAGTTGCACACCAGGGAAATTAGAGGGGCTCAGGAGCTGTAAGCAGCATTTTTACTGGATCAGTAAAAGTATCACGAGTATACTACACCTGCATTTCAGATACCGTGTATCTGTGACATTGCTGGCTTGGATAGCCTTCATCCTTGACTTGTCTCGGAGTTGTGTGGAGTTTCACAATACTGAGAACTATGCAGTTAAATCCTGTGCATGCCTTGGAACATTAAACTCAGTTTCTGGAAAACTAAGTGATAAGTATCAAGGGGCAAGAAAACCAGATTAAGCCCAACTCCTGGACAGCATAAACACACAGGAACATGGATTGCAGAGGCTATAAACACACCTCTTCTTGTGAAATACTGCTCTTACACAGAGGAGTGGCTCAAAATTTGCAAAAACCACCTTTGTTCAGAACTGAGAGTAGAAACCTAAATGATCAAGACTGGAAACTATTTGCTTTGCATGAACGCTTTCTATCTGAGCTCTCAGACTAGAACCATTCAAAAGCCAAATGTATGTGTGTTGTCCTTTGGAACCAAAAAATAATCAAGACATGAAAAGTTTGTGATGGTTAAATGTTTCCTCCAGAGGCTGGGGATTAGAAGTCTGGGCAAGTAGCAGAGGAGGAAAAAAAAAAAGAGTGAAATAAAAGAAGAAACTCTTAAGTGACCTGACAAGGGAAACTTAAATCTTATTTTTAAGGGGTTAGGTTGTACTAAAGCTTGAAAAATTAAATCCACAGCTGTCTCCAGAGGACTATATCTCACTAAGAAAGCTTCAAGTAAGTTTATCATGTATCCAACACCTAGACATTGGACCTCAGGGACCACTAGGATAATATTTCCTCTGGATTAGCAAGAAAGCTAGCAAGTGACATTTCTATGAGACTAACTTTAAGTTTAAGGGGTTTTCTTGTTATAAAATGATAAATGAAGAATGAGCATACTGGGAAGGAAAGTTCTTGCAGTTTGTAAATCTAACACATCCCCACTATTTCTCTAAAAATGCATTGTTATCTCCTAAATTAGTTTTATTTGGTGACATCAGTAATTTGGTGGTTTTATGTCTATCATCCTCCCAGTGAGGATCAACGTGTTCTTTATGAGCAATATTTTTAATCTTATAATCCCCTTTATGAGGAATGCTTTTAATTTCAGAGACCATGAGCACTGGCACCGAGACAATATAATATATATGAAAAAAATTCAAGAACGAAACTATAGGAAACACAGGATGGATCTGGCACAATTACAGTGCTTTTCTTCTTCTGGGATTCTTCACTACTAGCCAATAAAGCCCAGGATATCTTGGAATGCTATTAATTAACTCACCTCACTGTGCCTTGCCACGACAACTGATATGCCCCTGGGTTCCAGGGAAATCTTACGAATCATATGAGATGCAATACTTAGCTGGAGCTGGGTGAACTAAGGACAACTTTAATGTTAACTTTGAAATCTGAAATCCAACAGCGAATTGAGTTTTGTACGGAAGGTACAAAATAAAACCCAGACATCTATACAAATGCCAATGTTGGAGTTTTGTAGGATAAAGCACTTTTTATTTATGTTTTTTGCACTTCCTGTATCTGTCTAAAATACACTGGTGTGAGGGACAGACCACAGGTCCCCTCAGCAAAATGCCTACAGTCTGTGGATGGGCTACAGTAATCTAGCATTATCCTGTTTTGCCCTCAAAGCACATCAGTGTCAATTATGTTTTCCAGTTCTACGGAAAATCCTGAATTACACACCTATGTGCTACTCTGTGCCTGTACAGATGCATATGTAGGAGGTGTAATGAAGAAAAGCATACATAGCAAAATTAAATGGGGAAAGTGAAATGAGGGGAATTACCTAAACAGCTTACAGATGGTAACTAAATTAGTTGAAAGCTGAAGGATTGTTTTTTCAACACACAGCTCAACAGCATTGTAAAACTTCCATTATTGTAACCCAGAAGCTCATGAGAAACAGTAATTACCAGAGCTGAACTCCTGGGCTCTTGTATTTTCTTACCCACAGGCCGGCCAGACCAGCCCCTGATCCTTCCTTCCCCCAGTGCTTTCCAGACACCTGGAAGTGCAGCTGGGAGGGTGGAGAAATATTCTTCACCCCATGTTCCCTTCCACCTCTCAGGCCTCCTGTTGCCCTCCATACACCTTGTTTTGAACACCATCACCTTCCTCTTCTGACACAGTCTCTTCCAGGCGCCTCATATACTCTTCTGCCATTCCCTCAGTATGTTTCACAGGCAGCAATCCCTCTGGCTGTTTCTGTGCTGGGCTGGCTAGGACAGCACTTGGAACACACACTGCTCCAGAGCTCAGGCTGCCCACAAGTCACATCCACTCTTGTCAGAAGCATTTTGGAAAGCTCTGCAGGAAAAGGCATCTTGCCTGATATCGTTCCACCCAGAACTGATGGCCTAAGTGGAATATGAGCTGGGATCTAGGCAGCAAGCAAGTGCAGCCTTCAGGCTCTCCTAACTGTGAGGGAAAAGCAGCCACAGCCCCCATGATGAGCCTTCACTCTCTGCATCCTGCTTGTCATCGGCTCCCAGCTGACTGTCACTTAAGTTACATTTTTTCTTACAGCTGTCTCTGTTGTATACATTCTTACAGTTTCCACCCCAGCCATGTTGCCACAGGTTGTTCTGGGAAGACCAAGTAGGGTGAAGGTGCAAGTGCACTAAATCAGAAGTACAGCATCTGATTGGGTTCCTGATGAGTCTAAAACTGACTCATCACCCTCCCTTCCCAGTGGACTACTTCCTCTATTATTATCAACCACAATGTAAATAAAACAAATTAGCATAAGAACAGAACTCGTGAAAGAATTTACTGCATACTTATCATCCACATTCTCTTTCTTAGATTTAAAACCAGGAGGGACTTCTATGACCATGTAGTTGGCCCTTCAGTATAATACACACCAAAGACCCCCATCCATTGATCCCCGCATCAAGACCAGCCTTATCACTACCAAGCAGAAGGATTACTTCATCCCCATAAACAATATGAAGTCATCCTTCTTACCTATTCAGCACTGGAAAGACTTCAGCTGCAGTACTGTACCCAGGTTTGGGCATGGCTCTTCAAGAAAAACATGGGCTGACTGAGTAGCTTTGATACAAAAAAGGAATGTTTTTCTTGCAATAACAGCAATTCAGTCCTGGAACAGATTCCGCAAGAAGACTATAATGCACATCACTGAAGATTATATTGGTGAGAGGAGTAATACGGGTACAAATTATTTGGCTTGGGGCAGGGGGATAGACTGAAAGAGGTTGCTTCAGAACAATTTGCTGTGAACCTGCAAGTCTGTTTAAGCTGGAGCATTTGTTTCACAAAGGCATCTACTCCTGACATAAAGACTGGTAATAATGGGGAAGCATCCAGTCACAAATCCTAAGGTAAGTTATTCCACTGGTTAAGTGGTATCCCACTAAAATTTTATGCTTGATTTCAGGTCTGAATTCATCTAGCTTAAATGCCTCTCCTTGTGCTTCTACTCTGTACACATCCCATGTGCTTTGGTTAAAATTAAGTGGAAACAAATACACAAATGCTGCTATCTGCAAAAGGAGCAGGATTTGCCGTGATATGAAGAACAAGGCTAGTGCTGTCCAGGATAGTTCAAAGACTTAATGAAAAAGATTTTGGCTGTAAAGTGTTGTGCAAAATCTTCACTTCTTCTAAGGAAATAGCTGTTGTCTGAGATATTTATAATAAATTGTTGGAAATGAAAATTTCCCGTTTGAATCTGTTTGAAATGAGTAACTTGCTTTAAGTCAAATGTCACCTGAACAACACCACTTCAGCTGAGGTACTCATTCCTTACTCTCCCTTTGCTTTTTTTGACAAAAACTGAAAAAAAAGGCAATTATTTTTGAGCGAAGTAGAAAGACTTTGATGATCACATGCAGAATCCTTTTCTTTTGGAGGGGAGGGATGAGGAAGAGGGGGAATTCCTGATTTATGATCAAATATAGCCTTGTTCAAGTGTAAAGGAGACCCCTTCTTGAAAACACTTAAGCTGGCGCTTAACTTTATTACTGTGGCAAAATTAAGCATGTGCTTGAGTGGTTGCAGAGTCAGAACCATAAAATGTCATAGCCTTTATAGCTACGAGTCTGCTTTCTGCCTGCTGCATCTAATAAACATTAAGAGGTGAAATTCTGTCCCCATTGGGGTCAATGGTAAAACTCTCATTGACTTCAGCAGAACTGGGATTTTGCACAAGAAATCTCCATCATTGTCACTGGGGCCCACAGGATGATATTAGCAGAGAGAGGCCATCTGCTCACTCTTGTATAGACACTTTTATATTTAATCTATGTCTTCCTTAGTCCAATTAAAATTAACTCAAATTGAAAGCACATCATTGGCTCTTTGGACAGGGATACTACATCTCAGGTATTTTGTCAGAAAATAAGCAGAAATGAAATACACAAATTCTAGTGCACCATACATACTGAACATATACACACAGAACATCCTGACATGTAGATGTGGCACTTAGGGACACGGTTTATTAGTGGACTTGGCAGTGTTAGGTTTTCAGTTGGACTCGATGATCTTAAAGGTCTTTTCCAACCTAAATGACTCTATGATTCTATGAAAAAACACAACATGCTGTTCTGTGTTCCTCACAGCAAAATTCCCTCTTAAAGGGTTGATCCCTTAAGGAAAAAAAAGGTAATGTAGCACCATTACAGCACATTTTGTATCTTCCAACACTTCTTAGATCAGCCTTGCTTAGGACATGAGTAAACTGGTATTTTTTCCATAAGTAGCACCCCTCAAATCTCAAGTTAGGTACTGAAAGTTTATGTAGATGGGTGCTTCGCCACATCACCAGCTGCAGCTGAGCTTGGGTACTCCTGCCTTGCAGGCTTGCGCAGGTCTGCACACGCAGAGTTTGTAACACTCCAGCTGCTGAGAAGCACTGAGGCACAAGATGGCAGAGGTCAGCTTGCCACCAGCTGGATATACTCACTCAGCCAAGTGAACGAGCGTACAAGGCCATCAAACCAGATCACTTTCATGGAAGTGAGCAATTCTGATTTGAATAAGCCAAGGGAGAAAACAGTGTACCCTTTGCTCTACAATGTCTAGTTAAAAGAAAGCTCTGCTTCTCTATGAAGAAGTCTGCTTCTTTTCACATCTTTAAATTTTTCTTTCTACATCTGAAACAATGAAAACCTACAGCTAATTTTCTTCACTGGTTTAAATGAGCCGCAAATTGATGCATTTACTTAGGTCAGTGTTGAATTAGATATATTACAAAATACAAATCAAGCTCTCCATAGAGACTCCTGTTTTCATTTTTGTGAAGTCTCATGGTCAAGCATAACAAGAGCACCCAACATTTACCAGCACGATCGTGTGTCATATCGAAAACGCCCTTCTCTTGCGCAGATGTCCCTGTCACTGCTGATCAAAAAAGCATTCAAGAATCACCTTGATCTGTGTCCCAAGATTAATTTCATCCAGAAGAGTTAAGCCAGACTTTCCCTTTGCATATCAGATTTTGCTTTGCCTCATCTCACTTCTTCCTTCCAATATAAACTTTTAAGCCAAGGGTTTATTACCTCCATACCTCAATCACTAACTATGTGACAGCACATCAGAACATCATCTCTGTCCCCCACTGAGCAGCATAGTCTAATCACTTAAAATGTTTCTCTGAAAGTCATCCTTTCAGATTGCTGCGCTTTATTTTAGCAAATAAAAGGCCTTAAGGAGTTTTATACATTGTTCATTTTTACAAGGTCTAGGAAAATATCCTGTATTACTATTCTTCCCTTGAAATCCACCCATATTCTTTTTTCCTGAGAGCAAGATGCAATCTTTGGTGAAGAGATTGCAAGTCTCAGGGTTGCTTTGCTTTCTTAATTCCGCAAGACAGAAATTAATCTATTACATTTTAACAATTCAATTTGCTATAGAAAAGCAATGTTGGTTATTTTTTTGATTTTTTTTTCACAATGATGTAAAAAAATCTGTGTAGGATTCAATGAAATTGGAAGAAGTCAGACCCCAAGGCATTTTCAACATGCAGTCTCATGCTTATATACCAAAGGCCCATATAAAGCTCACTGAAGACAATGGAAACATCTTTTTTGACTTCAAAATCAGGCTTAGCATCAGTACTTTTCAGTCATAATGAATTTGTTTTATACTAAGAGAACAAATAGGAAGAAATAAAACTAAGTTACCGTGAGACAGTATGGTGAGTGTTGCTCCGATGTCACAGAGTGTATTTTGTCTATCTGGTTAAGAAAACCTGGCCACATCTTGAGAAAAAAAAAGAAAAAGAATCTCAATTTTTTGCATAAAAGTGTGCTTCCTCAATGACATTAAAAAGCGTTTTCACTTTTTTAATGCAAACAAAGAATAAAAATGTTGTTCATTTCTTCATCTACACTTATTCTACAAAAATGTTGTTGTCCATTTCTTCTACACTTATTCTACCATGTATTTAACTTGAGAACACTGCAGTTCTGTCTTTCCTCTTGTTCTGTTTACCCATCTGCTTCACTCCTCTCTCACCTAACTTCTCTTCATGCAGCTTCCTCCACCATTCTCTTCCTATTCTGCTTTTCTTTTCCTATTCTGCTTTTCTCTGCAACTCTTTTCATGCTCTTTTCCACTCTTCTTTATACTCCCTCACTAAAAAAATCTTTTCTTCTACCTGATTTTAGAACAGTATTTCTTACAGCTGCTCTAAGAAAAAAAACAAAATCCAAAACCACCCAAAGAAAACAAAAAAAGAGAAACCCAGAAATACTGCACATTCCAGCTTCCCTTTGCAACTCAATCACCCTCCTCCCTCAGATACCACTCTTTCTTTCTCCTTGTGTATGCTTCTAACATGGAGGTGAGGGGAATCTCCAGGGTCCTGCAGTAATGCCATAAACCTCATCACACTATAACAAAAGGGATATAAGAAATTGTGCAAAGCAACATTAACAGCTCAGGAAAAGGGTGTAGAACCAGACCTCTAGTGGCGTTTGTTTTACTATTTAATTTTAAAAGAATCTACCATGCAATGCAAGGTTTTTAGTGTTTGTGCCATGTGGTCTTCTAAACCCAGCATCAACTGGTTGTCACTGAGAGACAAAATTATCTGATCTTGGCGCTGCTTGTGGCTCAATTGCTACAAAGGTGAGGTATTTTCATTTGGACTCTGTCAGGCTGAGACAGGCTCTGCTGTCCTTTCAGGGCCTGACAAACAGCCAATTTTAGCCCAAACATCATGGCACGTTTAACTGCAATAAATATTCCTTTTCTCATATTTTTCAGGTTTCACATTCTTTTGTATCATTCTCATCTTTAATCTTTGACCTACTTTTTCATAGGTGTCTCCATTTGTAGGCATATGTGACCAGATTAAAAAAAGAAATTCTCAGTGAAATAGATGGAGATTGTCAAGTACTTAGCACTCAGGAAATATCAGACTATTTATTAATATGACTTCAGAATTCAACGTTTGGCTCATGCTTATCTGAAGAGCTGCTGAAATCACTGAAGACTGTTGCTCTGATCAGGTAGTCATATATACATTTTTCTTTATGACAGTCATTAATAGAAAATATTACTGTGATAAAAAATAGAATAAGGATAGTACCAAAAGTGTTATGTTCTAGCAATGTTTTGTAAATTCTAAGGTAGCACTTTATATTTCACAGGGTACTTTCTTTTTCCATTTTCTGTTAAAATAAAGGCAGGGCACAGTATGGATACCACAAAATATTTTTTGCCGCTCTGTCACAGATCATGAAAATATAAAAATTTTTAGTGTTCAATAGGATCAGTAGACATTAAGTATTTATTCTTAATATTTTGCCACAATAAAAACAGAAGCTTAGGTACCTGACTATTATTTATTTCTGTATCACCTCTATGGCTCTGGGTAGACAGCCATTTCAGTTGTATGCAATGGGGCTGTAATCCAGCAAAGAGCACTCCAGAAAACAACACATGCATGGATCTGCTCTGCATCTTATATGCAACTGCTGTTAGTTGCTACAGAGTGGTATTGTCCTTTTATTCTGAAACCCAAACAACAATCCACACTCCTCAAATAGCTCAAAATAAATAATCTCTGCAAATCCCACACAACAGTTTTATTGCATTTTACAGACACAAGCAGAAATGAAAATCCTATTTTGAGAAAGTATAGAGAGAGTTCAAAATGCCAACAAGACACTTTCTAGGGAGAACTAGAGACTCTAGTTCTATGTGTTAGCCATTTACTTTCTAACCAGATGAACAGCAGGACCCTTAGGCAGCTGGGGATGGGCCTGGTTTTACCTCTATCATATTAGATATGGATATTAGAACAAATAGCTCAGAGGAATCTCCATTCAGGACTGGATGCTGCTCTGATACAAACTTCAATTAAACTACAGCCCGTTAAGATGGCTTCTGATACTTCTTGGATATGATGTCATTTGGATGTTCTTTATAGTGGCTGGGAAACAAGGTAAAGTGACAGAGGATTCAGGTGCTGGCTGTACGATATAACATATCCCAATACAGTTTTGGATTTCCAGCCACCTGGCTGAGGCTGGAGCTACAGCAGTATTGCCCCGATGTCTCCTGCGCATCAGCAGGTGAGCAACAATGCTGCTGACCCAAGAGGAAGATTCTATTTCAAAACACCTTGCTGATCAAGGCTGCCTTAAGGCTGGGCTTAGCTAAGAGGTGGTGCTGAGGAAAAGTGACAGCTCAGATGGCTATAATGAGCCAGGACACGACCACAGCCCCTCTTCAATTCTCGCCTAAATACTGCAAGCAGGAACATAAAGTCCCTTTACTCCTGCTACTTGCAGCTTCCTCAAGTACCATGTATGAAACAGGTGGATCTCTCTGTAAGTGCAGCACTGTTTCTTGATTCTCTCAGGGCTCAAGGACCTGTGGCCATGCCCTACCTGGACCTCCGCTTTCCTCAGCACCATTAACTTTGTGGAGAACCAGCCTCGCCCGGCCTGTCCTGCGTGGGGCCTGCAGGCCGCCATGTCCCACTGGCCCTCCTGTGAAGGAGCGGGCAAACCCTGAGGCAGCAGGGGGTTTAGTAACGGCCCCGCGGTGGTGCCGAGGTCTGTGGGGCGGCCCTGGCCCTCAGGGGAGTCAGCTACACCCCCTGGTCTGCGAGGGCCCGAGGCCCGAGGAGCTTACCTAGCGCGGTGGGCAGAGGCCGTTGCACCCAGAGGGAGCAGAGGGGGCCTTGGCACGGCACGGCACCTCCACGGGTGCCAGCATGGTTCGTACCCCGGCCCCCGAGTAAGGCGGGGACGGGGCAGGGAGGCGGCGCCGGGCGTGGAGGCCGCCTCACGCCTCACGCCTCGGGCCGGGCCCGGCGGGACAGCGCCTCCCCCACGCCTGCAGGGGGCGCCGTGCCCGCCTCGCCTCGCCCCGCCCCGCCCAGCTCCGCCGCGCGCTGCCGGCAGTGCGCATGCGCGCTCGCCGCCGCGGGCCGTGGCGGCGGTGCGTGCGCGCTCAGAGCCCGCGGGGCGGGGCTCGCGCTCACCCTGGTAACAGCACCGCTGCGGGGCTGCGCCCTGCTGAGGCCTCCCCCCCGCTCCCGCCGCCATGCAGGGCGAGGACGCCCGGTACCTCAAGAGGTAACCGGGGAGGCTGGCCAGGGTGTGTGTGTGTGGGGAGAGGACTGTTGTGGGGCCGAGGCGCGGCAGGTTGTGGTGGGGGCTGGGCGTGGGACTGAGGCGCGGCAGGTTGTCCTGAGGGGTGGCGTGGCGTCGGGTGGGGCGCTGTGGGGTGTGCGAGGTTGTGGGGTGGGAGGCAGGTGTTGCGGGGGGTGGATGGGAGGTTATGGGTTGGGGAAGTAGAAGGGAGCTGAGGCTGTGGGGCTGAGGCGTTTTAGCCTGTGGTGGGGGCTGAGTGGGAGGTAGGGGGGCAAGAAAGGGTTGTGGGGAGGTGATGGGGTGTGGGGCTGAGGTAGTCGGGGCTGGCTTGGGGATGGATGGGAGGTTATGGATGGGGAGATGAGAATGGAGAGTGTTTTGAGAGGGGAGATCATGAGGTGGGTGGAGGGATTGGGATTGAAGAGTGGCTGGTTTGGAAAACGGCTGGAGGTTGTGGTGTGTGGGGAAAGATGGGTGGGAGGCTTTGGGGTGAGTGGTTTGGGAACGGGAGATGGATTTGTTTGGGGCAGGCTGAGTGGTCGCTGCCTAGTCTGGTGGGCAGGAAACTTAGATGGGGACTGGGAGGCTGGGTTAGAAATGAGTGAAGGTTATAAAGTGGGTTTAGGGTAGGCTGGGAGATGGGATGGATGGCATGCTGGTGGTAACTGGTTGGGGGAAGGTGGTAGTTTGGAGGGATGCACTGGGTTGGGGATGGCTGTGGTGGCATTTTATGGCATTGTGGTTTGGGATGAGGCACTGAGGTGGCAGCAAGTTAAGGGGAGAATAAATGCTATTAGGAGACGAGTGGGGAGGGTTGTGTGGGTATTAGGGGTCGGGATGGGGCAGGTGGTTGCTTTGGGGAACAAGCAGGCTGGGGACCAGGGAGTGGATATTAGACAGTACAGGCAGGTTCAGGCTGCAGCTAGGAGAGATGAACTGATTTGGAGGAGATGTTAGGGCATGATGTGGCAGATTGCGCAGGGGACAGGTAATGAGGTGGAATGAATGGAATGGTTTGGGAGTCGGGATGGACCTGAAATGTAACCATGGTGTATAAAGTGGGTGATCTGGGTTTGATGTTAAAGATGTGATAAATGGATGGTGCCTTTATCTCTCTATTTGGCAGTGAGACCAGTCAGCCTGAAGAATAGGGTCTGAGTAGGCAACTATTGGATCTCCATCAGTTGTTTCACAGCAAGAGCGCTAGCAATCCCAAAAGATGTCAGGCCATCTAGGCCTCTGTTAAGATATGATGTGTGAACAGTGTCACTTCCTCCTACCATGCGGGTGATTTTATCCATCACATCTTGAATCCTGTGGAGTTCCTGGTCTCTCTTTTTTTTTTTTTTTTTTTTTTTACTTCCTTTCCTGTTATTAGCATTTGCAGAACTTGCTGCTTAGGCTGCCTGGGTTTTGCCTTTTTTCTTTTTTTCCCCCTTGTATGTCACATATTAAGACCCATAATTAGAAACAGCAGGGAAAAACCTCTTGATAATCTTTGAACATTAGTTCTGTCATATAAATGCGATAACAGGTAAAAATCAAATGGCCACCTGTAATTAAATAAATAGCTGTAACTTTAGAGCACTGCCTATTTTTAGCCTTGCGTGTTCTCTTTGTGCCATCTTATGTGATTTTTGGAGAAATCTTCTTTATTTTGTAGTCATCCCTGCAACAAGCATAGTTTTCTCTCTTTTTAGGGAGCACAAACCAAAAAATATCCGCTGTGCTGTTTAACCTGAGTCGGCATGTGTGCAAGTCTGGTGCTCCTCTGATCTCTATATCCCTTTGTCATCCTCTGTGAGCTGTCCCCCTCCCACCAAGTCTGACTTGCTAGGATTTGTTATTGGATTTTCAGCCTTATCCACGTGTGCAATTTGTGCCACTAGTAATTAGGATAGCTTGGTTTTGCTTTTTTCCCTTGAAGGAATTAGTTAATAAAGGCTATTCACACACCAGCTTTGGTTATGCGAGCTCAGCTAGCACAGCTTTTGTCTGTAGAAAAGGCCTTCTTCTTTTAAACCTTTAATAGAGCATGATTCTTGTTGACAAAGCAGGCAGTGAAGTGAAAGGATGGGCTGATGCCTGTGAGAGCTCCTCAGTGCATTGCTGCTTCTACCAGTTATAAGAATGTCTGTATTTTTAAATGTTTTATGAAGTGACTTACAAACTCAAGATGGATAGAAAATCAGTAAAGTAGATGTTTGTTGATTTGAGGGGGAAGGAGGGGACTGTTGCTCTAAATAAAGATTTTTTTTTTTTTGTGATGCTGGCAATCTGAATGCAGCGTTTTCCAAATCGAAAACAACTTTAGTGGCTGAGTAGTGCGTTTTAGTGTAGGTCTTCAAGCAGTTCACAAGGTAAGATTTTTCAAAGAGGGAACTTGAATGTGAATTGATTTGTGACTCTCTCAGCTAGGAAACAGCTCAAGTAGCGAGGGTGGTTATCAATGTGAAAGGTCAGAAAATCCCTGCAGCTGTGAGTTCTTCAGCTTACCCCATCTGTCCTTCTTAAGGAAAAAATTAAATATGGGAAATGCTAAAACTGTTTAAGCAGTCTTAGGCTGAGGTTCTGCTGGTCGCTAAGCTCATCAGTGGTTTACTGCTGCCAAAAGGAGGAGGTGTCACTCCTTGCTCTTTATCCCTGCTCATAGATAGGAAGTGTTATTCCCTTTCTATAGAGCACTTTAATTCAGTAACACATTGAAAAACTCCCTCTGGCCCAAACATGAGGAGTTTTCTGTTGGATTGCTGGAAGTGGCTGTGAAAGGATTTGACAAGCCCTCATGCTGAACCAAGGTGACTGCCAGGAGCAGGGAAAACATGAAGATCTAATCCTTTGGCAATGATGAGCTGTTAGTTCAGCTGAGTTCTTGTAAAACTATACCGAACTCCTTCAGGCCCATTTGTTCTCTACCCATCCTTTTCTTTATATCTGTAAATATTACCAAGCTGTCACTTAACAGAGGTTTGACTGTCAGGAGGAGCGTTTGTGGTTGGGGTCTGCTGGTAGGTCTAAATATGGGGGAATATATTTGGAGGTGAGGAGTGAGAGCCGGTTTCTTTTGAAATAGGTGTACTCTAAGCTTTCTGCCCTGCAAGGCTGCACCTTGTGAGAACAGAGAACAGACTGTAATGAAGCATCTGCTTCAAAGTATTGTTAAAGGAAAAAAAACACAAGTCTCTTAAAAAATTCTTAAGTGATAAATGGAGTTCTGCTACAATCTCATCAAGGAAGATGTTGCTCTTTAGCAGTGAGCTATATTTGTTTGCCCTGTAGCTTTATGTCCTTGTAAGGCTGGTAGTTGAACTAGACTCTTCATTTCCCACAGCAGACCTTTCTGTGGTTTGTGGGGCTTTTGGGGCAGCTGTATCTCAAGAAAAAGATATTTTTTGCATTTGTATTCTGCAGAAGGGAAAGGAGCCACCATAGTAGCTGGGTAGATGGAGGCATGCATTTCAAACATTTTCTGAAGTGAGTGGTTACACTGAAGGCTGCATCTGGATTTACTAACATTTCCAGCTCTGTGAGGCTGAAGTAGTTTTCCCTGGTCTAACTGACCCAATGCTATAGCTAGCTGCTATCTCATTTATGCTGGTAGAACTACGGTGAAGCCACCTGTAAATCTGTTTATTGACATGATCTGTTTAAAACAAACAAACAAAAAAAACAAAACAACACCCAAACAAAACCCAAAAACAAACAAACAAAAAACCCACCTACACACCAAAAACCAAACCCACATTCAGGAGTTGTTTTTAATCTGCAGTGTTTTAGCAGCCTGGTTTATGGCATGACTGTTCATGCTCTATTGGCAGTACCAAGGGGAAAAGGGTCAAGTGTGAGCTTTACCACCAAAGCCAGAAATGTGTAACTGTATTCCCTGGATGTGGTTCTGCCATCGCTTGAAAACAGAAATGAGGTGTATCTTTATGACCTTTGTATCTCTGTGTGGACACGGGGCTGCTGGCACAAAGGAGGACAGAGCAGGACAGGCCCTTTTGGCAGTGACATACCCAGAGTGCTTTCCTGGAGAATGCTTTTCCAAAATATCTGTAGCTGTAGTAAAGCAAGTAGACATGCTTGATTTATACCTGTTGATGGCAGCTGTTGATCTGGTAATCCCCCTGGGGGACAGACACTGTGAGGTGAAGAACAGTAGCAAAGAGGTTTGTGCTTCAGGAGAGAACAGTTAATTGGAAATTCAAATTATTTTTAATTCATTCTTGGTAGATTTTTGAATTTTAAGATTTAGCCAAGAGAGTTTTTGAGGAAAAATTTCTACTTGTAAATGACCGCACTAGATCGATGCCATTAGCAGAAGATTTCTCAATACTGACAGTGTAACAGGGAATTAACTGGAAAATTCACCTTCTCTGTGAAATGCATCTTTTTCCTGATTGTAGTTCCTTAAGAGAGCTGGGAGACTTAAAAGTCAAAGATTTATCCTGTTTCTTCCATACTTGACTTCTGTGACTAAGGCTTGGGTGTTTCTGTATGTACTAGAAGTAATAGTCAAGAATATGCCACTAGCACTAAGCTTTGGTACAGCTGCGTGAAATGAAATATGGTGTGGAAGGAGGGCTGTGCTTGGGTTTAGGGTCTGAACAGAACAGGAGACAGGTCGCTGTTACTGATCTATGTTCTGGTGTGTTTTCTGAACTTTTCATTTAATCTGTAACTCATATTTTTTTTTTTCTTCATGGCAGGAAGGTAAAAGGAGGCAACATAGATGTGCATCCATCTGAGAAAGCCCTCATTGTCCACTATGAAGTGGAAGCAACGATTCTGGGAGAGATGGGAGACCCCATGCTGGGGGAGCGCAAGGAGTGTCAGAAAATGTAAGGTCATAGCAAGTTCTGATAGCTTTTTCTGTTTTTCATAGAGTCATAGATTCAGTAACTCAAAGCATAAACAGCCTGTAAGAAGTAATTGTTCTAATCTTTATAAAACTTAGTGCTAGATTAGCAGAGGGTTTAGGAGCTGGGAAATAACATGTGCCTAGGAAAGTTAACATATAAAACACATATTGTAAACTGCTTTTCATCCATGTACTTTGAGGTGTTTTGTAAAGAAAAGTGATTATTCCCATTTTACATGATGGGAACTTGAGGTAGAGAAAAGTGAAGTGATTGGTTCTTACTCAAATGATGGTTAATGTTGGAGCAAGTAATACTATTGAACCTTCTGATAGCCTTATGCTCTAGCTGTTGCCTCTCCTGTTGTTTTGATCACCACTATGGTATCTGCATTTTAGTTTTGCCTGGTATTTTTCTTTTAAGAGCGTTAAAACATTCCCCATTGCAAAAGCCCAGAGAACTATGATAACTTTAGTTTCCAAGCTGCAAGTTTGGACCTTTCCTAGGTCTGTTTTATCTCTATACTGAATTCTTTTTGAAAATTTGAGCTGAAGTGGCTACCTGTGTGAGTGCATGTAAGAAGAATAATTGAGGAGGAAAAAGAGAATCCTTAAATTGTCTCAAATTTTTGAAGATATCAGAAACGTTCATCTGTTTTCAGATGAATCAGCATGACTTGCATCTGCAACATGGTGGAATTCCTTTTTGATCCATCCTATCGTTAATGCCCACAGAGGTTTCTTACTGCTCGTTGCTTGTGGACCTGGCTGCAGGTTTGCCAGAGCTATGGGAGACTCCTGACACTGCATCTGCAGGCACTGCAAAAGAACCTTCCTGTGTAGTCAACACCCATAGCTGTTTCTCATTTTGGCTTTTTTTGCGTATGCGGTATTCCTTTGCGGTCCTGTGCACTTTTTTTGTGTGTATTGTAAATAAATTACTGGCTGCTGTGTCTAAGATGGTTATAAGGGATCTGTTCATACAGATGCATTTAGTATTGCTGCTTGTTAGCTGATGGACAGTTACGTTCTGTCAAATCTGTTTGACAGTTACTTGCTATTTGGAGTTATAGAGATCCACTTTTGACATTACATTTGTAAGCCATGGCACAGGCATTGGGTGTATCAGGATCATTTCTGCTTCAAGAAATTCATGACTGTGTAAACATAAATCAAGGGACTGAAGATACAAAAATCTAAAAACTGAAAAGTGACCTATCTGTGTTGCAGCATTCGGCTAAAGAGTCTTAATGCAAATACAGACATTGCTTCCCTGGCTCGAAAGGTGGTTGAAGAATGCAAGCTCATCCACCCCTCCAAACTTGCAGAAGTAGAACAGCTGTTGTACTATCTGCAAAATCGCAGAGATGCCTCAGTGGGAAAAGGTAAATAATACAGGAACAAAGTAGCTTGGGACTGGGGTGCTTCAGCATTGAACAACTACTGTGTGAGGTTTTTTTAGTTGAGGTCCTAACTTGCTTGATATATGAGTTCTCTGGAGGTAATGAGAGTGAGCACGGTGTGTAGTTAAATCACACTTCGAAAAAATTACAATCTTGGAGTGAGATTGGGGGAATTATCTTTTTAACAACCAAAGTTGTTTTTTTTTTGTTAGTTAAAATTAGTATTGATGCTTCTTACTGGCTGCCTTTAGCAAGACTAGAGAGGTGCAGACTCCACTATTGGTACAGCCTCTTCATATTGCATCTGCACTTGCAGTGACATCAAAAGACTGTATGAGGATCTTCCTAGAAAGATCTCTGTCATCACCTGTTGCAAGGGTAGATAGTATTCCTAGGCTGAATTTGCGCTGTCTGTAAAGCTGGAGTGAGGAGTTTCCGAATCTGACAAGCTTTGGTACAGTGTAGCAGACAGCTTGGGGTAATTCTCTCATCTTGTCTATTTAAGTTCCTGGTGAACAAGTTACTGAGAACAGTAATTCTCTGCTCTGATGCCAAGGCGTTTTCGTGGTCCTATTTACGTCTTAAGTTCATCTTAAACTTTCTGCTCAGGGGACAATTTCATATTTAACATCTGATCCTGCATTACCTTGTGGTTAGCAAGGTTTCTTGCAATCATGAAATGGTAAGCTTTGTTCTCGAGTTGGATTCTTATCTTAATGGGATGAGTTTAAAACAAAGATTAATGTTATTTATATGCTTTGATTGTAACTGCTTTGAGTGTTTTACCCTTTCTTATTCTGTATATATGTGTCTTGGTGTATCCAAGGGCAGCTTTGCCACAGTGTGCAAGCAGAATCAAAGCTGCTAAGGTATCTCACTGTGGAAGTGAGTTTTGTCAGTCTGGGCTCGCCCTAAGGTTTATTACCCTTTGTCGCCCCAGCTGACTGGGCTGTAACTGATCATTTAGACTGAGGAGTCAAAAGGCATCTGAGGGTTTATTTTGCTCCCTGGGGGCTGTTCAGCTTCAGAAACCTGACATACCCTAGCTGTGTTAGTCTGACAGGTCAGCTGGACACAAAAGGACTTTGACCTTGATTTAGCCAGAATGTTTGCTATGAGAATACTGGATATGTTTTATTTTCTGTGAATATGCATAATTTAACTGCAACCATGTCTTTTTCTTTATAGAAAAGAAAGAGAAATCCAGTAAGCCAAAAGATCCACCCCCATTTGAAGGAATGGAGGTAAATACTGGTGTTAGAAGAGAAATGCAAAACCCATTTACTTCTTAAGTAAGCAGTTATATAAGGGAGGGGAGGAGAGGAAATGCTGAATTCTGGGGTTTTTTTTGCTTCTTGTTTTTTAAACAAAGAACTTGGTTTGGAAATATTGCACAATGGAATAAAAATCATCTCCATAAAGGGTAAAATATTTGACTTGCATACTTCCCCCTCCAACTATAGCACGCAGCAGGACAGCAAGTGAGGTCTGGAACATCGGACAGGACACAGGGAGTCATGTCTGAGCTTCCTTTGTTTTTTGTAATTAAATCTTCTCAGATTTCCTGGTGTTCATTGGCAGTGATTCTGGATGTGTTGATTTTTTTTTTCCTTGTATTTTATTTTTTCCTAAGATCTTAACTCAAAGCTGTGCAATCTTTTGTCTTGCAATTGAATAACGTTGTGACTGATTGTCTTGAATTGACATCTCTTTTTCTCTGTGAAACCCCTGCTTATGATTGCTTTCAGATTGATGAGGTTGCCAATATCAATGACATGGATGAGTACATTGAGTTATTGTATGAGGACATTCCTGACAAGGTGCGCGGCTCTGCCCTCATCCTGCAGCTGGCTAGGAATCCTGATAATTTGGAAGAACTGCTTATCAATGGTAACTTTAAAACCCGATGGTAACTTCTCTTAATGTTGTGCTGCTTATTTGTGGTGCTTTCTTCTCAATAGAAAAGGAGTTCACTTTTAATTTGGGATTTTCTGTTGTTTGCTAGGCTTTGCTTCTCAGTACATAATAAGCTGGCTGTCAAAGCCTGGTTGGATCTCTCTACAAATGGATGCTGCTTAGGCTGTTCTTAGGTGGGCCTAACATAGAAATCTTCCTGGCCTCAATAGGCTTCAGCTGTTTGTTCTCAGCCTAGTTATTTTGATGCTAAATTAACTTCAGTTGGCATTGCAGCTGGAGACAAGAGAATGTAGAGTTGTACCCTGAAGATCAGGAAACTCGCTTTGAAAATGAGATTTGCAGGCTGACATAAGTATAGGTGTCCAGTTTCCAAAAAAATTGATAAATTGAATGTGGATGCATCACCGAAGTATTTCACTAGCACACCATAGTCTTTTTGCTTGTGGATCCATTTTAAAATCTTATCAGAATGCATAATATGACATTAACATTGCTATCATTTTGTGTCTGCATACATATGTGCTGTGCCATGTGCATTTTGAAAGCTACATCAGTGTGGAATAGTGTGTGTTTGTAAATATGCGTACATTCTCGTTTCCCGTTGCCCCCTCTCTTCTGGGGTTAAAAGGGACCTTATAGTCTCTAAAGGTGTCAGACAAACAAAAGATAAGGGCAATCCAAACCAGACCTCTAAAGTGATGGTATGTTCATGTCTTGTTAATTTAGTCATTTTTTTCCTTGCCCCCTTTCTCTTTTATTGAGCCCTTATACCCCTCCATTCCTCGAGTAAACGATAACTTCAATATGTACTCTACCCCTCCTGCAATGTTGGGAAGCAAGGTTATTGTAAGAATTGTAAGCCATCAAATAATGGCTTGTCCCCATGAGTTGTTGCGAATATTCTAGTGCTTGAAGTTGCCAGTTGCTGCTTTTCTCATTCTGATCATGTAACATGGTGTACGTGAAGAGGGACTAGGTAGAGGAAAGTGAATGGAAAAGATAAGTGATTCAAAGAGGAAAAGTAAGCTGAAGTATGACATGAAGAAATATAAGCCAAATTATTAAATAAAACAAAGTTGCTACAGGGGGGGAAAATAAATAGAAAGAAGTGGATGAAAAATGATAGTTGGCAAGGTAGAATTTAAAGGGGATTTGGAAGTGAACGTGGTGATGTTTTCGGTACGGGCCACAATGTAGTATGGAACATACAGATGGCGGAGGCCACAAGATCTTAAGGTTAGTGGTAGTTTTAAGATGACCATAGTGTTTGGTTGCAGTTTCCTTGCATGTTGCTTCTTAGGGTTTGTGACTGGATGACCACCCAGGGTACTCTCTATTTTAGTACCGTCTCCAAACAGAACTTGTGAGCAGTGTTACATGTTAAAGTGAGAAATCTCTGAAAATCTTTCATTAGAAAACTGATAGATGTAGAATAAGGTGTATTAAAATTCTGAGTCTCACAAGACAAAAGGAGGCAGGTGAAATGCTGATGTTCATCTACATCTTGTCCCACTTCAGAAACTGCCCTGGGTGCATTGGCTAGAGTGCTGAGGGAAGACTGGAAACAAAGCGTGGAACTTGCTACCAATATAATTTATATTTTCTTCTGCTTTTCAAGGTGAGTGCAGAGTCCCTGTGTATAGGGACATAAGGAACTTCTCTGCTTAGTGGCTTTTCATTTGTTTTCTGCGCTGCACTGCAAAACCTCACTGAAACAGGAAAAAAAATTGCTGAGATAAAAACATGCTTGTTACAAATGACAAAACTGAGGCACAAAAAGAACCCCCACGGTGAGGCAGTGTGTAGTAGAGCTGGGAAGAAGCTAGCGAGGATTCTGACCCATAGCTTATAGGCTGAGCTGCCACCTTTTATTTCCCTCAGTATTCCTACAGGGAAGAAACGGTATTCAAAACTGAAGTAAGTGCTTGCTCTTATTTAGATATGCCAGTGTTTCAGCATACCCTGCCTAGAAGTAATTCAAATGGAATTTGCATTGCAACTTGATTTTTAGACCTCTGTTGTATTTCTAGTGAGTTAGAGGGTCCTCTGAAGCACTTATAATATGAAAAGTGGGGCTGATTGGAAAATATTTTCCTTTATGCATGAAAATTGGAATGTGTTTTTATTTTGACTTGGAACAACACACTGTTGCTTGTCCTTCTACAAGTTTGGAAAAAATACTCATGTTTTCAGGATTTTTTTTTTTGTTTTGAAATAACTTTCCAGTAGAGAAGTGTTATAATGGGGCATAGAGTAAACACCTTTTTTTAATACTTCATGTGGTGCAGTGTTGGGACATTGCTACCATAGATGTCAAAACAGATTTGGGGTTGTTTGCGTTTGTTTTTTTCCTCAGAGGTGTTTTTTCTTCAATGTAGTTTTTCCCAATTTCATGGAATAATCACACACTACAAAATTGGAGCTCTGTGTATGAATATCATAGACCATGAACTGAAGAGACATGAGCTTTGGCAGGAAGAACTTTCTAAAAAGAAGAAAGCTGATATCCTTTTGATATGCTGGGGCAGCTTGATGGCTTCTGACTTGTCTTGATAGCTGTGGTTGAGTTTTCCAGATGAGCATACAGCAACTTCTGTGAAAGCGGTAGAATTTACTAGAAAGTGCAAAATATAATTGCAGATATGAAAAAGACCAAGAGTGAGAAGTTTGGGCTGCTGAAGAGATTAAGCTGAAGTTACTAAAACAACACAAGAAAAAAAATGTTTTATTTTATCAGCAGTATGTCTTAGGAACATTTTTGCTGACTATTAGGATGTAATACATTCAGGACTAGGAGGAGAAAAAAAATCTGTAGATTACAGGTGTAGCAAGCTGTTGCTGAGGTAGTGTCTTTACACTGGCTATTCCATAGGTCTCTTGTTTTTTACTAGTGATTGAATAACACCTTTGAGGACAATAGTTATCTAGACTGCATAACTTTTATCCGAACTCCTTAACTTCTGCAATTTACTTGATGAAGATCCTGAAAATCAAACCGTGAAAAAGGACTATGAGAAAACTTACAAGAAATATCAAGGGCTGGTTGTCAAGCAGGAACAGCTACTCAGAGGTACCAAATCCGAATAGCAAATTGTTTCCTTGTTGGTGAACGTGAGTAGAGGGTTCTATTGGATGCTTGTTATAACCAGGATGTCTTAAATGTACTGAATGTGTGGATGAATATGGAAGAGCATTGCCAAAAAATAGGGAGAAGATGAGTACTTAATCAGATTGCTTGACAGTATGCTAACAATTTTTAAAGTGATCTGTCAGTCTTAAAGGAAAAATAGCAAAAGTGATCCACTTAACTTTTCTTTGCTCACCATGTTGGTGGGGAGGAGTGGGGTATTTTAGTTTTGTATGTTTGATTTGGGTTTTTTTAACTTAGCCTAACTTAGCCTGTATCTGACTCAAGTTGAATAGCTTTCACTCTATCTCAGTTTTTGTGCTAAAATACACTTAATGTTAGATTGAAATGATCTGAGTGGCAAAGCTTTCCTGAGAAGGGCTTTTTAATGGTTCCCATTGGAATTGAAAGTTTTTTAAAAAAAAAAAAAGCTTATAGAGATAAAAAAATTTTTTTTTTCTTCCTCAAAGTCACTGTTAGAATTAATCTTCTTAATGCTTTCTAAACAGGAATAAAAAGCATTCATGGTCAGTTTCCTTCAAAATGCATTGGGAAGGGAGCAGAATGCTTCTGAAAGTCTTGTCTTAAGCACTTAATATGTATATAGAGATTTGTTTAGTTCTGTTGTCTTTGATCTGTTGGTATGGTTTGTTTTGGACTTTGTTAGTTGCACTTTACCTGCTCCTAAATCTTGCTGAGGATACTCGCACTGAGCTGAAGATGAGAAACAAGAACATTGTCCATATGTTAGTGAAAGCACTGGACCGTGATAATTTTGAGCTGCTTATCCTGGTTGTATCTTTCTTGAAGAAACTCAGCATTTTTATGGAGAACAAAAATGATATGGTAAGACTCGTAGCACTCTGTTGGAAAGGTATGGACTCTGAAAACTTTGTGTGGTTGGAGGGAAGAGGGACACATCTCTGTCCCCACCGTAAATATCCGTGGCACTGATTATCCTCTTCTGTTACTAGTAAAATGAGTAAAAGAAAAGTAGTACAACATCCAGCCATAACATACTGCAAAAATTTTTGAAGAACTATCATCCCAAACAGTGAAGCTACCTTAAAATATGATACGTGAAATTCCAAATTTTGAAGTCAGTACCCCACAGTCTTGTCATACCCCCACTTCTGGAGATGCCTGTGAACCTTCCCCCAAACTAGACTCTTTTGACAACATATTATTGTCTTGAAAAGAGAGGTAGTTACCCTTTTGCAGTTTGCTAGAGTAGTTTACTTATTTCCTAGGTCAGCTTGGTCTTCAAAGGCACCTCACAACTGTTCCTTCATGCTGCCAATAGCTCCCAAGAATTGGAGGCAATGTTATTCTTCGTAAGCTTTTTTTTTAGGTGAAGTCTCAAACTTCTGAAATTCTAGCATATTTTTTTCCTGACTTTAAGGTCTAGCCAAGTATCTCCAATGGCTTTTAGTAGATACATGCCTTCACTTCAGTGCCTTTATGCCAGTTTGTTAAATGAAAATGATCAATTTTCCTCATCCAAGAGTTAATCTGAGATTAATGTTACACTTAAATTGTGAGATGAAAAGATCTGTGTAAATGCAATAGAAAATTAATTGCATCTTTGTTACCGGAACTGTCACTTGCATGCATATGCACTGAACACTGCAGACAAGAGGTATCTCCCTTATTTATGTATGGGTATCCTATTTCCTAACAAAAGTCAGACACCGAGCATGCGTTTTTGGGGGAATGTAGACTGTTTATCAGGCGATTGGTCATTTATTTAGTTTATACTTGTATAGTGCCCTGAAGGACTTTGTGAGGAAAATAAGGATTAGCTCTCCAGCCCACTGATTTGCTGGCACACTTTCTAAATTCCATTTGATGTAGTCGAAAGACAAATGAAACAATTGTTGAATTTATTTTATTGCAGAGTGTGTTAACAGTTTTGGAAAGACTTTTGAAAAGGTTTGCATGCTTCAGGTCAGCTGTCTGTTTGAGCATTTCTTACTGATAATAAAGGTGATACTTTTTCCTCCACAGTATTATTAAGGAAAGCTACCAATGAAGGAGAAGGTGTTCTAATGTTTATATCAGGCAATAACACAAAAATGTTGAAGGCAAAATCAACCAAGATAGGTTGTGCAACGCCTGATTCTAAGTAAAACTGAATAATCCATGTATATTTATAGCACATTCTTTCCTTTGGTATTTAAGTGCCATATTAAATTCAAAGCAGGAGTAGGAGTAGGAGTTCTTGCTATCTGATTGTTTTTGATCAAAGGTATCAAGTCAGTTGTTTGATTATTGCACTATGCCATGTGGGGAGTGCTGTAGTTTCTTTTCTTAGTATTCATTCTGTGTGTATTTATAACTGGAAGGCTACTTACATACCTGCAAAAGTTTGAAGAACACAAAGTAATTTTATGTGCCTCCTTCTGGCCAAAGAAGATTCTGGGAAATAAAGAATGAATGCATTTAAAAGATTATGTCAAATAAAAGCAGAGAAATGTTGCTTGAAAGATGATAAAAACTTTCTGAAGTCTTGCCAGTCAATGCTCAGATGTCTTTTCTGGCTGGTAAAGGGAACATGATCTCAGGAACTGATACCACTTCTCAGTTCCTGGATTCCACTTTTTAATTTGAAAGTGATACATGTTTCAAGATGACTTTCATGCTTTTAGTAAATTAATGTACAGGACGGCATGCCTCTTCTCAGAACACATGCAAAGTTCTGTCTAGGGGTTCATTTGAAATTCATAATGAAAGGTCTGAAATTCTTTTTGGATGCCAATTTTCTGTCTGTCTTGGTTGGTTGTCTCTTTGACTGCAATGTCAGTTGCTTAAGGGTTGCTTGTGTTTAAGTTTAAATGAGCTCTCCTCCCCAATCTAGTCTTGCAAGTGATGTCTTGACCACATTCTTGCACTATTCCAACTGTGAGGAATATTTCCAAGACATCTGAACTGTTCGGTTCAAAAACGTTTTTAATCAACATTACCCAGTAACACAATCTAGAAGACTTCAACCACAAAGACATAAGCAAAGCTGCTTCAGATGAAAATGCATTGACAGTCACTATTATGGATACAAATTGGATATATATTTGCATACGCCTGTGTGTGAAGCTGTAACACACTGAGAGGGCTTTTACATTGAAGACAAAGCTAAGTTTGGATGGATTATGGATTTTTCTTTTTCTTGATAAACAGGTTGAAATGGATATTGTTGAAAAACTTGTGAAAATGGTACCCTGTGAACATGAAGACCTGCTGAACATCACTCTTCGACTCTTACTAAATCTATCCTTTGACACAGGCCTGAGAAATAAAATGGTACAAGTTGGTCTGCTTCCCAAACTCACTGCACTTCTAGGTATGTTATCTTTTGTTCTAACATAGACATTTCAGCAGGGACAGTGAAGCTGTTTGCATCATGATATAGCGTGCCTAAAAGTTGCTACATCGCTTTTCTCTTTGCCAAAGAACTTCCTCGCTACTCCCAACTTCTTATCATTCAAATAATCTTTTCAGATGCAGGTTTAAATGGAAGTTTAAAATAATGTGGTTCCCAGTAGATTTATTCCTAAGTTCTCTGTTGGATGAGTCTTCTGGTCTTTAAAAATAACTTTGATAGCTACCTGAAAACCATGTAAGCTGACACATGGGTGAAGCTTGTAATTTTAGGGGAAACATGTAGGAAAAATAGCGAGCAACTTCGTGGAGCTTAGCTGATGGAGAATACCAACTACCTCTTTTTTTTTAATGGAGCTTGATATACCTGCTGCCTCTTGTTACCTTAATGGTCCAGATAGAGAGATCAGAAATTTCCCAGCTTTGTCAGGTTCAACTCTAGGCAGTACTGATTTTTAGACTTTCAGCTTGACAATGTTAAGATCATGTGGGTACTTCATATACAAGTGAAACTTTTTGTTGTCCATGGGGGAAAGCCATGGAGACAATAAGGAGTTTGGAAAAAGCATAGGATAGTCCGATTTGATCATTGTTAAAGCTTTCAGAGATATGTTGGGTTTGGGATGTACTAAATCTAGTGCAGCTGGTGTATCCAGATGTGATGGAACAAGTGAAATGCAATGGTGAATCTATGAGCTTTCTCCCCAAGCTTTGTATGGTCTCTTAGGATTGTTTGCCTTCCCAATTTTACATTCAACCTCAACATGGCCTTATTGCTGCTTAGTATACAAGTTAATACCATGAAAACTTACACTGTTTGGAAGCTTTAATCCTGTCGGTGATTAATATAACAGCTACCTGATATATCCTGAAATGCCCCAGATCTTTTTATGCTTTCTGCCCCACAACCATGTTTGCACTTGATATCCTCCTCTGGGCTGAGCTAGGAGGAAGAAGAAAAATGGCATTTGGAATCCCTCTTCTTTATACTTTTTTCCCTCAAGACAGTTTTATTTGGCAGTAAATTGGGAAGTGGAAGCTGGTCAGAAAGATATTTTCTCTTATTTGAGACAGGATCTTGCTAGGTAGTCTGGTTCAGCTTGGATTGTAAGCTTTTTAGAGCAGGAACTTGTCTCTTTTGTTTGTACAGCAGCTAGTGCTGTGGTCTAAGGCTAGGGCTTCTGGGTGCTTGTCACCCCAAGCAATGGCATGACACAAATCACTGAGAAGTCCCTGCTCCCAGAAATTCCCCATTTAATATTAGAGTCAGACTAAACTCATCATTTAAGTATCTGTTTTCTAGTGTCTGATTCTAATGTGGAGAGGAGAATTTCTTTTCAAATGCCATTCTCTTGGACTTGAAAGTAGGCCTGTGCAGAAGGCTGTTTAGCTCAGAAGAACTGGCTGCTAAAATTGCAGTCTGTTCCTGAAGTAGGGTAATCTACAGCAAGTTCTGCTAGTACTTCCAGAAGCTTCAGTGTCTGTTTGGCTCCATGGGTGGTGGTTCTTTCCTTGACTTGGATGTGTTCGACCCTTTTTCTTTTTTCCTTTTTCTTCCCACCCCCCCGTAGGCATGTGCTGTTTGCCCTAGCTTCTCCCTGTAGAATTGCTTGATACTTATTTTGCAGTATGCTGGTTAGAAAATGTAGGTGGAAATATTGTCCATTACTTTACTTGTTTCTTAAGGCATGTCTGTGACTTGTGAGACTCTTCTTGATATGGTGATTCGAATAATTTTCAAATACATCACTTTGTGTATCCTGTCTCGGAGAAGCCTACAACCTTAATAATAAAATAATCATGTGCCAGATGCCCCTCTTATACAGGTTACACACATTATTCAAGTCAGTACCCTTCGGCTTACATTTGCAGGTCACCTTAAAGTGCTAACACACCTCAACAGCTGTTGACAAGTTACCATACAGCTCCTAATGCCAAGAGGTCAAGTTTGTTGACTCAGCCTACTGAAATTTAACATTTGTGCATGCTGTGCCTTTGAGACTTTAGCACTGGGTTTGAGATGAGTATAAATTAAGCGTAGTAGGTGTTTAAGGGGAGAGCTGAGATTGCAAAGAACTAGAGGACAGGATTTGTCAGGCAGCACTTTAGGACTGAGCACTGAGGTGGCTGCAGTCTGCAGTTCTGGAGGATGTGCCGCTTTCCCAAGGGACGCTTAGTGGCTTGGGAGCAAGAAGGCTCTAAATGCAGGTGGAGGCTGGAAGCAGAGGGGATGGACTGGCTTCGACTGAGCTATCAAAGGAATGGACTAAATATGGCATGGATATATTGGAGAAGGACCATCTTCTTTCTTTCCCTCTCACTCCAGAGTGTTGAGGCTGCTGTTGAAAGCATGGACATGAGAAATTCTGCTTAGTCTTGGTTTCCATTTTAATTAGCCTTTTCTTTTTAATAGTGCCAGTGCCTGCTTCCCCATGTAGCTTTGCCAGTCAACACCACTTGCTAGTTTTTGCGGCTTCTCTTCACAAGTCTGGAGTATTGTATATGACAAGACTCCTATTGCTCCCTCCAGGCACCCAAGTTAATCAACTACAGCTGATCTTTGTTATGCTCTGAATCTCAAAGAACTGGGTGCAGTTGAGGGAAATTTGGCTTCAGACTTGAGATCAGAAGCCGGAGCAGAGCTGTAGAAGCCTGTGAGATATAGCCTGCTGTATTCAGGTTTTTCCATACACAAGCTGCTTGAAGAGGTATGAAAAGAGATTTTATTGAGTTGTGTGACTTCAGTTCTCTAAGAAAACCTTGTAATTGTTGAGTCACTAGGGCCTTGCGGAGAACTTTTTTTGTACTGGTGGCTTTGTTTTAATAATTAGAAATTATATTTACAGAGTGATCTTTCTTTTTTTATACATTCTCTGTGTGAATGTTTTATGTGCCAGTATATGTGAAGTATGGCTTCAGTGGATTAAGGTGAGGATTCATGTGAATTCATCAAGTTGTTTAAACTAGATGTTTGCCTGAAATGTGGAAAACACAGATTCAGTACCCTCATCACCTCGGAAGGAGACACCAAAGCAGCACACTATAGAATATTCTGTGGAGGTTTGCTTCACTTTTACAGTGCTCTTTTTGCTTTGCATGGCATAAGTCAAGTGAAGTGGAGTAGAGGAGTGACTTGCTCCAAATACAGTAGAGTATGGTGGTTAGTGTGTCTGCTTGTGGAACATACTGTCACTGAAGGGGGGAAACATAGAGCTGAACTTTAAGAAAACAGATTCAGATCCTTCCTTTATCCCTGTGAACACTCTTCCACTGTTGGACAGAAGGGAGATGTTACCCTTTTTCATAATCCTTCCCCTGGATGTGTGTTTGGTTTCTAAAGTAAATGCCCTGGCAGCAAAGAGAAGAAAACATTGTCTACAAGGAAGAATAAAAAAACCTCACTTCTTGTTTGGACCAAATCCACTTTGTTTTTCAGTTAACGGGCCAAACCAAATACAGAATTTTTAGTACAGCTCTCTTAAATATATGCACAGCTTGTGATTCACATTCTTCTAATAAGGGTGCTATTTTGTGCTGTGTCTGAGTGGTTTCTTAGCCTTTGTGAAGTGAGACAAATAGTTCTCCATTCTCCATGAGAACAGCAGGCAGTTTGTACAGCAGAACCAGCTGAGTGCTGCTGTGTGTGTTATGGCAGGCTGCAAACTCTTCTTGGTGGACCCCTGTTCAGAAGGAGCTCCTGGCAGTATGCGGGTGTGGCAGGCAGTACTGGGGTTTCTCCGTCCACCCATGAGTTAGTTATTCCTCTCAAAAGGATATAAATGATAGGGAATGGTGCAGAAGCTGTTACAATGGGAACTGTGTTGCTGCTCAAAGGGTAAAAAGAGTAGGTCTGGCTGCCTGCAGGGAGCAAACATTTTTTTTTTTATGATGTGTGTGTTCATCCCTTTGAGCTGCTGGACAGTTCTTAGGTGTACTGAATGCATATTGTCTTGAAATGCCATTTTCTTTCCATTCATTTCCCAGTGCAAGCCATACTTAAAGAATGAAAACCCAATATGCTTGGAAGTCAGACTAAAGTGTCTCTTCTTGGTTGCTTGAAATTACTAGCTGCTTTTAAAAATTGAGGGCTGATTGAACACAGGTATTGGTGAGCTGAAAAGTGGGTGGATCACAAACCAGTACTAATTGCAAATCGGGCCCAAATGGGACATCAAGTGCAGAAGAGTTGTGCATATGGCTGTGAAAGTGTTACACAGTGCCAAGGTGTTCAATCTCAAAAAGATTTTAGGTGGTGATGGACATTATGAGTTATGTTTTCCAGTACAGATTAGTGACTGAAAGAAAATTGGCTGTGTGGATTTGTATTCAGCCAAGTAGATGAGTGTTTGTTGTACAACACGCTGAAATACGGTATGATCAGTCCCGAGTAGCAATAGTATCGTTTTGCCAGTCACAGTATGTATCTAGCGTATATGCCTTATTAATGTAAGCATCCTGGCCTGATGTTCTTAATTTCTTGGTGTTCCAAAACTTAGTATCAGCGCACTGAGTAGTAGCCACCTGATTTTACGTAGAAGTCTAAGGACTGTGCAATAGTTTGCAAATGCCAAAGTAGGTCACACTTTTCTATTATGAGTTCTTTATTTAAGCTGGAGATAGCCAGAGCAGAGGGTGACTTTGACAGTCTGATTTAGTCCTCACTGAAGAGTCTGTCTTCACTAGGTTCATTGATAGAATTTTTGAGAGTTTTATTATCTAAAATCTTTTCTGGAAACTGCTGAAATTCCTCTGATATTTTTCCATTCTTTACAAGTTAGGTTTAATGAGCAATCAAAGAATTGCCAAACCATTGTATGTTGGGTTTCTTAACAATGAAGTCTTGATATGGTATGCAGCCAAGCTGGATTATATGTTGACTGCTGTTTAAAAACCCAAGAAGTACTTTGCTCTCTAATTAACGGAGTGCTGTGGGTTTTTAATGTTCTATTCCTTTTATGAAAGTTTCTTTTAAGAAGGCTTAAAGTAGATGTGTTCTCTTTATGAGTTCACTTGGCCTTTTTGTAATGAACTACTTATGGAGCTTCACACATCTGTTGAAAAATGGAGCTTCTTATAGGCTACTGCAATGTTTTTTCTGACTTTAATAGGCCTCGTTTATCCTATAAAGAAACATACATTTTCTTACCTGATCAAGTGAGCAAACAATAGGGGTCAGATGTGGCAAAGACCCTAACAAAAAGCACATGTCCAGCCATCAGGGTGAGGTAAAGTCATATCGGGATTGCTTGAAGTTATTAATGGCAGTAAAATTTATGCTTCCTCCTGTTTTCCCAATTAAATTGAGAAACCTTTTTTTCCTAAGGTGGCTCTGCAGCAGCTGTTTCTAATACTTGTTGTGTGAATATTGCCTGAGGTGTCTCCATTCCTTTATAGTAGAGGCTGGCTGAAGCACATTAAGTAACAGTTCAACTACAGGGACCAGTCTGTTGGAAAGCAGTAATTATTAAAGGATTTATTTTAATGGTAGTTTTTTTATCATTTGTGGTGAGTATGGCCAAGGCTTAAAAAAAAACCAACCCACAACAACAAACAAACAAACCCCACCAAAAGAAACACAAAACAAAACAAAAATATCTCTTACCATTCAACTTCTAAATCCTTGTTAGAATTGCAAATAAACCTAGCATGTCTAAGTGACTTAAGGAGAGTGTTGGGTGCACAATGTGTCTTAGAACCCAGCACTTATTTAGATACTTTAACTATGGATTAGACAGCAAATTTTAGTAATATTAAAGAAAAATTGATTTCTGATATTGAGAAATATAGAACGCAAAGTAGAGAGATGTCAGTATTGCTAATACTGTGTTTGAAGCAGAAGTAGAATCCCAACTAACTTTAAGGTAAAAGCCTTCACCGTATTGCTGCCTTGTGCTACTGGTAAATTGTAGTGAATTATCAGGAAAGAATAACTGGATTTCATAACATCATATTTGTATATAAGCTTACAAGTTTTTGAAGTCTATTGTCTAAGATTTTTCTGACTGCTTTAACACTGTCCAGAGTTGGAAACTGTGTTTTTCCATTTTGTAGCTATTACAGGTGGATCCTTGCTAATCTGAACACTCAGCCTTTGACTGTTCAGGTGAGTGAAAGCTCATTGCTGTGGTGTGCTGCTCACAAGTGCACATGTGTATTTAGCTGTGTTATTAGCTTTTGTAATGAAGAGGATAACTTTGGTATAACACAAGAAACTAACTTCATGAGTGTTGACTGAAAATAGAAATCCTTATGGCAGCAGCAAGGACAGGAGTGGAGAGATGGCAGCAATCTAAAGTTGAGGGAGATGAGTTGTTGGAAATTCACTAAACTGATGAATGGAACGGATTCCCTGAGCCAGTATTTCTACTGTGCAGCTTACAATATGTGGCTGTGTAATTAATTTAATTATTTTAATTGTTTCCTTGCATATTGCAAGAGCAAATTAATACTTAACAGTAAAAAGTAAATCTAGTCTTCTATGTGAACTGTTGACATCTGAAAGCTTTACAGGGCATAACTTGGATGCCTAAAGCATGACAGGACAGAAACAACCAGCTCTAGTTTCTTGGAAAATCTCAGTAAAGAAGGGGTGGAGCACTTTTGCTAGTCTTCCTAATCTATGGTAAAATCTTCATAAAGCCTGTATAAGCACCAAGGTAGAAGAGAGAGGAGCACCTTTTCCAGAGGCCTTGTGAAGCCTACAGGCAGAGGGATGGTCTTAAAGGATCACGTGGAACAATTTTGCAAATGTAGTAGTCCCGTGGATCCTGAGGTCTTTACAAGTTCAGACGTAAGGGGGAAGGTTACAATCTGCTTTCGCTTTTGGAAATGTGGAAACATCTTAACTCACAGGTTTCTGCTGTTTATCTAAGAGTTTATCAGAGGATCTTCTCCAGTGCAGGAGACCAACTGCAGATTCCCCATGTCTGCAGTTGCTAAGGTGAGAAGTCCTTTGTCAGTTGATAGTGTTATCTTCAGACCCTTTGAGCTAAAGGGGGAAGACATATGCTAACATAAAAATTTATTGCACTGTAGTGAGTACAGTGCTAGTGTATCTCTATACAATCAATTTCTGTTCCTTTGGTCTCTGACATACGGATGCTTTGCAGGATGGGTTATAATTTTACATATTCGAGTAGTCTCATTGTGTAAAGCAAAATTTTCTTTGTGAGACTGGAGCCTCAAATATCTTTTTATTCTTTTTGGAAAAGCTATCAGATCTCTGAGAAACTTGTAGATCATCAGTGAATGACCTTTTAAATAACAAAACTGTAATGTTTTCACAATAAGAAGAATACAATTGAATTGTTTAGCTTTCTTCCAAGACTTTGCCAGTAAGAGTATGCTGGTGCTTGCACGGGAACAGTATCTCTTGAATAATATGGAACTTAATTCTTGTTATCTGGAAGACTCAAAAGCTCAGCCAATATTTAACTCCACTTTTTGGGCTTAGTAGATTTGAACCTCAGCTTTGTGCTTCAATGACTTTGAAACATGGGTAAAACCAGTTTCCATTTCAATGTGGTGAATCATCCCTTTCTCAAAGTAAAAGGGTAGCATCCTGTATTTTTTTTTTTCCACCTTTGAGCAGGAGCATTTTGAAATACAGCTGCACCATCCATTCAGAACTGAGGCTGCTTTGCTATGGAGCTGTGTACCCGCAGAGCCAGGAGCATGGTAAACCTCCACCTATTTCCATTCCCGTTGAATTCCAAACAGGAAGATTAGAAGGGTGATTTTAGAACAGAGAAGTCTGAATATTTTCTAGTAATTGTAATTGGAGCAGTTGATGTAGTTTAATGAAATATAGTGCATATATGGCAAAAATGATGCATGGCCTTCTATAAATTTCCATTTAATTGTATAGCATTTAATTTATGTAGCTTGGGGGAGACTTCTAAAGGAACAGCTTTGCGTGGAATTTTTTCCACCTGCTTTGGAAGTGGATGTTTTCTTAGTTTGATTCAAACTAACAACCACCTCTTCTAATTTCCAATTTCTTGTAATAATGGTAGTTAATTCTTTTCCTCTCTTGCTTTCTTCCTTGGTCATAGCTTGACCCAAAATGTATTTCTTTTGTGGAGAAGAGAAAAGTAGCTTTATCTTCTTCCTTCAGGGATAATCCTATTGCCTCCTGTTTTCTCTCTAATCTGAACTTCTAATTGATTTATCTCTGGTTTATGCAGTAGGGGATATTAAAACCAATCATATTTCAATTTCTGTGTGAATTCATATAAGTTCAAGTACGATTGGTTGTAGGACATCCTAAATAACATTTTTTTTTTTCTATAGGAAGATCAAGTCTCAAAAAAGGACACATCTAAATTTAGCAGTATGTTGTCTACCCAGTGGCTATGCTTTGTTGTCTTTTATGAGTAGCAATATTGCAGTGAGGTGTTTACTGTATATTTTTCAGTCTGTCTTGCGTAGAGTTCCAGGCAAAGAAATTAAGCCTGGGGCTCCAGATGTGCAGATTCATTTTTGTCTGTAGCTGTAACATTAACTCAAGCTAAATTAGTCATTTATTAGTCCTTAGGCTTAGACATCATCATTATACTTTCTTCTTTGTTTCCTAGAAAAAAAATTGTATCCACATTCAGATGTGGCATGTACTTAGTTCTTTCAGGGAAGGGGGAAAAAAACCCAACCATGGTGAAATCAGGGTTTTAAGTTAGGCTTATGGTATGAATCCTGTTTCAAATAACATAAAGGTGGCACAAGAGGGATTATTAGTATGTAATTAATATCATAACGTATTATTTACAATGCCTAGTCTCTTTGAGTATGAGCAGATTTGAAAATTCTTTCAGGTTCTCTTGATAAAATAAACTGATATATCCAATACGATTTATATTTACATATGTAAATCAAACCAATATGTGTCTAAACCACACATGGAGTAACTTAGTCCAACTGTTTCAGAGCTGGTTGCAAGGAATAATGTGGGATAGAGGTAAGCAGAGATACCTTTCTATCACTTTTTTCGTAAGATCACTGCTAATTATGACACACATGAATAAACTCTTGATTTCAGTGTTTTCTGACAGCAGTGTGATCTGATATTCTTTAGTTTGTGACATTCTTACCCATCTAGATCTCTTATTTGCCTAATTTTACAGCATATTTGACTTGCGAGCATTGGAGGTTGAAACTAAAATAAAGATTCACTCTGCCATTTTAATAGGTATTTACCTTCGTTTGTGTTCTGGTTTTGATTTAGTGTAGTTAATGTTTTACACATGAGTTGGATAGGGTATATTTCATATCTAATGTGGAGACATTGATGATTCCATTAGAAATGATGGCTACTTGAATTACTGATAGTGTTACATTTGAATAATTTAGTCCATAATTTATATTCTCACTTTTACTTTAGCATTTGAAAACTGAATGCTGCTACTGCAACTCAAATTGGCGTTTCAGTTTTACAGCTTTAAGGTTTCTCTTTTGTTATTGTGGAGCTAATGAAGGATTTTTTCATTTTAAGCTCACAAACTCAACCAAAATGTAGGACCTGATCTCGTGATCAAGAAGCAGTATATTTCTTTTTTTTAAGCTTCTGCTACTATTACCATTTAGATCTTTAACCTTAGTAAGAACTAGACATGGAATTCAGGCATTGGTCCACAGAACTGGCACATGGCTTCTTATTAATGTTCAAAGGCTAAAAATCTGAAGCCATTTTGAACTCAGAACCCATCATGTATTTATTTCCCTCTCTAATTTGCAGAAAACTAGTTGTGAAAACAGCCCGAGGGACCTGATATTTTTCCATCCCAGCTGCTCCAGCTGAACTACAGCTGCAAAAAAAAAAAAAAAAAAAAAAATCTAAGTATTGTTTCTATAAACTGTTGAGTGTATTTTATAACACAGTAATTCCCACAAAATCAGTAACTGCAGTTAATGACCGGTTTGTTAAGGCATTAACTGCACTCAGCTGGGAATGACCAATTTCTCTGGAATGGCTGTATAAGAACTAAGGATAATTCAGTAACACTTTCAAATAATTATTTGGTTAATTAATGGTAAATTCTTGTGGAAATCCTATCAAAGTACTCATGACCCCCACATTTAATATCCAATGAGTTCATTATGATTCATGTTTTATTGCCATAAATACCAGAAGAATCCATAATGACTAGGCCATTATTTTCCAGGGCTGCCCTTAATGCTTTAGGCCATTTGGCTATTCCACCTTCAGTCATAAAAAGCTTGATGCTCAAAACTACCAGCATTTGTAGGCCACAACTTTCTGGCACCCCACCAAAACTTTGGTGATTTTTATGAACACGTTTGGCAGAGATCTGTTTTTTCTTTTCTTTCTCTTGCTTTTTCTAGTTAGGGGAATAATTGATGCCTACTGTACCAAGTCATAAGGAAGTCTTTCTTGCAGTGTCTGCTTTTTCATGTGTGGCCTTCAGTAGTGGTCAAAAATAGCAGAAAAGGTATCACTTCCATGCTTTGGAAAGTGTTCTCCAGCCAGGTACTGGGCAGGGTTTGAAATTTTTACAGCCAAGACTCTAAACAATGATTGATTTAGGGCTTTATTCATTAGCATTCAGATGAGTATAAAATAATTTAAAAAAAAAAAGTAATCTTGGTATTGGCATATTCAAGTAATAGTCAATAGCTGCCAGTTTATATTTTTGGGAGTGAAGTCCCTATGTAAAAGGATGGCAGTTGGCCTGTTGGTGGATTTTTCAGTCTGTCGCTTCTTACCCTTTTATACAATCTTCAGTCTGCAAGATGATGCTTAGTGTTTAAAACGCTGTAGCTGTTGAATCTGTTCTCTTCCTAATCGTAGACAAACTAGTTATGCACGGTTTCCAGTCAACTTTTCAATAGGCTGCATGCTTCCTAATTGAGCATGAGATTAACAATTGCATTAAATCATGCTGGCTGTGCTTAGAAACAACCACCTCCTCTTGATTTTCCTGACGCGTTTGATTCTTTGGATCATGAGTTGCCACTGTTCTGCATGAGACCTGAAAAAACTCAGGAGGTTCTGCTTTTTCTCCGCCAAAGTGCTTCCATACGGAAAGTAGGACAGTGAAACTTCCAGAGATCAGCCTGAAATTCTGTCTTTTCTGGGAAATTAAAATGAAATGAAACTTAAAATGCATTCACCATTAAATACTTAAAAGCTGTTTTAGCTGCACATTGTTTTCTTTTAACTTTAGTTTATTTTCATCTGTAGTTTATTTTCATCTCCAGGTTAGTAGAATTCAGGGTTTTTTTCCATTTACTCACAATTGAGAAATACTTCCATGCTGAGCCGAGAGTTAAATGCTCTAAACCCGTCTCTGTTCCCTGTGTTGACAGTAAGACATGGGAATTCAGGGAAAATGGCTCAGTTAACTGCGGAGCAAGAAGGAATTTAAATTCAACTCTTCTTTTTGAAACTATAGCTGCCTTGGCTTTGGTGTATCATGAAATCTACCTTATGGAACATGCTTTGGAAGAATGATTTAAGTGCCAGTCATTAAGAGCCAACTCATTAAGAGTTCATTCAGAGAAAATAAATTGATTTGAATTGTAGATATTCTTCATACTTTAGGTTGAGTATCTAGTTCTTTTTGATTATTTTTGGTGGTTTAGAAACTGAGGCAGTGCTGTCATTCAGCACTGATACCCGAGGTGTTCTTCAGACATCAGAAAGGTTATTGTGACAGACTGGACCTTTGAAAAAAGGGGAGAGAAAGTTATGCAGAGTTTCTTCTCAAAAAACAGAAGGCCTTTGCTGCTACAGTAGGCTATTTTATTGAAAATAAGCTACCAGTATTGCCAAATACCTGGAAATAAACTACTATTGCTACCAAATGTAAGGCTTTATCTTAACTAATACTTTATCTTAGCACAAATGAAGCTTTGCAAAAATAAGGAGGGAAAAAAACCATGAAGGACGGAGGTTAAACAGATATAAAGTAGCATCATTCTTGTGGACTGCCTGCCAGTTCATACCCGCTGAAGGTCTCGTCCAACTTCACTGTAGTTTGTTTTTCCTGTTACTGTTCTGGGGACCCAACTTTCCTCCCATTTATACTGGTTTGCCTTTTATTTCACATAGTGTTTCCTGCATTATCCAGCAAAGTGTAATTGTAATTTGAGTCTTAAATTTGAGTCTTGATGTTTGAGTCTTAAATGGAGGCATGGAAAGAAGTGTTAAGAGCAGTGTAAACAGCTTTTTTTCCTAGCCCCATGAAATTTGAGGGCATAATTTACTCTTTAAATTTTTATATTTGCTTAGAAGCAGCCTTTAGCTGTATGTATAGCAAGCTTTTTTTGTTCATGTAATTGTTGGATTTACAATGTCACTACAAGTTAATATGTAGGTAGGATGACCAGTCACCAGAGAAGAACAAGAGATAATAAACACTTTTGTTTGCTTAAAACAGAATGGGTATGCTTTAGCAACTATAGTACTGTCTGTGCTTTTATTTTAATAGCCAGAGTAGCTTTCAAAGTTGGGCATTATCCTTTCTCCAGCTGTTAAGGTTGTGATACAAATCAGGTTTTTTTTCAAACAGGTAAGAATCCAGAAGGATCTGAAAGGTCAGCTATGTTTTTAGGTTTGGCATGGGAAAGAATACTTCACTGTTATATGGCAACTGCCAGAAGGGTTTCATGGGTCTTTTTTGCTAATTCAATTTTGAAAAAAGGCACAAATTTGCATTCTCAGGATAAAGGCATCATATCCTTGCTGCTTAAAGGAAATTTCAGCTCCCAATGATGTATGCAGAAGAAAAACTTAACTGTGGTAGTTGCTGTTTGAGGTCTTGATGCTTTGCCAAAGTGTTAAACAGATACGTTCTAACTTAGCTTAAATAGAAGTGGGAGGTAGGATATTTCTGATCAGTTGTATAAGAACTGTGAATGCATTCTGAGTTGGTGACCTTATTACATCCTGGTCTAAGTAATATAAATGTTCAGATGAGTGTTCTATCCCATATATAGCCAGTATCCTGCTAATGTAGGGCTAGAGGAGAGCTCAAGAGAATGCTCAGTGCAGATTTCAGCAGTGAGTCAGGATCAAACATGTCTGTTGTTCTTAACAAACACTTGCATGTTTGTCTAAGCTGGTTTTATAGAACCTTTCAGTTAAATACCTCACAGCCTACTCACATTAACTGCTCCAATTTTTCTTGAGAATCTTTTGGCAAGTATTAATGTAAAAACATACTATTGTTGTCTTTGAAATGTACAAAACACAAAAGGCACCCACAGGATAATAATGTAATTTAGGTTAATAAAACAATGAGTGTGTGATTTACTTGAAAGGCACTGAATTCCTTCTACAACACTTTTCGTGGTAGTTATTATTTTTCTCTCTGGCATTGGTGCATTCTTTTATCATTTCACTTGGAGACAAGCTTGTTGTTTCAACAGGAATACGTACAGCTAATTCAGCATTACATTTGATATTTAATTTCCTAGGTGGAAACTGATGAAGGCTTTCTCTGGATGACCTGTCATTGTTAAGAGTTCCTTTCACAAAATATATTTCATGCAAAGTGGGGTTAAGGAAATGTTTTGAGGTGCTGGGGGGAGGGGGAGTAGTTAGTGTTGCCTTTGTTCCCTCTTTGCACAAATACATTGTTCATTTGGATGCGCCAGGTGAGACCCTTTCATTAATGTTGCATTTCTGATTTAAATTTTCCCTCTATTAGGATTTTTGTGCTTTTTGTTTTCCCCCTTTAAATGTTTACAATACTTAAAATACCAGGCTTCTATTAATATGGACTTTTTCTCCTTCTAGCAAATGAAAACTACAAACAAGTAGCAATGTGTATTCTGTATCACATAAGCATGGATGATCGCTTTAAATCAATGTTTGCATACACTGACTGTATCCCACAGGTAAGTGCTTTTATGTATGATGAGGTGGTTAAAATGCATCTTTCCCTGTGCATGTCTTTTCCTCACTCATAGCAGAGCTCGTACTGACACCCGCAGGTGAAAGTGGGAACAACCACAATGCTGCTGAGTCGGTAGTGAACCACCTACTCCTCGGCAGTCTGGCTGTTCTTGCTGTCTTTTAATGGTCCACAGAAAAAGCATAGGTGACATATTCTCTGTCAGTGCTGCTAACACTTGAGCTGCATCAATGAATTGGTAAAAATACAGGTGACCTGATGAATTTCTACAGAAGATCGGGAACGCTTGAAAGAGATTAAAGCTTGAGCACAGCAGGTCCTTAGGGAACCTCGTGGAAAGTATTTCCTTTACTGTTTTAGAAGGCATTCTTTTCTGATCCCATTGGGTATCAAAATTTCAATGTCTCCAGTGTTACAGGATATGAACTGGAAGCCAGCCAAGCAGTGTTACGTTGCTACATGACAATTCCTTTTCCAACTGCAGGCATGCACAACAGGGGAGACTTGAAGACTATGGAAGGCTCTTCACTGATCTTTCAGGCTACAGTTTGTTACGTAACTTTTTGTCTCCAGTCATAGTCTTTGATCCAAGCACAGACACAATATCATGGGTTTTGGGGATTTGTTTTGGGGTTTGTGTGTATGTTTTTTGTGTGTTGTTGTTTGTTGTGGTGTTTTTTTTTTTTTAACAAGTACCAAATCCTCTCACTGATCTTTTTCTCGGTTCTGATGAGGCTGGAGTTGAGAAAGCCTGTGTTGCATAAGTGTAAAAGCTCGCCGGTAGCTTTTTCAGAATTGCACCACGATATTTTCTTTCCTGCCAAACATGTTTTTAACATCAAATACATCCAGAATGGGAAGTTGCCATGGAAAGTTTTCAGAATGTTTCTGGTCATTATCTCATGACAAAAATGGTGATGTTTTTCCAAATACAGGAGGATTTTGGAGAATAGAGAGGGGAGAACTGGTGGGAATAACTAGTACATGTTACAAAATGGTCTTGTAAACATCCTGCTGACTGCCTTTTCTGCCACAAGAACCAACTACGTGTTAAGGCATTTGCATGATCTAAGGGACCTGCTTTGTTCTGAGCAGTTACCGGCCAAAGCAGAATTCATGCAGTGTGTTTCAGGGCTCGCTTATGACGTGCTTTCAGGGAATCTTGGCATGGCTCTTAGATCCCCAGTGCCAAATGTTAAGGGCTGTGGAAACTTCAGTGATAACATACTCTGAGCTTTGGTGAACGTCATTGTTCTGATGGCGTGACTGCTCCAAGTAGCGCTTACAGAGCTGTATCCGAAGACTAATGGAGCAGGAAACACGTCCGCTGCCTTCATTGGGCTTTGGCTATAACTACAAAATTCGAAGGATACCTATGGCTGTTGATGCTTCAGTAGTCGATGTAATTATTCACAGATCCCATCTGCCAACTGTTCAAAAAGGACAAGCTGGACAATCAGAGCTTAAATTTTATTAATGGATGATCAAAATTAGGACAGTTATTAAAGAAGACAGAGGTAGCAGAAAACATGGGGAACTGGATAAGGCATCGGGAGAAGAAAATGACCTTTTTAAAAGGACTCCCTGCCATCTGATTCTACCCTGGAAAACCAAATTCTCTTTTCAATAATAGTACATGCCCTTCTGTGGGTTTGTTTCCTTTTGAGGAAAGGTGTACATCTAAACTGGCAAATACTCAATAATGAATGTTTAGCTGTTGTAGAAGGTGATTGGAAAATCCATCCCCTGTTGTCATTTTGAACAGGCGAAGTGCTTGACAAGGGCTTGCGCGTGCTGTCCCAGGTAAACATCCTTGTGGATTGTAGGAGTTAGTGGGTGCTATTCTAGTAACAGTTAAAAGTGAGTATTAACAGGTCATTCTTGTTTAGACCTCAGCAATGCGTGTTTTGTTTAAATAGGTGCAAATGCCATCCAGATGCTTATAAAAGCCTTTATTGGTAATAACCTGGCCAATCAAAGGGCATGGTTAGGCAGTGATGTCATGGTGATATTTAATATTTTACCGCAGAGCAGTGTGCAAGGTTCTCCGCAGCTACCCACATGTTTTCCACCACGGTTGTCCTGTTTGGCCCCTCTTTGATCTATAAGCTTCTTTTCAGCTTAATGCTGGTAAACGTCCTCTCTTGACAGCACCCTTTGCTCCTGTCCGCCATTATCTGCTGAAGTTCAGAAACCAGAGCATCACTTCAAACAGCAGAGTTAGGGAGTAGCCGGTCAGGAGAGATTCCTGAGGCATGCAGTTCTGGCATAATCATTCAAAGATGTTTGAGCTGGGCTTGGGGAGGGGGTTGGACAGAGGTGTATGTGAACAGAGAGCTGTGGGGGTTGGCCTCTGGTCACTGGTAAATAAGTGAAGGCAGGTGCCAGAGAGTCTAGACACAGTGATTTCAGTCCTGGTCTGTGGTATCTGATACTCAATATGGGACTTGTCTGATTGAACACTACTGCCTCTTCATTGCACATGCTGCAGTCTTTTTACTGCCTTCCTGTTAAATCAGTAAAAGATGACAATGGACATAGTAAAAGCAGAACAAATTTAATTTTAATATTTCCTATTTGGCAGCAATTACTCTTCCTTTTGAAGTGGCACAAGAAGCAATCAAATTAAATGAAGACATAATGGGAAACATGGAGCTTGTACGAAACTATTATTTTAAAATTTGAACGGCTTTAATTGAAACTGGATATATTTTTTCTTTTTATAGAGAAGTAGTTCAGTAATTAACAGTGTAATCCCATCTTGTTAAACATCTAATTTCCACAGATTTTGTATTGTGTAAGTAATGAGAATGTTTCCCTTCAAATTATTTGAAGGGTTTTAAAAATCTGCTTTTAAAGGTTTTGTAACAGAAGAGTTGCAGGGGGTGATTTTTGAATGCTCATGTTCTACTTGTTAAGTGGCAACTTTCTTCTCTGGTTAATTCACTCTTATGTGACTGTCAGGCTTACGGATTTAATAAACTAGGGATTTTATAAGTTCTTTAAACAACCTAGGGAAACCTGATTCTACCTTTTTAAGAAAGGGAGGAAGAAATCAGTAATAGCTTTTAAATTAGTACATGAAAATCCCAGAAAAAGAGATGAATAACTGTGGTGTAAACTAAATATGTTGGGTTTTTGGTGGTTTTTGTTTTTTTTTTTATTTGGGGTCCATTTGGAATGACAGCCTGCTATCTGGTAATAGATAAACATATAGAATTGCTGTAGTAAAATACTTTGGAGTGAAATTCCTGCAATCCTATTGTTCCTTCTTCCCCCCCCCCCCCCCCCCCCCCCCCGGGTTGTTTACCCACTTTCTGTAGTGTTTAATGCATTACAAACTGTCTTTCCACCAGGGGGCAAGCACACAAATATTTAATGATTAGTTGTTGCCGCCTTCTCCCCCCACCCCTTTTTGACACAAACTGAGCTATGTTTTTTGTATCTTACATCCAGCTTATCTTTAAATTCAGTTGTTTCTACTTGCAGTAATCTCAGTCTTGTCATCACGCTGCTTTGCCTTATAATCTTGATGTGTCTTATGAACTGAGCAGGTTTTAGGAGCAAATAGGGTGATGTCCTGCAGCCCCTCAATGAGGAAGCCATGCAACTTGTCTGCCACGGTTAGAAACGGAGAAATAGCAACGGATGTATTTGAGTCATGTATATTCAATATGCTATTTCAAAAAAATGTTCATATTGAACAAAATGAGACTAGGTAGATAGCCTGTGATGTAATGGACAATACAGGCACCAGGTATATAAAGTGATGGCAATCCATAGGTTATTTGCCTAAGGAGTCATCTGGGAATTCACTGACGCTTACTGAACAGTTGGAACAGCATTATAGGCGATTGTCTACTTATGTTAACCCAGGTTGTTCTGTCCCTTTACCAAAAGAATAGGACTAGTAATGAGAAGTCTCTGGTATATGGCAGTGTTCAGCTCTAGCAATGGAAACTGCAAAGATCACATTGTTGCAGATACACCACAGCTAATTTACCTATCAACAGAGTAATCTTAAAGCAAAATAGTAGAATTATTCTGTTTATTCTATTATTCTGTTTACAGAGTCATAGTTTTATTAAACAGCCAGGTATTAATCTGACTTTCTGTGGAACTAAGTTGTTTTTTTCCTGTGTTAAATTAACCTAAACTTTCAAAACAAATTTATCCATTCACAAGTTAAAAAACAGGAAAAATAAAAAATTCAGTGTAGCAATAAAATGTAACTAACCCAAGTTACTTTAAGGTGATGAGTGGCTGCCATTTTTGGCACTTTATAAACATTGTTATCCCCAAATAATGGAACCATACATCTTATGCCCTTGACCTTCATAACTTTACTGTGCCTGTAGAAATGCTGAATATTCATCTAAAAAAAAAAAAAAGCTACTGTAGTTGACATCATAACATTGCTCTTCTAATGCTTTGGAAAGATTAATGACTTAAGTGTGTGTGTGTGTGTTTCTTGGCAGTTAATGAAGATGCTTTTTGAATGTCCTGATGAACGAGTTGACCTGGAACTTATTTCTTTCTGTATTAACCTTGCTGCAAACAAAAGAAATGTACAACTTATTTGTGAAGGTAAGCATACTGAAATTTTACTGTTTTCTTGGAGATCACAATACTCTTTATATATAAATGTGTGTGTGTGTGTATATATATACACTTAACTCAAATACACATAATTTATATATATTTATACATTTATATATGTATATGTATTTTAAAAAAATAAAATGTACATGTTTGGGTAATGTTTGCAAGCAAATGGTCATATCCTCCCCAAAATTGGTCTTGGTGGCAGGAGTGACATTGAGTAGCCACATATGCCCACGTCTCATATATGCATGTAGTTCTGTAAAACACTCTGATGACATTACTCTGGGAAATTATGGCTGTATGGAGAGATCAAGATTTTGTTCCACCTGGTGCCTAAAATCCATCTTCAGCTAATTGGTGTTTTACTTGTCAGTACCAAATTAATAGCACAGTAATGTCATTCAGTTGCATCTTTCCATTAATTTTTTTTAAATTGAGCATCTTTTGGGTTCTAGTAGTTTGTTACGTGGTATAGATGGGTTCTGGATTTCATTCAGTAGCTCTCTAGATTGATTTGCAAGTTTCACTATTTTCATACTAGCAGTTTTAAGTGGAACATTATTATTCGGTAGCTCTAACTTTCACTTGTGCTCAAAATTTTCACTATGAACTACTGTAATAAATTGCTAGACTTTAAAAAGGACAATTATAATCAATGGATTCTATGGCCAGCAATTCCACTTTAAAATTGTCTGCATAGCTCTGTAGAAGGGGGAGCAGGGAGATCCAATTTTATATTAAAAGTAGAGATTAAATTCAAGCTAGTAGCACTTATTAGATAGGCAAGGTGAATCTTTTGGAAACATAATGGTAACAGTGGACTTGCCCTGTGCAATCAAGTACTTCAAATCTGTGTATGTCTGTTATGTGTATTCCCATGTAATGGTCTACATGACTGGTAAATAATCTTGTAAAATCATAACAATGTATTTATTCCATGGAGTGGGGAGAGAAGTCTATGAGCTAGTACCACCAGCTGTGCTGCATCTCCACATCTCTTATCATCAGATAAGAGATGTGGAGATGATAAGATAATGGTTCGGATCTAGAACCTTTCTTGGTCTGAATAAATAACTAAGCACACCTGAAGCATTTAATTATTTATCTGACTTTAAGTGTCCCACCAGTACCTATGGCCATAATAGTTGTTTTAGAGAAGCTATAGAATTTATACAGAGCAGGTCTTGTCTTTTCAACTTAAACTTAGAAAAAGAAATAGTTCCTGTCTAGATTCTTCATGTCTTCCTTTTAAACTTTTAAAAGTTAAAGGTGTGGGGTTTTGTGTGTGGTGGTGGTTTTTTTGATCGGCCAGTACTTTCCTAATTTTTTTATTTGGAGGATTTTCAAAGTGTTTGTTTCTTTTCAGGGAACGGTTTGAAAATGTTAATGAAGCGGGCTTTGAAATTTAAGGACCCGTTGTTAATGAAGATGATAAGGAATATTTCACAGCATGATGGGCCAACTAAAAGCCTGTTTATTGTAAGTACTATCTATTACCTAATGTGGTCTCTGAGTCTTTCTACTGGAAAAGACTGACTTTGAAGAGCTGCTGTGTTTTGTCTTTACAGGGTGTCCAGTTTAAGTTTTCTTGGCTGTCATGGGTTGATTTATGTTTTGTTTTATAAGGCTGTCTCAGTTGGTAGATCACGGTTTAGATCCCTCACTACAGGGAAAACAGGTTTTAAGCTGTATCCAGTAAGTTCCTGTTCCAAAACAAACAAATGAAAACAAGCAAACAAAAAAACCAACTGCTGGGGTGCACATCATAACAATTAACAGTTATCCTAAATGTCTGTTTTTAGCGCTAGAGGGCAAAATAAAGTGTTTTTTTTTTCACTGTGCCAAGTCGTTTGTATAAGTAGATGTTCTAAAATTTTGAATACTTAATATTCAGTTAACCATGTAAAGCTGCCCTTTCAAAAGAAGGGGGGGAAACACGACATCCTAATTGTGGAAATTTTAAACGTACTGTTAAAATGAAGATTCAATATTAGATTGTCTTTAAAGCAGTATGGAATTAGTAAGTAGAATCCATGACTCCCCTGTTAAAGTCCCCTGAAAATCTTGTTGTTGTCAAAATCTTTAGGAGGAGGACACCATTACTGTGACTAATGCAGTATGGCGTTCACCATCTTCTTTCCCTTATTTTCTAACAGCTTTCTCAAACTGTGTGTGTAGTAGCTACTTTTGGAACATCTGAACAAATGATCCACATCTCTTGAAAGTGAAAGGATGGAGAGGAAGAATGCTGAAATGTTTTCCTGGATCATTCTTCAACTGAAATTGAAACTGCCTTATTAGCCCTCATTTCAGGAGAAAAGCCTCCTTAGTGTTATTTTGAGAACAGTTTTGATTTGACCAAGTTGTGAGTACTTCAGAACTCCAGATTATTCACCTGTAATGTTTGTTGCTGTATTTTCTTTAGGATTATGTTGGTGATTTAGCAGCTCAAATATCAAATGACGAAGAAGAGGAATTTGTGATTGAATGCCTGGGAACACTTGCAAATTTGACCTTACCAGATCTGGACTGGGAACTTGTGCTGAAAGAGTACAAACTGGTTCCATACCTCAAGGATAAACTAAAACCAGGTCTGTACAAAGTTTGGTTAGTCTTTCAGAGTAGAGTCTCTCAAAGAATACTTAGAGTGCTCTTTCAGAGTAGAGTCTGTTTACCTTTATAACTTGTGATTGTTTGGGGAAACATAACACTGAAGAACAGAATCATATCTACAGGTAAATATACAGCTGCCACAAGATTAAGAATTTCGAAGAGGTAATACTTTCTGCCTTCTGACTTACCAGGTTCTGCAGAAGATGACCTCGTTTTAGAAGTGGTGATAATGATTGGAACAGTTTCTATGGATGACTCTTGCGCTGCTCTGCTGGCTAAATCTGGAATCATTCCTGCGCTCATTGAGCTTCTAAATGGTAATATTGCCATGTTTGACTTTAGGTCTTGTTTATCAGAGAAGTTTAGTTGACATAGCTATTCTGTAACTGAATGCACCATTCATTTTCTCTTGCAAGGCACGGGTAGCTGTTTTGTATATGAAAGTAGGAGGAATTACTCTGATAGAGAGATACTGACTAGTGGTCTAATAGATTTGATTTTTCCCACACCTCCACAACTCTGGCTGCAATCTGTGGTCTTTCTTCTTGACTGGAGCAGGGAAGAAAACACTCATTTTGTGTTGTCGGGAGATGAAATCTCACGCATATCACTGAACTGTCTAGCTGACATGTAAGAGCTGGGCTTTCTGTAAGCATCAAGAGCTTCTAGTTGTAAGATCTGAAATTGCTTTTTTTTTTCCTTTCAGCTCAGCAGGAAGATGATGAGTTTGTCTGCCAGATCATCTATGTATTTTATCAGATGGTCTTCCACCAAGCCACCAGAGATGTCATTATCAAGGAAACTCGTATCTTTTTAAAGATTAAACATTGAGAATTACAGTACTTAATTTGCCATCACTGATGTTTGGCCTATATTTCTCTTGCATAAACCTTCTGATCTCAGAGGTTTCTTTGTAAATGGTTTATTTCAGCTGAAGAAAAAATCCAAGCGGCATAGGCATGTAGAGGGACTGCAAGATTAATAGCAGAGATTAAAAGTTAGTTTGCTTTGAAAAAGCGAGAGGGGTAGGAGGGGGATCGCTGGACCAGATGACCTATTAGTTACTATCCAGTCTGAATTATTGTATGAATTTGTTTTAAAATCATAGTCAAAATCATAGTCCATAGAAAAACTTACACAGAGCATAGACAAACTTCTTGCACTGCACCATTATACGTGTATGTTGCGTAGTCTGAAGTTATGTGAATTAAAATTCTTTAATAGCATTCTTTCTTACATCAGTCTAGACAACATAAATAATGCCTGCTCTGTATTTTTTGTCCACCTAATTGTTCTTTGAATTTTACGTTTGGCATAAGTCTCCCAACTCTTTCCACTATGGAGACTTTGATTTCTGTTCCTGGCTTTCCTCTTTCTCCTTTTTTCACCTGTCTGTTGATGACTGAATCTGTTCTTCAGTATCCTCATGTCATGGATCTATTCAATTTTTTTTGTATGGCACTTATAAGTCTTATTCAGTCTTTACCACTTATTCTTTCAATCACTGCTGATGTTGAGCTTATTCAGATGATCCAAAAACTGTGAAAAGAGACACTAGCTGTCTTTGTGGGCCTTAACTGAATGTTAAATTTCATTGAAACATAAAGAATAGGTTGAATAGGGCCCTTGTAGGGATAGCAGATTAGTGATTACTTTGCTAACAGTACAAGGACTACTTGTTAATGTCCTTTTTCCATTGAGCTCTGTGGAATATCTGAGAAACCATTTGGGATGTTGTTCTTTGTATCCTATTTGGACTCCTAGGTGGCTAGCTTTAAAAAAAAAAAAAAAAAAATTTGCATCTCTTTTTATATCTATAATGATAAAGCACCAACATTTGAACAACACTTTTCTCTTTCAAATTGAACACGGCTAGTATTAGTGCTATCATTTGCCCAGTAGATTATCTTCAGTATTTTTGAGACACATACATTGGAAACCTTTTTTTAAAACAAGAAAACTCTCTGAATGTTACAAAAGTAACAGTCTCAAAAGATTAAACCATTCCACAGAATCTATGCCTTTTGGACTAACACATTAGGTGCACAGATTTCCTGTAACAGATCAGAACGTATTTTCTTTGTAAAGGGTATGTTATTTTCCTTCAGCAATTTTGAAGAATATTTGGGTATCTTAATGTGATTTTAAAAAAAAAAAAAAAGTGGTTGGGGGAAGGCTGCTGAACTTCACATGTGTTGGAAAATTCCTAACTACATTTCTTAATGAAATTTGCAGTTGGAAGATCCCCGGGCTGTGAAAAAAAAAAAAGCTTTTATCCTTAACAGTTTCTTTCCAGAGGCTCCAGCATATCTTATAGACCTGATGCATGATAAAAATGCTGAGATTCGCAAAGTTTGTGACAACACTCTGGATATTATAGCGGTAGGTCTGATTTTTTTTATCATCTGTCCTTCAAAAACCTCTCTACATGAGATAATTCTGAAATAACTAAGTACCAATAACTTGCAGATTGAGGATATTTTTCATGTGCAACTTTCTAATCACATAGGTAAAGGGTGAATTTTCATGGGACAATGACAATCATTAATCTAGGCTGTGTACCAAACTTCCAAAAACTGCATATATACTTTGAAAATTCATACCAGTTAGCTTTATGCTATGGACACTTTCAAAGAGTGCTTTTATACTTAAACAAATTAATCACATTGCATAAGTATGTTAAACTTTCATTATTTCTTAATTCTCCAGACAAATGGCTCTCATTACCCAGCAGCTTTTATTCAGCTTTTCTACATTGCCTGATGCCAATATTTGTTTCAGAAAGAAAATGTGGGCGGCAATCCTAAAGCTGGCTGTTTTCTGCTAGCAAAACAGTCAGTGTAATATTGAACTTTTTAATATTGTCTTCAACTCTTGGATAGGTTTCCTTTAGCTACATGACTTAGTTTGTCCAACTAATCATTGATCACGATAAACTGTTGGAACAGTTGTTTGGTACTAAACTGCTAATTTGGAAAAAAGAAAGAATACTGAATTATGAAGTACTATTGCTTTATCAGCTCTCATAGCATTTATAGCATGTATAATCTGCTTCTGGGGATCCTTGACTCTAGAAGCATTAATATTTTCTGTGGTGTTCTTCAACGAAGTAAAGACATTGTGAAACTGATTCCACTTAAAAGTTGCATTTCATTGTTAAAATTCCTCCTGGCCTGTTTATTTGGATTGACTTCTATTGACAAAAAGAAATTTCAGCATTTTGTAGTGTCTTAGGATTGTACAGACTGTATATCCTTTTGGATGTAGAGTAGCTGTCATGAAATTAAATCTTATAGCCAAAGAGAACTTAATTATGAGTCAAGAGCAGTATCTTTGACTACCTTAATGCTTTTCCTATCATCTACTTAGTTTCTTCTTTAGTTGAATTATGCATATTGCAGTTTGTTCTCTGAAAGAGACCTAACTTATGTAAGACCTAACTTACGTTGCACAATAGTATAGTCTATTTTGTCTTTTTCTGTTACACTCATTAGTAATGCCATCTAACTTAATATTAATCTAAAAAAAGAAGTAAAATGACATAACATTTTCTGTATTGGAATTCTTTTTATCTGGCTGGTTTTGCTTCATGGAAGTATGGACTGAAAATTGTGCTCCATAACAAGAGTTGCCATTGACATTCATTAAGGGCAAGATTTCAACTATGCTGAATTTGCACTTAGTACTTATTTATCATGGGCATTATATTCAGCTTACCAAGATCAGTTATTTCCAGGGACATCTCCAGTGGAAACAGTAGAAAGGCTTCTATCTTCTGGGAGAAGCCGGGCGATCTGAGTCCTTCCAATGCTTGTTTTATCTTGGGGCCAGTGCAATTTCCAAGTGTCTCAGGCGTTGATTTGTTCATATGGGGAACTTTACCACGTGATACATAGTAATATCTGTAGTTTTCAGTAGTTACTGAAAAATTATGTTGGTAATATTATTAAGCAACATTTATTTTTATAAAATCTAGAAGAATAAATACATTAAGACATAGCTTCATATTCAACATTAACATCTGAGTAAAATGTACTTAGCTTTTTTTCCTTCCTAAGAAGAGGTAATCTTTATGCTAGCTGTGAATAAATGAGGAGTGCTATAGTAATGGATGGGAAAGGCTTCTCAACTTGCAAGAAGCATTGGACAGGACTTCTAGGGCCTTGAGGAAGAATAAAGGGAGGAAATGATGTGGTACTGCTGTTATTGGGAGTAGGGGGGAAGATATCAAGCACATACTGAGAGTAGTTTGTGTGGTGGTAAATTATTTTTTTCTTTGGTTATGGAGCAGTGCCACACTTAGAATGGTGTTCACTGGTAAGTTGCAGTTCCCTTTCTGAGAAGGTCTTTTTAGCTTTATTACCTAGCTGTTGGGTTATAAGTTGTATAAACCGTAACTAACACCATGCCCCTGTGGGAGGTGGGAAGCACAATATGCCCTCTTTTCTGGAAGACAGAGAGAACCACTAATTGATTGCTTTCTCAGCAATGTTGTAAGCTGGTTGCACATTGTCTCCCAGTACCAAAAATCACAGGCAAAAAAGGCAACATGTTCTAGGTGGTGATGGAAGAAAACATGAAACAGTAAGTTATCAGAACCTCAGATCTTGACTGGTGTTTTGCCATTCAGCTCAGAGGATACGGTAAAGCAGCCTCTAAACACTGAGGTGTTTGGTTTTGTGGCGATTTTACACAACCAGTGCCTTCTGAGACAGTCTCTAAGATTGGTGAAACTTTTTATCTGTGCTAAATTCGCAACAAGAAAAACTTAAGTTTTCAGTCTTGTTGTTCCATACATGCTGACAGGATTAGTTCCTCTGATGATGGAAATCAGAAACTAGATGTTGGAAAAAAGAGATTTGAAAGTAATTTTTTCTCAGGGAGACAAATGCTTCTTTCACTCATCAATAAGCCCTATAAAGTGTGATTGAAATAACACTGAAGAAAATCAGATGCCTTATAAGCCTTAGGGGAGATATGCTTTCTGTAGTAAAGTAATTGTCACAGAAATTGTGGAAATGTTACACTAGTGATGATTTGTTTAATATAGCTTGGCTGGACTCTGCCATTGATGAACTGAAACAGATGTGCTGTTTTAGCATAGTATGTACTGGGGAGTCTCGGATTTGCACTGGTAGATGCAAGATATCCCTTTTCTCGAAAAGAAAGCCTGCGTTGATAACTTAGGAATGCTTCAGTCTCGTGTCATGTGCCAAGTCTTGACACCAAGCAGCTAGTTTAGTGTACTTGTACACCTAAAGCGGGAGAGGTCGCATGGCTCAGCTGAAAGCGTGGAGTCAACAGCTGGTGTAAGAGTCTCAAGCAAATGAAGTTCCCTTTTCCTCTGACTCAGAAGCCTGGATACCTGCAACTCAAAGCTTGTGGAAATAAATATCAGCTTACTCAAGGTGGTTTTACTCTGTTCACCTCAGACAATATTATCAAGAGCTGAGGGGGTTATTTATCTCTCAGGTTGCTCATCCTTTTTCTGTTCCTACCTCAGTCTTACAGCAGTTAAATGATTTTCCTCATTTATTCAAAGGATATTTAATTAACCATAACCAGATCCTTGGACTGTGTAGTCTGAGACTTTCCCCTCCCCCATTTCCCCCCATTTTCTTATGCAGTGTTTTTACAGCTTTGAATCCAGGCCTGCTGTACCATCTTGTTTCCCTTATGATCAAGAGTGGATTATTATGCTTCCTGCAGAAGCAAAACGTCTTCTAGATAGCTACAGCATTGTCCATGTGATTTAGGAAGAACCTCATGTCTAAGGTGTTTTTCCAGCTCTTGCTTTTGCCCCAAGTATTTGTAATGAATGCCAAACAACGTTTGCCTTATATGGAAAGCTGTGTTAATGAATGGCTTGCATCTTTCCCTGTTAGCTGAGTGCCCTGACACAAATCCTCATTGTTGGGAATGCTGGAATTTCACATAAGAAGCAGGAATGTGCTGTGAATCCTCAGTGCTCTGGGATTTGGGGCCAGCTGTGGAAGATGTTGGCCAGCTCTCTTAGAATCAAGGAAGAGCAGACCACAAGGATTTGGTGGGGACTTTATTTGAATAGGCAGCATACTCTGAAAAATAGATAACCTTTGACTCCAGCTTGGTGTCCTCTTTCCATGAAGAGTGCTGTAGTCACTCCAGGAAAAAAGGTTCTCCATTCACTTGTCAAGACTCCCCCTTTCTGTGCTGTCTTTTGTTCCCCTGTTATCCTCTAACAATCGTGAATACAGAGAGGTGGGCAGAAGAGCAGCTAGGGTGTGGGGCTGCACGCTGAACTGTTGACATGTGTTTTTACTGATCAACTTCTGCATTGTTAAATTTGCAATCAGTCTGCTTTGGTGCTGGTAGCTTTTTGTGGCAAAGAGCATGCACCCAGCAGGAAAGGCTCTACGTAGACTAGAAGAATAACCACACTGCAGGCAGCATTAGATAGGGCAGGCGTCCTGATTGTTTTTGTCTTCACATAAACCTATCTTGGACAGATTTTCTTCTAGCATTGGTGCTTGCTCTTTGGAGTTGTGAGACTAGGAAGGTGAGCCAAACCACTGATCTCTGTTACTTTCGTAACAGCTTGCCAATGAGATACCGTATATTCCTCCAAAGAAAAAAAGAAGTTTCTCTCTTTAGCTATTGGCAATATAGGAACCCTGTGGATGGTGTGCATTTTATGTAGGCACCTAAATGTAGGGGGCATGAATGTTTACTCTTTTCTCTGCCTTACCATTAGTTTCATATCACAGGTTTCTATTAGCTTCCCATCAGAGTATATTTAGTGATGAACCTGATTGTGAAGAAGTGACTGTGGGTTGCACAGGTGTAAGTGGTAGAAGGATTTTTTTGGCCTGTGAATGAATTGCCCCCTGGTGGTACGTAGCCTAAGGTAGGTGTCATAGACACCTGCAGAAGGTGATCCATAACATCTGTTTCTCTCCTTGGTTTATAGAGGCACATAGTTTAAATGACATGCCTAACTTTTGGATAGCTAGACAAGATAAATCTTTTCTTTCTTAATAAATGGTTAATCTTTCATGTAAACTGTGTGTTTTAGGAATGGTTAAATAATGAAGAATGTAACATATCACCAACTACAGCCTTGAACATAATGAGCATTCTACTTACTGTATTGCAGTTCTAGTTTAGTATGAGGAATCACATCAAATGAACCCTATTACAGACCCAATTAAAGGGCAACCACATTAAAGTGAAAAGGAAAATCTGTTTTTCATCAGCTGTGAGAGAACACAAAGCAGATCTGTGTAGCTCTATGTTATCCTATAGTGTGTTAATCAGATACAAGGTGTGACGGAAGCCAGTGACAAAGGGGACCCCTGATAGGGAACAGACACGCTCTGATAATAGGCCAGTTAACGCTTCATAATATTTCAATGGTTCAGTAGTAAACAAAGTTGGAAGTAGAACTTCAAAAAGGATGGCACATTCCTCGTAGAGTTGAACCATACATCTTCTATGACACTTTTGGATTTATGGAAACCGAATGTTAAAACCAGTGATGTCAGGGAGCTCCAAAGAGAATAAAATCAACCTTCAGGATTCCTCCTTTTATGTTTCTGAACATGCAATATTTGGGGGGGAGGGCAGGGGGTTGGAGAATAGGCACATTCTGTCCACCTTCTCGTTCCCCCACCCGCTTCTTTTCTGGTAGCCTAACATTTAAGAGGACTGGAGGGCACAAAGCTATGTTTGTATCTCCGTGATGTTTAGTTTTCTGGTTTCATTTTTGCAGGAATTCCTTACTAAAGAAGGTGTGCTTCATGTGTTTAAAAAACAAAACCCAACAAAAACCAAAACAACCACACAAAATTTAAAAAAAAAGTTTTTAATAGCTCAAAATGTAATTACTGGAAGACTTGCTGTGTTTTAGGGAATTGTTTTGCTCTAAACTTCTTTAATTTGGTTTCTCTGTGCCTTTTGGCTGTAGTCCTGCATTTAAAGCTCTTCTTCCATTCTGATGTTATTCCATTAATCATTTACCCCGTGGTGTTTCTGCACATTTCTGTGGAAAATCTACAGGCATATTCCTGATCTAGCAGTACTTAAATGAACTTTTTTGTGCTGAGGTTATGTAAATCGTTCTAGATTATTGCAAATCATCCTTTTCTAGGATCGCTGCCAGAATGAAACTCTTGACAAAATTGATCATTGATCTCATTCTGGTGCAGTCACTTCTTTGTTCTTGTTGCTCATTCATAGTGAAATTCAAGGTAAACAAGGTAATGTAAAAGGGATTTGGCTTTCCCACAGATCAGTCTAATTCGCTGTTTGTTAAATTTGTTTATTTTCCCCCACTTCTTGCAATCATGATTTCTGGGAATAGTTTTCTTAAGACTGCAGTATGATTTCTGGCAGTTACAAGGTGTTTCTCTAAAGCTTGTAAGTAATTCACAACTGCTGGAGGCTGACATAATAGATAGCCCACAGTTTAGCTCTGGCAGATGCAGCAAAGGAGATGTTTCCAAGATGCTGGTCAGATGTCATCATTGAAAGTCATGCCCTTTCATTTTTTTTATGGGTCATTTTATAAATCTCAGTGATGAGCTTGCTTTTTCCAGGGAAACTCTTGTTTTGCACTGTTATTTCTAGCCTTTCCTTTTAATCGAGAGTAGAAGTGGGGGAAAAGATCAAGAGGCAGAAATAGCACGAGATGTTCTTTTTCCAAACAGTACGAGGCATAGGTGTGTGTTTGTTGTTTTTTGGTGTTTTGGGGGTTTTGTTTTGTTTTTTCTTTCTCCCTCCCTAAGGTTGCTGCATTACTGTATGGCTGACAGAAACCTGGAATTTTGCTTGAGGACACTAGGCACTGAGAATATCTATGGATCCCACAGGTGATACCTCCTCAGTGTATGGAAGTTATGCAGGAGACCAGGTTTTGAACAGGACCGCTTGTGTGCCAGGATGGTGCGGAGGGGAATTAAAAAGGTCTAGTAATTAGTGTTGATCAGAGGTGGAATTGGAGAAATTTAGAATAATGCCACAGACTAATCAGAGCCTCAAATCTGTAGGTACTTGCATGGAAGTCCCGTCAAAAGGGAGTTTACATTCTACTTTAAGCCAAGAGAAAAAAACTGGCCATTTCTCCAAGTAAAACAAAGCTTAAAAACCCACTGCCATAGAATAAGGGTTTGTGGTTGCACAATGCGACATGATTCCCCATGAAATCTTGGATGCTCTAGATACTCGTTAGCAATGTCAGAGAAGCCTCTGCCAGAATGACAGGGCCAGCTGGTTTTTGTGTTACCGACCAGTCAGAAGGGTGGAAAAGGCACAGGGTAGAGAGTGTTACCTATGTCAGGTTAATAGCAGTGAAGACAACATAGGCTGAATATCAGTTTAAAAGCTCAAGTTCAGTCTATAGGGGTTTCGGAAGTTTAACCTGAGCTACTAAGCCAACTTATTCTGTCTTCACTGCTATTTTTTGACTTCTGGTTATAGACAGATCTACTTTTGCATGTCTAGCTGGAGCAGTTTAAGAAATTACCACTTCTGCAGCCAAGGCATTGTTACTAATTGTGTGAATACTCTTCATCCCCTTCAGGGCTAAGTAAAACAGATTTTAAAAACCTTAAACTACTCCAGCTAGATCTCTGAGGAAAGTCTGTCTACATCATGTGTTATCCAATGTGAGAGTTAAGAAATGATTTTCAATTTTCTCTCCTTTGTAGTTAGGTTAGAAGACAGTGAAGTGGGACCTGTTTCACAAGGATATTTCTTCCCACAAGTAGAAACACTTTGCTTATGAATGTTATTCTTGTTCAAAATCCTTTGATTAAAAAAGTACTAACCATGGTGCATTATTTGTGAATCTTCCCAAATTGATAACATCTGCAGATTTCATATGTTGATGAGTTTCCTATAGTTAGCTGTGCCCTATCCTTCCAGTATTATTGAGTAATATTGAGAAACTGAGTATTATCCGCAGGTCTGTATTCCCTCAGTGGTAATCATCAGCCCACGTAGTCTGATCTGTGTAGAAGAGCCTTCTAAACAGCTGATTGCAGTGACTGTAGGCTATGTCACTTCCTTCTGATGCTCCTTTATATTGAATATCCCATCACTTGAGTGCAATTAGGCTGTAATCCAGATTGAAATTTCATGCCTACATTTTATTTCCATAGTGGCTGGAACCTATATCCTGTTTTCCTCAGCTTTCTGGAGAAGTGACTCTCAGATTTTAGTTTTGTATCTTAGATTCCCATGTCCTCTTTATTACAAATGTCGTGTACCATTTTTGTGGTTATTCAATATTAAACATAGAAAGCTATTACAAAATTTGAGAAGAAGTTGAAAATTAAATCCTGTCTTATTGGAGCTCGTGAAACAAAATACAGATTTATTGGTTTTATCACAACCTTTTTTGTTGTATTTTCTAGTAACTAGTTGTCCTAGTGAATGCTCATCTAATGAGGGTGTACAGGGTATTTGGCTAGTGTTAGTAATTAATTACTGAACTCCCCCTGAAAATTGGCAGTAATTGGCTCTTCTTAATAAACCAGATGAGGAGACTGTGATGATGGAACTTCCCTGCTCAAAGCAGGAATTTTTTCTGGATGGTGTAAAGTTACAAACCATGAAGGGAAGATTGTACTGCTGCATGTACAAAACCAGAATAATGCCTGGCACTTGCAAAATCGTTCCCTTGTTTGCTCAAAGTACTCTACAAACTGAATAGAGGATTTAAGTCACTGAGCCTTGAAACTTACATCTTTCACTGACATTAAATTCCTCTGCCATTTCCTGTTAAACCAAACAGCTTTGTCTATACCTCATCCTAAAATATTGTGTGGTGATTTTTAACAGGAATATGATGAGGAATGGGCTAAAAAAATCCAGAGCGAGAAATTTCGATGGCACAACTCTCAGTGGCTGGAGATGGTGGAGAGTCGGCAGATGGATGACAGTGAGCAGTATCTGTATGGTGATGATCGCATTGAGCCCTACATCCATGAAGGGGATATTCTGGAAAGACCTGACCTCTACTACAATGCAGGTAAGGCAGCATATATTAGTATTCAGGACTGGGATTGCTACCTCTGCGTTTGGAACGGGAGCTTGACTTGGGGCTGTAGAGAGAATCTGCTGACTCAAACCAGTGGGACGGTCACCCTTCTGTGTCACTGGGAGCAGCACTGATGCATGCTAGCCAGGGATGGCTTGACCTTGTTAGGATGTTAGTGATGGATTGAGTACTGATGATCTTATGAAGTGTTACAGGTCTTCAGAAATATGAGTAGACTATCTCAGTGAGCTAATGGACCATGATGACTGATTTGAATAAAGGCGGGCCAGCCTTGTTTTTACACCTATTTCTTATGTCCATAGCTTGTTTGCTTTGCAAACACAAACCTTTTCTCACCCCTGTTAAAATTCACAGCTATGGGATTTGATGCTGAATTTTGTTCTGCCTCGTGTTAGTTCTGTAATGGAATTTTTATTGCAGATCTTAATGAAAGACTTCAGTTGAGCCACATCAAACTTGTAGGTTCCTTAGCAGAGGCAATTGTTCCATGACTTTCAGCTAATCTGTTTGTATGTTTTTTGCTGTCGTATATCTAGGGAAGTGTGTGAATCTCTTCGGTAAATACTGTATGAGAGAGTTTTATTACTTGACAATTTGAACAAGTTAGTTAAAAAAACCCCAGAATTATTCTTAAGAAGAGTCATGTTCTTATTTGAGATTAACCCTAATACATATTCTAAAGAAAAAAGACAGTTCTCATTTTGCTTAATCCTATTAGTAGTGCATAATGGCACAGTTCTGGGGGATCTCAAGTGGAATCTGCTCTGTCTCTCTCCTTCCGTAAAGATTTTGTAGGTACTAAGAAAATAGAAGTTGCCGTACTGGATTAAGACACTCATGTATCTCGTCCAACATTGCCAGCTGTTTCAGAGGAAGGTTCAAAAAACTCTGCAGGAGACAATCATGAAATAATTTGCCCACTGGATATATGTCTTCATAACTTTTCATAACTAGGAGTTGGCTTATGCTTTCAAACTTGTGGTTTTATATCCTTTTCAAACTTCTGGATGACTGTGTGCGCATGAATTTTTTTTTTAATTGCTGGGTTTGAGTCTGTGGTTTTTTATTTTCCACATAAGTGTCCAGTCCTTTGCTATGAAGCATGAGTCACAAAACTCTATAACTGTGGATGAATTTGCAGGAATAGTAATAAGAAAAACAAAACCACTAAACCCATAAGCTTTACTTGTAGTTGCTGTGAGAAAATAGTTGTGCAAGATCTCAGTAGCATTTCAAAAATTATTCTCAAAGGATGTCAGAACTTAAGGATTCTTTTTCTTCTACTTTTGATGACATATGTCAGCCATAGCAACTTGCCTTTTTAGTGGTATGTTTTTCCCTTTTGAATCCTGCAGCTTTATCTTGCTCAACCAGACCTACAAGGTTAGCAGTGTGAGCCGTGTTGTATGGTACCGGGGTCTTTTATTACAGCAAGTCTTCTTTGGGCTTCCTAAGTTAAAGATGTGCCAGCATGCCTGGCATGTAGTCTCCCCTTTATAGGTCTTAATAATAACCTTTCCTTATTTCATAGAGCCATTTCTTTTCCCCATAATGTGAGCTAGAGATGGAGTGGCACCAGTAACACCGAATTTCCTGGCTTTTAATCATTTATGTTACAGGCTTTGTTATTTGAACAAAGATTTTTGTGTTGGAATTGATATTTGACCGGGAAGGAGAGGCAGATTTCCAATGATATGTTCTGCAGATGTTTGAAAAGTGCTTTTGTTTTTAAAGGTATAAGAGTAGGTGATTATATTCAAAATACAGATTCACTTCTCAGGTTCCTTCTGACAAGTGCTAGTAATGGTGTGCTTCTGAAGTCTGCTAGATTTATACTTTTGAGATGTGGCCAGAGGGGACATAATATTGGCTACGGATTATTGTACCAATTGGAGTAGCCATTTGTGTTTCTGAAGGACAGAGCATTACCTAGTCAAAAAATAACAAAATTACAAAGCTTTGTGCAGTCAGAAATTAAATGCTTGTATTTCAATTTGATAATTTTAGAAATGACCTGCACTGATGGCTGACACTCAGTACAAGTTCCCCCTCAGCCGTAATAGTTCTTGAGTTCACTGATGGCAAGATGAGTTCCTTATTGAGATGATCCATCAACATCTCTCTTGCATGGTAATTTAAACCTACGTGAAAAACTTGATAGAATCTCTGAAGTTACCTTCATGAGCTCGGTGTCTCTCTTGCTCTGAAAGTATGTAACCCTAATTTATGTTGAAATGTACATAACAACAGATGTCCTTTAACTGTGTAATCATATTATATGCAGCTGATGCTATCCATGTGCTTTCATTTTCCTATAAATTCATGCGAGCTGTAACTCTGAGCGTTATGGTTTGAATGTTAGCACTCTTGATTGAAGACACTTTAAGTAGTGGTAGCTCTAGCTTCAGAGTTAAAATGTAGTGCTTGCTTTATTAATATAAGGATAGATGCTATTTTTAAATCTCTCTGCTTTCAAATAAGTTTTAACCAAACCTGACTGTTTAAAATACATAGTCACTTAAATTGATCGGTTTTGATCTGAAGCGCTGCAGGTATAAAATGCTCATGTTCCCCTCACTTCTTTTCTGTGAAAAATACAGAATAAGTGGTGAGATGGGAAAACTTGGCACAAGTGTTAATAATAGCCATTTCAACTTTCCTTCCTTTTCTTTGGTTATTTTACCTCCATGTGATATCACAGAGCACTCATGTCTTGCTGAAAATGCTGAAAGACAGCAATATCGATCTGTGCCAGATTACTTGCTTGTCAAGTAATACTCTTTCACATACTGTATACACATGTATACAATTAGAATATAGCCATGTACAGCTATCTTATGCTGCTAAAGTGTAGTCTGATCATGGCTAGCATTTTTCATTTACAATCTGTTGTGTTGTATTCAGTCACTTTCCCATGAGGCATTATCTTCTAAATGAATCTCTATAGCACCTCATCAAATGTCTGTTAGAAATCTAGATGTGTCAATTCTATTCCTTTTATCATTTGTCACTATATTATCTTCAAAAAACATCAGGTAAATTCATAAAGCACAGGGAGATTTGTTTGAATGCCTGAGTCGTCATCTCTAAGCCCTTGTGTCTGTAAGTAACTTTCCACTGCTTCCTGCACAGGCAGTTTTAGTAGTTTTGAAACCACAGAGGTTAAGTTAAGTGGCCTGAGACTCCCTGGATCTTATCTCTCTTTCTTTAAAGTGGAATGGCATTTGTAACTTCCTAGTCATTAGTAATCTCTCTCTCCTCTGTTAAACTATTAAAGTATCAGTCTGAATGTACCTGTTTCTGCCCTGTTTTTATTGGGATGCTTTCTGCACTGCAAGTCCAAGATTATTTTCGTACAGTAATGGAGACAAACTGATGTAGGGTCTGTTTTAATGAAATAGCTTGTTTTATCTGATTAGAGCCTAATACTAATTACCAAGTAAGATCTGTGCCCTTAATATTAACAAGAAATGTGTTTTGTGAATGGGAACAGGAAAGAGTTAAGCTGGGCTCTCATTCAGCTGGGGTCAGTTCACTGACTTTACTTCAAAGACACTCTGGATTTACACTGATGTAACAGAGGGAAAATGTTAGCCCCTGATTTTCTTCTCTTCCTTATAAAGCAAGCAGAGACTGTGAAGCCTTTAAGGAATACTACTGGCTTTACAAATGCCTGCATCTTCATATGCCAGAGTTTTAATATAAAGGAAGCAAAAGAAAACTGTAAGCTGTGTTCTTGAGAGGATATCATGTAAAAAGACCACCCTTTCAGGATATAGCTAGAAGACATTAAAATATGGGGGAGATGAAAGAAATAGGTTTGAGGTGGCTTACCTGTTTTTCTTAACCAGTTTTAAGAGATACAGTGGTGAAGGGTAGAGTCTGGCCAATTAAAACCTTTGCTGCTTTTCTACTTTTATGCTGCTGGCCCAGATTAATGTTTGACCCTTCTCATTACTTTTTCTCTGGGCTCACTTTCATGGCAGGGCAGACAAGATGGGTCTTGATACAACCTTTACAGGCCTGAGGAGGAAGGGGTAAAAGAATATTTCTTAGGTACAGCTTTTTTCAGGGTAGTAGGCTGAGCTACTTGGAGTCCCAGTAAGGCTTTTTGTAATTGAAGTTGCTGTTTTTCAGTATTATTGTTGCTTGACATTCCTCCCAACTGCAAGTTGCTAATGAATTCCTGAGACAAACCAGCACAGGTTGTGTAGCCCACTTGCCCTGAAGCCATGCTCCTTCGTACAGTCACTGTGTCTGTCTTGTTTTTATAGATGGCCTAATAGCCCCCGATGGAGCGGTGAGCCCGGATTTCTTCAGCGATTACCATCTTCAGAATGGAGACCTCGTTGGGCAGCATCCCTTCTCTAGCAGGTAAATTGCTGTTTGTAAAGAATGAACATAATCCAATAACGGCTATTCAAGTTTCTTTATAGAGCTTCGTTGGTGGTGGTCAATAGTTTTTGCCCTCATAGCAGTGGGAGTGGTTTACACTGAAAAAGCAGTTCTAATCTGTCTCCTGAATTACATGTGTCTTTTAACATATTAACATACGTGTTGTAATACATCATAGCTTTTCAAAAGCTGTAGAATAGAAAAGTAAAACTAGAACACACAACTAACTACATATTACGACAATTATTCAAATACTACTCAGACATTGTTGTTGGGAAATATCTAGAGAGGCTTGAGATGCTGATTACCTAAAAGACTTTTGTTTCTAATATTCTCAAATTGTTAAAAACAAGTTTCTCAGCTGCCAAAACTATTTCTGTGGGTTTATTTTTTTTTGTTTGTTTGGGTTTTTTTGTCCCTTAACCTAAGTCTTCCCAAGGTATTCTCAGTTAGATTACTGATGGTACTTACTTTGAAAATTTGCTAGATGAGCAAAAGATGTTGGCTTGACTTTTGGGAGATGTTTCTCTGAATTCCCCCTCTGGTCAGTGACCTCTCCTTCTCTGAATGTTAGCAAGCTGTTCCAGTTTGAATTTCTGAGTAGACTTCTCCCACGAGTTCAAAATAGAAAAGACTCATTTCAAAGAATGAAATCTTCATAGATCCTGTAGCATTTAGGAAATGCCTTTTATAGAGCATAAATTATGTGCAGTCATTAGCAGGAAATATTTCAAACACTTTACAGTCAAGGTACAGAATTCACTTTAATGGGATGTTATGTGGACATGCCCAGCCCTGTGGTTGAAGTTGTTTCTTTCCAAAGAAAAAATATTCTTTTCACCACTTAAAACTTTAGTCACCATTTGTAAAATATGAGTAATTCACCGTATGTGCAGCTGAAGCAAAAAAGATTTTTTTCCCTTTCTTTGGCTTCTTGTAATTGTTAAAGGGCAGTGGATGGTTACACTTGTTTGTTTGTTCTACCTGTGATGCACCAGAAAGCTAAACACTCAGCAAGGGTGAAATGGTGGTAACGTTTTTAAGGGCAAATTAAAGTAACTAAAATGCTCAGATCAGGAAAAAAAGTAGGACTTAAGAGGTGGATCCTCTTGAAAAAAGGAAGTGTTTATACTCAGTAAGGATGAAGTTCAGACTAGTGTGTAACCCTTCGCGTGGAGGCTATGTTTGGGAAGGGGATACTGGCGCTGATCACTTCCAAATGCGCAACCTTCGTTTCAGAGCAGGCAGGTGATAGAGAAACTGAGGGAAGTATGAGCTATATGCTACTCTTGGAGTCTTACTATGTGACTTACCATTTTTAACTTTAAAATAAACACACAACCCAGGAGATGACAGATTTCTCTATTAACCAGAACATTGTATGGGTATGTGGTCTCAGCAGTCTTCACGCCCCGCTGGAGGTGGGGGGGAAAGGTGTGTGGGGTGAAGAATGCAGACTCCTTTGTTTCCAATAAACTTAGATATAGCTCCAGTCAAGATGCTCTTGTTTTGCCAGAAAGCTTTCAGCTGGGAAAAAAAATAATCTTGAGTGTCCTTGGGTAAAAGTTGATCACTCAACCTCAAATTTCAATCCGTTATCAGGGAGCTACGTTAGTAAGCTGCTTTTTAATCTGATTGTATTCCAACTAAAACGAGTAGCAAAATACATCTGGTATATACCTAGTTAAATTAAGTATTTGTAGAATTTTCTTGTAATGTCTCAAGGCATTTTGGAGGCTTACCTCAAGAGAAAAACTGCAATTTGGCTAACGACAAACTTGGTAATTGCCTGTTGATGATAGCCTCTGTAAAAATTCAGATTTCTCATTAGAATTTGGTTTTCTAGGAAGACCTTTTTCGATATGATTGCTCCATGGATTTATGTGCAGTCCAGGCACACAGTCTAATTGGAAACAGTGTGGACTGTTGCAAATGTTCTGTCCTATTTGTAACAGAGCAGGACTGAATTGTTTGATAGAATAGATACTGGCAGTCGAACGGCGAATCCTAGTTTTCAGATGTGTGTCATTATCGTTTTGAACTTCTTGGCGCCAGAAGCCAGGATTTCCTGATGCTTAGAGCTAATGTAAAATGCATTAGTGCTCCAAGGCATGAGCCACGGAATTGCCAGTCCCATGAGTTTGGAGAGTCAGACCCTCCCTTTTCCCAAATTTGAATTGGTGTTGGAAGGTAAAACCATACGTGCTAGAGAGCCTAATTAAAAATAATAGCAGCAAGTCAAGGCTCTTTTTATGTGTTATATAGTGTACATTTCATCCATACCAAAACATAATTCTAGGGTATTTTTATGCTTACAGTTTAAAGCTAACAAGAACCTTATGTCAAGGATTTATTTTTAACCAGTTCCAGCTTTTAATAAATCAAGATTTTTGTTATAAAAATGGTTCATTTTTCTGTTATTAATATTTGAATATGTTTTCAGAAACTTTTTTTAAAGAAAGCTGAGTTATGATTTGCATAGACAACTAGCAAGTCAGTTAATAGTAACATTTTTTGTGAGTTCAAAGAGAGATGGCCTAATCATGAGTAGATGCATACTTCTGGTTTGTTATACTTTTCATCTGTTATGCTTTTTTTATTTATTATACATTTATTTGTTGTGCCTGTGTCTTCTGGTCTTGGCCTTTTATATTAGGCTTTTTAATTCTGTAATAGAAACAGTTGTTTGCTAAGCAATGGGGTGAATTCTGAAGGAGTCTTTTCTGTCATTTAAGACCACCCTGCGAAATTTGAGGTAGGTGACAACCATGAGCTGACTTCTTGCTACTCAACTTTGAACAATCTAATCCTTTCTTCTCCTTCCTGCATTCCTATGAGGAGGACTTAGGATATGTTACCGCTTTAATTTCTCTGAGGTTATTTCCTATCTTTGCAATGTGCTCAGACTGGATCAGGGCTTCCCCTTGCCTCCAGGACAGCCTAACAAGTCAGCCAGAAAGACTCACCTTTTTACTGCCTGCATGTCACTGAGAAGCTGAGCTAGTGCTGAACTAGTGTTGGTGCCCCCAGTGCATTACTGGGGCTTAAGTGTGTTCTGATCACCAACCTCATTTTTTGGAGCCAAAGAAATGGATCTATGAGGAGAGGTTTCCAAGGACTGGAACCAAGCTCAAGTCGCCTTGAAGATTTTCGCTGTAAGCAATATTTAATAATACCTGTGCAAGGGAGCTCAGCCCACACCAGCTGCCATGTATCAGATGTTATACCAGTTATACTGCGTTGAGCAGATAGTGAAAAGCATGTGCTTCCTTGGCTGTAGGATGCTAGTTCTAGCAGAGGTCCGGGCAGCCTCTGCCATTGCAGTTCCACCATGTTACATTCAGGAAAATTCAGGGGAATTGGAGCAGCAGCCATTTCCAGATGTGCAGTTGATGAAGTGGTTGACTTTCCTGTAACCCAGCAGGGATATCACAACCGTCTCCTGTGGAGTCCCTGTCCCAGGAGACACTGGACCTACATACCTAGACCTGCTGCACCGTCTTAGGTGGGTAGGGAAGTCCTTTTTTGAAGTCAAGAGTAAAACAGGAGTTTAAAAAAGTTAAGGTATTTATAGGCACCTGCACTCACTGGGTTAGCACATAGTGGTTTTTTTCCCCCATAATTTTTTAAGAGGGAAACATGAAGTAATAGTGTTAGCAGTAAGAACATCTATAGATCTGGCAAATTAGGCGGAGTGTCTTAGGGGCTGCATTTTTCAAAGACATTGCCTTCCCTTCACAGGGTTTCTTGGACTCTCCTTTGAAACCAAGAGTACTGACTACTGTCAAGAGTTGAGAATACTACCTTGCATGATCAATTACTGCATCCTGAAGTACAGAACAACTTTGAAGGAAATTGTAAAAGTATCTAGCCCTAAATTCAGTTTGTAGATGTGCTTGCATGCTTGCGATTCTGGACACATCCTGAAGCAAGCAGGGATAATTCTTGTTTCTAGTACTTGTCAGCATAAAGGAGAAGCGGCACATAAGTGAAGACCTGGAAAGTTGGCATTCTTCTAATAGTGCCACCCTCACTTTAGGGACCCAAGGCGTTGTTAGAAATGGAAGTGCTTTGTTTCTAGCTTGTGTGTTTTGCAGCTTTAGTTTACAGCTCTTACTTCTGAACTATATTCTTAGTGGAGTTGTACTGTTGTGTATGATGTCTATAAATAGAATTACTTCCGAATATAATGTACACAGAAGCGGTGATAAAATACATAAACAGCATCTCTTGTTTTCCTCAAAGGTTTGGAGCAGAATGCAAACAGATCGTAAGGTATGTTTTCCATTCAGCAGAAAATACATGGCTGAGGAGGTTGTTTTGACAGCTTGCATCCAGGTTTTTTTCATTGGCTCGGAAAAGACTTTTGTGATTAGATTACCAGCTTTGAATCATCTTACTGTCTTTCCGAAGCAGATGGGCATTAGGCATAGATTTGAAATTTTCATCTGTTATTAAAATCTGTATTCAAGGCTCCTGGTTCTGATAACTCTTAATATAGAGTGAAAGTTTTATGATTGTAGCAAACAAAAAATCCCTCACCTTTGGCTAATGTGATGACAGCTTAGTGTCTGAGCTGCAAGGGATAAAGACCAGCTGAAAGACATCTTCAAGAATCTATGGTCATTTATCAAATTTTAATCACCTTCTAGAGACTAATTACTTTCTTAAGCTATAAACATAATCGTGATGGCTAAATATCTTACAATAGAGATATCCACAGTATTTTTCTTACCCTTTGGGGAAGAGACCACTTTTTAACCTTTCCCAGCTATAACTAGATAATGGTACAAACTTTAAGTGCAAAAGCCAATTTTTTGTTAATATCTTCATCAGAATTCCCAAATCCTCTCTGTTTGTAGCTTTAAAAGGATTAATAGTTAGGAATGCTGGAGCTAGCCAAAACTTTTTTTCTTCCTGAGGAAGTTTTCTCCAGTGCAGAATCCTTTAACCTCGTTATAAAATGTGGCAGAGCTGCCATTGCACAATCGTCGTTTTCACTAAGACAAGGCGTTTCTCTGTGTGTGCTGTTCCCGGCGTGTGCGCTCACATCTCTCAACAGAGACCTGATTGAAGCGTCTTCCCAGGAAGCAGTGAGGTTTGGCATGTCAAACAAAACCAGTTTTATGGGGTGACTGTCTGTCTCTGTCCTTGGTGGAACATCTTTCCTCTTGCCTGGATTTACAGCCTAAAACTGTAGCTGCGTTTCTTCTTTTTTGCTGTGGCAGGTCATTGTGATATTTTGTGAGCTAAGTATATGGAGCCAGGGCCTTGCAGGCTGCTCTGCGTTGACTTCAGTTAAGCTGTGTCTGTTGTTGGCAAGTACAGGCATGCATAGCCAAACTGCTGTGTCTTGAGTTGATGGAAACTGCAGTGTGTGGGCTTCAGTAACTTAATGCACGGCCATAGGTCCTGGTGGGAGCACAAGAGAGACTCTTACTGTGACTTAGCTTATCTCTAGCTAAGCTACCCGCATGTAATGTCTGCATGTGCTAGAAGTCCACATTGAACGGCAAGAATAGTCATATCCACAGTTTCTTTTGCTTGGGTACCCTGATGAAAATCAGATGTGAATTTTCATGGGGGACAGACCTGGGTCTGTAGCCTCCCATTCCTGTTAACTCCGGCAGTGTCATGTGAACTCCCAGTCACGAGTCACAGCTGAATAGCTCCTGTTCAGGTCAGGTACAGGAACTGCGTCAGATGCTGGCAAATGCTCACTTTGTGAATGTTTATCAAAATGTTTTTAAATGGTTGCACCTGTAACTTATATCCTACATGGACATTTATAGCTATCTTCAATTAGATTTGCTAAAAGGAGTCACATGATGTACTTCTCAAGCATTGTTGTTAGGATTTCATCCCTTGCTTTAGTCTCTAAACCCTACAGGATATATTGCTGATATAAAGAACCTTCTTCCTGAGGAAAGGACTGAAGGAGTTGGTGACTCTGCTATGGAGTATTTCTTATCCATGTTGTATTTTCAGTAATGTGCACAGTTTATTTAGAAGTTTGAATGTTCCCTTCCCAGCCTTTCAGCAGCTAAGTGCCATCTTGCAGGCTATCTCTGAAGGTGAAAAACTAATACATTAGTAGACAGGAGAAGTGAGCTGCCTCAGGCAACCCTTTACAGCCATCAGTGGCAGAAGAAACTTTGTTTCATGGTTCCTGGAAAGATTAATCTAGGTAAAAAACATGCTCTCATGTGGGGTCTGTGCTACAGTAGACTTGAAAGTATCCACATCTCTCTTTCCTCATCATTTGAATAGAGGCAGTAATGCTTTCCTGTCTAAGAGGTGGATATATAGTGAATATAAAATCTTTTAATTAATGGAAAGAAAAGCTAATAGAATGTAAATTATTATTATAATACGATTCAACTTTCAGACATTTTACCATAGTGATATTTATTACAGTTCTGTGGATTACTTTTTCTTTTCCATACTTAAACTTTATTTTAAAAACAAAAACAAAAAAAACCTTTTTTGCCTTTGCAATATGTTCAGCAGAGTTGTAGTCAGCTTCTACCATTTGGACACTATTTAATTTGCATTTCCCAAGAGAATTGAATTAGGTTTTATTAGTAAATTGGGCCTATAACCTTGTAGGCAGGTTTTATTAGTTTATCACACATCAGTATTAGCAAATTGTAAATCCCACTGAAACGAATTTGAAAAGGCCTTAAAGAGAAGCCCAGAACCAATGAAGTTTCTGGAGACAAATAAGGGGGTTTTTTTTGGTTTGTTGTTTTTTTTTTTTTAATCCCACAAAAATGTTGTTAGTGGTAGCAGAGTCATATCTTTTTTATCATATTCTGTTGTCCTAACTGCCTATGTGTTTAGTTTTAAAGAAGTTAAACTGAATATGGTCAGGAGGATTTCACTACATTTCTGATATGGCTCTATATGGCTTGACATAACGGAGATAAATCATGCTTCTCATTTGGACAATGCAGCATTTACTGACTATTCATGTGAAACAGGCAGGTAAGTTTCTTTTTGTTCATCAGTGCCTGTTCAGGTGGTACATATGCTTGGAATTAAGATCTTGCATCTAAAAGATAGTAATAAGGAAGCAGAAACTGCTGCCTTTTGGAAGGTTTTGGTCACAGTCTGGGACAAGCTTATTTGAAACACTTCGCTTGATTTCTTCAGGTCCTGGATCATGGCCTAAATCAAAATTCATATAGTTGTTTTCCTTCAGTACTGAAGTCTAGGAGCGGTGCTTCCAGAACATGAGTGCTTCATCGCTAAGAGCTTTTGAATACGAGCTTGAATTTCTTCGTGTCTAGTTTATAATAATTTGTTTCTGCACCAGTACTAAACTAGAGCTACCTCTTTCTCTGGTTTTTTAGGTAGTGGTCATATTCCCTGCTAGCTGTCACTTTATTAGTTTTTTCATACTGTCTTCTCAAAGCCATGGTTATAGAAATTAAATACTGCAACCTGATCATATTATAATCCAGTTTAGGTGTCACTAATATGTATTTGACCGAATTATGTTGTTATGATGTGGACAGTTATTGTAGCAGTTTTGAAGACCAGGAGTCTGATTATCCAAGGGGAAGAAGATCTTTCTCCAGGACCCAGTGAGATTTTCCTGGGGTTTGGAGATGTGTGTGTACTGCACCACTAAAGGATTAGGGCCCAGCACTGCCTGTAATTTGGGAGTATCCAGATGAGGACAATATTCTTCATATTCAGTATTCTATATACAGCAACTTTTTAATGTGCTTGGGTGATTATTTATTATTATTCTGTTCTTAGGGCGTATCAGGAGAAGCTTCCAAGCAGCTCTCCTTGTATCCCCCAGCAGGCACATGATGTCCACAACGCACAGTCCTTGCCCCAGAGAGCTGATAGTCAAGACGGGCAGGGAACCAAAGGCAAGGAGAAGCGAGGTGACTCACCCGAAGCCGGGTGCCGGAGCCTGGAGTAGAGCAGTGCTCTCCTGACTGCTCTCGCAGTGCCCCCGTGACCGGACCACACCACCTCTCCAAGGTGTGTGGTCTGTAATCATGAAGGATCATGTTGCACTTGTTTCATTTACTGTAAGAGCTGTTTAATTGCTCTGTACAATTACACTAGTATGCTAAGAGATGAAATAGCTTGCTTGGGAATATTTTAAAGGTGCAGTTTTTTCAGGAAGTTGCAGATGCTGTTTGGGAAGAGAGTTAGCAGTGAGGTTTTAATGCACTTCAGCTCTTTTGGAATATAGGATACTTGGGCCTCTTTCACTTGCAGTCACTTCTCTTACGTTTTTTTTAGTTGCTTTGTATTTTACTATATTCCACCTGCAGTTGGCCTCATTTAACCGACATGGTTTAGGTGGCTATTAAGAATTTTAAAAGAATACCAAAATGCTGTAGCAGTTAGCTCAAGTCCTTTGGAATGTCTTACCAAAAAATCCCCCAAACGTGGGTCTGTCTCTTCTGAAATGTAACATTAATTAATTCCCACGTTTTGTCTGCTGCTCTTAGTCCCTCCAGATGTGCTACTAGGAATAGACTGGCTCCCTGGTTACAAGCCATCTGGGCTCTGTAAACTGATTTGCACTTATATTAAACAATAAGTGAACAGAATGCGGAAGAGTTATTAAAGCAAATGTACATTGCTTATAAATCTCAAAGTAAAATATTAAAACGTAGTAAACGGGAATGGAATGTGCAAATGAAGACCTGCTTGGTTTTAATGAGTTTAGCTGTGACCTTCTCGATTTCAACCAAAAGAAAAGAATTTTATTTTACTCTTTAAAAAAAAAAAAAGAAAAAGAAACTATAAAACTGCTTACAGAAGTATCTGAGACAAAAACAAGGAAATATAATGTTCTAAACTTGACTGGTCCAAACCACTCAAGCTGCTGTGACAGCTCATAAAACTGAGAGTAGTTTTTAACTGGACTCTGTTTTACATTGCCAGAGTGAATTTTCCTTGCAGGAAGTAGCCAGAAGGTTTATTTAGTTTCCAGACTGCTGCTTTGATCTTTCCATTCTGTCACTTCTCGGGTTACATAGCCCTTTTTCACTGCAGTAAATCTGCAACAGTTAATGAGAATAAAATTTCCTCCTTCTCACTGATCGCATGCTGTTAAATGCCAAACCACAGCCAGCAGCATATTTGCAGAATTCAGCTGCACTGTACAAAAACAGCACAATCAGTTTAATCTTGTTGGTTTTGTAATTCATTTTATTGAGCTTTCCTTTTTCAAGTGACCTATTTTATCAAGACAAGTGGTTGCAAGGCCAGACCTGGAAGAAAGATTTAAAACTGTAATAAAGTGAAGGGTGTTTTGTATACTACATATAAGCATGCTCACAGGATTCAAAAGTAAACCTATAATGAGTAGTTTTAAGAAGTCCCACATATCAGTGGGATATTTCTTATGGTTATTATCTGAACTGAACATGTGCTGTGAACAAGCCTCTAATATAAAAATTAATGTAACATATCAAATCAATTTATTTGCCAAATAGTTAAAATTGTTTTGATTCTGAAATTTAATTCTCAGAATCTGTGTTTATCAGCTTCAGCCATTCAAGTATGATGACTGAACCATGCTTTTCTCTTCCCTCTGGAAAACTTATTTATTATTTTTTAAATCTCGTGGTTTTTAAAACAAACAAACAAAAAAAAACCCCAAACAAAAACAACTTCTAATTTACAGAGTTTATTTGCCTTCTGGGTTTTGAGCTTCTTAAGTTTTATTTTTTTTCAAGACTCCCTGCCCAACCTTTGGCCTGGAAACATTTTATTTTTTGTTCATTTAATTAAAGTTGAAATTTTTGCATAATACTACTACTTCGAGGTACAGATCTCCAAGAAAATGTTCCACATCTGTATTTGTATCCGGCTTGTTCCCTAATATATCCAGTGTTAGCCCTAAGAAAGAAGGCAGTAAGAGACATTGAGATTTACTTCCTTCTTGGTTTATGCTAAAATCATCACTGATTTGAGATAGATTTTGACAAGATTTCACTAGGGCCCTGTGTTGATATATCAAAGTGGTTGAAATCTGGACAATCATCTATGGTGGTAAAAAATATTTAAAGTTTATTCATCGGTAATAATGCTCCAACTGCATTTGCTGTATGCGCTCTAGTGAGCACTGCAAATCCCCTAGTAATGTTAACTTTCAGAAAAGACTTTGAAAGCTTTTATTGGCTGCAGCTGTAAGTCAAAGCAGAACAGATTTTTTGACTCTCCCTCCCTCCTTCCCTCCAGCATCTGGATTATCATCCACACTGAGTTGCCTGGTTCTTGGTGCTGAGCCCTGGAGACAGCACGACTATCAGCCAGTAACCTGTTGGCGTGGCTTTTCTGGGTATTTGTGCACAAGAGGGAACTTTTTTGCCCCATTTTTATTGAAGCGCAGAGCCGAGTGGCAGTGCTTGGACTTGAGGAGCTTGTATAAATATTTAAAGGAATAATTCTTCAGCTACGAGCACTTCAACACAGGGCACTGAAAACTTGCATTTCCAGTTCAGCTGTTTATCTCAGAGTACATTTTCACAGTGACCCTGCTCTGTAACCTAGCACAGGAAGCAAGAAACACTTCTGTCTGGAAACGGGAAGGCTAGTCAGAAGCCTGTGGAAGACGTGGACCAGATCCTGAGTTGATCTAGTGAGTGACACCAGTCACCTCTATGAAGTTGCCACTTCAGGATCTTGCTCTGCTCAGGCTGTTGGCTGAAGCTTCTGTACCCAACATAACACTGACATTGCTGGAGCTCAGTAAAAGAGATGTTTGAAACCTTCCCAAGCCAGACGTATTACTAGTTATATTACTAAGGCAATGTACTCTTCAATTTATGGAGTTGACACAAATACTTTGGACTGTGCAAGGAGAGAGGGGGAGGGAAGGACATCTTCTTTGCTTTTTATTGCCTGCTCCTCAGGGCTTTTTTATTTGTTTTAGTTCTTAATTAATTCTTAAGAAATGGATGTATCTAATCAGTGGGTTTGGCCAGTTGTTGAGCCAACAGCACAGGAGATGTTTCTGTCAAGCTTATAATGGAAAGTCAGAACTCTGGGTTTCTGTTCCAGCTCTGACTGTGCACTTGACCTTTTAACAAATCCTGTACAGAATAGCTGAGAAACTCCTGCATGGCGGAGCTGTGAGCCTGGGTGAGGGAATGCTAGTGAATGCTAAAGAAGTTATCCCGATGCCCTTCAAAGAAACAGGACAGCTACATGAAACAACTTGAGTTCTTGAGTTGCTATTTTGCCCGCTGACTCTAGTCTCGATTTGTTGCCTTTCTAGCAGATCAGAAATACTCTTTTTTTCTTCTTTGAGGGGTGTTACAGAATAAGCAGAAGTCTTTTCTATCTAAGTCAGTCTAATTTGAGTCTTCTCATTACTGTAGTTTGTCACTTGATGTCTTTAATGTTTGGGGTATTTTTTCTCTCAACACTCCATCTGGGAAACTGAGGTCATGGAAAAAAAGAGCAACTTGCCCGGGATCACACAGCAGGTAACTGACAGAGCAAGAAACTGAGCCCAAGTCCCAGGCTACTTTCACAGAGCTGGGATGGCAAGCTCTACGGCTTTCAAGCAAGGCTCTTACCGAATTTGGCTAAGCAAGGTCATTTGTTTTTCAGTTCAGTGCTTTCTTAACTGTTCAGTTGGGAAATATATATTTTTTTTTTTTTTTTTTTAGACACTGCCTCCCCACCAGTGAATTTTGGCATGCTTATTGCTTGGTGCATAGCTGAAGCCTGACACAGAAGACACAGTGCTCATTTCTCCACAATTGTCAGATTTGCATTTGTTTATAATTAAATAGCAGAAACAGCAGTATTGTGCTGAGATACAACTGGGCACCAAGTACAGAAGCAACTGGAAACTTTAAGTCATTAAGTGCACTGAAGAAAGCTGGATCACATAGAAGGAGAGACATGATCGTGTCCATAAAAGCTATATCATGATGCACAAGGGAGCTAAAGTATTATTGCACAGGTTCATTCTGACATTTTCTATCTTTTGAGCAGATACAGTACTACTATTTAAGGAGCATTAATATTCAGTGCTAATGTAGAGATGGACTTGGTACAGTCACAGTCCCTGCCACAAAACTCCCCTCCCACTTGAGCTTGAGGGATAGAAAGCATGGGAAAAAAAAGCTTCACAGATAGGGGAGAAAAAGTTAGGGCCATGAGAGGCAGAATTTAAGAGACTTGTGGTTTATAGTTTAACGTCATTACCAGTAGTGGGAGAATCTACAGTTACAGGATATTATATAAAGAAACATTGTTTTTTCTAAGGCTTCTCAGTTGTATGCTGTTTCTCCATAACCCATGGTTTGTGCTGTTACTCTGAAGGACAGAAAATTTATGGTCAGTGAAGCAAAACCAGAGGTAGCTGGCACGTAGAAGTAAGAAAGATCATCTTCTCAATCGCTAGACTCTAAGCAAGGGGAGAAGCAACCAGCTTTATGCCACCTTCTGATGCCCTCTGCTCTTTCATGACTGGTGTTATGAAAATGGTATCCCATCCAGCTGGTACCTGCAAAGGATTAGCTAACTATTTCTTACCTGAAGATAATTTAAGAAGCTGGAGGTCTGTGTTTGTTCTATGGAATTAAAAAACATTTCCCACCTCCTGTGCTCAGATGCACACCGTGCCTGAATCCTCACTGTACAAGTGAGGGTCAAGGCCTGGGTGCCCCCAGCTCCCCCTGCCTTTCCGTACCCTGGTCTCTGCGCAGAGGAGACCTGCGGAGGGAGGCAGGGAGCTGCAGCATTCGCAAACCAATCTCCTAATCTGGCTAGCAGGGCTGCAGCCTCTGCTGCATCCCATACGTGATTATTCTGCCCTATACTGCAATTGTTGTCTCAGACCTACAGTCTAGCACCTTTCATCAATGCTTTTTTAAAAAAAAAAATGCCACTGAGAGGAGAGGAAAAAATACAGACTTTGCAGCTGGCAAACTCCTGTGTCTCTTGTTGGCAAGTATAAACAATAAACTGCATCTCAGTTGTACAGGTTATAACGCTGTCGTTGTCTCGAGATTAGAGACTGGTGCACCATTTCTATGGCCTAGGTGCCTCCTGAGGGAAAAATACAGCCATCAGTATTCATCTGAACGTACCTTGTTTTGTCTGTTATGCGCAGGAACTTGTGCATTAATCAAGCATACATATACAGCGTTATAAATTACAGGGGTTTATGGCATAAGAGTTTATAAGGCAATATAGGATGATTACCGTATGTTATCAACAGTGCAGTCACACGAGTAGATTCACAGAAGGGAAACATTAGGACTTCAAGGATGCACTGCACAAAATTCTGAATGCCTGCCTGGGGGGATGTGGGGGATGTTTGGAGAGTGAAGACAATGGTTTTTAGAATCAATAATATAAGGTAATGTAATAAAGGGAGAAGGTACAGAGGAAACAGAGGGGTTGCTATGAACTGTACTGATGTCAGGCTTCTGAAGGATGCTCAAAAACCTTCTGGTTCAAACCCCATTCTCTGATGCTCAGGAGGAGTTTTGCAAAGCTGCAGGTGTGATCAATGGCAGTAAGAAGAGGGGCCATGTGTAAACAGGGGCTGCATATTTATGCCTGCAAATAAACCCTCTCAGCAGCTCACCTGAGCGTGTGGAGAACTTTGAGTTCCTTTAGGAGGTGGTAGGGTTGCTGATGAGCTGAGAGCTGTAAGTAGTGTTTGCTTGGTCTTACCAAGGTCAGAGGACCTAGTGAATTATAAATTTAGAGAATTTTTTTTTAATAAAGTAGATTTTATTTTTAATAAAATTATAAAACTTGTATCCCCAGTGAGTAGCTGAGAGCCTCTCAGACATGAGGCTGGTATAAGCCTTGTTGATGCAGAATGAGGAGGGAGGATTGACAGGGTTTTAGAGCAGGTTTAGGGTGAAAAGAAATTGTGGCTGTGGTGGAAGCACCGTATGTATTTCACTTGGATTTCATTTTCAGTGGGCAGTGGCTTCAGGGTGCTTTAATTTTGGGCTTCCAACCATGAAACTGATAAGCTGAAAAGGATGAAATTTGGGCCTTAAACCCCGTAAGCTCCTAAACTGGTATTTCACCCTCTTAAGGTGAAGACTGTCTTCCTGGGCCACCTTCACCTGCACAGGCAGTCAGTCTTTTACAGTACAGTCTGGTACAGTTCTTGCCATAATGCCTCATGCCTCTTTCGTGAGTGTGCAGGCCTGTTTCCCAAGCAGTGTTTCTTGCGGGGATCGCTCTGAGATCCATGCATCCTACCGGGGGATTTCCAGTTGGACTTCAAGGGGTTAGTTTTGACCAAGAATTTCCCCAGTGACCCGGGACTTGCCTTTCTGCTTATGCTGGAGGAATTAGTACCTGTTTTAGAGCAACTTGTCAGCACCAGCACTAGTAACAGTGTGAACGCTAGTGTGGACAGGCTCAGGTGTCTATCGCATCAGGAAAACTTAAAGAAAGCAGCCTTGCTCTGTGGTCAGTCTGCACCCAGGTGCTAATTACCCTAGTTCAGACCAAGCTCAAGAGCCTCTCTTCCTGTACCGTGCACTCACGAGCAGCAGAGATACCTGACCGGGAACCCCAGCAGAGGGTTGCTGGCAGAGTGCTCCCTGTCTGAGGCTGCCAAGTCTTCCAGACATACCACAAAGCCTATCTAGTCTCTGAGGCTCTGGACGCAGGAGGGAGTTAAGGAAAGTAAGTATTTTGTGGACACAGTGGGATGCTGGCTGGCATTTCCTGCTGCGAGGGGGGACACGATCGGTCTTTACATTTTAAATTATGTCAGGGCACCTAGGATCCTAGATGGGCATATTAATTTGGATGTCATGAATCAGAGTAAGTGTCAATAAGCAGAGCTGTTAAGAAATCTCTCCTCACTCATGCACATCAGGAACGTTTTCCTCTTCGGCATGTGTTCTTCAGTTCCCCAGCAGTACAAGCAAATTGGAAAGTTCAGCTGTCATTTGGGGAAGGTCATAGATCACACTAGCAGCCTGAGTAATCCAAGAGGTTTTAAGTATCATAGCATTTAGTTTAAAGTGAAATTTGCTCTGACAGGGGCTGGCAGACCAATAGGAAAAAGAAATATTTGTGCTTGGAGAAGTGCATGTGTAGAGACCGCGAGTATAACTGATGGCTGGAAGTGATTTCAGTCTAAAAAAAACAAATCATTAAGAGAGTGCATAGGGGTAAAATACACAGTTCATATTTTAAAGGGTCTCAAAATGAACCAGCAACTGAGGTTAGCAGTACATAGTAATTAGCTGTGCTGTTCACTGTTTAACTCCATCAGCTCCAGGCGTGGTGGTAAACTTTGCACAAGAAAACAGTTGTGCTTTGACGACGTGGTTAGCAAGCACCAACCTCTCTGTGTGCACGTGTGCAATTTTGTAAGACAAAACTGCCTTAACTTGCAGATTAAGGCAACGGCCGAAGTCATTTATCTGAGGAGTTTGTTGTGGTGGTGTGTGATCTGTACCCGCTATACAACTACAGCGATTGCGTGCACTTCTGCTAGGTACCTAGTTGAACAGGGCTGACTAACAGGAGCAAAAAATACCAATTTGGGGATGAGTATTGTTGCCTCGATGGCATAATTATGTGTCCCTAAGTTTTTGGGAAGACAGGCTGATGCTTGCTCAGCTGAGCACTGAGTTTCCCTGTAGGTGCTGTATAAATAAGGCCAACAACACGTTTTTCCTAGGAGCCAGTTTTGAAGTCGATCGCTGCTATAAATCTAAGAACACATGGCACAAATCGTGATCTCAGGCCAATCGTTACCCAACAAGTGTTTACAGCCGAAAAGCTACCATCTTTCCTGGCTCTACCCTTCTGCTGTTCTTGGCAGAAGTGGCAAGGATTCATCAGGACTTGGTTTTTAAGCCCCTGTCTCCACCTCCGTAGGTTATGCTTGCGGAGTCATTGCCCTTGGCCTGCCAGCCTCATGAGTAATCCAGACTTCAGTCTCCAGATGCGTGTTTGCTGTTTTGTTGCCCTACCCCTCGCTTACCTCCTGGGTTCAATAGCCTTTCCTTCAACTAAGAGGACAAGCTTTTTGCTACGGCTGCCAGCGCAAACAATTGAATAGGCAAAGCTGGTATGTTTCAAGAGCACTAACATGTAAAAATGAAGCCAACTTTTTTTGAGGCATGGACAAGCCTTCTTTTACTTAAGAGAAATATTTAGATAGGAGAGAGTGGTGATTTGATCAAGGTGTTTTAATGTGATTTTCTGTTCCTTTCTTTTTTTTTTTTTTTAACTGTCCAAAGCAGTTATCAGCTGATCCATCTCTTCCAGTTTTCTTCAGGACACTAACATATGTCTAAACCATTTGGAAATAACTGATACTCCTCAAAGTTTAAACTCTAGGGATCTTTACCTAATTACTTACACATTTATTAAAAAAAAAAAAAAAGATTTGCTGAGAATGTGATTGAAACCATATTTTCCTGCTCTCGTTATCAATTTAAATACATTTAAAAGTTCTTCAAATAAGGATTACTAAGCTGGAAGTAGCTGGGAAAGCAGCTCTGCCTGCAGTGATAGAGACCCATTGCCACCTCGTGGCTCAGTGTCGTTATTACACCTCACCCCCAAAAACCCGATGTTGTTTTAGTTTGATAGTATATAATGGAGTGACCAAAATAAGTTCTTGAAACTCTGCAGCATCAAGAGAAGCCACATTTACATTTAAGAAGAAAGTCCTGCTTATTTCAGGACAGCTCTCGGGCTGCTGTATTTGTTGTGTCCCTCTCTGCCACAGTAAGCCCGAGGACGGCTGCTGTTCTCTCCCCTGCTAGCTTGCCTTGCAGTCGGCAGCATCCCTGCCTACAGGACTCGCGCTCACAGCCTACTCGCTCACCTACAACGTCTTTCCAGAGTGAAGTTTTCGGTAGTTGGTAGTAGTAGAAATGCGAAGAGCCCCTATTCTACCATACTGGTAATGAAAACAACTTATCCACAACTAATGTTGTTACAGTCACAGAAAAAAACATTGAAAGATAAAGCCAGAAAAGCGTTTTCTATTAAAATATCTTTTCATTATAAATCAACTGTAGATGCTTTAAGGATCTTCGGAAGAAAACAATGGAATTCCTAGTTTAAAGGTAGCCTTAAAGGGTCCTGCTTCTCTGCAGTGTTACATATATGTGGTATCTCTGGGAACTTGTAGTAGCACCAGAAAACTGGACTCTGCACTTCCACATCCCACTACGCCTTCTTTTAGTATATTATTAACTCCTAGTACCGACAGTACTGAAAGAACTCTCTTAAAGAATCGGCATTGTTCAAGTTCTTTGTTTTCTGAACTGCCAAACAAATTGGTCAGCTTCATGCTAGGTCCTTGTTGGCTTGTTCGGAAGAGCTTTGTGGCCTCTATTCAGAAAGTTATACCTAACGGCAGCCCATGTGAGGTCTGCCTGTCTAATCCCTTTGCATCCTGCAAATCAGTAACGGTGGTAGAAGCAGGGACCGTCCCCTGACTAAGGTGAGTGCAGGGTTTGGTGTTTCTGGAGACGAGAGTTAGATACAGAGAAAGTAACAGGATTTCTCTTAATCCCTTCTTTCAGGAGTCTTTTAAAGCTTCAAGCCTGCTAATGAGAAAGCTGTTGCTTGCCAGGTACAAAGGAGGGACCTGGAGAAGGTGCCTCAGAGGTCACCAGCTCATTTCATAATGGGCTTGGAAAAGAGTAATATGACTTCAGAGTGGATTCAGGAAGGAATGGGTGCCCAGGGGAAGGTGTGGAGCCAGAGCTTTGCGCCACTACAGGGTACGCCACGGCAACTCTGCTTCTCTTAGCTGTGCTGAAGGGACTGATCAGCCTTTAGGGGCAGACTGATGCTCTGTGTATGAGTTATGAGACAGGGGCGTTGCCAATTCAAATACAGACCGGCAGACATGGAAACAGCAAAGCACTTTCAAGGTGCTGCATTTCTCAAGATACATTCAGGTGAAACAGAATTACTTTCTCTGCAGTTTGGCTTGCTGACTGTGTCCCCTCCCTCTCAGAGGACAAATCTCAGCCTCAGACCTTCCACCTTCACATGATGATCAGAATATCCCATGAGTTTTCTAGCTTCCTGAGAAACCAGGCACCAAGGATCCTTTTCCAGGACCTCACGGAAGCACAATTCGAGGAAAGTGTCTTTGCAAGGACAGAGTGATGGACATGGTCCCCCCCACTTCAGCTGAGCCCTTTCAGTCCAACCGATTCAGCAGTGCCAGCTCTTTGCTGAGCCAGGGCCTGGGGCCCACCCATTGTACATCTTCTGGATGGGTCATTCTTTCCCAGCCTTGACTGTTGCATAACCCGTGTTCCATATGTATAATTGGCAGTAATGAGGTTCAGCTTTTCCCCACTCCAAAAGCACTTTGGTTCTTTGTGTTTTGACAGTCTTCAGAGGGGAAGTTCAACTCCTTTCAATGCATCTTTAGTCAGACAATAAATCAGAATCCTTTTCCATTTGTCCTTCTACTGAAGTGGAAGTTAAAAAGTGACATAACTATGAATAGGCAGTAATCCAGTATCTTAGGCAATGTTCATTTTCAACCTCCTGCATGAGAGTTATTGTTAAGCATGAAATATGTGCCACTTTTCCCTATGCAGTTCTTGTGCTTTAGTATCTAATTCATTGCTGTGGGACTTTTTAGGTGCAAAAGATGCTGTTCTGTATGAAAAATGAATTATTCTGTCTCATTAGTACATAGCCTTCCAGTATATGATGAATTCTTTCTACTGTTTGGCTGTCAATCTTGTATCCCACCAGAAACACTGTCCTTTGCTGAACTGTGTTGCTGTGCCAGATATTCTCACTTTCTCATTTCTAGCTGGTATTTTCCCGGGGGCTTCAGAAATGTTCTGAAGGAAGGAAATTAGATTATTCAGATGTGCTCTGTAGGGCAGGGTTACCAGTGGGCTTTGCAAGAAGCATGCTTGAAGCCTTTCCTGAAAGACATGTTAACTTTAATGTACAGATAGAGAAATTGCGTCACAGAAGTAAAGTCCTTCGCCAGTAAATCCATAAAAGGATAGAAGAGATGACTTCTCTCTCTTCTGGGATTTCTGTTTGACCCGAAAGCCTTTCCTTGGTAGGAGTTGTGTTGATTTCTCTGCAGCATTTCTTTTCCCACAAAGGGAAGAGGAGACAGAACAGTGCTGGCTAGAAGGGGAAGATGGCTTGCAAAGTTGCCTCACAAAATTATCTCCGTGGCTGGAAGAGTTGGAGACACCAGCACTAGTGCGCCGTCCCTACCATACAAAAACCTACAGTTTCTCTCTCCTCTATCTTTCTAGCATCGGAGTGGATGGATTTAGTCAATCACCAGGGGTTCCTGGCCGCCCAGCGACTGCTTATGGATACCGCCCGGATGAACCTTACTACTACAGCTACGGAGCACGATGAAACAGCCCGCTCCGCGGTCCAGGGTGCTGCCACCTGCCCTGGAGGAACCAGTGTGTGCGGGGCCTGCAGCGTATCTATCCGTCAGTAATGCATGATTGTACCACGATGGGTCCATCGTTATGTATCCCTTGGTGTGTGTAGCTCCAGATAAACCTAGCCTTCTGGGTCCAGTGTTTTAGTGACAGTGTTTACTCTTTGGTTGCTCTTTGTTCGCATTTTTGTACAGTATTTGCTCTGTGACTTGAAAGCAAGAATTGGAAAGCTACTGGACTGGAAAGTGTCACATTATGTATATTAAGCTACTAATTTAATTTCTATTAAATATAAAAACCTGTGTGGTCAGCAGTGGTGAATGTGTTTCTAACCAATGTTTTGTTTGTTTTACAAGGCATTTAAGAAGAATGCTTCATGTGAAGTGTGTTTAACATGGACTGTTTCCCTCTTACACTTAAGTAACGGGAACACTGTTAAGCCCCAGCATCTCTTGGCACTGCCTTGACACGTAGTTACCAAAGTCCAGTCCTGGGTCTGAAGCATTTAATAATGGAAAGATGGCACAGATTCACTCCCCTGGAGCTTCAAACATTTACAATCTAGTTTAAATGCTTGAAAACACTTAAAATTAGAAACTACACTACAAAAGAATACCCTTACCATAGTGTTTAAATAGAGTTCTGTGGGCTGTGAGAAGACAGCCACATCCTGAGGACTAGCAAGAGAAGAAAAACACTGTAACTTGGTTCAGAATCCAGATGCAGAGCCTTCCCCCCAACTTCTCCATCCTAAAATGCAAATGCATCCTGTCCTGCGCGTTCACAGGGTTTAATTTGGATCTAAGCACAGATCATTGACTGAGCAGCAGAGACAGGCCAAGACACCTTCACGCTGGACTTGCAATGTGGTGATTGCATTAAGCCATATTTTGAAACATGCTATGAGCAAACAAAGTTTAGGCTAAAGCTCTTGTAAGTTGTGTACCCCACCCATAATAGATAGAAGAAAGCACACAGAAATGCCTTCTCTGCCACAGCCATCAAGACAGCAGTTCAAATTTTCACTTTTTAAAAGAAGACCTGCCTCCACCTCATCATTTTTTTTAAATGGCTATTGATTTGCAGAATTGTTCCTCTCCTGTTTTCTCCCTCATTTCTGGCTTAAACAGAAAATAGTCTTGCATCAGGGGCTGATACTACTAAAACAGTAGCCAGTAATCCTGTACGACTGGTGTACGTGCTAGGAAGGTGATCTTCAAAGGCATGGGGTTGTTTAGGAAGTTGACAATTAGTCTTATACTTTAAAAATATCTTTGAAATCAAGATTGTTTTGAAACCTTGCTTTTTCTTTTAAAAGTGTGCAGGTACTTTTATATGCACCTTTACTCGCTATGTTTCATACTGCATGACTGGAAACGATTCTAAAATTAGCCATGGTATTTCTTACCAATTTTCAGCCTCCTCCCTGTGCTGGCTTCATGTTCATGGCTTCACTTACTGGACGTAGGTGGAAGAACAGCATTGTCAAGATTAACTAGTGGTTTTTTAAATCATTTTCTATATAATTTTTAACTAATTCTTACACACGTTTTAGAAAATGTAAGATCTTACTAGAAACACTGCAGAAAACTTGAATTAAACTAATGGGTTTCCAGTGTCATACCTTTCTAGATTCTTTCCATTGGTCTGAGCCCACACTTTATCTGCCCAGCAGTTGTGCCACGTTTAGTCAAAAGCTTGCAGATATTTTTATAGTTACAGCTGTGAGAGAAATTACCCAAACTGCATATTCAGACGCAGGCTTTTCTTTCAAGACTGGCACTCGCTCATCAGGCTTTTCCAGAAAATTAGTGTGAAGTTATTTAAAGCAGTTGCCCTTCTCATGGAATGTGTTTTGGGGGGGAAAAAAAAATGAAGTGGGTCCTTGGAGTATATACAAACTATCAATGAAACTGAAGGAGCCTTTAATTGGAAGCTTCAGGTTAACGAGGAACTACAGTTGAGCTTCAGCAAACGGGTGGGTGTCTGTAATTGTAATACAGTTGTGACCATGCTGAGAATAAATGGTAGTGGAAAAATCTCTGGCTGCATTTTTAGTATTCAATGTTAGGAGTTTATGAGAAAAGAATAAAAGATCAAGTATTTGTAGCTTTGCCTGGCAGCAGCTAAGAGAAGAACATCATTTATCTGCAAGCAGAGCTTGGTAAAAATTACTCAGCACTTAGTAGCCTGAGGACAGAGCCTGCTAGCCAAGATGAAAACCAGCTGTGCCACTATACTCTCTAAGGCAGGAGAGAGGCTGATTTTCCCTTTAATTACAGTTCCTGAGCCAGAAAGGGAAAAAAGATATGAGCACATAGACTTTTCAATCTATATCACATTTCCTGTGAGTGTCAGAGGGAGAGTCTGACCTGTAGGGTAACTTTTTAATTATCTGTATTTATGGATTCAGTCCCTGAGTACTGTATCCTGCATAAAATGGGACGAGGAGGGATCTGCTTTCTTTTAGCAACTTCTACAACTTTTCTCCTTTCCTCCTTTTCCTGGTTTCTCTCCCTGACTTTGTATAGCTCCTCTTTTCTTTCCCTACAGCAGCAATCCCTAACCATCCCAGGAGTATCCTCTTTCCCAGCCTGCCGCTAATTAATTAATGAGTTTGGTTAGGCAGGTGTTTTAGATATAATTAGGCTGTAAAGTTAATAGCACAATGAAATAAGCATGGGCTGAGAAGGTCATACGTCTGTTAGCTATTATTCAGGCTTTCTGCAGATGTACAGTATCATTTCAGTGAGCAATCTACTTAATGCAGCAGCCTAAGATCTTGTTTTAAATTGCTATTTGTACCGCACTAGTACTGAGGCGCTTACTAGGGCAACAGAGGGTGGGGAAAAGCAAAAGTAAACAAATATCCTTGGCCTACAGGGCTTATAAAGGACCTGATTCAAAGGTCTTAAATATCGGTGTGTGCGTGGAGCTGTCTGATAACAGTCTAACATGTGCATCTCATTCTGAAATAAAACTGCCATGGTTCTCTTTAATTTAATCCACTCTGGATTAAATGAAACAGGAACAAGATGTATCTTCTTCTGGAATAAGTGGGACGAGCTCTGTTTAGATAACAAGAGATTTCACACCCCTCTGGCAGGTTCTTTAGTGGAATTCCTGTAATACGCCAGTGGTAAGCTCAGCTGTCCACTCTTCATGGGAGAAGGCTGAGAATAGCTACAACCTTCATTCCTTCCATGGCCATCCTCAAGAAATATAAAATACAGAGAAGCCGACTTACTGGTGCAGTTGTCACTGTACTTACGTTGCAGCTGTCAGCCCTTAAAGTTGTTGTGATCTGCTCGTTTTTTCTTTACGAGAGAGAGCTCTGAGGCAACAAGATTGGTACTGGAGCTGCCTGCCCGCGCGGGCGGTGGAGGACAGCGCTGCGTTGCATGTAGGTCACAGGTAGACGGTGACGTTTGCAACCGGTCAGATGGAAACCCACTTGAATGAGAACATGGACTTCTCTGGAGTTGGTACGTTGGGGTCCCTGCCCCCTAGAAAGAGAAACCCACTTCTGTTTATTAAGAAATTGAGTACTTGAGAAATATCCTTAGCAGCAAAAAGCTACTGTATTGTAGTTGTAACTAACATGACTATGGGGCAGGAGGACACCATTGGAAGAGACATCGGCTGCAATTCAGGTTGGTGCTGGGAGCACCACCCCAGCCCTGTTTCCTCCCTCTGCCTTCTCCAAAGGCCCTGTGGCCTGGAAGAGGAAGAGCTGGGAAACAGGGAGCTCTGTAATCCTGCTAGTTCCCTGTCTACTCTTTCTTCTTCTGCCCTTGAAAGAGAAGGAAGGGGGTTCACACCTGCCTCATTGGGTCCTGAGTTACCCTCTGGAGAAGCCTGTGTTGGCTGTTCTTAGGAGATGCAGACTGCAAAGTCTGAAGGGCAGAAGCACAGCAGGGCCCAGAGCAGGGCGCACGCCTCAGAACCTCTTCAGTGTGAGTGAAACAACGGACTCGCACAGGAGAAGCGGATAAAGGGAAGGAGTGCTTCTCCACAGAGGCAGCCCAGCAAAGTAAATACGCTGTAAATGATGCAGAGCAGCCAAGGTTTGCTTTTTTCCTTGGGAGCCACGTGAATTACACCACAGCCTGAAGCCTGGGGCCAGAGCCAAGTGCTGTGAGTAGGTATCAGTTGTTGCTTATTAAGATTTTTTTTGTCTTCGCCTGCAGTTGTTCAGGTCTTCCAATCTTCTGCCTTTCCCCTGCCACAAACACACGCACACAGAGGGCATATAAATCCCCACTTAGGCCCTTGAATAAACTGTGGCAAGGAATAAACTGTGGCAAGTCGCCCTTTGGGGCAAGGGTCTTTTGTTGTGACTGTTTGCCCCATTTGGGCCAAAGACTTCAGATCTTTCCTACCTTAGAAAGAGGGAGGTGGCATATCTGAACTTCATTTTCGTTTCTGTTCCTGCATGCATTATGTCACCCCATAATATACGACCTATGTTGCCTCACACACTACATAGGATCCATTCTACTTTCCTGCACCCTCCTCCTCCCATCATCGTTCTGCTTTATTTAAAAAGCCCCAGATCATCCAGCTGCCAATATACCCCTCTGCCAGAGGGGCGGACTCCTCCTAGCGCTCTGCCCCTTTGTTAACCCTGACGGGCCAGCTCATAGACCTCCTAGTGCACAGCAGTGGAAGAAAGCCTTTCTCTTGGCTTGCCTAAACAGATCGTGAAGCCCAGCTGAACAGGGTTTGGGTGTGGATCTGAGGGGATCCCTTTTTCTGGCCAGATACCTGTGGCTGTGTTGTGCTGAAGGGACTCTAGCATAAAGGAGCCACTGGCCAGCAGACCTGCGTCTCTGGGAGTATCTGCACTGTCCACACTGGGCACGGACTGGAAGGCTTTGCTAGAAAGGGGGAAAAGAATATACTCTACAAAGTTCATGCCAGATTTTACAGCACAAAATTTAATGCAGGCTAAACTCGTGGAGTTTAGTTACTAAAGAAAGCCGAGGAGTTAGCACAGCTTAGACCACCTTTGTTAAACACACTGCCATTGCCATTAAATCTTTGTCTAGACAAGGCCACGGGTGTGGGGTGTGCTGCTGGGCTCCGCTCGCTCTAAGCGTTAGGTTCAAAATGATTGAGCAAACCACATCCTAATGCCCTGGCGCTGCATGAAACTGGAATAACATTGGCGATACGAAAATAGTGTGTGAAAAGCCCAGACCTCCCACTGCACTATAGTAATTCCTTTCAACATTCGTTCTGCTGTCCAAAATACTCACGTGAAATCTCTCCCCAGAGTCACTTTACTCTGCAGCATAGAGAGCAATTAGTTTTAATGGCATTAAATAGATCTCCTTATGATGCACGACTTACACCACCAAGGCAAACGCGCGGGGCTCGGGGCGATGGCGCGGGGGGATCTGTTAGACGGACCACCTGCCTCGCCTACGCAGTTTTCACCCTCTCGCCCGGCCGTTGTTTAGGCCGGGGGGAAGCTGTTGCTCCGTTCCCTGTAGCAGTGGTGTGGGGGCTGAGCGGGGAAACTGTGGAAGGAAATGAGCTCACTAAACGCAGCGGGGACAGGAGGCGGCTGTAACATCGAAGGAGGGAGACACCTATTCCCCGAGACCCATCAATCACAGGCAGCACAGCTCGCTTCCACACAGCAAAGGAGGCTCAGGCGGAGGGTCCGCCCTGCCCACCGCGCCTGAGGCACCGGGCAGCAGAACTGGAGGATGGGGTTGGCGGGGGCACGGCCCGGCCGCTGCTGTGGGGCCTGGGCAGGCAGGAGCCGCGGGGCTGACCCGAGCGCAGGTTGCACGCAGGGGTGGGCTGCGGTTCTCGGCGCTGTTCAGTTGCTGCCACGATTCCTGAGGGGCTGGGGGAGACACGGGCCGAGGGCGGGCTCCGCTGGGGCAGGGAGCGGGGCCTCGCTGCCGGCACGGAGTCGCCGCGGAAAGGGCAAGGGCGGCCTGAGAGGAGACTCGCCCACAACCAAAATGGCCGCCGCCGCTTCGCGGGCCGCGCCCTCGCGCAAGATGACCGCCCGCTTCGACTAGACCCGCCCGCCGCCAGGGGGCGCGCAAGGCGGGTGGCGGCGCTCCGCCCGCCCGACTCGACGATGCGCCGCTGCCGGAAGCGCGAGTCGGCGGCCGCGCTGTGAGGGAGGGAGCGGCCGGCGGGGCCGAGGCGGTGGCACCCTCCCCCCCTCCCGGGCCGGCGGGGAGCAGGTGGGGAGGGGGCGCCGGGGGGGGGCGGCCGGGGGGACAGGGAGCAGGGGGTCGGTGACAGGGGCTAATGGCGGAGGCAGGTAGTGGAAGGTGGCAGGGGCTAATGGCGGAGGCCGTTAATGGGGGGCTGACGGGGCTGGGGCGGTGAGTGGGAGGCGGTGAATGGGGGTGACCAGGGCTCCGCTCCCCCACCCGCCCCAGGGCGCCGGTGGTCCCGGGGACCCGGTAGCCCTAGCTCCCCAGGCGCCCGGGCAGCGTCCTGCCTGTCCCCGGCGGTGCCCGGCCTGGCGCTGCCTGCGGGCTGGCTGCTGCCGGCGACGTGGCATCGCGCCCGGGGCCGGGGCTGCTGGGCCGGGGCACGGGCCTTCTGCCCCCCGCCCGGGCCGGGCCGGGTCGGCTGCTGGGGCTGCAGCCGGTGCCTCAGGCCTCGCTCCTGAGGGACAGGTCCTGCCAGCCCGGCTCAGAAAATGGTGACGCTGCCCTCCCTCCCTGGGGGTGTCTGTAACTCGCAGGTAGGGTGTGCGGTGGGGGCAAAAGCTGGCTTTTCCGGGAAAAAGGCAAATACCTCATTGGTGACTGTAGTTGTTTTGAGCGCGCTGTGTTGTTCCCGGCGGCTGGTGTTACGCTGGTGTTTCTCGGGGAGCCCGCTGCGTTAAAATGCGTGGTCTTTCCCCGCGCCTGGTGTCCAGGGTTGAACCGTCCTTCGGAAGGTGCAATAAAACCACGCTTCCTTTCCCAGAGAGGCTGTTGCATGTCGATCGCCCACCCGTCGGTGTTCGTGGCACTGCTTGCGCAAGGCGCCCGCTGGATGTTTGCAGTTGGCATGTTGGGAAACCTCTGCCTTTGGGATCAAAGCACCCGTCACCTCTGACAGCGGCTTCCAGGGGGCTCTGCTGGCATGGGGGGCGGCAGGCAGGGCGAGCGGGAACTGCCTCGCTCTTAGCTGCGGAGCGATGGGGCTTAGTGTGTGTGTTTCAGGTGGACACCTCGTATGCGAGGTGCTATCACTCCACAAATAAGCTAAATTGAAATTCCAACTCTAACACCATTTATGGTAGCAAACCCAAGTTGTCCTTAACTACCAGTCCCTCTGTCTTTCCCAGCTGGGCTCCTCTCCATCTCAAGGTGCACTGTGTGTTACATCTAATGTTCATGTTTACAATTTATTGAAAATAAGATATTAAAGGGTTATAATGTGGGTAATGCTGTTAACCCACAAAGCATATGTGGTCCTTACACAGTGTAGTTGTGTGACTGACAGTTTATTTTAGCATGGGAAGAATTCTTCCGTGGGTTTTAGCTACACCTAGGCATACACCTTTGCAAATGCTTTTGCCTGCTGGAGTTTCAATAGCCAGCATGTTTTGGAGTGCTGTGAAAAAGAAAAGAAACCAAGCGATAGTTTTGCGAAGCTGACACGTTCCTGGAAAATGTGGCTCGTGGTTCCACAGACTGCTGTTGCCGCTTGGTTGTTTGAAGCTACTTGCTTGAAGGTTCTTGGCGTTTGATACTGAGAGTTGCTGGGCTCCTCCTGAGAGGCGGTTGCCTGGAGCGGGGGATGCTTGTTTGGAGCTGGTTGTTGTACAGTGGCACTCGGGTAGGTCGCAGTTGACAGAATGACTCTGATGTTACAATATTTCTGAACTGTGGGCGTCCCTGAAGACAAATTTCTAACTGGTGCATATGTCCATATGTGTTTGGAGGAACACGAGGCACTAGGTCTTCAGCTGTCCTGTGCAAAATCTGACTGAGAAATAATTACAGCAGTGTAGTGATTGTTGTACACTCGCTTGGTACACTCTGGAGGGTTAAGATCTGTTCACATCAAACAGTTAAGAGCTGTAACGTGTTCTGGTTCCCATATCTAATATGTTCATAGGGTTCATTCCTCCCAGCAAGAAGCATATCTAGAGTTGTAGCTGCCTGTTTGTTACAGAATAGTTAGTTAACAAAGGTGACTAAGAGATGTGTGAGCAAGGATTTGTATGAAGTCTATTAAAAAGGCAGCATTCTGCTCCTTCCCAATGCTCTTGTTGACTAGTGGGTTGTGCAATTGGCATATTTACATTTAATAAAAACATCAGATCATAACATGTTTAAATATAGGACACTTCAGGGAAAGGGGGTGGGCAATCATTTAGATAACTAATTCTTAACTGAAGGAGTGAAAAGAAGGTGGGAAGCCGTGATAGACCAGCTCTCCAGAAGGCTGCCAGCACTGCTGACCTCGGAGCTCCTGGGAGGGCTTGGACTAGAGTCGTGGGAGAGGGGCCAGGGCAGCAGCTTTGCAGGAACAGTGCTCTCGGGGAGCTGAGAGACTCCCATGTTGTTGCCTTCCTGAAGCCTCAGGACACGGCTGAGCCACCGTAAAGCAATTCTCCAGTTGCAAAAAATGCTTGGGGGTGGGCAATTTTTTTCCCCCACTTTTCCTGAAAACTAAGGCTTTGCTCTCTCCTTCTCTCATTACTAAAGATCGTTTGCTAACCTCTGTATACAGACTGGCGTTCAGGGTCTCGCCTGTAGCCTGTGATCACAAGCCTGATTACAGAGCACGTGCTCGGCCAGTGTTTTCTAAAAGAGCCTCTGCAATCAGCGTGTTTGTTTTACCAGTTTTGTATGCGAGGAAGCAGCACAAAAATCTGTGCCAGTCTCTTCCTGACAGAGGCTGTGGGAGGAAGGATGGGTTAGCAGGCAGATGGAAGATTTGTCAGATGGAGAGAAGGTAATCGGGGGGGAAAAGCGTGCCGCTGGAGGAGGTAACCTGACTGTAGCTTCACTGAAACCCTCTGTGTCTTGGAGAATTGAGGAGTGGCTGCTTTTAAGAAAGCCAGGGGCTCCTTGTGCCCTAAGGCAGTGGCAGTCACAGTTCCTAACTGCTGACTGGGCTTAATCTGAATTAAACCTCTGGAGTAGGTGTCTGCATGACTGGGGGTATTGGTGGATCCTGGTTTTGGTGGATTCTCGGTTTGGTACCCAGGTCAAGGACTAGTTGTGGATGTCGCGCTGTCTGTGTGTCAAAGCTGGTGATGTCTGGTGGTGATGCTGATGCAGATGCCAATGCAATCCTAGCTCCACAGCTAGAGAGCTGCTCACCTGTTGATCTGAACCCTTTTGTGGACATTTGGTTTCCTTTACAAAATAAACGATAGGGATTTTATTCTTGTCCTTAAACTGAAGGAGAGGATACTTGCAGGAGGAGGTTCTTCATGGCTGTTTCATGCTTTGCAGAAAATGCTCTGAAGACGAACTGGACAGCGCCCGCCAGAACTAAATCTGTCTGAAAAAAATCTTCCTTCACCCAAAGGCCTGTTTGTCGTCAAGAGGGAACCTCTACAACGGCCGAACTCTGCAAGTGATGGGCTCGGAGAACAGCGCTTTAAAGAGCAACGCACTAGAAGAGCCGCCGTTCACACTGCCAACTGGACACACAATTTATCCGGCCGTGCTACAAGATGGAAAACTTGCTTCGGTCTTTGTGTACAAGCGAGAGAATGAAGATAAGGTTAATAAAGCTGCCAAGGTACGGTAGAGAGCATGCCTGGGACAGACTTGTCAGAGCTGTCCCTCTTTTTTCTTGGAGCGGTGGGAATCGGTTAATGAGGGTCAAACCCTTGGGGATTACGGGCAGGAGAAAAGGTCGAAGTTGACCCTGGCTGCAAACAGCTGCCATGCAGGGGAAGAAAGGGGGCCGGCAGCTGCGAAGTTCATCGTGCGCTGCACGATGTGACCAGTGGCGGGAAGCGATGTTCAGATAGCAATGCCTGCGTAACTTTGCAGAGTATTGGTCTCTTCCTGCAGACAGAAGTCAGAGAGTCTTTCTTGGTGGATCCTACCCAAAATACTGCATTTATTCTGTGCAAGGCTTTGTATCTAGATGCATTATAAAAAGTTCTGCAATGCGTGAGTGAGCGTGCTGAGTGCTTGGTGAGGAGCAGGGATGGGCTGTCTAAATTCAAGCAGAAAACATGGCTAAAAGTACAAGGCTAAGCTCTGCAGCCAAGAGAGATGCTTTGGGGGAGATTTAACAGATGTCTTTGCTTCTGGAAGCACCTGAAAACCTTGCGCCACCCTTGCCTTCTGCGCTTCCTCTCTTGTACTGTGGAAGCAAATGGGATCCACCTGGTTACAGAACGTGTGAAGCCTTTGGAGATGGTCCTGGAGACGCTCTCTTCTGCAGAAATCTGCGCAGGGATCTACGACGTGTTGCTGGCGCTCATCTTCCTCCATGACAGGGTAGGTACTGTCTCATTCCCGATTCCTCACAAAAAGACAGACACACACCCCACAGCTCTTTTAGGCTGAAACTGCTAAAATCATTGGCTGCTTCATAGGAGGAAGGCTAATTGAAAATGCTGTGGGTTTTGGAAGTAAGGGAGCAGTTCTCCATTTGTGAATTGACATCTGCTTGCAGTGCTTCTTACTTTAGGGAAATGGGATTGCGGGACCTTGGCATTTATTTACAGCTGTTGCCACGTGTCAGAGATCAGTGTCACCGCTCCCCCGTTTTGGCACTGTGTGTTTGTCCAGGACTGCAGTTAAATCCCAGCTCAGACTGTAGCTTTTGGGCTTTATGTTCATAGTTGGAGGTCTTCTCTGGATTTACAGTTGCATTGCAAGGGCTGTGACAGTTAGAGCTCTGTCTGCTCTAAAATCCCAGCCCTCCTGCCTGGTATCTGCTAGTCACCTACAAAATCCCGAAGGATCTTTAGAATTATGCACTTTTTGGCAGCTCTTCCTCAGCTCCTCGCAGCACCTAATTAGTGCTGATTAAGATTTTACATCTTCATCTATCCCCAAGTCTGTTATCCTTTTGGGTTTTTTTTTTCCCCCTTCATGTTTTAGGGAAACCTAACGCATAACAATGTCTGTTTATCATCCGTGTTTGTAAGTGAGGATGGGCACTGGAAGCTGGGAGGAATGGAAACGGTCTGTAACTTCAATGAAGCCACCCCAGAGGTAAGAGCCAAGCAAAGCACACCCTCTGATGCCTGCTGAAGCTGGCCATCTGTGGATGTGAAGGTCCAAGTCCTTCCAGTTATCTGGATTTACTATTAAATGTGTGGGCTCCCTTCCTGCTCTGACCTGAATCTTTGCCCTAAGGACACCGTAACGATAAACTACAATGTCTACACAAACAGAAACTAATTCCCCATTAGCCAAAAAGCAGCTACTTTTCTAAGGGAGACTGCTGGCTGGAGGATAGGTTAAGACTAGGGAGAGTGAGAAATCTTTGCTCCTCTGGACTTATTTAAAAAAAAACTAAAATAAAAAAAGCTTTAGTGTGAGGCAGGAAGATCTAGGTTGAAATGAATATATACAAAAAATAATTTAAATGACTCCTTAGCTTTTGCTGCTGGCATCTTCATTGCTTGTCACTGGTCTTAGCAGAAAAATGCCTGGTTTGATTTCTGCTGCATGCTGTGCAGAGTCATTGCTGCAGCCTGGCACTGTGTCGTAAATGTACGTTGCCCATACATTCCCAGAGGATCCACAAATCCTTCACAAACTGTATTGAGTGTCCCTGGCGCGTATCACCTTTCGGAAGGGATCAGGCAGACGCGCAACTGGTGTGCGTGGTGGTGCACAACGATGCAAAGAGCATGGCAGTAAAACCGGACTGCTAAAGCTCATGAAATCCTTTCCCTGTCCAGACGGATCGTGCGGGATGATAGGACTGAGGACTAAAGGGATGAGTTGGCTGTGATGCCCTGAAGTTGCTTTCTGTCAGCTTGGTGCTTCACACCTGGTCTGTTTGTGCTTCCCCTCCGGGCAGAGCAAAGCGCGGCCTGCCCTGGATGCCAGCTGAGGGGGCAGGGGCAGACCTCCTGCCACACGCTCGGCCCTGGCCCGCGGGCAGAGCCTGCTCCTGCTGCTTGGCACAGATGAGCGATCGAGGCAGCTCATGTCTCCCCTCTTCTCCTTCCAGTTCCTCTGTCACGTCAAGTCGGTACGAGACCAGTCGTGCATCCCTTGCGAGGAGATGGTGAGTAACATCACTTGCTGGAGGAACTTCTTGCTGGCAACAAATGAAAGTGCAGTGTTCGGGAAATAGTTTCCATTCACGCGTTTTATTTACTTATGCCTGAATGGGAGGAAGTGGCTATTGGATAATATCTGAGGTTTGCTCTCTTTGTTTTTTCCCCCTTCCATCCCATCCCTGGTTTGGGAATAGTGTTGGGCACAGGGAAGTGAAATTCTGAATGAAGAGTGATTGGACAGCAGGTTCTCATAATATTTTTCAAACCCTTTGTGTTGCAGCTTTAATGCTTCTAAATGACCAAAGCTTTGCAAAAATTACAGAGTAGTTGCTGAGATTGCCCAGATCACTGTGGTCACACGGCTGTGTAGCTCTCATACAGCCTTTTTTTCCACTTGTTAGTCACCTCCTATCCATTAAGCATCCTGTGAGCGCTTATGCTAAAGGAGCGCTCTTTCTCTCTCTAATTATCACCTGTTTCCATAGAAATGCTGGAAGCTGTTGACCTGCAATTGCTGCGTGCGTTCATCAGGGAATTGCTTCATCGTGATGTAGTTGCTCCTTTGGGTTATAAATTCCCTGGTGGAGGTTTTTTTAGCATAATATTCTACTTGCAGAGTACTTAGTGGAGCGTTGGTGCTATAAAGAGAATTGGAGAGTCTATATGGCAGGGGGCAGGAATAGACTCATGGAAACTACCAGGTATTTCATAAAGTCCTGCTTTGCTGATCTTTTTGGTTTTATTTTCAGTCTGCGGATTTCAAAATTCTGCCCAACAGCTATGGGCATGCGAGGGATGCCTATGCATTTGGAACAATGGTTGAAAATCTCCTGACAGTCCTAAATGACCAGGGTGAGGAACGACACGTGTTTATTTTGCTATCGACAGGCCTCTGTGGCTTATTCCTTGCGTGCGTCGAGCCGTTCGCCTTTTGTTGCAGCTGGCAGATGTGCTGCAGGGCCAGTGGCCATTGTTGTTCTTTGTGTTTGCTAAGTTAAAATGTAGACTTCGGCTTCTCCTGTGTTCCCCTTTTCCTGCGTTTGAACGTGGCCAGGTGTGGCCAGAGGTCACCAGCCAGTGTAACACCAGCAGTCCCAAATCTGCTCTGCAGCAGTCAGAGGTTTGCTTGATCCTGCCCCACCAGCCGCTTCATCAAGGGTTATGGATGCGGGCGCATGGGTGTTGTGTACCACAGCTGAGCAGGGGCTGTTACCTTCTAGCAGAGAGGGAGCAGGAAGCTTCTTGGGAGGACGGTAGCACTCCTCGGTGCCCCAGTAGCCAAGCAGCTTAGGAAGAGAAATGGAAATGCTATTTTCCCTTCCTTTAGGGACAGATATGAGCAATTTTGCTATCAAATAGAGCTAAAAATAAGTTTTGGGGAGGGTGGAGGACTCCTGAAAATAGCTTGTTCAGTGTTGAGAGAGAAATCTAACTGTAGGTGCTCTGGATTTCAATTTCAGCAGATATTCTCTCCAGCTTTCAGCAAACCTTGCACTGCACACTGCTGAATCCAGATCCAAAGTGTCGCCCACCACTGTCGAGCTTATTGTCTCACGAGTTCTTCAGGTAAGGAAAGGAATATCCTGCCTCTCTTGCTATGTCTTGATACTGCTTATTTCTGTGTTGCAAATGCGTTCATTTTGTAAAGGTGTGTCGCTTATCAGATGGGAAGCGCACACTTAATCCCTACGTCTTACAGGGCTCTTTGACAAAGAGGCTCCTTAAATTAAGAAAGCATTATCAGCCTTCCAAATGAGGTGCTGAGCGAGCAGTGGTGACAGAAGTGTGTCCCTTAGTCACACGCAGTCAGCTGGATCTCCCCAAGCTCATGGGAGGTGATGGGAAACACTCTAGAAAATAAAATCATTAGCAATACCACTGGAGCAAAGCAGGCTCCGAGATGATCCACACAGAGCCGTGTCTGCTGTCACCTGAGTGCTTCTCTGGGTGGTGGCATTAGCGTAGGGTGGCACTTCCTTCTGCTTATTGTCCCAGGACGGTGGTCAGAGGTGGCTGATGCCGCGTTGCCCAGGTCTCCCTGTGAATTGCCGACTTCAAAGCGCAGCACTGCGCAGGCGCAGCTTTCGGGTAACCGGTCACGCCTCCATGCTGGCGTTCTTGGTCTGCCGGCATTTGACTTCTATCCCTCTGTTTAGTTCTCTCTGCTAAATGAAGGACGGGGATTTGCAGTCTCACGGTTGTGGGTGGTTTAAGTATCAATAAGGATCACACTTGACAGCCTACGTTTTTGTGCTTAGGAATGACTTTCTGGAAGTTGTGAATTTTCTGAAGACCTTAACAGTAAAGTCTGAGGAGGAAAAAACTGAATTTTTCAAGTAAGTGAAGGAACTATAATCTGGAAGTGTCTTATTTAGAAATACTTCTGCTGAATGGGATGGCGGGGCTTCCCGGGAAGGCTAGTGGCCAGAGAGCTAATTCCTCAGGTGGCAGATTTCGATTGCTTTGGCAGAACATTGTTTGCTCTGCCATATTTCGGATACTCCAGCCAAAGTAATGATTGCCTCAAAGAGGAAACTCTTCACTCCCTCCTTTCCCCATTTCTTGTGAATGGTTTGGTGTTTGGGAGGAGCAGTACCTGCTGGGCTCTGCATCATTCTGATACTCGCCAGCCTCCGGAGTGACGCTGTGCACAGCCGTACGGACAGCAGTGTATTCACCTGCTACAGACCAATTGCTGTCGCTGGGGAATCAGTCAGAAACCAGACTGTAGTGACATGTGGGTGCTTTTCTGAATCCCGTCTGCTTGCTAGCAGCTGGGCTGAACTCCTGCAGGGCCAAGAACAGAAGCTTTCCCAGGGGTACAGGGATACGAAGAGGAAAGAATTTTTCCATTGCTGGTGTTCTAATTGAGTTAACGCATTTTGTGGGGCATAATGCTGATGTTATTAGCAGAAGTTAAATTATGCAGGTTCTCTTCCACCCACGTTAGTAGCACTGTCCCATCTCCCACCGCACCACGGCTAAGCAGGAATGATGTGAAAAGCCCATTCATGTGCTCTAGCGCTGCGGTAGAGGAGGGAGCGTGGCCTAACAGCTCGTCTGCTCGAGCTCTGGTGAACAGCTCTCACTGGAGCCGTCCCGGGGTCCTGCTGCTTTACACACAGGCTATTTGCTTGCCCAGTTTCAAAATACTCTAAAATATCACAGCACTTCATGTAATGTGCTAGAAAAAAAGAATCTTTCCTTTGCCTCATTCTGAGAAGTAGCTTTATTTTAGATGTGACTTTGCAAAAAAGCAAAATCTAGCACTAGGCACCTTCTGAGGGTGAAAATTTCTTCCATTTGGGCAGACCTTGTAAACTGCTAATGAGATGGTTTTCATAAGACATGTTGGGTGAATTAATCTTGTGGTGCCAGCCCTGTCTGTTGTCTGCAATGGATGTCTCAGCTGCAGTACTGCAGCACCTGCAGGAAATCCTATTGTCATGGTCCCCGAGAATTTTTCTCTAAGGGAAGCTTCCATGTAGTCATGGGATTATCTGGCCTGAAAAGGGCAGAAGCTGAATTTTTCTTTCTTTTTCCATGTAAAGGAGCCTGGGTGTTCTTACAGAGCTATCTTCCTGCCTGTTTTATACTTCTGTGGTCACTGACAGTTGTAACACTGGTTTGAGACTAAGTAGAGCAAAGAAGAGGAGAAAGGGGATCTTAGCAGGAGCATTCAGAATAGTTCCCAACATCTGTGTAACAGCAGTGTTTACTGAGCGAGGGAATGAATACTTTGTTTAAAGATATGGCAGTGTTGCTCCTTTATCAGGCAGAGGGGCTTACACAGCATGTGCACTACTGCTCTTAAGTCTCCTCCAAACCTAGAGAAAAGCAGTAATTGTTACCAATATTTTAAAAACGAAAATCCTACAAAGAAGAGCAGTTGCACAAAATAAAACTCTTTGTGACTTAAATAACTAAACCCAACCCATGCTCTGTTGGCCACCTCTTATTAGAGGTATTAGATGGAAGTGGTTTCAAAATGGGATTCCTGTTTTGCAAGGGAAACTTCCCTTATGTGGTGGGTAGAGCAACCTTTTCTCAAGCAGTAGGAAAATTCTTGCAATGCACCAGGTTGTGGGGTGAGAGGCCAACTCTCTTCTGCAGTTTTAATGCTGTAGCACTTCTGGGAGATACCGGCTCTGAGACAGTTCGATGCTACAGCAGCTTCTCAGAGGGGGAAGCCTTCAGGAGCCAGCTGCAGGTGCGGCAGTGCTTCTGGATGTGTTCGTGACAGCCTGTGATCCGGGTGTGGGGTTTTACAGGATGTGTCTCTGGCTCCTGCTTTGCGTTACTGTTGCCTGGCAGCCTCAGGCAGGAGCAGAGTCTTGTCCTTCTAGGTTAGCGTGCACGCAGAGTGAGAGGCTGTGATGGGACTTCGTCTCTAGGAAAGGAGTCAAAAAAGTCCCCAAAAAAGGGGAAAGCAATATTAGGGGAAACAGTCGTAAATGCATGGAAGGCTGCCTTGATACTAATTGCTCTCTCCTGGAACGCAGATTCCTGCTGGACAGGGTGGCCGGCTTGTCAGAGGAGTTGATAGCGTCACGGCTGGTGCCTCTTCTACTCAATCAGCTTGTGTTTGCAGAACCTGTAGCTGTCAAGAGTTTTCTTCCTCATCTGCTGGGTCCAAAGAAAGGTGACCTTTAAATACTTTCTCTCTTCAGAATCATTACTGACAAGTTTGGAATGAATTCAGAGTGGTCGTTCCATTGAATCACGGGAATAGTGGTGTTTATTTAACCAGAACAAATACTGTAACATACAGAACTGGAAAGGACAGTTGTGTGTGCTTCCCCATTTGCAGTACTTTCCACTGTGTGACCTTCCCTGTTCAGAGCCATCGAGCCATGGACACTGGCACTGCTGCCTCTCTTCCCTCCCATCTCTGACATCCCAAGCAAGCTGTGTGGGCAGCTGACAAAGAATCAGACCTGACACTGTAGATCTCAGCTGTTTGTCAGCGAGGAGCGTTTGGGTGAGCTGTCTCTTGTTGAAGCAGCCTTGTCCCATCTTCACCTCTCTTCCCTAGAGCAAACTGGAGAAAGCCAGACCAGCTGCCTCCTGTCGCCAGCCTTGTTCCAGATGCACGTCATTCCTGTGCTGCTGAAGCTATTTGAGGTTCACGAGGAGCACGTTCGAATGGTGTTGCTGTCTCACATTCATGCCTACGCAGGACTGTTCTCTCGGGAGGAGTTGAAAAACATCATATTGCCACAGGTTAAGGACAGCAAAACAATAGGCAGTATATTTTAGAATATGGGATTTCTTCTGCTCGGGTTGGTTTGTAGCTTAAAGTTAGGATCTCATAGTGCTAGCCACAAATAGTTTGCAACCTCCTTTCTACACAAGCCCTAACCCTTACACCCCATCCTGATCTGGAGTGGTGTTTTTGTTAAACCCGACGCCCTCTGTCACACACACCGCTTGTGCCGATACCCGTCGGCCTTGACTGGCAGCCTCACAAGAAGAGACTGTGTTTCTGTTTCATACCACAGCTGTCAAGAGTGGAGGAATGATCAGTCGAAGCTCAGGCTGCCTTGGCGTTACGGTCCAGCAGTCGGCAGGCACTAGGATCAGCCACCCTCTTCAGCTTGTAACACAAAGCGGAAGGCTGATTTTATGCTACGGAATAATGTCCAGTATCTACTGAGAGCTGTGGGAGATCGTAGAAATGAAATGTGCTGCAAATATAACATTTAAAGGGGAAAGAAGTGAAAAAGCAGAATTTTCTGTTCTTGGTAACGTTATCATGTTCTTGGTGTAGGTGCTGCTAGGCCTTCGAGATACCAGTGACTCTATCGTTGCGATAACGCTGCACAGCTTAGCAGTTCTCGTCTCCCTGCTTGGACCCGACGTAGTTATAGGTGGAGAAAGAACGAAGATTTTCAAAAGCTCTGCACCAAGTTTCATGAAAACTGCTGATCTCTCCCCAGAAGGTAAATGATACAGTCAGAGTGCTGTCGGGATTCTTGCCCATTCTGTCCAAGAAACATAGGCAGAATTTCTTGGATGACTAATCTGTTGCTGTTGACAGGTTAATTGAAAAAAGCTGATTTGCAGCTAAACTTCAATTCTCAATTAGGTGCTGTTTGCAGATACAGAATTGATATCAGAAGAAGAGTTATATAAAAGTATTTTAAATGTAGAAAATATATAGAAAAAAATTTAAATCTCTTCTTCATTTAAGAATCTCTGTAAGTAAAGGAGATCGTTAAGTGTGTGTGTTTGTCTTTGGTGCAAAAATTATACTGCCCTTCTAAAGGACTTATGTGCTTAGCCAGATAGTTGTTTAATATTGCCTCTGTCCTTCATGTTTTTAAAAATAGTAAATCTCATCCTCTTCCCCCAATTTCTATTCATAGATTGGAAAAGCAATACGAACTTCCCTATTTTCTCAGCTCTCAGGAGGCTTTTCAGCTAATCCAAATGAAGACAGTAGTCCCTGCACCTGCTAGATAACTTGGAACCAAATGTACTAAGGGAAAGCTTTTCTGGATATTCAAACTAAGAATGCTTATAACTGGAGGGAAGGATCGGCATTTGTTCTACTTTAGACATGTAGATACCAATTGAAATGCATGATAGAGATCAATTTAAGTATAAATGTTTTCTTCCTGATCATGTGTGTACTGACAGTTACCACCCTTTATTAAAATCTGTGGATGGCTCATTGCATTATTTTGCTTTACATTATTTTAGTAGACTATAGTAAATAAACCCCTTTGGATTGCATGCTAAAATCAGGTTTATTTTTCAGAATATATTTAAAATTAGACCTGATTTAACTATTGACAAACAACAAAAAAACCACCTTTGTCCTCCACAGAGAGTGACAACCTGCAAAAAATGGTAGTAGAGGCTGAATATGAGAGGCTTAATAAGCTCTTTGCTTAAGCCCCTAAAAGGATGTACCCTTTATCAAGGGCACTTTGGGGAGGGCGTGGGTTCTGTGTGCTAACGGCAGTCCTTTCCAGTGCCACAGGCCATGCACCTCTGGCTGTGCTAGTAACCCCTGGCCTAGGCAGGCGCAGCTGGCTGGGGACACAGGTGAGCCACGTGGAAGCTGATGCAGCACTGGCCCAAGCTGTGCTGTTTGGGGGGGTGGTGGCACAGGGCCTCGAAAGGCCGAGGCCGGTGCTTGTGAATCACCGCCATGCTGCAACTCTCAGAAATGAACTGGAATTAGGAGCCTGCCAGGCTATCGTCTCTGGCCCAGCGGAACAAACCTGCCTTGTGCAGCTTCAAAGCATGGCCTTTACTGCCTCCACCCCACCTCACTGCAGGTGTGATACGAGGGAGGCTGTTGCACAGCCTTCAGGGTAGAGCCTCTTGCTCCTGTGAGCTGCTTTGCTCATGCCCAGGCATAAAAGAGGGTTTGTGTAGTCACATGAGTTTGCTTACGCTTTGAATTGTTGTGACTATCAGTGCTGTGCTTTTGTATGAGAGGCAGGTAACGGGGGATTTGCGATGCCATGCGGTACAAAGGCTGGGATTTTGAATCCAGCCAGGTGGCAGACAGCATTTTTTAAGAATCTGTTCTGATCATAATCAGTTTGTTCATTGTGTATTTCTTGAAAGAACATAGCAAAAACTGACCGTTTACAGTTGCCCAAACTTTGTATTGGCAAGAGCTGCAGATGGCAGGAACAGAGGAGTATTGTGTTACGTGCAGCTGTTGCACTGCTGCGCCAATCTTCCTTCAATATTGCTTGTCAGTGTTGTAAATAAGAACGTTCCAATGCTGCAGGCAGTTTCAACTAAGACTGACAATGCACCTTGTGGACCTGGTGTCCTTTCTTTTCTTTTATCCCTGCAGACTCCCCCAGTCATGTTGTAAGCAATCAGAGAAATCAAACCTCTCGGCCTTTGAAGAACAATTCTAGTGTGTTCCCCATCGCTGGAAATGTGCCTGTCAAGAAGCTTTCTGTGCGACAAGACAATCCACTGGCTTTAAAGACAGGTAAAACTTCGCCCTAGCTCTTCCTTTTTAGAAATCAAGTGTCCTACAAATGAAACATTGCTGGAAAAGATGTTAATTTCCCCCATGTGCTGATCTGAAAGAGATACAGTGAACCAAGGAAGGTAACAGTGAAGGAAGGAGAGCGTACCCTTGACTTCCTAGGCAATAGTTATTGGGGAATCTGATATATAGAGACTGTTGGCTGGCCAGCCGGCCTTGAATTTCTGTTTCCTTACAGCAGGTTCTCTGGTGTGCTTTTTCACCCCTCCCACAGCTTGGCAGACACGCTAGATTTATAAGTCAGCTCATTCTCTGACCTCAGAAGCTGACTCGGTTTACTTTCATAGCCTTTTTTCAGTCACCTATTGCTTATCAGCAGTCAGCTTTTATTGCCCCAGGGCTTTGAGATGAAATACCCCTCCTTTGCAAGGAAGGTGGCTGTGCTTTCTAATATGAGAGGAGCTTAGCACTGAAGCATCTTTCCGATCAGCATCACTGGCTTATTTCCATGCCAGGTGCTACCTGTCATGTCAAGGAGTTTTAGGCACAACTCTGTCTCTACACTTGCTTTCTTGAAATGTGTATGTAATGCCTTTGTCTTCCACAGGTAAGCAAGACACTCAGTCCCCCCTGAATGGAATTCCTGGAAGCATTAATAAGCTAGGGAGCAGCAGGAGCTCTTTGACTACCTCCGAAAAGCCAGCAGACGAGTGGCCAGACTGGAGTGAGCCAGAGGAAACTGAGAAAACTGTGAACATTCAAATTCAGCCCCGAGAGCCACAGGGCTGTGTGGGACCTTATTTTGCTGAACATGCTGTAGATGAGAAGCCTTGGGATGACTTTGAACCCAGCAGCCCTAGTCCTGAACTGTCCTCAGGAAACTGCCTCACTGTGACACAAGCTGATGCAGTTGAAATGCCGAGGCCTCTGCCAGGTACCCATCAACTGAGCAAAGAATTCAAAAGCCTCAGACTGAATCCTCCCACAAAGTCCTGCCCCGGGAACAACTGGAGCAATGACAACTGGGACCACCAGGAACAGCTGGGAGAAACCGTGCCACCAAAAACGACCCTTCAGGAAAGGTTGAAGTCTTCATCGGAGTCTGGCCTAGGAGAAGAATTCACGATCAAAGTGAAGAGGAAACCCGTGCAAGACCCTGAGCTGGACTGGTTTGCTGACATGATCCCAGACATTAAACCTTCTTCGGCTATCTTGATTTTACCTGAAGCAAGGACAGAAGTGGTTGTTCCCAGTCACTCCAGTGTAGTATCCAGCAGAGAAGGTGCCTCCCAGAATGTGCTGTTTTCATCCAAATTCGCAGCAGCTGATGTTATCGAGGTAAGAGGCTATAGCAGTGGGGTTTAAATGACTGCACACTTGAGAGCATGTACACAGCACAACACACTGTTGTAGCACCAGCTGGCTCCTTAATAAGATGATAACCTGAGGAAGCAGCGTACGACTGCACAGTTGAGTCTTTACCTGTGCATACAAGATGCCGAGCTCTGAACGATGCCTCTTATCAGGCACCAGGTAATTCAGTGGGCTGTTACTGCAGCAGCAAGACAGCTGTGTTAAGAAACAGTGAGGGAATGGACTTAACTTGTACACTACTAAAGGCACTGACTGAGGGCTTTTAATTTGTGCTGCTGTATCCTAGATGCAAGGACCCTACACTACATTAGGGAGAGTTGGTTTGTCGGGCAGGTAAAACAAGGCTGGATCCTGTCTGCTGAACAGGCGTGGCCCCAAGCACAGACAGAAGGGGGGTTTCAAGCACAGAGGATGCTCAGGACACAGTGTTGCTCCTGGCTCTTCTAGGAAAACCTAATAGCATTGTAAATAAAGGACCCGGAAACCAGAACCTCTGGGCTACAGAGTAAAGCTTCTTGGGTGCTTTGTTTTCATGAAAGAATAACTGAGACATTTCTCCATTTCAGAGGACCAGGGGGGTTATAAAACTGCCTTTTCAAGTAAGCAGGTAAATACCTCTAGCCCCATCACAGAGACTCCAGAGACTGCTTCCGTTTCCTAGGAGGGGAGGTAGCACTCCCAACGCTGCCACCTGAACACGTAACTCTGTTAGGAATAGGTGTTGATTTCAAGTTGTTTTGCTAATTCAGCCTCAAGAGAGCTACCACGGAGGTAGCAGGTAGCATGGGGAGAGGAGCCTTGGATGTAAACTGAAGTTGTTTACAACATTTGAAAATGGCACACTTGATTTTTAAGAAGCACTGTCATGTTCTCAGCCTTGTTTTGAGGGGGGAGTCACTCACTGTAGTGCAGTCAGTGATGTGGAGTAGTAGAAGAGCTGTCAGTGGATGGGTGAGATCAAACTCATAGTGTAAGAATACAGCAGGACAACAGCTGTTTCCTGTTAGGGGGAAAGAAATCATCTAGTTTATAGCATCCTGTTCTTAATGGGAAGTGGTTTTGGTACAAACAGTTCTTGCTTTAATTTTAGGAAAAAAAATACAAGCATGTCCCTGTTACTTTGCTCTTTGTCTTTAAGGTGTTTCCTTTTGTAGTTAAAAGTTCTTTAAGACAGAAAGCTGCAAATACTGGCACTTCATTTTTGGTCTTCTGAGGGCTTTTTAGCATTCTGGATGAATGTCTTGCTCTGCCATGGCAAGCCGCGAAGTACAGTACATGTGCCTTACTGTTGATAATTTTACGTGATTCTAGGCTGAAGCTGCAGGCTGGGGTGAAGAAGAGGAGTTGAACTGGGAAGATGATACTAACTGGTAATGGGACTGAAAGAGACAAAGGCAATTTATGGTGTGTTGGATTCTGTAAGAGAAGTCGCTGCTTCCCCAATACAATGGATAAGTACCTCAGCACTGCTTTTGCCAGAAGGCAGGCACTTGCTGCAGCAGCCAGCAAGACCCTGTGGGGCCTGATCTCTTGCAATGGATGCTCCTTTCCAGTCTGTGCCAAAAACTGCAGGGGTGAGGCCTGCACTCAAGCAATATGCCCAGCTGTGGTGCGTGCCACTGCTACCGGAAAGAGGAACAGCGCGATGGGTGTGTTGGTCTGACGTGCTACTGGAGGCCAAGAGTGGTGTAAGAGTGTAAGCGATTGTTCCAGAACTCATCCCCGCTCTGAAAAACTGATGACAATAAATGAAAGTCACACTGAGTTCCTTGGTTAATGTGCCTTTTTTTTCCCCCCCCCTCCAGAAAAGTAAAGCCTTTAGAAATGGCTCCTTTTAACTTTTTAGGTAAGAGATGACTTTAAGATGAATGTACCATTTACTCAACTTATTTATTTCTGTTTATATAGTTCTGTCAATGGGTGGCACAAGAGGTGCTAGGAACCGTGCAGTGAAGGACCACTGATCACAAACTGCTTAAGCACTGCATTCTTTCTGCTCTTAACTGTGACCAATAAAGATTATTTTTAAAAGATGACCCTAGTGTGGAGTGGAACCAGCAGCAGAGGTATGTTCAGAGAACAGTATAGAGCCTGTAACTGTTATTGTTGAGTGTATTTTAAAATTAAGGTAAAAACACCTACTGCCTGGTCACCTGTACGTGACAGGAACAAAGGTAACTGTTACTTTTACAACAGATTCAAACATCTTAGTATTCAAAATACAATCTTGTGAAACGTTTATCATCATACAGTAGCTTAGAAGAACAAGCTATACATTGGGAATATACAAAATGACAGCTCAGATGCACAATAGTGTCCTTTAAAATGTATCAGTCCTTCCAGCCAGTTATTATGAAAGATGGGCCAACATCTCACACCTCAGTTCATTTTGGCACATTAACTGAGACCCAGCAGTACAGTAGAGCATCACCCTGTGTCACAGTTTTTTCTTCTCCAGCAATCACGGTACAAAGGCATCTCTTCCCTCAGAACAGGGAGCTGAGCTGTTTTATTGTCTCTAAAACCTGTTGAGTGCCTTACCGTACACTGTCCCTGAGGATGGCTATAGCTGTATGTAGAGCCTCCAGTCTCACTGCAAGCCAAGCAGGGGGGGACCCTTTCCGGAGCAGCAGCTTCACAGCCTCCACCGCCCCCTCCATCGTGCCTACCGCTGACTTATACTGCTCCTCAGAGGGTGGGCGACATGCTCTTTTTGCCAGAGGCTGCAGATTTAAGTAAACATGAGACATCATTTATAATGCTCTACATGAGTGATCAGTCTTCAAATGCAGAAAACCCTTCGATGGAGAAGAGCTGTAAGAGACTCCCTTGCCTTGTGAGAGTTCTTGCCAGCTGGCAGGCAGTACAGAGCATTCAGGTATAATATTAAGGGCCAGGAGTGCATGAGACCTTTTTTCTTAGAACACGGAGAGCAGCAAGACCATCTTGAACCTCTTTCGATACTTCCCAGAACTGACAGAAATTGACAGCAGAGCCCAGATAGTTTGAAGAAGTGCACGTACCTCTCCTGTTGACTCCAGTTCTCCAGCCATTTTCATAAACTGTGCACTGCAGATAATCCTTTCTTGTTTCATGCGTTCTGTTCGTGCTTCTCTTGTCTCTTCTACTTGCCTTGTCTGGGGAGAAAGCCACAGGAGAGGTAACTAAACCAAGGCGGCATTACCAGCCTTCATAGGCTCAACTTGTATACCAGAACAAGGGGGAAGGCGGGAGAGATCTTAACGTGCAGTTCAAATTGAATCTAATTTCTCGCACGCTCTTCTGAGCAGGAAATTGAAGTTATCTACAACAACTTTGGTGTAGCATCACTGGCAGCTATCAGTTCTGTTGCTAATTATGTGCTTGTCAAAAACTGCTCATCCAGATAGCCCTGCCTTAGGTCACAGCATGGTAACCATTCCCTCTTTCCCGCTGTCTGTGTTCTACATGAATAACCACCTGCTCTTAAGAGAATTTTTTCTAACATGCAAAAAGGACTAAGATGCTTCATAAACGTTCATTTAGCTTTCAGAAACTGATCCAAGAGAAATGGGAGATGAAATCACACAAATGGAATGATGAAATCCCTGTCTTTTTAATAGATAACTTCCCTGCTTACAACAATAACTGCAATTTAATAATTTCTTTTGTTCAAGGTGGGAAAAGCAAAGCATTTAAATCAAAGTTGGGAAGTACTGGAAGAGCAGGGTGCATAGGAATGGCAGTTGTTAATTCTGCTGATTAAAGCAAGTAGAAAAGTTCAACCAGATCCCAGTTAACAGAACAATTTATTTTAAACTTACTTATTTAATTGCATGCAGATGATGCAGGTGTATACATAGACATAAGCCATGTACAACTTACTATGGATGTGTACAACATCAGCTAAGAAAGCAGTAAAATGGTTCAACAACATACATACCTTAGCCAGAAAACTAACAACTTTGTTCTTAGTTTCTTCAGAATTAAGGCACTGAGGAACAACATCTTCATGGCTTGTTTCCTGTCAAAGGTGTCGAGTAATACTTGCTTAGTACATTCATATTAACAAAGGAATAGACAAAGTAAAAAATGTTTCTATGAGAATCCCTTCCTTGTTGCAACCAATCTAAGCAACCAATGCTTAATCTTCTTTCACTTCCAGCTCCTGAAATCCCTTACAACTGTTTTAGCCCTCATTACTTTTGATGTGCAGTAGCATTTTTAATACTAAGATCCAAACTGGTCAGCTGAAGAGCAGCAAACATTTAAGATGAAAGAATTTCTGTACAACAAAAGTTAACAGAGCCAAATACATGCATCCAGAGTTCCGCTATGCTTACCTCTGCAAAATGCATGAAAGCCTCCAACGCGTGCTGATGGATCAGCCAGGTCTGGTCAGCTAGCAGAGAAGCAAACAAACACGACAACTGGGGTCCAACTTGCCTCTGAAAGAGGAACAAATATCTATCAGTTCTAAAGGGTTAGTTGTGCTTACCTTACCATCATGATATATTGTTGAAGAATCACACTAAGCTTAAGGGTTGGGTTTGTGAAATGCAAGAGTGCTACTGCTCCGTCTAGCAAAAAAACACTAAGGGAGGTGACACGTTCTATTCTTTCTTCTTGGAGGTTCAAATGTCAGTCCTTTCTAACTGGTGAGAAGCAACAAGTAAATGAATAAACGAAAGATCTTACATGCAGTGAGCACGTTTTGATGGAAATAAAACTGCCCGTAGACCATTAATAAGGCTCCGAGATGACGATGTCATGGCACTCCTGTATGCATTTGATGAACTTGATCCTTCACTTTATATTTAAATAAAGAGCATATATTTTCATCAAAAGACTGAAGATTATCTAAATAAGGTCACAATTATATTTACCTGTGCTTCTTGTGGTATAAACACCTTTCCCATAGAAGAGAGAAAATCCACCATCGCTAGACGAACATGATCTGGGGGATCCAACTGGAAAAGGGAGGACTGCAGTGCAAATACCTGCAGAAAGCAAACCCCAGTGAAGCTCCATCAAACAAACTGCAGGTGAAAACTCTTCTGTCTTATCTTTAAATCTGAGGACAGTGATTTTGGAAAACTGGACTGAAAACAAAAGGAGGCATCCTACACCTAGGATAAAGCTGCAGTGTACATTTCAGAAAGAAATAAGCATGCTCTATAGCATATCCATATATCTTAATTATCTTACAGAGTAATGAGATTCTCAAAAGCAAGGTTAACCGAAGTGCCATACACTTGATTTAAAGACCAGGAAAGTATCAAGGAAGAAATAAAATTAGGAATCTCCATGTGTTAAGAGAAGGCCAGACCATGAAATACTCATTTGAGATTTCAGTAAATTACAAAGAACTTGGTTTTCATAAAGTAAATTATTCATAAGAAGGTTTGGTTTTGGTTTTGGTTTTTTTACCTGAGTAATCAGTTGAGCATCTAATGCTTGGATGAAAAATTCCAAAAGGTGAAGTAATAAACACAGGGTCTGCTGGAGACATGGCTCATCTGAGACCTTCAACACATCACAAGATATTAATAACACTGCGTTTTAGCTTATGGAATAACTACTTAAGAAAGAATTTAAAGTTACAGTAATGTTTCAGAATTCTTAGCCTTACTTCACACACATAAAACAACACATCGTAAGCAGCAGAAGAAAATATTAAAATAGTCATATCAATATTTCTAGGTAGGCATATTTCACAAAACCCTTTTCTTTGCTTTTTTTATTAAGAATATTTCTTATCCCTCATCTTCTTCCTCTGCTCACTAATATAAGCAGCCAAGCGTTATCTGAACTATTTCTTTTCACTTATCAGTTGCCAAATTTCGGCTGAGGTTGGAAGAGACCTCTGAAGGGACACATCGTTGGCTCTTCTTCACCCCCACTCTCAAACTTTCTTTTCTAATTCAGAGTATGAACCATGATAATCCTTCTTTCTTTACTGCAATTGCAGACATGAACAGGTATACAGTCGCAAGGGAATCACCTTACCCCCTTGTTCTCAAATACAGGAGGAAGGTTACTAGCTTTATGGGTTTTCATGTGCTAAGTTGCGTACTCATCAAATCACCATGAGTTTTGTTCACATTCTAATGAACATTTAAAATAGGAGGCCAAATTTGTAACTGGTATGAATCAGAATGAGGTATTTCTGACTTCTCATTAAGCAAGTCTGAATCTGACACTGAGCAACAGATGGAGTAGCAAGGAGCCATATACGTAATATTCAGGAAAATTCAAACTCTGCTTCCCAGAGCATGCGCCTGCCTAATACATAAACCAGCTGACAGCAGATGGGCAGCGCAGTTACACCATGCGTTACAGAAATGGTCCAATCCAACTAAAACAACTTAGTAACAAACACATGATGAAACAGCACCAGCCTCTCAAAGACATCATGTTTTCACCATTGGAGCAGCAAATTCTCTTACCTGCTTAGCCTGGAGAAAAGTCCAGAACTGACCAAGCACTCCCAAGATAGATGCCTGAAGTTCTGCCTCCAGAGTGTCACCAGCAAAATTGTAGGCAGCCAGCAGGACAGAAAGGGCAGTATTCTAGTAGGAAAAAACATGTAAGACGAAAAAAAACCTACATGTAAAACGAACCAAAACCTCAGGTTTATATTAAGCATCTAAAATGACACAAGATGGCAAGAAGCCCAATGTGCTGTGTCAGCGGTACAGTACAGCTAATCCACCAGGCCACTGGCCAATAAAGCTTCCAAAGCGAGGAAACCATCCATTACTTCTGTGAGTTTCACATGATGCTGTAGTCATTAACTGCATTGGCAGGCGAAAGCTGGCAGCAGATACTTCATATGGAAGTCTCTGGTTTCTCACAGTCCTCTCCTTTGCCAAGGAGACCAGTGAGCATCTTTCAGATTTGATGCCACATAAAAACAGCCAGGACTTTAAAACTTAAAAGTAATTGTATGACATAGTATAAAATCAGAAATTCTGAAGAAAAATACATTTGCTCACCCAAAGACCAAACAAGAACTAGAATAACTAATAAACACCATGACCTCCACTATCATCACCCTCAAAGCAGAGGGTCCTAAGGTGCTATGTACTACGAGAAAATATTAAAATAAGAATTCTTGCTCGTGCATTTGCCAGTTAGGCATGGTAAAAAGCTATGCAACTCACAGAAAAATAGAACTGAGGAGACAGCAACAGAATCCTTACAGTTTGGAAATCCAGAGTTCGCACATTTTTACAAAGAGAACCAAGTCTCCTTTACCACAGGTTGGAGCTGTCCCAAAGCGCGCCTGCTATTCAGCCATCGCCTGCACTGTGCAAGCCCTGCCACACAGAGCTGACATGCCACTCGTTTCCTAAGATCAGGATTCAGGGCCTTGAGGGATACGTGCTGCCACACAGCCAAGTTCTCCTCCTCTTCTGGAAGAAACTTATGAGCAAATTCTACCTGCAAACAAAAGTTAATAGGAACTAAACAGACCAGAAGACAATTTGATAATGTGTTAGAAAGCTGAGAAAGCAAAATGCACTACTAGTTTGCTTTAGAAATATTACATGAAAAAAAGTGTGTAAAACCTTTCATTTAAATAAAACCCAACTTTTTATACCAAAACCTTATAAAACTGCCGCCTCCCTTGTCACATATAGGACATCAGAATGATTAAGCAACTTCAGCTGCTTGAAGCAATGGCCCTAGCAAGTAGAAGAAAGAGCTTTAGCCTCTCTGAGGTGTATACAGAGGCACTGACAGGAAAGGAAACTACTCTTTATATCTGATGACATGAGAACATCAGTCGCAGATGCAGTGACAGGACATACAGTTTTAGCAAATCTGGGAGATGTGCTGTTTTCATACTTAGTCAAAAAAAGGACTTCACTGCCACCCAATAAGACCACTCTTAGAAAGGTATGTGTGCCTCTGTTGTTTTTATTAAAGAGCACATCTGCACAAATTAGGATCCACTACGACAAAGTAATATCAAATACAATATCAAGTACAGCAAGCGAGCACTCAACATCCTGCCATTTCTGAAGAACTGAAAGAAGATATTTTAACACAGGCTACTTATTTAAATCTCTTCTATTAAAAACAGAAGATGATGGTGCTATACTTGCCTGATGATCTGGAGCCATCAAGAACAGCATACGCCTCAGCAGAACACCCAAGGCAGAGACCTGGTAACAGTCATTGGGCCAAGACTTTATCTGAATTAGGAAAACAGGGAATGCATCTAATTAAATTAAGAAAAAAATCACCACTCGGCAAATGAATTCTATACAGAATGTTCTAAGAATTGTTTTGTGGGATCACAGCAGTAACACTAAATAAAACAATGCAGGACGTTGGAAATACTAGTCATATTGCTTTAGATTTTCAAAGTACTGCTTTTGCTAACTATTAACCCAATTTGAGGAACTAAAAGAATCTCAATTTTGGATTTGGAAAAAGATGAAACTCCTATCTTTGGTCATTTAGAAAGTTTGTCAGTAGAACTATGATTAAAGCTGGCACCGAATTGTAAACATCACTGTGCTTCTTACCAAGTGGGCAATCACAACAACGTGGTGAGCGCACAGTTCAGCTGTTCCATACCTGCAATGTGGGAGAGACAGAAGCTTGTGAGTCAGTACTTCCTATTCTTTTACAGACTGAATATTATAAATCTTGTCTGAGAGATGGCCACTTCCTTTATATAAACTTGATATGCACAGACACAATTTACTTGAGACAACTATTAAAAAAAAAATTATTAAATAATAGAAAAGGTATGTTCCCCTTACTTGCATGAATGCAAAAATGGCTAAGCCATTTCTGCTCCTAATTTTCAAAATATGCTCTATATCTGGAAAGAATCTAAAAAATCTCTCTCAAGGAATTATGTACAACAACAGAACTAACTGGATCTGTGGAAATCCTGCTTGACCTGTCATGAAAACATCTTACCGGGCAAGGAAGCACCACGAGTCCATTGCTAGCAGAGACGTGATCATACTAGAACCCAGCACAGCATCCAGCAGAGCATACTCCTGAGGAGAAAATATATATGTAAATTCACACAGAAACAGACTGCAGGCCTACTATTACTTTTACTCCACTAGTTAGCATAAAACCTAGTAAGATTTTCAGCTTATCACATTTAAAATGTTTTAAGAACTCATTTTCATACTCTATATTCAGCTACACCATCAAGCAAGCAGCTACACCGTTAGTTTTGCATACTTGGAATGTACATGTACATTCATTTCAATGAGCTGAGGATCCTTCACTTTTCAAAACACTTCATCTTGTGCATCCCTTCTTTGCAAGGCAACTTTTATGAAAAATTTTTTTTTTTTTTAAAAAAACCAATGTATTGCCAATTTTCTTGCCAGCTTTATTGGCAGCTTACTGAAAACCAAATAAAACCTTTTCCTCTTTTAGGAACACTCATTCTATCCGAAAGAGGAATGTAGCATTCAGAAAAAAAAAACCTAAATTAGGGCTATAGTTTTTGTGACAGCTCTTAACTTTATAAAGGTTTACATTTATCTAGAGGTTCTTTCGTCTACGTGCAGTAAAAAGTGAAAAACTTTTAAAACATTATATACTGTTAATCAAAGCTAGAATACTCTTCTGAAGTAGAAAAATTTGCTTATTACCATTTTATGGTATGTTCTTAGCTGGAATCACAACAATATAATCTACTCTAAATATTAAATGCCACTTTATTACTTCACAGTATAGACTAACAAAACCAGGTAAATTGAATACTGCATAAAAGAAAGCACTGAACTTTTTTAACAACTTGACCTCCTGCCCTACCAAAGAGAACAAAAATTTCCAACACCACTGAGGTTCTCAAGAACTTGTATGAAGCTTTATTTTTCCCTTTCCCACACGTGATATTTGCGATATAACTGAACTCCAGTCATGTAACTGTATCATGGCTGCTTTCTACAGAACCACTTCATACCTAAGCATCTCTTTAGAGCTAGATCATTAGAAAGAACTACTTCTTTTTTAAATAGTACCTATGCACCACAACAGCTGAAGAGATGATAAGCAAAAACAATCTTACCAGCTGTGGAAAGTGTGATGGGAGTGTGGAAGCAATGAAGGAGCACAGGTGGACACAGACATAGTGATACAGGGTGATGGGAACTGCTGGCTGTCCTGTACTGATCACCTCTGGCAAACAAACAGGGAGAGAAAGCTCGCCAGAACATTGCTGGAAACTGAAGAAGAGAGCTGAAAACAAAGACAGGCTGCAAGGGTAAAAAAAAAAAGAAAAAAAAAAAAGGGTTACAGATATGTAAATCCCAAATCCTGCAAACAACATCTGTACTACAGAAACTTTGACCGGAAACGGTGGCAGTAACTTCAGTGCTTTTACACTAGATTTATGTTCCCGACTGCCTTCCTCTTTTACAAATTCAGGTGATTGTTAGAGGGTTCAGGCATAAAAATGCAAGATTTTAACTTAGTGAAGTATCAACAAATTGTACACACAACTCTCTTCTTATCCTGGAAGTAGTCTAAATACGATTCCTTTCCTGGAAAAAAAAAGACATCTCTGGCTCTGTGTCCTTCACTCCTGTAGCACTGAACATCAGATCCTGTTTTTCTCAGTGTAAGGATATAAATCTATAGTGTCTGACAAATTTTGCTATTCGGTTGTGAGAGAAACCCCAGCAACTGAGCCCCTCTGTTTGCCCATATAGACTGATCATTGTGGTGAAGAACTAGAGTTAAAATCTTTTTAGTACCTTTTTCCTGTGTTCCAAAGAGTTTGCACTTCTTCAGGCTGAGAGGACAGCTTGTCCATTATGGTAATCAGGACGAGACACTGGGGCAGCTGTTGCTCAGGAGGGAGACCTGTAGAAGTTTTTTTAAAATATGATGCTAGTTGCCCTGGTAAATATATCGTGTGTGTAAACTGGCTTTTAAGCAAGAGATAAACAATGAACAACTGGTGAAATATAAAAGTTCCCAGTAAAACAATCAAAAATCACTTATAGACACAGCTGGAAAAAAGAGTAATGTTTCGTCACGAACATTACGTTTGAAGTGAAAAATAAATGCAATATACTATTTCAGATAAAAGCTAAATAAAATATTCCAGTTCTGAACTGCCACTGCAACACACTGCGAAGGAGTTACAATCTGGGTGCCTCACGCTTCCAGTCTCCTTGAAAGCACTGGACACCTCAAACACCAAGTTTTCTTCAAAGTGTGTCAGGATAATCACAAGGCCAGAGTGCACAGTGTGGGAGAGAAGACAGACCAGCCTACAGAAAGAAAAGGAGCAACTGATGCTCACACCGTATCTCCCAGGAGGCAGCACAGCTATCTCAGAATTATGACATGTTGATCAGGGCAGAAATGACAAAAAGCTCAACATTTTTCAGTTTTAAGGCATTCTACTTTCCACAGAAAATAATTAATTTAGCAAAAATAGCAGTCTTCCCCCACCAACAGAACAGCAGAAAAATTTCAGCCTCCTTTGAAAGTTTGTGACAAATGTGGACTGAAACTATGCAAAACAGCAAAATTGATAGGATTTCTGTTAACCAGATTAATATTGAAGGTACTGCGAGTTCTTTGGAAAAGATGCACTCAACAGCAACATGAACTACTTGTTATAAAATTCATCTGAATTAGCGTGCAACTGGCTATATCATAGTACTTGCAAAAGAATTAAGAGGCAAGTAAACCAGTACAGAATATTGCTTGTGGTCCAGAAAGTCAAAATATAAATCCTGATCCCTTAGAGATGCTTACATAGTACTATAGCAGTGGTAGCCGTTATTTTAAACCCACCTAACTTTTCACTTAACACTTGCTCCATAAAAGGGCTAAAGGGAAGAAGCTGGTTGATGAGAGGGTCCAGAGCCACAAGAAAAACGCGGGATATTTCATCTCGATGAGCTTCCGAGATCTCTGGAGCATAGAGACTGGGAGGAAATTTGCTGGGGGGAGAGGGGGGCAGGGGTGAAAAAAAAAAGTTAAATTTTCTCAGTAGCATTTTCAGTAACATTACTTTTCAAAATAACTACAAAAAGGCAAATTCATGATTTCGTTATTATTGTGAAATAAAAGACAGAAAAGGCTCCCAATTTTAGAATATCTATTATAGCCCGAGAGTTACAACTCTGCATTCAGCCTTTAAACTAAGCATCACAATCCAGTAGTTTACTAAACATTGAAAGAAAACCTTACAAGCTCATGGAAAATGCATGTAAAATACATAACATATATTAGAAATATACTGAATCACAAAAAAGTCAAGCAATGAAAACCCAAGAAAACATCTGTATACACAATTTGACAGTCATAAATGTGACAGCACTAATTTAACACATGACACTAATAAAAGGGTACCACAATTTCTTTGAAGAGAAAAAAAAAATGGGCAATAAAAGAAAAAAAAGTAGTAATATGAGAATAAAGCAAAAGAGATCATGAAATGTAAACCACCTACTCTTGCAGCTTATAAAGTGACTGTAAAAATGCTACCTTCCTACTCAAAAATCCTGCTGAGTTTTGCTGAGTGAATAAAAGTTTACAACCTTCCATTTGAGAAAGATCTACAAGGTAAGTAAAGTTAGAAGAGGAAACTCGTAAAAAAACATCCACCTGATCTTGCAGTGAAATACGCAGTGAATTCATGTGCGCATCTCGCCGCAGAACCTGGTTTCAATTCCAAAAGAATGACTGAAATCAGTCCTCTATTATAAAGTCCACTTTCCCCTATTCTTCCCCACTATTGCAGCAAATACAACAAAACTTTTGAAAGAAAAATGATAAGCCGCTTGAAGACTGTTATGCTTTATGAGCATAACATTAAAAACCTGTTTGCTTCTGGGAGAACTAGAGAGTCCTTTTGTGACATTTTATGAAATTATAAACATAACAGCAAAGCTATGAAAAATTTGAGGATACTCCGTTTCTGATCCTCTCTCCCTTCAGGACAAATACTACTATACTTTGTCTTAAAGTTAAAACAATCTGTCAAATTGTTGCTGCTGACACCTGCATTTAGTCTTGGGGTTTTTTTCTTTCACTAGAATTTAAAACAAGAAAAAAGAGTAGCATGGCAGTTTCATTATATATGAAACAGAAATTAGGATTACTAGGGAATGGTAATTCTGAACTGCCTTGACTACCATCACGCTACCGTTTATTTCAAAGTGGAAGGTACACTGATGGGTTGCTCTGCTTTAGCTCTGCCTAACTGATTCATTGCAAGGTGATCGAAGGGCAAATCCTACCTTCAGGCATTTTGACTTTAAGAACAAGAATTTTCAAATGAAATTGCATAAATAACCCCGTGTCCAAGATGATCAATCTGCATACTCTTCACATAACTTGTTAAGAAATGTTGACATAATCAACTGCAACAAAGTTAGTGGCTTGTCAATATCGGACACTCAGAGCACTGATCAAGAATGGGTTTAAGGAACTAGTACCACACAAAAATGTCCAATTTATTAAACACATTTTTTTAGATTTCTGTACATGAAAAAAGAAAGGAACAATTCTTGAATGAGAACTGTATTTTTATATCTCAAAACACCTGCAACTTTAAGAATGTAATATGGAGATGTTATTAAGCTACTATCAATAATCACTTATTTGTACTTCTCTTACCTGTATATCTGAAGAAAGAGCTGATGTAATTGAGAGCACGAATCAGAGAAGAAAGAAAGAAATTCCTGCAAAAGCCATTAATTTTTAATGGTACTTTTAATATAAAATACATGATTAAATACACTTTCTTCCTGTTCTGCTATATTGGTGTGTAAAGTACTACACTGCAAAAATTGGTTAAGTTCTAACAATCCACAGCACAAAGCAAGTGGAAAGCAAACAATAAACAAAGTATTCCTAAGATTAATTACACTACATGTGTATATATTTTAGGTAAAACAATTACATTTACAGGCTTATTTAAAAAAATTAGTAAGTACAGTTGTAATAACCATAGAGAGCTGAAGCTATAAAAATCTGAAGTGCTCTCATACATGCTGTAAGGCTGTTTTATCCTGTCACAATGCTATTTACTTTCTGCCAAAAAAAAAAAAATCACCCCCCTGCTTTTAGCCATGGGACAAAACAGATGCAAAATGCACCATCGCTGCTGTCCTTAGAGAGTAAAATTTTTTTCACATACATTCTTAAAACGGGTAGATTTACAGTATGTCTTCTAATAATGAGAAAAATAAAGCACAGCAACAGAGTGCAAGGGCCAGGGAAAGGGCAGGAAGTTAGTGTCAGAGCTAACAACAGTACACAGGCATTTCTTTAACTAATGCCACATCGTTTTCAGTTGTTGAAATGAGGAACAATTCTGAAAACTTAGCAACAGGTTTCATCCACTTAATTCTTCCAGATAACGTTATTATTGCATTGGCTCAAGGCTGCCTGTAAAGACTGGACATCTACCCACTCCCCAGTGACATTTTGTAACAGCTTATTATTCGCGTTTGTTTTTCTGTTAAATCACAGCAGTAATCCTGCTTAGGCTTGTGAGTATATACAGGTGGAAGAACTACAAGCAGGTTATGCATGGATGTTAATTGTACCACCCATATGGTATACTCATAAATCGTTAAGATATTATGCAGTACAAAATTATTCCATTTGCAGACCAGAGGCTTAAATTTAATACTAACATAGAATTCAAGTATTAAAACCTACCTTGGTGTAGTGTACCAGGGAATTAGCAAAGAACCTGCACAGCTTGACTGTCTTCTGGAACAGCCTGAGGTCAGTGCCCTCCTGTCCAAAAAAGCAGTTCTAAAACTTAATATGCAGAGTAATACAATAAAAAAGATTAAAGTTAGATTGCTAACAATGCTCAAAACCTATTTCAAACTTGATTCTCTCCATACTCTGCAACTATGGGGGAAAAGCTTCAGAAATCTTCAGTATGCCTCAACGTTTTTATAGCAATATTCAGAATTGAAATGTTATCTTTTGGTTGACCTTGGGATATCGTCAGTTTAGGAAATAAAAAAAATTCCCACAGAGTATGGTGGAAACTTATTTTCAGTGCCTCACTAAAACATCCCCAATCTAAACTTAAGTTATGGGCCTCATTTTCACGTGGTTTCAAAAGAACAAGGTATTCTCCCTACCACATGAAGTAAAAACAAAAAAAAAAAACCCACACACAACCCCAAAACAAAAAACCAAACCCAAACCACTCCAAGCGATAATACAGCACAAAGAATTTATCCTCCTCAAGGTCAACGGCAGCTTTGGGAGCTTTTTAATTCACCTGTAACTCCGACATCTTCATTTGCTCAGCCAGTTGCAAACAGGAGTGAAAAGAAAGAAGAGTGTCCTTGCACAGGCCACTGAGGATGTCACTGTGTTTCAGATGGCACTGTAGCAGAGAATGATGCTTCAGGCTTTGCCTAAAAGATAGGAGTATAATCAGGTATTTAATTGTCAGAAGTGATCATGCAATGAGTTAGTACAAATCCAAATAACTAATTCTTCTATTTAGGCTTTTATACAACACTAATTGGTGCAATAACCGTGTACACCGAAACCAGAAATTTAGAGATAACAACCCTCTTCATAGCCATGACTGAAACACAGAGAAGAGGCAGGACGAAAGCGCAAGACAGCACAACTCAAGCCAAAAATGCCTACAAAATTGCAGGTCAGACCTCTTACAACTATTTATTCAGACAATGGTGTTTCAAGTTTTCTCCTGTATTGTAATACGTACAGTCAAGCTTCTATTACTTTCTCACATGTGATTCCTAACTATCTTCACTGACAGTGCCTTTAATACTACTTACTAGCCAAATTTTTAACTAAATTTCTAGATTTTCTTACTAGCTAAATAGCTAAATTGAATTCTCTAATTTCAATTTTATTTGAAGCTCTGAATATAAAGCTATTGAAATGCTGGTTATTTAAAATTACAGTCTGTTTATATTGCAATAAAATCCAAAGAGTTCAATAACATACTTGATTATGAACTTCCACGTATTGGCATGAAGAGCATGGTCCATATTGGAAATGACAGAGCATATCTCCAGCACAGTGTGGATTACTAAGGATGAAATAATAACAGCAACAACTGAGTTAAATCAGATTCATGAGTTCACAGCTATGCTCCTCTCCTAGGAAAACAGCAGCAATCGCAAGCACTAAGAGAGTACCACCACACTGACACCGAATCAGGAAAGTGGCTCAGTGCTTAGGTGCTGCCCCTTTCCTACAAACCTACACAACATGCCCCATCCCACAAAGAAAGTTTCAGGAGAAAAATGGAAATATTTCAAGCTTCAAAATGCTGCTTTCTGAAAGGCTGGTCAGGACAGCAGAAACTGAGCATGCTCAGAACCCTGTTTTAAAAATTCAGACATACTCTCTATAGAAAAAAAGACTGAGCAAGACTAAAAAAAGCCTTAGATTCACATATACCTGACACCATATCTATGATGTTATCTTCAGGAGAAGCAGAGCCGATGGAAATCATATCAAGTAGTTCCATCAGCTGCTTCTGAAGAGAGTAAGTTTCCTTGAACATAGCTTGTAGGAGGTCAGAAATCAAGTGCAGATGCCCACAGTACATTGATTCACTGTCCTGTAGGAAACGGGGAAGAAAAGGTTTAAAAAAACAGTTCAGGAATCACAGCCTGATTTTTCACATGCTGAAAACACTGAAAGCTTTGTCATACATTTCACTGGCAGAAAGAACAAGCATAGACGTACCTACTTTTAGCTCAATACACAGCCAGATCTGTAGCTTCTGATACCAACCCGTTTGCTAAATATAAAATGCTATTCACCTGCACCTCATCAACAACTAATGAAGTCTGCCTGGCTCTAGTGAGTTTAGTGGGCTTTGCATTAGGCCTTGATGCACCTAAGATCATACTTCCGAACAAAACAGTACAAGGTTAGCAATAAAGGAAGTAGCGTTCCAAGTATTTCCCAATACTTTCAAATCAGAATTGTTAAATAAAGGTATGGCACCTTAGTTCAAGACCTGACATGGAAAACTGCTGTAAATGTTCCCATAAGAAAAAAAAATTGAAAAGTGAAAATGAAGACCAACCAAAAGCTATTGTGTCCTTATTGATAACCTTGTTTTATTTTCACTGCTGTAGAGGGAATTACTGTTGCATCTGAAAATGCAGATCTGAAACCGGTATACGTTACTCATTGTAACCAACATAAAGATCCTAATCGCAACTTTCAATCCACTTTGGAACTTGCATAGAAATAAGGTAAGTAGCACTATTTTGGTAACCATTTGTAGCTCTCGGAATACTGCAGCTATAAGAAGTGCACAGATGTCACTGAGAGCCTACGTTCACATGCAAAATGTTCAATTGACATTGATGCAAAACGTGGATGTAGCACAGTCTGTGCCTCTCACTACTAGGTCAGATTTGCTGGGCAGACAGCTGAAAAAATCATCTTTGTACTTGTGTACAAGTACATTCTGTAAACTATTTAACAACTAAATTTAAATTAAAAAAATAATAATTTGACAACAGTATTATTTCAAAATAGGTTCTTCTTACAAAGCGAGTGTTTCCTAAAAGTCAACCAGTATAAGAACTTTTCTCCTCCTAACACAGACCTACCTTGCAGTGTATAAATGTGTTCTTTATTACATAAAGAACCGAGGACGGAAGGGTGCGGATACTCTCCAGAGGCACACACTCTTGCAGTGTGCAGACGTATCGTACACAACCGGTCAGAGTTTCCAACAATTGCACCATAGTCTTAAAGCAAGAGTAAAAAACAACAATCAATGTTTTTCACTCCCACAATGATTTCAAAAGCATCTTTTCTTAGCTGAATTGCACCTAGATTTTTATGGCATTTAAAGTTCACTGCTATTTGCATAAATAAGTAGCTTGCTAAAGATGAATGAAGCTCCATAAAATAATATCAAGCAATTCCAGGCCTTTTCTCTGATACCATATACTCTTTGAAAGTTTCATACTGTTCTCAGTTTACAAAAATTTTAAAACTCTGAATTAAGTGACTGTATAAATAGGTACCAGATTCACTCTTTAAATATGGAGAATCACATTCCATTTGCTTTAGAGAATTTGAGATTTTTTTTTTTTAAATTCTGATTAGCATCACACACTAAATGTAATCAAATCATTCACAAAATTTTAATTGAACTTCAACTGCAAAGGAAGTTCAAATTATGTTTTAGCCAGCTGGTTAGTAGCCAACAAAAACATTCTAAAAACCTCTTAATTGTTTAGGTAAAATCAAAGAATAATGTAAACATTCCTTTGACAACTTATTTCATGGGACTTGCCTGTAAAAGATTCCTTACAGTACTGCATAACTCTGTATTCTGGTTGGTTAATCCTTTGGCCTCACTGGATAATTCATACATCAAGTTATCAAATAACTGTAGAGTCTGTCAGAACAAAAGAAAACTTAAACATTTTATTTAGAAATGTACACATGCAAATAGTGACACTATTCTATATCTGCTTGCTTCCTCGGCATGGAGTCCTGGGCTACTGAGATAACTCACAGGAGAAAATAATGCTTTCTAGCATTTGAATCATAAAGCATAATATACCAAGAAGGAAAAACCATCTTACAGTTTTCCCAGATTATAAGCAGAAGCTATATTAGCTATTACTTTTTATAAAATCTGTTAGTAAAACAAACTTCCTAGCTAATTCGCTTGAAATATATACCTCATTCTACCAAAGATTTTTTAGTTAAAACCACATCATTTCAAAAGGACTTTCATTTTGTCTCAGAAAAATTGTTTTTTTGTTGAGAATGATCATTAACAGTTTGAATACATAAAGCAATTAAGTCTATAACCTACAGACAACAATAATTTCTACTTTGGTTGAGGTCCTTGGATATTTTACAAGTGTTACTGCTGAGACTGCAAAGACAGTGAGCAGCTTCCAGGCATGTGCAGGATACGACATAAACTGGTACGGTACAGTAATCCGTGTTCAGGATATGCCTGTTGTGAGCCATTTTTCTTGTAAGCTCCAAAATTTGCTACAGGACATAAAATACAGTAAATGGAAATCAAGTGGCCATTTTTACAGGCTTCTTAAAATATACAAGCTAAGAACTGAAACTTAAATCAGTAATTCGGCACTGCTTCACTTCAGTTAAAATGCAGGCGTTGAAGAATTTTAATACAAATACAGCACAAAAATCTCCATCATTTAATCCAAAAAGAGAACATATCTGAGGCCAATATGGTCTAAAAGTTTATTTACTATATTATTCACAAATATCACAACATTTATTCATGATATATGAGTGTTGGGTTCTTCAGTTTATTTGTCCTGAGAGGCTACCTCACATAAAAATTCTCCACCTGGTCATTTTATAAAAAGCCCAATCTTCTCAAAAAGAAATAAAAACCAATTCTGTTACTGAATATAGAAAGTAGAACATCATATATTTGATCCTCCCCCCACTGTAAAGAATGGTAACAATCACAGAAACAATCCAACAACACAACATTGTTAAACTTTTAAAGGGTAAAATTTCAATTTCAAATTTTGTATCCAAAGCAACAATTATATCATGAGACCTCAAAAAACAATCACTGCATTCTAAGCAGGTTTTTAGCTCTGGACTGAGTGAAAATTCCACATTTAATTGAAGCTGTCATACCTTAGGTAATACCTTTGAGAAAAAAGTTTGTTCCAAATCTGCAAGGCTGATATGGGGCAAAAACATTTCAGTCAGGATCCTCAAAACACCTGCAAAGCAAAACATTTATAAAACCTTACAGAAAAACAACATGTGATTATCAGAAATATGTAGCAACCTACCAGATGAAACAAAGAACTGCGTCAAGCAGAAACAGATCAGATAGTTGATTTTGAGAGGGGCAACATTGCCACATACGCATTATCAAATCAAGTAACAGTAACAGCTCCAACATGCATAAACCCATCAATAATAGCATCACACCTGATCACACTTATTTGAAGGCTGAGCACAATTGTTTGCCCATGGAACTACAATTTTCCATATTCCAAACTGCAAATAGTTGCACATTTAATGTTCCACAGTGCTGGTTGGCACTAATATGGAACTTAACGGTGAACGTTAGCAAGACCCCTAAACAATTACATATCAGCCTCATTTTCTTATCGCTATCAGGTATTACCAGAGTTTTGCCACCTGTAAGATAATGGCCAAAAAGACAATAAAATACAAGATGAAAAGCACCCTCTTTTCAAGTATCTAAAAATCATAAGTAATGGGAAGGAAAAAGCAGCCTTACATGCATAGCTTCTTTATGGGCTTTTACAAAGCTTATTCCACATGCAATTAGTGTAACATGCAAGGCCCAGCAAGATTGCTGAAGACCGTCACTAGTCACTAGTTATAGCAGAAGTATTTTCAAGTAGCGCAGAATTTATAATGCAATTGCAATACAACGATCCTTAGGAAGAAGAGGTACTTCTTGGTCACTACTTACGAATATGCTCAGTCCAGTCTTCAGACTCTTGATACATAGCGTAAAAACATTAAAGAAACTCAAACTCGTTCTGCCATAAAGGTTATCTTTAAAGCATCTGCAGAAGTCCCGTGACTTCTCTCACACTGTCCTCTGTACATTTCATCCATCGTATGAGATTGGCAGAGATGCTCCATAACCAATGCAGGCAGATATACCTCAGTGCACGATCAGCTCAAGTATTTCCACAATGTATTGGTGAATATGTCTTGGGGTTTTTTGGGGGGCCGAGGCAGGGAGTTATCTACAGTGCTAAATGAACCACACGCTACCTTCTACCGTGAATCTTTTATTTCAGTGAAGGGCTGTACTCATTTCTAGTGAAATACCCGGCACCCACCTTTGCTGTCTTATGTCAGCCCCTTACAAAGGTTGCACCACTTTCCCTCCCACGTATTTATTTACTTGAATTGTGCCAGGCTGAAGGAGGAACACCCCCACGCTCCCCCGCCATTTCGGGATGGCTCCCCACAGCCACCCAGCAGCCGAACCGCCCTCCTGGGAAGGATATAAGAAGCCGGGGCAGGACGGCGGGCAGCTCCCGTTGGCAGAGTTCCCAGTCCCAGCCCCCCAGCTCTTGCAGGAGCAGCTCGCGGTCTGTTTGGGACATGGCGCCGGCTCCGCTCACCCCAGGGTTCGGCAGCGGCGGGAAAAAGTTACCTCCGCTATCCCAGCAGCCTCCGCGCCCGCGGTGAAAAAGGGGGCGGGGCGGTTGCGTCTGCAGCCGCCCCGCCCCCTTTTTTCATGGCGGGCGCGCATGCGCTTAACGAAGCGGAAGGGGCAGCCGCTCCACGTGGGGGAATCGGGGGGCGATCGCGTCCGGCAACCGGCGGTCGGTACGGGCACAAGGGCGGGGGGAACGGGGTGGGTAAACCGGGATCGGATCCCCTTGCCCGGCCTTCATGCTTCAGCCGGGGCGCAGGGACGGGACGCTGGGCCTTTGTGCGCGTTTTTGCGTTGCTTGAATTTCAGGGGAGCGAGGATAAAGTTATTAAAAATGGGGGAAAAAACAGGCAGATGAGAAGCTTTGGGGTAGTAATTAGATCAGAGCAAGGAAAACGCCGCTGGGCAGCTGCAGGAGCAAGAGTATTTTAACTCAAGAGCATGCTTTGTACAGCATTGCATGTTTTTTTCCTCAGACAGCTAAACCCGAAGTGCTAATTTTACCAGAGTAAGCAGCTACCCTAATTTCCCTGCATATACCTAGATGAGGTATACCCTACCCTAGAGATGAGGTCACTTGTAACACTCTTTTCAGAAATTTAAATGTTTAGAAGATTTTTTTAAATGAAAATTAGGATGCTACAATTTGGTTTGTTTGTGCTAACATTTGGCAGTTTAATAATATGTAAAACTATTACTCTATTTCCAGAAGTAATTCACCTGACTCATTGGCAAAACGTCTGATACTCTGCCTGCAAAGCACTCTTCCCCATAGCGATAACTACATAAAAACATCCTCTATAAAAAACCAGAAGGAAAAAAAAAAAAATCTATCAGTACTGCTCCTGGATGAGTGTTCCAGCTGTAATAGATTAAGCTTTTTTTTTTTTACTTTTATTCCTGAAAATGGCTTTTCGATTTAATTTTTTTATTGATGAAAATGAGAACAATGAACCAGACACTCATGATAAGACGGACTTAGAGCTGTGCTCTCCAAAGCACAAGCAGGAATCCACAGAAAAGAGGAAGCAAAATGCTGACACCGTAGCAGACTCCAGCCCAAGGCCGGGTACTGATAAGCATGGAGATGAGACACCATCAAAGAAAAAGTTCTGCTTTAAAGCTGCCAAGGAGCACAATATTCCTGAAGATCTCAACAAAATACTGGAAAATAAAGTCGTGGAAACAGTATCAGACCTGTATTACATAAATATGTCTGTAGTGGAAATGATGTGTTTGGATGGCGCCGATGAAGAAGGCATCGTGTCTAAAAGTGTTTCTTCTCACTCCGATCTCATCCCAGGAGTCTACGAGGGAGGACTGAAAATCTGGGAATGCACCTTTGATCTCATAGACTACTTTTCCGAGGCTGAAATACAGTTTACCAATAAGACTGTATTGGATCTTGGCTGCGGGGCTGGACTGCTGGGAATAGTTGCTTTAAGGGGTAAAGCTGAAAAAGTCCATTTTCAGGACTACAACAGCACAGTGATTGATGAGATAACCTTGCCTAACGTGGTGGCTAACTGCATAAACGAAGGCAATAGGACGGGCAGTGGAAACAACAGAAAAACTAGCAAGCCTCCTTCGAAGAGGCCCAGGAAAGCAGAGTGGTCACCTGATGCGCTCACCAAATGCAGATTTTTTTCTGGAGAGTGGTCTGAAGTCAGCCAGCTCCTGTTAAGCAGCAACAAACCCTTTTCAAAGTATGATATAATTCTCACATCTGAGACCATCTATAATACTGACTACTACAGTGCTTTGCATGATACGCTGGCTCAGCTCTTGGATAAAAATGGCCGTGTGTATTTGGCAAGCAAAGCATATTATTTTGGGGTTGGCGGTGGTATCTACCTCTTTGAGAAATTCACTGAAGAGAGAAATGTGTTTAGGACCCGCATAATTAAAACAATTGATAAAGGACTGCAGCGATGTATTATGGAAATGGCCTTTAAAGATTCCAGTTAAAATTCCACCACTGGTCCTTCAAAAATATCTTAAAGGCAATGTTTTAATCCTTATATTGCTTTGCTTTTTCCTCTGTTGAGTTATTCTGGTTTGACAAATTAAGGATGCTCTTTACTAGTTATTGAAATGTTTGACAAATTCTGATGCCTGACTCAAACCGAAGGACTCTTCTGATTCTGGTTTTGCATGGAAAAATGGAGTTCTGCTTAAACCAGCATCTGTTTATGCCAATTAATTGTCATTTATATGTATTTAAAAATTAAGCAAGTCACCGTCCCCAGTCCTCCTCTCTCATTCTTTGGCAGTGCCAGCACTGTACGTCACAGGAGCGGCTGCTGAACGCAGCCTGAGCAAGCTCATTTAGCATCCTAACATAGTGCAGGAAGCAGCTCTCAAGGGTTAGGCTCCCAACTCAGGGTTTTAACTACAGCAACAGATTCCAGAATCAACTGCATTCCCGTGTGCTCTGCTGCTTTGCCGCCGGAGGGGGATGTGATTGTATTTATCACTTGTGTTCTAGTCTGCTAGCAGTCTCACAAATCTTTGTACTGTTTCCATATGTAATGCACGTGACTTTTATTCAAGCCTTTGAAAAAGTGTACCAGAGAATATTTACTAGTGTGATCTGTAAATTTTCACATTCAGATTTTGACGTATCACTGTAAGAAAATTCCAGCAAGTAATTGTAAATAGCCATACTGTTTTTAGAAATGAGTAAAACTGATTTCTGTTTTAGAAGCTGAGTTGAAAGAAGATTCTACCCAAAAGAGAAGTTCCTTAAAACAACCAACCAATAAACCTACAAATGCAGTCCAGGAAACTGGAAGATGACAGAACTGAGCTTTAGGTGACAAGTGGGAAAGGAGATAAACTGCGCTATTATAGCAGATTGCCAACTAGAGTGCTGTACTGCGTTGTTTTTGTGGTTTTTTTTTTTTTAAACAAGATTTTTCCAGAAATTAAACTGCTCATACACTATGACCCGTTTTCAAAACTTGCAGAGGCGGTACTGCTGGGGGTAACTACTGAACAATACCCTCTTCAGTCTTCTCAGCAGTTTGGCAGGGCAGCAAGATTTCAGAAAAGCCTGTATACAAGTCACTCCCGTGTCCTAGGCTAAAGATAGTGACATTGCTGAAGAAATTATCTTACCAAAAATGCAAACAAACCCAAAGAACTACAAAACCTGGTCCTGAGTGCTCGGTGTCACCAACAATTCACACAAAAAATCCATTGTGTGTGTTGTCTTAACCAAAACTGGACAAAAACCTATTACATAACTCTTAACAGGTACATCAAAGCTACTGCTTATGCACTGCTTTATTGGGTGCCCTTGCAGAAATATAAACTTAGAGACAGTCAGCCACTGCAGTAAACTGAATGCAAGGATACTCCATGTAGGAGGGAAAGGACAATAGTCTGAGGGGATGGAAAGAAACTTAGTACAGCAGTGACCTAAATCACTTTGATAATTGCATAAAGTTCCCATCATTGAAGGCTATGAAAGTCAACTGCAAGATTCCTATTTTGAGAGTGTTGCTATTAAGACAGAATCATAGAGGATTTCCTGTACTTTACAGAAGAGCCTTAACAACTGCTGTTGTTTCAAAAACAATTTTAAGTAGACTAATTTAAAAGGATGGCTTTGGAAGTTGCTTTTTTATAGGAGAGAGGGGAAAAAAGCAGGCAGTTGTGCCATGGCTATGATTGCGCTTTGGAATTTTTCTGCATCAACTCTGAAACTTACTGATGATAGACAACTGCTGACTACAGATTGAGGAACAAAAGGAGTTTTTGCTTTGGCAGATCAATAGAGTACTGTTGATAGTTCTTTTTTGTCAAAACTGGAAAGTTGGAAACAAAGTGACTACCACTTGCCATTTTTCAAACCTCAGTTGTAAGACAAATCATGGCTTGCACACAGTGACTGAATAGCTTGTTCTACACCTGCTAGGTCTAGTGCTGTTTCAGAGAACAGTACCTGAAGCAGTAAGAAATATTGACCACTATGACAATGAATATGGTTAAGAACAAGAAACTCATGTATTTTTGGTTAATAAAGGCAGTACTTACGATCTTCTACCATAACGCTTCCTCTTGAAAACATTCTGCGATCAAATTCACTGTCTTGGGTTTAATATATTACTCCTTTGCTCAGCATCCTCATTTTATTCTTGGATTGCTCAAACATAGCTCTGTTTTCATGCAAGTACAGAACCAGATTTTTTAGGACTTTCAAGTGGAGACTGCTAGAGCCACAATCTCACAGTGACTGCATGCCTGCAAAACAGGAAACCCCACACAGTATAATTAAGTTCCCATTTCAGAATTACAGATAAGAATTAATGTTTTTCTCAGGTGAAATCAGCAAAATTAGCATTGGGATTTTCATAATTCCAGATGAGTTCTATTCTATTCTTAAAATTCAGCAGATACATCCTGAGAGGAAGCAGAATTCAACACTTAGTTTTTAGGCTGGTTGTTCTGTTGGTGTTTCAACACCAAATACTGCTTTCCCTAATCTACATTAAGGCTTTCTCTACTTGTCAAATTATCACCACCCTAGTGACCAGTTTCCTGCTTCTCTTCATGATCTGGAATAAAAATCTTTCACTCACTTGTAATACTTGTACATATTACTTAATAGCTAGGGAAATTAACATTTCCCCAAATGACACTGCACTAGAAAGTTATAGAATTGGGAGGACCCTCAAAGTATTTTTTTGATGACACAATAAACCCTTACATCAGGCCCAATTTCTTTTATGAAGAAACAAAGGTAGCAGTCAACTGGTAACTCTATTTATCAGCTCATTGCAAATCATCACCGCTTTTCTCCCCCTGCTCCATCCCCTCACTTTTTGAAAGAGTCATCACAATAAGAAATCCGGTCTAAATTATGTCTTTCCCGAAAGTAATGTGGAGAGCAACATTAAAATCAGTGATAAAACATCTCAGGAAACTAAATTAAAAAGCTTGTTTGTTTTAACAGGCGCTATCATTAGCTGATGACTTCCCTTTAAAGACTATTTGCTAGTTTTGGGAAATGAGGCTATTAAAAAAAATCAGTTTTGTATACTGGCACCAATTAAATGGCATCCGTTACAGTTATTTTACTAAAGCTTAGGGGAAAAAACCACAAGGAAAATCGAAATGGGAAGTGCCCAATTTGCAAATTATTGACTTGTATGCTATTCTTGGTTACTAGGTACACACAGGCATTTAATCATGTTCTGAAATCAAAACCTTGTTATGAAAAATCAAACCTGCAATCAATATTATCATGGCATTTGAAATGGTGCAGCCAGACAGCTATTGCACACAAGCGTAAAGACAAACAAACAGCAGATGCAAAAGCACACAGAGGCACTGGAGGGGAAAGTCCAGGCTGCATGTGGGGGGAAGCAGGTGCCAACCAAGAGACCTGCGGCACCAGGTTCAAGAGATCCTGCTCCCAAGTGATTATTGGGATGGAGATATAAGGAATGGACTGAAAGGTTTGAGGATGAGAACAGGAGATCCCTCTCTGCCCAACCAATCAAAACAAAGATACAGAAGGGTGACGTAAGATGGATAGTTAGTGTAATAAGGCAGTAACAGCAGAGTTGGTTTTTTTGTGATAGAAACTGGAATAAAGCCTCTCAAATTTCGTACTGTTTGTACTTTAAGAGTCACATGCATATTGAAAAGAAAAAGCCACTCTATACCACCAGACAGTGGTAGATAAGTGCAGTAGGAACCACAGCAAAGGGAAGAACCAGGATTTATATACAAATACCTCTTGAAGCCTGCAAGTCAACAATGTAAGCCTAAGAACAAAAGGTACTCCCCTGAAATCTGCAACAGCGTTAAAGGGACTGGCAGGAAACAAAAAACTGAAAATTGTAGCAAGTAAGTTCACAACAAATGAAGGGCAACATCCTGCCACAACAGAAGGAAGCAGGTGCCATAAGTTAATTCAGACATTGCCTAGGTGTACTGGGTCTGTCTGGGAGGTAGTTAACTATAAGATAATTAGTGCTATAAAAAAAGGAAGAAACATCATTATACTCATGGGGAATAGAAGCAGTACAGGGGAATCGGAAGGAAACAAGTATTCTCAGAATTTGACATTGCCATCAGTCTGCTATAGGGAAGGATCTTACAGGAACGCAAGAGATCTTGATCATTACTTGTGTGGAACACAAATATTGACTTTTCAAAACCATGGAGTAAATCAAAGATTTAGATCATTGGTGAAGAACTGTAACAGCCAACCCTCCCCTCCCCTCCCCCCTGATTTTTGTAAACACGGATAAGAAAGTTGAAATAGAAAATAAAGGAAACAGAAAACATTGTGGTCAAACGACCAGGGAACACGTTTGGTCCTGTGTTTAGGTTGATGGCAAAATCTTGATGTATCCTACAATGTATCAGTGAGACAGGACTGGATGAAAACAAACTGGAGGCAAGATGATGTGGGAGTGTTTAATTAGGCAGCATGTCAGAAGGAGAGGAAAAAGGCTTAGAACTGCAGATTCTGCTCAAAGGAATGATCTGAAAAATAAGATATATCTGGGGATCATTAACCATATTATAAATTACAGTAGAGTCCAGTTACTCCAGATTTATGGTAACACACATAGAAGACATTCAATTTTATTTATCAAAGTACAGCTCAGTTACCAGTTTTGAACTGCTTGTTGTGCTCATAAGTAGCCGATTTATTTCTTGTCATCTGACCATGTAATTTCATAATCTGTATACACTTTTTTCAGTATCTCTACAGTTACTGAATGATCCGCTTTTCCGTAGCCCTGCAAGAAAGAACAAATGCTTATTAGACATGTACAGAAAGTAAATCCACAGAACCATTCAGTTCTTGTTGACACAAATTATCCAGTTATGATTTGATACTTCAAGAAGTTCACATGCAAATCAAATACAGTTTCTAAAAGAGTTATTCTTGCAGTATCATGTTTCATTTTTCTATTATCCTCTCCAATTCCTCCCCAACCCAAGTTGTAGAAAATAAATGAGATGGGTCAAGCAATCTTAAGGAATAGAGGATGCGTATTTCACATCATGATTTCTCCAGCAGAAAGCTTGTTTTAAAGTGTTCCCAACTCATCAGCCATCATATTTATTGAATGTTCTTTTCAACCACAGAGATTGCATTGACTCACTTTAATGTATGAGCATACAAACATCTGATATGGCTCAGCTGAAGGAAAAGGGAATAAGCCACCACATGTGTGAACATTTGAGTACCATTCTAGCCACTAAAGAAATCAGTCTTCATGTTTTATTTATTTGCAATCTTGCCTTAGCTGGTAATGGCATAATTTTAAATACCTGTGCTCTTCAGCCACTGCAACTCCAAACTAAGGCAAGGTTAGATGACCCATGTGATTTTTAACCCTCATTTAAATCACTGACCACAATGTTACTCTTTCACTGAAATTTAAGACAGTTGTGGTAGAAGGTGCCTTTCCATTATTGTCTTATATGACTGGAGGTATTATCTTGATTTCTTATTTCAGAACTACAAGTAAGTTTTTCCCTGTCAAAAAGCCTTTACTGCACAACAGTGGAGTCTACTGATGAAACCCCGTGATTTACAGATTACTTTCTTTTTCCAGTAACATCGCATGAAACTTAACTTGGAAGACTGAGAAAGAGTTCAAGATTGTATTACCAAACAAAACACATACTCTTAGTCATCACTGACTCTGCCCCAAGAGAAACAGCTTAAGTAAACCCGCATTTAAACTGCACAGGTTAAAATAATTGATGCATTATAAAATGCAAACTTTTCAAAAATACCAGATAGTATAGTTATGTCAGAAATACTGCAGGTTTATACTGTCAGTTGTAAAGCAGCAGACCTACAGATCACTCTTGCCTTGGTAATCACTTTGAAGACCCCATCTGGCTTTGCAAATAATAGCACAGCATCCACTTCAAAAGAAGTCAATAGCTATTTCTCTGGATTTTAAAAAACACCAAGATAGTTCTGTTTTAGAGTCTGACAACAAATCTCCAAATAAAGAGAAACATTAAACCAATGTAATTAATATACTAACTTCTGAACTGCTACTGAGGTCTTCTGAACCTCCGGGTCTCTGCCTGACAGAAGCCCTCATGGTAATAAAACTCTGCTTTCACATGGTGCTCATCTGTAAGCATCAAGGTACCAAAAGCAGAGAAACAAGGTATTTTCCATAGACATTGCATTACAAGAGCAAAAGTTGACCACTGCCTCTAACACTGAATTGGCAGCTGAATTAATAATACAGGTGTCAAGTCTCATCTAAAAATGCAGTTATGATGAGGACCTACAATCACAAGAATTTAGTAGAATAAGCATTATACACTGCCTTCCCACCCCATACAAATCATAAATAGTTCTTTTTTTTCTTATGATTCCAGGTGGCAAAGAGTCATTCTGGAACAAAAGCAGCACTAACATTTAAAAACGCTTAACACATTCAAGGCCCAACCTTCACCGCTCATCTTAAGGTAAGCAGATTTGAAGTAACCATCACTTCCTATAAGAAATTAACTTAATAGAACTACTTTCTTCTTGTCTACATTAGAAGCCTAGAATCTTTACTCACAGTATTACTACAGAAGCAGCTACGCTTCATCAGAGAGCAACATCAGAAGGACTACAGCATGTTCCCTAAATTCAAGAAGTCATTACCACTTACCGACTCTTTCATAAAGAAACTGAACTTACATAGAACAGTAACAGGTAACAAAAATGCTCTAGTGTCCGTATTCTTGGAAGTTACTTTTATTCCCACAAAATGCATTTATGTGAAACTACATTTTCACCTACTAAAAAGTCACCACGTCTAAACTAGTTCTGCTATTCTCACCCAACACATACACAGAATAACACTCACAATTTAGCTGGTCACTACCAACCATCATTTTTATTGGCAAATAAAGATTACACAATAGCTACAAACAGGCTATTTCTGCTCTAGCAGTAAGACTAAAAGATTCCGAGTCAAGAGATAACTTCCATTTTTAGTCTTGATTATAACTTAATGTTGGTATTACTCAGCATTAAGTTATCTATTATTTTTGCTTTGGTCTCCTGCCCTTAAAACTAGTGTTTTTCTAATCTATTTCACAAGTGAGCCAGGCAAGTTTTCCAGTTAATGTTTACACTGTGATTCAAATTGCCAAAAGCCACCATACTATAAAACAAAAATCCCAGAACTTCAGAGATGAAAGGATTTGAAGGAATACAAGAGATGCACTTACTGTAGAGAGCCCAAATACCCTAATTTTCTTGTCTTTGCTATTGTGATCAATTTTCCCTCCTCCAAGGCACTTGCACTCATATCCCAGCTTTTCCATTTCAGGATTTACTTTTTCAAATATGTGATCTGCACAAGAAGAATGGTTAGAGCCATGAGAATACACACAAGGCATCAAATACTCTAGAACTCGTCTTTTCAGATATTTTCCATTCATTTTCCTTCAATTACCTTCCTTCACCTGCAAGAAAAGGAGCTTTCTCTTGACACATAGCAAAGCTGTAATTAAGGTTCTCTATTTCAGTTTTTTTACTCAGTTAACACACCTCACTCTCCTAAATGAGGTTTATCAGGTTTGGAAATGACATCTGACAGAGATTGACCGCTTTTCATATTGGCATGAGGCACCTATACAAGGGGGTGGGGGGGAAGGGGCTTCAGAGCTGACCCCAGCCACCACAGGCCAGGGGTTCCCCCTTCCCCTCCGGTTCGCTTGGGCACCGGCGGCCACGGCCGGCACCTCAGGGACGCTGCCGGGCCCACCCCCCCCGCTAACGGTCGCTTCCCCCCCACCCGCCCCGGCCCGTCACCCACTGTGGAACTCGGCCGCCTTGGTGCCGCGGACGATGTCCCGCTGCTCCCCGCCGCCCGGGCGCTGCAGGCGCACCAGGATGTACTTGAACGTGCCCTCGGGGTCGATCTCCACGTCCCGCACGGCCGCCATGGCGGTGCCGCCAGCCTGTCAGGTGAGCGGGCCGCGCCGCTGCCCCGCCGTCCTCCCCGGTTGGCGGGAAGGCGCCGCTGGCGCCCGGGGGCGGGGCAGCCGCTGTCGCCGCCGTTCAAGGGCCCGTCGTGAGGCGGGCGGGTGCCCGGGCCGGGCCGGCGGAGGCCGTGGGGCCGGCCTCGCCTCACAGGCTGCGAGAGGGCGCAGGGTGAAGGCGTGCGTTACCCCTTCGGGGTGCCCGTGGAGGCCTGCGGGGTGCCCTTCTCCGTGCGACCCTCCCTTAGCTGCCGTCCCGCCTCCCGGGCCTTGCGGCGGGCACCCGCCATCACAGGTGCGCGGTGGGGCAAGGCATTTACCCCGGGGCGGGGAAAGGGTCGTGGACAGGGAGAGCTTAATGCCCTGAGAATCTATAGGTTACTCTTTACATATATTAAACAAGAGAGATAAATTTACTTCCTATTCACCTTATTTTAGGGGTTCACTTCATGAGTTAGGCAACCTCCACACAGATTCATCATGAAGTCACAGATATCTAGAATGAATAAGATACACCAACTTCTTGAAAATTGAGTTTACTGGAAGAAAAAGAATTGTTTCCTTGTAGCGTTCAAGTAAGAGCACAGTCTTGTATCAGGTGCTCGCTCCAAAGAGGGAATATACACATTTTAAAGACTAGAAGTAAAAGTCTCAGAGTATTTCCACAAACAAGTTTCAACATAGCCACATCTTTTAAGTTCTATATTGTAGGTCACTTTCAACTGAACTATTCTATTAGTACATACAAATGGTAAATCATTGTTGACATGAATTTCTCCAACTCTGGTATAAAAACAGTGCTTGAATACAGACAGTGTACTATATAAACTAAGATGTAATGCATGAAAAACATCAGTGAAATAAAAGAGTATGTATCATCTAAATACAGCATTTAGAAGTGTTTAACAAGATACATGTGATTTATTATTTCATAATTAAAACTATTTACTAAGCTACTTTATTAGCTGTCCTAAGTTAATAAAAATTTCTAATATTTTATTATTTCAGATCCTATTGTTAGTTACCTTTATGGGCACAGAATAGTACCATCACTGTGAGGAAAATGACCAGAGCCCCAGTAAGGTAAGCCAAGTTCTTGTTAGTGGTATCTTAGGAGATAAAGAGGTGAGAAGGGCTTTAAGTAGAGACCGAGCCTACCATCTCAGCTGTTCTGGATTTGCCAAGGCAGGCAGGGAAAGTGATAAAATCTGTGTCTGGGTGAGGTGCCCTTTAGGATCATAAGGCTGAGGGAGTCCTGTGGAGTTGAGGTGGTTGTTTAGGTTTGCTTTGTTCTGTTCAGGATTATTGTAGTGTTAGTTCTTTAAGTTTCTTTCAAGCAACCTAGAAGGTATGGTTTTGTTTTGATAGTTTTTGTGTATACAGTTCATTCTTTGATTTTTTTTGTCTACTAATTTAGCCTAGAATCTGATGCTCTTTATCTCTTCTTGAAGCTTTAGCATTATGAAGGTTCTATGGAGCTTGCTTGTTTGAATGAACAAACAAGCTTTTTATTTTTAGCTGGAATAGGATACTTCACTCCCTTGAGCATAGAAGCCTGTTGCGTGGCCATGGCTGTGGAAAACTTTATTGCTCCATTTCAGTTATGATGCACGGAAGGAACTAGCAACAATGGTAACACTGATAAGCGAGGGCAAGGATGGCAAAGAAAATACTTATGGCATACCTCAGATAGAAGCTAAACTTTAAAGAAATTTGTCTTCAACAAGGAGAGCAGGCATCTGGCTTGACCTGACATAGGTTTGAGCAACTAATTTTTTTATTTAGTAATAGGCAAAGCAGAACTTTATCCTGTTCTCCTTAATGCTTTTGTTTTCCTAAGCACCCACCTTATCCAGAAGTAGTTCCTATGCCATGCTGAGGTATAGGAGCTTCCTGTTGGCTTTTAGGCCGAAGACAAAAATCCCCCGCTGTTGGCAGTAACTGTTAGTGCGTCACTTTGTGGCCCTCAGGGGTGCAAAGAGGATGGCATGGGGCAACAGGGGCGTCAAACCAGAGACAGCCTGCCTCCAATAAAATTGCATGGAGGGACTTTCCTTTTGTAATGGAATTACTCATATCTAACTGTGGCAGTGAGTTTGGCACTATTTTCTGAAAAATGAAGGGGTTTTTTATTTATTTGGCCAAGTGACATCTTGTCTCTTCACAGTGATGTCCTAAAAATCATTGTTCTGAGGAAGAGTATTGTAAATATCTCAAATTAGGTAACAGTGAACCAATGTGATGATAATTAAGATAGGATAGTAGATCTTTTTCTTGGGTAGGTGTAGCCAGACCGTAAGGGTAGGTATTGCCAGCATTTTTTCCACTTCTATGTTACATATGGGGCTTGTTTTCCATTATGGTTTGTAGGCTTTGGACTGGACCCAAATGACTATAAAGTTGCACTGTTGTTGTTTATGCCCTACCTATCATCAGATTGTTTTAATCCACATGGTCTTGTAAAATTCACCTATCCTTACATTGGCTTGGGTTGTGCCCATTTTGCAATGTATGTTGCAGTGGGTTAAACTGTTGGCGTAACAGCGTTTGTTTGTTGGTGTAACAGAACATGTGGTTAGGCTGTTGTTAGGCTGAATCTGGGATACCTGAGCCAAGTTACTGGTTGAGCTAGCGCATCTGAACTTGGTCAAACTTCTCTACATATTCCAGCAATCAGAGAGATTAAAAAGAAACAACAAAAACTGTGGTTCATGTGATATGGTGTGATAGCTGGGTATAAATACCCCAGTTCATTTTCAAAAAGGTATGAGATGGTATGTGTCATACTTTTACCTTCTGGAATTGCTTCCTGAGTGTCTTGAGAGAGATAAAGCAGGTAATAGCCTTGTGTTCTCTATTGCATCCCTTATGAGAGGGTCCTGTGACTATGCTTTTTCTGTTTAATAGCTCTTGAAAGTGTTAATAAATGTAAACTCGATTTGAGATCAGATAGAGATATCAGTGTTACCGAATTCCTACAGGTTTGGTGAAAATAGGTGGAGAACAGAGACACTGTGAGTGTTCCTGCTTAGGGAATGGATTCCTGTGTATTGAGTGAAGAATTTGGGTGATGGAAACTGATGATAGGGGACAAACACATTCTTGTTGTCACACTTACCTGCATTTCTACTGGGCTTTGTGGTGGCATTAAGGTTGTGATATTTGTATCTTTTTATAGTAACTTTCTAGAAACATTTTTCTTCTTTTTTATGTGCCCCCAGCCCTCAAGAAGAATTGCTGTGTTCAGGAAGTGTGCATGGGTACTGAGCATTCTTTTTGGATTTTTTTCCCAGAGTTTCATACTTTTTTGGCTACTGAGGTAGACAAATGGTCTTCAAATAATCTTGGAGGAGGTTTCCACTTGAGTGCAGTGCCCTTGAAAAATTACTAGATGTAAGCAGTAGCTTGACACATCAAAATACAGCTACTTTATCTTAAGTCTTTGTATCCTCTAGCCTTATACCACTCAGTAGCTCAAACTACAATTCAGATTAGGGTTTTCTTCTGAAAAAATTGGAAACTGTGGCTTTAAATACATGGATTGTTGCATGAGTATGATAAATGCTAGTTTTTCAGCAAATACGGATTTTGAATATAGTTTAAGGAATCCAGTTATGTACCAGTATCGAACCTAAAAGCAGAAGAATGTGCTAAAAGCATGCTAAAAAAAAATTTAAAATAATCAAATCAGTAGCTTAAATGTGTGATGAGCAAAGCACAGGTGGGTAATATAAATGCAGCTGCATTTTCTTCCTATGTATTGGCAGTCCAGCTAGAGCATGCGTAGAGTATCTGCAATAAAACAGATACAATACTGTAGTTACATCAAGTGATAGGTCCCTAGGAGTTCCTGAGGCATAGGTGATAGCAGAGCAAGGTGAGTGTTGTGTCTTATTAAGGATTTCCAGAGCAGTTCTGCCCAGTTATCCCTTTCTTATGTTTGACCTGTCTCTTGCCCTTCTCTTCTTGCCGTAAGTATATATGAGGCTGTTGCAGGACTCCCATCTGCTAATTGGATGGCTAAAATGTTTGCCATAAAAGCAGAAAGTTTGAGTCTCTTACTAGCCTTCCCTTCAAATATCACTGAAAAAGCTGTGCATGTACAAAATAGGGCAAATCACTCGAGGTTCTCAAAATGTGACTGGGTGCTAGATCATCTCATCTGGGTTCCCTTTCCCACGAAAGGTTGGACCAGGTGATCTTTTGAGGTCCTTTCCAATGTGGGCTGTTCTATGAAATTCAAGTGCTAAGATTACTGAAAAAGCAGTGAAAAACGTTTTTTTTTGTTTTTTTTTACTTTAAGTGTGTATGTTTATGAATGTATAAATGGACTTCCCACTTAAATGTTTTCATGCATGCAAAGATTAGATCTTCACAAAAGAGAATCCTTGCACATAGAAGGTTCATAGCTTCTCCCCCCATTTCTCCAGATCAATTCTGTGTAGTTAGCAACAGTATTTTTCAATCAGACTTTAGTCATGAACCTACTTTTAAAATTCAGGCAAAGCACTATGTACAGCATTTCAGCTCCTCTCCTGGGCTGAATGTCGGGAGTCCAGCTCTGAGACTAAATTATATTTTGACTCACACTGCAACATTCAGATAGGTTGAGTATCTGAAATGACTCGTTTCCCCTGCGTTATGTTCTGTGTTTTACAGCCTTCAGCTGAAGTCACTGTGTGGCAAAGTTTAGTATGCAGTAATTGACGGTTACAAAGAAAACACACTGGCTTCCCTTTCTGAGTAACTGAGTAACGGAAAGGATCCCTGAAAAAGCCAGGGTTGAAAGCCCAAATGGGTTAACCCTTGTGCATGATGGCTTATGAGATTTTCTGATCTGTAGTTAAAAGCTAATTTGGCCTTGAGTGGAATTTTTGAGAAATTTTTATTGACAACTATCACTTATTTTGTCAATTTGGATTGAAATGAGGGATGGGGAAGAGAAGGTGTGGTGGTACTGCAGCTGTATGTGGAGATATCGAAGCCAGTTGTAATTGAACAAGTTCAGGTAGCAGAAGTCATTTGGCTGCAGAAACACAGTTCAGATCTGACTGGCTTATTGTGCCAAAACCCAGGATCAATTTACTGTGCAGGTCTCAGACCTGCTATTTCTAGCTTGCTTTCAGTGCCCAGACTATACTAGTTAACTTGCATGACAACTTAAAAGGAAGAAACTGGATTGCAGTTCAAGATCAAATGTAACATATCATTTGAGAATAGGGAAAAAAACTGTGAGCCAGGAGTACCTTAATGTCAAAACATCCTCATATTTATTTTGCTATTTAGCCTCTGAACAGCAAGTGACTAGAAAAGAAGTATTAGTATTATGCAAATGTTTTAAATATACATTGTGCTGCAGTGAAGCTCACCATGGGATTCTCTCAAGCCATTACACCAATGCAGGTTACCAGAGTCAGGAAAAGGGAAACAATCAGGTTGAACTCCAGCTTTATAAATTTTTCCTTTTATTGAGCTCTTTGACAGCAGGGCACAAGGTGTAAGGATATGTTTGGCCCATTGTTGTATTACAGGAAAATATTAAGAAAAGAATTTTGAAGTAGGTAATTTCCATGTAACTCTCAAATGAGAGAGAAAATAAAATGAGGGTTAACTTTCAGCTGCACTTGCAATGTTTTTTATCCCAGAGTGAGAGTACGCCTTTGAGTTGAGCAGAAGAATGCCTAATACACTGATGTAAATGAAATACACTGTTGTAAATTATGACTATCGTGGACATCAAAGATCACAGGTCTGCTCTGCTGCTTGGCTCACTCATTTTAATAGGTGTTGAATGAAGATTTTTCTTCAACAACAGTTGGGTAGCAGCTCCTCAGATTAGCAACGAAGACAGAACAAATGCAGGATAATAACGTTATCTGTCTTGGTATTCACATTTTTTGGATCTGTGTATGTAGTCAGTTCAGAAGCCAGAGGCTTGGTTTGTGCACTGAAGGTTTAAGAATGCAAGCCAACTTTGAGCATGCAGGAGTACAAAGGACCTCGGCTGGGTCCTTTATACCTTGCTTTCATGAATAATGCTCTCATATTATCCCTTTCAGAAATTGAACAAGATCTGCCTGAAAACCAAGTTTTTTGTTCTGCTGCTCGTAGAAGACTGTTTTATATCCTCATTGCTCCTCTGCTGGCTAGAAACTCCCTCCTAATTTCCAGTCTACATTTACTGACAGGTGGTTTGTATCCATTGGGTTTTTTATACGAACTTTATCCCTTTATATACAGAAAACTTCTGATAACCTTCTTTACTTTCCTGATACTTATAAAGAGCCCATCACATCCTTTCTGAGCTTCCTAGCTGCTGCTTCTTCTCCAGACTTGAACAAAATTTCTAACAGGCACCTAGGAACGTTCTTTAGAGGGGGCTTTGTGGAATATTTCTACTGTTTGGACAGTCTAGAGTTTCCTACTAGGAAGTGTCATTCTCCTAGCTTTCCTTCTGAATGACCATAAATATCACCTGCCTGTCACAGGATTGCTAGTCTAACCCACTTTGAAGTACTGAACGCATGCTTCCCACTGTAGAATCCCCTTGGTCAGTGAGACCAGCCTGCTGGGTTTGCTTTTCAGGGCTCTGCTGTCCTTTGATTGTCCTTCCCTGCCCTTAGTCTCCACGCCTTACAGCATATGTTGGGGGCATGATGAAAGCATGGTGTGCAGGTGATGATTCCAGAGTCCCAGCTGTTACTTCGTGGTCTGTAGAGATGAACAGTGTGAATGAGTTGTTTAATTGACCAGAGTTAATTTCTGTGGGATCTATGACATCCTGTCTATAAGGGCCTTTCAGCTGCAGCTGTTTTTCTTTAAGATGCGTTTGCATTCATGGAGCAGAGATACGAGGAAACTGTGTGTCCCTCCTTAGTCAAGGTCTTGGGAGTGCAGTTCCCTAGGTAAAAATCAGAATGAAGACGAAAAGATGGATGGGGAATGTAATTGTATGAAGTCTTACTAGCAGAATTCTGGATATAGATTGAAGGAAAAAAGTGGATTATTTTTGTTTCTTGTGGTGATCTACTAATATTCGTGCCTGTGGGCTGGTTTAGCTATAGCAATAATTCTGCTCTGAGAGAAGGGACATCGCATGCAGAGCAAAAGAATGACAAGCTGCTTTCCCAAATGCCGTCATTCAGCGAGTGCCAAGGTCAGGGAGCAGTGTTTGGTACACATAGAAATTGTTACTCCATGTTACTAAATTACATACCCTAGTAAGTGAGAGAAATGCCTTTAAAAGGGCAGGTACACCATTTATTTCAGGGGAAGAAAATTGAATCCTGCCTTAGAGGATAGAAGCAAACCCATAGAATTGGTGGTTTAACTCTTATTTTGTTTATTTAGTAGCTAATGTCACAACCTGAATAAGAGATGAAAAATTACAATACTGTCAGTTTTGTTCTGAATTCTTTTCCCATTGCTTTAAGCATCTAAGCAAATGTATTTGTTCTCATTTTTGTTAGAGAGAGAATGGATCTCCTTTGACTTAACCTTTAGATAAACCTTTGTCTTTCTTTGACTCTAGAGGGTATAGAGCAACTGCACTCCTAATTTACTTCAGGTAGGCATAAATCTGGATGTTTCATTCTGTTTTGACAATAGGGTAGCTTCTCCTTTGTGGTTTTTATACCCAGTCTAGCATCACAGGGATTTTGTTGCTTAGAAGAAGTACAAATAAACGGAACTCTTAACTGCTTCAAATAAGAATGTTGCATGCAGGCCCAGTATTATTTTATAGATAATAAATGATAATCCCTTCACTTCCTGCTGATCCAATACCTATTATGAAAGTAATCTTTACTGATTATGACTTCTGTGGTCTAAATAACCAGGCTTTGCTGCTGATTGCAATCATGTGTGACTACAAAAGATGAGTAAATGCTATTGATAAATGAGGAGGAAAAACCCAACTAATATGCACCAGGAAGGATAAATATAGAATCACAGAATCAATCATTTAGGTCCAACTGTAAACCTAACACTACCAAGTCCACCACTAAACCATGTCCCTAAGCGCCATGTCTGCACATCTTTTAAATACCGCCAGAGATGGTGACTCAGCCACTTCCCTGGGCAGCCTACTGCAGTGCTTGATCACCTTTTTGTTGAAGGGTTGTACATTGATTGGGGTGGTACATGCTTTGCATTTGAGAAAAATGACTTTGTGGGTTGCTTTTTAGGCTCAAATATGAAAGTGCAGCAATTTCAGGGTAGGTGACAGACTCACACTTCCTGATGAGTCAAGAAATCTAGAAGTGGTGGAAGAGCAAAATCTTCACTGGAAAGTTAAGGTATTGTTTTCAGGCCCAGGAAATAAAGTCCTAATGATCTTGACACCAGTTAACTGGAACTTCAAAAAGCCTTGTGGTGCTGGTTTTTGTCCGGGAAACAATAAAATTGAGCAATTTAATGCCATTGCTTTCAATGTTAGTGATGAATTTCTTTGTTCTTGAAACAACTACTATATGCGTCAATTGAAGTATCCTCCATTAATGATCTTACGTTAAACATGCCTGTCCTAAAAAGCAATTACTTATCCAGCTGATATTCTTTCTTGGAATAATTAATGGATGTTATGGTTGTGGCAAACTTGTGGTGGAGTGGCTAGAATGCTCCTGAAAGAGTACTTAATTCAAGAACAACTGTTCTTTCGTGGTCTACTGACTGAGAAAAGTCATGAGTAGTATGAATGATATGCCTTTGCCGGCTGTTCATGGGTCAGGTTTTACTTCTCAGTACTGTGCAGTTGTTCCTTGTACTTTGGTCTTCTGCTTTGAAGATTTCAGATACCAAGTGATAAGATCTCATTCCACAGAATGCCAGGAGCTTTGGTGATGGACATTTCTGCTTGTTGGTTTTATAAATGGCATCAGACAGTGATGACGGTCTCTGGGGCTTGGCTTTAAATACAGAGGTCAGTACCACCCAAAATACCTTTTAGGTACACGATCCAAAACTTCTATATCCTTCAAAACTGTGGCTGTCTAGTTTATGATCTGCTGCAGATAACAGTTGGAAAGTTTATTTACTGCTTGTTTCCCAGTAAAAAAATTAAGGACTAAAATATCTGTGCTGGCCTTCTCTGAAGCCTGCTTAGCAGACATTTCTTCCATGAGCAATACAGCTCCTGGGGTGGGCACTTTGGGCTGAAAACTTATGGAGAAACCTGGAAAAATTACAATATTGAAGTTATAAGTATTTAATGATTAAAAAAATGTTGTTGAACATTGCTTTAGCTATGGACTGAAACACATTAAACACCCAAACACATTAAATATTGTGTCCATTGATGTATAAAAATTATTTACCTGAAACTGACTTCAGCACTGAAAACAACAGACCTGAAGCTTGGAGTTCATAAACTAATGGCGAGATGTCTTAGTAAGGAAGTGAAGCTACTGCCCTCTTCATCCTTTTTGTAGTCTATCCCTCATAATACTGCAAATAGAGAATGGAAGGTCATGTCAGCACTCCAGTGCTACTCATAGTTCACATACTCTCTGGTAAGTCAAAATAGTGTTTTCTGGGAACAGAGCGAGGCAGAAGCTATGCAAAGAATTTGCAAAACAAAAAGCATTTCTCATGATGACCACTTTTACAGAACCAATCACTTAATCTCCTAATCCTTAAACTTCCTCTCACTCCTCTCATTTGCCAAAAGCTGTAACCGTTCTTTTCCTCAGAGCCAGCATCCCCACCAGTGTCACATCTGGGACATCTCACCTTGCTGGGAGTGTGGGACTATGGAACAGACCTGGGCAGTAAAATAAACAGTGCTGGATCTATGCATGGCTGATATAGTTATTCTTTCTTACACGTGCATGAAGGGTGGCAAGGCTCCAAGAGCTTCTCTGCCATAATTTCCAACACTAGAACTGGAAGTAATAAAGTTCTGCCTGGGATCAGTTCCACCTGCAACTGCAGGCAACCAAGTATTTGATGTTAAGACCAGCCCTGCTTTTATCTTACCTCAAGGTGTAAGTTGTTTCCTCTGCTCCTTTTTTCTGTTTCATGTTTCAGTGCACTGAATCACACCTTGCTGGTGCAAGTGATCCTTGGCCTCAGGTTAGATTCTTGAATGTGTATTTTTGCCTGTTTGGAGGAAATTGAGCAGTATGAGTCACATCAGAGAGTTCCCGAAATGAGAAGTGGAGATAAGATTTTCTGGCTCCTGGGGTTTCACTCCAGACAGAGTGGAGACTGTCTTAAGCAGCCTGAGAAATTCCAGCTTCTTTGTAGCAGTTGTATTGCCTACCTTATTCACACTTAATGAGACACAGAGGCTGAGGGATGAGTATGTTTTTGGAAATTATCTTTTCTTCCCGTCTAGACCTCGGGGAAAACTTGTGCCTTAGACCTTTTGTCTCTGAATTTTTAAAGAATTATTGTTTCAAGCTCCTCTCCAAACAGGAAACACCTTCACTACTGGCACCAGAACTCCTTTTCCCCTGAAGGCTGGCTAAAGCTTTTACTCTTCCTCTTCTACTGAGTGTTACTGTGGGTGAAGCTGGAGTTTTTTCCATGACTTCAGAATTTCAAGTAGTCTTACAGCTCTTTGCCATGGGATAAATGTCTGTTACACAAATTATTTTGACATTAATACTTGTGAAATGTTTTAATTTAGGAATGACAAATACAGCTCCTAGAAGAGAGATGGAACTGGGTTATTCAGAGGTACTTAATTCTCTATTTTTGTCTGTTGACATAAAAGCATCATTAAAATGTTTAAAAAGGAAGACTTAGAAATATGTAAACGCAGATGTAATCTTATAATGTAGGTAAAGAACCATTCTTAAAAAAAGACATGGAAAATTAATCTCTGTCTCTTTCTATATGTACATACATATATGTATATATTCTGGTTACCTGAGATCCCACCATATCCTGTATTTGTCTTATTTTTGTGATTTCAGCAAGTTTAACAGAGAATTTTAGATAATCTAAAATTATTTCCCATTGCATCCCATTTTTTTAAGCTACTGATAAAGATATTGACAAGTGTTTCTCAAACCAAGACTTAAAAATCTCCAACAGAAAGCTAGACACTACACCTGTTCTAGCATTTCATGGCCTCCTTATTTAGAAAAATTTCGTTTAAAACTTTGTCACGACAAATCAATCCAACTGCTACTTGTTATGCACAAAGTGAACATAAGAATTGTTCATCACATGCCTCCTAAGTACTCTAAAATGACTTTTAGTTTAGAAGATTGAATAGATTTCTTCCTCGAGAATCCTTTTCTACAGCGGGGTGGGGATAAAACCATTAAATGCCTTGGGTGTTTGCACATAGGCCATATTTTCTGAACATGTGTTACTTGAACTGTGATCTGTGGCAAACTGGTAGTTCGTAAGATTGTATCACTTACAATCTCCTTACAAGTCAGATAAGCATTCATATTTTGTTTGCTTCCCTGAAAGCCTATGAGGGTGTTCGTAAGAAATAAAATTAGTAAATCTTAAAATTTTTTTGGTTTTGTTTGAAAATAGTGCAGGGTGTCAAGATTCTATGAGATGGTCCTAGCTTCTTGTCCAAAAAAGAATAAAAATTTGATCTAGTTCTAAATAATCTATCAACTGTGTTGCTTAGGATTTGATTGTATTTTGTCGGCCTGTATCTTTCTAAAATTGCGGTATTTAAGAGTAGGTGCAATACACCAGAAGAGATTTGGCAGTGGCAGATTGGATGGAATAATTGTAAATTTTGTCTTAAATAAACAAAACATTCCTGTTCATACATATCAGAACAGCATTTCCTATTTTTAAAAATGGCAACAAATCATTAACCCATATTGAATTTGTGATCTGCTGTAACTTCTAGTTCCTTTTCTACAATGCTCCTGCCTAGCCAGCAGTTTCCCAGTTTTTCTATGGCTTTTTTTTCAGATGAAGACCATTGTGCTTGTTTCTGTTGATTTTTTTCCCCTCATTTTTTGGGTCACGTCTCTAATTTATCAAAATCTTTGAGTCCTACATTGGTCCTTTGGAACCCTTGCACTTCCTCAAAGCTTGGTGTCACCTGCAAATTTTCTAAATGTTTTAGCTGATATTTTGCCATCCAACTTAAATTAGCTCAAGTTAGTTCAGGAAAAGCCCTTGCGGGGCTCATTTGTACAGTCCTCTCAGACTGACAGTGGTCTTTGTAAAACTGCCCTTCGAGTAGTGGTTACATCTCATGCTCATTTTATGGTGATTTCAGCTAAGTACTATTTCACGTGTTTCCTTATGAGAATGTCTCATGGGACAGTATTAAAAGTCTTAATTACAGCAAACTATAGCATGCTATTGTTTCTTTGTAACTCACTCAGCCTTGAAGTACAAACTAGATTGATCTGGCAAGAATAAATCAATCATATCAACGTCAGCTGTCCTTGACAAGTTAGTAGCCTTCTGCTGATTTTTTTCAATTGTTTTCTTTAATATTTTTCCAGTATGGTTCTAGTATCTTTTCTAGGTACTTGTGCGGAAGGCCTGACTTCTAATTACCTTGATCTTCGTTCCCTAGATACAGAGAGGCAATATTTGCTTTTCATCAGCCCTCTTATAGCTTTCCTTGTACTGTCAAATGTAATTATTGAGAGTTTGGAGATAATTTGGTTGGATCCTTAAACAGTAACTTGATTGGCTCTAACTAACCTAAATAGTCTTTACTCCTAAATAGTCTTTCCATACTCTGACAGGTCAGAGCATGCATTTTCCCAGTGCATAACACTATTGCAGTGAGTATCTGTTAACTTTTCTCTGTATAGAAAGAAATGACATTTGACATGTCCTCTGTCAATTGCTGTCCTTCTTTAAATAGCAGACCTGGCTGTTTTTTGTTATTCTTACTCCTAATGTGTTTATATAGCCTTTTCTTACCTTTTATGTCCCATAGCGGGCTATCAAGTAAATCTTCTAACTGGAAAATTAATTGCAGTTAGATAATCCTTGTTAGGCACCTCTGTCTGTAAGGGAAAAAGAGGTGATCTGGAGTATTCCCATTCACTTGTAAAAAGCTGGGCTGTCACTTGTGGAAGTGAAGGTCTGGAGTGTATAGGAACAAGAAGTGTTCAGCATTTCTAAAAATTTGACTTGATTTAGATTTAGTCTCTCATTTTTCTGGCAGAGAGGAATTGGATTAATTTTAAGGAACTGTGTCTGTGTTCATGTAGCATGAGAGGAGAGTGGACAACTGCACCCAGCTCAGTGCAGCACAAGAAACGAGGCTCTTATATTCTCAAATCAATTGGCAAAGGAAGAAAAAAAAAGCACAAATGTGAAATAACAATGAGAAGAGAATAAATCAGTAACATGGAAACCAGCTAAGAGGCAGGCTGGATGGTATTTCTAGCTTGAATATCTGCAGTTCAACCTAAGCAACTCCATCAGAGGTATTTTTCCTGAAATACTTAGGATCTAATATGAGCTTTAGCTCACAGGAATCCCAGTCTTGCTGAACAACAGGGTTGAAGTTTTTAAGTGTCTTTGACTCTTAATAATGAGATTTTAGCCTCTCAGTTGTGTGCTTTTGAAAATGCTTTTCAGGCTTTCTTTTTTCGGAAAATTTTGCATTTATATTCATCTTCCATTATATTAAAAGGAGATAAAAATATAATGGGTGGATGGCAGAATTCCCTGGGAAAAACCGAAAAGATCCCCATGTCAGTGGTGCATAAGGGAATACTGCCAACAAAAAGAGGCAGTCTTTTTTTAGGCTGGAGTTTTTACAGGCGTATTGCTTTTAGGCTTTGGTGGTTTATTTTTTTTCTGTGTTTTTTTAATCTGCTGCAGCCAAGAGGTCTCAGACAGCCCCTGTGAAGGAAGGCTGTTGTAAACCATGAAATGCTCTCTTCCTTCCTCCGGAGATTCCACTGGCAAAGCGATTCTGATAAAGTTTCCTCCACTCAACTTCACAGCTTCTGCCATGAGAAGGATGAGCACTGACCAGTAGGAAGCTCATAAAATGACTTGAAAAAGTGAATCTCCAGGAGAAGGTGTAGGATTTGTCTGCCTCCTAGCTCCAGAGAGGGTATAAACTGTTCTGGAGTTGTCTATAATTTTTCTGTGGATACAATTACAACAGCTGATTAGTGTTTAAAAAAAAAAAGACTGCCCTATCAAAACTCATTATCATTAGTTTGTATTAGAATAATGTTTACAGAACCCCTGTGAAATTAGACCCTGCTGCATGATGTACTGTACCAGGTGCATTAAAAGTACCAGCCTCTGTTAGGAGGGTTTACAGTCTGAAGAACATGGACAGAGGAAGGTTGGCAGACAGGAAACCTTTTCATTCCTAATTTACAGATGAGCAGCTGAGGCTAAAGAAATGGCTGTCCTGATCTGATGCTGCCTGGCAGTCTTGAGGAGTCTGGTTGTTCTGAGCAAGGCTGGCCCAGGCCTGGGCTTGCAGAATGCATCTGTGGCACAGGCAAGGGTTAACCTCAACTTTCCAGAGTTTCTTGATGGTTTATTTGTGATTCTAGCTTTGCTAATTCACACCTGCTAGAAAGTGTTCCTCTCCCTACAAATATTCAGTACGTTGTTCTTAATCCTCACTCTATTCATAACTGACTTTGACGTGATTTCTAGGACTTCGTTGCAGTTTCTAGTAAACTCTCATATTTTGATAGTAATTGAGGCTGTTTTAGAATATACTCTTTATCCTCTTTTCTATGATGGATTCCTTTGATGGGCAGAGATCTATTAAGGTATGGCTACTTGACAAATATTTTTTTTGTGAAAAAATTGGGAATTGATACCAGCTGAGATCTTAGCTTGGGATCCAGGATCCACTAATTTTTATTGTGTAAGAACAGGCTGAGGCTCCAAAATAAGAGCTCCAACATGCACTGTATAAGCTATAACTATGTTTTACAGATATGAAGTGGGTGCTACCCTATGTCCTCCTATCACTGACAACCCTTGTTGAGTCCTTTGAATGTCGAGCCTTGTTAAACCTCACCTATAATGGTGAATCTTTGTCTGGGATACCAATTTGACAACTGGACTGTATGGACTGTATAGTGGGATCTCCACAGTAAGTGCCTGAGTGGACATGGAACAAGGGATGGGGTGACATGGCGGATCAGGGTGCAAGGGAATAATACCACTTTGTATCGACCAGGCTTGGGAGTGCTGGGGATTGTGGACTCTGCGACAAGCTTCTAATGTTGTGCCTTTGCACAGGGTTGACAACCAAGCTACAATATGTCTATTATTCGTTCCCTACTTATAGCCCTCAACTTGTGAGACCTCCTGTAACAGAGGCGAGAAGGATACTTACATGAGAATATCCAAAACTACTGTTGCACATAGCATGGCAAGTCACTCATCGCTGAAGTTGCATACATGTGAAGGTGCGCATGAGGATCAAGGAATGGAGTGGTGCAGCCGGAAGACTATTGTGCAAGGAGTCATTGATCATCACGCTTACTGCCTTCTCATATACACAGGTGCGCTCTGAATAGCCTGTGACTGCTTACCAACCCAATATAGCAAAGTGTCCATGATTACTCGGGCATGTGTCTTTATACCATGGACACCATGTGACTGCTTGCTGCAGTAGTATAATTAATCAGTGTATACACAATAAATGTGCATGATTTCAATATGAGACTAGTGTATTGTCCTGTCTACCTGAAATATTATATGCACCTGTTCAGGAATTGTAACTCTATTGAAGGAAGGATATTGGAGCATATTGTCCAAGGGACTCTCAAAGCTAAGTCCACATTCCAAGCTTGACTGCTACAAGTGACTGATGAATCTGTATTGTGAGCAAGACTCTAGAAGAGTACTAGCAATCCTGGGGCTGGCAAACCTTACCACAAATGAGAACTCTGCACTGTGATTCACAAGGAAGGGCTTGTCCAATGCTGCAGTTTCTATCTTTTACTCAAACTTAGTTAACCAGCTTTGAGTGTTGGTGCTTCTCTTACCGAGATCCCAAAAGAACTGGCACCTCCTTGGTGCAAAACACTATGCTAGGTGAAAAGTTGGAATCTGCTTATTCATGCAACTAACTCAAACTAACCATCTTGCTCCTTCCTGATATCCTGGAATTGTGTGTTTCTGTCAGTAAAACTATGTAATGCAGTACTTGGCAGTTTGTCAGCACAGTGTGTCTTTGTGAGAGGGTTGATTTGGCAAGGGGAAGCATCAGGCTTAATGTGTGGGTGGGCCAGATCCCGGGATTTTCCAAGAAATTTTTTTCCACACGGAATTTCCCGTCTCGTGGAGGACAGGCCAGTTGAGAGAATAAAAGGCTGTAGTAAAGGCAGGGGATTACACAGTCCAGACACTTGGAGCTGAACTTAATCTTCAAGTTCGTATTCAGCAACTTAGCAACGGAAAGCAGTCACTGAGAAATATCGCAGAGGACTTTTGCCACCTGGCCACCACAACTGCAACCTGTGAGTATAAATGGAGTGTGTTATTCTGTTTCATTGCTCAACTAAAGGAAAACTGGACAGATGGAGTTCTGTGTTGGTGTTCTTTAAAAGCTGTTTACATTAAAAAGCTATCTTGATATTAAGAACTACTCTAAAATGAATAATTTCCTAACAATGGAAATCTTATTTAAGTCTTTAGAATAATTGTTAAAAAGTATGTAGAAAAGATTGCATAGACAGTATTTTATATTGAATTGTAAAAAGTCAGTATTTGTTCTTTACAAATGTGTTCCTTTGATCTTTCATAGCCACCTGCTTAAAAGATAGAAGAGAAAACTCTCAGAACCATGATTTGCTTGTGGTTCCTGTCTCTTTTTGCTTATGGTAAGTGTGTATGCCTCTGTGGAGAAAACTAGTTGGATGGTAATATTAGTGTGCCTGTTCTGTTTGAGCTCAGAATTAAACAGAATTTTTGAACCTGACCTAATTAGCTTGAAGCTAGGTTCACATAGAAGAACCTCTAGCTGCAATGGCCTGTTTCCCTGCTTGCCTGTCAAATACATAATTGGCTCCTACAGTTTGCTATGAAGTCTGCAAAGCTTTGTGTGATCGGACATAGTTTCACAGGGTGAAGTCCCTGTACTTGCTTCAAAACAGGCATGTCAGCATCTTGCCAGTTAATTGTTTATAAAATAATTGCCACTACTTTTTATGCAGTTTCAGATATTGACAAGTTTGCAATAGTTATAGAGCTTTATATATCCTTTTTTGGAGAGAGAGGAGGGAAAAAGTCAGACACCAACTTTTTGACATCTTTTCATTCTAGGACTTACGATACTGCAGGGGGTGAATTGTTGGACATACCATTATTCAGACACAAACATGACCTACAGGGAAGCAGAGCTGTGGTGCAAAAAGAGATATACTAACATGGTTGCCATTCAGAATAAGGAGGAAATCAATTATCTCAATAACTTCTTACCCTTCAATCCGGGTTACTACTGGATTGGAATCAGAAAAATTAATGATGTATGGACCTGGATTGGAACCAACAAAGAACTGACAGAAGAGGCAAAAAACTGGGCTTCAGGTGAGCCAAATGGCAAAGGAAACAACGAGGACTGCGTTGAAATCTATATCAAAAGAGGGAAGGATGATGGCAAATGGAATGATGAGCAGTGTGAGAAAAAGAAGGTCGCCTTGTGCTACACAGGTATGGTATGATAAAGGCCAGTCTAGTGTGCCCCTGTGGAGATGAGATGGTGGGTGGGACGAGATGTTTAACCTAGTCTTACATATTAACTACCTGACCCTGTAAGCGCTTGTACACTTATCCTTACTTACAGGGCTGAGGTTGTTCTCGTTCTAAGAGCTGGATTGATCTCACTTACCTTTTAGCTCCCAGAATATTATACATCTTTATAAGAGCAAAACACCAGACATTCTCTATAATCAGTGGAGAGAAACAGGCTCTTCCAGAGAGTGACTTTCATCCCACTCTCAAGTGTCTCAGCCAGATAAGAATGGCCCTTTTGGAGGCATCTGTCTGCTGACTATAGACCACTGGATTAGATTAGACACTTTGTGTAGAGGTGGCTAACGCCAGGTCAAAAAAAAAAAACAACAAAAACACTAAGTCAAGCGTCAGCCAAATTAGAGCTGTGGTGAGTTAATGAATAATGTACCTGTTGAGGATTTCTACTTACCCCGTAGTATACTGTTCCTTTTGCATTTTAAATATTGCTAATATCTACCTGAGAACAAGTGGTCATGGAGTTTCCTGCCAGCAGAATCTTTTTACTCTGAGCTAGTCTGTCAGAGGTGTTAGTTTCTGAAACGCTTCTGTGAAATGACAGGGTAATCTTATGTACCAAACACCCTGCTTTTCTTTTGCTATACAAAGTGCTTGTTTAGTGCCAGAAAGATAAACAAAGCGCTAGCCAGGTTTCATTAGTGGCCATTGCTGATTCTTTTATAATTTGCTGTATTTTTTTCTTTTTTTTTTCCCCAGCTTCTTGCAACCCATCTCTCTGCAGTGGCCGTGGAGAATGCGTAGAGACTATTAACAATCACATCTGCCGTTGTAACCCTGGATTCTATGGGCCTGAATGCGAGTTTGGTAAGATTATTCCATCCTGCTTTTCAGCCAGGGTGATGTTCACGCTAGCTAGTGTTCAGTTTGTTTGGCTTGTTGATTTACCTGCTCAGCCAGTGAGACTGACTGTGTACCTTCTTGGGTTTCTTTGAAGTTGAGAGTTGTGATCCACTGAAGAAACCTGATCATGGGAGCCTCGAGTGCAACCATCCATTGGAGAACTTCAGCTACAACTCATCCTGCACAGTTCAGTGTGAGGAAGGCTATGAACTGACTGCATCGGAATCTGTATACTGTACTTCTTCTGGGGTCTGGTCTGCCCCCCTTGCAGCATGCAAAGGTGAGCTTCTCAAGCAGTGCTAGATGAGCTTTCTTTTTTTTTTCTTTCACAGCTCTGTAAACTTCAGTGTTGCTCTGTTAGTAGGTACAAATTGAAGTTCTGGCCTGCTCCTTTGTAATTATGTGGTGAAGGTGCTATTTATTTATTTATTTTATTGCAGCACACGGGTGTCTCACCCTGAAGAGATGAAATGGGCAGGATGGTCTAGATTTCCTTGTAGGGAAAGACTTTTCCACCTCTTAGTGGGGAACAGGGAATGGAGATGGTATAGCTGTGAGACTGCTCACAACAGGCCTGTTACTCCTGACTGTAGGAATTATTTTTTGAGGTGTTCAGCTTAGAATAAGCTACTGTTTGAAGCAAATAAAAGCATCAAACATCAACAAGCAGCGGTCAAAATGGGAAAATTTTGGATTGTAGCTAGTTGCTGTCCTGAGCTGCAGATGAATTTACAGCCTTGCCTCAAGAGTCAGTCTTCCATTTTGAGATCTTTCCATTCCTATCTGCTTTCTGAAATAGCAGCATAGTAGATCTTCTTTCTAAAGCTGCTTCCATTTAATGGATATGTTGCTAAGTTTCAGGAAAGAAAAAAAAAACTTTTTATGGCTTGTTCCAGGCTAAGCTCTGTGCTGTCTCTTATGCTTTTCAGCTGTGACCTGTCCTGCCTTAGAAATGCCTGCTCATGGTGCTGTGAACTGCTCTCATCCCTCTGTGGAGCTCACCTGGGGTACCACCTGCGAGTTCACCTGTGAGGAAGGATTTACCCTGACAGGACCAGCCACGCTGCAGTGTGGGTCTTCTGGGGCCTGGGACAGGCAGCAACCATCCTGTGCAGGTACCCTTCCTTACGCGTGCTCACCTGAGCGCTTGGGGTTGTCAGCATTGGCATGTTGAATTCCTGAGGCATCTGTGCTGATGGCTGTTGTGATCTGTGTGTTGCAGCTGTGAGGTGTGAGGCTGTAACCTGGCCAGAAGAAGGTCTTGTGACCTGTGACCACGCTCCTGCAGATCTCACCTATCGCTCGCGTTGTGATTTCCGCTGCAGCGAGGGCTACGTTCTGGATGGCGTGTCCAGCATTGAATGCACGGCGCAGGGACAGTGGTCAGAGCCAGTGCCAAAATGCAAAGGTAAGACTCACTGGGTTGGAAATCATCAATTAAAGCTTAGAGTAGCTTGAATAGTCTGAAGAGACTTCCTCATTCAAGTGTAGTCAAGGAATAACAGTCATCCCCAGCGTGTTTATAGCACTTTTCATAAGCAGATCTCAAGATGGGGATCATTTAGCCTGTTGTGTTAAAGAGGAAACAACAGTGCACCGTGACAAGCAGCACTGGGGAACTGTGTCCCCAACACATATGTTAACAGGCTTTTGAAGTGGAGTGTTCTGACGGGAACTCTTTATTCCCTATACTCCAAATGGGAGCCAGTGTCTGTTTATGCAGTCCACTTGTGGTGTATAATCTGGAGCCAGTCTCAGGATAGCTGGCATGTTTTAGGTGCATGTTTAAGTGTTCTGGCTGGACTGTGCAACATGCTGAAATCCCTGTTTCCTGAGACACTGCCAGGTCTGAAGGGAAGTACTATGGCTCTGTAGGGGACAGCTCCAGGCAGGGTATGTCCTCTTGTCAGCTCAAAGAAGAGTGTTTATTTTGACCTACTCCAAGCTAAACTCTGTGCTGTCTCTTATGCTTTTCAGCTGTGACCTGTCCTGCCTTAGAAATGCCTGCTCATGGTGCTGTGAACTGCTCTCATCCCTCTGTGGAGCTCACCTGGGGTACCACCTGCGAGTTCACCTGTGAGGAAGGATTTACCCTGACAGGACCAGCCACGCTGCAGTGTGGGTCTTCTGGGGCCTGGGACAGGCAGCAACCATCCTGTGCAGGTACCTTTCCTTACGCGTGCTCACCTGAGCGCTTGGGGTTGTCAGCATTGGCATGTTGAATTCCTGAGGCATCTGTGCTGATGGCTGTTGTGATCTGTGTGTTGCAGCTGTGAGGTGTGAGGCTGTAACCTGGCCAGAAGAAGGTCTTGTGACCTGTGACCATGCTCCTGCAGATCTCACCTATCGCTCACGTTGTGATTTCCGCTGCAGCGAGGGCTACGTTCTGGATGGCGTGTCCAGCATTGAATGCACGGTGCAGGGACAGTGGTCAGAGCCAGTGCCAAAATGCAAAGGTAAGACTTACTGGGTTGGAAAATACAGTTTCCTTGTCACTGGATAGCACACTGAAATGCATATTCCTGTAGGGTCCTGGCTCCAAACTAAACTCTGTGTTGCCTCTCATGTTTTCATCTGTGACTTGCGCTGCCTTAGAAATGCCTCCTCATGGCTCTGTGAACTGCTCCCATCCCAAAGTCAAAAGAATTTGAAAATACAGTGTACGTCTACTAGGGCAAAAAATAGGGCCAAAGACAGGAAAGTCCTCAATGACTCTTAACCATTTCTTTTTGTATTTCAGTTGTACAGTGTGAACCTCTGAGCTCTCCTGAGAAAGGCTCTATGGATTGCTCACATGGTGCTGGGAACTTCACGTACAACACAGCCTGCCACTTCAGCTGTCTGGAAGGATGGAGGCTCAATGGTTCTCATGTTCTTGAGTGCAGTCATTCAGGAAACTGGAGTGCTAGTCTGCCCACATGTGAAGGTATTTGACCTGTGACTAGCCACAGAGAGGTGGCACTGGGTTTCTAGTCAAATGAGGTATGGATGGGTGGAAGAGGTAACACCAACCAGTAAGCTAGAACTTCTAGTGAAGTCCATGAATTAAAAGGCCCAACAAAATCTCTCAGTATGTTTTTAGAAAATGGAAGGGGGGAAAAAAAATCCTAAAAGGTCTTGGTGAAAAATGTTGATTTCTTACCCAAAAACAAAAGCTGCAACCTGATTTTGCGTTGGGTTGTTTGGTTTTTAATTAAAATATTTCTGATGTTGAGCTTTTTCCATATGAATAAAGAAAAAAGCTTCTCTAGAGAAACAGTGTCTTGTGGGGAAATCTGCATTCATAACTCTGTCTCTCAGTGGAAAAGTTTATAGATTTGTTAATTTGGTGTGATAGTTTCTTGGGTGAACTCCTCGGCCAAAAGACCTCACAGAGCTTTTCTGTCAAAGGCTGTAATTTTACAGTCTCAGCCTTGCCTTCCCATTCAAGGCAGTAAGAGCTCTGTCCCTGTCCTCAGTGGGAACATACTTGTCCTGCTTGAAATGCTTTTGCTTAAGGTCCTGAAAGCTCAACTCCACTTTTTTTTCCTTGAGCAGAATTTAGATCCTTGAATAATTTCATCGATCTCAACGGATTGCTCAAAGAGGAAGACAGCACAGTGGAAACTAAAATATGAACTGAAACATGAAAAATAAAAGATGAGCATAAATTTTCATGTGAGGCTGGTAGTTAGACGGACACTGGTATAACTAGCTTGTTGCCTTGCCATTGCTTTGGCAATGAATGGGATAATTTTTAGTATGCAGCTTTTTACCTTGTGTTCAGGATGTGTCCTGTCTCAGCAAGAGAAAACTTAAGGGTTACAAGCTGTAATTCTAGCTCCTCTTGAAGAGCACAAGGAAAAGGAAGAGGGCTTCAGAGACCTCATACGCCTCTTGATCTCACTGAAACTTTCTCATCCTTTCAGCTTCTGAACAAGTCAGCTATGTCTCTGTGGGCATAGCAGCCACAAGTGCCTCTCTGTTGTTCACGGCATCATTCCTCCTTTGGCTTGCAAGACGTTTCCGAAGAAAAGGTGAGCAATCGGACTGGGTCCACTGGTTTTATTTACCTTCCTGAAAAATTTTCAGTGGAGAAAACAAACCACCTTCAAACCCCAATAGCTTGCTTTTTGAAAAAGTGAAAATATCCATACTTAAACAAATTCCAAAATTATTTTCAAGAAGCCTGCATGCATGCCATGTTTGGCTTTTGGATGAACATTTAAAAATTAAAAAAATAGTAAAAAACAAATGTTTAGAAAACAAGAATTAGAAGAAAAAAGAAACATTCTATTTATCAGTAATTACTGCCAGGGAAAGTGAATGGGAATTTGAAATGGGGCTAATGACAACGCAGTATTAACTGCCTGTCAGATTTGTTGCTAGATAATGGCTTTTTATCAGATATTCAGAAATGAGAGTGTTTTTAGTAGAAGAAAAAGTTTGCATGAGGGGGCTTTCATCTTGAAATGCTAATGCCTTTTCTTATTCTTCTTGCAGCAAAGAAATTTACTCCTTCCAGGTAAGTTGTGTCTCAAAAAGCAGCATGAAAAATGCTGCAATCACTTTGCTAAAATCCATTTGATATAAACCAGTTGTCATTAAAGTACTTTTTGTTTCTGTTTTTCATAGTAGCTGCCAGAGCCTAACCATCGAAGGTAGCTTCCAAAGTGCTGGCCATAATGTCTAACTCCAGGTGTTTCAGGTAAGCACATGAGACAGCTGCACTCACAAATTCTCTTCCTTTTAATCACACAAGCAATCAGAGCTGTTAATTGATATACAATTGCTGAAATAGCAATATGTGCTTTGGGGTACCTAATATGCATCTTGGCATTGCATGAAAGTTCCTAACAAGACTGATGGATTTATTGCTTTAGAAATGGTTAAAGGATGATTGTGCTTAGCCGCATATAGTATTGGGAACACTTCTGTGCGTTTTTGCTACCTGCTGCATATAAAATTCCTCTGAAATGAGAGCAAATAGAAATCTATGCCAATTTTCCAATTTATAGAGGAATTTTGTTCTCTCTGCAGGAATTGAAGCCATCTTTACTTATGTCTCAGAGATTTCTGGAGAATGAAACTGCATGCAAATCAGCAGCTGTCCAGATGTTTTTACCTCTTGCTGACAAGATGATTGACCTTGTGTATTGCTCAGAAATTTTGAGCTCAAGCTGTCTGGTATTTCCATTGAAGACAAGCAGAGAGTAAAACTCTGGCCTTCTGGCAAAATACTGTCTACATTCAATCATGTAGTTATCATAACTGGGAGCTTGCCATCTCTTGTCCAGATGGTGAGCAAATAGTAAGCTGCTGCCTAAAGAGGAGGCTGGTTTCTCCTCTGGTCTACTCAAAGGTACCTAGGTGAGGTGAAGACATGCATTATTTCACATCACTTACTACACTGCTGGAGATGTCTTCTCCGGAGACATACGGGTTATACTTGCAGAAACAGAATAATCGGGATAAAAAAATATTCATTGAATAGCCTTGAAACCATTGATCCTGGTTTATTGTTGAGGTTAGTTTGTTTTAAGAGCATGTCCCAATCAATAAATATGCCTGTAGCAATATGGGCAATTTTTTTTTTTGTAATAGCACTAGGAATCATAGTGCTTATACTAGGTACTCTGGTTTCTGAATGCAGCAAGTAGGTCTGAAATTATCTCATCCCTGTGGGATTATGCACTTTAATACAGGTGTATACATAAATATTTAACTGTGCAGTTTTTACTGTGGATATTTCTGTGCTGTTAACTGTAAATGTATTGTAAAATACCTGTTCCTGAGTAGGTCTGTGGCCATTGATCTGGGCCCAGGTAATTTAAAAACAATTCAGAGGTGTTTGTAAGGATTTCATGCCTGCATATTATTTACAAATAAAATGGAAGCCTGAGATTTGTATATATATATTGCAAGTATGGTTTATTAAGCTGTTAAAGGACTTTAAATGAGAAAGTCTGTGTTAATAAGTTATGTTTAAGTTATAATCATAAATTAAGAATCTCTGACTTAGAATCTGATACGTATTGTCCTATTTGTAATAGTATTTAATAAAATGTTTTAAATGTAATGTTCCCTTTTTGGAAATGTACATCATTTAAATGATTTAGGTCAGCCCTTTGGGATATGGTTTCAGCAGCAGAATGAGGGGTTGGGGGAAGACTGGCTAAATAGCAAGGTTGTCCCTTACTTAGGGACACTTTCCATGTTTTCATAGCAGTCAAGGAAAGAGTAGCCAGCAGATGGCACTGACTGCCTGGGAGCTAGCACAGCCAGAGCTGGACCCCAAACCAGCATCCCCAATCCTGAAAGGAAGAAGGAAGGCTCAGTGATGGGTCCTGTAAAGCAGATGCCTGGACCAGCAGTGGACTTTGCGAGAGGCATGCTCAGGAGGGAGAGGAGAGCAGAAAAAGAAGCAAGTAGGTGATCTTGGTGCATAGTTAACAGCACAAACCCTGCAGCCCTTGGAGGTCTTTTGCAGCCCTTTCTGCTGGGAAGCAAGCTGAGTGTTGGGAGACCATGGGCTAACAGGTGAAAGTAGAGCTCTGGGGGTTAGTGATGACTGCTGTCTAGGGACCTCCATTCCCACCCTGGCTTGGGCTGTAGCCAAAGACTCTGCCATGGGCCAGGTGCCAGCGATGGCCAGACACTCCTGTGGCCACCCTTCCCCAACCCCTGATGTAGCCAAGGAAGCTGCACTGTGGCTCTCCATAGCTGCTGCCAGCAGCCAGCCCTTAATGATAAACCATGAGGTGCATTCCTGCCTTAGGCAAGACTCAAGAGAAGCCAACAGGCCTGTGAGCAAGGGAGTCAATTAAGAGGTGCTGTGCCACAGTGGACAGGGCCCATTGCTGTTTATCCCAAACCGATTAACGAACTGAGAGTGGCTGTCAGCGCTTCCCCCGCCTTGACAAGGTGGGGCCCAACCGTGTGAGCAGATGTAGAGCAGTAATCCTTCAGGTTTCCTGAGGGGACGTAGAGATTAGCCTGAAACGCCCTGCTCTGAATCCCTGCAGGAGCTGTTTTGAGAGCTAAACCACCACATGGGTCCCCCAGCCTGTCCTTGTTGTTGTCCTCTACATGCATGGCCCTGTAGCATCCTCAGGAGAGAGCCCAGCTTCTCCTTTCCCAGGAGTTGATCAGAGCTGGTGCTTCTAGCAGCTTTCCCTGGGATTTTACATGGGCTTTATTGCCAGAAAAGAGACTAAAATTATCTTCTCTCTTTCTCCAAACCTTCATCCCTTGTGACTTCCAGAGGCAGCAGGAGTGAGACCATGTTTGAGTGGGATTAGTCCTCTCTGTCCCATAGAGGCCAGACAAAGACTCCCTGAAGGGGGTCTCCTTCCTTCCAGTGACTGACAGGTTACATCCATCCTCATAATTAATGTTAGTCCAGGACACAGGCAAAACCCTAGTCTGTGCTTGTCCAGGTCTCTTGATTCTTGATCCTCTCCTGGCACTGTATTTTCCTGCTTCGGGATATGAATTACCAGTTATGATGGCATGGTGCGTCCAGGCCTTTAGAATCTTCAGGAAGTCATTTTATTTGCAGTGGATGCGTCTCTGTCACAGTGCCTGTGAACACAGCTCTTCTGTTGTTTGCTAACTGTATAGTTCCCGTGCTGGCAAGAATGGCCATGGGAACGCTTACTGCCAGGCGGTCATTTAGTAACTCCATTGTATCACTCCTCTATATGGTGCAGTGCTGTGCAACCACTGAAGGGCCACAGGGTCTTTGCTGGAGGGACTTTCCTTATTTCCTGTTGTCCCATTTCCCTTAAATTCTTCAGCTCCCCCTGGGCCTGTGGTGTTGTTCAGAATGGGATCCGTGTTTTGCCTGGCATCTTATTTTGGAGCGGATGTCTGCTTGTGCCGTGACCGTGGAAGCTGTGAAGGTGACATTAACTGGGAGGCACTCATGTCCTTTCACAGCTGTGTGTTTGCTGCTTGGCAAGGGGATGGTTTTTGTGGCGTAACTTAACACATTCCTGATGAACTGAGCTACCCAGTTGGCTTTAGCTTTTTACATCTGCAGTCCAACAGAAGGGGACTTAGAAACAAAATTTCACTTAAAGTCTCAAACAGACAGGTAGTGTTTGATTTGGGGTAGGTGTCTCTGTGGCCCTTGGTGATATGGACAGTATAAGCCCTGCCCAGATTGGGTTTGTGCCTGCTGCTTTCATAAGCAATTAGCCATCAAACAAGCAGTCATTTACCAGGGCCTGGCTGAAGTTGCCTTCCAGAGCTCCAGTTTTCAAGGGTTGGACTGGACCCAGCATTTGGCCAGTAGTTCTTCACTCACGAAGATAGGTCACTGCTACAGGTTCTGGAGACTGCACATCTTTGCAGCTCCTTGCGTGCTTTGCTGAGGACTGGCAGCAGGGACTTTGAAGCAGCAGCTCCCGAGGGAGTTGGTGTCGTGATCAAATCACTAACCTGATCAGCTCTTGCCCTGGGAGCTGTCAGAGGGTGTTAGGGCCAGGAGGCCAGACTGCAACATACTCAAGCCTCTGTGAGTCTGGTTTCTGTCCTGAGTCTTATTCCCATTTGAATTCCTCTGGTTCTTGCAGGGGGCTGGCTCCCTCCTCTTAGCTCGAGCATGCTGCTGATGTGTGGCTGCTGATGGGTGTTTGGTGAGGGTCTTCAACCCGTAGTCCTGGAGGAGAAAGTTGCTGTGGTGAGCTCTTGGTCAGGGACAGACAGGACCACAAGATCGCTGTTCCCTGGGAGCCATAACTCACATCAAATGAGAAATACAGCATGGGCCTGCCCACAGACAGGCAGGCTATCCTCCTGTTGGTAGTGGGCAGCAGAAGCTTGGTGGAGGGCAGAGAAGCAGGCATCACAGCCCAGCCTGTCATAGCATTTGCACAGTTATACTGTGGAGCTCCCCAGCCTGGTTTACAGCCTCTCTCATGCACGCTGTTAGAGAGAAACAAGCAAAATTGCAGGTTAGATTTGGCCAGTGGAGTCAAAACCTGCTGGATGGTTATCGCTGCTCACCTGGTGCTATTAAATCTCACCTAGAAGGGAGGCAGACTTGGCCAACACAGTTCAGCTGTGGCTCCAGTGGTGAGAAAGAAATCCACAGGCCAGAAAGTGTTTCCACAGCTGATGATGGCCAATGGTTTTTCCAGCTCAGGAAAGCTGCTGCCAAGAACAGGACAGCGTGCAAAAAGCACAAATGCCTCCTCAGCAAGGCAGCAGATGCCCCCGGGCAGCTGCCAGCAGGTTTTCTACCTGCCTTCCCACTTCAGGGAAGGACATTCCCTGAAAAGCCCAACGGTTACTTTGATTTTCAGCCTGGGCCAAGTGGGACCTTCATCAACTTCTCACCTCGCCAGCTGCCATGAAAGCAGCGATGGCAGGTGTGAAATTGCAGGTGACTTGCTTGCTTCTGGCACTCCAGTGCTGTCATTTTGGGCTTTTGACAGCCTCTGAGTGGGCAGGAAGAGGGAATCGCACTGAATCCATGCCTTCTAGAGCAGGCCTTGGGTCATGGAGCGCTTGGGTGGAAGGAAAAGGGTTAAAGGGGAGACAGGAAACACTTTGTTCAGGACTTATTTCACGGGATGATTTCTGGGAAAGGAGGGGCTGCAGTCAGGCAGGATGTATTCACTTTGGGATCTTGGGAAATCAAGCCCAGCCTGGCCTAAACCAAGAGGAAAATACAGCGCAGCCCACACTGCACGAAACAGCGATGTCCCTGCTTCACCTTATCTCGTGTCAGCACAAAGAATCTAGATAACATAAAAATCAGACATGGTGAAATGCTGGCTTCACATGAACAACCAAGATGTCCCATGGGGAAGTGATACGGTTGGAGCAGAAAGAAAGTGGGGGTAGTCCTAGAAAGCCCTATCCTAAGATAGAGAGAAAGGGTCCTCTCCAGTCCTCGCTGTATTTCCTCCTCCTCCCTTGCCTCCGCTGGTGCCAGGGACTCCAGGTTGGTCCCTGGGTGGAGAGCAGGGGATGCTGTCTGTGTCATGGGGCTGTTCTCAGACGGGAGTCTGATCTGGATGGCCCTCGAAGGCAGCAGAGGAAAGCTCTGCAGATGAGTTAGGAACTGCTGGGTCATTGTTAGAGAACAGAGATCTTTGCTACTTTACAGCAAGTCACTTTTGACCAACACAACCATATGTAGCAGAGGTTCTTCTACTCTGTCAGAAGCACTTGTGGAGAAAAACTCACCTGCGTCAGTAACCTCTTGCAAATAAAGGCAGAGGATTTGGCTGAAGCACTTGACAGTGATGAAGTAGTCATCATGGAGTCATGCAGGAGGGAGCAGGGAGCCCACGTTCTCCACTTCTTTTCCTCCTTTCCTGGAGGGAAGAACAGCTCCATCTCTGTTTTGCAAGACCCTTCTCGCCTGCCACTTGTGCTCTTCTCCTTGACTTTTTTGGTGGGTACAGGACTTGGGGCAGAGGTGAGAGACCCTCGCCACGTGTCCTTGGAGTGGCAGTTTGCATTGTGTGGGCAATTGGTAAAGCCACAGTGAATTTTGCACGCACTATTCAGACATGCAGAGTTTGCTCAGGCTGGTGGTTTGTTTGCAGTAAAGACAGGCCAGCCATTCACCTGAATGCATGTGTCACTGCTCTTTTGAACTGGGGCAGCCAGATGTTACTGCTGAGGTCAGTACAGATGGATCTGGTTCATTTTCTTTTCCCTCTATTAGCTCTTTCTTCAGGAATATTCAGTGCCCTGTTTAATTTGCCCTGCCTGAGTAGAGGGTTTACCTTCTGCTCAGAGTGGTATAAAATCCCAGCTGACGTGCCAGGAGGAGAGCACTCGGGACATTATAAAATCCATGCCTTTCCTAACACTGAGTTTAAAATCCATGCCTTTCCTAACATTGAGTTTAAAAACATACTGGATATAAAAAGTTTCTTGTAAAGTAACTGTAATTACTTACAAGCAAGCATCTGGCACATTGAAATCATATAAGTGCTGAAAAGAAGTCAGACACAGATCACCCTTTTCTCCAGATTGCAATTCATTCAGTTTGGCTGCATTAAATTCAGAAGTGGTTCCTTCAGGTGCTGACAGAAATGTTTCAAATGCTGCCAGACAAAGCTAGTAATATGCACACACACACGTGCCTGCACGCACATGCACAACAGGTCAGTCAATGCTTTTGTTTTGTCACTTTTGCTTCGTGTTTCCTTGCACACACACAGGGCAGATTTTGGTTCTCAGCCCATTAAATGGTGAGTGACCCTTTGCAACATCCTTCCCTGTCTGCTAAGCGGGAGCAAGTCTTGCAGGTCAGCCTTTTGATGACAGAAATTGGTGATGGAGACTCCGTGAACTTTTAAAGCACTTTACTCATGTTCCAGCATGAGCAGGGGAAATCGAGATGTTTGCGAACAGGAGGCAGACACTCTTTGCTTTCACGTCAGCATTGAAGTGTGGCTCCAGAAAGTGATTCTGCCTCACAGAAATGCACTGTGCAAGGATGAACCATCTGTCTTGGAGGAGTTTTGGGAACACGGACTGCCCTGGACTTTGCAATGAGCAAAGCTAACTCTGAAGAGCAGGTTTCTCCCTGAGCTTGCACCTGAGGAAAGAACTTGTCAGAGGATCCTATGAAATAGGATTTGAGGAGCCCTGAGAAGTCGCCTACTCCAAACCCCTGTCCCAGGCTATGAGTGATACTGCAGGTGGAAGCTGGTGCTGTGCACCTTGTGCAAAAAGCAGGGGCTCTCTGAGAGGAACCTGGGTGGCTCCCAGTGCAGTGGCACCCCACGTCTGTGGGGATGCTCCAAGGAACCCCAGGGATTTGGGTGCACACGTCCTTGACAATGGGGTTGATTTGGTGTCTGAATCTCTTTGGCTATTTCAGAAATCCCAAGCTGGGGCTATTAGCTCTTCTAACACTGAGGTTGTGGCCTGGAAAAATGAGCACTTGGTTTAATTTCCCAGCACTGCTGACAGCTAAGTCTGGGAAATTCATGTCTCTGCCTTGTGTGTAGAACAGAATGATACTGAACTCCTTCGAGAAGAGCTTTGGGACCTTCACAGGAAGAGCAGAGGACCTGTACTAGGGGAATGACAATGTCCTGTTCTTATCCTCCTGCCATCTCTATCTGCTGCCGGATATGAGGTGAAACAGGCCTTTGCTGTGATCTAGGACAGCCGTCCTTCTGTTCCCACGTCTGGAGCTGGAAAATCTAAGCCTTTGGGATGTTTGGATGCTGTGGCAACAGGTGCAATAGGGAACCTAAAAAACAACAGATCAGAAAACATATGGGACTGCCCCGGCTCTTAATTAACCTAATTGCTGTAGCTTCCACGAAGGTCTGCATGTTTGCCTAGCGTGTTGTTTCCGGTGCGGGCAAGCACCGGTCCCCGTGATAGAGTGCAGACACGGTAATGCTATCAGCAGCCCCTTCCTTCCCAGAAGGGGCCCAGCAGGCCAGACAACCTCCATAAAATCCAGCTGGTGGGCCCGGGGTGCAGGTCCTCGTGCCTAGATGTACAGCCCGAAGAGGTTGCTGTAGGCTTCTCTGGAGAGAGAGTGGGGGTGAGGAATGGGTTTTGAAAGCTACCAAGGGTTATTACAGCCCAGCAGTTTGACTTGTCTGCCTGTCCTCCATCAGAGGATGTTACTTGCCGATTGCTGCTGCAGGGGCAGTGAGACATTCAGGCTGCAGGTGGTCAGCTGATAAATGTATTGAGCCAGCTCACCTGCATGTTCGATGGCACAGTAAAACCACTAGATATTTATAGAAAGAAATTGCGTCCTGACTGGTGAAAAGAGAACGCTCTAAATGCTCTTTGGTTAAAGGGCACAACTGGGCTGTAGTCCTTTCTTCAGGACTTCAGACCAAGAGAAAGGGTCGTCAAGAATCTGTTGATGCTCAGACAACAGCAACTTTTTTTCACTTCAGAGTCACTCTTCCTCACTGAAAGTATTTGGAGAACAAAGTCACTCCCGGTTTAGTTAAACATTTGTCTTTTGATGGCACTGAATTGTAAATAAAGCTGTTGTCCTAAAAATACTACAGATACCTCAAAGTTTCCTGAGGTTCAAAGATGTCCTCTAACAACAATCCTTGTGTTGTGCTGCAAACTGAAATTTGAAATCGGTTGTCCAGATGTGTGGTGTAGAGCAGCCCAGCTGGGCAGCCTGCTCTTTGTAAGGGAGCAGCTATTCCCACTCCAGCAGAGCCTGGATCCTCTCTGAAGCTCGGAGGCTGGAGACTTGAAGCACAGCAGAAGGAGCTGCCTTGAGAGGTGCTGAGATGCTAGCAAGAGAGGAGGGAGAGTGCAGTATCTGATGTGGGCACATCTTGTCTGGCCAGTCAAGCCAAATGTTTATCACCTTTGGATTCACCATGCTGCCCAAAAAGCAAAACAGACGTGTAGTAGTGTTGGCAATCTCTGTAGGAACCTCCTGTCTGCCAGATTCTCTCTCCCTGCCCTCCCAGCAGGTGCCAGCTGGGTTTTTGCTTTCTTTCATCCTATGATCATGTTTCATCAAAACAAGCACAGTCAGGGGATGCAAAGCCCAAAGGCTTACTAAAATTAGGCCTGATCTTTGGTCCTGTTTGTAAGTCGTTTCTAGGCATAGTGACGTCTGACATACAAACTGGCTAAAATCAGGGTTTGCAAGTCCTAAGTGCAGCTATGTTTGTATTATTGTTTGCAAAGTCCTTTGGAGCAGCTGTGTGCCTGTTAGAACAAAACAGCAGCACACAGGCACAGATCAAAGAGCCCCCGTGAAACAGATTTCAACATAGACAAGCAGCCTACGCTATCAAACTAGCTGACAGAGGAGGATCACGGGAGAAGCACCGTGGCTGCGATTTTGACACAATCAAACCATGTTTAATGGCCGTGACTCAGTACTGGAGTCACACAGGTTCACTGTGGAGATCTCTGGGTCTTCTGCAAAAACAACGAATGAACAAGATGTTAAGTCCCAATTAAGTTAATGGGGCTTAAACAAATCTTTCAAGTTGAATGGAGTGGTTTGTGTTTTAGTGGTTCTGGATCTTGCTAAAGCTTCCCTTCCCCCTTCTTCCCATCAAGAGCTACTTAAATAACAGTGGTTAATACGGAGGAATTATGAACAGCAGTTCAAACCCCAAAGCATGACCAGAATAGGTGTTTGGAATGGCTCTACGAAATACCTTCAAAGAGGTGATGAATAAGCAGCAGGAGCAAGGAGGGAGAGCGAGAAGTGTGGTTTGTGCCTGTTTTGTAAACTTAGCTCATGTGGGTTTTTGAATGAAGAGGAAGTGTTGATGTCAGGTTTCTGGTTTGGCTGATTGCGTAGCATGCCATGGAAATCAGTGCCCATTGGTAGTGCTGTCCTCATACCTGGGCTAGAAGAGCAGGTGCTGGATCTGAAATAACAGATCATCCCAACTCTGATCTGCTCTTTGGGCAACAAATTTGGTCTAGTTCATGTCTTCATGAAGACCTGGATGGCCAGCAGCACTCTGCCAGGCCTGTGTTCAACCTGCCTGCTGCAAAATGGGCTTCTAAATGACATGAACGAAGGTGAAGCCAGTCTCATTTTGCAGCAGCCCGGGTGCACCACAATACACCCCTGGTGCAGAGCGCTCTGTTTTCCTTTTCCCTGCTACAAGGTGTCCCCATATGCTGCAGCTTGTGAGAAGGACGGGGGTGTACGCTGTGTGTCATGCCCCAGGACAGGGATGGAGCTCTGGTCTCGGATATCCTTGTGAGAGCTGAAAGGATGCAAGTTCAAAATAAATAAAAGGAGGTGATTCTCCAGTCTTCATTCACCTGTCCTGGAGATTGCCTTCCCAACAGCTCCTTCTCTGCCCCGGGGAGACACAGGGGAAATCCCGGTGGCAGCTCTGGCTTGGCATAAGGGGCAGCTTCTGAAATGGGCTGCTCCCAGGCTTAGGAGCTTTATAGGCCAAACCCAACATCTTAACTTCACCTGAAAACAAATTGGAAATCAGGCCTAATGAACACACTCCCAGGAAGCTTTGCAAGGCATGCTTTTATTGCGACTCTGACTATAGGGGTCTACAGCCTCTCATTTGACGAACAGACAACAGCATTTTTTTTTCCTCCTAACAAGGTTTCCTTAGAATTGGATCCACTGCTGAATCCTGAGTCTGCCTGGCATATTCCGGGGGACATCTGGCGTAAATTCTTCATTATTAGATTACATTAGTTGCAGCAATAATCATTCACATGGGATTATTACATCCAAGCTTGTCTCATTGCCTTTATCCTTTCACACATTGTCTTTCCTGGTTCCCCTTCAAAGGGCTGTTGTGAGTCTGTGTCGGAGCAAGAAATTAACTCGTTAGTAATTTATGCATCATTTCCTCCAGCCACATGTATTTAGGGCAAAATCAATAAAATATAATAAGGAAGCGGGTGGGTATTGTCACTGTGGGGCTGAAATAATTCCTTTGGTATCACTGTAAATCCTTCCCTCACATATGAAAACCTGCAGTCCTGTCCATCATTAGCTTATTTTGCTAGGCTGTATCAACAGGACATTGATTCGGCTCCTTTGTGTGCTTGCAGAGTTCATGTCCTGCTACTTCTGCTCGCAGCCACACAAAGTGCTCCGAGTGGAGGTTTAAGATTTTGAAAGAGAAGTGTTTCATAGCCTTTCTTCTGGCTCCTGTCATATAATTAAAGCCGTGCCACCTAACACCACAGATTTGTTTCTGGAGTGGCTTCATGCTCTGGCATCTGTTGAGATATGTTAGGTCTGAGAAAGGGAAAGGGACAGCAAGAGGGATTCAAGCACCGCAGCTCAGGGCACAGAAATCTTGCTGTCTGTGGGAGCTGGGGAGGCAAACCTGAGTGGATCTGAAAGGTCAGTGGCAGGTTCGAGAGATTCTGGAGTCCCTGACTAGTGATCTGACTGCTGGGCAGCCCTTTCTGGGTAAAAACAACAAAAAAAAAGGAGGAGTTTGGATCCATCTTACCCACGGCAGTGTAAGGAAGTAAGAGGAGCAGTGCTTGTGGGGAGAAGAGACAGCAGACAGAGCACGCTGGGTTCCTGTGGCTCCTAAAGAGGCTCAGAGCTGATGCCACAGCATTGGTATCTTATCTTTCCATGTCTCTTTTCTCACCTCCTGGTTCCAATCCAGACTACCCTGCAAGGTTTCAGCTCCATGAGAACTTGAATTTGGGGAATTTGTTGCAATTTCAGATTAAGAACTTCCTGAAAGTGCAAGCAAAGTCAAACCAGTAATTCAGTGTCCTTTGCTAGCTCTACCTGCCTGGACTCCCTGCGGCTGTTTCTCCTGCAGGAGATGTCCCAATGGTTGGCACTGATGTGGAAGGGGCTGTGTAGCCCGCCTTGGCTTTAGTAATGCTGTCTGCTCATCCAAGGGGATTACAGCAGTACAGAGGCTCCGTTTTCTGAAAGTCTCTGGAAGGAGAAGTCTTGGGATCACTCTGCACTCTGGGACCTGCATGTTTTGTTGCTGTAAATGTGGAGAAATCTAGGAGAGGGAGGTGGTTAAAACCCCCTAGCAGGTCTGACTCCCATCCCAGAGGAATATTCCTTGTGCGGTTGTGCTGGGCCGGGCAGCACACGGTGTACAGGATGGGGCAGCGAAGTCAGAGCAGTCCTGCCCTCCACAACCCCGGCGATGTTGACACAGCCTGAAGGGGAGCGCAGAGGAGATGAGATCCCAAGACTATCAGTGCAGACAGGGGAGAGGAATGTTGTTTGCTTGTAGCTCCTCTCCACCAGGACTGGCAAAATCCAAATATGAGGGTAGAGGCAGGCAGACGGCTGCATGCAAGGTTTGAGAGTGTAACAGAGATAAGCAGGCACAGGGACAAAGCCAGGGGCTCTAACTTCAGCACAAGAAAAACTGTTTGCAGCACAGGCTGGTTGTCTTCTGAAAGCCTTCTGGAGACAAGGGTCTGTCCATGTCACCTGCAAGCAGCTAGTGACGCTGCCCAGGAATGCGTACAGGACATTGTTCCCTTGTCACCTGCCACCACAGTCCTCAGACAGCTTCGGTGGGGCAAAAGCCAGCTATGCCTGGTCTCCACTGGCGTCCAGTGGTGATGTGGCTAACGCTACCACCTTCTTGTTGGCAAAGTTTGTAATCAGATAGAGTGGGTAGGCTTGCAGATAAGAGAAAAAAGACCAACTGGCAGAGAGAAGGAGGAATGCAGAACTGAGATGCTCAGATGGGATGGCAGTTGTTTGCTTGGTTTCATTTCTTTAGGAGCCAGGGTTAGAGAATAAATCGCTTCCAGGAGACACGTTCTCAGCAGAGCCATTTCGGACCAACTCCTTTGCATTGCAGGGCCTTCCCCAGGCAGCCTGTGCAGCCAGCCCTCCCCCCAGCATTGCAACACCTCCCGCTTTCCAAAGATACAGGAGCCCAAAGAGCAAACACAGAAAACCCCAGCCCTGGTCAAGGTCTGGGAGGTAAATTTGTAACTTAGAACGGATCGTGAGGATGCTGCTCTGTAATGTGTAAACACTCCTTTCTTTCTCCAACAGCCCTGCGCAGCTGAGAAAGCTGATCCCAAACCTCCCTTCATGGTTGAGTCCGCTGAAGAGACAGGACGCAGGTTGGAAATGCAGCCGGGCACACAGACTCCTTATTCCCTGGACTCGGGCTCCTTCCCTGACTTCTGTAAGTCCTTGCCCTGACCCCGTGCGAATCGGCTGTGCTGAGCAGCAGCGCGGGCTCAGCTGTGGGTTGGGCAGCTGCACGGAGGGGTGGCGGGACGCCGCTGTGGCCATTGCCAAGAGCAGTGGGGCTTGCCCAGCCTCCTGGGCGTGCTGCTCCTGTAGCAATAAGCGCCGACTGAACAGAGCCTTTATAGGAGTTTAATTTAGGCGCAGGTTTTGGAAAGAAACCCTTGTAGCACTGTGCTGCAATCTGCATTGCAGGAGGGAAGTCTCAGTTTAGACCCAGAGAAGAGCTATTTAGCAGGAGTGGTGGAGATGTGGTGGGACAGATGGGCTGGGGAGGAGGTGGCAGCTCCATGCCTGAAGGTCTCTGATTTGATTTGGGGCAAGAAGATGGGTGACATGAGCTTGCCAGGTCCCTTCCAGACCTGTTTTCTGTGAGTCTGTGCTTTCCTCCTGCAATGGAGGGGAAGAGAAGCGTTCAGGGTGTGGAAGGGGATACTGTATTTACAGGTGAGGGCTGCGATGGCTTATGCTAAAAGGAGTTCTGGAGATCAGCTCATAAAGGTTAACAAAGGACAGGTGAAAGTTACATGTAAAGATAGTCAGGAATTTTCCATGAGAATACTACTTTTAACAAAGTGATGTTTCTCTAAAAACTTAAGGTCTCTCTGGATAAATATTGATTTTGTCAATTATATTAAATATGTCTCTGTGTGTATGTACAGAAAGAGAGAAAGAGAATTCCCCTGGGAAAATGCCATAATGGTCTAATTCGTTTCAGATCTCCTTCAACCTGGTTTGTGTTTTGAAGTGACCTAACGCGTTTCACTACCTGTGCTGTGTATGAGCTCTTTGCAGTGTATGTATAACAATATTCTGATCAAAAAGGAATATGTTTACTTGCCATTATATATTTCCAAGTCACATAAAATTTAAAATAACAACTTCTCTTGCTGCTTTTATACTAAATATGTCACATATCAATATCAAGTTTAATTAGCATCAGCAGATACACTATTTGTCTGATTCCTGTATATCAGGTAAACCAGTGGCACAACACTGGAATTGATTCAGTTGGATGCAAAGCCACCTTTGCACCAGGGGCCGAACCCTGGGAATCAAAACCCACCTGTCTTGGGCAGATCAGAGGGCTGGAGGGACTGCAGAGAGGGCAGGGATTGCTCCCAAAAGGCCAGGAGATGTTAACTGAGTGCAAATGGGCGGGCAGCATGCTGAGATGACAGGGCAGCAGGCAGTGGGTAGGAATTTGCTGGCTCTGGCTTGGTCTTGCAGTGAAGTTGCTTTCCCCTCCTCTTTGACTCCCTTCTGGCTGCGCAGAGCACGGCTGTCCTTAGTGTGTGTTGGCAGCCTGTGGGGCACAGCAGGGCCCATTATCGCCTGCCATTGCTAATGTCTGCCCCAAAGGCCTACTTGCTGGTGTCCAGGACTCACTGAGCTCCTACCAGCTCTGAGCATGGCAAGGGGCTGGCAAATCCCTCCTGCGGTCTGGGCTGAGACCACCTGTGAGGCACACAAAGAGCCTGTGGGTTTAAATCTTTCCCCTGAGCCAGGCTAAGGGGAAGGGGACTTTGGCAAAAGGCAGGACTGAGAGCTAGGCAGGAACTTGAAAGCATTTTGGAAAAGCCACCTAGGCTTGTGCCTGCTGATAGCGCTGGCGTACAGCTCCTCTCGTGAACCCTGTGCAATTCTAGCGGGGTTTCTGTAGTGCCACACAAATGGGGAGGTGATGCATGGCTGTAAGACATCCTTGGTACATTTCTGTGTTGGCAGAACCCATGTTATAACCGGGGCGTTCAGGAATTGTTGTGATTTTTTAAAATTCTATTTATTTATTTTTATAAATACCCCAAACCCTCAACATACCTGGACTCTAAAGTGCTCCCAGGGTGAGGGGAGTTTGGGTCAAATTCCATGAGTTTTGGAAGATTCCCTGGCTTTTTACTGGGGTGATTCCCTTTATATATGAGAAACTGCCAGAAAATGCCTGGATGCTCAAAGCTCTGTTTCCTACAGAAACCTGGACAAATAGGTGTGCATGTAAGTAAAGGACAGAGAGAAAATTATGTTCTAGTCTGAGAGATCTAAAAAGCTGATCTGGGTCACGAGAGGCAGAAAGGCATCCATCCCACCAGCCTACTCTCATCCCTCAGGATGAAGGAAGGCTGCACAAGAGCTCTGCCTGGTGCTCAGCCCCAGTCTCAGTTTCAGGCTTAGTCCCCAGACTCTGTTGTCTGGAAGCGATCCACAAAGGATTTGTCACCAGCTGCAGCCAACAGAGCCCAGAGTTGAAGTCTAGCATGTGCTGCCAAAACTAGGTTGCAGGTACTCACAGGTTAGCCCCTTCCACTCTGCATCTGTCAATAAAGCGAGCATCCTTCCCATCCTGACTTTTCCCAGCTGACCTTTTTAAGCACAGTTGCAGGTTCTGCCCAATCTTCCCTTTGACAGCTCTGGAGATTCATTCTGAACTTTGCAGAGGCAATTGGTTTACGGGAGAGATCAGCAACCTTTCATGGGTGCAGGGCTGGCCTGCCTTTCTGTTTCTCTAAGAAGGCTCACTCACGTCTGAAAACACTCGCAGGGAGCTGGGAGACTTTACAAGGTGGACTTTACAAGGGGACAAGGTGGTCCCCTTTAGACAGCGAGCTTGGAGCTGGCTTTTGCACGCGAAAGAAATTTCTGTATTGAAGTCAGGGAGCTGGGAAATCACAGGTGACTGAAACAACAGGAACAAATCCTACTGCAACTTTCATGTAACTCCTGTGACCTAGGGAGAAGACTTTTATTGCTGGGCCTACTCCTTGTGTCAGAGAAGGGACGGTAAAAGCTCTTTAATGAGCTGATGAGAAGGAGGTTTCTCCTAGGCTAGACCTAGAGTGTGTAGCAGGCATTATTGCAGTGATAGCAGTAGGGGAGAGGGTGGATGTTTGCTGCAGGTGTTTTGAGTCTCCTCTTGATCTACTTCAGCTGAAAACCCAAGGCGGGCTTCCCAAGGGCTTTTTTACCCAGAGGATGAGGCTAGCGGGTCGTTTGGAGTTAGATTTCTGTTTTCTTGCTGTGATCCTGCTTCGTTTCTCTCCTTGCTCCTGCTGCTGTAGCTTGCTGGGGTGATTCAGAAGTTGAGCTGAAAGTTCTCACCATGTGCCTTGTGTGATGCCTGGCTCTGCTCCACTCTTCCTGTAAGTCCCTTGCTTGTGCTGAGCAATATCCTACTGCCAAAAAGGTGCTGCCTTTCTGGGAAGGGGTGCTGGGCTGCCTTTGGGAAAGGGAGAGGATGGGGCAGCAGAGTGCTATCTCAAGGCTCATCCACATGCGTGATAATGAGGGCAGGGGGAAGTCTCTGGGAAACTGCAATAGTGCAATAAATGAGAGCAAAACTGAATGTGCCAGGATGGGGAGGCACAGTGTGGTGTAGCAGTGCATTGCTGTGCCCTGCAAGCGACAATATGTAAGGTCTTCTCTATCTGGGTGACATGAGCTGTCTGGAGTAGGTTTTTCGGTGCCCTCTCTTGTGGAGGAGCCTGAAAAAACCGAACAGCAGCGAGGTGGCTCTGACGTGTCAGGATGCGAATGCCTGCTCTGTTCTTGATGTCGGTGGCTGCTGAGCACAGCTCTCTCCTCAGATGGGCCCTGCTGCCCTGCGAGTTTTCTGCAATGCTCTTGTTTGCTTTTTTGTTACGGCTTTTTAACAGGAAGCCTTTGACACGATTCTGGCAGAAATCGCTCTCGCCTTGGCCCGCCTCTTCTGAGCTTTCTCCAGAAACATTGTTGGATCCTGAACGAGACATTTTGGGGCCAGGTCTTGGATGGCCCATTACCTGTGAGGGGTGTCAGAGGTGGCAGCTGCGGTGTGGGGAGGCCAGGCTGCCTCCGCACCCAACTGGCAGAAGTCCTATGAGTCCTATGCCTGCTCCTGGAGTTTTACAAGGGCTTTATCTGTACTTTTTGGCATAGCTTATATTACTGTGGTTACATGTATATATTTATTACTAGTAAAGCCTCTGTTTTCAGTGCTTTGAGGAAGAGAAGCATTACACTGCAAACCTAGTGGGAGAAGCTACGTTCAGAGACTGAGAGAGACTTGAGGGTGGATTCTCCTCTCGCTGGCACCAGCCCTGCTGGGCTTGAGGGCACAAAGTCGAAGTGCACAAGAAATCTGTGTCTCCTTTTAAAAACAAACAAGATCTGAGTTTGCAGTCCCTCAGCACCCCCGGGAGTATGTGGTGTGTCTGCTGCAAACCCAGAGCAGACGAAATCGGCTGGGGAGTTTGGCTGTTTTGAGGTGCAGGCTCACTCCTTCCCCTGGGGTCCGTCTCCTTGGGATCCCCGGCTGAAAGGAAGGCATCAGAGCAAAGATGCCTTGGGCTGGGTGCTGGGGGCCGTGTTTGCTGGTCCTTGGCATAGGAGCCAACAAGGTTACAGGAGGACACAGCAGTGTTTTGGGAAGAGGGCTGCCTCGGTGTCTGGCTGGCCCTGGGGGCAGCGAAGGGGTTAAAGCCCAGCCGTTCTGCCCAATCAGTCTGGCTTGCCTGTAATAACCAATTAACGGAGTGTAATTGTGCAAATCCATATGTGGCAGTAATTACCAGGGAGATTAATGGATTCCTTCCTTTCTAAGCAGACCCCAACGCAGCTTGCCAGCGTCCCCCCGCCACCTGAAAGGACTCGGTGAGGGGGGAAAGCAGGAGCTGCTCTTCCCTGGACACTCTGTGATGAAGCCGAGCGGACAGGGAGGCCCCGTGGGGACTGCCCGGTGCCTGTTTAAATAACCCTTTTCATCTCCCTGCCTTTCCTTACATACAGCTCGCTGCTCCCTGGCTCAGACCCGGCCTTGCGAGGACAGTTCGTGCCCAGCCTGCCTGGGCCCGGGCTGCCACATCCCTGCCCTCCCCATTGTCCATTCATTCCCTGCTCCCCTTTCCCCTGTTTAGCCCTAATTGCTGCAGAATATCGAGTTTGTTTGCCCTCTTCTTTTGTAGCTTTGTTATTTTAGTTGCAATGGGTAATCCAGCAAACTGTTAAAGGCATACACAAGGCGAGGAGGGAACAGCAGGGCACTTGGGGCAGGTTTTTAAGCCAGGCAATGGGGTTGCATTTGGGGGATGGCAGCTTGCAGGCTTTAGGTATGGGTTTTCTTAGGGATATATGGCCATAGAAGCAAAGAGTGACCCTGGAGCAGGTAAATACTTCCCCATCCAAATGCCCTGGGTGGGGAAACAGGGCACTGAATCCTGCTGAGGGAGAAGGGGGTGCATTTGGGGACCTGTCCCCTGGCAGGTCACCACCTGGACAGCACGGGCTCCTCCACAGTTGCACCTACACCTGGGGCACTCGAGATGCAAAACTGCCTGTCCCACTCAGCAGCCCTGGCCAGCCCTGCCTCTGCATCACACATGTTGGTCTGACCCATGGTGCGGAGGGAGCTGGGAAGAGCTCAGCCCTGTTTCTGTGCTGGGTGATGATCCCTGCCCCTGACAGATAGCTCGTGCAGAGAGTCAGCCCGTGGGGAGGGCTGATGTGCTGGCCGAGGAGCCACCCGTCCCTGGCTGCACGCACAGGGCTGCAGGTGCCCCAGGGGCGGCTGTGCTTGCTCAGCTGGGGATGGGGCAGGTGCCTGGGCAGCCAAGTGCCCTTTAGAGCCTGGGATGGCAGGGAGTGATCACATCACATCTCTCATCAAGCATCTTTGTGTCCTTGCTGCCTTCCTCATCAGGCCAAAAAAGTGATGCTGGTGTTTGAACCTGGGTCTGTGATTTTTTTTTTTTTTTTTTTTTTTAAAATCCCCTGTGTGTAGGCTGGGACTTGGACTTGGGGTAGGCCAGAGTTGTGTGGGCTGGTTGAGAGCATCCTGTGGGTGTAAAAAGCAGCCAGACGGAGCCAGGCCAGAGGTCCATCTTGCAAACGGTGGATGTTTACAGGGGAGGTAGGAGCAGAGTGTGCTCAAGCATCCTACCTCCCAGCAGCCTCTGCCCTGAACTGTTTGGCATCTTCCATCAGTGATAACCGTGCAGGTCCAGGACTCGCTGCCCCCAAAATCTGTAGTGATATCTGCACAGACATCCCTGCAGAGCACTGGCTGGCCCTTGCCTGGCTGTTCTCCGGCAGCCCTGGCCCTGTTCACTGCCCCATACACAGTGATGGACGTAAAAGACCTTTTTCTTATTGCTGACTTGTTACAAAGGCCAGAAATGTGGCTGCTCTGAGGGAACGGCTGTGCAAGGTGCTCAGCAGAGACATGAGCAAGGCTCTTCTCCAAGGAGGGTTACAGATGATGGGGGAGGTTTTGGGAGATTCTTGCCTGGAAGTGATGGGAATGCACAGAAAGGTGCATCTTCCTACAGGACCAGGAGAGGTGGAGAGCCCTTACAGAGATGCTGCTTTTGGGTCTGCTTTCTCGGGGTCCTGGGAGCCAGCCAGCACTGATAGCTTGGTTTCTAGCCAGGAAGAGGCACTGAGGCAGCTCTTGGGTATTGCAAATGGGATGGTTTTGTTTGTCAGAGAGCTGTGTCCATTGGTGTCAGCTGAGACCCTCGGCTGTTTTAGCTTTTCTGTTTCACCTCATCAAGGGTTCATCAATACTCATCTTCCCTTGCTGCTGTATCATCCTAAGTTAGAGGTTATGTGTGCCAAAACATGGCGTGTAAATGTGTCTCCTGGGTCTGCTCTGCTTGCAGGAACTTGAAGTAGCCCTTGTCTTGGGGGGAGCAGCTTTCCTGGAAAGCTTCCCACCTGGCACAGGTGCCCAGGGGGATTCAGAGAAGTACTTGGGGCACTGAGGGATGTGTCTTGCACAATTTCTGGGATGCTTGAAGTGTTGGGTCTTTGCTGGCCTGGATTTTAGGCCCCAGGGCTGCAGGATTTAGTGGATAGGTATGATTTAAAAGTCTCATTAATGAAGTGAGCCAGGGGAGACTGATTTGTGTGGGTATGGCTTGGCTCTTAAGTCCAAAGTTCCCTGTGGGAATAACCTGTGGCCTGTGCTGACTCCCAAACTGTGCTTGGGAACTATCTGATGGAAAGTGCCAGGGGTTGTGTTTACAACCAGCAGGACAGACCCTGGGGCCGTGCCCTGGGGCTGGTGAATTGACTGGTATAGATTAGCCTTTGGGGCTGTGCTGCTGGCCTGGAAAGCTTAAGACCTGAAAAGGGACTGGGCTCCAGATTTTGCAACTGGGATATGTCTGGCTAGCAGGGGAGACAGCTCTGTGTTGGAGAAACTGCTCTGGGATCTTCAGGCCTTGCTTTAATAAGCTGACTTAAGTCAGTGCACATCAGTGCAGTGCCAGTATGAGCATGCATTGCTGTGCCCGCATCATCCCAGGTCCTTTCTCTGCCTCTGCTGTGCAGAGGCTGCTCCTTCTGCTCAGAGGCTCGAAAGGACAGGGCCAAAACATGTGGCTATGGGCAGATGCTCACTTCTTTCTCTCTCTTTCTACTGGGAAGAGGTTGGGGGGCAGAGAGCAGGTATTTGACAGTGCCAGCAAATGTCATTCCACATTCCTGCAAATTCTTCACATGCTTGCTCCCTTGCTGCTGTGCTGTCTTGGCTCTGTGTGGTGTGGTCTGTGCTTGTCTTGATCCAGGGCTGTTCCTTTCTTTGGGGTACAGGGAACTTTGTCATGCTCCCATGGCTTTAAATACCAGTGGATTTTCCATTTGGTACAGGGGAGCATGTGGCTTTTGAGAGAACATGTTTGAAAGGCAGTGGAGGGCATTGATGAGGAAAGGGATGCTCACTGTAGCTGACTCCTTACCTGCCCCTTGGCTGCACAGGGAGGCGAAGGGTTTTAAACAGTTTCTGCAGGGAAACATTGAGAGGAACCGATCTCGTGGAAGAACATTTTGGCTGAGTTTCATGTTGTGTTTGTCTCCCTTCAGCTGCCACTGGAAGGTGAGTCCCAGGGGAAGGAGAACCGCTAGAACAGATGAGAGATGTGTGTATCTGTCCGGCCAAGGTGAAGAGATGGCTCAGTCCCCTGAATGTCAGACAGACAGGCTGGCAGAGTCTTGAACTGATGTTGGTTGGATCTATAAAGAGATGATCACAAAATGAACCTATTGGTTTTCCGTGAAGTGGAATTCTGCATGGTTTAGGGGAAAGACCCAGACTATCAAGAGTGGAGTTGTCTGAGCCACCAGTGGAGGCAGAGGCAGTGAGAGCTAAGGTGAGGTCTTCGTATCCCCCTTCTCCTATCTTTTTTTACTGCTGATTAATGAACGGTACCTTTGAGCTTCAGCTCATCTTAAATGCATTTTCTGCCTCGTGCTTGGGCAGCAAGACTTGGTTGTGCTTCATTTCTTCCAATTGCCATGCCTGGGCTGTGTCTCTGGATCTGGTATTTGTGGAAAGGCTGCACAGGCATGTGTCTGCAGCATAGCATCGAACAGGGTGTGTTTCTGGGCAAAGATGTGGTCTGGTTTATTGTTTGGTTTTGTTTTTTTTTTGTGTGGGGTTTTTTCCCCTCCCCGGTGACTCAGAGGCATTATAGATGTGAGCTGGGGGCTTGCAGTGTGCAGGGTTGCTGTGCTAATAGTGCTAGCCCAGGGTTGCTGGATCAGAGTATTTGGAGCAATGGAAACTTGTTCCAAGACTTGCTTGAAACTCAGTGGAGCTCAGGAAGATCATGTCATTACAGAAACAGATGAGATCTTTATGCATTAGAGGAGACAGCAAAGCATTGAGAAACCTGTCTTTCCCTCTCTCATGCAGACACACTTGGGTTTTAGCGGTATTTGATTTCCTTCCCTGTTCTCAGGGGACTCAATGGACAGGCTGAAATCTACTGGAAAAGGGTTAATGAGCCAGTGGCATCTGCAGAAGTGAAGTAGACGTGGGATCCAGGTGAGCTGCCTGGCTCCTAAGGAGCTGCAAGCATCCTACAAAAGGGGCAGCAGCCCCACCATCCCACCATGACTTACAGAAATGCCTCGTTGACTGGAGCAAGGACTAAACTACAAAGACAGCTGGCTGAGAAGTGCTGACTGAAGCTGCACCTTGGTGATATGGTAGATGTGGCTTTTGGGCCGTTGGTCCGGACCAAAAGCTCTGTGGCCATGTGACACAAAGTGCTAATCTGGTGTAAATGCCTTCTCCTTCTTCTGATATTTTTAAATAATAGTAATGGGCCAACTTGATAAGGCAGGCTTTATCCTGGATCAGATACTTTATCCTGGATCAGATACGCTGGCTGCCAGAGAGCCGATCGTATTGTAGACATAAAAACACAGGAGAGGCAGGAGTGATTCAGTGAAAGCCGGAGCCCTTGCTATGGCATTAATGTGACAGTGTGCAGTCAGATGCTTGCACTGATCCAGGCAGTGCTCAGTGGAGAAACCCAGTGTGAGCAAGCTTGAAGCTGTGGCGTTGCTTCCTTGGAGAGAGCATGGATTAGAAATCCAAAGGTACATGCTGATCTCCCCTCTCCCATGGCAGGATACAGAGGGGCCTGGGATGAGGTGTCTTATGATAGATATCAACCTTCTGGGCTTTCGGGGCCTGGCTGCTGTGGCTGGGACCTTGGGGACCAGACTGGGCTGTGGCTGGTGATGGCTACTGTGCCCTCAGCCGGTATTGGTGCTAGGCCCTGATGTGAAGCTGTTCCTCTTGGATGCCTCCAAGCTTTCCTCCCCTGAGAAAGGAGCTACTCAGAGCAGAAATAACCCCTGTTACCTTGAACTCCAAGATATCCACGTTTGCCTGTCTGGTATAAATAGACCATCTGAAGCAGCCGAATGTGATGCAGATTGACAGGTTGTCTCTGGAGTTTTGCACTTGCTGAAGCAGGAGGAAATGTAAAAGCATGAACGTGGGGGTGCACAGAGTGAGAGTAGCAAGCAAAGCCCCCAGCTGCACAGGAGGCTTGTGGCATCTGCCATGGGGGATGCACGTGGGAGCCCTTTGTGGCCTTGTGCAGGGCAGTGCTGTGACAAGACCTTCACCACTCTATGCTGAGCTCTGGTGGCCATCAACAAATGCAAGGTCCAGCAGACACCTTGTGTGGCTGAGCTGTCCCCTGTCAGCTGTGTGCCACCTGGCTCAGGCCCCTGCCAACGAGGGGAACATATTCTGCTCACAAAAATCCAGGTTTCCCAGCAAAAGAGAATGAAGAATGGAGCAGGATCCAGGAAAAAAAGGCATTTTGAAAGTTTTTCAGGAATTCTGCAGAGATAGGTGGGGGGACTGAATTTCACTTGGGTAGTTTGTTTCTGGGTAGTCAGAGAAGCCCTGAAATCTGTAGGTTTTTTGTTACTGAGGGTTTTTTTTTTTTTTAGAATCCCTGTCCCTAGAAGCAATAATGCAGGGTTAACCTGGTCAAGGAACCATCTTCTGTTGAAATATTTCCTCTGAGAAATGGTTGTTGTGGGAAAACAGCAAAATTGCAGGCAGTTGCATGGGCTGTGTCTTCTAAGGTTTCTCTGAGAACTTTTTTTCGGGAGATGAGGAAATCTTTGCCTTCAGTAGTTTTTCTTGAAGGAAGGTAACCTAGCTGTTTTCAGGCATTTTGCAGAAATCCCAGCTTCACATTGTGTGTACAGCAGGGTTAAAGAGGGGCTTGCATTTAAATGACAACCTGTAGGTCCTCTGGCACTCTGATTGGAAAGTTTACTTGCACGGTGGTATCAAGGAGGTATCAAGGGAACCTTTTCTTCACCTGTCCTTTGAAAGCCCCTTGATGCACACCAAATGACATGTCAAAGTGGACTTTAAGAGCCGATTGTTCACTTCCCACCAAAATCTCCTCTGGCCATGAGGGCCTTTTGGTCAGATACCTGCCTTTGGATCTGAGTGACTTTAGCACTTGCCCATAGAAATGCTGGCTTCATTCGGTCCTCATCGAACCTGGAATCCTGGTCTTGTAGCTCAATTTGCTGCCTTGCACCACTGACAAGAGAAGTCAGGTGCTTACCTTGAAGCGCAGAAGGATGCGTGACTCTCTCAGATGCAGTATTGCGGTTCCTTTTTTGTCTCTGTGATCTTTATTCCAGCAAAGCCAAAAAGATGGAGTGACTTGTCTGAAAGCAGGCAGGGAGCCACAAGCTCCCCAACCCTGAGCTAGCACTCTGTTGACCCAACCATTGCTCCTCAATACAATGCATGCCCAAACCTCTATCTGGTGTAGCGCAGATCTCCTGTATTATGGGCTTGCTTATTTCCCTGCGAACCCAAACCGAAGCAATGGATGCTTTTGACAAAAAAATATTTTCCAGAGGGTCCAAATGGCTATTTTTTTGGATCCACCTTCCCAGGAATACTTTGCTGCATGCTTTTCCATGACGCTACCGCTGCTGACCTTTCCGCTCTGGCAAGGGGGAGTCGCTGGGAAGCACATAGGCAGTGATTCTTCGCTGTTACAAAGGCCGGGATTGTTGGCAGCTTGACGCCCCAGAAAGTGTCTAATTGACTTGACTCTCTCTAGCTGGGCTCCGAATGGATTTTCTGCCTCAGGATATCTCGGCATTATAGTGGACCTGTTGTTTTTGCTCCTCGCATGATATTAAAAAGTGCATTGTTGGAGCAGAAAGTGTGAGTCAGAACGGATGTGCGGAGGGAGCTCCCTGTCGCCCCGCGAATGAGTGCCAGCGCAGAGGAGCGGAGCGAGATGGGGTCACCTGCCATCTGCGGTTAGGGGCTGAAAAGTTTCTTGGAGCATCCCAGAGAATGAGCTTGGCTTGATGGTATAGATGACCCTTCATATTCAGAAATGGACAGATGTAAACCTGCCCTTTGCATCTCAAATAGGGAGCATTAGCATTAAAATGTCTCCTCTAGTAATTTTGCAATATTTGCCCATTCCAGTGCAGGCTTGGTCCCAGGTGCCCTCTAGGCTGGGCAGACAGCTTGCTCAGGTGTCTCTGTCACCCTGTCATCTGGCACCGGTGCTGGGAGCGTCTCACCTGCATCCATGTCAAAATGTGCTTGTGCCACCACGGGTGCCTGCCTGGGGAGGTAATTCCCTGGGAGGAGTGGGCAGCTGGGCCCCGCAACCAGCAAAGCTGCTGGAGGCGCTTAGGCAGGCATAAGAGGATTCGGTGACACTGCTGATTAGTGTCAGGGGCCTCATTACGGTGCTGGTAATTGAAGGTCTCCCAAGGTTTAAACAGACTGGGAATTATTTGCCCTCAGAGCTTGCTCTTGGCTGCATGGGATGGTGCTTTCTGCCTGGCACTGGGGATGGTGGCCTGTGCCCTCCAGACCCTGGGGAGGGGACCCACAGTGGGTGGCAGCCGTGGGGCTCAGAGAGAGATGGGGAAGGCCTGGGGAGAAGGAAAGGGCAGGCTGTGTTACTGCAGGTGTGTTTGTGGTGCTGCTGTTTGAATATGTTGCTGCTGGTAATTGCATTAGCCCGGTGGGGCTCTGGGGCTAATTTTATTAGCTTGGTGTCTGTGGTTATTGCTTTACAAGAGACAGCAGTGAGAAAGGGCAAGGCTGGGTGGGGAAGGGATGATGCAGTAGCTCCCTTCCTCCCCATCTCCAAGGAATCGTAGGGGACACATTGCTTTTCGTGACTTTTGCCTGTCCCAGGCCAATGCCAACTGGTACAGCAGATAGACGAGGTTGCTTCAGTCCGTTGTTTAGCCTTGAGAAACCCAGTTTCAAGTCCCTGCTCTGCCACTGACTTCCTGTTTGGCCCTGAGCATGTCACCTGGTGTCCATGTGTCCTCCCTCGGAGGCAAGCAGGGAGGGAATGGGCATTTTAGCTCCTGGGGCACTCAGCCTGGTAGCCCCTGTTGCACCTGACTAGTCATATGAAGGGAGTTCCAGCTCTAACACCGGCACCCTGGGGGCAGTGGGTTTTCTCTGGGACTCTGTAGCTCCAAAGCAGTGTGTGAGGATGAAGATGCATGTGCAGCTGTAGGGTTATGAGGGCTGCAACCTTTTTCTTTGCATATGCTGCTGCCACATGCACAACCATAGGATGCCTCTGCCTTTAAGCAGAGATGGGATAGGGGACTGATGGCATTCTCGGTCATGTTTGGAGTTTTCCTGGTTCAATCCAATGTGCAAGGAATAGGGACCATACTTAATCTCTAGATTTCATGGTTCTGGGGTAGGGTGGGATAAGATTATTCCACTTTAGGCCTTCACTTGCTTAGGGTCTGGCTCCAGAGACCAGCGTCTCAAAAGCCTTGATGAAGTAGTGTTGGGAGGTCTTTGAGATGCTATTCCAACACACTGCTGAAATACTAGCTGCAGTATGTTGGTATTGGAAAGCTAATGGGGAGGTGAGTGCGTCGGGGACCTGAACACAACATTAGTATCTCAGTTGGCTTGAATCAGCACTGCTTTGTCAGGAATCCCACTGTGACTGATGCCCCCCAGGGTGGGCTGCTGGATGACAGTCAGCAGCACCGAGTCCCATGGCAATGGTTTTCCTTCCTAAAATAACGGTGGCAGCCATAATGTCTTCTCCTTTTACATAACAAAGAGGGGAAATAAAAAGCATTGAATAATTTGAAGGAGTGACTTGTGCTATTTTTAGTAGAAATTGAGGGGCTGCGTCTGTATGGTCCTGCAGTACTTAAAAGAGACTGAGCTGGTTCCTGGAGTCTGTCACAGACTGATTTGGGTACAGGGGCTGGAGCCCCTCCATACCCCAAAACCCATGGTGATCCCCTAAATGAATTGCCCGACGCTTGCTTTGCCAGAGGAAAAGGCCTGGAGGGGTTTCCGGGGAGTTGCTCAGTGTGTGCGTGTGTTCTGCAGCACTAAGCACTCACTAACCCAGATCTGCTAAAAATCAATAAAGTAATCCACTTACTGCTTGGGACTGCCAACCTTTTTAAGGAGCTCAGAGCTGTTTTGTCTCCTTTCCTCTCCCCTTTCTTCTAAGCTGGAAGAAAGAAAAGAGGGATGGGGAAAGGGATGCTGGCAGAGCTGGACTAAAATCAGGCTCTTTGCTCTGGGCAGATCAATAAAAATAATTCCCCACTAAAACTTCATTAGCATGGAATTAAAGCTGCTGAGATCCCGTGTGGTCGGTAAGAATTAATCCTACTACTAACTCTCAGCACGGTTGGTGCTTAAAACGCAAAGCTGCTTCGTTGCTCACATCTCCCTGTCCCAGTGCTGCCGGGGCTGAACTGGCCATGCAGCTGGCTCTGCCCCATGGCTGTTCGGAGGGGTACAGCCCTCTAGTCCAGCCTGAGAGCAAGGAACAAGGCAGGCTGAGATGGTGGTGAGGTGCAACTTCAGCAGGTGGAAGCAAAACTGATGTGCAAGGGTGGATTTGGCTCTTGAAACAGAGGCTCAATTCTGAGTGCTGGTGGGGACTGGGGTAGATGGCCCTTGGGGGGTTATGGACAGATAATGGGAAAGGTCTCTGGGTGGGTGCTGGACAGGCAGGCTTCCTGTCGTGCCAGAGCTTTCCCTGACACCGGATCAGAGAAACATCCCTCTGGCATGCTGTGCCTGAGGCTGCACAAAGTCCCTCTCTTCTGTGGAAGTCTTGGATCTTATTGAGGGGGGGTGTGTGAAAATCACTGCTTTTGGAAGCAGATTGTTTTTGGGGGTTTTTGATTGAAAAATGTTTCTTTCAGTCTTGTCACAGAGGAAGAAAACTTGCCCTGCTGAGAAATCCAATTTTCTGTCTTGAAAACAAGCCACCTCGCAGCCAGCTCCTTTGCAGCGCTCTGGGTCTTTGCTTGCAGGGCCTTGGGGCATCTCTGTCCCATACCTGGCTCTTGTCTCCCACCCCTAACAAGGGTCCCCAGTGTGCCTGTTAAAGGACAGCACCGGAGGCAAAGCCAGCGTTATCCTGAAATAGCAAACTTTGCCTGCGGGTTAGAAATCCCTGTGGTTGCCAGTGATCTGATGCCACTTGGATTAGTGCAGGCTGGAGAGCGTTTTGGAGGGACCCATAGGTGAGTGTGGGACAGCACCCACTGAAACAGGAGCTGTGCCTATGGCTCCGGCACCTGGATGTAGCAGTGGACACTTGGAGGCCCTTGCTGAGGACGTTCGCTGGGGATGTCCTCATTGTATGTTGGGATGGTGGCAGGGGAGGATGCGGCTGAACAGGGAGAGGGGCAGGACATAGCACCACACAGTTAGATGCTGTTGTGCTATGCTCTTGTGCCAGTTATCAAACCCTCTGGCCTCCCTTCCCCAGAGCTCAAAACTTCTGGCCTGTGAGTGGGGTGTGTAAGTATGCTGCTCGGCTGCCTCTCCTCCTCTGAAACAGTTCTGCAGTGCCATTTATGTTTGTGCAATAAAACAAATGAGATGTGAAAGGTGGCCAGATAGAAAATATGAGAGCGATCTCTTCTGTTTGTATTCCCCCCGCAAGACTGCAGTTACTTGTTTTTTGCCTCAGTAGAACCTACTCTGAATACTGATCTCTCTTTTTTTTTTTTTTTCCAAAAAAAAAAAGTGAGGAAAAACAGTGCGTGTATACCTGGGGCACAGCTCATGGACTATGCAGAATGCTGATACTATGCCTGCAAACCTCCTTGCTCCTGACACCAGTCTGGTTATCCATTCATTCTGCTAAGTGGAGACGTGCTCTCAAATGTTAGACTCCTGTGCCCAGATAAATTCCAAGTCCCGGAGTTGCCCTGATGTACCTGCGACCCATGGAGAGCTGTGCACCCATAGCATGGTATCCTCCTGGTATTGCACATTATCAGGTGCTCGCAAACAGATGCAGAGCAGAAATGGGAGGAAGACAAATCACCTTTTAAAAATAACTTTAAAATCATTAATATGGGGGGGGGGACGACACACCTTCCCTTGCTTAAACTCCCTGGCTAGAGAGAAATGGGTACGGCAATGTCTGAGAGCGAAGCAAGAAAGAGAGCTAACAAGGGTAACCTTTCCTTCTGCACACGCAGTACCTCGGGGCTGACAGCACCTCAGTTGGCATCCGCCTGAGCTGCGGCTGGGTGCTGTGAACAGCTCTGTGCTGGGACATTGCACGCCTTCCCCTTGCAGCATGCTTAGTGCCAAAGGGCAGCATGGGCCCTTGGGTAACCTAGAGGGGGCCAAGAGCTAGCAGGCCCTTGAAGGATGCCAAACATCCTAATCTGCTGTTCTTCCCGCATTTTTGTCTCACTGCTTGCATGGCATGCTCCTCATCCTGTACGCAGGGGTGGTTCATGGTCTCTCTGGGAAGGCAGAGCCCCTTGCTAGCCCTGTGCCCCCTTTCTCTGCCACGCGGCTGGTGCCAATGGCAGAGCTGCAACCTTCTCCTCCGACATGGCCCTGCACGTGAATCAATGCAGACCTTGGTCTCTGCTTACTTTACAACCTCGGGCAAAATTCCTCCCTCCTCCATTCCTTCGAGGTGACTTCATCCCAGGTCACCCAGATCAGAAACAGTGGGCTGTGCTATTGCCTGCATCCCTGCCTCTTCCCAAAATTGCAGAAGTTGGGTAGGGGGCTTGCCGGACAGGGAACTGGCACTGCTCCCCCTCCAGAGTACCAGTCACTGGAGGAGGCACTGCTGGAGACTGCATGTGCCTTTGCCCCGATCTGGCAACTGGCTGCTTGTTGCTGCTTATTTCTACCTATTTCCTGCAGTACTGCATTGTCAGGGTGGGTGGGCATTAAATTGAAGTTGTGGATGTACGTATGGGACTGTCTGCGAAGCCTACTGCATTCTGCTGCCATGGCTGTGGATGCTTTACTGACTGTATGTGGCACGGATTGAGCCCCGTGGGGTCTGTCCCGTGTCCCCACCTCTTCTCATCCCATACAGCTTTAGCAACTGGCTAATGATGCTTTTTTGAGGTGGTTTGGATGTTTTTTGGACCCTTTTGGATGGGGTTGGGGAGGGGAGTTGAGCTTCCAGCTCCACCAGCCCCCGGAAGGTCCTGGTCCTCCTCAGCCCTGGCTGCGTTTCCTAGGGGTGACTGCAGCCCAGCACCGCAGGGACCACAACTTGATGCCAGGAGCACAGGCGAGGCAAGGCTGGGTGTGGGATGGGAGCATGGAGCTCCCTGCCCCGCACAGCCCTAGCCCCAAAGCGCTGGGATGGTTGCACGTGTGCCCCTGCCCTGTCTGTCAGCCAGCCCATCACCAGGGTGCCAGCCCCTCTGGGCGAGGGCTGGTCCTTCGCCTGTCTGGAAAGCACCTCCGCATGGCTGGGGCTAGTATAACTAAGAAACTGCATTGAGTCTTCACTGGTGGAAAAGCAAAGCACCCCCCTCCTTCCCCACGATGCTCCTCCCCTAAACAACTTAACCTCCCCTCCTCCTCCCAATTTCTGATCTATACCGGAGCCGTCATGCATTGATCGGCGTCTTATCTGGGCGATTATGCTACCCGGACGGTCCGTCGTGAATTTGCAGGGAGCTGAGACAGCTGAGCTCGGGAGCCAGCCCTGAGCGGCAGAGAACAAGAGCATGTCTCATCCCGGCAAGCAGCTGCTGCCGGCGTGAAGCGAGGATGAGGCCACGGGAGGAGGCAGCTGCCCCGGCACCCTCCGAGAGCCCCTGCTCCTGCAGAGCCATGTCCCGACCCCGGTGGGCTGCGCTGCACTCCGGGAAGCTTTGAAGTTAGAGGCGTCAGTTGTGTTTAGAAAGGCAAGAGATGAACTGAAGATTAAACATGTATGGGAATTATCCTCACTTCATTAAGTTTCCTGCGGGCTTTGGCAGTAAGTATTTTACTTGTGTTTGCAATCTGTGCCTTCTGGGTTAGGTGGAGGAACTGATCCCACAGTAGGAGTATGGGGGGGAGTAAAGGGAATTTAAAAACATATTTAACCTAGCTCGTATGTGGCTGTAACCTGCGGTGCCTGTGTGCTTATGATTGAAGCTGTCCTGTGATTATACGTGCTGTGAACTTCAGCACAGACAAACCAAGCTGCCTGAAATTATGCAGGCTTGAGTCAAAACCATGACTCTTTGCTCTGAAGTTTAGTATACAGCATTTGAGAGATGCAGGTATGCGTTTGCGTGTGATGGACTGAATCTATTCATTGAAAGAATAGGATCAAACCAAGTCATCTTTCCAGTTGCATTTTTAAGTTGTTGGAGGAAAAAATTACTTTTAAAACCTAAAACAGCTGCCAAGAAAATCTAAAGAGGGCTCTTTCCTTGCCCAGTGGCTGTCTTCTGCCCTTGTGACACAGATACCACCATAATCGTGTGAAGCTGTGTCAGATTAGCCAAATGAGGCTGCACAGCAAGACAGTGGTCTGCGAAGGGCTGCGTCTGCGTGGCTGCGAGCTGCAATACCCCCGCGCACGCCAGCCGTGAGCGAGCCCCAGTTGCAGAAACCAGAACTGCTCTTGGCAAATGGGCTTTGCAATTACTGGGGCTCGCTCATTATTTTTATCTGAAGTTATTCCTCTTGTCCTACCGTGGGGGATGTGTAAGGGGAATGGGTTGAGGAGCTGTAGGGTGCTTCCCCACCCAGGCAGGGACCGGGCAGGCTGCAGTGTTTGGCTGCAAGGGGCTGGGAGCACCCACATGTTGGTTGCTGGCAAAATATTGATGCCGCTCCCGGGAAGTTAAAGTGCATTGTTGCTTGTGGACATGCAAAGTCTTAGTATCTCTGGAAAACTCCTCAAGTTGTTCCAGGCCCCTCAGGGTGGGTAAATGCCTCCAGGACTCGCTCTGGAGGCCCCCAGGCTGTATACATCAATCTGTTATTTCTCTGCTAGAGAAGAGGTTTGTGCAGACATTGGATTGCACATGGAATGTTCCCGCTATGTGTGTATTTTTTTTGCTCCCTCTTGCTCCAGATGCTCACCTCTGGTAATTCTCCAACTCCACAAAAGTCATTGGTATTGCATCAAGTCGTCCTCAAGTTTCACAAGCGCCTGACTTTCCAAAATACCTTTTTTAGGCAGAAAAGAGATGACTTGTTGGAAGAATCTATTGCTTACTGGTGTTTTTAAGAAACAAGCAAAGGCAAGCCAAACTCTCTCCTGTTGCTGCAATAAGAGTGAAACAATGGAAGTGTTATTTCTGTTTAATTTGTTGAGTATTACAAATTTACAAGGAAGCAAAATAAAAGTGACATTCAAACTGATCTTCATAGGAACCGGGCACAGATCCCTGTAGAGACAGGGGTCACAGCACTCAGCAGAACCTTTGGGAGATTTCTAGGAGAGGAAGTTGGTAGTAGGAGCAGAGGTATTTCTGCTCCACCAATAAAGGCGAAGGCACTAGTCTCCAGTCTACCAACAGTTCAATACGCTGGGACATTAACTTTCATTTAGAAGTATATTTAACTGGTGTTTTACTCTGCTTCTAACTAAACAGAGGCGTTTTCTGCAGGTGAACCTCTGACAGAGATGCAAAAGCATTGGCCAAGTTTTGTTTTGGCTGCTTTAAAACAGTCGCTCTGGCCTGTCCTACGCTCCCTGGACACTATAGAACTGTAGGTCACCGCTCACGTCCACATTCCCCTCAAAGCTGGAGGGCTTCCATGGCATGGAAGGGGTCTGGGGGCTGCCTCTCCCTGGGTTGTTGGGTCTGCAGAGAGGGATTTCTGGTGTTTGAGAAGGCAGTTGCTGCTCTGGCCAGACAACTTTAGGGCCCATGGGCTGAGAGGACACTCAGGCTTTGAGAGGGATGAAGCAGGATGGATCATGGTGATTATCGATTGAGGGGGAGTGGTGTGGTGTCCGGCTTCCCACTGACTTGGGATCCTCACCACAAAGCCCATGCAGGCAACCTGCATCTCTGGCAGGCCCGCAATATGTTCCTCGTCTTTGCTGCTCCCCCCTCCTTTAAAAATAGCTATGAAACTGTTCCTTGTCCTGCCTGCGCTGCCACCATGAAGGGGGACATCAGGATGGCGGAAAAGGGCAGTGTCCACACTAGACAGTCAGCTTGTTGCATTCATTGTTCTTGCACTGTGTTGCTGGAGGGCAGAGTTAAGGTGATGTGGCTCCTCTTGTTCTGATTCTTATTGTATTCAGGTTTCCTTTAGCTCTGAAATTCTGGGCTTCATTTTGAGCATAAAAGCAAAAAAAAACCCATGTATTTGCTTTCTTCTTTTTTGCATTCAAGTAACTGTTATGTATGCTTTAACTTATTTCTAACCTGAATGCAGATAAAATTAAGGTACACGTTCTTGGTGGTGTGTATAACTGTCATTTTGATCTTAAATGTCTGAATAACACCATCAAATTTGTCTGAGAATGTACATACACAAATTGCTAATAAGCACATCATTTGCAATGAGAAAAGGACAGACTGAAGTGTTACAGATGAGTTTGTAGAGTAGCAGGGAAAGTGTTCAGATGAGTCACCCTTACACATCTAAAGCAGGAGATGTGCGCTAAGGCAGATGGATTTGCCTTCACAGCCTGGCCTATAGGAACAAGGAAAGGGCTTCAAAATGTGTTTTTATTCTCCAGAAGGATGCATTTCATCCGGAGGCCAGCTCCCAGGGCAAGGAAAGATGCTGTGCTGGCTGTCCTCTCTCTCTGAGCACTCTCTGGCACAGTTGGTTGGGGACAAGAACTAACTTGGCTCCTCCACAAAGTCTCTTTTATTAGTAGTCATGTAACTTGGCCTGTGGCCACACCACCTCCGGCTGCAATCTTGTCAGCTCTCCCAAGCAAAGCGGGGTTAGGCCGGGTCGTTTGGGGGATAGGGAGAGTTGCAGAGGAAAAGCCGGGCTGTGCCTGGAGTGGGGTTGCTGCCCAGCTGCTTGACACCTTTTCGCCTGTGATGGTCCCAGGTTTTGTGACCCGTAGGACGCTTTTTCCCTGGGTGTCACAGCTTGCCGTGTCTGTACCTGTAACTGCGTATGTGAAGATGGAAGAGGGCTCTTTGACCCAGGGGTGAGAAGATCCAGTGACTGGGCAACTCCTGCAGGGAAGTGCAGATATTTTTTTTTTTTTTTTAAAAAAAAAAGCAGGAGACACTTACCTTCAATTGCCTGGGGCAGCCACAGACCCTGCAGTCGGTGGAATCCTTTCTGATGGGGACCTGTAGCCTCTCCAGGAGTTTAAAGACCACTGTAGGAATTTGTGCATGTTTTTTCCTCGGGGATGCTGTGCTGGAGATCCCGCTGGCCAGGTGGGAAATCTGATCAGACAATCATGAAAAACCCTTCAAGCCTCAAATTCAACAACTTTTACTTTTTTGGGGATGAGAAACTTTATCCAACTCCTGTGTATTACTGTGGTCACTAGGGGGATGTGATACCTTGTTAGGGTGAGTAAATTTGGCTTGCAGTCCTTATTTTAATTACTTGACAAGCACTTGCTAAAGGAGTTTTTGGTTGGCAAGATCACCATAGCCATAGAGTTACCCTGTAATGCATGGTTCCTGTCAAAGTCATGGCAAAGCCTGTGTAGCTTCTGTGGATTTTATTCCTTCCTTCCCTCCTCCTTAGCTTGGCTTCCTGGAGAGGGGAGTATGTGGTTACACTGCAGGTGTGTCTTGTCTAAATGTCCTTGGACATATTAAGCTATTGACCCACTGTCCAATTTCAGTCAAATCAGACCAAGACCTCAAAATAGCATCTGATGGTGAACCTGCACCAGGGCAGGTGAAAGTCTCGTGTGCTTCCAGCCTGCTGCTTCTTGTGGGCCGGGTTTTGGGTGGCCTCTGTTTGCAACGGCAGCACCAGGAGCATTACCTGAGAGGAGAGGGAGCAGCTCTTCCCACCACCCGGAGAGCTGAGGGAAACTTTCTCCTGCTTGTTGGTCTCCTGCCCTGTGCAGATCCCCGTTGCAAAAGCCCCTGCTCACATATGTGCCAGCACACCTCCAAAAATTTTTCTTTCTCCATGATGTTAGCTGTCGGGGAAGGCTGCATTTTTTATTGACCCAGAGTTGAGCGGAAAGATGGAAGCACAAAGGTTACTGGACCTTAAAAGCGAGGTGAAAACAATAACCTTTCTGTAGGGTATTAGCATGGCAATCTGTACGGCCTGTGGAAATCTGCTTGGACAGTTAAAAATATCACCAGAAAGGGAATAGTTTTTTCAGTTTAGCTTCCATGTACTAAATAAAAACTACTTCTGCAGTCATAGCAGCAAACTTTCTTTGATTCCAGTTAACATGGGTTCCCTGCTACATAACTGTGTCCAATTTCAGGAGTGTTTCTCACAGGTATTTCCCCTTGAAGGTCGTCCCCAAGGACGAGCTGCCTGCCAAGCTGTACCTCCCACACACGCCTGTGCTCCTCTGCTGAAATCAGCCCTTCTCTGCATGTCTCTTCCCACTTCTTGGTGCTCTCTGATCTGCGGAGGATGAAGTATCTGCAAAGTTTTGCTAGTCATGTGTCAGGCAGGGCAAATTGCACCTTTAATTGTTCATGCCAATGAAATGAATACTTTCTGTGTATATCTGAGGCCTCAGAAGCACAAGTATGTTTTTCATTATTTGAAGAGTTGTTCCAGCTTTTGATTCTCTCTGACATTAAAAAAAAAGCTGTGAAGGTTGAAAGTATCATCATCTCTAGGCTTGCCAGGGATCTGCAGGTCTCAGGAGGTAGGATTGCTTTAGGCCTTAGCTGAAGAAAGACCCCAGTGTTTAACACTGATACCTTTCCTCTCAAGGCTTTCCTAGGTGTTAGAGCTGAAGGGGCATTAACCAAAACAAATTTGCAACCCATGTTGGTTGAATAGACAGTGTATGTAGGGATTGGATTTGGTCTCTGCGCATTCTGATTCCACTTTCTGCTCAAATGTAATTGCTGAGACGGGTGTTTCCTGCCAGTATTTGGGTGAAAATCAAGACAGCTTTATTGGTTGCAGCCTGAACGCTTCTCTTCTTACTGCCTTTGCCAAGGCATTTGGGGTCACTTGCATGCTCTTGCAGATAGTCTTTGCTTCCACGCCTGCCCCAGCTTTACCTGGGACGTGCTCACAGCACAGAGGTGTCCAAGCTGGCTTTATTGAGCTAGCATTGGTCCTGGACCAGTTTAGCTGTGTTAGCCCAGACCTGGCTGTTTAGTATTGGTGTGGTAGACCTGGAACTTCGTGCTCTGCAGGGGCATCTGTCGGATGCCTACTGAGATGTAGATGGTGTCCATCTATTCCTGATTTTGTGAGGCTATTCATTTGGCAAGTTTCCCACCCCTGGACTAGGATTTTGCTAAGGTGCATGTGAAACACAGGTGGAAGTGGAATATCAAAGCTTTGTGTCCTTGCTCGGCTTCAGTGGCTGGTGGGCGAGTGTAACGCTGCTGTTTATGTCCTCAGGGGCACTGTTTTCAAAATGCAGAGAACCAAGTGGTTCTGAGGGTCTTCCCTCATTATTTTTTCTAATGTAAGCAGAGTTGTCTATGCTGACATTAGGTATGATTCTGAACGCTAAAGCAACGGGATGGACGTTGGGTCTGTGCGCACGCTTCCAACCCACGGCTGCTCTCTGCAGCAAGTGATGCGATACATTTGCCGAGGCAGTTTGAAACAGCGAAGCACCCAGAACCAAGTTTCTTCTTTTTAAACTTTGCTTCTTACAACGAGAAGGCTGGAGTGTGTGCATTTCTGTACAAGAGAGCTTGTGAAGAGTTGATTGAGGCACTGGGTTCTCCGGACACTGCATGTTTGCAGTGGAAACATCAGAGAATCCACACAAGGCAGTTCCCTTCTGTCCTCCCTTCCCCTGCTCCTCCAGGAGAGAAATAAATACAATAACAGGCTTCCCTGATCCCTCTTCAGGAAACTGCCTGTCCAAGCATTGATGTGGAAGAGGGAAACAGGAGAGAAAGACAAAACTAGCCCCATTTGGGGATCAGAAATAAGCTGGTCTTGAATCTGGAGTAGGTGGTTAAAAGCAGTAGCAAGCCCTGATGCCTGAGCAGGGTCTCAGCCGGTCTTCCCCAGCAGACATGGGGGACCCGGCCAGTCTGGCAGAGCTGCATTTGGCGCTCGCGGGCAGGGGCTGTGCCAGCCACAGAACCCTCGCCTCCCGACACAGGGCTGCCCTCTGCTCCGTGGGGCCCCGCCGCAGCTGGCCGAATCCCCGGCATCGCTTGTCACCTTGCATTACCTGATGGACAGACTCCGGGCCCACTTTGGCCTGTGTAAATGTCACCTGTGCCGAATGCCAGAGAGGCGGAGGCGGCTGGCTGAGGCTGGCACGCAGGACTGAGTCCCGTCTCCCCAGACCCCCCCCGCTCTGTCCCAGAGCTGCTTCCCCACCACAGAGCAGCTCCTTGCTGGTCTCGCTTCGCTGCCATGCTGTTGTTTCTGTTCGTCCCCCAAATGATGGGAGAAAATACCTTGAGGAAAGCCATGCCATCTCTTGCGAGCCCATGGCCTTTCTGGTTGCTTTCTGCTGGGAGATGCGTGACACTGTTTTCAACCAAAATGAATCAGACTTGCAATCTCTGCTGTTTGCGCTGACCAAGCCACCCTGGCTCTTTTAGACTGAAACAACTTTGAGGGTACTCAGCTCAAGGAATAAGTAATCCCAGTGTCAAGGATGCTTTGGCATGGCTCTTCCTGCACACCTTCTGCCAGCCGTGCAAATTGTTCCTCGCACAAGCTGATAACCTGGTAGCAGTCACATTTTACACCCCTCTCGGAGCACTCCAGCCTGAAAATGGGAAGCTGAGAGGAGCGTTTCCCCAGGTGCAGGAGGGTGCATTTCTGCTCCCTCGGGGACTGATTTGGTAAACTTATCCCAGGAAAGGACTGGAAGTCAAAGTTTGGACACCTTGCAGGAGTGCTTTGCTTTGATTTGTGTGGTGTGGTTTTTTTTTTGTTTCTGCTTTTCTAAATGCAGTTTGTATTACAGTTTATAACAGATGGATAAAATTTTCATTGGTAAATGGAAAGTTAACACTGATGGCTTTGACCAATGGGTTTGTCACAGCCTTGGCAGGACAATGTGGCCAGGCACTGTGGAAACAAGCACGTTAACTCTGGTCTGTGTCATCAGGCCTGGCAGAACCTGGCTTTACTCCTGTGTGCTCTCCAGTAGACATTATCTATCCATCTCCACCAGCAAACACTCCTTCATGCATTCATGCGTCCTCTTTGGTGTCTCATTGCTGGGGTAGGAGATGTAGGCACAAGCACTCCAGGCTTCTTGGCTTCAACCTTTGATCCCATCCTGGGGGCTAGGGGATTCCCTTGGCCATAGCCCTTGAACAGTCGCTTCTTGGCATGGACAGAAGCACACCACGGGGCTTGCCCTGGCCAGCAGTCTCCTTGGGTGAAAGCCTTGCTCTGGGTCCTTATGAAACATGGAGCCTTTCTAATGGAGAAACTTAGTGGTGACAGTGTTTCTGTAAGGTGTGGTGTAAATGCAAACAGTAAAACAACTCTCCTGGGAGTCTTTTCTTATTGGTTTAAATCTTCTGCATGATAGTTTCAAAATATGCCCTTTTCTGTGTTAATGGAAATGGATGAAGAATCATTCTTCTCCTTAGCTGTCCTGGTGTGATAGATTTCTGCCCAATCTCCCCTTCAGTGGCTTATTTTCCAGGCTGAAGAATCCACAAAGGCAATGTTGTTTATCTAGTTGTTTAAAGAGGCATAAAAACAATTTATTTGTAAGTCTGTGCTACAGATGCTGGGGAGGACTGCATGCTATGGTACCAGACCGCAGGTGATAAAAAATGCATTTGCTTTTCTCTGAAGCCGATAATGGCACAAGTCAGGATGGTCCTTTTAAGTCCCAGGAAACAACTGAGGTGCCCCTGTGAGCTGAGCGCTTAAGTATGGTGGGGGCCAGGCAAACAGCACATCTTCTGCCCACTGCGAAAGGCTCTCCTGGCAGCTGTCTCTGGGGTGAAAGGCTTTTGCGCTTGGAAGCCATTACAAGGTAGGGATTTCGCTGCGTACTAACAGAGAACAGGCTGCGTGTCTCCATGATGGTGGCAGGGGACGTGGGGTGACTCTCTCCAGCAGCAGGCAGGAGCCCTGGCTCTGCCTCCAGACCGCCTCGCTGCCTCCAAGGCTTCTGCTGTTGTCATTGAGCCGGCTTCCTCTTGCTGCACATTGCTTTCCCACTGGGAGAATTGATCCAAAAAGCCAAAGCAAGAATTGACAAAGACCTTTTCTCCCCTCCCTCTGCAGAATTAAGTCTGAAGTGGGTTGATAACGGCAGATCGAGTCCTCCTTGACTCTGACAAATGTCTTTAATGTTATTCAGCAAGCTGACCTTTTCCCGTCTTTATTGTGCATCTTCCCTTTGAATCAGATTTGATTGTTACTTCAGGTAAAATAACAAACACTGTCACGTAAATAACTTCGCAATAATGTTAAAAGGAGGAAAAAACCAAACAAACAAAACACCAAAGCGCTGCCTTACTTCCAAATGCAATGGGAACAAGCATCCTCTGTGCCAGCCATGGAAAACCAACTGTGTGACCTTCCCACACAACATCTTTGCCTTGCTACTCCAGGGAATGATTTCCTGTGTTGAAAAACCAACAGAGAAACAATGGTTCATTGAAATGTTAACAACAGCTAATGCTAACTGGGGTTGGTAAGTTCTAGGGGAGGGAGAAAATGTCATATGAATCCTTAAAATACAGCTAGATATATAACCCATTGGGACTAGTGGGCATTTGATGCCCAGATACCCTCTGAATATTTGAGACTGGTCTTATAGAAGACAGCATTTAGGTCTTGGGTGAGGTGTTCAGCCTCAGAGAGTGCCCTGAAGTGGCAATGATCAAGGTTATATTGCTTTTCTATGCCACCTCTTCCCCAGCAGGGTTCAGGGGCAGACTGATCTCATGAGGCTACTGTGAGGCTTAGTTTGGCAATGTGCACTGGAGCTCTTCAGTGTGGAAGGAGGAAACCTTCTTTCCTTGTGGTGGTGAGACTGTCTGCCCAGGCAGGTCTGTGTGGACAGTCTCTGCTCTGTCTCGTACTACATGAGGAAAAGTAATGGACAAAATATTTTGTGGGTGCCTTGTCCTGTCATCTGCATTGCTAGCGTGTCATGGGCAGTTTCTGTCCTGCATTGCTCCAGCTCCTCCTGAAGATGCTGGCATCAAGTTTTGAGAGCTGGAGGAACATGTGAAATAGCCTGGTGGAGAGGTAAGTGGGTGGGAAGGGAAAGAGCTGAACCATGGGAAGAGGAAGAGGAGCCTGCTGAGCCTGGGCCGTCGCAGGGAGCAAAGGTGCTTCGTAAGACATGGGGAGCATTCAGGGTTTCTAGCCTGGTCGGTGGGGATTTCATGGTTTCAGATGTGTGCTGTCTCTGGAGCCGACTTGGACAGAAGAAATGGGACCTCAGGGGATAGTTCAGAAAAAAACAGCCTGAAGCAGGCAGGCAGCATGCCTTCTTCCAAGTCAGCTGAGGCACCAGAGCAGTGAAGGAAGATTTGATTATTAAGTTTTATCTTCATAATATGTTTTGTTGCTGTATGTAGCTCCATTTCCCGCACCATAACCAACGTTTTGCTGTTTCCCTTTGTAGCATAAGGCATGTTTGGCTTTGAGCCTTGGCCAGCATCTAAGCTGCCATGACCAAGGCTAGGCAGCTGATTGCTGTACAGCCAGCCTCGCTCATAGTGTATTTAATCTTTCTGCTTCTCCTTGTAGATTCCCCTGTTCATGCCAGCTCCACATCTGTGAGCCCGTCATCAAGCCTTTCCACGGGAAATTCGGTGGACGGGCACCACAACTACCTCGAGGCCCCTGCGAACCCCTCCCGGGCGCTGCCGTCCCCCATGAACGCGATCAGGTCTCCGGTGAACGCGCTGGGCTCACCGTACAGAGTCATTGCGTCCTCCATCGGCTCACACCCTGTCGCTCTGTCCTCAGCCCCGGGCATGAATTATGTGACACACGCCAGTCCGCAGGTAGGCAGATGTGCACACTTGCTTCGCTACAATTCATGGAGTTCAGATTCGGTAAAGTCCCAAAACTTGAGGGAGTGGGTTGGCTGGTGAGGAGTCTGGTGTGTTTTGGCCACCTAGGGAGATCAGCTGTAAAGAACAATTTCCAGCATGTGAATCATTTTGCATAAATCCCCCTGGCACAGATACAGAGAAGACACCTGTATATATTTCAAAATCCTTGCACAATAAGGGGAGAGAGCTAATTCCCAGGTCTGTTCTCACCATGGATGCAGTCCAGTTCCCCTCTACTGCATCTATTTCCTCTGTAACAGGAACAAGCTGCCCAGGGAAGTGGTTGAGTCACCATCCCTGGAAGTATTTAAAAGACATGTAGATGAGGTGCTTAGGGACATGGTTTAGTGGGCATGGTGGTGTTGAGTTGATGGTTGGACTCGATGATCTTAGAGGTCTTTTCCAACCTTAATGATTCTATGATTCTATTGCAGCGTGTATAATTACTGTACGTGGAAATGTTCGGGATAGCCAAGGGCTGCAGGATGTGAAGTATTCCCCTTCTTCCTGCAAAAGGATATCTGCTTTGTTTCATTATTTGGAAAGGAGACAGACTTTCTAGAGAGAGACAAATGTTAATGCTAAATGCCAGCCACGTACTCTGTGTTGCATATAAACTTTGCCTGGAGAAAAAATGAAGCGCTCCTGCCTGAGCTCACTCAGTTGCTGAGGTTTCCCCTCCAGACAGGGGGGAGACCCAGGTGTTAGGGTTAGTGCCTCCCCAGAGCCATGGGTGGGCTGGGAGCCTCCCGGGGTGGCTCTGTGGGGCAGGGACAGGGACACGCTGCCCCAAGAGCCTGGCACCACCTCCGGCATGGCTGGGACCAAGGTGGCAGTGTGGAATTTTGATAGTGTGCTGAAATGTTCTGGGAGTCCAGATCCAAGTGGAAATTCTGCCTTTTATTAACAAGTCTTTGCGTTTTATTAGTGGGACCTGAAGATAGGGAGTGCTCAAGAGCCTCACAGCTCCTGCTGAAGAAGCAGCAAGGAGATGGTCCCTGAGCCCTCTCTGCCCCATAATCCGCTGCTACTCCACGGTCTGTCTGAAGTTCTTCCTAGTGACTGCCACCAAGGCTGGGAGAGGATGGTACAGGGAGGCCCCTGAAGAGCTCTGGGAGAGTATAAGGGTGATTTGGCAGGTTTGGCTTACCTTTCACCAGCATCCTCAACTCCTGCATGGGTCTGGGCTGTCTGCAGTGGGCGTGCTGGGCATCCTTCCTCCCCTCGCGCCACCCGACTGTTACCCATCGATCTGACAATATTTTTGCCCGTGGCATCCAGGGCACGTACTTCGTGATGCTGGAGCTGGTGGCAGCACTGGCTGCGTGGAAGCCTTTCCTTTGGGGTTGGGAATGCTCCAGGAAGCGGTTTCCCCAATCTGGGCACCGCGCCAAGTTCCCAGCTCCGAGGAGCGGGTTTCATTTGCGTTGCCTCTAATGCAAGGAGACAGCTGGGCCTTGGGGATTCGGCAGGGAGGCAGCTAATGGATTTGGGTTCAAGCAGTTGTCCCAGATACCATACATGATTGCACTTAACCTGCAGGAGTCAAGCTCTGAGGACACTGATGGCTAAAACTGCCCCGTTTCCCCCGGCCCCCTCCATACACCCTCCCTCCCTGTTATTGTCTCAAAGTGCAGCCAGAGAGAAAGAAAAGGTGGTACCTGAGCTCCGAGTAACATTTTAAACCACAAAAAGTTTCTCCTGGCTCAGCATCTTGCCAAGAAGAAGTTTTCAGGGTAAAAAAGGTGGCTGGACACTTGTGGGGAGGAGGTGGTTGATATCTCCTTTCCTTGAGCCAAGTTCAGATTTTGAAGCATTAGAATTTACATCTGCCAGTGCCTGGGCTGGGTCTCTGCTGGGGAGAGCAAACCTCTGTTCCTCTGGGCAATTTTTCCCTATATGCTTTTATTTTCCAGTGGGGCAAAACAACCTGGCTCCTAATGTGGTAATTCTTGCTGGATAATTTGTATTTTCAATGTCATCAGACCTTTGAAGCTTTGAAAATGAAGGGACAGTGGTGAGGGAAGATGAAAACGGGCTTCATCTTTTTATTTTTCTAATGACAGGTCCAAAAATCCCCATGGGATGAATCCTTCTTGTTCTTTGCTGAAATTCCCTGTGGAAATTATTATACTTTTTCATGGGAAATGGGCAATTTCTTGGAGCAAATGGAGAACTTGCAACAGCATGCATGAAATCTAGTGGTTTAGATGTTATGGAGACTGTAACAAAGGCTGTAGCTGGATTTTCATCCAAAGCCTTGTTTTCTGTCCCTGCTTCTGCCCTCTTGCTGGGAAGAACTTTAGCTGATAAATCGGGGTGACTGTTAAAAACAAGCTCAATGATGAAGAAACCATCCCCAGCCCTCAAAGCATGGCAATGGCAAAGATGATTTGATAGTGGTTTTGGAGAGACATTGCTCTTGCCAGACAGCACAAGACGTGCTCAATGGCCCTTAATCCTCACTGCCCGGCCGACAACATCTCGAAAGCAAATAGCAATAAAACGAAGCCGTGGGCAGCATCAGGCTTTGGTCTCTAATCGATGTCGGTTTGTAACCTTTAACTTGCAGCAGCCGTGAGCAGCTCCCAGGGATCTCAGCTGGGGGCTCTGGGCCGTTTGCCTGCATCTCACTGTAGCTGATTTTAGATGCTCAGCCTGCTCCCTTTTTTTTTTTTTTTAATCTGGCAACCCCAAATCTGCTCTGTTCTCCAGCCTGTGATAATGTTTGGGAACCAAGTCCCAGGGAGTGACCAAGATGTCCATGTTTTCATGTGTTTATGCAGATTTGCATATCACCAGGCAGGGAAGCTAACCCATTTGACACTTGTTTTTACAAAAAACAAACAAACAAAAAAAAAAAATCATTACAGCTTCCCTAGCCATGCAGCAGTGCAGGTTTAATTGCAATAAATCGCCTGGCTGCAAAGCTCTTCCTTACCAAGCTGCTAATGCTCGAGGCCACAAGCAGCCAGTGATCAGCATCCTCTAATGAGGCAGGCAGGAATCCACCAGGCTTGTCACTTAGAGGCTGTAACTGAGCAGCTGAGGGTTGCTGCCTGCCCTTTTCCAGCTCTGCTTAGTCCTGGCTTTGGTTACAGCATCAGGGCAGGGTGAGAGGCAATATCTCCTACGAGGCATCTGCTTAAACCCCTCCAGCTGGATTCACCAGAGGATGTCTGTCTGCCCACGGCAGCCCCATGGAGATGCTGGGGATAAGCTTGTGGGACGAGCCCAGCAGGAGCAGCAAGGGAGGGGTCAGCTCAATTTGGGGATGGTTTCATTGAGATTTGAGTCTCGACCCTCTAACCTGTCTTGTGGCTTCTGCTTCGGCAGCTCAACGTCCTGAACAATGTCAGCAGCTCGGAGGACGTCAAGCCCTTGCCGGGTCTCCCGGGGATTGGGAACATGAATTATCCATCTACAAGCCCAGGATCCTTAGCCAAACACATCTGTGCCATCTGTGGGGACAGGTCCTCAGGTAGGAGGTTTTCTTTCTTGGGGAAGGCTTTGTGCAATGAAAACTCCCCTAATGCTCTGAAGCAAGGCTCCTGCAGGAGTGAACGCTGTGAATGCTTGCTGGGGCCATACTGGCATTGCAGCATTCATAGCTGGGTCTGGCTTACCCAAGGGCAGGCTGTCTGTTTTGCAGATTAGTTGCGCTGTGCCCAAAAGAGGGCAAACCTATAAGCCACGCTCTTCTCCCTTATGTGTATAATCTCACTTTACATTTTGTCCCTGTTTATCAAAGGTAAATATATCAAAATTGCTGTGTTCTTATTTACCTGTGCTTTGTGTTAGCTGCGCTTTGGCTGTGCCTGGGTTTTCTCTCCTACCCCAGAGACCTGTGGCCTGGCCATGCCTTGCAGACCCCCTCCATATCAGTGCACCCCATTTGCTACCTGTGGCTTTTCTGGACTTGCACTGCCGCTGAGATGTGGCTCCACATCCCTTGCCTGGGCTGCGGTGCCTCCTTATTGCAGGAAAGTGGCGGTCCTATAGTTTGGCTGCTGCTGGTCACTATTCCTGCAAAGAGCCACTAAAGCCAAGTCAGGCCCGCTAAGGTGATACCCTGCAGCCAGTTTTTTCACCTTTGGGGTTGGTTTGAGCTCCTCCACGCTGGAGGGAAGGGCAGATGCCTGCCTGCCCGTTGATGGCCTCCCCTTGCCTCCCCAGGGAAGCACTATGGGGTGTACAGCTGTGAGGGCTGCAAAGGCTTCTTCAAGAGGACGATCCGGAAGGACCTGATCTACACTTGCCGCGACAACAAGGACTGCCTCATAGACAAGCGCCAACGCAACCGCTGCCAGTATTGCCGCTATCAGAAGTGCCTCGCGATGGGGATGAAGAGGGAAGGTATGGGCGGGTGGAAGGAATGGACTTATAGAAATTTTCCTTATATTCGTTGGGGTAAATCCGGCTCTTGGTGGCCCTTCAAGGCTGGAACATTCCAAAAACCCACATTGACAGCTTCAGGGCATTTTTGACCTCGTTTTGTAAAGGAAGCGAGGCTGATGGGGAAGCTATTACACTGTATTTTTCTTCTCATTCCACCTAAACGCACATACTGGTGACTCTTGAACCTATTAACTGATTTTGACCCAAGCTTGCCTTTAGTTAGTGGCCCTTGATGGCCTGGACTTCTTGGACCTCTGTAAACCTCTGCTGTGGACAGCACCCAGCAGTGAAGAGTCCTGCAGCCTGCTTGTCTCCTGTGTGAAGAGCAACCTTCTTTTTTGTTTTCAGCTCGCTGGCTTCATTTGTCACCACCTAATTCTTGCACTGGAAGATAAGGGTGAATGATTTATTTCTATCTTTTATTTTATAGTTCTCTGTCATTTCCACTCTTAACCTCACCTTTGAAGATGAGCTCTGGTACAGCTCACATCCTGTGGTGTTTTAGTGCTGCAGGAGAGAGCTGTATGGAAGCAGTTCGTGCAGCCTCTTCCATACTCCAGATACACTCACTGCAACCCTCAAAGGACTGTGTTTCTGGCCCAAACCACCTAAGGTGTTGATCTGGAGCAAGGATCCGACCTGAGGCAATTGGACCTAGAGGGATTTTGCACTGACTTGAAGGAAGCCTCCAAGAGCTGCTGAGGGTGACGTGTGTCTGCGGTGGGTCCTGCAGCCCTGCCTCTCTCCCATACAGCTCTGGAGAGTATTAAGGTCTTCGTAAAAGCCACCACCGAGTCTCTGCTGCAGGGAAGGGCAAGCCCAGCAGCATGAGTGTTTATCTGTCCACCTCTGCCCCCTGCAGCTAGCTGCTCCCTCCTTGATGGAGCAAGGACTGCTGAGCTGGATTATACTCCCAAATTATGTTGACAGATGCAAGGTCAGGTAGTGACAACAATCACAGCATTTAAGCTGCTTGCTTTTCCAAGATAAAAGAACTGTGCCGCCTCCAGGGTTGAATGCTAGCAGGCAGCGTAGCTGTCCTTTTTGGAGGCCACACTGCTCGCTTGCAGAGCATGCAAGCCGGTCCCTGTGCAGGAGCTCAGACTGTGCAGGGCAGAGCCTGGGGAAGTAGCTGTAACACTGGGCACGGGCTGAGCCTCGTCCTGTTCCCTGTAGCATCATGAATGCTGTGCTGCCTCAACCGCTCAGGGCAGCGGGGGACTGCGAAATGCCAAGCTTGAATCAAAAACCTAATCCCAGGAACGGCTCTCCCTTCCAGCCGGGTGCAAAGTGGTTCAGAGGACCAGGGTGTCAATGCAACTTCCCTTTGCAGAGCGTGAAAATTTAAACCCCAGGATCTTGGTGGATCCTGCGGGGGTTTGGCTGCAACAATCACAGAGGCTTTCCGGGAGCTGCAGAAACTGGGGACAGATTGCAGCTTGTCCCGGATGAGTTTAGGGGCTGAGTGGTGGGACTGGTATTTCCTTGGCATGCTCTTTCTTCCACTAAGATTTTGATGACTTTAGAAACACTTCCCTGGCTTCTTTCTGTCCATTATCCTAAAGAGGACAAATGCTTCCCCCAGCTGGCTGGCACATACGTGTGTCCTGTGTTGCCTTCCCTCACCAGCACCAGACTGGATATCCCACTGAGCCATCTCCTTGGGTGCTGCCAGTTCCCCAGCAGCTGCATAGTGCTGGAAAGGATGATGTCAGGAAAACACATCCTCCCAGCTGGGAGAAATGCAGGGAAGTGCTGAGCGTTGCAAAGTGGTTGTGAGTCTCAGTGCTGAGGAACCTCCTGTGATTTGGCCCTTCCCCTGAAAGCACCCTCACATAAGCCAGGGTAAGGCAAGGCTGATGCAAGGGCTTATTTCCTGACACCACTGCAGACAGCAGAGCTATAAAGACAAATGGGAAGGAAATCTCCTGATCCAAGTATCTGACCTAAAAGCTTGTCACACCCTTCTTCCAGCAGCACTTACCTAACTGAGAAAATGGGGATCAAATTCTCCCACAGGCTTGCTGTGGGCTTGGTGTCCCCTGGTGTTTTTGCAGGTCCCCTCTCCTCTTAAAGGACACTTTATCCCTTGGCCTTGGTGGTTTTCCCACTCCTCTGGATAGTGACTGCCTGGTGCTTAGCTAATGGCTTCCCCACCCGTTAAGCTGTTGAATAGCGAAGCACCAATGTCTGCGTGGCAGGGGCCAGCTTTGCAGCCAGCTTCTCCCCCACTGAACCTTTCATTTCAGGTGTATAAATGCCTACAGCCAGTACAGGCTGTTCTTTGAGACCGGGCCAGCTGCCGACCTGTCCCTTAGGGGTTACGGGGCACTTTGGGCCCCTGCCTGGTGCTGCGTGCTCACACAGGGGAGCGAAGCTAGCAGGACTGTAGTTTTGGGACATTTCTCCCTAGCCGTGAGCTAAACTGATATGACACTTTCTGGTTGCTTTTTTTTTTTTAGCAGGACTTTCTTTTTTCCCTTTGGGATTTCTCCAACAAAAATGTGCACCCAGGACTTCTATTGAGCACAAGGCTTGGCATACCGTGTACACATGTCCTACACTGACCTGTCCTCCACACACCCAGCGGCCCTGGGAGTTAATAGCTGACATCTGGAGAGAACTTCAGTGACTCTGTTCCTCCAGCCAGCAGATATTTTGGAAAATGTACAAAGATGGGAGAAGAGAGTGAAGGCGTTGGGGCATTCAGAGGTGCTGGGAGCTGCTTTCTAGCAGGGTGGGTTGGGAAGAGAGGTGGTGGAGGGAGAGGTGACACCAGGGCTGGGCCAGGCTGGGTTAGCGTTTGCTCAGGATTGAGGCAGGCAGTGTGTGGATCCAGCTGGGGGTGAGGGACCGTCCAGCCCTGCTGCTGGATGCTCTGGCTGCTGTGGGGCTGTTTGAAGCACGCAGCAAGCACAGCAAACCTCAGTGTCTGGGTGCTGGGTCCCTCCTGCCTCCTCCAGCATTTAGCGACAGCCGAGTCCAGGCTGCCACCTGGAGGTCCTCTTTCCTCTATTCTGGAGCTTCATACCTTGGAAATCACAACCTTTTGCCAAGTTTAGAGGCCACTGGTCTACAGCAACCCCAAAGTTATTGGGGGGTGGTGGGAGCAGCCATTTTAATGGACATATATCTGAAATATCCATTTATTTTCTGTTCTCCTCCTCCTGAGGGCGTTTCTCGTCCCTCCTCCCAGAGGAAAGGGGACCCACTTTGAGCAGGTAAGTGTTACTGTGGGTGTAAAGAAGCCATGTTTCTGTTCTGCAGCTGTGCAGGAGGAGAGGCAGAGGAGCAGGGAGCGGAGTGAGAATGAGGCCGAGTCCACAAGCAGTGGCAGCGAGGACATGCCCGTGGAGAGGATCCTGGAAGCTGAGCTGGCAGTCGAACCCAAGACGGAGGCGTACAGCGACGTGAACACAGAGAGCTCAGTAAGGGGCACTAAAATCACTTGCAGCTTTTGCTGAGAGCCTTCAAGGTGTGATTTGAAAAGACAAACCCTACGTGAAGGGCTAGCATTTTGCAAAGGGTTTTTGCTTCGCACCGCCTAAAAATCACCAACAATTTTTCTTTTGAAGCTACTCTGAATGACAACTAGAAAACAGCCTATATGTTATTTTCCTAGCATTTTTTCTAGTTCCCTTTGATTTCAGTGAGTAGACAGGGCAATAGCTGGATGCCGGAAAGTCTGAGCCCTGTGCTGGCTTCCACAGTTGTACAGCCCTGGACACTGCTGGTGACCAAGACTGGAATGGAGCTGGGCATAGCAGGTTTACTGCTGTGGTTTTATTGGGTAAAACTGCTTTTCATGCCCATTCAGAGGCTGCTTGATGGCTTTTAGATGTGCCCTGGGGAGCAGGACTTCAGCCTGGCATGCAGGACTTGCTTTGCAACAGTAAGCAAACAGAAAAGTCTAGGAATCAGCTGATTTGGCTGGTTGTAGAGGGGATAGTAGTAATAAATACCTTCTCTTCCCAACAGTGCACAGCTGAGATTATTGGCAATTTGATCATATTACTTGTGGCTCTGAGTATCATTAACTTGATCCGATACCATGTGCAGTGCAGACAGTGATTATCAAAGATTTTACACTGACGAATTTGCCTCTTTTCCTCTGCTCTTTTCCTTTTGATATTGCCCTTGATTAGACAAATGACCCTGTCACCAACATATGCCACGCGGCTGACAAGCAGCTCTTCACACTCGTCGAGTGGGCCAAGCGAATCCCCCACTTCTCCGACCTGACGCTGGAGGACCAAGTCATTCTTCTCCGGGCAGGTAACGTCCCTGACCTGTGGCCTCTGGGGCTATTCCTGGTACCCCTGTCCCTTCTCTGGGCTGTGTGCCAGCCAGGCTGGATGGTGAATGGGAGATCCTGAGCTGATCCATCCCTGCTGTCACAGCGTGAACAACCTATCCTGAGCCATGATGAGCGGTTGGCAGCGGCTGTGGATGGGGCAGTGGAATCCGCTGTTTGTTCCCCTCTTCAGGCAGACATGTAGGAGGGCTGGGGGGGAGTGAATAAATGTATCTTGTTAATGCAATTCCTGTAACTGCAGAACTCACTATGTATGGGGCACATTAGTGCGTAGGGTGCAAAATGATGTAAAGGGGTTGCTGATGCAAGGAATATGTTTTTTTTAGGAGGAAAAACCAACTTTTTTTTTTTTTTTGGCACTTTGAGACTTTTTTTGCACCTTCCTTGCTCCTGGTCAGGGTTTGCCACCCCTTGCAGTGTTGGCAAGGGTGCAGTTGGTGCACATCTCTCCTGTGAGCTAAGTCTGAAGCCAGCAGGGAGAAACCAGCTCTCCTGCTCCATGTAGGACTGATTTTTTGCTGAACTGCCTCTTGTGTCCCACACACCTCCTCTTGCAGGCTGGAATGAGCTGCTCATTGCCTCTTTCTCCCATCGCTCCGTGTCGGTGCAAGATGGCATCCTTCTGGCTACGGGCTTGCACGTGCACCGCAGTAGTGCTCACAGTGCTGGTGTGGGCTCCATATTTGACAGGTACGTGGCCTGTTTCTGTCATCCCCTATCAGACTGGCTCTGTCTCTCTCCTCTGGAAGGGAGACATGTCCTTAGTGAGAATTAGAGCACACCTGTGGTGATTTGGGGCAGAATTAGCCTAGAATGAGGAGGGGACACCTGAATGGCTTAAAAACCAAGAATAGGATGAAAGCACCTTGGAAAGACATTTGGAGCTGCAGAAGCAGATCCTTGGTTGGGTGTGCAGGGGGAGGAATGCTTCTCTACCTTCTCTCTAAGAGTTTGCCGTAACTGGATCTAGAGTTAATACTCCTCAGCAAGACCTTTAGCTGGCAAAGCTTTAAACCCCAACTTGCTCATATAACGACTGCACACGTACTGTCCATGCCATGCCTGCTCCCTGCCTGGCAGGACACTGCATTACCACTCTTACACAACTGGCATGCATAAGGGCAGCGCCCGTGTCTCGCACAGTGAAATGTGGAGAAAAACGCATGCGACTTTCCCCAAGTGAATGCAAATTGTTCTCCATAGTCCGAACAGAGCACAGAGGGCACGTGCTGAGGAAAGTGAGAACAGGAGTGAATCTGATGCTCAGGTCCATGAATGCTGCTGATCCACATGTAGAAGAGCAGTGTGTGGCGTGGCTGTCCCTCAAAGCTACCTCTTCCTGCAGAGAGGAATTGGGGCTATTCCCAGTGCCCGTCCCAGATGCTTTTCAGCCCCCAGCCTTGCTGTCCGTACCTGTCTCTGATTGTCTGCCCACCCGTGTCCCCCACATGCAGGGTTTTGACGGAGCTGGTGTCCAAAATGAAAGACATGCAGATGGATAAGTCGGAGCTGGGGTGCCTGCGAGCCATTGTCCTGTTCAACCCAGGTAAGTCTGAGGCCTGGGCAGTCCCAAGTGACACGCACGCCCTCGGCCGGTCACAGGCAGGAGGGCTGTGGCAGTGAGCATCAGGACTGCAGACAAATTGGTCCCAGTCCCTGGGTGCATGGTTAAAGAGAGGCCTAGTCCTTTCCCACCCATGCATGCAGTCGCTCTGCTGGCAACGGAAAGGTCTCCTCTGCAGTGATTTCCTCCCTACCCGTATTCTCTGCCTCGTCCAGATGCCAAGGGTTTGTCCAGCCCCTCAGAAGTGGAATCGCTGCGGGAGAAGGTCTATGCCACGCTGGAAGCCTACACGAAGCAGAAGTACCCCGAGCAGCCAGGGCGGTGAGTGTCCCCTTGCCTCAAGCAAGGCAGGCACCTTAGGGCAGCACAATTCCCACTCTGGAAAGAGGAGACTGAGGCAGGGGGGTCTGTGCTAGCTCTGCCTGAGCCACCCTGGGCCAGAGCCCCCGGAGCAAAGCAAGGGCAGGACACCGCAGGCTGTCCTCTCAGTGCCCTAATCCTGGGCCAGAGCCTTTAGGGTGCTGGTGAGATGCAATTTTCTTGCTTTTCAATCCAATCCTACCCTCTGCTGGCCAAGCTCTTGAAACGCGGGCAGCCGGATCCTTCCTCATCACCGCCAGTCAAGTGATGCGCCCACAGCATCTTCTGCTATTTTTGGCTCTGGATGTGACCGCAAAGCACTGCAAGCGGGACGTGGGGAGGGGGAAGCAGCCTGCCTGCTGCACCCCTTTGCAGCTGCACCTCGAAACAGGAGGCAGCGGCTGGCTGAGGCACTGCTGAGGGGTTGCACATCCTTTCTGGGGGCCGGGGATTTTTGAAGGCTGTTTCAAGAAGGATTTAAATGACACCATGGAGTGTCATTTACTTGACTAGTAAGTCACTAGTTGAAGTCTTGGAGAGAGAATCTGGATGTATCTGATGTATCCTCTTCTTTTCTTTTTTTTTTTTTTTTAAGCTTTAAAAATGCTAAATTCTGTTTTGAAAAGATACATATTCCCTCCACACATGCAGAGAGAAATGGTTATTTTGAAAGCATAGGGGAATCTAAGATGGAGAACTCTCCACGGCATTTTGGGGGAGAATTTGGGCTCTGCTCTCCCACGCCCTTGGCACAGGCTTGGAAACACATGGGAGAGGGTGGCCAGTGCCTCCTGCATGCCTCTGACTCTGCTCTCCTCCAGGTTTGCCAAACTCCTCCTGCGCCTGCCGGCACTGCGGTCCATCGGGCTGAAGTGCCTGGAGCACCTCTTCTTCTTCAAGCTAATTGGGGACACCCCCATCGACACCTTCCTCATGGAGATGCTGGAGACACCCCTGCAGGTCACTTGAGGGTCTGGCTCCACTCTGGTCAGACCCTGGCCCCCCATGCCCCTGCACAGTCTCCCACCCCTCTGCTCTGGGCCTACGAGAGCTCAAGAGATGTCCTCCACCCTCCGCTCCTCCTTGGTGGGATTGTTGTGGTTTTGTACAGCTGTAAATCACCCCCTCTAACCCTCCCTGGTCTGGCCTTGGGGGGCGTCACAGATCCTCCAACCAGTTAACCATTCCCCTGCCCCCCTGTACAGATAATTGCTTTAAATTATTTTTTCACTCTCAATAAAAGCCAACAAAACAAATAAAATAATATATGAGAGAGGCACTGATGGGAGCTGGCAGAGCAGTGTCCTCTTTTGCTGCGGTCACAGGTCTGGCTTGGGATGGGACTGAGGGACCCTCTGGAGACTCTTGGGAAGCCCAAATCAGGGCAGGAACATCACTTGGGCTATCCCTGCTTGTGCTGATGGGCACAGTCCTCTGGCCAAGAGAGAACGGGTATTGTTGCTTCTTGCTCCTGCTAAGGAAAGACCTGGAGAAACTTGCTGCTTTGAACCAGAACATTTCATTCTATCATCTTAAAAAGAAACTCTTGGACTCCTTGAATTTTTGCAGTAATTTAAAAAGTGACTTTTTAATGTGCTTTTTCTTTTCTGAGCTAGTCTAGCCACTGAGGGAAGAACCGAAGTGCTTCATTTTGGTCCAGGTGGAGTATTTTGGGGTGACCCAAACCTGGTGTGCTCATGGATAATTTTCATTTTTCTGAAGCTTCATGGATCCTGTTCTCAGGCTTTTTTTTTTCCCCTCTCTATTTTTGCACTGGAAACAGGCTCTTCAACCCCAAATTTATAATTTCATACCTCCATAAGTGAAACTTGCAGCGAGGGAAAGCACAAGACACATTACTAAAACCTGCCTCAAAGGTCTGCCTGGTCTTTCACCTGCTCAAATGGCACTGCTGGAGCTTCCCATCGCAACCGAGCTAACCAGAGTCAAACGAGTTAAAGACATGAATTTGTTCAATACATGGAGCTTATCCTGGTGGGAAAACGTCCTCCCAGGAACCCGGCAAAGCTGCCTGTATTATTATTCATAAAACAGGTGTAGTGTTAAGTGATCTGCCCCTTCTGACACTCTCAGCAGACAGTGCGGTGAGATGCAGCCGTGCTTTGTCTGTCTGCGTGACAGATTGCAAGACTGCTGCTTGGCGACTTGGGGAAGTTTGGGGGAAAGGAGGAGTGACAACAGGAAAGAAAGAAGGATAAAAATGAAACATTTTGTTAGAACTCCCACATGGGGACATGATTCATTCTCCAGTATTTCATTGTGAAAAGGAGAAAGAGAAAATCAAAAAAGCAGGAGAAAGAAACAAAAACCCAAAATAATGAAAACTCTAATTTTTTTTTTTTTTTGATGACACTGGAAAAAAACAGAATTTTGAAAGAGGTGAAAAGCATTGACTAAGGGGCTATTTGTAATTGAAAAGGTAATGTTCCATTAAAAGGGAAGTGTTTAAAGACAGAAACTATTCAACTTGCTCATTGTATAAAACCTTTGCCAGAGTGTGAGAGACTGCATGCAGACCATGCTGGGGTGGTACCCACACCACGCTGCTGGCTAGACAAAGCAAGTTACCTCCAGCCTGGGCTGCTACAGACTTCCCCCTCCAAGAGCTGTGGGCTTCGAAGAGCTGGTCCCCAACTAGCTGGGTTGGGTTTCTTTTCGGATTATAAAGCCCTGGGTTTCTCTTGACCTCCCTCCTCTCAAGTTTGATGGCTTAAATCAAGGAGGCTGCTTGGCATTAGCAGGCTTAGCAAGAGAAAGGCTGCAGAAGCTGATGCCACCATGTGATATTAATGCTTTTTGTTGAAATATATAGAGGAAAACCTGAGGGTCCTCGTGCATGCAGCAGACCTCTTGTTAAGATGGTGTCTGAGTGCTATTTTGGAGCTCTGCAGCATGCGGTGGTAACTCAGTGTGCTTTGGCTCTGGGGTGAGCTGCTGCAGCACGGCGGGCTTGGCCAGCTGGAGGGGACAGGATGCTTCCACACCAAAAGGGCTGTCTCTTTCAGGAGCTCACAGGCTGTCCTCAGCACACAGTGGTTGCAGCTGTGCTCGTAAGTGTTTACATGGACCTGCAAGGTTGGAGTTTCATTTAGCCAAGACTTCAAAAAGTGCTTTGAGCCATGCTCAACCTCTCTGATAGGGGTTTAACATAGACAGCGTGATGCCTCTTGGTGCCTTAATTTGAGTCCCTGATATTCAACATTGGCAGAACGGCTCAACACATGGGCAACAGAGAAAAATAAACTGGACAGCAGAGTGGGATCCAGCACCTAGCCCAGATGGCCCTGCACGTGCCCACTGCAGTCAGTGCAAGCAGAGCTTGCGAAGTCCCATGAGTGGTTCACTTCGACTGTCTTGATGCTGATCTCAGTCCACAGTCTGTGAGCAAATCCAGACCACTGCCTGTAATACAAACAGTCACGTTTTGAAGTTGGAAGGGCTCCTGGACACCCCTACTTTTAGCAGCCTACCTTGAGACCCTGGGAAGGTAGTCTCTGGGTTCTGGACCACAAGGTCTCCAGGTTGCACTTTGAGCAGGGCTTGTCCTCTTTCTCCAGATGCCTAGTGGGTTTTTTTGAAAATTTGGTGTGCTTGATCATCTGCTTCATGCACACCCCACCACACGCTCTCCTGCCCTGTGTTTGGAAGGGCAGCGAGAGCATGGGTCACGGATTGTGGCTGCTGTAAGAAAGAGACTGCTTGCTCGTCTGAAAGTGTCGCTAGTGGACAGCGGTCCTATGCAGAGAAAAGAAGTCATTGAGCAACTGAGCTGTATCTGAAATCATTGAAGAGCTGAGGTTTGATGTAATTTCCTGGATTCAATCGTAACCCTCGGATTCCTCATTCATGTTGTGGGCCCCTATTACAATGGTGTCAAAATGCTGCCCAAGAGCAGTGCTTCCCCTAGCCTTACAAAACATAGGGGTGAGTCTCTACAGACACCCCAAGGAGCAAACCCCATAACAGTTAGTAATAACTCAATGGTGTAGTCTTCGTTCAGGATGAATTGCTGCAGGACAACATCAGCTTGGCATGGCTGGATCTTACCCAATCTGCAGCCCTGCAAAATCCTAGTTTTCATAAAATGGTAGAAATCTTAATCATGGATAAGCCAAAGAAAACTTCTATCCTTGCACATACATTCAGCCCCAGCTTGTGTGGAGTTACACCAGCGCAAAGAATTCGAAAATAACACTGAAGAACTAAAAACATCAAGAAATACCAAAGTCCCTTCCAACGTGGGCATTTTTCCTTGCAGACATATGTCATGATGGTGCCTTCAAAATCCAGGCATCAGCCACTTTTCAGGCATAACAAGGAGAGCATAACAGGGTCCAGCTACCAACCCTTCCTACTGAAACCTGGCTCCTCCTATCTCTGAATTTTGCTCTTGCCAGATTCCAGTTGCTGGGTCTTGCCACCACTTTGTCTGAATATCCACTCATTGGTTTCTCCATGAAAACCCTCATAGCCTCAGATTAAGCTCTGACATTTTTTCCTTTGCTCTGGGAATAATAAATAAACCAGGCTTTGGGAATGGCTGGTACAAGGCAAAGAGTCATAGTCTCTTTTCCACCATGCATCGCATCTCATGAGCTTTCTGAGTTAGCAGCAAGTCCCCCCCACCATGGACAAGCTTTGTATTAGTGCACAGGCCAAATGTTTCAAAGCATTTATTTGCTGCTCGCTCTGTAGTGCTCCATGGAGGGGACTTAAAAAAGTAGTGGGTTTAGCCACTTATGATGGGGACCTTGGAAAATGAAAACACCCTTGAACTCCATTGCTTGTGCTAAGCTGGATTTGTTTCTCACCCAGAAAGCAAGCTGGTGTGTTTTCCTGCCCTGTTTTCATTTGGGTTCTGTAGTGGCTGCTTCAGTTTCTACTGAAGTTCCACAACAGCTGTTCCGGATTGGGAATTAAAAAAAAAAAAAAAATCCCAAGCTATAAAGGTTTGATCTGGTTTGCATTCAGTTCAGCTCTGGGCTCTCTGCTGAATTTAGTGATTCAAGGACACGTCCTATAGACCTGAGGTGACTTTCAGATGCGGATGGTGTGACTCTGAACTGAGTGCCACCACCACTGGCCTTTCCTCGAGGACCTCTTGTCTGGGCTGGGCCCTGGACTGCCTTCACCATCACCCCTGAGCTCCCCTGAGATGCTCTCTTTGCTCTCTGGTTTCTCTGCTCGTCCCCTCTCTGTCCCTCGCAGCTCTCCACCTGGGGAGGCTGTGCTGAGCTGGTACCTCCCGGAGCACCAGAGGACACGGGGAGGAGGAGGAGGTGGAATTGCACTGATTAGGAGGCACGTGGGGCTCCCAGAGCTGATGGTGGTGGTGGGGTCAGAGAGGGTGGCTGGGAAGCAGTGTGTGTACCCTCTTTCAGGAGATGATGGCTTATATTCCATGGTGAGGTACATTGTGGTGAAAAGCATGATACAGAGACAGAGAAGCCCTGATAAATCCCCAGGCGTTTGTCAGCGTTAGTGGACAAGGACCAACCTATAGCTACGCAAGACCAGTGGCTGCCACCCCATACCTCTCTTGTCTCTCTCCCTATGCCCTCTGTGCGATTAGCTCTACCCGAGGCAGACTTGGTTTGGGGGATTTCAGTCATAAAGGGAGAGGATTTTGTCACCCCAGGGATATTGGAATTGGGCTGATTTCTGGCTTGCCTCTGTACCCAGGGCCAGCCCGCCCAGCTGGGTGTGCAGCAGCGGATGCCTCTAAAGGGCTGTGAGCGTGGCGGGAAGGAGAGGATGGTGTAGAGGGATGTGTGGGCAGTGCTTTGTCTTCTGGGTCAAGTTGGCTTCAGGCATTAAAGGCACCCTGATGATGCCCAGTGCCTCCTGTCCCAAGGGAGGTGGCTGGAGTGCGTGTAGGGAGCACAACTCATCTTCATCATCTTCCTCTTTGGTCTCCTGTATGCCTGCTTCTGGGTCTAGCCCTTCCGGCACCTGTGTGGTTCTGCATCTGCTTTGCTGGCCAGAGTTAAGGTGATGTTGGAAGACAGATCTGGCTTTCTACTGGCTAGGACCATGTCTGTTGCAGTGGCTGTGGTTACCCACCCTTGGAGCTGAGCACTGCTGACCTCCTTCCAGCAGCAGATGGCAGGGACCTGCTGGTCCACCCAAGCTCCTCGTCACAAAATGTGAGAGCTGGGCAACCCCAGCAGGTAAACTGTTGGGGGAGATGTGCACTTCCAACACTGCAGGCTTGTTAATTTGGTAGGCAGCTTCTGTTTAATGCTGTTTTTCCCAGACCACCCAGTTTTTCTAACACCTGGCTGCCTGCAGACCCTACAGCTAGAAGGAGAAAGCCTAGTCCTGCTTCTCCTCTGGTTTAATTCTCTTCAGCTGCTGATGCTGGGGGCTGCTGCACTTAATTCAGCCCTGGGTGAGCTAATCATGGAAACCCTGACCCTCAGAGGATGCAGCGAGCTGGCTGAAAGTCTCCCCCCAAACTTTTGTAGGGCCATTGCTCAAGGTGAAGATGTACTTTTGGAGGGGAAAGGTGAAATTGCCAGGGGACCCTGTAAATGCCCCAACCCCCCCGCCCCAGTGAGGGGGTTTTGGGAATGTCTGTTGCATGTTTTACTCGTTCACCTGGTGACCATCCTTTGCACAAAAGAGGGTGTGCTCCAGTGCCCGTGATCTGTGTGGGAGCTGGTGTGTAAATCATGGGCAGCAACACCCTGCTGCAGACCCCTCGGTGTGATGCACCGGGCCCATCCCGCAAGCCTGATCCTTCACAGATGAGCCAGCAGTTGTGCACGAGAGCTGCGAGGTAAGGCAGTCGCCAGACCCCTCCTCACCTCGGGAGGAGGAGGAGGGGCAATTCCATGGGGTGACAACATCTGGGGGGGGAATGACTCCATCCTGGCTGTTCCTGCATCTCTGATCAGACCAAATCAGGTGGGTGGGCAGTCTGAGTATATAAGCAAGGTGCCCTGCACAGGGCCAGAGTTTTTAGCAGTGCTGAAGAATGGCTTCCCCACCCCACGGGGCTGGCCCCTGGCTGTGTAAGGAAAATCTACTGCCCTGCACAGCTCTGCAGCTGGGGTGGGGTGGGGTGGGATGGTTGTGCTGGTTTGCACAGGGAGGAAGAGTAGCGTATGGTGCCCAGAGCCCCTGGTCACGCTGCAGTCCTTGCTGGGCTGGTGTCTTGGCAATCTGGCTACCCAGAAACTTGGCTGGAGCTGCTCGGAGACCTTCAGGAGAGACATCAGAGTCCGGTGCCTCCCTGCTGCAGCTGCAGCTCAGCCTTCCTGGGTGTAAGGGATCAGAGCTGTTTCACACTGACCTGTGTGATGGTACCAATGCTTTCGTGCCTGACCTCCCAGTATAGTTATACTGGGATACCGAGGGGCTGTCCGAGGACCCTGTTTCCCTCTCCCATGGGACTTTGGCAGGGTGGTGATCCACCCATGCTAACCTGTGGCCTCTCTCCTTCCTACGAGCTCCCAAAGGACACGACCTTGGTCCCTGCATCACCCGCGTCATCTGGGCGTGGGGAACACTTGGTGACGAGGATGCCCCACGGAGATGCTGGGAGCGTTCCTGCCCCTGGTGCCAAGGTCACCGGTGAACACAGGAGGTGAGGCCCCTAAAAACCTCCCGTCCTCCAGCAGTCTGTAGTGGGTCCCTCGCAGCTCTGCAGCCAATTTCTCCCCCACCAGCTGGAGAGGGGGGGACCCAGCTCTCCTCCGTGCCGGGGGACGCCGTAGCCCCGCTGCTCAGGCTGCTCCGACAGCGGCAGGTACGCGGCCCCGGCCCCGCTGCGGGCAGCTTCGGACCTGCGGGGCCCGTGAAATTCCCCCCAAAAATAGCGAATCCCCCGCCTCGGGCAGGAGAGAAGGGGAGAGCCGGGCGGGACGGGAAATCGCCAGGGCTGCGGGAAGGCTCCAAGTTCCCTGGCCGGGCGGGATCTTTCCTCCGCGGGTTTCTCCTCCCCGAAACCGATGCGGTTTGGCGGAGCCGGAGCGGCGCTTTCCCGGGGCCGCCTCCCCCTGCGGCTCCGCGGTAGCGGACCGGGCCCTGCTCGGCGCCAGTGATCACCGGCGACGAGCCCTCTGGGGCAGCTCTCCGGCTTTGGTGTTTTGTGGTTTTGTGTTGTTTTTTTTTTTTTTCCTTCCCCCTCCCAGCACTCATTTTCCTTAAATACTCCGGAGCGGCGGGAGCGAGGCGCCCGGGGCGATGCGCAGCGCGGGGGAGCGCATCCCCGCCGGGGACCGCATCCTGCCCCGGCCGCTTCCTCCCTGGGCCGGGGACCGGCTTTCCCCAAAAACTCCCGGCCTGGGCTTCTCCTGGAAGGGGGAGCTGATTTCCAGCCGGTTTCGCTACCGGGAGAGCCGCGGTGGCGGGGCACCACCCTCCACCTTTTTTTTTTTTTTTTTTCCTCCTTCTTTTTGGCTTGCTTTCCAAGAAAAGAAGAAAAAAAAGCCAGGGAGCGGAGCGGAGCCGGGGCTGTCCCGGCGCCCCGCGGGGCTGCCCGGCCGTGCCCCCCGGAGCCGGGAAGGGCCGCCGGCCCCTCGAGGCGTGGCGGGGCCGGTGCCTGCAGCCAGGCAGGAGAGCGGGGAGGAAACTTATTTCGAGTGGGGTGGAGAGGGGAGGGCAGGGCAGGGGGTGGGGGTCGGGCAGGGAGGTATCAGCTCCAGGAAATGTGCCTTGGCAGCAGTCGGACGGGCGCTTCCCCGCAGGTTGGTGCGCTCCGCTCCGGAGCCGTCCAGGGCGCGGCGGCTCGCTCCCCAGCCCGGGCAGCTCCGGCGGCGGGGAGGCCGGGGGAGGCCAGCCCGGGGAGGCAGGAGCCGCCGCCGCAGGATCCCCCCGGAGCGGTGGCTGCGGACGCCTCTCCCGCCGGCTCCCCGCAGGAAGGCACCGCCCGGGCCGCCCCAGGTAAGCGGCCGAGCCCCGCCGACGGCAGCCCCGCATCCTCCCGTCCCGCTGCCGCGGGGGGCCCCGGGGCCGGCCGCCCCCCGCGTCGGGACCGCGGGGCTGGTGGGATGCAGCCCGGGGCAGCGGCTGCGAAGCCGGAGCGGGGGGTCCAGGGGGGTTTCTCCCGCTCGGCGGCAGGGAGGGAGGAGGGGAGCGGGGCGCCCCGGGAGCGGGCGGGCAGCCGGGCGGGGAAGCCCCGGCCGGGGGCGGTGGGGCCGGCGGCCGGGGCTGAGCGCGGCTGTCTGGGCTGTGTTGGCAGGCGGGCGGCGCGGCCCCCTCGCCCGGTCCGGCTCCCCACCATGCTGGACGGGCTGAAGATGGAGGAGAGTTTGCAGAGCGCCCTGGACCCCGCGGCCCCCTTCTCCTCCCTGCTGGGTAAGTCTGGGCACCCCGCTTGCCCTCCCGGGGACACCCTCCCCAGGATGGGGCCCGAGCGATGGGCACAGGGGGGTCCGGCGGGGCCCGGGGGCAGCTTTCCTCCCGGCTCGTTCCTGCCCGCAGCCCTGCCCGGCGCCGCGCCGCTGCCTTTGCCCGGGGAGTGCCCCCGGCGCCCGCCTTCCCCGCTCTCGTTCCGTTCCGCGATTGCATTAAATTGTGTGTGCCCCCCCGCCCAGTGCAACGAAGGCCTTTCCTTCGTATCGAACAAGAAATAATTTTTTGTTTTTCTTCGTTTTAATATCGGTTTCAAACAATCGCCCTCTCTCCGAGCTGCGGCTCTGCCGCCGCCTTTCCAAGAGGAACGAAATTAGGGGCGATGTCCCCTCCCCGAAGCTCCCCTAAGGCACAGGTCCCCCCCGGATCTCGGAGCAGCGCCCCGCACACCCCCCGGCCCCCCCCGACCCACCAGCCTGTGCGGGGGAAACGAGAGCAGCGGGATCCTCCGTCCATCCCTCGCCCGGCCCGTCTCCCCGTCCACCTTTCCCTCCACCCAGCCCTGTCCCCGGGTCCTTCCCCGCAGGCAGAGCCGCGACCCCCAAGTCGGTGTGCGAAGGGTGTCAGCGAGTTATTTCGGACCGGTTCCTGCTGCGCCTGAACGACAGCCTGTGGCATGAGCAGTGCGTCCAGTGCGCGTCCTGCAAGGAGCCCCTGCAGACCACCTGCTTCTATCGCGACAAGAAGCTCTACTGCAAGCTGGACTACGAGAAGTAAGTGCCCCCCTGCCCCCCGGTGAGCCCCCCATCGCCCCGCTCCCACCACCCGCAAAGCCCCAACGCCCTGCCGAAAGCACAGGGGGCCGGGGGGCTCGGCGTCCCCCCGCAGCTCCCCGCTTCCCCTGCCCCGTGTGTCCCAAGAGGCATCAGCCTTACGGTGCTGCGTGGCGAGTTGTGCTTCTCCCTTGCAGCCTCCTGGCACCGCCGGTTCTCCCCTTGTAGAGGTGTTCCGTTGCGCTGGGTTTGTGCCTTGGGAATTTAGGAGCCTTTTGTTGGGAGCCTGTGAGACCCCCGGTAACCCTGGGGCTGCGGAGGGACGGGGCCAAGCATTTTCCTGTCTCCTCTGGCTTTATTTTCCTACTGAGCATCTGCAGGAGGAACGTTATATCCTCCCTGACCTGGTCCTGGACAGGGCTATTTTCCTAATATCCCCACAGGCGGGGCAACGCTATTGCTGCCCCTGGGTCGGATGGGGAAACTGAGGCACTCGACAGGGACCAGGGAAGGCCCAGCTGAAATCGGAGTGTTTGTTGTCACACACCGGAGGCTTTGCCTGCGCCTGGGGCTGTGATGGAGCAGGAAATTTGGGTGTAAGTGGTTAAAGCTTCCAGCCCCAATGCTTCCCCTTTGGCAAATGTGGGGCTGGGGGGGAAAAGAAAATGAGAAAATGATTTTTCTTTTTTTAAAGAAAAAGCTTTCCAGTGGGAATGGGGAGAAGGCTGTTGAGTCTTTCCTCTCCTGCAGCTGCTTTCGTTTTTTCCTGCTCATCCCACTCTTGCCGTCCCTGCTGGACCCCACTCCCTGGCTGGGTTTCGGAGCTGTTAAATTTCTGTTGTCTCCAGGCTGGTTCTTTCTTGAGGAGGGTGTAGATGGGGGGGCCGGATCCCTCGCTATGGCGATAGCACGGCTGCTGGAGCCCCGCGATTGAATTCCCAGGTCGCTATTATATGAGAAAACAGTCGTCGGCGATGCTCTCGTCCCTGGCCTTCGGCGGGTCGGCGAGCGTGCCGGGGGCTAGCCCTGCTCCAGGCCTTTTTAAAGTTTTTTTCCTTTAAGACCCGTATTGTGGGTCTGAGTTTAATCACTATGGATACAAGGCAAATTGAAAGCAGAATTTGTGCGCGTGACCCTGTTTTCAAATGTTTACGAAAGAGCGGAAGAATTAGCTGCCGTGAGAGTGGAAAGGAAAGAGCTGCGTTAGGGGTTTTTCAGGCAAAAATTTGTCGAGATTGGGTGCGCTGCTTGTTTGTCCGTAGAAATTTGGTCACCGGTTCCCGTAGGTTTCCAACACAATTTAATGTGCATTTTCTGCTCTATCAATATCTCCGTTTGGAGCATTAAGGGGACATTGGGGTAAATATCACCGCAGAAATGCCTTTCCAGCTTGCAGTGGGTTTTACTCTCTGCGCATTCGAGTGTAGCTTCTGAATGCTGGAAGCCGGCTCCAACCTGAAACCCTCCTCCTATGTCTCTTGGCCGTGAAAGAAATCGGTGCCGCAGTTGGCTTCTTGCTGTGCCCATCTCGCTGTCGGGATGGACAAGGATGATTATGGAAAAAAAAAAATGTCAGAAGTATTTCCTAGGCTGCGGCGGTGGCATGGTTTATCCTGGTTATTTCCCGGCTGCGTTTGGATCAGTAACTTCTGCTTGGGCTCTGCGGCAGGCGGTTTCCCCGAGGTGTGATGGTTTTAGCCCTGAACTGCTGCCGGCCTCTTCCCCCTCCTGCACCCGTCTGGCCTTTCTCTTATGTTGTTGTCCCCTTGAATTTTATTTTATTTCATTTTATTTGGCGTGGGGCTGCAGGTCTATGTCTCTGCTCCCTCCATCCTCCCGACGGGGCTCTCCGCCGTGCCGGTGGTGCGACTCCTTACCTGGGGACAGCAAGGATGCAGGGCAGAGTCCCAAAGAACCCTTTCTTTTGGGCTCTGCGGAGCTTTACATATTTAATAATGTGTTTAATAAAAAACCCTCTTTCTTTGCCCAAACTGCCCGTCCTATCTTTGGGCTGAGCATTTTCCCCGGCTGCAGGAGTACTGTGCCTGCCTCCGCCGCCGTGCCGATGCTGGGGCTTTCAGTGCGAAACACGCAGGGGAAGAGCGGCTGCTCTTGGACTGAGCTAATTATCTCGAGCCGAGAGCTGGCTAATTATCACGGGCGATTGACAATCCTTGCGCTGAGCGTCTCACGGTTGCAATGGATGGTGTAAAGCGGCCGATCCTACCGGCGGTCCCGCCAGCGGAGCCGGGCTCCGGGGGCCTCTCCGTCGGCACAGCGGCGCTCGCCGGGAGGGAGGGCTGGGGTGTCGGGGAAGTGGTCGGGATCCTACCTGCCAGTGTTGTGCTGGTGTTGGTTTTTGTTTGTTTGTTTGTTTTTTTAATTGAAAGAAGGGATTTCTCTTCCAGATGGTGACTATTGGGGTGTTTTACCGGCGATGAGTAGGTGCAGTATTTTCTGACACGTATCTTCGCTCTCTGTTTGAGCTCCGTTTATAACAAAGCTGCAGAGGGTTAACGATGGAGCGTGAGATGGCAGAGTTATGCCTTTAGTTATAAATACACCCGTGGAAAGTGTTACGGGCAGTTTTAAGTGAGCATCTGACTTGCCGGACTCTAGAAATTGAGGAATCATTTATTAAAACAGATGTTTTACGTTTCTTTGTCTTTCATAAAGAAGACGACCTTGGGAGAGGACCTGGAGAGGATGGATTAAAGACCGGCGATGTCAGGCCGGGTCTCGGCATCTCTTTGGGGTGCTCAGGGCCGCAGCTCAGGACCCGTGGGCAGTTCGGAAAGTGATGCTGGCCGGGGACTCGGTGGGGCCGGGGGTCACTCGTGGACCCGTTTCCCCGGCGCTGGCGGGGAGGGCTCCTGGGGAGGGACCGCTCAAGCCCGCGCCCTTGGGACGGCGTCTATTTGGGGCAGAGGACGTTCGTTACAGAACATCCTGAATCCCGCGGCAGCCCCCGGCGCTTGTCCAAACCTGATAAGTCTCAACTATGACAAGGTTCAGGCTTCGCCCTGGCTGGCTCCCCGACTGCAGAGCCCCGGGGACGCACCCCGGCTGTGGGGCCCCCGCATTAGTGACCAGGGGGATGGACTTTTCTGGTGGTGGGTTTTGGGGGCGCAACATCAAACCTGGCTATAAATGGAGAGGGGTGCTGAAAGCAACGGGGCTGGCAAAAGGGCTTGCCCCAGGGACTCAAAATCCACATGAGGATGGGAACGGCTGAGCTCCGCTCGCCCAGAGGCGTTTCATGGTGGGTTTGCAAGAGCCAGAGCCATAGGGAGGACCTGGAGCCGCGGGGACATCCCGCTCGACCCCATCCCGAAGCCCCACCGCGGGCGATGCCGACAGCGTGCAGAAACCCCGCCGGCCGGTTCTGGGGGCCGGGAGCGCTGACAGCGGTGCGGTGGTGACAGGGGGCGCAGCTGGGGAGCGTGGCGACGGCGGGACGGCTTTGGCACGTCCCCAGCCGCGGCGCAGAGCCCCGGCCCCAGCCCCGGCTGGCAGGAGCAGATGGCCAGCACATCTCGGAGCAGGCCTGGCATGTGGGCGCCGGCAGCGGAGGGGCGGCTGCGGCCCCCGAGCCGCCGCCGTCGTGCCGGGCTCCCCGGCCGAGGAAGGCAGTTGTGTGATGCTCGCCCTGTCTTCGCACGGCTTGACGGCTCTGTGCCATTGCCAACTTCTGCACCGTCGTTGCAAAGCTCCCCCTGCTTGGCTCCGAAATCCCCTGCTCCTGGAGTCATGGGGTTGTGTGGGTGCCGCCTCCTCCTCTGTGAATTAAAACAAGGAGGCGCATCCGGCTGCGAAGGAAAAAGAAAAAAAAAATCCTTCCAACCTCTGAATGCGCACAAAAGAAACAAAAGAAAGAAACTCATCGATGTTGGGTTTTAAAATCCCACCCAGCATCTTTGTATGGGGGATGAGCCTGAATCCCTGGCAGCGTGGTCCCGGCAGACCGTGGCTGGCTCTGCCCAGGGGGAAGGTGGGATCTGCGTGGCTCGGGGCAGCGCAGCCTCCTCTCGCCCGCCGGAGGCTCGTCTGGCAGCTGCTAGCGTGGAGGAGAGAGGGAGAAGAGGTTTGAAGCATGGTGGCTGTTTATCTTCCTTAATGTGGGTAACGAATGTAATTGCACAATTAGCTGCAAACCGTGGCGCTGCTTCCCCGGCCCGGAAGGGTTGCGAGGGGGATAATCCCAAATGGATTGAACGAATAAGGTGATGCCGATGCTGAACGCTTCAGGGCAGCCTGGTCCCACTGGCCGGAGACTTCCTATGGTCTGGGGGGTTTATGCTGGCGATTCACAGACCTTTACCTTCTCTCTCCTGGAGAAATGGGACTTTTTGCTCTTCTTGTGGCTGATGGAAGAGAACGGTCCCTCCAGAGAGCTACGGGTCAGCCCAACTACAGTGCAACATGCCCTCCGGAGGTTCTTTTCCCTTCTTGTAGGGCATCCAATGGAGAGGACGGTGCTAACTTGGGTTTTTCCATCTGGCCAGGCACTGGGGGCAGTCAGGCTGGCCTGGACGGGGTAGGAGAGCACGTGGCAGCTCTGCGGCACGAAGTCCCTCTTGCTGGTCTCTCTTTTCCCATCCCTCAACTTTTTCTTCTAACGCTTCCCATCCTTCTTGCCTGCTGTCCATCCCCACCCAGCGCCTTGCATCCCCCAGCAAACCCCTCTCTGTCCTCACCCCCTTTCCCACAGCTCCCGGAGGAAACGTGCCGACTCTTTGCGGGCTGGGATGAACGCGGCTGCGGGGCAGCCGAATCTGGCCTCGTCCCCACCAGGGATGCGGTGGTGGGTACTGCCGGGCTGGGACCAGGCGCCGGTCCTTTGTTTTTTGTTATTAAGTCGCCTTGTTATGCCGGCAGGGGGGAAAGGAGGGAAGCAGCGGGATGCGGCGATGAGAAGGGCATTACGGAGGCCGCTGCGGGATCTACTCTGGAAACCCAGGCGAGCAAAATACGCCTTGTCCCCGTCTCCGCCACCCCCGTCCTCCTGCGTGCCGCTCGCGGGGCTCCCCCTTTCCAAAGGGAGCGGAGAAGAGATTTGGCGTCTTGCCCCTTCCCCCTGCCCTTAATTAGATTTGTGTCTTACAATTAATGTTTCATAGAAAGGCCTGGAAGGGAGCGATGTTCGGCAGCTTGGGAGCGAGGCAGCCGAATATACTCGTCATCTGTCCCCCTGTGGTGGGGACAGGGGTGGCTTTGGGGTCGACTTTTCTCCTGCTCGTGGGCTGTGGGACCCCGGAGGCTGCGGGTCGGCACCGGCAGAGCTGGGATCTGAGCATCCTTGGGACCCTCCATGGTTTCTGCCATCTTATTTCAGACCTGCAATGATTTTTTTTTTTTCCCCTTTTTCTTTCTTTCTTTCTTTCTTTCTCCCCCCGTAGCACAGCGCTCCCTGATCAGCCCTGGACGGGGCGCTTGGAGCTGGGGGAACCGCTTCAGATCTTTGCAATCCCGATGAAGGCGCCGAAAAAAAATCAGCTTGGGGGAAGAAAAAGGGGTTTGTTTCGGTTTGATGAGAATTTTGTCTCCACCAGCTGGAGAGACAGCTGGGGTCCTCTCCTGCCCCGGCTCGCCAGCCCTCGCCTCGCCGGTTCTTCACCTGCTCGCAGCCGCCAGGCGCAGGGAGGGATTTGCCGAGCCGTGGATTTAAGAGAGCCCAGAATCTGGTTTCTTGCTCGATCCCTCCTTGGGGAGCTTTGCAGCAGGGTCTAAACCTGATGCTCTGGTCACCCACAGCCAGTTTCGGAGAGGGTGGTGGCCTCGGGTGTTAGCCGTGCTGCCAGCGCGCCGGCAGGATTTGCCGGCGGCCGCACACGCTGCCGGGGAGGCTGAGCTCCACCGGCTGCCCCTGTCCCCGCTGGCAGCAGTGGGGTGGCCTCAATATACCCAAACCCGCAGCGGTTTCTGACTCTGATCCTGCAGACTCACCCCAGGGTGCAGCCGGGGGAACCTCAAAGCACCTTCTGCCTCGGAGGGGGAGAAGAGGACTTTGAGGGGTGAGGGTTGGTGTCCTCTTCTGCTCCCAAGGGTGCAAGTCCCGCTTCTGGCTGAGGAGGGGGAAAACCCGACAGTTTGAATCAGGTTTGGGTCTGGATTCATGGTTCCCCACTTCGGGTGAACCCCGCGGTGTGCAGCCAGGGGGGATACTCAATACATCCCCTGTCCCAGATGGTTTCTTCTCAAGATGCTCTTTGTGCTCCATTTTGTCTCTGGCTCGTGTCCTCTGCAGACGCGAACACGGGGTGGGGACACTGGCACCGGCACGGGGACAGGGGGCCTGGGCTGGAGGACTGTGCCTCTGCCTGCAATTTAATAAAGCATCTCCTCTGTAACAGGAGTAAAGAATGGCTTTAAAGCAGGGAGAAAATATTTGCATTTTATTATGGTGAAACACGGGGGTTGACTCAAATTTTATTTTTTTTTGTAAGTATGTTTTAATGAGAAATGTGAATTTCTGTATTTGTAAAGGATTTCAGAAGGGAGAGGTGGGGGGGACTAACGGTGCTCCCTGTCGTGGCAAACACCGCGCAGACGTGTGTGAAAGCCTCTAGCCACAGTGTGCTAGCCTGCAACTTCCATTTTGTTCCTCAAGACTTTTAACCTGGAAGGAATCCTGCCTGGGCAGAAGGAAGCCCAGGTCCCCGGGTATCTTCTGGTGCTGTTGGCCCTCAGGGGCAATGGAGGCACCCGGGTTGTCTCGTGCGTCTCTGTGAAACCGGCAGGCATCTCGTTGCAGCTCTGTTTGAGGTTTGGGTTTGTTGTCTTTTTTTTTTTTTTTTTTTTTTTTTTTTTTTTTTTTTTTTTTAAGATCGTCAAACCTTGGTTGCCCAGGAGAGGAGTTCTGTAATCCCTGGCTTCCCACCCCAAATATTTACGGACAGCCAGATCCTGAAGCTTTTGCAAAAGGCGCGGGGCAGGGTGACCGCTGAGCAGTGCCGTGCCAGGGCTGCGCGGGTGGCAGTCGTCTCTGTTTATTTGGGGCTTTTTCCTATCAAAGGGCTCTGTCTCCTGGCTTATCTGTTTTGTTGGGACCTTATTAACAAAGATTAATTTCTTCAGCTTGTCTGGGATCCTTCAGGTGCTCCACGTTGTGTAGGCTGGCTATCAGGAGGGTGGCATGCGCGTTTCTCAGTACGGGGCTGAAATCATGTTGTGTTCAATGCAAACAATTTATTTTCTCATATTGCACTGTGTGCTTGCACGGACCTACCTGGTTTCAGTAGAGGCTTAGCATTTCCCATACCCATGGATACGATGCTGCAGTTGGGTTCAGGTCTCCTGCAGTTGGTGCCCGGTTTGGCTACGATGGGCCACGGTCACACGCAGGAAAAAGAGCTGAGACTCATCTCCTTCACCCATGAGATGGAGCTGGAAATACGAATATAGCTAAAAAAGGCTTTATTCATCATCACAAGTGCTTTGAGCATCTTGCTGGGGAAGTTTGAAGGCTGGGAATGAATTTTCAGTCTCTCTCCAGATTTGCTTAATTTTTATGTCATACCTGTCTTTGTGTTTTCCACCTTGGGCTACCTTTGACCAAAGGTGATGGAGAGGTTGTGCTGCAGAGTTACCGGCTTCTGCCAGGGGCTGTTTAAGGAGAACTGCTCTCCTCTGTATCCCGGCGCATCCCGGCAGGCAGCGATGCTTCCCCTTGTCCGAGGGTGGCCGGGGCTCTGCGCCCGCAGACGAAAGGTTTGCCCTGTGCCAAGGCATCCCGCTCTTCCAAATGCCTTGGAGGGCAGAGCACGCCGGAGGAGGCTTCCTCGGTCCGTACTCGTGCTTTGCGAGCCCATCAGGGCCCGGCATTCATCCTTCCCAGCTGTCCCCCTGTCGCCATCGTCCGTACGTTGTCTCTCGCCGCTCCCTACCCCTCTCCTTCCCTTGTGGCCTTCATTTCCTAACGCTGCTCTTAGGGAGAGCTTTCTGTCCTTGACAGCGGAACAAATCCCTTTTCACGCGACCATCACTCCTCGGCCCATTGTCCTCTACCCCCGCTGCCACCGTGCAAAATCTCCCCCCCGGTACGTCTGTTCCTCTGGAATGATAACCAGCGTCGCGGTGGGGCGGTGAGCCCCCGAAATCCCTCTGGGCAATGTCCCCTGCCCCGCGAGGGAGCAAAGCGGGATCTTAAAAGTACGACAAGAGGCCACAGCGATTCCCGGAGAAGAGGTTTGTTTGGGACCATTCGGATGTGATTCATCTCTTTGGGAAGTGCATCCCCTCCTCTGGTTTTGGGCTGCAGAGCTGCTTGGATGAACCTGGAGCCTGTGCGTACCGAGGGCTCCTTCTTCCCTGCCTGGGGCCGGAGGGGCCACATTTTAAGTTGATTTTTCACTGCGTAGCATCGCCCCAGGCAGCTAAGCAGGAAAAGGGAGGTGGGAATTTTCTCTTTGCTATTGAAAGCTCTGGGAAGCATTTGGCAGGAAAAATTTGGAAAGGGGAGAGAAATAGGTTAAGGGACCAGAAGGCAGTTCTCAGCTGCAGCAATTTTTTATTTAAAAGAGTCGGTGTTGTCATTTCTTCCCTCCAACCCCTGCCATCGTAAAAACACAGGGATGCTTTGGTTGTCAGAATTTCTGCTCGGCATTTGCTGGCTCCGTTAAGTCTTTATTCCTGGAAAACAGCGTCTTAGCTATGCAAAGTGTAGCTAACCTCTGCAGTAACGTGTCTTAACAGGAGGAGGGAAAAGCAACATTGGCAAATGTTCGCAATTGCCTCCGCAGGGGTGATTTTGATGCCATTGGATGAATAAATACACGGGTGCTGGTAGTGGACGTGGATGTTTGTCAAGGCGTAACCCCAAAACTCTCGCCCAATGACTTCTGTGTCGAGCCTGGATTGGGACTGCCCTACAACACACTTCTGGGGCATCTTTTCCATTGCTGATCTTAGAGGGGACCCTCCAGGCAACAGGAGAGGAGGGAACGGCGGCTGTGCAGCGCGTGCGTCGGGCGTGCAGGACCCCAGCCCTGCGCTGGGTTTTGAGGGTGGGTTGACAGTTTCCTCTCCACTTGCAGACCACTTTCTGTAGGCTCCTGCAAGCACTGAAGGGGAGGAGGAGGCTCCTCCAGAGCAGAGGGTTTGGCCAAGCCGAGGTCTGAATTGCCCGATGGAGATGCTGATGCCTGATGGCTGCAGGGAGAGCTCAGAGCTCCTTGCTCACCTGAACCACATCCGTGAACCCAACCATCCTCTTGGCTTGGGCACCTGCGGTCTTCGGTGCAGTGGGGTGGCTCAGGCTCACGTGTCTTGAGTCTCGCTTGTGCCAAATGGGTGGCCAGCTGGGTTGGCGATGGGGAACTGAAATACTGAATTATGTATATCTCAGCGTCTCCGCTGCCGGGCAGAGCACTGCAGTGGTATTGAGCAGATCCTTTTAAACAGTGATGTGGATGTGGGAGCTTGCTTAGGAAAGCCATTAAGTGTTTGAATCTTCTTGATGCCTGCTCAGGTGAATGTTGCTTCTTCCTTCTGCGTCGTAATTATGAAAGGCTGAAAGACCTCAACGGACTGGCTTAAAAGTTTAATGAAGCTTAAAGTCTTGGAGGTTGGGCTCTTGAGTCCGAGCTTGTTTCAGCTCTGGCCCTAGGAAGGAGGGTTAACCAGAAAGGAGGAGAGGCTTCCTGCACACATTACCTCCAGGACATTAAAACCCACGTTGATGGGAGGTTCTGTTATGGAGATGGATTAGGAGAAAGTAATAGAAGAGGAGGTCTGACATGGGTGAAGGGCCCTGCATGGGGAAGGTAGGTCCAAGAGAGGCGGGTATCCTTGGTAAGGGGAAAGCTGCCCATGGCAGGGACGAGATTTTCTGGCCGCTGCTGTGCAAGATGCATGTGTGACCCTCTGCTCTGCAGCTCCAAACCTGGGCAGATGGATGGGTTCCAGGGTGCAGCAGGATCCAGGTGCTCACCCGCTCTGTCTGGTGTAACACGCTTCTCGCAGCGCCCGCCAGAGATGCTCCGGGCTGGGGAGGGTTGCTGGCGTGCCCACGCTGGCAGTCTCCAACTAGGTCCCAGCAAGAGCCAAATTGCCTGTGCCCTTGGCAGGGTCTTTATGGGCATTTCCTCCGCAGCACCAAACTCACCTTTGCACCTTTTTTTGGCCGGCTGAGACGCGGAGCCGAGGCCCCGAGCAGTTGGTGGAGCTGCCGGCCAGTGTGGGGCTTGGGGAGAAGGGCTCGCTCTCCAGACGTGCTGCGTTGGAAATCTCTGCTGGATCTGGTTTTGAGTTTCATGGGTAAGGATTTGCAGTGGGAATGACCTCTGGCCAAGTGCACTGGGCTCCTGCCCGCTCCCAGCGCTTCACCTTTCTCCTCCTCTCACCTCGTGGCAAAACTGCAGCTTTTTATGTCTGGAGTGAAGATGGAAGAAACATGGTCAATGCTTTGATGCTGGGGTGTGTATGGGCACAGAACTAGCTTCATGGGACCGTTTCTCCACGGCCAACCAAGTTCAGAGGCACTGGTGCCACCCATCCTTATCTAGGCAGGGTGACATGAAGTGGTGAATTTGGCTGCTAAACCAGAAAGCCTAAATCCACGCTGCTCTGCTGGGGTGGCCCATCCCCATCCTCCACAGAAAGTGCAGTTTCTCTGCCAATAATGTCTTTATGCTATTTCCAACTGCATAACAAAAATCCTAGGAACTCCCTGAATCCTTGGCTTTTAAAGTAAATATACCCCCACCTCAAACTGATTTATTTTTGCCTGTTCTCAGGCATTTCTGCCTCCAAACATCAGCCTTGGTCCTTTCCTCCTGATGCCTGCAGAGCAGCCGCTGGCCTCACCTCGGGGCGATGCTTTGCAGGTCTCCTTGGTCGGCCGGGGAAGCGCATCGGGCTCGTTGTGGGTGAAAAGTGCTAATGAAACGAAAACCAAATCTACGTCTTCCCCTTTAGTGCCTTCGTGCTGGGAAAGTGCAGCAAAAGTCAACTGACAACGCATCTTGCCGAAGCTGCATTTTTTTTTTTTTTTCCATAAGGATTAGTGGTTCAAGAGCGGGGATTTTCAAACTGACAAGCCCTTGGCAGAGGAATAATTATAGGCTTTTTATGCTTTGTGTTTCCTAAGTAGTTCTAAATGACTTTTTCCCTTGGGGCATTTTTTTCTAAGTCCACAAAAAGGGGGGAAAAATATGTATTTCCTCGGTGTCCTTGAAAATATGCAAGATGTTTGTGGAGACCATTCAAGTTTCAGCTCTAAGATTTTTTGCGTGTGTGTGTTTGCTTTAACCACGTCCAATCAACCAAAGTTTCTTGGCTGGTGATGCTTCAGAAATGGATCTTAGAAACGGGAGATGGAGGGAGATAGATGTGATCACTTCTTGGCCATCTCAGGAATGCGGGTTTTGCCTCTGCAGTATATTCTCTGGGGTTTTTACCCCCCTCCTTGCTGTAAGAGAGGATTTCTGGGTCTAGCGGAGCTGGTTTCCCCATCAACATCCATTATTTGCTTGTGCCGAGTTGCTGCGCATCCCGCTGGGAAACCCTCACCCTGCCCCTTTCGTCAGCATCCCGCCTTTCCCTCCGGCCCCAGCTGCAATTCCCGGGGGCTGCGGAGCCCAGCGGGGCTCACCCAGCCCCATCCTCCGCTGGGGCCTCTTCTTGCCTCCACCTCCATCCTGACCGCTTTGGCCAGTCTTTCTAATTTTAAAAAAAGCAGTGTGATGTGAAAAAAGCCGCCCGGGGGCGGGTGAGGGCAGCTCCAAGGCACGTGTGAGCTCGTGCCTTCTATCCCTAGCAAAAGTCACCTCCTGTAGGTTTCTATGCAAGCCCTTAATGAGGTACCCGAATTTTCTGAGCACACCGGACATCTCCCTTTCGCAGTGCGTTTTACTACTTCAGCCCGAAGCTCTTCGCTCCCTACTTTTTTGCCTCTCCCTGGGAAGAGACCTCCCGAGGATGCTGTCCTAAATCTGAGCTGTCCTGCGCCTGACTGGGGTGTTTCTGTCCGTCCGTCCATCCCTGATACTAAACGCTGCTTGCGATGTAAGGGGGGACCTGGGAGAGGACCCCACTGGCGTTTACACTCATTGCAATATAAAAGGGCAGCGCCGGAGCCCGGAGGGGCTGTGTTATTGCATCTGCTGTCGGGGCTGCGCTGGGGTGCTCCCCCGGGATTACCGGTGCAATATTCCCACCGTCGGCAAGGAGCGGGGGGCAGGCTGCCGTTAATAACGGCGTTGCTCTACCTTGGCTTTATTAAGTGAGGGAAGCCTCCGTTCCTCACGCCCCAGGCGTGTCTGGGTCTGGGCTTCGCGGCGAGAGGGAAGGGGCTGGGAGCGGAGAGGGAGGCGGTGGGGGAGATGGTGTTTGAAGTAATTAGAGCTGCTCGATGGAGAGGGGGGAATTGCCAAGAGGGGGGGCAGTGATATCTTGATGGGGTGTCCTGCCCCGACCTGCTGCAAAACCCTCCTGTGGGCTCTGCCCACCCCATCTCCCTGGGGGCTATGGCGTTTAACGAGTGGGGTGGTGAACACCTCGCTTTCCCCATTCCCCCCCTCTTCTGAAAACCCTCTTAGGGCAGCTAACGTCTAGCTGAGCTTGTGGGGAGGCCACGATGTAGCTCAGGGCTTGTGCCCTGCAGATGTGGCGGGTGACCCTGCAGAGGGACGTGGTGCCAGGAGGGGACCTGCCTGTCCTGTCTCTCCTCTGCCCCAGCCATCGTTTCTCAGGGGAAAGGGATTTTTTCTCATCTTCCCCTGTCCAGACGCTGTGAATCCCACTAAAACTTTTGACTGGAGCAGGGATTACGTGCTCAGGTTTCAGCCCTTGTCTGCGAGCGGCGTAAACTTTCTGCCGGAGCTCAAGTGACATTTTGTGGGAGATAGGAGAGTATTAAGTGTTGGTCCTTGCAGATAAAAATAGCCGCTGGCCTGACGACGTTTTCTGTGGTCTTGTCGCTGGTCTGACCCGGCTCCGTCGCCTCCACGCTGGTGCTCCCGACCTGGTCTTTTCTTAGCATCAGGTGCTGGGGGCACCCGCAGCCCGGCCCGGCGCGGTCCTGCTCTGAGCATCCCCACCTGCCCGTCCCGGCGACGCTCCTTTCCTCCCGTAAGCACCGCGGCCAGGCTCTCCGCGTAGGCTGGAGGGCAAACCGGACTGGGAGCAGCAGGTCCCGGGTTTGTGTTTGCAGGGGCTGGAAGGAAACGCTGTCCATCCCGCTCGCTGTGAGCCCACCCTCACCAAGCACAGCATCCCCCTGAAACCAGAGCCTGCGGCTCAATGCAGGTACCCCAAATTGCCTGCTATTGCAAACCTCGCTGCTAATGTCGGAGCAATCCTGATTACAGGAGTCCTCATGCGTGCACACGTGTCTGCCTGTCTGTTTTCCCCGTTGCTGTGTTTCAGAGCTGATGTTTTCATCCCGAGGTTATAGCCAGAGCTGGCTCGGGGCCCCTCAGCAGCATCGGCAGAGCTGACTCTTGCCGCTCCAGAAACGCGGGGCTGGGGCCGGTCGAAAGGAAAGGGAAGGAGAGGAGGAGGAGGGAGCGGCAGGGTCTGGCTCGCTGCTGAGCTGGGACCAGATCCGCTGCTGGGAGAGGCTCTCCCACCCCGCCTGCCCTGCGCCTTTCCCGGGCTCTGCTTCAGAGCAGCATCCGCCCGCTCTACCTCCGAAAATAGCCAGCGTGGCTCTGGAGGAGCTTGTGTACAGCCGGTAGGATGGCAGCAGGGACAATTTCTCCTGGTGTTGAGCCTTTCTTTCTCACGGCTGGGCTGAGAAGTCCCCAGGCATTGGCCTCGGTGGACTGGGCATCTTTTGAGGATGCCTTCATTCCATTTGCTTGTTCTTCTGATGAGCATCATTCTCCCCAAGGGTCTCTTCACAGACCTCCTAGCTGCATAGTCAGGCTGCCTTCAATGCAATTTTTCAATTGCAGCCCTTAAATACCTTTCTCAAACAAGTGAAGGCTTTTGGGAACAGCGTCTTTTCCAGATTCCCTTTACTCTCTGCGTCAAGACCCACCTGCCGCTGGGGGATTCATCGTCTTGCATGGCGTCAGCCATCAGCTGAAGCGTCTCTCCCGTCAGAAATAAGGAACGAGGTCCTCCTGTGCCTGGAGCCGAACCGATGCGATGGCACTTGGCCACTTACAGTAGTGGGCGATTACTGAGCCCCTGCCAGGAATTCTTCCAGTGGGATCGGGAACAATCTGGGGTGTTAAATTTGTCCTGTGGCGTCTAACCTCTAAGTAGAGCCCGTCGTGTTTTGTAACTGATCATATGATGCCGGTGATAGCAGCCGCCCGCCCTGCGTTTCAAGGTCAGCGCTGAGCTCGGGGCCGGAGGGGCAGCTCCTGGCTGCAGCCTCGCCTGGCCACTGAGCCATCTCGCAGGGCTCTGCTCCCTCCTGGGGTAAAGTCTTGGACGCCTCGGGAGCTCAGGCTTGGAGATGGAGGCTGTTTTGCTCCCGGCCGGCGAGGTTGCAGCCCACATCTCAGGATCTCCCCTTGCAGGGTGTGCTTCTGGGATCAGCGGTGGCTCTGGGATGCAAACCCTGCCCGCGTCTGTCCTGCAGCCCCGTGTGCCGCCCACACGCTGTCTCCACATCTGGAAACCGCTGTCCCTTAGCCAGAGCCTGTGCATCAGGTGCGGCTCCATCCCCTGAGAGTTTTACAGCATCACGCTAGGGACAGGACCTTCCAGCATACGTATAGACAATATTCCCTCGCTCTCAGTGCCTTAAAATACCTCCCAGTAAGGGCTTCATCTTGTATCCCTGAAGCCGGGGGAACTGCTGTGCGGAGAAGGGTTTGCTGGCAGAGGTGAGGAGCGCGGGGTCCTTGTCTCGATGGACCAGTGATGCTGCTGCCTGCTCTGTCCCTCGCCTTCCAGCCCCTCGCAGGAAAGCACAGCCATCCCCACGGGAAGAGTCTCCCACGGTCTTTATCAATAAATAAATGTTTTAGACCCATCCCTGTATCAAGCAATTAGAAGGGACTTTTCAGACAGGTCGTTAAATAAGAATTAGTGGGGGTTTAAAATATTAATCAGCAATTGGCCCTCGCCAGTTCTCTTGTTACACGAACGTTTCATTTATAATTTGGACCCAAGTCGGGATGTGCTGAGAGATGCTCAGGCTGCAGCCTGCGCAAGGGGGTTAACGTGGTGCTCTCTCCTGCCAGAAAATAATAAAAGCCAGGGACTGTCTAGGGACCGTGCGTGAAGGATTAGGAAGAGGATATGCACGGGCCTGCCTGCAGCTGGTTGAAGTCTAGCGCAGAGGGGTAAGCCTGGAAATCATTGCTTTCTGATGGCTGCGAGGGGGCCAGAAAGGACGTGGAAAGGGAGCTTGTCTCCTAAAACCTGGGGAGCTCTGCAGCCGGCCGATGTTTTTAGTGGGAGGCAGCGAGTGGATCCTCTCTGCCTGAGAGATGTCTGTGCTGGTCGGGAAGCGGGAAGCACCGTGGGGTGGATGCTTCTGCCTTCGCTTTCCGGGTGCTGCGGTTGTTCAGTGTGAGCGGAGGACGCTGGGCTCGAGGGATTGGGTTTTTTGGTGTGAAAGGAGGATGTTGGGCTCCAGGGACCAGGTTTTTGGTGTGAAAGGAGGATGTTGGGCTCCAGGGACCAGGTTTTTGGTGTGAAAGGAGGATGTTGGGCTCCAGGGACCGGGTTTTTGGTGTGAAAGGAGGATGTTGGGCTTCAGGGACCGGGTTTCTGGTGTGAGCGGAGGATGCTGGGCTCTGGGGACCAGGGTTTCTGGTGTGAGCAGAGGATGCTGGGCTCCAGGGACCGGGTTTTTGGTGTGAGCAGAGGATGCTGGGCTCTGGGGACCAGGGTTTCTGGTGTGAGTGGAGGATGCTGGGCTCCAAGGACCGGGGTTTTCCAGCTTTCTACAGGATGGCCCATCAGATCTCCAGATTCTGCTGGGAGTCTGGCTTCATCCACAGCATTATTTGTGGCTTTTTGGTTTTTAAATTTACAGGTCCTAGAGTCAGGGGATTCAATGAAGCTGTCCCCTATCTTTCAGTAGGGAGCACTTCCAGCTCTCTAGCTCTAGGGAAAGCTGGAAGATGCTTGGGTCTCGCGTTTGTTTGACTTTTTGATGTTGGCTGTTTCCTCAAACAGTCACCTCGAGCTGGCTTGGAAAGCTGGAGTCACAGCTCTCCAGCTTAGCCAGTGCATTGAAGATTTCCTAGCATCAGTTATTCAGCATTAGGATTTACCTTGCAAACACCATGCTCATGGAAGGTGTCTGCTGAGATGGAGGCATCCGAATTCCCCAAGGGGAGTCCGGGCTTTATGGCCCTCACCCAAGAGAAGCACGTTGCTTTTGTGGCAACTATTAATTGCTTCCTGAATTTAAAAAGCATAAACAAACTCGCGCTGCCAGGGAACGAGTTACCCGGTGCATAAATGCTTTGCCATTAATGTGTGGCTGACCCTGATGATGATGTGAGGTCCAGAAGAGCTTTCAAAGAATTTACCAGAAACCATTTCAGGGGAGGTTGTGTGATGTAAATCCTTAAGTAATGGGATGGAGGGAATGAGATTAGATAATAGTTTGCAGAAACCGGGCATGATTCCCCATTGAGGATCTTGAGATCATTAGAAACGTAGCGTGGTGAGGCGAGGCCCCTGCGTGTCCTTATCCCAGCAACCGACAAGTGAGTTTACAACCTGGAAAACGAGATTATGGAAGGTTTTTTTTTTACACACCGGGAGCAAAACAGGGTCCTGTTACATCCAAAGGTGCATTGTAAAGCCTCAGCGATTCCTGGAGGAGCAGCCCAGGGCGGGGCTGTTTGCGCTGGGTCGAGGATGCCCATTGCATCCAGCACCCTTTGCAGTAGCACCCGGGCACCTTGCAGCTTTGCTGTGGGTGTCTCAGGTGGTCCTGTGCCTCTGCTGTGCTCACCCCAGCTCAGGGAGCTGCTTCAGGAGGACTTTTAGCTGCTATAGGAAGGGCGGTGGTGTCCTATCTTGTTTTCACAATCTGCCCTGATGTATATATCCATCTCTTCCCTCCTGCCACCAGCTGTCCTACAGCTTTTTGCAGGTTTCCAGGGGACTCCAGCACCTCCTCACCAACTCCCCAGCCCATGGATGGGGCCGCTGAGCTATTTCACAGGGAGATGTTGGCGCGTGGGGCTGTTTGCTGCCTCCCCGCTCCAGCAATGCCTTTCATTTGCTTGCTACCTCCCCTGCTTTGCCCTTCCTCGGGCTCCCCGCACACTGGAAGGATGGGGCTGGGTGAGCTTTAGGGATTGCCGGTGGCTTTTGATGACAGATCTGCTTTTACCATCTGGGGCATGTGTTGGGTTTTCCCCAGACGTTTGGAGATGGTGCCTGCCACGAAGAGCCGGGCAGCTCAGCAAACAGCGTTAAATCACTCTCATTTGAAAGGGCAGGCATGGGGAAAAAAAAATCATTTCGCCTGTGGCAAAAAAGTGTTTCCCAAATCCAATATCTATGCAATGAGGGGAACCGCGGTGGGAGTTGTGCATCCTTTCGTGGGGCAGGGCTTACAGGGAAAGCAGTCAGCGGTCAGGCTGCCTTGAGCCCTAATAATGGTCTTGCTGACTGCCTGGGGCAAGGTGCTGGTGCTTAAAAGATCAAATCTAGCGGCTGATATTTGGCTGCCCGTTAATGTTAGTGTAGCAGATCATGTCCGGCTTGTCCGTCTGTCGTGGGGCCGCCTGGCACGTGCATGGGTCAGTGATGTTTTCAGGATGGCAGTGCTTGATTCTGGGGAAGGTGGAAGTCTAGATTAGCGTTGGGATGTGTGGTTTTGCATCTCCAGATTTCACTCTCTCCAGCAGAAGGACAGAGTTCAAAGGGGCTCTGGCCTTCCTGGAATAGGAAACGGTGGGATCCACCCCGGAGCCTTTTCTCCTCTTACCCAGAAGGGTCCCGCCCAGCAGAGAAGCCCTAAATCCAGCTGGATGTGGAAATGGGGGCGGAAAGGTCCATGTGAGGACCATGCTTCATTCCTGCCACTGGTCATTCCCCTTGAGCACGTGTGAGGTTGTGTTTGATCTGGGTCTGAGCTTGGGTTTTTGTCTTTATTCTCCTTTAGAAAGGGCGGGGGGAAATTCAGGAGGCCCCGACGAGATGGGCTTGGAGCAGGGCGGCTCTCGCTCCACGGAGCAGGCACTGGCGTCCAATTTTCTGTCTCGCTTTGTTTAATGGACCTGCGAACCGTTGCAAAGCCGAGATTGCACAGGCGAACGCCCTGCGGCCAGATTGCAGGGTCTTGCTTAACCCAGCGCTGCCGGGTTTCTCCCCGCAGTTTTCATGCGAGGTCTCGGCTTCACCTTTTCACCAGTGAGAAACTCCCCAGAGTGGCACGGCCGACCCTGGGGGACGGGCGTTTTCTTTTGGAGGTGAGTTTTACTCAGCCTTATAGATACTTTTTGGCGATAGGTAGAAATGTTGCCATATCGCCTGTATATACAGCCCAGGGAAGTACTTTGTGATGGCCCACAAGGATGGAGAGACTGTTTTGCACCGCAGTGAAATGAATCCCCTGCTTTCTCTTTCTCAGGAGCTGGCTTGGAGGCACCTTTCCGTGCTGGTGACACGGGGGTCACTCTTTGCCTTAACCACCTCGGGAGGTATCAGTTCAGAAGGTGTTCAATAGGTTGGCAGGTGACATCGTTAGGCTTCAGTGGTAACACGTTGTGGAAGTAAGCAGGGAGACTTGCTCAGTGGTTGATTCCCTAACCAGGGGCTCCTTGTTGCTTTGATTTGGACTCTGTTTGTGCTTGGATGGTTTTCCTCCTGGTGCGTGCCTTCCCCGCAGGCTTTTACAGTGGATTCGAGCAGTCACAGGCTCTCGGGCAGGTTTTGGCTTTCTGCCTGCGAATATGCAGCTTCATGTCCTGGGGTGACATTACTGCTGTGTTTCAGCTTTGTGTGAGCCCTTTCCCACCTCTGGATCCTGCAGAGGACTTCCAGGGCGGAGGAGGCACCTGAGGGAGGGGATATGCTGTAGAAATCAAGACACGGTGACCTGGTGTGCCACGTCCATCGCTGTGTCCACCACCGCTGCCTGATGGGTCACATCCCTGCCTGGCTTTGGGGACCACCAATCCCAGAGGCAGGGAGTGCCCGGTGTGGATTTTTTTCTGGGAAATAGGGGCAGAGAAATACAACATCCACGTTTCTAAGCCACCAGGGACATCTCTGGAAAAGGAGGTGTGGAGGTGCTGGGGCTGCAGCTTGTGGAGGGGGTGAGTTTTGGAGGCTTGGAGTCCCCTTCACACTGATGCTGCTGGGAAAGGCTGTTTTTATCTGGCGTTTTCCACCTCTCCGGAGGGCGAAGTGTCCCCCCGCCTGCCCTGGCTGCTGGCAGGGCTGTGCAGGCAGGAGGCGGGCAGGGAAGGAAAGGAGGAAAGGATAACGCCCCGGCCGGCCGCGGGCCCTGGCCATTTCTGGACGAGTAGGTCATCTGGGTGTGGGAGGGGAGCCGGTGTCCAAGCCAGCCCGGAGAGGCTGAGGTTGGGTGTATGTGCGATTTGGGGGAAAGTGAGAAGGGATTTCTTAGGCGAGAGGAATGCGAGTTTCCTCCTTCACATATGTCTCCTGTTCTTCCAGTTTGCAACAAAAGTCATCAAATTGCCCAAGACCTGGCAGCAAGGACAGCCCGAGAACAGCCCACAAATCACGGGGAAGCATCTCCCCTCCTCCCTGCCTGCCTCCAGATACTCGCGCATCAGGAACCGCTTTAATCCCCCTTTGGGTGATAAAAGTCCTGCCCCTTCCCGATGCCGGGCGGCTGCACAGCCCAGAGCCTCCGGAGCTCGTGCGCGCTGTAGCACCGGTCCTGGCGGGTTAGAAATCTGGGTTTCCCTCGAATTGGTTGCATTTTTAAACCCTCCAAATGAGCTGGGGTGCTCAGACATCAGGGGTGGCAACAATCATTTGGAGGAGACACCGTGATGTGGCTGACGTGACTTTCCTTGTCCCCAGGTGGGAGGGACAAGTGGCAGTGACTCAGGTCCTGCTCGGTCCACCTGAATTATCAGATGCCCAGCCGGGGAGCACCAGGGTTTGGGGGTGTAGGGCTCCAGCTGAGAGGCTAAGGAGCAGTTCTGTGTCAGGATGAAGGGTGCTTTTAATGAACCCAGCCCTTTCCTTGCGATCCTGCTGGCTGCTGGGGTTTTTTTTTGGCAGAAAGAGCTGTTGGTGAAGCAGAGCTGCAGAGATCAGGCGAGCCGTTCTGAGCTCTCCTGTTCACCCCGTACATCACGGGGGTGGGCAAAGTCCCTCCTGCCTTCCTAACTGCGAGGTTAGGATTGCTGCTGAAGGGGTGCTTCACGCCCCTTCATCTGTCTCGCCTGGGGCTCCCAGAGCAGCGTGAGAGCAGCTCCAGCCCCACCATCCTCCCACCACCAGCGCTCCCATCCTGCCTGGTTTTGCAGCCATCTGGTTTGCACCAGGAGGTGCTGGTGCATTAGGATCTCTGTAAGAAAGGCACTCAGGTTACCCCATTTTGGTCGTTTGAGTTATTATAGGATTTTCTTTCAAGAAAACAACTCTATCCGTCTTATTATTAACTGTAGAATAGCAGCGATACCAGGGCGAGGACCGCTGAAGGTGTCCCACCTTCGGGGACCACCCCTCATCCCATGTCCCATGAGAGAGCATTGGTGCAGGTTTCACCAAGCGGTCCAGGGGCTTGTGTGATGGAGGGGACACGGGTGGGCTTTGGCGTGACCGGAGGACGGGGGCATCTGGCACTTCACGCTTGTCAATACACGGCGTGCAGCAAGCGAAGGCGGCAGTGTGAGGCTCCGCAGAGGAGGAGGAATTACTTCTATGAAGATCTTGGGAGTGGGGGTCTCCTCTAGTAGCATGAACACAGCCGTTAGCTCTGTGCACCGACTGCTGTCCCCCCACCTTGGCCGGCCGGGGTGAAGGTGGTAGCCCTCTGTCACCTCTTCCCTTCCCCTATATGGCCGATCCACCTGGGAACCAGGCGCGCAGCCGCTGCTCGGAGAGGAGATGTTCGTGCGATGGGGCTTCCTGAGCCCAGGCAGGGGGAAACAGGTGAAGTTGAGTTGCATTTACCAGTTCTACTTGGGATATTATTTTTTTCCTACAAGGCACTACCCCACCCCAGCAGGATGCCCTGCGGATCGCCAGTGTGCGGTGCTGGTCCTTCTTCAACTCTCCCGGTGAAACCTTGCCGACTGCCCCGCTCGCTGAGCTGCTCGTGGGCAAGACCCGTGAGCTGGTTTGCAGGGGAGCCAGTGGGCTGGCTTCCTTCGCCTGCCCGACACGCCGCTCCCGTGCCGAGCCGCTTTCCGCTTCCCTGCTCCCGCCTTCCTCCTCCCGCCGCAGCATCTGCTCCGGATGTTTTTCCCCCGGAATGCAGAAGCTGCATTTTTCCAAGCTGAATTTCCTTTGTTATATTCTTTTTTTTTTTGATCTCTCCAGGGTCCTCTTCAGATCATTTTGCTTTGTTCCATCCTCTCCAATTTATTATCTCCTGCTAATGTTATTAAAATGCTAATTAGTCCCTAATTGCAATTGCCAATGAAGATGTCAGATAGGGCTGATACTGACTCTGATCCTTCACATCACTCCTCTTCTCTGAATTCTGCAGATTACTCTGTACCTCCCCATCGCCTTGATTATTTTATCTGGTTTGGCTTCCCAGAGGGATGCGCACGTCTGGGGGGGCGGTGATTGCTCCCCTAGTAAAGACTCACTGAGATACAGTACGGGGTGGTTTAGGAACCCCCCAGGGCCAGGTCAGCGATGGTGTAGCTCTGAGAGACATTTTCTGGCTGGTCCCAAGGTCTCGTCTCAAAGGCAGGGCGCGTGCCTGGCTCTCCGTGGCAGCCCCCTCGGGAGGCAGAAGGAAAAGGACTTTGGAAAGTTAAAGAGCGGCATTTGCTATCCCGCCTATACACTCAACCCTCTGGCTGCTCGGGCGTTGTGCAAAGGTCTTCCATGACTAAAAATAGGCAGAGAGGTAGGCAAAGAGATGGTGAGATGGGATGAGGACAGGCGGCGAGCCAGCCTTGGCCGGTATCTGGAGCTCTCATCGCCTTTGTGCCCAGAAGAGGTGCGGTTTGTTCCGGCCACGCTGCTCTCGTCAGGCAAAGTTTGCCCCCGCAGAGCCTATTTTTGAACACAAAACCCCCTGGTTCCCTCTTGGAGGTGCCGCAAAGAACCGGGACCGGCTTACGGCTGCGGGACGGCGAGCCACGTGCTTCAAATAGCTCTGTGCAGACGTGGCCTATGGAGATGAAATGTGGCTCTTGACCGATTGCGAATAAATCAGGGTCAGGAGCTTGAATGCTGGCCAAGAAACCCAAAGGGATAAAATATAGCCTCTCTACAGACTGTTAGCAAACAGCACGTGGGCTGAGATCTGCTAGATAAATTTATGCGCTGTGAATTGTTCACCCAGCTGTAGTGGAGGGATGGATGGACCCACGGAGAACTAATTACCATATGTGGTGGACATGCCTTCGGTGCTGACCTTTAGAGGGTTCAGCAGGGCTGGGAGGCCGCCGGTGGCACGGTGACGTCTTCTTAGGGATGTCACTGGGAGGGAATGGCCACACGTGTTGCTTGACGCGAGGGAGGGGGACTCAGGCTGCCTCTGCCCTGCACGTCCAGGAGACAGGCTGGCAAAATAAATTAATATTCCTGACCTTGGTTTTCCCATTGTGTCATTTGAAATGAACTGAGGATAAATATTGGGCTCTTTGCCTTTGCCTGCTCATTTCTGAGCTCATGGGGCTCGCTGGCCTGAGAGCTCCCGTCCCTGATGCAGCCCGGGGAGATCAGTTTAAAACGGGAGGAGATAATAGGGAAATAGTGAAAAGGTGGGATTCTTCCCCAATCCCAGGCTGTGGGCACGGGGCCTCCAGCACCCACTCTCACCCATTTCAGGTGAAAGGCTGGGAGCTGGCAGCGCTGCCCCGGCCATGGGGGCTGCCTCCTCTCGCTCACCCCAAATCTCTTGTAGCCACAAAGAGACACACATCGACTTCACGTTGGGATGAAATGTCCTGGTGGCAGAACCAGCTCCAGGCAGACCGACTTAATGAGCCTTTAGGCTCAGTTCAACTGCTTTAGACTGGAGAGATGGGCCCGAGCCCAAAACATGGAGCCAAACAGCCTCGTACTTGTCCAAGCTGCAGACTTGGAGCGCGAGCGGTTCGTGGCTGGTCCCTCCTTTCTCTAACCAGGCATCCGCTTCCCACCCTCCGCCCCGGGACGCTGGATGTGTGCGTGCTGTCATCAGATGGGACCGGCTTATATATTGACATCTTATATGTCAACATCTTATATATCGACATCCCTGTCCTGGCTTTAGCTCAGCTTGCAGGGGGGACTCGACCCCACCCATGGGTACCAGACTCTGCGCCCTGGGTCTGGCTATGGGACGGCGACCGCTCTGTTTTCTTCTCTCATTTTATCCCAGCGCTGCAGGGGGACCCTGAATTCCCCCAGCTGCCATTCAGAGAAATGTGGGGGAAAAAAAAAAATCCCACATTTTGGGGGAAAAAGCATTTCTCCTGGATGCTGGGCCACTCCTGGAAAGTGCTAGGCAATCCGCCTTCCCTAGGCTGCAGGGGATATCGAGGGGGCTGCGGACTGTCTCCGCTTCCTGGGATTTGCAGCATCATTTTGAGGTTGACAGCTGGATAAAGAGGCTTTTCCCAGGCTGGGCGGCCCCGGGAGTCCTCTCCGGGATGGACTGACCGCTAACCGTGCCCAGCATCTCTCCTGAGCTATTGCAGCAGGGGATTCCACGTCCCGGCCCCGGCAGGCTGCTGACGGAGACTCCCAGCTCGGTGGCTAACCCAGCAGCCCCCCCGCCGCCCCCCGCGCGCCTTTGCCTTGGGCTGTGACTTTTGACACGGGCAGGACATATTTAACAGTGTGCTCCGAATGCTTCGCCAGTGGCGACCTGGCCAGTCATGAGCTGCGGGGCTGTGTCACAGCTCCTGCCAGAGTGACACCAGGGCTGGCGTCCCCGTCCCAGCCGGTGCCGGGGGCAGATAAGAGCCACCAAAGGCCGGTGCGGCTCTCCGTGTGGAGGGTGAAGGTTCCCCACTGTGACTCGCACCGTCGTGCGATTCAGTGATCTCATTTGTTCTTTTAAAAGTTGTTTAGACTGCGTCGGAGCAAAACACGGCAAGTTTTTCACGCTGACTGATTTTTCCACTGAGACGTCTTTCCTTTCTCCCCGTGGCAGTGAGGATTTTGACAAAACCTCCCAAGGAAACCACAAATAAAACCCAGAGCAATGAAATCAGTGTGAAAAAGTGTGACGTGGTGCTTGGGTTGGACGTGCCCGTTGCTTTCGGTGAGGCAGCTCAGAAAAGCCCAACGCTGCACAGGCAAACCCTAAAGACGTTTTGGGGGAAAAACTTACTTCTTTTTTTTTTAATTTAAATGATGTGATTTTGCAAGAAGGTGTCATTGTGGTCCTTCGCTCTTTTATCATCAGGGTCTAGTCCACTCCTTAAAAAAGTGGACAGCTTTTCAGGAGAGCAAATGTTGCCAGGGCAGGCAGGAGAAGCGTGCCCACGCTGCTGCCCGAAGCTGCTTGCTTCTCACACACCAGGCAAAAGAGCAGAGCTAGAAGGGACTCCCCCACACCTAAGTAACAGGAGGGGGGTGTCTTTCTTACCCCACCCCTGCCCCAGTGAGCTAGTGCTTTTAGTGTTTCAGTGAAAGAAATGAGACTTCTGCTGGGGATGGGTGGCTTTGGGAGTTAATGGATCTAACCTACTACCTGGACACTTTGTTATTGCTGTTGGTGGCATTTGTGGTCTCCCTTGGTTGCAGTCATTAGGTTCCAGAGTGAACGATGGGCACGGGGTAGTTTATACTTGTCTCAGGTGCGAGGGGACACCCCAGCTTTAGTTTAATGCCCTTCAAAGATGTTTCCTTCTAGCTGGAAGGATTAGCAATATCATTTTTGCTGTTATCTTCCAGAGGGTCCTGGCGGGGATTCGCAGAGCCCTGCCCTAACATTGCTGCTCCGTGGGCTCCCATCCCACCGGCTCTGTCTACCAGCACGTGTTTTGGGGCCAGGAGAGCCTTCTCCTGGCTGAAGGCGTTGAGCCATCTTCCACGAGGGGTTCGCAGTTAATTGGTACAATCAATATTTGTTTTGCAAATGCAATTGGAGGGAAAGAGGGATTGAGAGCGCCAGAAATTCAATTGACCTGTAAAAACAGATACTGTGTAAAGGGAATCCTTTCCCTGCCAAGCAAATATTTAGAAAGGAGAAGCAATAAAATGAATAAGCAACAAAGTAATATCCTGCCTCAACGGCCACTGGAGGCTGCTGGGAAGGGCTGCTGCCCCCAACGCAGCAATAACCCGGAGCAGATGAGCGGCAAGAACCTGTTTCCTAGAGAAAGCGTGTTTGCTTTTACCTTCTCATCTGTCAAAAGCTCATCCTGGTGCCTTGGCAGCGCTGGGACCTGTCTCAGGTAGCCCGGCAAGCTGGGCACTGGCCCCGCACCCCTGCAACCACCACCATGGCATGAGCTCGGTGGTGGCACGGGGGACAGGGCTGTCCCTGCACCCTTGTCCCCTCTTGTAGGGGTCTCTGCTCCTTGCTCCCGCATCCCTGCTCAGCCTCCTCCAGCACCCCGGCGGTGGGAGCGCGCGGTGGGTGCTGTGGGGTGCGAGGGGTGCGTGGGGCACAGCATCGATGGTTCGCGTCTGGAAGGAAATTCCAGCGCGTCGATGCTCGGCCTCAGCATGCTTTAGTGTGAAAATCAAAATGGTTAAGGGAAAAAAAAAAAAAAAGAGATTTTTTCAGATCAAAAAGCCCCAGAAAAATGTTTTGGGTAGGAAGCGGTGAGATGGGGTCTGGCCAGGGCTTTTGCCAAGCGGGAGCAGAGTGCCGGGGTCCCTCTTTTCCAGGTTGCTCAGCATCCCCCTGCACAGCCCTTCGGTACCCGAGTGACTTGGACCAGAGCGGTCCCCTTGGGCTCACGTCTGAATTGAAAAAACTCTGTGGAAAACAAACATTTTTCAGAAAAAAACGTACAATGTATGTACAGACCTGTGTGTGTGTATATATATATATAAAAATAAAAAATAGAAAAGTAGAAAGAAGAGAAATGATTTTATGGGAATACCCTCAGCCAGCTCCGGCGCTGAGCACCTTTAGGCCAGTTTGGAGCCTTCTGAGCGTCTTCCCCCCATGATGGATACTGACCCCTCTAATTGCCATCAGGGTCTAAGACTGCTTCTCGTTTACTGGCATCAATTAGAGGCTTTTTTGGAGGTGTTCATGGCTACCGAAGCCACCTTGAAATGCAGTCACTACACAGAAATCAAAAAGAGGTTTGGATTCACATTGGTGTAAAATTGAATTTTCAAGAGAGTGCTGGCTGAAAACGTAGACTTGTCTCTCAAACTCCCCCAGACTGAAGAGGAAAAAGTTTTGAAGAAGAAAGTGAATTTTAAACACTCGATAATCACATTTTCCTGAGGCTTTACCCCTGTTTATTATGAGACTGAGCTCCTCTAGGATGCTCAATACCTCCGGGGAGCTGATGCTCAGACCCACGAAAGGCAGAGCAGCTCTGCTTCTCCACGCGTGAGATGTCATTTGGGAGCAGACCGCTTGCCGGGATCCCCGTCGGTGAGCTGCCCATTGCCGGGCTGCCTCTGCCGGCGCGTCCCCGGGCCGCCGATGGCATGAGAACCCCCTCCGCGTGCCGTCATCTGTTATCGCAGCCCTGCCTCGGGTGCCGCTGAGGTTGCAAAACGTGCCCCAAGCATTTGTTTCTCCTGAATCCCCAGCCCGAGAGCACACGCTAGAAGAGGGCTGCAACATGAGATCAGCGGGGGGGGGCGGGGAAAGATGGCTTAAATTTAATGTCTTTTTAGATGAATATTTCCATTCATTCCAGAGCATATTCCTCTGGCATTTCCAGCACGCTTGTTTAGCTGAGTAGTTAACAAACTTCATCGAAACACATGTTATAGTGCTCTCTAGTGCACGGAGCTATGAATGAAGGATGCCTCTTTTGAGATATCTCGATGTGCAGCGCAGCTTTTGCTCCAGAGCAGCCTGTTAACCACAACAGCTGCTTCCCATTGTGGAAATGCTATTTTAAAAAAAAAAAAACAACCCAAACCCATCCCAACAACTTGACAACACACGCTGATGATATTCATGGAAAACCCCATGTGAGGGTGAGCTGGGGCACATGGAAATAAAAGATAAGGCAAGAAATAACCCAGCTGGGAGACCGATATCTCCCTGCCGGCGGTGCCCGGTGTGCTCCCGCGGATCTCTGTTTGCCGAGCCGGTCCGAAGCAGCTGGTCTCTATGTCCGACTTAGTTTACTCTGTTTAGCTTTTATACAGCCGAGTGATTTTTATAGCCGCCGGAGCGCCGGGAAGCTCAACAGGATATTGGCCGCCTCCTAATGAGAGTTTGCCGCATTGGCACGTCGGCATGAACACCCCGTGAATTTTAAATGCCTGGGAAACGGTGGCTCCCGCGGCCCCGTCTCCGGATGCTCAGAGAGCCCTTGGGGGAACATGGGTTTTCTGTTTAATAAAGGAAAATCCAAGCCTTGATTGTAGCCTAGGAGACTTGAGAGCAGCCGGGAGCCCCAGCGCTGGGGCGTGGCTGGACCCAATGCATGTCCACCTGCGCTGCCCTCGATGGCGATGCTCCGGGCAAGCCCCCTAAAAGCCAGGGGAGCCCGTCCAGCCCTGGGCCATCAGGGATTTGGGTGGTCCTAAGCGTGAGGTTAGACCTGTGGGACTGGGGATAGACTCGGTCCCCTGGATTTGCCCGATCCCTTTTTGAACCTGTTGGTAGAAGGTGGAGGTGAATTATGGCATGATGGGGGGGTCGGGGCTGGATGGGACTGGAGGTCCCCAGCCCTACCTCTGCTGGGAGCGGGGCTGGTTTGGACACTGGATCAGGTTGCTCAGCGCTGGGGCCAGGCGAGTGCTGGCTAGCCCCGAGGAAGGAGATTTCACAACTTCTCCGCTTGGTTTGAACGCTCCTTCTTTTCCTTTCTTTTGTTTTTTTGTAACCCTCCTTTTGAAATTCTGGATGGAAAATAGAAAAGTTTTGATTTTTTTTTTTTGGTTCTATATACGTTTTCCGTCACAGAAGGTTTTACGGAAGATTCAGAGGCAAATCTAATGACTTGCAAGAGGGGGTACCCTAAGCTGGAACAGAATGAAAATAGCTCCTTCCCCCACAGTGGTACAGCACGCCGAAAAGACAGCGGGTGTGTAAAATCCCCAAGGGTGTAGGAAAACCAGCCCGCAGGATTTTTCAGCCAGGATTTTTGTTTCTTGGAAAGCAAAAAAAAAAAAAAAAATAGATTTCAAGATCATCACGTTTGATGTGCAAAATGAATGACACAAACAGCATTTCCTTCTCTCCTAGTTATTCCTGCCCAGCTCACAAAGCCGGCCAAATTGGGGTGGTGGCGGCGATGGCACATCCTCTTGCTCCTGGTGACTTTGCTTTTCCATCATTTGCCTCCCCATTAATCTCAGTACAAACAAAGGCTCTGAAGAGACAAGCTGAAAAGCTCCTGGGGGTACGTTTAAATCAGTCCTTTCTAATAATGTCTGTCGACCTCTCTGTGGAAGCACTGCTCCCCAAGGAAAGGACACGGAGCCGCGGCAGCGTGCTGAAATATGGTGTGGTGTAATTAATTCTGACCTCTGGCTCCCGCTCACTCACTCTCAATATTAAATTTGACTAGTGATATTGTGGATTTTCAATTATCCTTGTTTTCTTGGGGGCACGGAGGCGGGAGGGGGTCACCGCTCGAAATTCGGTTTGGTGGGAGATGCACGGGCTGGGATGCAGAACTGCCGTGCTGCGGCTGGATGGGATCGATCCTTGGTTCGTCTCCGTTGGGATGGCGTTTGGGCTTGGACGCAGTGTTGTGCGTGCCTCTCCCCCTGCTACCCATCTCCTCCCGCCTCCGAAGCCCGGTGCTCGATCGGTGCTGTGATGGGGCCAGCTCCCTGCCCGACACTACACACTGGTATGGAGGAGGGCGGCACAAAAACAAACAGCCTTTGGGGAAACGGGGAGGAAAATCAGCATTTTGGTCTTGTTCTTCTGCCCTTGCCCAGGAGGACATTTTCTGGCCGCTCCTGAAGTCAGTAGAGGATTTTTAGCAGACTCCATGAGGGCCTGGAGGGGACCCAGAACCTACAGCACCTTGTTGGTGAAAGTCTTATTAGTATGTCCTTGATCAGAAAATGGAGCAACTTAAAGCAGTCTTAGAAGCCGTGCACTTGCTTGACCTTTTATTTTGGTGTAGAGAAGGCTTGAGGGTTGCTGGTGTATTTTGGCAGCGGCTGTTTGCTGGGAAGGCTGCGTTTGTCTGTTTATTTAACCCTGTCATTCTAGCAGTGCCCCTGCGTGTCCCCGCGTGGGCCCTGGAGGGTCCGGGGGTCGTTAAGTGACCACTTTTGGACCTCCTCCAGGAGGCAGGGACGAAGGTGCCCTTTCCTGGGAAGGCTCGGGTGGTTCACGTGTAGCAGAAGGACGATTAAACAGCCCAGCGGCAACCCCCTCCTCCTCTGCTGCCCCCCCTTTCCCCTTTGCCGCCACCTCCCCGGCACTCCCTCATCACCGGTGTCCTCTGCCATGGCACCCGGCGCCGGGAGGGGACGTGGGAGCTGCTTGGGTGCCAGTGAGGATCAGGGCAGGAGCTCATTTAGGGATGCTCCTGCAGGATGCTCCTGCATGGAACCCCCAAATTTAACCCCTCCAAAGCCTCTGAGGTCCCTGGATGGGGCTGTCCCCCTCCTCCGTGCCCCGGCCATCCCTGACGGCGGCTCTGCCTTTGAAAGCAAGCTGTGCTTGTTGGCATCCACCGCTGTGACGGGCTCTCCGAGGCGGGGAGGTGTGCAGGGCTGGGATGCGCGGCAGAGCGGGATGCTGGATAGGGTAGGACCACCGGGTTTGGACCCTAAAAGAGCTGGGTTAGGTGAAGAAAGGCGAAAAGCAGGATTCTCAGGCTTCACCTCTCTTCCTCGCTTTCCCCGGATTCTCGGAGAACAGAGCTGCCGGCCAGCTGCTCAGGGGTGGATTTGCAAGAGGCCAAGGGTTGGCTTTTTGGACTCCCCATCCCCGGTTGCCAGCAGCGGCTTGGCGGGTCCCCGGGCAGAGCTTGCACCCCGGGGCCGCAGAGGCGAGCTCACATCAGCCCCCGGGATGAAATAAGCCCGTTTCAGCCCGGTTGCCATGTCCCCTTGAAGCGTCGGAAGACGCATTCAGGCAGGAGGAATGAGAAGGGCTTGAGCCGGGGGGGAGGGAGGAGAAGGGAAATTAAAAAAAAAAAAAAGGAAAACGCCACTTGCTGCAAAGCGAGTGAATTCTCCAATAAACCCGAATCTGCTGAGAATACATTTTACAAACATGCAGCGAAGTTGGCCGCTTTTGTTTGGGCGTTTGTTAAGCATTAACTAAAGAATGCCATGGTCCAGCCTGCTCGGTGTGAAACCTAATTCTCCCCCTTTCTGGAGCCATGGCATGGAGTGCTCAATTTTTTTCTCTCTGTAGGACTGCAGCCTTCTGGTACTCCAGCCAAAAAACACTCATATTTTAGCAAGCTTAGCCCCGGCCCCGTTGCCAGGCAGTAAAGCGAACACTTGTCCGCCTCGGGGGGAGGGAGCCCGGAGACTGGGAAGGGTCAGGAGAACAGCCCCGGGGAAAACGTCGCTCCTCCATCCCACCGGAGAGCTCTCCGAGGGCTTGGGGTGCACAGGGGGGGAAGGCGAGGGTGGCTGTGGGTGCGTTCCTGCATCAGCCTGGGAGGTCGCAGACCCGGGGTGGGTTTGGAGGTCCCCGGGGCTTACTGGTGCCGGGTTGTGCTCTGAATCGCTCTCCCCATCCCGAGGACATGCCAGCCTGCTCTCCGCAGCACTGAGATGGACTCAGCCCTTTCCTAGTTGCTCCCACGGCCTTGGCATCCCTCCTGCCGGGGCCGAGGGTCCACGTGGTCCCCCCATCACTGCGGCCGGGGGGTGCCCTCGCAGGCAGCACGACGCGGGGTGCATCCATGACCCTTCCTTCCTGGCAGCAGTCCATGCCCCACAAGGGCCGGAGAGGGGGACGGGGTGACAGGAGCCCGGCGGCAGCAGGACAATGACTTTTTCCCAAGCGATGGGTGCAGGGTTGACAGCGACTGGCATTTTTCCACTGCCAGCCCATCAAGGACCTGGTGCTGCCATCCCCCCTTCCGTCGAGTGATAGTGAGTGAGAAGATGACCCGGTGCCAAGACAACTCAATCCGACGTCCTCGCTCCCCGGCGCAGCCCTGCAGCTCGCCACCGGCGCCCGCCGCCAGCCTCCTCGTGTGCCTCTTGCGCCGTGCATGGTCATCGGCTTGTCCCCATGCCAAGGTCACAGCTCCGGGGGGGGGGTCATGGCTTTGCTCTCCAGAGAGCCATCGGTTGGGGATGGCTGTGAGCGTGGCCGGGCTGGAGCTCCCTGCACCTCCGATGGGTCAGTCGGAGTCTGCTCAGTCTCCTCCTGGGCCATGGTGAGAGCAGGAGATGAGTTGGTCAGGTCTCTGCGCCAAGGTGCTGGAACATCCAGCATCCCTGCGGATCCGTCTGCTGCGGGCAGTCCCGGCAGAAGCCCCCGGCTTCGTAGGGACCGGTGCCATCGGCGCCCACCCCAGCCCTCGGCCAAGAGCCCGCGGGGTTTCTCGGGGACTGCCCCTACCTTTCTCATCGCACCTCTGGGCCAGGCTGGCGTGGGCAGGGAGGAAAGCATCCCTCCGCCCGGCAAAGCTGCCTCGCCTTACCCGCCGCCTGAGCCAAGCCTCCGCGCGGCGTTTGAGATTTGTCCGTCAGTATTTAATATCGGCGTCCCCGACCCGCCGACCCCCCCGGGGAGGCTCCGAAGGGCCGCGTTTGTATGCGGCGCACGCAGACAGACAGCAGCCGGGAAGCGCCCGTCAATCACGGCCCCTTTCAGCCTGTCACCTCAAAATAAAGGGAGAAAGAGGGGGTGGCGGCTCCGATGGGAAACCGGGGCCGCCCCCCTCCATCGGTGCCCTGGGGATGGGATGCACCGCCCCAGAGGTGGCTTCGGCCACGTGTCGAAATTTCTAAGTTTCAGTGGTGCTGGGTAGATGGAAACCCCAAAGCAGAGGTCTGGGATGGCTTTCCCAAGGAAAAGGAATTGCACGGAGATGTTGGGTTGCGTCCCAGGGAAAGGGGGGATGTCTGTAACACCGGCTAGCTCACTTGGGGGTCTTCCAGCAGAAATGTTGCATTTTTGGAAATGGCAAAATACTTTGTTTCAAGATTTGTCTTGAAACCCACCACCACTTTTCTGTTTCAAAACTGCAGATTGTCATTTCAAAAGGGACCTAAGTTACAAAAAAAAAATTTGCAGATTAATTACTACAGGAAAAGAAAGGTTTTTAAGATCAGAAACAAGAAGTTGTGTGTTGTGATAAAAATTGCTTGCATCACCATATTTTTGTTCCAATTCTTCCTAACTTGAGTGGGTTTGGTTTTATTTACAAATATTCACTGTCAACGCTTCGTTGAGGCTTTTACTGAGCTGCCCGTGGCAGGCTGGGTTTCTGCCGAGCATCGCAGTGCTGAGCGGGTCACCCTGTCCCTCCACCTGCCAGCTTCGTGCGTGGTTACACAAACCCCAAGGCTGCCAGCCAGGCCTGATTTAGCCTTTGAATCCCATGTTATGGAGGGGAAAAAAAAAATCTACTGAGAACTAAAGCCTGCAACATCCCTAGGATGGCAGAAACGAAGGCGCTCCCGTTGCAATTTAGGGGTGGCTGATTTGTTCGTGGTTTAAAACCTGTTGAAGTCGCTGGGCAGAGCCAGTCCTTCTTCTCTTCTGTGCAGCCTCCTGTAGAGAAATGTAATCTCAAAGTCCCCTTTGCTGCTGCAGGGAGGCGCAAAGAGGTAGAGAGGGGAGAAAAGATGGTATTTTGTTCTGCAGCCTGCTGCTTGCAGCAGGAGGGAGCTGGGAACAGAGCTGCAGATCCCTGAGGTGGAGGAAAACATCTCTGGATCCAGGTTGGTGCATCTGGCTCAGGCACAAATATTTAATTAATTGCTAGATCTCAGGCTGGAAGAAAGTTTTCCTTCTGCCCCATCTCAGGCTGACCAGGAGTGTTTCAGTGGGGCTATCCACGTAGGGGTTATCCATGCTGGAGTTATCCTATGTGGGGCTACTCCTATGTGGGGTTATTCCCGAGTGGGATTATCCTTGCATGGGGTTATCCATGCATGCGGTTATCTGTGTGTGGATTTATCCATGTGTGAGGTTGTCCACGCATGGGGTTATCCACGTGTGGGGTTATCCGTGTGTGGAGTTATCCATGCATGGGGTTATCCGTGCATTGGGTTATCCATGCATGGGTTTATCCATGCATGGGCTTATCCACGCGTGGGGTTATCCACGCGTGGGGCTGGTCCAGGGCTGTAGGGACCTGGAACATCAGCAATGCCCTTTGCTCTCTCCCCTTTACTACCTGTGGTAGGTTGCAGTTTTTATGCCTGTGACCTTTTGGTGCCTGAGATCTGGGTTTATTGTGGGGTTATAAGGAGCTCTTTACGGTTTCATGCTGTGGAGAAGGTTTTACGGGGGTTTCTCTGCATCTCACGTTGCCCAGGGATGGGGGAGTCCTGCACTGGGCAGTGAAAGACGCCCCGTCCCTCCGGCATCCCTCAGCGGGAGCTGTTGGGGACTCAGCAGTTTGGAAATTAAGTCATTTATTCAGCGACCTGAGTACGGCTTTAATGTCTAATATTAGGCAACCATTTACCTAAATCTCACACCTTCTTGTTTTGCAAGACGCTTTGGGCTTAGAAACATCCATTGCTCGGTTGGTGCTGCTGTGCCTAATTGGCAAAAGTTTATGGCTTTCTAATCAGTGCCCTGGAAATAGAGATTTGGGGCACATTCATTCCTGAAGATTAGATAGCAGTAACGTAATAGCTTATCAGTATTTTATTACTGAGAGCAGTTAGTAATCCCAACAGGTAGGGCTTAAACTTCATTTAAACAGGATGAGAATGCATTACCAGATGAATACAAATCGCCTCCACTCTGACATAGAAGAGACATAATTAAAGACGAAATGACTACAGAAATATAAAGTATTAACACAAGCCTGTGTTTCTCAGAGCTGGAACAAGAGAAAATGACCCTTCAGAAGGGATGCTTTCAAGGGAATATACATCCCTCTCCTCCCAGGGCAGTCATCGGGACGTTGAAAATATATATGCCTTAGAGAAAGACAGCTGTATGTAAACCTAGGAAATTAAGGTTGAATGTACAAAAATAAATGTTACTAATGGCATTATCTAGAATTATAAACTCCTTAATCTCCACCTTTTATTTGACGATTTTCCACTTTCTGTAGCAACAATAGTGTTTTATAAAAGCTTTATAACATCCCTTTCCTACTTCTTGGGGGATGCTACAATTTGCTGAATGCACCGAGGATTTGGCTGGCACAGAGGGAGCGATGCACCTCATCCCTGTGCTCACTGCCGCTGTTTTGGGAAGACCTGGGAACGAGCAGGCATAGCCCACACATTGGCATGAAGCATCCGCGAGAGGACCCCAAGGCGGGAGGGAGCCGATGCCAATAAAATGGGGTACATGTGGGGGCCCCATTCCCAGCCCTTCGAGCCCTCGACACCCAGCCCCAAAGGCTGGCGGGCACCGCTGGCGGGTGGCAGTGTGCCGTGGCACCCCACCAGCTGTGCCCACATCTGGCAGGCAGCTGTTTGCCTCCGGAGCTCGGTGGTCACCGGCTGCGGCACGGGGCACCAGGAGGCGACGCTCTGCGGCCGCCCCTGCCCGTCGGCACGGGGAGCAGGCGTTGTCCTCTGCTCCTGCACGTGTCTGCCCTCCTCGCGCCGGCGGGACGCGCTGCCTTGCCCGGACTCGCTGGCTCCACACGGGCAAGCGTTGGTCTCTGATGAGACGGGCACAGATGCGATCAGCTGCTGCCGACTCTCCCGGGCTCACTGCCCGCGCGGTGGAGCCTGCCTGTCCCCCTCCAGCGGTTCGCAGAGCTGACCGTCTTGTTTATCGGCGAGTGGGCAACGAAAACGGTGAAATGAAAAGGTGAAATGAAGCCTGGCTGGGATTTCACGGGAGCAGAGGCTGCGCGTGGGCTGCAGCAAGATGCATGCCCGTTGCTGCTGGGGAGCTTTTGTTCAGCAGCGTCTCTGGTGTTACGGGTGCCTTCGCCTTGGAAGCTACCTCTGGGGCAGAGACAAGCATGTGCCTTGCTCTGCCCCCCGTCTCCTTGTTTTATGGGCTGTCGAGCTCATCACAAAAACTTTTTAAAATTATCCCTATTTTCTGATGGTTTTGCTGCGAGGGTTTTGCATACATCTGGTCCTTTCCTTGTTGGAATGGGGCTGACTCAGCACTTTTCATTTCCTATGTGGTTTTTTGTAACAGCCAAAAAAAAAGAGAAAGGATTGAAAGCTCGCTGGTGGCTGCGGGGCTGCCCTTCCCCTCCCCAGCCAGCCGTCCCCCGCCCCGCAGGTCTCCCCGGGGATGAGACATGGGACGGGGACCACGGAGATGGGAGCTATCGGGGACCAGTAGCAGGCTGGATGCAGCGCTCCCCATGCAGGTCCCTGGGGCATCCCTGGGCTGGGACACAGGCGATGCTCGGAGATAACCTCTGCAGGATGTGTGCTGACTTCTGACTTCTCTTTCTGGGCCAAAGTCATCAAGACAGGGGAATAATAATGTTCAGTTCCCACAGATATTTAGGACGAGGCTGGGTAAACAGCGATTTTTTTCTTTATGGGGCCCAAGCCAAATACCCGGATATCTAGGAGTGGCGAAGAGGTTCTGGTTTGGTACCTTCAAACATCTCTACTGGGGGAAACATCCCATTCATTTAAAATATCCAGCCCAGGGTTTAGCTCCAGGTGCCTCCAAGTCCTCTCAAGCCAACACTGATGCTTCCACCTCCGCTCTGCTCGCCTCAGTTTCCCCAACTGTAAATCATTGATCATGCTACTGAGCTTCTTCGTAAGGACATTTAAAGTCGGAGAAAGAAAAGCTCTGTTTCAACCTAAAGTGTTATTGCTGTCATTATTGTTATTGGCTTTTAAGTATAAAACCGGTGTGTTGAAACCTGGGAACTGCACAATTAGGGATGCCTCAGACACTGTCACATCAATGTCAAGGAACAAGCTGAGCTTTTTCTTTTCCTTTTGACACATCAAGTCTTCAGTCTGTCACCGGCCTTAACCCAAAACTTGCTGCCATGGAGATTTTTATGATATATTAGACATTCCTGATGTGTTTGCAAACAGGCACAGGGCTGTTGCAGTGACCCAGGCCAGAGGGATGGGGTGGTTTGTGGGTGACCGACAGCACGGAGGCTTTCTGCAGGTGCTTGTTGAGAGGCATGGATGAGCTTGCTGGCCCCATTGCTATCTCCAGCATCCCCTTACATCTAGGCGTGAGCTGGAGGCAGGTGGACATGTTGGGTTGGCTTGATAAAACTCATGCAGATGTGGTGTGTCCCATGTCTTGTGGTGGTGGGAGCTGGACTGTTGGGTTTGACGCCTGTTTGCTTTTCACCTGGAGCTTCTGGTCGTTGGGGTCTTTGTCTTTTGACCACATTCATGGTAAGCACCTGGTAACAGGTCAACCAAAAATGCTAAAGTTGACCCAAAGGCAGCATCCCCCGTTGGCACAGGGCAAGCTTGCAGCACGTGCCGTGCCACTGCAGGGTGCCAGCACAGTTGTGCCCAGCCCCTCAACGCAATCGCAGCACCAACAGTGCACAGTGATCCTGTGCCGATGCCCGTCTCCCCGCCTCGGGTGCCCCATCCCTCGTCCCCAACGCCGTGCTGGGTGCAGCCGCGGTGCTGCCGGGCGTCCCAGCGGGATCTCCTCTTGCTCCCCCAGGCTCTTCGCGGTGAAGTGCGCCGGGTGCCTGGAGGCCATCGCGCCCAGCGAGCTGGTGATGCGCGCCCAGAAGAGCGTCTACCACCTGCACTGCTTCTGCTGCTGCGTCTGCGAGCGGCGCCTGCAGAAGGGCGACGAGTTTGTGCTGAAGGAGGGGCAGCTCCTCTGTAAGGGCGACTACGAGAAGGAGCGGGAGCTGCTGAGCTTGGTGAGCCCGGCTCTGTCGGATTCTGGTAAGGGGCCGCCCGCGCCCGGCGTCTCCCTGGCTGGTCCCGCTCTGAGATCCCTGTGAGCGTGGTGGGGTCTGGAGGTGAGATTTGGGCTTGCTGCCTTAAACCTCTGCCCCGTGGTCTGAAGGGAAAAGCTCTATAAGCACCATTGCATCCTCCAGCCAGAGTCTCTCCCACCTCGGTGGCAAGGGCGTGAGCAGGGACCTTGGCAGCGGAGGGGTGGAGGGTGCTCTGGGGACCATCCCCAACCCATTAGGCTCGTTTCTGTAAGGGTTTGTGCTCCTGGCCTGTGCAGGGCACCAGCACCCCATACCAAGGGGCGTACAGCATCCCCGGGCGTGGGGAGAGAGCCGTGCTGGCCGAAGGTGACATCTTCCACCTCCTCGCCTGGGGAAACAGAGGAGCTGCTCCCCGGGACTGAGCTCTGGCTGCTCCGTGCTCTCCCCAGCGGAACGGAGCCGGGTCGCAGCACCATGCCGGGGGGCAGGAAGGTGGTTAGGATGCCATGCCCATGGTCTGGCTTCACCAGGGAGATCTCCAGAGTTATTAGGAGAAAATTGGTTTATGTTGTGTTGCTCACAGGTCTCCAGTGGGTCAGAGCCCACAGTATAAATACACTGTACATGTGTACATCTTCTTAAAAAAAAAAATCACAGTCCCAAGCGTCCCACCAAGTACCTTGGGCTAAACCTTCTGTGTCCCTCCCCTGTGCCTCACCGTCCCTGCCTGGGACTCTGGAAAGGTTGAGTGCAAGAAGTGAGCTCCTTCTGCTATGGCCACCCGTTTTAATACCGAGGGGAAACTGAGGCACGGGGCTAAAACATGAGCTGGCGGCAGGGAGCTTGCAAATCTTGTGTCCCCAGCAGCTTCCCAGGCGTCGATGGCCGGAGCCAGACCACCACCCAGCGTGGTGACACTACGGGGATGCTGCAGAGCCAAGGGGGGCTGCAGGAGGGGTGGCACCGCGGTGGGAGGTGGGCAGGGGGCTGGCATCCTGCTCCAGCCAGGCTGCTGCTGCTGGGTTAGGTTGCCCAGAGCATCAGATCAGCATTAAAATATATATCTACAGTCAATGCAAATCAAATCTGAATGTTTCCCAGGAAGACAAATTTAGTAAGAAAACCCAGCAACGGGGACGGGGAAATTATCTGCTAGCAGAAATCCTCGTGTTAACGCCGTCCCCGCAGAGCCGCGCTCCTCGCGAGGCTGCGCGGCCCCACGCCGTGTGCCTGGGTCCTCTTAAAAACCATCATCGGGGGAAAATCTGCTTTGCAGAGGGAAGGATTTACCTTCAAAATGCTGTGCTCTGGAAGGGGCTGCCGGGAGCCTGTCTTTCGCTGCTAGAGCAAAGCACTGGATTTAAAGAAAAATAGAAATCAGCATTACGAGCCCGTTTAGGAGGGGGTTGTTAAGGTGTGAAGTGGGGCAGGTCACAGACACAGCAAAGCCCGGCGCTCCCCACCAGGCACAGGCGATGCTGCAGCTGGGAGAAGGTGCGTGGGGGGACAGGGATGGTTTTGGTGGGGATGGAGCAAAAATTGCGAGAGCCCGGCCGCTTTGCAGCACTGCCTGCGGCTGGCTCTGTCCAAGCTCTGCAACCTCGCTCGCTCAAAAGAAAAAATCCTCCCCCCAAATAATGGTGATGATATTTAAAAAATAAAGAGTGAGGCCATGAGAGGAGGTGGCTGAAGGGAGCTGGTCCAACGCTGGAGGAGCTGGAGAGGCAGGAAAGCAGCAGGATCTTGCAGGCTGGCGCTGGCTCTTGCCTTAGCCCTGGGAAAGTCCTTAATTGATTGAAGAATTATTATTTTTTCCTTCTGGGATGTGCAAACTCTTTCAGTTAAAATAGGAACCAATGAGGAGACGTCATGCAGGAAAATAAGTGAATTGGCCACAATGGTTTGGGTTTATTCCTAGTGGGGGAAAAGGGCAGTTTGGGAAAGGTTGGGGAGCTTTTCCTCCCCAGCGACTCATCGGCCCGCGGTCCAGCCCTGCTGCCAGGGGCTCTGGCCAAACCAAGAACTTCAGCTAGCAAAAACCTCCAGGGGAAGTATTTATTTTGGTGGAAACTCCAGCTGAGACCCAAGGGATGCAAAGGGGAGTCAAAAGGGCATGGCCACCCCTTGGCTGGTCGGAAACCCAACCCGAAGCCCCCGGCAGCCCCTGGCAGCCCCTGGCCTGGGGGGTCCTGGCTTTTCCCATCTCCCCGCAGACCCCATAGCTTAACCCCACCACCGTCCCTGCCTGGTTTTTGTGGCCACCAACAGTTTGTCTTGGGATGTCGTGTGGCTCTGGGGACGGTGGCACAGCAGGGGCCAGCCCAGGTGCACATCCCACGTGGATGCTCAGCATGGTGCGGCTTTTCCCTCTCCTGCTGCATCCCCCCGGGGACCCCACCGCCGTGCTGGGGGCTGCAGAGGGGTGTCCCCGTGCTGGCACCAGTCCCAGATGCCCTTCACCAGCAGCATGCGATGTGCTTCTCCAGCCTCTCCCGTCCCCTCTCGCTGCTTTGAAGCCCCCCGCCCTCGCTCCCCCCAGCCGCCGCGCACCAAAGGCCACTTTATGAGAAAGCGCAGATAAAAAGCGAGCCATATGTTGTCTGTAATCTCCCAAACCCCCGCTTCAATTACTGCCTCCCCTGAGCCTCCGCCGCCCAGCCTAAGTAAACAAGCCCCTCTGAAAGAGGACCCTGCTTTCCAATTAAAAGCGTCCTAACGTTTCTCCTCTCCCTTAAATCCTCCCAAGCGAGGAATGTCCTGGCCCCGGCGGTGGGATGCGGGCTCGGCGGGTCGGACCGAGGGCACGCCGCACAATATCCATCGCCCCGGCCCCTTCCCAGGTGACGTCAGGGGCAGCCCCAGACACTCATTAATTTCTCCCCCCTCCTCGGTGGGGAAAGGCTTGAAAGGGAGAGTTAATTAAAAGTAATATCCCGCCAAATCCGGCTTCGCTTTTCCTTCTTTCCCTTTGACACTGGGAGGGATTTGGGGAGCAGGTGTTGAGGGGGGAGGGCTCGGGGGGGCTGCTCCGAGCGGGTTTTCCCCCTGGCCGTGGGTTTTGAGCATCATTTGCTTGATGGAGTCCATGAGCCTCTGGCTCCCCCTTGCCAGGCTCTGCCCCTCCCGGACTGGAGGGGATTGGGGTGCTCACCTCATGTTAGGGTGCAAAGGGGTTCAGGCACCCAAATGTCTCCGTTGGTTGACATTCCTCCTCCCAATATTTGTAAAAATCTCTACTCTTCCATCAAAATTGAACTCCTTCAGGTCCGAGGAAGGCAGGCAGCTCGGCGGAGCAGAGACCCTGCTGTGCTGGCACTGAGGAGGAGCAGCGGCGGCCGCTGCTCAGCCCCGTTAGCCATCAGAGACTCCACACCCTGGGGGCACCCAGCGCTGGGGTTCTCAGCCTTGCATTACTACGTTCCTTGCATTGGGACATGCAAAAAACAGCAGCTTGTCTTTCCTATTGCCGCTGCTGCCGCGGGCATGCCGTGGATGTGCCCTGAGCGAGCGGGGAGCTCGCGGCAGCAGCAAGGCTCTGGCCAGCACCCAGCTCTGGGCTGTTCGGGAACCACCAGCGTGAAGGTCTCTCCCTGTCCCTCCCTCCCTCCCAGACCTCCAAGGTCTCCCTGTCGGCTGGTGAGCCCAGGAGAGAGCCCAGCAGTGCAGAGGGAAGTGGTAACTGGTACCCAGAAGCATCCCCGCTCCTCCTCTGGGATCATCGCCTCCCCTCACCCTGGAAGTGTGCTCCTATCTTTCCCCATTCCCAACTGGGCTGCCGTTGGATTTACACTCTTCTGACGTGTGTGATCCATGATTAGCTCTTGCCGTGGGGTACGACCTGACCTGCTTTAGCCATGAACTCTGGGCCAGGCTCCCAACCCTCTGGTGCATCCCCATCTCCCAGAGGTGCAGCAGCCCCGGATGGGACTCGGGCCAAGCACAGCCTGCGTCTGCATCAAACCAGCACCTCAGCTCCGTTATCGATTCCCAAACGGATGGTGGAGGAGCTTTCTGGAAAAGGCTGTAAGTGATTTACCGCTCATGAGAGGGAAGGACCTGTGCTGTCAAACCTGCATTACAGCCCTCCCACGCAAGCGAGGTCATCGACGCGGTGGCGATGCGGTAAATGAGGAGGGCAGGCTTTCCCGGAGCAGCTGCTGCCCGAAGGCCCCGCGGCCCCGAGCGGCGGAGAGCAGCAGGGAGATACACACCAGTGCCTGGGAACGCAACGGAGCAGCACATTGCAGCGAGTACCCGAGGGGTGAAGCTTGAAGCAGCCAGGGCTTCTGTCCAGGGAGATTTAGAACTCCACGGAAGGGGGGAAATTTAGGCGAAAAGGTGCCCCTTGTATTTGTGATTAAAACTCTGTGCTTGACCTCCGTGGCAGGGCAAATCAGGAGGGGTTTGTGAGGTCTCGGCTAACGCGTTGCCTTCTCTGAGCATCTCTGCTCCCCCTGTGCCCTGACCTCCCCCAGCCTGGGCTGTCCGGGCAGAGGGACCATTTGCCTGGTCCCCAGCTGGGCTGGGGGACAGCCCCGGGGGCACAGCGGTCCTTGATGGCTGCCGTCCCCTCGCATGGATGCAACCTGTGTGTCTCTGTCCAGATGTGTCCCCCCAGCTGTGGCCTGGCAGGAAATCCCTGCGGAGCAAGCAGGGATTTGGGTCTGATGGAGGGAAAATCAGGTAGCCAGGGTTTCACGTTGCAGCTGCTCAGACTGTTGGGGAAAAGAAGAACCAAAAAGCCCATCTTCTGGCTGAGCAGCCCCAAATATGAGCCGCAGCCGCTCTCCCCCTCTCTGAGCTGCCACGGGGCAGCCAGCCCCAAACCTCAGCTCCTCACACACATTCACAAGAAGATCCCTGCCAACACCAGCTTGTTTCGAGTCCCCCAGATTATTTGGGACATGCTGGAAGATGGGCGCTGCCCGTTGTCTGTAAAGGACCTGCTTTTTTTTTCCCCCTTAGGTAAAAGTGACGATGAGGACAGCGTCTGCAAACTGGGCCAAGCCTCGGGGAAGGGCGCCGAGGACGGGAAGGATCACAAGCGGCCCAAGAGACCCCGGACGATCCTGACCACGCAGCAACGGAGGGCGTTCAAGGCATCGTTTGAGGTCTCCTCCAAGCCCTGCAGGAAGGTACGGGGAGAAGGGCCCATGCTCAGCCGCCTCCAGCCCCCGGGGGTGTCCTGGATGCCGGGCAAGGACTTGCCCCGGCTGCTCTGTTCCTTCCTAAAGTCCCCCCAAAAAGCTGAGGGGGCTGAGACGCCGCTGTCCTTCCTCTCTCCAAGGTGCGGGAGACGCTGGCGGCTGAGACGGGGCTGAGCGTCCGCGTGGTGCAGGTCTGGTTCCAGAACCAGCGAGCAAAGGTGGGTACGAGGGGTGGCCCCCCGCCAGCAGCCGGTGCCGGGGCTCCCCTCCCTCCTCGCTCTGGCCGGGGGATGATTTCACCCCATTTTTTCCCCTTCTTCTCGGCCAGATGAAGAAGCTCGCCAGGAGGCAGCAGCAGCAGCAGCAGGATCAGCAAAACACGCAGCGCCTGAGCTCAGGTACCCCCCTCGCACCCAGCTTTCCTCACGCTCAGGGTCTCCCCATTTCCCAGCCCTCTCCAGGCTTCCCAAGGGAGCTGGGGCCCCCAAAAAGCAGCAGCCCGACTGCGCCGATGGCTTGCTCTTATCTTCCAGCCCAGACGAACGGCAGCGGCAGCGCGGGGCTGGAGGGGATGCTGAACCCCTACACCACTCTGCCCCCACCCCAGCAGCTGCTGGGCATGGAGCAAAGCGTCTACGGCTCCGACCCCTTCCGGCAAGGGCTCACCCCGCCGCAGATGCCCGGAGACCACATGCACCCCTACGGTAAGGCTTCAGGGTTTGCTTCTTGCCTTCTCTCCTTCGAAGAGATGCTGGGTCATGGCAGGGGGCTGTGTGGTGGTGAGGGCATGCGTGGGGGATGCAGCCATTTCTGGGAAGGTGGTGGACCCCTCACCCCTAAATCCTTACGCTGCAAAAGCTGGGGGTACCCGGCACTGCCAAGGTTGCCGGAGGAGAAAGCAGGCTCTGAAGTCCTTCTGCTCCTTCCTTGCTTCCCAAGGTGCCGAGCCCCTCTTCCACGACTTGGATAGCGATGATACCTCACTGAGCAACCTGGGCGACTGCTTCCTCGCCACAGCGGACGCGGGGCCACTCCAGGCGCGAGTGGGGAACCCCATCGACCACCTCTACTCCATGCAGAACTCCTACTTCACCTCCTGAGCATGGCGTGGTCCCCGGCACGGGGCAGCCGATGCCACCGCGCTGCCCCAGGAGGGGCTGCAGAGCCCCGGGGTTGGGAGGGAGGGGGAAGTGGCACTCCTGGGATGCCGTCAAACAGTATGTGGTAGCTTGGGATTCCCAAGGAGCGAGTTAAGTTATGGGTTGCATAGTTTCATGTTTCTCTTAGGAGCCTAGGATTAGGGACAGGAGTGGTTTTTGCAGCTGGCTGGTGAGTTTTCAAATTTCAAACGGGGAAACAAATTTCTCATTTTGGCAGGGGGGAAGGGCAGGGGGAGGGGGAAACCCTTCCCGTGGGAGCATCCCAGTGCCGTATCCCCTCTGCACCACCTTCAATCCCAGCGGCAGAAAGAGCAAACTGCTGATCTTCGCGGGGGGAGCCCGCAGCATCAGCTGGGCTTTGAAATTTGAAAAGCTGACAACGCTTTGGGGAAACGCAGGGAAAATTTTGCTGTGGGGTTTTTCCTCTGTTCCCTCGACCAGCTTGAGCGCTCGCTGTTTAAACACAGGGACTTTTAAGATAGATGTTCCCATGTGAATATAGAAAGCTAGAAACCCCTAACATCGTCCCCGTCCCCGAGGACGGGGCTGCGTGTGTGTATGTGTGTGTGTGGGCACGCACGTGTGTGCGTGCAGAGCTGTGGGGCTGTGGGTGATGTACTGCACAGCCACACCTGCCAGATTGTATCAACAAAGTTTATTTCTAAGTCTATCAGAAATTTACTGTACAGCAAAAGTAACTTTATTTTCAGCGTGAACCATATTTAAGGAAATACTCAATGCACTTAAGTTATAAGATGAAATAATTTACTTTTTATAAATGTTATGTTTAGGTTGCAAAAGCCCAGTGGCAGGGAAGGAACATCAGTTCGTTTCAGGCGATAGGTTTGGGTTTCGGGGGTGGTTATTTTTGGTGCTCTCAGGTTGCCCCACTGGTTTTGAGGTGCAGTTGAAACACAAAGCAGGGCTGGCTCCAGGGACCTGCTCCTCCGCCAGCAGATCGATGGGGACAGCACGGTGGCCAGGTCCTGTCCCCACCGCTGGACATGTCCAGGAGGTCGGTGCAGGGTGGACAACGCTGCTGGAGCTGGTGGACATCCCGACCCATCGGGGCTCAGCTCTGCTTCTCTGCATCACCTCTCTCCTTCCCGCGGCAGGATCCAGCCTGCCTCCGCCAGCAACTCCATCCTGTACCCTCAAATATGGGTGCTAGACCAGTGTGAGCTGCTGTTCTGGCTCTGGAAGACACTGCAGCCGGTATCGCCACCCTCGGGCGAAGGAGAAAGGAGGGAGAGCCCTACATTTCCCACCCCGTGCTCGGGTTCATCCTGCAGGAGCCGTGGGAACCTGGGGAAAGTTCTCCTTAGGGTCGAGCCTTCAGCTGACCCTCACCTCATCCCCACTCTCGTTTTCATGCGTTGTGTCCTTTTGTGCTGCTGTTCACAAATGATGTAAGCGACAACCCGTAAAGACATGCAAGTGACTGTGAGGCTCAAAACACTGGCTCATCGCCACCGTACGATCTGACACTGAATGTAGCAGGGTCTGGAGATGGCTGACCCGGCAGGAGATGCTGACACACTGTCAGAAATCACATACCAAGATGAAATTAAAAAGACAAAAAAATCTCTGGGAAAAAAAAAAAAAAGCCTGGTCTCTTCTTGCATGGGGTGTCCCGTTGACTCGGAGAGGGAAGGGTTTGAATCATCTCCAAAGTCGGCAAGGTGTCGGGTAGGGTATGGTGAAGCTTCTGCTCCTTGGGTTTTTGATATCAAATATTCTCTGGTCTGGTTCTGAACTGGCCCTCGAGGGTCCTCTGTGGCCAATGGACAGAGATTGGTGGATCTGGAAGGTGATGCATCTATCTCTGGCTCCCACCTGAGGTGGCAGTGAGGGGCTTGCTGGGGCTCTCCACTGAGCACAGCAGGACTGTGCAGGACTAGCTCAGCTGTGAACAGCCAATGCTCAGACGTCTGTAGGCAGTGGAGATGACTCCCAGCCAAAGTGACAAAAGAACAAGGGAGGCCAGACAACCTTCTTTACAACAAGGAGGAATCTTGGAGAAAGGATGGACAAAAAGAGAAAAAGAAAAGTGTTTTGCATGTTCGCCGGCTCTCGGCACGGGCTCATGTGTGTTTGTACCACCAGAAAACTCCGCTTCATGTTTACACCTGCCCACAGTGTTTCTATGCTCTTAGCATTGAAGGAGAGCTGGAGAAGCCAGGACAGCCAGGTTACTAGCAAAACATTTTCCCGAACGCATGAGCTCTTAGCTTAAAACGCCCTGCAGACCTCACTGGTACCTTCACATCCCTGGTTGCCATCTCAGCTCACTGGGCAGAGCATGGCTGGGAGGCATTCGTCCTCCTCCAGGGCAGGGGGACTGCAGGAGTGGGAAAGCATTTCTGCAGGCCAGGTTACCCTGTAAGTGCTCTCACCTGGACTATCACTTCACCATGAACCCCAACTCTCCATGGCAGGGCCAGGGGCAACTCCATGTTAGGAGTGCCTAAAAGATATGGGTGGGTATTTCCCAATAGGAGTTGCTCTCATCGCAGCTTCCCGGCATGGAGAGATTCCACGAAAATGTGCTGATGCCACCAAATTGGGGATGGGGATCCACAACTCGTTGTCTGAGATGTTCTCCTTCCTGTCCATCTTCAGTCACTGATTTGCTGTCCCTGTGCTATAAAATGCTTTCAAAGTCCAACCTGCAGAAAAAAATATTTCAAAATGGTGTGACTGTGTGAAGAAAACTTGTGATTTTTATTTTGGTTGTAGTTTCCTAGGAACAGCCTGGATTTCTTGGGTTGGTTTGGGATTTTGCTCTATTTCAGGCCAGAAGAGCATGGCACCTGACCCTATGAACGCCAACAGCTGCAAAACCCCCCAGCAGCCCCAGCCCAGCAGTGTCCAGTTTGTTCCAGTCACCCAGTTTGTTCGTGTCTTGGGATGCGGTGCTGGGCAGCCTGCCTGACCCAAACTGCTCGGGACTGTGTTCTTGGCCATCCTGCAGCTGAGTGTTTCCCCTTGCTCCCCAAAATGAAGACTTACTTTTAATCACTGCACAGGCTCTATTTTCTCTCAGCAATAACATTTTGATTACAAAACCTCTCTGAGCTCTTATCTGGCCTCTCTTGCCTCAAACATGAGCTGAAAAAGCACAGAAAGGAGGCTGGAGAAATGTCTAACATGTAGGAGAAGGCTTTCCATGGAGAATTAAATAAGCTGTATTGAGCTGCAAGGTCTTCTCTTCCAGTAGAAATATCTCATGTGTGCCTGCTTGCTCATTTGGGATGTAATTAGTGAGTCACCAGGTGAAGGTGTTGCAGGAGGGAGGGTAAAACCCTATAAAAGCAGGATTCACAGGTTGCCTAGGTTTGGGAGGAGGTGGGAAGATGTGCCCTAGGAAGCTGCCTAGCCTGATTTGAGATGATCTTGTGAAGGACAGCAGGGTAGGTGCCTGTGTGTGAGTTTTGCTGTGTTTCTAAAGCCCTTGCTCTTTTGAAGAGATAATTATGTGTTGGGGAATTTCTTTGTAGAGGTTGTGGTATTTGTTTATACTTTATTCTTGCAAAGCAAGGGTGATACCTGTTCTAAGTGCTAGTATTTTTTTTAATGTTGGCTAAGCATAATTTTTTAGTTGGTTGTCTCCAAACCCAAATTCTGGATGACACGGAAAGGCAAAAATCTTATCTTTTAGTTTGGAATTTTGGCACAGGAGGGCTCCACAGCAGCAGGGAGAAGGGTTGGACCTGTCCTGGCATGGACAGATTGGAGAAATTATAGCTTGAGGTTTCTCTGTCACTGGGCTTGGTGGTCTTGGAGAAATGCTGGCTGGTGCTGGTGGAGCAGAGGGGATCTGGGCTGGGGTGAGGCTGAAGTCACAGTGGTGTGGAGGTGGAGATGTGCTTTGCTTGTGGAAAGGGGGCAGATCGGGGGGAGGTGGAGGATGTGTGGTGTGGAGGAGCTGCTGTGACCCATGAAGGCAGCATGAGTCTGATTTGTAGGGTCCAGCTGTAGGTAATGGCTGGGTTAACTCCACCCAGGCTTGCAATAGAAAAATGGATGTTTTCATTAATGGTTATTAAAATTGCCTTAAAAATCCCCCTCACTTGGATGCTTCTTAAAACATCATGTTTAAAGGCTTTTTTTAAAAAAAAAATCGTTTAGAGATACAAGGTTTGTCTTCCCCACCCACAGCTACCTCGTATTTGAAAAATGTTCACCCACATCAGTCTGGCTTTCCATCAGCCTAACTACCAATTTACACTTACCAAATTACTTCCCCCAAAATAAAACCCCCATAAAACCCATGTCATGCAGACTGGTTGCCTACTTTTAAAATCTTGCAAAAATGTAATGACATGCTATAATAACAGTGTCTCAAGGTATGTGTGTGTGTATAAAATAAAATTATTATATATAGTATATAATTTTGGGGAAGGACCAGCATTGTGGAAGAGGGCAGATCTTTGTCTAGTAAAATCAGCTGAATTCATGGTCTTAAACGTGTCCTCCTTCTGCAAGTTGGCCTGTGCGCTTGACACAACGCGAACACAAGTCTGGCTTGCAATTGTGCAATGCAGTAGCAGATGTGGGTCCTCCTGTCATCTGCATTTCATATTCTGTTGCGCCTTATTTCAGGGTGGGGACGGATCCTGCCAAAGCAAATCTGGCTGGGCCTTATCATCTGCAAGTGATGGAGTCACTGCATGGCAGATGACTTCTTGACAGGCCGGGTGGGTTGTTGGATGTCCCTGCGTGGGAGGTGAGTTTGCTCAGGACTGGCCCCTCTGGGATGTACTTTCATGGTGCTGCTTTGCTGTATTGTGCTCCATGTCTGAGCCTGCTCCTGGCCTGGGGAGTGACTCCCTAGGACAAATGATATCTTCTTGTCAAAGCCAGGAAGGAAAGAACAAGGTCTGACATGAAAACAGGCTCTACCTTGCTCTCCAAGGCAAGGGCAATGCCAGGAAAAGGTTGGGAGCTGACCTTCGTGTCTCTAGTGACTCAAAACAAAGCCCCCTCTGTTCAAGCACTGCTCAGTGGCCAAGGAAAGATCAAGTCAGAGATTACTTTTCAGTTGAGGACACTGATTAGATGATACTGATAGCCAGGAACAAGCTAGCTCTGAGTGATATTATGGTAATTAGCTTGCTCTTTGTGAATGGATGGAACAGGAGCTTGTGGCAGATGCAGACTGGAGTGACGCTCACAATGGTATTGGCCAATACTGGCTGGGTTTGCATCTGGAGATTTAAATCTTGATGGTATTTTTAGGTATTTGTGGGAGACTTGTAGTGTGCAGACATACGAGCTGGAGCAATCAACCTCCCTGGAAGCATGTCACCTTGGTAGCAGATGCTGTCTAGGAAAACCACCTCCAGTTGAAGGGTTGGATCCTTGCCTTGCTCAAAATGGCCTGGCTCAGCATGTCAGTGGAGTCAATAGAGCTGTGCTGGCTCCTGCCAGCTGAGATGTGGGCACTAAGAGACCCCAAAGCGGACAGCTTCCTAGCAAAGAAGAGCTTGAGGAGGTCCATGTGTGAACCCTGGTGCACATCCACCTCCCCAACCCCTTCCTGCACAGGGTGTTTGCAGGCTGGCAGGGTGGGGGCTGCTTTCTTGTGTGATGTGGGCCTGCACTCATACAAAAAAGAACCTGCAGGAGAGTTTCTTACGTACCCACATCAGTGGGTTGTCTTTCTGCACATCTGAGGTGGAGAGGGCATGAATCCCAGGGAAGCCACAGGCAGGGTCTTTCCCTGGAACTGGACATGGGAGATAGCAATTGCTGCTTTTCTGGTGGGACAAGACCAAAGCTTCTGTCACCTTTCCAGAGTGAAATCATTTACCAGATGTCTGGTATCTACACTGATGCTGTTCTGGGCACAAAATGTCACCCGTCATTAGAAAACGCTTGTCTTGTGACACATGATAGGGCTCAAACCACTGAGGATGAGTGCCTTGGCCTTATGGTAGGTCTGTGAGCAAGATCCCAGGTAACACCAGTTGTCCAAATCTGTGACTTGCATTTGCTAAGTCTTTTATTCCACTGCTTCTCATCTGCATGGAAAGTCGATTTTTAAAAAAAGGTTTATGAAACGGTAAAGACTTGCGATGGAAAGGCAGGAAAAGTGTTAGAAGCTCTTCAGGTGTGAAAAGGTGAATAATAGCTTCTTATCTTGTTGGAGATCAGACCAAATTCTTGTCTCCATTCCTCTGAGTGGCAATGTGTTGGTCATGAAAAGGTTATCTTGTCAGCTGTAGACCTCCTAGACACTGATGTGGAGGCTGACATGTGCTTGCCTGGTTGACATGTATAAGTTCACAGGCTGAGGATGAGCGTATCCAACTGCAAACCATGTCAAAACACTCCAAGTGATCAAATACCGACAGCACTTTCGGTGAAGAACAGCAGATTCCCACTGCCTCGGGCCCTCTGAGCTGCTGCTTCAGAGGGAAGATCAGATTTCTCCTCTGATGACCCCGAGAACAGGGAGCTCATTCAGAGGGATGCTTGGTGGATTGAATCATGGTCTCAGGGCAGAGTAAATCTGTGTCAGGAGGCAGGCAGACCCTGTGGCACAGAGATGGGGAGCTGGTGGTGAACGCCAGCAAGCAGTGCCCTAGGGTTCCTATCAACTTGGTGGCTTCATGTGGGGTGAAGAGCTAATGACGCTTTTCTGACCAATCTTGTTTAGGACTCTTGGAGAGCCCAGACAGGATTAGTGCTCTGGAGAGCTGAGCTTTGGTATCTCAGATCAGTGCTCTGAAACTGGCTGGCCCCCAGCAGCTCTGGCTCTGCTCTTGCCTCTGTTCCTTGCAGTACAAGATGCAATAAGATCTGCTTTGGAGAGGAGGGGCTGTGAAGGGAGGTATCCACGGAGCCCTCGGGCTTCTCTGTGCTTTCCTGAGAGCATCTGCGAGGAAACAAGTCTGTGCTCAACACAAGCTCAAAATAATATGTGAGCAAGGAGGGCCCTGAGGCTGCGCACAGAAAGTGAGGAGGAGATGGGGAAACAGTGAGCAACCACCAGTTTGCTGAACGAGGCAGGAACCGTATGGAAAATATAGCATGAGGTCATGGAACTAGAGATGTAGCGTAACGCCTGTGCCTTGGGTGGCTGATTATGTTGTCCTGACAACCTCGAGCTGGTGTCCCAGGGTTGGAGGGTTTGGCTCTGCAGCCGAGTGCATGTAGGTATTTGGGAAGTAACTGGAGAGCCCCTGAGGACTTTGGGAAGAGGAGACTGGTGAAACTCTTCCAAAAGGATTAGCTGGAGCCTGCCAGAAGCTATAACTGACTGTTGGCTGCTCTGTCTCCTCCTGGAGTAGGTGGAGGAGTGATGAAGGAGCGGTGACATCCCAGTGCTGCCAGCAGAAGACCTGGGGGCTGGGGCACATGAAACCTCATCCCATGGGGCAAAGACTGCCTTTGCAGGGAGTTCTTCAACAGAGGCTGGGGTGGGAGAGCTGGAGATGGGGTGGTTAAAGGACAGTAGCAAATGGGGCATAGCAGTTTATCTAAAAAAGGGGATGTTAGCCACAGGTGGGAGGAGGGTGGTTGGGGAAGATGAGGCGGTCACTTCCCTGTTAAGACAAAAGGAGCAGCCCCACCATGGGTGACCAGAAGGCCTAAGGAGAGGCACCGTGAACCATCTGAAAGCCTGTTTTGATTCTCAAATTTAAGGTATGAGAAACAGGGCCAATTCTTGGCACCAGTTGGCTGAGCATGGCCAGGCTTCTGCAGCCCGTGGCAGGGAAGGAGAACAGCATGGCTAGTGTTTGACCAGTGGCTTTCCCATGCCAAGGTGGGTTACCTGGGAGTGTGAGATGGGGAAGGGACACTGAATCCAGAGAAAAGTATCAGTGAGTCTTTGACAAGGAGTTAGACCCATGAAGAAGCCCGAAGGCAGATGCTATCCTCAAAGGCATTGCAGTGTGTTGGGCAGCAGTGGTGGGACCCGTAGCCCGTGCCATGCCCCAGAAATGGTTGTACAAACTGAGCTGCTTTGCCGCCTTCCTGGGCTTTACAGTTCCCATCAATTAGAGGCTAATCACTTCCTTCAGAAAGCTTTTAAGTGCAAGCAAGCTTATTCAAGATGATGAAATTGCCTCCTAATTGATTATTCCTGCAGTTCAACAGCTGTTTCCCCGACTTGCTTATTTTTTTTCCTTTCCTCGAAATAAAAATCTGCTGTTGATATGACCAGCTCACCTCCAGCCAGGAGCTCGTGAGGAGCTAACAAATGTTTGTGGCAGTGCTGGCTTTTGTGAAGGGATTGACAGAAGCGCCTGGTGAAGAGTGTATTACCCAGGGCTGGAGCTGGCGCGGAAGAGCTTCCCCATGAAATATGAATAAGCAGAGGAGATGCTGCATTTTTCAGTCCTCCCCATGATGGCCTCAAAGCTGTGGTGTGCTGGGGGAGGAGGAAGAGTCCTGTTTCATCCCACAGCCCTGGGCCACCCGAGCTTAGGTGCTGCCTGACCGCGTGCACCCGGCCAGCCCCTCCCGATAGCATCGGGGTGAATACAGTAGGTGCTTTGTGCCGGGGGGGATCTGGTTACTTGAGAGCAACTCTGCTCCTGGGGAAGACGATGACAACGTGCTGGGGGGAAGGGGGGCTTGGAAAAAAAAAAATGACAATGCCAGTTTGTGAATTCCTCCGGCATTGTTTCAAGGTGCTTCCTAAAGAAGTCGTCACTGGGCTGCCTGCATGCAAGGGCTTTACAGCGGATTACCTGGTCTGCATCTACCCCCTCTTGCCTTACACCCTTACTGCCGTGGTGTTTGCTGTGCGGTACTGCAACCCCTCCAGGACACATACTCCTTTCTAGCTGCTATTACAGGTCCTGCTCTTCATTCTCAGCAAGACTGGTGGTGGCCCTTTTTTTCTTTCCCAGTAAATGCTTCTACCTTGTTTTTTCTGCTCAAACAAGGCTTACGCAATTGCCTGGCCTGTCACCTTCTTGCCAAAATTATTTTTGTGGCTCTTGTCTAATTTTGTCAAAGAATAGGTTTCTATGGGTCTTGCATAAAGGGCCAGTGAAAAGATCTATAAATCTGTCCACTACTTCTCTTCCCCTCCATGAGGAGACTTCGGTGTGAGCACAGCCCTTGCTGCACTTCAGGAATTGCATTGGCGAGCACTGCTACCCATGCCAGACCTGCAGCTGAGGTGTGAGGCAGGGGTGGTGGCTGCGCACCAAAGGGATGCACAAAGAGACATTGCCATGGGATGCCATGGGAGATCAGGCTTTCCAGTAGCTGGGCTGCTACTGAGTCCTTCTGGCCAACAGGTTTCTCTGCCTGAGAAACCCTGTGACTTTTGCTCAGCTGAGCTGAGACCCCTGGGTACATTTGATGTGCTAGAGTGGTGGAGGAGATGCATTACTGCTACTGGTGCGTTCTTTCCCTCTCTTGGGAGACCTGGCCAAAATGGGTCAGGGATATGCTCTTATTTATTGGCCTCTGATCCAGGTGGCTGGTGTCTTGGCAGGGTCATAAGACAAAGTCCTTTACTCTTCTTTCTAGCTAAAGGTCTTGCTCTCCACCTCTCTTCTAGCAGCAAGCTCTAGTGAACCTGAGGGTGAAAGTCCTCTGGAGGCACTCACTGAGGGTTTAACAGTGTGCAGGCTTCTTTCTGTGTAGATATCTTGGGTCACCCTAATGATAACTGTGTTCCCGGTGGGGCTTTCTGCTGCATAGGATGCTTCAGTGAGGGAGCAGGACCCTTAGCTAAAAGGCAAAAGGCTTGGGAAGTCCATGGAAAATAGAGCAGTGAAATGTAGAGATGGTGATGAAACTCTGCCATCTGCTCCAAAGCAAACTGGCTGCGGGGAATATTCAGAGCAGTGCCAACACACACAAACTTGCTCCTGCGATGTGTTTGCGGTCCTGCTGGTGTGGGAATGCACTGGATGTGGCATCTCAGCTGCTGGTCCCTAATAAAACCTACAGCGTGCCTGGAAGCCTCACCTTTATGTTGGAGAGCGATGGGAAGCTGCCCTTCAGTGCTGGGCAGTTGCAATCCTATTCTGAGCTGTGCTTTTGGTGTGCTGCATACTGGTGGGTAACTCTTGTGCCAACATTAATGCTGCTGGCTGTCCTGGGAGAGACCTTCTGGGCTGCTTTTCCCAGGAGGGTGCACCTGGTTGTCCTGTCTGTTGACATCCATGGATAGGAGGACACAAAATACTGCTCTTGACACACCACCTGCATGACGCAGCCCAGACTGAGGGCTCTGTGATAACCAGCCGATAAAACTGTCCTCGAAACCGCGGCGATGCGCGGACTTGGGCAAACTTCCCTCGCGGGGTGAACGGATCCAGTTTCAGCACTAATGGGTTTCCCAGGATTTGCAGATGTGAATTATTTGCATTCTTGACTCCAAGGTGAGCGCAGGTGCATCAGATGGTCCCTGTGAGCACCCCTGCGGGGTGCTGTCCCCCACCTCCCCGGGGCGCGGGCGGCTGGGCCAGCGCACAGAGCCGCTATTGTGCATCGCTGCCTGTGCGCCAGCTGCCCGCGGGACAGCCCACCGGCTGCTCAGGGTGTTGCTTGGTGCCGCCTGGGTGACGGTGCGTTCTGAAGGTGTCTCTCCTTTTTCTCCTCCAGGAGAGAAGCCGTTTACAGAGTCAAACCCTAAGCTGGCCCTTGGGCTTTTGGTCAGAGGTCCAAGGAAAACAGTCTTTGCTTTAAACCACCCTCCTTGCGTTTGCTCTGCTTAAACTCCAGGACTATTTAACACGCTTCAGCTTCTTATAAAGTTTCTGTCAAGACGGATTAGCAGCAGGCTGACAGATTGCTATTACAGCCCCAGTGAACTTTTAATACCTGCCAGTAAGTTCTGTGAGTCCCTTAAATCCTCCTGTGGATGCTTGGGCTGGGGAGCAAAGGCTGCTGCTTACGTGGCTGGTATTCAGGGTACCCCCGCCTCTCTCCGAGCTGTCAACGTTAAGAAATGACCTCTGGGGATTTCTGACATTATGTTCCCCAAAGCCTCATAAACGGCTTCCTCGATGCGAATTGCACCCCCTCTCCCCATGAGGTGCTGCTGAGAGGGGGCTTGGGCTGGAGGTGCCCCAGCAGGATTCGGGCAGAGGAGGGGCAGCAGCACATCTGGGCTCCTGCCTGTCCAGGGGAGGGTGTCGGGGTGTGAGCAGAAGCCGGGGTGATTCGGGGGGACCTTCAGAGGCTGCTGCCTGTGCGGTATGATGGCTAGGATCAGAGCGTCACTCAAGTGAGGCAAGCTGTTAGCTGCCCTTCAGGCAGGCTTGGTTTGCTCTAGAGAAGTCATGGCCCGGAGTCCATGCTCCCTGAGTAAGGGTCAGCAGGCTGTGGGTGGGTCTGGGGTAGATGTGGTTTTTCTTCCTTATTCTGAATTTTACATCTTTTTATGTGAATTTTGATGCACCTTTTCCTACCACTGTCACCAAAACTGAAACAACATCAGTGTTGAGGTGAGCCGAGGAACAGCCATCAAATGTCCGTGCGGTGAAGGGGGTGGCGCGTGGCAGTGGGTGTGCTGATATGGGTAAATGTATGGTGGTGCAACTTAAACAGCTTATCTCCGGGATCCCTGGGCCCCTGCTGGGTACCAGCCCTCTTCCACATCCTCAGAGCACACCTCCCAAAGGTTTTTTTTCACCTTCTAAATCCCCTGCTTCTGGAAGCATGGTATGTGCAAGAAGATGTTTGCTACACTTGCCAGTTGTGGAAAAAAGCTTGAAACTGCCTTTGCTAAACTCCCTAAACTCAAAAAACAGATGACAGAAGTCACCAGGTACTTAACTGAGGGCACATGAGGTTTTGCATGCTTAGGACAAAAACTGAAAATGGCTTTTGGCTGGGGTCTTTCTCCCAGGCTGTATCTGAATGCGTTCTGCTCTTTAGGTTTTGCTTACTGGGATGGACGTTCTCCCAGTAGGCAATCTGCATCCAGAGTCTTATTAGCCTTTTGAAATGCCATCTTTCTCTTGTGCAGCGTTGGATGAGTTTGTGTAGCTTGGCAGAGATGCAGTTGTTCAACAAGAGGCTGCAGCTGAGCAAGATGTCTTGTCTTGGCATGGCCAACACATCATGGCTGCTATTTTGGCCTCCTGCCTGCAGGACGTGCCTCAGGGCACCCGGCAAGTGCTGCGGAGGTAGATGCTGTGTACCCTGCTGCCATGGGCACGCCAAGGTGGTGTTTGATATCGTTGAAGGGGGGGTTTACAGTTGCACTAGGAACTCTAGCCAAAACTGGACCTCTGCTTGGGGCTGCATGTGTGGCCGGTAGGACCTAGGACATGGAGGTCCCCGTAGCAAATGTATAGTGGATGCGGATACAAGGGGGAGCCCCTTGTCGATGGAGGAGGATTTGGGGTGCTGGGGGAGCTAGGATAGGCCCAGATTTGCTGCTGCTTGTAGAAATCTTGAGCATGAAAGAAAAGGAGAGTGAGAGACCTTGGTTTCCTGGTGGCTGTCCCAGCCCTGCCCTGCTTAAGCTGGGTTAACTTGGGCAGCTGCTCTTTAAGCATCTTTGATTTTTTTTTTTTATTGCACAGCATAACACTTTTTGGAAAGCTGGGCTATTATCCCTCCAAACCCAGAAGAGAGAAAGGGGCGAGGGGAGGGAGGGAGCACGAGAAGGGGACCTTTGAAGTGAGCTGCCCAAATGAAACGTGTGACATCAGAGAGATGGCAGATAGCTGGCAGAACAAGGCTGCCTTTGAGCGCACCTCGGGCCCGGCCAGCGTGCATTTTACACCCCACCTCCCGAAGCTGGAGATGAAAGATGCCCCAGGCAGCCTGCCTGACCCCATTGCCTCTGCTATCTCCACTTGATTGCACAGTATTTTGCTCCAAACAATTCTTCACTGTCTGGGCCGCACAGGTGAATCTCCCGGCTTGGCTCGCGAGCCGGGATGCCGTGCATAGCAGGGCTGCTTTGTTGCGGTCGCTCACCTGCTTGTGGGGTGGTTTATTTAGGACGGGCATTGTTCAACAGCAGGGTACAGAGGAGGGGTGGAGAGGAAAGGATGGGGCAGGACTGGGCAGCCTGGGGACAGGGAAAGGTCTGCTGGGGGATACGGAGTCAGGGAGCATTAGGGATGGATGCATGGGGGGATACGGAGTCAGGGAGCATCCTTGGTCAGCAGATTGGTGAGCCCAGCAGCTTGTGTTGGATGCTCCAAGAAGGGATCCAGGCTGGATTGGAAAATAATCTGCTTCTCCATTTGTTACCGGATTCAACCTGCTTGTGTGCCTAAAGCACTCTGGTTTCCCCATTTGGGGTCCTTATTTCAGAAAGGTGTGGTGGAGGGGAGGACACCTGCATGCATGTCTATACTTGGAAGAAAATGCATCTTTGAGAAGCTGTTCTGTCTCAAAAGAGATATATGATGGATTTGTCTGAAAATGAGATGTGGGAAAATGGCTGCAAGTAAGACACACGCACAACAGGCTGAGGGCAATGGGGCTTTGAGAAACTAGATGGGGACTTGGGAAAGGAGATGGTGGTGGGTCATGTGTTTGGGGCATGTCCTAACAAGTCTCTGTGCTGGGCTTATGGAAAAGAAGGTTGGAGAAATGCAGGTCATGAAGACTGTGTTTGGGAAGGTGCATCAGATGTCAGAGTTCCCCTCAGAGGGGCTGAGGCTGTAAACTGTGTGGACCTTAGATATTTCTCTGTCCTCAGTTTCTTTGAAGCTGGGCTATACTTACCTGATGTGAACCATGAAACCAGCTGCTGTAACAGCATTTTACATTCTCCACCCTCTCACTGAGCATCATGGGACTGTGGAGTTCTCTGCCTGGAGAAAAATCAGGCCAGATCCCAAACTGGAAGCCCCAAACCACAAGCCAGGACACAACCGGTGTTGCCGTAAGCAGGGCTAGAAGAGACTCCTTCGGACTGGTTCATTTCTGAGAATCTTCCATCAGTGTAAAGGCTGGGTGGGACCTGTCTCCCATGCATCCACTGATTGTTCATGGCTGCTCTCATGGGACTGGTGTCTTCCCAGTTGGATTGGGATGGTAAGGGTAGATAGATATCCTGCTAGTGAGAGCTGGCGGTGCAGTGTAAGGGCTATTACAGCAAGACCAAATCAGAGGGCTGGCCACCATCAGTCCCTGTCAGATCAAGATGGAAAAGGATTGAGTGCTAGAGCCAGTCTTTAGAAGTTCAACAGCCAGTGAAACTCAAGCTCTACATGTGCTCTGCCGACAGGCAGGCTCAGGAAAGTTTTGAGTGTTCAAGAGGTGCTACAGATGTGTCCACACAACCTTCTCAGTGGGTCCTCCCTGAGCAAATGCAGTCAGAGTGGCAGTTCCTAGATTCATGTGAGTGGGGCAGACTTCAAAACCTTGAAGGGCATTTGAACAGCTGAGCTCCCATATGAAAATCTGAGCACCCTTTTGACCTTTACTGAAAAGATCAGAGCCAAGTTTTCCCTTGCGTTCAGGGACTTGTAAAGACTGAATGCCCTAAAATCAATGTTACTAGTGGGAACATGAAAATTAATTGTGTCAATCTATCACTCATCTTGCCCTATTACATTCAGTGATTAGAGCTTGGCCTCAAATACATGAACAAAGTGTCTTCTGTGACAGGTAACTGCTGCACAGGAGATGGCAGTGCATGACTTAATGTGGTCAAAAGCAGAGAACAAAAGGAAAGTCTGGGTCCAGTACTGTGGGTTTTTTTAGTCCACTGCAATGTTTTCCTTGCTTGGGTCTATTCAGGTCAGTATGACATCTTGGGAACAAAAGATTAAGTACATGTTTGAAGAAGTCTCAGTTGCAAAGGAAGCAAAGTCTTCAGGACACATTCCCTTACTGTCTCTGCTGATGGGCAAGGAGTAACTTGCAGAAATTTGCATAGGGAGGACTTGTGAAATGGTAAAGTTAGAAAAAAGTAAAACAGCAGGAAACTAGCAGTAGGGGGAAGTACATGGAGAAGGTACGCCTTCTGTTTGTGAACCGTCTTGGAGTGGTGCTAAGGAATAACACACTGGGTTGATCGGTCATCTGCGAGTAGACCCTGGGGCCAAGGGAAATGACTTGCAGGACTGTGTATAGGCATCACATAGTGACCTCCCCAAACTGTTTAGGACCAGGCTGCTGTATGAAGGTGTGAATGACACCAGTACTGTGGGCATTTTTGCATCTCCAGCTACCGTATCACCCTACCCAAATCTGGCCTCCAGGCCTCAGGGAGCAAATAGTGTTGATGGTGATCTCTCTGCCTCACCTTCATACACAGACAGCTTGGAGGCTGGGCGAGATGGTCAGGTTGCAGTCATGGCTGTGAAACACAGCTGAGGTTCCCTACGGCTGGAAGGTAGATGTGATTGAGCTAACTTCGAGAGCTTAGTTGGGTAGCAATAAACAGGTATGGCAGCACAGAGCTCAGAGTTGGGCTGAAATGACTCCACCTGGCTGTGGGTTTAAGTTTAATTCATGTCAAGCTTAGCTTTGGAGTAGAATAGCTACTATGCAGAAATTGCAGTTTTGCTGTGCACACAACATGCCCGAACAGCTTTCATCTTGCCACAGAGCCATGCCACTTTGTCGAGGTAAAAAACTGCTTCTCGCCCGAGATTACTGATAAACTCTGTGCACCCCCAAGTCTCTTGAGCCTGGTGTGGTGAGATGCTGTTGGCCTGAAGAGCTGCCTGGAGGTAGCAGAGGGATGACAGCCTCCCTCCACCCTGTGCCACCCCTCCATGGGAAGGAAGTCACCTTCCCAGTGCAGACCCACTGAGTGTGTCTGGCCTCGTTCAGCAGCAGTGGGGGTTCATCTGTCCTCACCCATGGCAATCGGAGGTTCCAGCCTGAGGCAGCAGGTCAGCTTGGAAACTTGCTGATAGCCCTAACATAAGTCTTGTTTCTCAAGCTGAGGCTGGTGGGAGAAGAAAACCCTTACTGCCCTATGGCAGCATCCTCCTGTGCTCCCTGTTGTGCACCATGAAAGCCTGAATCCACAAAATAAAGCCAGAGTTGGGGTGGGGGGGAACCAGCTGTTCAAGGCAGAAGCAGACCTGTGGGATCTATGTTGGTTAGGCGAAACAGGCTGATCACCAGACTGAAAACCTCATGCAAATACCTGGATGGGGCCACCTAGGCCAGCTCCTGGGCTTGTGGTGCAGTCACGCTGTACCTCAGTTTCCCACCAGTCACTTCTCCAAGGGACACCTTGTCAAATCAATTAGGGTGAGATCTCAAGGTCCATAAATCATGTAGGCTCTGAGGGTGCTGGACACCTATATAGCTTTGTGGCTCCATAAATGAGTTTCCTTCCTCTGCAAAATGGGGCGAATAGTGTTTTCCTCTGGTTCCTACTCCTTTGGGGCAGGGCTGACCCTCAGAGGGCAGAAACGTTGTCCATTGCAGCTGAGCCTGTTGAAGTCTGTGGTACTAATACCAAACACCTCTTGGCTTTCCTGCTTCACCAACATCTGTGTTTGCCAAAACCTCTGCCAGGGGCCATGCCTGGGCACAGAGCTCAGCACTTCTCTATAGCCGGTGGGGAGGGGACAGAGGGCCTAGAGTAGCAGCCCTTCCCATGTCACAGAGGAGTTAATTTTGGGGGTAGAAATTTGGAAGGGGACCCCAACGGGGAAGCGGGGGAGAAATGACAGCAATGGGGAGTCTCCTACCCTGTGCCCTGACACAAGGCAGGGCGGACTCTGTGCTTGCCTAGTCTGCGCTTGGTATCCTCCAGTGACAGAGACTGTGATGCTCTCATGGAGCTGCCATTTGGGAGCTTCCCCAAGTCTTTTTCTGTGCTCCCTTCCTCCTTGTAGCAGGAAGAAAGAAGCAGGGAACAAAACCAAGGAGAGATGATCTGCTCCCTCCCGAGGAGGATGAACTGCAGAGCCTGGCGGGGGGAGGTCCAGGAAGAGGTGTCCACCTCTTCTGGCTCTGGGGATGACCAGGGGTTTGCAGCACTGGTGAAGAGCCCGTTGATGAGCCATCCCATGGTCCCAGGCTTTTCCAGCCTCCCAGTGCCCCTTTGCCACAAGGATGGGACCGCAGCTGTCCCTCCCCGTGGGACCTCCGCCTCGGAGGTGGCTGCGGCAGCTCGGTACCCGCGTGTCCCCTTCCTTCCTCTCCTTCATTAAGGCACCGATCTCTTCCCAATAACAAGGGGGCTTCTGTTCGACAAAACCTGCCAATTAGTCATTCTGGCTGGGTATAAACGTGGCACTTGAACAGCTGAGGGGACGGCGGGCAGTCCTGCCCCTTCTCGCGGCGTTGCCAAGCTTGCCATTAACACAATGTGACAACTAATCTCTCTATAGCATCTGACTGAGCAATTTTAATTAATAGCTCTGTACGCTTGCACACACACCCCTACCCCCTCCGCCTCGCACAGGTACCGCATGCCTTTAAAGCTCCTTCCTTTGCATAGCAGCTCGTGTGGACAAAAGGAGGAAAAAAGCCTCATTCTGCCCCAATTAGTGTGGAAACGCTGCTCGTTTGGGGTTCTGACCCTCGGACTGAGCCAGGGCTCGCTGCCCCCTATTCCCCCTCCCCTCTGTGGAGTTGAGGACTTCAACAAATGTGGTGGCTCCGGGGCAGAGGTGTTTTTGCAGCTCTGCTGGCGGTTGGGGCATCCCTGTGGTGGCCCATGGGAGGCGAGGGGCTGGCAGGGCTGCGCCGGCTTCATGGGCTGGATGTAGGGGAATTGGAGGGCACCAAGGGGGCGTTTGTGCTCCTCCTCCAAAAAAGGCTCCCTGGCTTTCTCCAAATGCATGATAACATCAGAAAAAAATCCTATTTCTATGGCCGGGTTCTCCCCTGATGTGAACAGCCTTGGATTGGCAGATGGCTGCTGTTGGGGCCATGCAGTTGCAGTACGGAGGTGTCCCGGTTTACTTTAGGACAACTGGGTGAGACTGGATGCTGCTTCAGGCAAACGTTAGCTTGAGGATGTCTGTTTTGGGCCAGCACTCTTGGCAGAGGCACTGATGTGCTTCCAGCAAGAGGAGGGCCAGCCCCCAGCGTGGCCAGGAGGGATGCAGGAGCCCAGAGAAGCTGTGCTGGGCTGTGCGGGTCGCTGCAGCGGGAGCAGCACCCAAATCCCACACGGAGAGGAAGAAATCATCGTGGTTAGAAAGAGAGCTGGACCTTTCTGGTAAGGACTGGCAGAAAAAGCTGGACGCAGGAGAAGGTGGGAAGGCCAGCAGAGTGCAAGGGTGTGGAGGGGTCCCCCCATCCTCCCTTCAACACCTTAATTCAGTATTTTGGTGCTTCTGATCCAGGTGATGCTGGGTAGCCAAGACCAAAGATGGTATCAGGGTGGCTGAACATCCTGAGCATGATTAAATTGCTCAGGCTTTGGGCAATTGGATAAAAAGAATACACGGGATCATCTCTTCCCATGGTGACGTGGCTCCATCATCACCCTTCTGCAGCTCCCTCCTGCCCAGGAGCTCTTCCTTCAGATCACCAGAGCAAGTCCTCCATGGCAGTGAAGAAGCACCACGGGATGCTTAGGCTTGGGCAGAACACCCATGCTTTCCGCAGGTTCTCATTCCCGTGGCACACGGGTCTGGGGGTTTTGCACCGTCACCTTGGCAGAACAGCTGCAGTGTTGGGAACCCATAGCCTTGAACAGTGATCCCGTAGGAAGGGGGGAGCAGAAACGACCACAAGTGGTGATGCTCCTACCAGATCTGGCCTGCTGGAGATGCTTAAGCAATTTGATACTTAGGTAATAAATGGGGAGAGCCCTTGCTCTCAGGAGAGGGCTATGCTGTCGCAGTACTGCTGGATAGCACATCTCTGGCTGGGAATATCCATCCAGCCTGCGAGTGTTGCTCATTACAGACAAATACAGGGGCTTGTACTTTGCTTTGTTCTTGCTGAAAGCGCAGGTTTGTGTCCCCAGGAGATGTGTCTCTCGCCCTGGAAAGATAGGAGATGTGTGGGACGCTGGGGTGGTGCATAGGAGCCCCTTTCCCGGAGATGGGATCTAGGAGGAAATGACCAACCAGCCCCACATCCCTTTCCCTTTGCTTGTGCTCGCCCTTTCTGGCTTGGTCCTTGCTGGTGACTCCTGGCTTGGGCTCATGTTTCTCTTGGTCACTCTCCTGCCTTGGGGGCTGCCCGGGCTGTATCCCAGAGTTCTGGCTGCTGTTGCTGGAGGATGTCTCTGCCTTGCTCTGGCAGGGAACGCATCCTGCATGTGCTATGGGTTGGGACTGCCCAAGAGCACCCTCGGTCCCTAAGGTGACTTCTTGCGCTCAACACCCTGGGCACCCAAAGCACAGCAGCACGCTGTCTCGCAGTGGGATGTCCCCTCGCCTGGGTGAAGATGCCCGGGCGCTTTGAGCATCTTGACCCTGCAAGGACCACCAAGGCTGTTGCATTGCACAGAGCCGCAAGAGCTTTCCTGCTTCCACCTCGCCCTCCCAGCAGAGAGATCGCACGCCGGGATGCAGTGGAGTCACCTCGGCCAGGCAGCTGGTGAGCACAGCCACCCGTCTGCAACCTGGGAAACACGATGTGGACCAGCTGTGCTCCCACCCAGCCCCAGGGAGGGCATCTCTGCCCTGCGGCGAAGACCAAGGGGATGCGGCGAGGAGCGGTGCAGAAGCCGGTGCTCCTTGCACCCCCCCGGCACGACGGCGGCAGGCGGACGTGGGACCTGCCCCATCTGCCCGCGCGGCAGCGCGGCGGGGAGCTAATGAGAAGCAAGGTGAGAAGCAGGAGACGGGCTGACAACTTACTGGCTCCGCAAGCTGCCAGTGGCACGCGGGCGGCAGAAGGATGGCATCTGCCCCCTCCCCGGCATCTCCAGCCTCATAATGAGGTTATTACTGGCCTGCTGCTTGACGGCCGGCACCAGCATCTCTCGCCTCTTCGTCCTCCCAATTCCCACTTGTGGCTACGGGAGCGGTGAGTCAGGGAGGAAGGGATCACCCTGCCCTGGCGCTTGGGTTTGGCCCAGGGCTTTGGTGGGAGGGAGGTACAGTTTTGACCTTGCTTGCGGAGGAGACGGTGCTCCCCTGCTCACCGCCTGTCCATCCCCTTTATTGTCTCTTGAAGGTTTCTGGCCCGTTGCAGCCTGGTTTGACAGGAGGAGAAGTCTCAAAGATAATTAAGTTCCTACAAGTTTTGTGAAAATAGACAGGCGAAGGAGAGGGATGCGATGAGGGCTTCTGCGGCGGGGAGGGCTCCTGATGGAGAGGCTGAGCCAGGGAATGGCGGCTGCCTTGCCTGCGGACCTCGTGGGAAGCCCTTCCCGAGACCTGACTTTCCCGAGGGAAATTGGGGAATGGTGCTTAACCGGGGGTTTTCCCACTTTAGATCTGCGGGGAGAAGGATGGGATTTCATGGGGTGTGCCCAGGAGTGGTGAGATCCCAGTGCATCCCGCGAAAGAACTCGCATGGGGATAACGAAGGCAGGACTTGGCTCATCAGCTCCTTAAAAATTTCTTCAGGATAAAAAGCCTGGTCTGCCTGCGTGCTAATTACCAGTACAGCGCGGTGTGCGCCAGCGTTCCCTCTCCCTCTGCCTGCAGAGACCGGCTGAAAGACTCCAAACACTTTTTGTTGTCCCACCCCATCTTACAGCGGCTGCAAACGGCTTTGCTGAGCCAATCACCCCCAGCACGCTATTAACGTTTGTATTAATCACTAATGCAGCATGAGAAACCAGCGCGTTACCAAACTCCTCCGACATCCAAAGGTTTGCAAACTGGGGTGTGGAATGGCTGCTGCTCGCCTGACTCTGCTCTCCTCCTGCCTTGGCGTAAGGGAGGGACACGTAGGTGCCACCGCTCGGTGCCCCTGACCACGGGGACCCACTTCCAGGCACCCAGGTAGTGCCGTGGCAGGAGCTGCCCATGGTCAGGGTGCCGGGCAGGGACCCGCCAGCGTTTTCGCCTCTCGGAGCAGCTGGTGTGGATGTCGCAGCCGATTACGTCGGGGAAGGAGGTGAGCGGGAAAGCGGTGACACCTCGCTTACGGCACCCTGCTGTCAAGGGGCAGATGTGGAGGCCGACACATGTTCGCTGCCGCCATGCTGCTAATTAATCACCTCCGCCTCGGGGCCGTGATGACACCCTGCCCCACACGAGGGGTGCGGTGGCCCCGCCGGGGTGGCGATGGGTGTTTGTCCCCATGCTGTCCCTTTGAGCCACATCGTCCCATCCGTGGGATGGCGGGATAATGGGTCATTCTGCCAGCGAGCTTCAATGCCGTTGGGTAGGAAGGAGGTTGGAAAGGCGCTTTGTTCTTGCCCCTTGCACAGACGTTGCTACCCATGGATTTAATGGGATCCCCCCCAGCACCACCCCGGCTTGAGCACCCTGTGGGAAATCGGGCACCCCGAGACCCAGGCACCTCACCTGCACCCCGGGGGACAGGGAGACGTGGTGTCTGTGCTTGCAGCTGGAAGAGGTTCGGGCAGACATGAATGGGGATTCCCTTCCCCCTGGGCAAGACCTGCAGCTTCTAAATAATACAGAGAGCAGGCCCTTTTTTGCAGAAAAATGTTGATAAAAATGAGAGTTTGGGGCTATTTTCCTGTTTGCTCTGGCACGCGCGGCAGAAGCTGGGAATAGCAAGCATCCCCCCAGACCTCTTTTTCCCAATTTCCCTGCTAGCCAGCTGAAAAAAAAAAAAATCCCAAGTGGAGAGTGTCACAATTTTGCTGGAACTTGATTTTTTTCTTTTGCTGGGAATGTCTCACTGAAATTCCTGACAATTTCCCCCCAGCCAGGAGCATCTCACGGGGGGTCGGCCACACCAGCCCCCTTTGCCTGCCCGAGGGGGACAGTGGTGCTGGGGACGGGAAGAAGCATTTTGCAGCAAACCCCAGCAAACTCCGGCTTCGGGGACGGTGCACAAGGAGGATGAGGATGCAGCGGTCACCTTCGGGGATGCTCTGGTCCCAATCCATCCCCAAAGTATCGCAGTGCCTGGGCAGCCCCGGCATGTCCCCAGGAGATGGGGGACAGCGGCTAGGGACCCCACAACTGGCTGGGGACCTCTCCTGGGCTGCCCCGGCTCTTCTCTGCGGGCAGAAGCCTCCATCTCGTGGCCGAGCCCCGAACGACAGACAGGCTGCGGGACACGGGGGACGGGGCCTGGGGCCATGTCCTTGCCTCGAGGGCTGCAGCAGAAGCCCCACTGACCCTCAGCCCTTTTCTTCATCACCATATAATTAGCTTCCCCCCGCTGCAAATTCATTGAGTCCCCCCCTATTGAGCTGGTTATTTTTATTTATCGCTCTTGAGCTCTTCCGTGCATGTGTTATTTCAGCAGTCAGAAGTTTTCCAGAAGGTTACGAAGTCTTTTTTTTTTTTTTTCTCCTCCCAGTGTTTATTTCTGAAGCTGGGCTCAAGGCAACCGAGGAGGCAGTGGGGTGAAATTAGGCAGCAGCGCATCCCCACTCCTGCGCCCACTCCTGGGGCGCGTGGTCCCCGGCTGAGGGACGAGAGGAGAGGGGGGACCTCCACCAGCCCAAAGCAATGTCTCCCTGTGCGGGGGTCCCCATCCCCTCGGGCTTGGCTGGCCCTTACTGGGTGCGTCAGGAATAGGGCCCGTGCCTGGGCAGGATTTGTCCGTCGCGTTTAACAGCCAGGTCTCCTGCAACGTTTGCGTTCCTGCTCTCTCATTCCTTAAATGTGAATGCGAGAAGGGTGTGGGATGCTAACCCTGTTAGCATCAGGGTTAGCCCGGGGTGAGGCAGGCCTGCGTGCCTCAGTTTCCCTATTTCACATGACTTTGTTCTGCCTTTGCTTCTCCCCCAGCCCAGCTGCTATTCCAACCCCTTTAATTAATATAGGGGCTAGCTCTGCCTTATGGCATCCAGCAGGTTTTTCATGTAAAATCCTCAGCTTGCTTAACTAATGAGCTCTCTGGCTTTGTTTTTTTTTTTTAACAGCAAGGTGGCAGCTTTTATAGGGCAGCTCATTGCTGACTTGGCCTCCTCTCCTGTGCTGCGTGGCTCTTTTGGGGCTGATTTGTGCTGGCCTTGGGGTCCTGCAGCCTCAGTGGCTCTCGGGGGGATCATGCCAAGCAGGAGTGTCTGTCCGACCACGCTTGCAGGGGAAGGAGACCGTGATGATACTCACTTTCTAGCCTAATTCTCCCCTGTGATGGATTTTGCATGGGTTGCCTCCAGATTTGGCAAACCCGGTTACGTAGAGGACACCCGCACGGCCCCACGGACACCTGCAGAGAGAGGAGCCTGTCCTAACCTCAGCAGTTGCCTTCTGCTTTCCCTCTTCTTTTAAGCTCGATACAGAAAATCAGGAGGGGTGACCCAGGTTTCATGGTGCTCTCATGGAGAAGCAGCATCTCCTGGTTCTCGCTTTCCCCCATCTGTTATCACTGGCGCAGATACGGCGCGTCTGCCCGGGTGCTTCCAGGGTGTCATTTCATTTAAACAATTCCCAACCGCAGCTCATCAGTTTACCCGCTGTCATCTGGAGATGGCTGCCCGAGACGGCGTTTGGCTGGGAAGTCCGTTTTGCACAGATCAAGGACAAAGTTTGACAAAAACCCAAAGAGACAAACGGCAGCGAAAAGCAAAGCGTGCCGACCGGGGCTGGGCGACTCTGCCACCCATCAATTAAAACTGTGGTGTCCTGGGGGCTTGGGAATTAACCCTCCCGTGGCCAGCGAGGACCATGGGGTGATGTGGGGTGACTTGCAACAGGCCAAGCATCGCGTTGCGATACGAAACCTCTTGCACATATCCTCGTGGTCCATACCCTACCCCAGGGTGGACGTCCCACCCGCCGTGTCCCCACCACCACTGCAGGGTTCAGTCCAGCAGCGCCTGCCCCACACCTTGGGCTCCCCCTCGCCACATCTCCTCGGGCAAGCGTGCAGACCAAAGGCACTTCCCTCCAACTCTTTTATTGTCTTGCTTTTCAAAAATTAAGACCTTATTTCAGCATCAGGAGAGAATTTTTTTTTTCCCCGTTTCAGAAATTCCATGGGGAATTTCAAGAAAAATGGAAACATTTGCAACACGCCCCGGGACAGAGAATTGGGTTGTGAGGAGCTTTCATCTGGTGCAGCCTTTGCTTCCTGCCCTGTGGGATAAAAGTCACAGCAGAAGTGACAAAGACTCATAAATTCTGCAGAACAATTTAGTTCTTTCTGGAAAAAATCTGGTTGTTCCCTGAAGTGGGACTGAGAGCTGGGTGTGACGTGGGGTAAAGAAAGTTTCTGCGAATGTCTGTCTCTTAATTAATATTAATACCTCTCCAGCTTTTTATCTCTGCTTTAAATAAAAGGAATCCGGCCATGGCAGAGTTCCCACCACATTAAGAAACTCATGAAAGCGGAGTGATGGATGCTTTGGAAGATGGCTCTCATTAATGTCTAATCCTTCCCATCAGCCCCACTTGTCCCTGACACTTAGATCTTGTTAACCATTTTTTGCAACTTCGGAAACTGGGGGGAGATGGCCTTGCTTTCTCCCCTTGCATTTGGGTGACGGTGCAAAGAAGAGCGTGAAAAAGTGGTTTCTGGTTTGGGTGCAGCTCTTCCCACCCAACCTGCCCCAGGTTGATTGCCAGAGGTCTCTCCCAGGCAGACCCCAAGGTTGCGAGGCCAGGGCTTGCTGCAGGTACTGAAAAATGTTTCTGTTTCTTTATAGGCTGCAGCCATAATTTTAAAGGCTCTGTGTACTTTGCAGCAGCTGTTTCTGGGTGCAGGACCATGTGGTGTCAGGGAGCCGAGGAGCAAGGCCCCTGCTCGGACTGCAGCTGCCGCCGCCTCTTGCCGCTTTGCTGTTGTTATGGGCAGTCAGCGTGGGGACCTTTTGGAAAGCGCCAGCTCCTGGATTCATGTGAATAAGTAAGTAACTTTGCTTTCTTGTTTGAAATAAAATCGCTTTAGTCTTTGTGGCAGCAGAGGCGCACGTGGGAAATACAACAGGTTTTGAGGCTAGAAGAGAGCAATAAGCAGTTTTGGTCTCCCATGGAGTTACACTGGGAAAATCCAGCAACGGGCCCTGTCCCCTGGCTGCTGGGAGTCACCCTGGGCACAGATACGCCACCAAAGCACTTTGCTAGCAGAGGAAAGCTTGTTGTGCTCATCCCTTATGTCTTTGTCAGCTCTTTGCAACCATGCACCTTTGCAGCCAGAACGTGCTTATTGCGATGGGGATAGCGAAGACCCCTCCGCTGAACACCGTTTTTCCTGATTTATATCCACGTTGCAGTGCCAATGGAGGATGTGTCTCAGTGGCTGGTGACGGCACAGCACGCTCCAGGAGAAAGGTGCCGGTCCCTCTGCGCCCAGCCTCGCTGGGTGTCCTTACAGGGAGGTCACAGAGCCCTGCCAGACCAAGGGACCGAGTCACCCACGCCAGGTCCTGGGAAAATGGGCTTCTGATCCTGCTTGTGGTCTTGCAAAAGCCCCTGGCCCCTCTGTCGAGGGGATGCCAAAGATGCTGGGACCATCGGGCGCAGCTCTTCTTTGGTTCTTGAGGTCTTAAACAACATGGAGCCTCTGCACCCAGCCTGACCACGCGGGAAAAGCAGGTCCTGGCCTTCCTAGAAGAGAAAGGCCACCCAAAATCGGGACAATTGCTTGTCTTCGCCGCATATATCTATGTTTGGCCTGAGAGTGATGGGTTTCAGAGTTTCTCGCAGCTAGATATTGCAATGAGGCTTTCAAGTAGGTGGTTGCAAAGCCCCTTGGAGTAAATCAAGCCCTTGATGTGGAAGTGGTGCAGCCGAGGGTGGCCGCTTCTGTCTGCTTTCCACTAGAGGTAGCTGGAGCCACGCACAACCCGCCCGACAGCCCTGGGATTTCCACATCCCCAGCCCTAAATCAGCATCCATATAAGTGATTAGCCTGCCATTAAATGCATATATCCCAGTGCAGGAGGTTATTCATCCGCAGCTCTCCCTTGCCTGCGTGGCTCCTCTCCCCGGCGTGCATCCCCGCATCCCCCGCACCACGAGAGCTGCGGCGGCCAAGGCTGCGTCAGCGCTTTCTTGGTGTAAACCCTGTAGTTTGGGGGCTTTTTAAAAGCAGACGCAAAAATCCCCTCTGCTGCTGGAATTCATCACGCCGCTTCTCAGCCTTGGGGACAGATGTTTGCGATGCTGGAGAAGAGTAAACCGCTTTTAGCTGTTTATTCTGCAGAGGAGGAATAGGATAGAAGTTTGGTGGTTTAAGGCGATTTTTTTTTTTCCCCTTATTTTTTTTCCCCCCTCTTTTGCCCTTCTAGCAGTTTAAGCTGTATGCTGCCAGCCGACTCTGTAGCTGCTGTTTACAGAGGGGCAAGGACCCGGGCAGGGTGGGCAATGGGGTGCTTGGGGGGCAGTCGGCTCCGGCTTCAGGGACTCCTCTGGGTGAAGGGCTCCTGGGCTGCAAATGTCTTTTTTTTTTTTTTGGAGAGGAAGGAGTATATCATGTAAAGCAGTCACTCCCGGAGAGTCGCAATAACCTTGCAACGCGAGGAGGGAAAGAAGGTCAGGAGGAGCAAGGATTATCTGCCTTACCCACTCCCGAAGGGATTTTAGCCCTGACTTTTAATAACAGCCAGGAAAGAGGCAGACTTCATGCTTACCCAGAGGAAAAGGCCCTAATAGCATAAAGGATCAACTAGAAAAAAACCCTTTTTTATCTCGTTTGGCCATGCCCATGGAGACTGCTGTGCCAGGGACTGCAGCCCCTGCCCCGAGCCTGCCCTGGACCCTCTGCAGTGGGTGGGGGTCCCAGCTGGCATTGGGGATGCTCGTGCCGCTGGTCTGGCTGTGATTTGCTGATGGTGATGGTGTGACTTCCCGGGACAAGGTCACTGGCACAGCTCGGTGCAACGTGAGGGGCTCGTGCGTGGGATGGAGGGAGAGCCCTTGGGCCCCTCTCTGTGGCCACCATGTTGTGCCGTCCTTGCATGGGCTTAGCAAGTGTGTCTCAAACCAAGCGAGGTCTCATGGAGCTGAAGGTATTGGGGAAGAATGGATTGGGGTTGCATGGCTAGGGCCATCTGCAGCTCTTTGAAGGTCTCCCAAGCCTGCAGCGCCAGCTGCCCTCACCGTGCCACATGGAGAAGGGCTTCTTCTCTCTTCCTGATGCCACTTGAGAGATGGCTGCAGATCCTTAGCCACGTCGTCCTCTTTGGTCAGGTCTTCTGGCCATCAAGTATCAGTCTCATTTGGTCTGGCCAATGCCAGCAGCCACCTGGGTGCTTCCTTGGTCCATGCAGGCAGGAGGAGAGTCAAGAGAAACGAGCCTTTCTGAGCTGGGGGCTGGCACCTTCTTGTGTTTTGGTCTAATCCCTAAATCAGTGCTGGAAGATGGTCTCAAAACCATCCTTGGCTTCTTCTCCAGAGGGTTTGCCGAGGGCTGGCAGGCGGCGTTTGGGGACGGTGGAGCGCTCACCCGGCCCCGCGGGACGAGGACGGGCACACGCTGGCAAGCTTTGACGGATGAAGACCGTTAATATTGAACATATAATTATGCTGGCCAAGGCCGAAAGTCCTTCTGCAGCGATGCATATGGAGGGCATCAATATTAAGGCGAGTTACTAAATGTATCTCAAAGGTGAACTGAAAGGCGTTTTGGAGGTCCAAGAAGTTTCAGGACTCTGCCGTGCCACGGCCGGCGCCGAGAAAGTTCTTGCTGGCAGCGCAGCGGAGAAGAGAGCTGCTTTCCCTGACCCTCCCGAGATGTCTCCGTGTCTGACAGTTAAACGAGGAGACAGGCACGGCCACCCCGTGCTGCCGAGCTCAGCCTTTCTGAAATCAGCAGGCAGCCCTTCATGAAGTCACGGGATTTCTAATGCAAGTTATTCTCACCTAAGCCCTCGGTTCCCGGAGCTGGGGCTTTAAAAGGCACTTTGGGTGCCACGGGGTGAAGCTGGGCGACCTGGAAATTGTGCTGGGAGCTCCCAACTCCTTAGTGGGAACTTTTTTTCATAGAGGAAAAGGAATAATTTCTCTCTATCAAAAATGAATGAAAACTTGAAAAATCTCTACCAGGTTTATTTATTGCCTCATCTATTAAAATAGCCACGTATCTATTCAAGTGTGGGGGCTGTACTTTATCTTACCTTTTCCATGAGTCACAGAATACATTTTTTTTCAGGCAAAACGATATTGCTGAGTTTCTCACAAGGGGAAAATGTGCTGGAGGACGCCGAGGGCACGACTTGTCATCACAGCAGCCGGGCAGCCCAGCCTTCCTCCTGCCACCGCCGGCCCCTGGCCCTGCAAATGCCTCGGTGGCCGATGCCAGCCTGACAGCCCATTCCCATCCCTGCCGGTGAGCCGAACCTGGGGGGTTCCCCACCCTTAAACTAGGAACCATCCACTGCCAGTGAGTGCTGGTTGGGTTAAAGAAGGCAGAGATGCTCTGGGATCCCGGAGACACCAGCAGACCTACTGGTACCGAACCTCTCAAGGGACCGACGGGCTGTTTGTAGCAGATTTGGGCATTTGTGCCTGTGTTTCTGTGCTGCGGATGAAGGAGCTCCCCTCCATAAACAACCTCCTGTACCTTTCTGGCTTTGCATTCAGTGAAACTGCTCGTATGAAGCATAAGCTCCGAGTTTCTGCTAAGCCAGTCCTATGCAGGAGCTGATCTATTTGTGCTGGAAGGGACACGCTTTGCTATTCGAACATCAGATGCCCCAAAATACATTAATTCAAACCCCAGAACAGAACCCCCCCCTCCATTTTTTTTCTCGCTTTGTCTCACGCTGAATTGCAAACTCATGGCAGGACAAGAAACGTGTCCAGAGAAGGGCAGCGAAGCTGGTGAAGGGCCTGGAGCACAAGTCTGATGGGGAGCGGCTGAGGGACCTGGGGTTGTTCAGTCTGGAGAAGAGGAGGCTGAGGGGAGACCTCATCGCGCTCTACAACTACCTGAAAGGAGGGTGTAGTGAGGTGGGTGTTGGTCTCTTCTCCCAAGTAACAGCGATAGGACGAGAGGAAATGGCCTCAAGTTGTGCCAAGGGAGGTTTAGATTGGACATTAGGAGACATTTCTTTACTTGGAACAGGCTGCCCAGGGAAGTGGTGGAGTCCCCATCCCTGGAGGTATTTAAAAGACGTGTAGATGAGGCGCTTGGGGACATGGTGTAGTGGGCACGGTGGTGTTGGGTTGATGGTTGGACTCGATGATCTTAGAGGTCTTTTCCAACCTTAACGATTCTACGATTCTATGATTCTATGAAGTTAAACCTGCTTTGCACCATTATATCCCCATGCATGTCTCTACCCAGCACAGCTTTGCTGCAGCCTGGGGTTTCCCGCTGTCCCCAGGAGCCATCGCACCAAACAGATGTCACAGGCTTGCGGCTACCTGCCGAAAAAACCCGGCACAGGAGCTGCTGCTGAACCAGAAAACCGACGGCGGTGTTTAACACGGTGGGGACAAGGAGGGGCAGCCCCAGAACTCCCGCCGTGGGACCCCCCGGGGTGCTCTGCCTTCCCACGCCTCACCACGAACGGGCAGGGACACCTCGGCGAGGAAGACCAGCGGATTTACTGGTGAATAAACTTTATTTAAAAGTTACCCATAATACTGCAAATACTATTTGCTGGGCTCAGTATTACTCATGGTCTTTTCTACATGCAGTAAGCACCAGTTTTGCGAGGGCCCTGCGAAACCACAGGGAGCCGGTATCTTTTTCCGTAACATGGGGCTGGTTTTAACTTTCCGCAGTATTTTTCCTCGGCGGGAATCAAGCTGGGGATGGCTTCAGCCACGGGCACGGCTCGGGAATGCTGGGGCCAGCGAGCGAGCAGGGCTCTGCTGGGGCTGGAGGAAAGCTGGGGTCCCCAGAGACTTTATTCTTCGGGGAACGGCAGGAGGGGAGACGGGGGGGCAAAAGCCATCACTTTATTGTTTTGTTTTGTTTTGTTTTGTTTTGTTTTTTTGTAAGCACATCAGCCCCGGGCTGGCGAAGGGCCCGGCTCAGTGGGACGGGCGGCACTTTCTCCTGCTGCATCCCCAAGGTGGGTATTTTCCCATGGGAGCCCCACACCGGCCCCACGAGCCCCTGCACCCCCCACACCCTTCCTGTCCCCTCCCCACCACGGCTCAGAAAAAGCTTTATTTATACTCATTTAGCTGCTTGCCTTCTCCCTAATTGAAATCATTAACCTTCTCGCTTAATGAAGAAGAGGACCAGGGGGAGGGCGGGGGGTGCCGGGGCTGGCAGACCCCCTCCCGGGCTGCTCTGCCGATTCCCTCGACCGGCTGAAAACGTGATTTTGAATTTGGCCACCGGGAGCTAGAAAAAAAAAACCCACCCGAACAACTGCGTCTTGGTCGGGGGGCTGGCGGGGTACGGTTCCCCGAGCCCCCCGGGGCCGCGGCGGGGCTGACGCCGGCATTTCATCTCGGCGGAGAAGTCATCGGCTCTGACCACGGGGAGGGCTTTGCCCGCCAGGTCCCACTTTGCTCCCCTATATTTAGCCCATTATGAATATGGAAGAGCGTTGAAAATGATTCGCCCAGACATCCCTCTGTCCAGCCGAATAACGTCAAAGGCGGGAGCGGGGATGGGAGCCGCTCGCCCTGGCAGGGGCCCCGGTCCCCGCCTGGCCTCGTGGGTCGCAGAGTGGGGTCCCTACAGTTGCGTAGGGGGGAAAAAAAATCACACTTGTGGCTTTAGGGACCCCCATACCAGGTGGTTGGGGGGTGCTTTGTGTGGGTGCCATGGGATGCTGGCTGGGGGAGCGCTCCCCCCGCCGCAGCGCGCCGAGCAGGCGCCCGGGGTCTCAGCTGGCTTTGGAAGGGGCCGCGGCGGGGACGCCGTGCGGTGCCCAGCTGCGTGCCGCGCTCTCCAAGGGCACAGCAGCCCCTTCCCTCCCTCCCACCGCCCGACACCCCCCGGCCGGCCGGGCACGGCCCTGGCAATGGGCCACGGAGCCGGGGATCTGCAGCCTGGGAACCGGCTGATGCTTGCTGCTTCCCATCGAGATCCCTCTTCTCCTCTCTGGCAGCGGGGAAGAGGGATGCCGCGGTCCTGGCTGGGTTTGCCGATGCCCCGGTGTCCCCGCTCCGCTGCGCTCAGGCTCCGGCATCAAACACGTGCTGAACGTCCCGGGCGTGCGACCCGACAGCTCGTGGCTGCTGCTCCGCCGCGCTTTGCCGGGCTGCCCCGAGCATTAAACGCCTTTTCCCAAGGGGAGCTGCTCTCCCTCCCTTTTGGGAGCCCAAACCTGCCCCCAAAGCATTTGGGCATCCTCCTACCCCCCTCCGTGGGCGTCTGCCCCTTTTCACCCACTATTTTCCTCCCCTTTACAAGGAGCATCGCTCCGTCCCGAAAGCCAGGCACTGGGGGGGAGAGGACACGGGGGGCAAACCCCCTCCCGGGAGACACCCCCCCCCAGCTCGGCTGGGTTGGTTTGGGGTTTGAAAAGCACTTTGCGCGAAAGATTACCGTTGCTTTTGGCATAGTAGAAAAGAGGGAAAACAGTTTTATTCAAGCCGTTAATGAAATGTCATTTGCAATTCACTTCCACGGCCGTCACGTGGCGGATCCACAGCCCCCCCGGGTTGCACCGGCTCACACGGGGCGGGGGGTGTTACTTCGGAGGGGGTTTTGGGAAGGGGGGAAAATGCACAAAAGCATCGAAACGCGACCTCCCCATCCCCAGAGCTTGGGGGCTGTGTTTGGCATGGGTGCTGTTGCCGGGTGAGGTGGCTCAGCCTTCCCTCCTGGCTCAGGGGAGGAGGGGGGGTCAGCAGAGACCTGGCAGAGCGACACACCTTTTCTGTGGGGTCTGGCCCCAGAAATATCCCTGGATTTTATTTTTCCCCTCCTCTCATCACCTATCTATATCCCTCACGTTGCACGTGGGCAGCCGTCGGTGTCCCGCTGCCTTTCTCCCCCCCAGCAAGGCTCGGCCACAGGGTTTGGACCCCATTTTCCACCCTCCCCCCATTACCTGCCCCCTCTCCCCTCCTCCACCCCTTCCCAATTTCTGAGTGATCCTCCACAGCCATGAGCAGGTTTAACTAATCTTTCTGTCAGTGGGGTACTTTATGGAAATTGAAAACTAATTAACGTTCATCTCAGCAGCTAATCGCATAAAAAACCCACCGCCTTGGCCTCCCTGGTCTTAAAATAATGACGGCACGTGAGCAGCAGCAGGGAAGATCTCGATCAAGCCCACCAGGATGGGATGTTCCCAGAGACAGAGCCGGGATGCCCCCGAAACTCCGTACCCGGGGATGGGTCACCTTCTGCTGGTGCTGGACCCGGCTCCTGACCTGCCGAATCCATCTTGCCCATCCTACAGCCCTTCCCTCTGGCTACCTCGACCCAAGAGGTGGGAAAACAGGCATTTTTGGGGCAGTTTGGGGAGAGGGAGTGGTGTGGGGCCGGGGCCGGGAGGACGATGGAGATGTGCGGTCAAAGATGCTCTCGCCCGCAGTGACTCATTCGGCTTTAATTGCTCCCTGAAGTCGCCGGCTGCTGGCGGCACCGCATCAGAGATGTCACGTTATAGTCATGCGTGAAGAGCTAATGGTCAAGGGTGACACCACCAACAAAACATCCTGCGGGAAACTGTCAGCGGCGAGGGGGGGGATCAAAGGGCATGGAGCGGGGCCGTCCCGCTGCCAAGGGCCGGGGCGGCTGCTGGAGGTGCTGGTGCCCAGCGTAGGGGTGGTGGTGGTGCCCGTGGGGCTTTGTGGCCAGAAAATCCTCCTGCCACATCAGGGACGGTGTAGGCAGTGCCTGAGTGGAGAGTGCTGGCCCCTTTCAGGACGCCTGGAAAAGATTTCCTTTGGCTTTGGAGCTTCTCGCTGGCACGGGTTGGGAGGGCTCATGCTGACGGTGGCATTGGAGCAGTGTCAGCTGGTCTCTGCTGTCCCTTGTGCCATAGGGAGGTGGCCCAGGTGTGATAAACCAGGACGTGAAGGTGGGTCTCGGGTGCACAGCTCCCACGACAGCCACAGGGACACCAACCCGTCCCCTTGGGCATCCGTACCCTCCTGCGCCCTGGCCGGGATGCTGCTGCGCCCAGGCTGGTTGGCATCTACCAAGGGTTGAATGGAAGACCTGGATGAGACCCTGTCTCGCTGACACAAGCGGTTAAGTGGCACAGCTGGGGTTGCTTTTTCAGATGCTGCCCACAGCACGGGCCCCAGCACACACGTTTGCAGGCTGTGCTTGCAGCAGGGTGCAAGGTGCCCTTTCCCGATGCCCTTGTCCCCAGAGGCCGCAGCGCTGCACAGGCGGCTCCTCCACATCGCGGCAGCGCTGGCTCGGTCCCGGTTTGCGTTTGGCTCGGCGCTCCCATTTCCAGCTGCTTCCCACTGCGCTGCTGGGTGCAGCACCTCTCCCCCCCCACCGCCGCTCTGGTGGGATGGGGCAGCATCTCCCTGCCTTCCATCAGCAGGAATGGCTTGGAGAAAGCCAGGCGAGATGGCCACGCTGCTGGGACACAGGGATCAGCCTGCCGGAGAAGCAACCCCGGCCGCAGCCATCCCGCCGAGAAGAGCGGCAAGGGACGAAGAGTTATTGCTGCAGTCAGACACCAGCTATTACCTCCCGACAAAAGGCAGCGTCTGCACAGCCGGGAGAGAGCCCGAGGACAGGGACAGCCCCGATGACCTTCAGAGGACACGCAGCAGACAGGCCGAAGCCCTGATCGCCCCAGACAGGTATGCCCTTGGGCACCCCTTCACCTGGCCCGGCGCAGCGCAGCCCCCCGGGATGCTCCCCACAAGCCTTCAGCCACCATCAGCTTCAAAACCTCCTCGCCAGCCCCTGGCCCGGGTGGGTTGTTTTTTTTTTTTCCCCTTCCAGCACATGTCAAGCTTTCAGGTCTCTGAGAGGAGGAAGAGGCGATGTTGTTGTCAGCGTTTAGCCCCTGCAAGGTGCCAGTTTAATGCTGGAGTTTGGATATATCCTTGCAAAGCATCATTTTCCAGCCCCTGCCTGGCAGCCGGAGCTTAGCAAGGAACCTGCTTATAAAAATTGGGGATCGAGGCTAAAGCAAAGACCTGGGGGGAGTGAGCCCGGGGTCTCCTCCTGAGGCCGGGGTCAGGGTCTGCCGGCTGTATCCCTGGAGCCTGAAACACCGGCATGGTCCCAGCACAGCTCTGGGCCACCTGAACCCGAGGATCTCTTGTCGTGATGTCCTTGTGCTGCCTCTCCCCCCGGCAGGGAAGGTACTCAAGGGCATCCCCGTGCCGTGGTGAGAAACCACCTGTAGACCAGCAGAAATGACTGCCTCGCTGGGTGTCTGGCCTCTGCCTTTAAACTGGCCCAAATGCACCTTGGGGAGGTGTTGGGGGTCTGCGCGAGAGCAGGGGAAGCACCATCGTCCCCAGGGTCAGCTCCCCACGGAGAGCTGGAGAGGAGCCAGCGGCCAGGGCTAAATGAAGGGGGGGAGCGGGTTGTCAGCAAATGTCAAAAAGCAAAAAACAAGCTGGACTTCAGAGCCGATGAAGTTTGTACAATGTGAGAGAAGCGCTGGTTAAAGGCATGGCTGAACTCTATATCCATTCATTTAAATGCGGTTTTCCATAGGAGTGGAGGACACGCATATCATTAGTGCCCGATGTCTCCAATAAGGCTGTCTCCAGTAATATGCCAAAAAAAGCTTAATTAACTTTGCTTTGCAGTGAGCCAGGGAGGTTCCTCGAACATCTTTTCCTCTGATCGGGAGCAAAACGGGTCTTGAGACATGGGTACGAATGTGAGTGGGTGGGTGGGGATAGCACGGCTGGATCACCCCACGCAGGTAAGTGCCACCAAACGGTGGGTGATCCCAGAGGGATCCATCCGGCCGCGATGTCTGGCCCCGCTCAGCTGGTGGGGAGGAGCTTCAAAAGCACATTGTGTGCCCAAGCTCCATCCGAAGCATCAGAGGAGCGTTGTGGCTATCCAGAGTGAGGGACACGCAGGGCCATCGCCTCTCAGCGCCCTGCAGCGAGCGCGAAGCCCCAGCGTCCTGCAAACTCCTCGGCCACCACCGCTGCCTGTAATTAGAGGGATGGAGGAATCAGTCTGAGGTTTAGGTGGCTGCAGATTACGTCTGTCCCTCCCCATTTCCTCCAGTGCACGAGCAGAATTGCTCATCCGCAGCCTTCCCGAGCCCACCGTGTCCTCTCCATCAAATCCCTCATCTGGCAGCTGCAGCAGGGCTTGTACCTGCGCGCCTCAGGCTGCACCGCCAGCAGCGTTGCAGAGCACTGATGCTATCGTGACATGCACTGTGCAGGGGGGAGCCTGGTCTCCGAGGGGCGACGGCAAAGGCAGGGAAGCGGGGGGGACCCCATGGTATGTTGTCGGCACCCCAGCACTGATGGCACTGGCCACACTCGGCCACGGCGGCCGTTGAACCTGCCGCAGTTCGGCTCTGCGCCCAGCGGAGCTCTGCGGTGGCGGCACCTCCAATTTGCACTGCAGTTCCCTCCTGTTTTTCCAAGCACGAAACGCGTGGCTTGGACTCACGGGGATTACAGATCTCGGGGGGTTGTAGGTCCTGGGAGCTAGCACACCACCACAACACTTCTACCTATATACCTATGCATGTATGTATGTGAATACATAATATAGATGATTGTGTTTATGCCTTCTATTTCATACAGAGGTCACAGCTGGGGGGCTGCCAGCCCTTTTGCACAGCAGACTTTCCCACCAGCCCAGCCATGCTGGGAGCGGAGGCAATTTACTGGAGACCCCCGCTCGGCACCGGGCAGCTGGCAGCAGCGGCGGCTGGGAGCCCTCCGTCCCAGCGCCAGCCCCGCGCTGGCCGGGCTCCAGGCAGCGCTCCCCGCTTCCCTCGCAAACCTCTTAGTCCCAGGTTAATTAATCGTCATCAAATAACCTGCGTGGCTGCAGCTGGGATGGCAGCTTCACCTTCGCTCCTGCTCGCAGTGGTGCTGCTGCCTTTCATGGGGCTACCTGGATGGGAGGGCCCGGCACCCGGGGGGGCTGCTGCCGAAATGCAGCCCCCCAAAAGGGGGGTCTCCTTAGGAGACGGGACTAAATAGGAGAGGAGGGGAATTGATAGGAGAGAGGGTCTCGATAGGAGAGGGGTCTCGATGGGAGAGGAGGTCTTGATAGGAGAGGGGGGTCTCAATAGGAGGTGGGTCCCGATGGGGGTGTGGATCTCGATAGCAGAAGGGTCTGGATAGGAGCAGGGTCTCGCTAGCACGGACCTTTTTGTTTCCTTGGGAAAGGCGTTACGTGCAACGGCTGCCCGAGGCCCAAAGGACGAGTTTTGAGGCCGCTCAATGGGATTTACCCCCTTAGTGCCCCAGTCAGGCTCTGGAAATGCTGCAAACCACGCACACAGATTTCAAGGCTGAAATTCCCCGTATTTTGTGGCATCTTCACATCGCCCCGGGGGATTGCATTAGCTGTGCACCGGTGGGCCGTGGGGGGGACCCTCCATAGGGTGTCCCTTATAGCGACGCGGTGCCGCTGCCGGGCCGGAGAAGCGCCGTGCTGCCCGCACCAGGCTCTGCCTGAACAGATGCTTCCGCGCCACAATAAAAGGTTAAATATTTTAATAAGCATTAGCCACATGTTGAAGGTAAAATGAGCTACTTGCTTTCACTCTCTCCTTTTTTTTTTTTGTATGCAAATGAACTGGAAGCTTATTAACAAGATGAGAGGCTGGAGCCTAATTAGCAGCAGGACGAGGGAGCCGCGCTGGAGCTGAGTCAGCGAGTGGGAGAACGCTGGATGAGTGGATGAGACGCTGCAGTGGTCCCTGCCATCGCCACCGCCCGCCGCTTCGAAATCACCCCAAAAACCCCGAGAATCGGGCAAAACGGTCACGTTTCCGGAAGGCCCAGGGGGAGCGGCTTTGCTCGGGGTCTTGCTCTGGTCGTCCCACGGGAGATGCAGCCTGCGTGGGTCACCCCAAAGCCACCGTCCTTAGCTTCTTCTCCATGCTGGTTGCGTTGCAGCCTGGATTTTATGGGTCAAGCTAACATACGTTTCCAAGCACGTATTGAATATTTAGGGGCAATGCCACCAAGCCACGTAGTGATGGAGGGAGCAGAAATGAGGTATTTGTGGTGTGAGCTCAAAGGCGCCCGGTGCCGCTGGCAGAGGGGACCGGGCTGCTTTATTGCCTGTGTATGTAATTTGTTTTGGTGAGTATTCGCCGCTGATGCTGTTTCTTTTCTCTTTTCATTTTGAAGAATCCTTTTCCCACAAAGAGGTGGGAAGAAAACAAAGGGGGAAAAAAAAAAAAATCACAAAACCAAAAATCATTTAAAAAAAAGCAGAATAATCTTTATTTTCTCCCGTTCTTTCTTCTATCACCTTTCCCCTAGTCTGGACGTTGCTTCAGGCGGAGGAAGGACAAAACCTCCTCCAGCTGCCGGGCGCTGCGGCAGCGGCACGGGCAGGGGCTGCCCGTCCGGCGAGGCCGGTGGCCGTGGGGGGACGGGGATTCGCCTCCGAATGAGAAGCTGCCAAGAAACCCCTCTTGTAATTTGCACCTTCGGAAGGCGACAGCAGCCGTGCGGCCCCGTCTTTCATTTGCATTTTTAATTAGCTGGGCTCTCTCATGCCTCTCAGCTGCCCTGCCCTGGGGCAGCGATGGCTGCATGCAAATGGGGTTGGTTTTGGGGGTGAATGAAGCGTTTTAGTGGGCCACAGGATGGGGGACCCGGCAAGGAGGCGATGGCATTCCTCTTTTTTTCTGTTTTTTGATATATATTTCTTCTGCTTGGTGTTGGTCCAGCCCTGCCTCTGTGCCATCGTCACCCATGGCCATGCAGAACCAGTGCCCATCCGTCTGCCCCCTCCTCTGGGCCCCTTCCTCACCATCCTCCTCCTCTCCCGGCACCGAGCACCCCCACATCACTGTCCCTGGGTTCCCCCTTCCCACGCAGCCCCCGGAGCAGCGCTGCCACTCTGGCACCTTTAACAGCCAGCACGCAGAAGGACGCTGCAATTCCCATATAAAGCTATTAAAACTCTACCTCATTAACAATAATTAAAAGGTGTAGCAGGTGTTCCCAATAGCTCAGGCCTGCGGGCAGGGTCTTTTTTTTTTAAAAAAAAAATTTAATTTATTTAATTTTATTTTAATTTAATTTTATTTTATTTTATTTTAATTTTATTATTTTATTTTATTTATTTTATTTTATTTTCTAGGCTCCTACACCCACCATGACCAACGGCTGGGCAGCATCACCCCACCCCACCATCCCCACGGTGCCGGCAGAGGAGGGACCCAGGGACGGCCACCACCCCCTGCCCACCCAGCACCGGGGGGGCTACCTGCATCCAAGGCACAGTAAAATATTTTACTACAAAGCAGAATTACTCCAAAGACTGATGGGCTGACTTGTGAGACCCACTCACATTTATGGAGGTCGTAAGTTATAGACTCCCGGTGAACTGGAGAAAAACATAACCCTCGCCTTTTATAGGCGAAACTTCCTGCCGTATATTAAACTCCCCAGCAAACGGATGGGGGCTTTACTGCCAAACTATAACTTTAATGCCTCCCAACCCCTCGGTTAGTTTGGACGGATTATTAATAACCAGGGTGTGCTTTGCCAGCCCCCCCACACGAGTAGTTTGCCCCCGTGGTGGCCCTTGGCTGGAGCCCCTGGCACGGGGACGGGTGGGGGGACCCCAGCCCGGCGGGCAGGGACTGGGGAGATGCCGGCAGCTGCCTGCGGGGAGAAAAAGCTGCAAGAGGCATTGCAGGGGTCAGGACGTGCCCCGGGGAGCTCGGGGGGGGACCTGGCAGGGCCCAGGGCACCAAGCCGCGGGGTTCTGCTCACCGAAAGCCTTTCGCAGCTTCTGCCATGGAAATCCGCGGGGCCCGGTGCACGCCATGTCTTTTTTTTTCCCCCACTTCTTGGCCTAAAATATTATAATGTGAACTGGAAAAAGCGCAGGAGCCTGCCCTCAGAGTTTGCTCTCGCCCAGGGCTGAACTTTGTTGCCCAAATAGGGGGGAAAATAGGGAAAAAAACCCCAATCCCATTGATAAGTCAATGGCAGGGGGAGAAGGATAGGCAGCGCCAGCAGAAGGAAAAGGTGTGGATGCGGAGAGGGGGAAGGAGAGGAAAGCAAGGAAAAGGCAAACAATCCAGTTCGGTTCATGTGGCTTTGTTTTCTTTCTCAGCCACCAGCAGCCGGCGAGCACGGGAGGGTGCTGCACCCAGCGCGGCTCCTCCACCCACTCCCAAACACGCTGGGAGGCTGCATGGGCCCTTTTTCCACCTTAAAATCATCTCTTTTTTGCAGGGGGAGGGGAAAAGACTTGAGCTGGGAGAGGTGCGACATGCGCAAACCCACCCCGGCACCCGAAGGATGCGTGCGGGGACCCCCCCCAGCCCGGGCAGCATCACATCACCTCCTCCCCGCATCACCTCCTGCCATCTGCCTTTTTTTGGGGCGATTTTCTTATCGGGGCCCGGTGAGACCTAGCATTTCTCTGTTTGGAGCCAGGATGAACATTTGTTAGAATTAAACAGCTGGGAGCAGGATGATATTTAAACTGGTATTAGGAGAGCACCGTTGGAGGGAGATAATTCTGGGGCGGTCTGGCAGCGTGGTGGCCGGGGGGCTCCTCGGGTCTCCTGCCGGAGAGCGATACAGTTAATTTGCAGCCGGAGCTGGAGGCTGGCCCGCGCCGATATTGCCGTGTTATTTAGAAGAGAAAGGTCAGGCTGGAGATGGAATAATCATTGACAAGAAATCCATGGGGGAGCGCGGGCGGCAGCTCCAGGCGAGCTCCAGCATCCTTGTGCCGCTCCCCTGGGGCTCCCCGGGGGCTTCTTTCCCTCCGCCTCGGTCCCCGCAGGGTGTGGCAAGGATCCTGCTCGCCTTCTCCAGCTCGGGAGCCAGGGAATCACAGCCACCCTCTCCGGCCGCCCCCTTTTTCATCTAATACCTCCATCTCTGGAGGCAGAGCTGGCCTGGTTTTCGCCCCACACACAGACTCTTTTAAACTGCAAATTATTTTTTAAATTTAAAATTACTTTTTGCTCAGAAATGTTTTTGAATTTTTTTTTTTTTTTTAAACTAAAAGCCCCAGGAAAACACAAGAAACCACCCACCCTTCCCCTGCTCCCCAGCCCTGCCCCATCCCTGCGGGGATGATAAAGAAAACCCCTAGCTTTTTTGGAAAGAAGTGCACCGAACAGTCCAAAAAGGCAGTGAGCGAGCAATGAAAATGAAAGATTGAGAATGCTTTTTGTGTGGCCAAATCTCTGTGCCCGGGAGCATCCGCCTCCCCCTGCCCAGGGAAACTGAGGCACGGGGGGGCTGTGAGTAGCGGGGATGGTGCACATGGGGCATCACCCCTGAATCGCATCCCGCCGGCTCCCGGGCTCCCCCCAGCAGCAGGACCCAGCACCCGGCTATTACCTTTGCTCACCCCTCCCCGCTGCACCCCAAACCCTTCCTGCACCCCCATGGGGGGGAACCCCCGGGGCATCTCACTTTCCTCTTTTTCCTCCCAAAAAATACGCCAGGTTGGTTTAAGGTTTTTTTTTTTGGTTTTTTTTTTTTTTTTTTTTTTTTTTTGCAACAAAAGAAACTATTTATTTGGAATATGCATTACCAGTACAAATCAGGAAACTGTAAAACCTACACCTTGTTAGTATCGTCATAGAACATAAAAGTCTCAACTGGGATCAGAAAGACAGAGGCCTTTTTTTTTTTCTTTACAGAAGCAGAAAAGCTTAAAGTTTCAAAACCAGGTCGGAACAGAGAGTCTTTTTTTTTTTTTTAGGGTTTTTCTTTTTTTTTTTTTTAATATTTGGAATCCATTAGGAAGAGGAAAAAAAAAAGATGGGGGAAAAAAATAGAAAAGAAAAAGCAACTCAGAACAACCGGATCATCTTTACAAGGGATAGAAAGGGCTTTGCAAGAACAAAAAAAGCAAACCGACAAAACCAACCCCCCAGGCAACATCTGATTTACATCATCTTAATAATAATAATAATAATAATAATAATAATAAAGGTGTATGAAAACAAAAGGACTCCAGGAAACTTTGGGATTAAAAATAACACCCCAAACCCTAAACCATTGAGTGATGTGAAAAGCTCAGGGTTTTTTTGAGGGGGGTGGAGCAGGGCAACTCTTTTAAGAGAAAACTAAAGTGATGCCAACCGGCCTCTTCCTCAGCGCTTCTCCTTCAACCCCACTCTGCAGCCACCGAGATTTCAGGCTGTATTTGGGGGGTCCCGTCCCTTGTCCCTCATCCTTCCCAGCGCCCCTGTGCAGCTGGGGCTCGGGGCCAGGCTGCGAGACCCCATCCTCAACAAGGTCCATGGTTGAAATGAGGTCGGTACCTTCCTTGCTCCAAACCCATCATTTTTGGGCCAAGAGCTGTGGCTGGGCTGATGGGTGCCTCCGAGCCAGGGCTCTTGCAGCGGACCCTCGGGGCAAGGGTGCCACTGGGATTCAGGGTAGAACATAAGGGCATTGAAGCCCACCACTGCCTGTGCATTTTGGGGAGGATTCATGCCCTTTCATCACTTCCAGGCAGCTCAGCATCGCCCCCAGGCACGGAGACCCACAGGGGCTCAGCACCCGACTCCTGTCACCCCTCGGCATCTCCTCCCCAAAACCCCTCGGGATTACGTCCCTCTCTGGAGATGTAATTCCCCCCCCCGCTCAGCCCCAGAGCAGCCAGCCAAGGATCTTCTGGGGTTGGGTGTCAACCCTCCCTGGAGAAGAGGAAACCCCCCCCCAAAACACCACCATCACTTTTCACATCACTTGGGTCACAGCTCAAAAGCGCAGGGAAGCGGCAAGGCTGTCGTCTCGGACAGGTCAAAATAAACTCAGCATCATCATCAAAGCCCCCCCCCTCCCCTCCCAAATAATGCCAAAAAAATAAAATAAAAGGTAATTTCTGGGTCTTAACGTTAAGAAACATAAAGTGTTAGACTGTACCTATTAATGCTCACTATTCCAACCATTTTTTTTTCTTTTTAAAGTTTTACAAAATGAATTACTGTCACTTTTTAAACATTGTGAAAGAAGAAATGAGTGTGCACAACTCTACACTTTTCTAGCATTCTTGAACTAATTCACAAATGCGAGAAAATGGGAAAAAAAAAACCATGGGAAAAACAAACAAACAAAAAAGAAAAGAAGATGAATGTAGGTAGTTTGATGTTATAAACTATACAGGAATGAAGCGCTTGTTGCCACAGAAAGAACAGGGACAGGACCTTCCCCCTGTTCAATTTTGCGTGCTAAGAGGGTCATTTTTTATTCTTTTATTATAAACACTATTAAATTCCGACTGCGTTTTTGGTTTTTTTTTTTTTCTCCTTTATCTGAATATACAAGAACATTCATTATCAAATGTTCGTTATCATCAATACTACAAAGAACGAGACACAAATCGCAAGAAACAATGGAAAATGTTAATAAAGCTGAAAGAGTCGTCGAGTTTTTTTGTGTTTTTTTTTCTGTTGTTTTTATTTTTTTTGAGTTTCTGCAGGTTTTTTGTTTGTTTTTTGTTTTTTTGTTTTGTTTTGTTTTTTTGGTATCGAAGTCAGGTTTTTCTGGGCAGAAAAAAAAAAAAGAATTAAAAAAAAAAAAAAGAAGAAGAAGAAAAAAACCCACAACACTCAGGGCTGGGGTTGGGGAAAGGGGAGGAGAAACAAAACCCAAAACAAAAAAGCAAAGAAAAAGGCAAGCGAGCAGCTACGCCAACGCGAACCGGAGGGACCAACCGGGGAACCCAGGAGGCGATGTGCAGAGTACCGTGGAGGAGCGGGTGCCCTGCCCGGGCAGGGGATGCCACGGGCAGGGGGTGCAGGCAGGAAGGGCAGCGGCTGCAGGGCAGGGGAAGGCAGCCCTGGCACGGGCCAGCTCCGGTAAGCGGGTGGTTTCGGCTCATCCCCAGTTGGTTTCCAAGAGGTACCGTGGCATTCCCGCAGGTACGGCACTGCTGCCGCTCCGGAGAACAGACCTGACCCAGTCCCACGTCCCTGAAATGCTTTGCCGGAATGGTTTCACGTAAAATAAGCTGGAAATGGTTAAAATGCTGTACAGGAGGAGGAGGAGGAGAGCGGGAAGGTGCACGGCTCGGAAAGATGGGCAGCACCTCCTAACCGTCCTCATGGGGAAAAAACCTTCTCGTTGCTCTTAACATATTCCCAGCTGGGAGGCAGCCCTAGACCTCGCACGTCGCATCACGCTCTGCAGCATGGTCCCCGTCCCCGGGCACAGAAGCGAAAGGAGCAGAAAGGGTCTCACTGCTGGAGACACAAGGACTAAGCAAGGAGCAGCTTGTGCTGTTTCTTATCCAGCTTTTGTGTTCCACTCTGATCCCACCAGCTCAGAAACAAAAAATCCACTGAATTGGGACTTTTCGTATTTGGGGGAAGGTCACAAATTTCAGAGCGGATGTTTTGGAGCCTTCTGGGCTTGTTTCCCAGGGAAAGGCAGGCTTCACCTCCACTTCAGGCGAGTCACGCTGCTGGCCCCATGCTGCAAGGTGACAGCGTGTCGGAGCCGTGGGCACACCACTGCTGTGGTCTGCAGGCCAACCAGCATTATTTTTTCCAGCAGAAAGGTGGAAATTTTTCTGGCAGAGCTCTAATTTTAGATGGTTCCTGCTTAACGCTGTTCTGCGCTGGCAGTTCCCATCTTGAGATGGCTGGCACCAGCACGGGCAGGGTGGGCATGGACGTGCAAGAGCATGAGATGCGGCCAAGAGGTATTTGGATCCATCACAAGGTGCCAGACATCCTGCACCCACACCGGTCCCCACGACACCCAGGGTCTTGCCACGGGCCAGCTCAGCCTCCTCACACCCACTGAGAGAACCGGCAACCAAAAGTACTGCCCCGGCACAAAGCTCAGCCCCTTGCCCAGGGCAAACCGGTGCCTCCTCACCCCCTCTTCAACAAAAGCCGTGTCCTCCCAGCGTCGGCTGCCCCAAGGGGTGTTTCAGCAGGATGAAGCCTTGCTTACCACCCATCACTGCTTGACCAAAAAGCGGACCAGAAACCCCAAGAGTGCTCCCGTGACTTGGGATGCCACTCCCAGGATAAAACCAGCAGCGTCACTTGAAAGACATCCCCAAGCAGGGCATCCACCCGTCTTGCAGAGCCTTCACCCTAAAGCAAACCTGTTGCATTAACCGTTACCAAAAGCTCCCGATGTGCTCACCCCACCGCATCCAGCCCCTGCGATCCCGCTGCCTGTCCCTCGCTGCCTGCCTGGCAGGGCTTTGGGAATGCAGCGGGTACCGCCAACCTCTCTGGGTGCTGCCTGCACTGGGGAACCCACCTCCTCCTCTTCTGCAGCGCGGCACGCTCCCGAAAACACGAGCCAACACTCCGTCAACACTCTCCTTGCCAGAAAAAACTCCACCGCTGGCCTCCCTAGGTGCTATGAGAAAACTGCTGGGGTCCCATCAATCATCCACGCCTGATCCTGTACAACACCACGGAGGTGCTCAGCGCCTTCGTTACCAGCGATGGCCATTTCGCGTCCACCTCTGCCTCGTTTCCTTCCCTCCTCTCCTCCCCTTCAACAGCGGGCAGGGAGGATGGTGGGGTTTCACGGCTCATCCGGCTTTGGGATGTGCAGCGGAGCAGGGCAGGGACCGGGAAGAGTCATTGGTTTCCCGAGGCTGGGAATGGGCCGGTACCTTTTGGAAGCGAAGGAGAGCACGCCGGCTCCTCCTATGTGCACAGGGGGCTGCGTCCACCCGCCCTGTCACCGGCAGTGCCCGAGGGACAGCTCACCGAGGCAGGGCTGCGTGCGGGGAGGCGATGCGCTGGCTGCGGCCAGGGCCGGCGGAGACGAGGTGGCAGCGGGGCTGCGGTGGCGTTTCCCTACGGAGAGGTAGCGTGAGAGACGGAGAGGGTGAGGGGGGCTGCCTGCTAGTGAAGGAGCGAGACGCGCCTGAGGTACGTTTGTGGCTCCTCAGAAAGATGCCCAGTGCGAGGCCGTACACTGCTTTGGGGTTGTTTTGTGTGGCGGCAGTTGATTTTTGCTTTTCCTCCTTAAAATCCTTCTACCTGTCGACACATCCTTCGGTGGGAAGGGGTGAGGGGAAGGGAGTGGTGTTGTGGCTGTGGCAGGGAGGGGGAGAGCGGCTTCTACCCAGAAAAGAAAGGGAAGAGAGTATAAAGAAGTGTCCAGATTGGCTGAAAAAAGCATCCCGACGAAGAGAAGAGAAGAGAAGGAGTCTTCTTGTGTGTGCTGATTGGGTTCACCTCCAGTCTGACTGCTGCGGTGTTAGGAGAGGCCCCCTCCCCTCCTGCCCCCGCCGGGGCCGGCTCAGCCAGGGATGCAATTTGCTGGGAGATCAGTTGGAGGTATCAGAGTGAACGCTGCCAGGGCCTTCTGTGGGGGAGGTCACCGACGACGGGGTAGTAGCGTCTTGCCAACCTCCATTAGCCTGCGGGAAGGGAGACACGGAGACGTCAGTCACCCAACGGCACGCCTGGCCCTAGCCAAGTCACCCATCCGCCTCGGACCCCCCAGCTTCTCACTCGGTAGGGGCTGATGTAGGAGGCAAAAATGTCCCCTCTGGCTCCCCCATCCCACCGCAGACCACGGGGCTCCATCAGTGGGATGGGGCCAGAAACAATTCTGTTGAGAACAGGGGTTTTGGTAAATTGCAAGTGCTCATGGAAATTCTGTCCCTTAAAAAATACGTATTTCTGCAGAAACCCTGAGCTCTGGTTGTTTAGGTTTTTTTTACCCCCAAATAGAACCCTCCCCCATACGGAAGGAGGAAAATAGCAAACACCTCACTCCAGAAACCCTACCCTGGGACGTCATCTGGACCCAGGTGCTATGAACACGCAGAACAAGCGATGGATCCCGAGGAACCTCTGAGCCGTGCCGTGTCCCCCCTTGCTGCCCTTCCAGGCACCCCTCCTCCTGCGCGGTCCCTGTGCGGGGGGAAGCTATCAGCACCAAGCCTTGTTGCGGGGAAGACACGCTGCCCACACACCTCTCCTGCCACCGCGAAGGCCACGTTCAGGGATTTGGGCCACCTCTTTGCTCCCAACGCAAGAGCCTTCCCCTCCTCACTTTGCAGTAAAACCACAAACAAATTTCTGCCGCCTCAGGGCTGGTCCCCGTCACCCCTCCTCGAGGGACCCCAAGCCACAGCGCAATGGAGATGCCACCACCATATCCCCTCTGAGGGTTCGTACAGCAAAGCATGGCAGACAACTTGTTTCTTCTAAAACCAGACACAGCCAAATTCTTCAGCCCCTCGAGAGCAGAGCTACTGGAGGGCCTCGGCTGCTGCAGGCAGGAGCCGGCAGCACACAGAAGCTGCTCCTCTGCGGCTGCCATCCCCTTCGGAGGGGAGCAGATGTCGCACCCAACCTCCTCTGCTTGCTCTGACATTGATTCAGTGCTCAGCTAATTAATCCTTCCCAACTCCTGCCCATGTTTGAGCACTAGACGTGCCCGGGCTGCTTCGCCCTCTCTGGCTGCCTGTCCCGCTGCCTCGAGCACAGGGTATCCATCACTGGCCCCGACAGCCCCCGCTTGCCGGGACCCCGCAGACACCCAAAGTGGGGTAAAGGTAGGAAAAGCTTCGTCACCCCGAGGCGCTGAGCAGCCGTCCGGGACTTGCCAGCAGGTTGTCCATGCTGCTGACCAGCTCCCGCCGGCCCGAGGGGCAGCCGAGATGCGAGCAAAGAGCCGACCATGGGGGAGGCAGGGGAACCCACATTTTGAGGTATGAAACCACGTCGCTGCGGGACACGCACAAAGCAGAAAAGACAGAGGCGTGGACAGACACAACAGGCTTGCGTGTTCTTCCATGTGCACATGGGAGCTTGCAAACACGCTCCCTTGCAAAGGGGTTCAGGCAACAGCAAGGAAGACAGGAATCACGCCCTGAGCTTGCTGGCAGGTTAGCAAATCCTGTTCCATTTCACCTTAGGTGCAAGCATGAAACCAGACTATGCACAAACATTACCAGCCCCGCATGCCCCCCACCTGCACGGCTTGCCGTGCCCACCACCCCCGCCAGCTTCCATCCACAGCCAGGCCCCGACCCACTGTCCCTGCGCTCCCCGAGATGCAATATCCACCCTTACACGTCTTGGACCGCTGCAAGAGGCAGCAATTACCGTAGATTATCAGCCCGACAATGACAGGCCACGTAAAGAGAGACACAGAGCCAACTCCACCGCCCCGAGACTGGCATATTCAAGTACACTTAGGACATTAATAGCAATTTACGTGCCATCAGTGAGAGAGAACCACAATAGCTGTGCTGGCAGCCTCTTATTACCAAGCCTGTTATTTGTTGGAGTTACAAGCTATAATCACAACAGAAACTTTCAAAACCCTTATCTTCCGTGACGCACCAAATCTATTTCAGAGCCGTAATTGCTATGTCACCGGAGAGTTTGCTGCTTAATGCACTCAGATGCCATTTAGTGTTTGCAGGGTCATTACGGCAAGCAGGAGGGGGGAGAGCGGAGGGGGCCGCGCGGAGCAGGGCTCCGTCCCTATTGTGCTCAACTATTTTTAGCGAGGCTTTTGCGTGCCAGCCGCGGTTGGAAGGAGCGAGAGGGAGAGCGTCTTGCAGACAGCGACGGCGGTGCCTCGATGTTTAGCACCCTGCCCCCCACACTGCTGGGGAGCCTCATTGCACTCGAGACTGGGAATCAGCCTTCATGCGTTGCAGGAGTCTGTGCTGCCGATGACCACCTCGGTGGTATCCAGTGGGAAGAGGATGTTGGGGAGAGGCTGACCCGCGTCGGGGCACCCTCCACAGATCCCACACCCTCCTGGTCCCCCAGCCTGGGACGGCCCTAAGTTATGGGTCAAGCGATGGAAAGGAGGCCCCAAGGTTGGCCATGACTTGATGCCATCCTTTGCTATGGACAACCCGTCCATGAGAAGGCCGGATCCTTCCCCAGGCAGAGGGCATGTAGGCACCATCCACACTCATCTCCTCCTTTCCCGGAGTTTAGCCTGTTGCTGCATGGACCGAGCCACGTGAAGGATGCATCTGATTCCACCCAGCCGGCCCTGCCTCTTTCTAGAGCAAGGAGATCCCTTGGGATCTCCCTCAAAGACGAAGAGTCTTCTGAAGAGGCTGCTGCTCCTTGCAGACCCTCTGAGGAGCCCCTGCACACAGCTGTGACTTCTTCAGGAGGGGGGGAAACCAAAGACAGAGCAATGGTCTCCAGGACATCTCTTCACATGTCACCTTCTGGTGCCAGAGCTCAGGCAAGGCCTTGGTGGCTAAGTGGTGGAGCCCCAGTGACAGACTGCTGAAGCAGCTGGTTTTGGTGCCCATTTCCACACAGGTCTCACAGCATTTTTGTCACCTCCAGCAAGTCTGGTTGGCTCTCCGCCTGGGCCTCCTACGAGGGGCTGGGAGATGACTTTCTGCCAATTTTTAAAGGCGCCTTCCGCTTCGCACGGAGGCTGTCTCGATGTCCCACCTTCTGTGACCAAATCCTTGTCCCACCATCGATGGGGCAGGGTGTCAGCTCCAAACACACTAGATACCGGCAAGTCTGACAGATGGGGAGTAGCCTCAAAGAGGTTTCAGATCTCTGAGCTTTTAAGAGCTTGTATCAGGGTCTCATGATACGCACTGAAGCTCTTACTACACACCAGAGAATCCAGCCTTGTCTGGCCATCACTTTGCAAGGGTCACAGCAGCAATCTTCAGGACACACCAAGGCATTCCTGATGGATGGAACTCGGGCACTGAAGCTCTGCCAGACCAACTTCCATATCCCAGCTCTTGATCATGATCATGAACTGTAGCTTGCTAAGGAACAGAGCAACAACTTTCTTTTCAAGGCTCAAATTCTTAGAGAAAAATGTCTCAGCACAAGCGAGGAGGTCTCACCTCCTACAGGTACCAATGCCCAGTGATCCTCGCCGACAAGAGTGGGTGCAAAACCCAACGGCACAACCTGCCACTGACCACTACCATCAGAGTCACACACACTGTAAACAGGCACAGCTCTGCACAACAGCGGTTTTAAATCAAAAACCTCGCACTCTGATGAACTTTAAAAATAGCCTCTCATTTTAGACTTTTAAATGATCTATAAATTAAATAAAGTCCCAAAAGAAATTTTTGAAAGGGTTTTTCTTTAAGATGACTATAGCTCATTCATTCATGAGGGATGAGCTATAGCAGCAGATGGGGGAACTAAAACACTTTATGGATTTACGGCCACGGGGCACCGGCAGGAAGGGCGATGTTTTGGGCTGGGACTCTCCAGAGGATTACAGCAATAAAGATCCAACTTCTACTGGAACCCACCAGAACCTGGACATCTAAATGCTTTGAAACCCCTAGGCTTGGGGACCTCTGGCTGGGTACACAGGCAGACCCCCCTAAACAAGCACTGTCCAGAGGGACCTGACACTTAACACCTCTCACTTAATGGTGCAAAACCCCTCAACCTCAAAACTTGCAAAAAGGGCTGGATCAGGCCCAAAACATTCCCTCCTTTCAGGTGGGGGGTTCCCTCCTTCCTCTCAGTGCTACCCAAGACCGGGTATCCTCAAGATGGCTCCTGCCTCTATCACCCCTCCATCACCAAGAGCAATCGCATCCCTTGTCAGGACCGGCACTGCCCAACGCCATCTCCACCTGCGGGGGAGAAGGTGGCTGTTCTCGCTCTGCCTCAGCCATCACTGTGGGTCACAGAGATCGCGATGGGTGGGACATCGCCCGTTATCCTACTAATGATGCAGAACCAACTCCAGCCCTTTTCGCCCCGCAGAGTGGTCTGTCGGCCGTTGAGCTGCAGAGCCACGGAGGGAGCTGGGCTTTGGGTAGATTCCTGTCCTCAGCTGTCATGACTTACATGCATTTAAAAATTCATCCTCCATCAAGGAAGGCAAACCCCGAGCGTTGTCTCCCCTGCCAAGGTTTGCAGTGGTAGAGCTGGGCAACCTGCTGCTGACTTCCCAGCCCTGACGGGCTCCAGGGATGACTTAACCTCAGCCCTGTGCAGACATCTTTGTGACAGGGCTCTTGACTAGGTTTCGGCTCATCTCCTTCCAGCAGCTCACGGGGATGCTCGGGTAACGCGGGGACGGCAGCTTTCTGTGTCACTAGCAGCTTTCCTTTGCATCCCGCTGCCCATCCTTGGCGTTAAAGGGTTCAGGGGAGAGGCAGGGAAGCCCTGCCTGCTATGAGATAACCACCCTGCCTGCACTGCCTGCACTGCCAGCTCCCCAGGACCTTGCCCAGGACCAATGCTCCCTGGAGGGCAGCAATACTGAGGGCTGTCAAGAGACCTAGCTGGACGGGAAGACATTAAGTGACAATAAAAGCTACAGGGAGGAGCATGCTGCCTGGGATACAGGGGAAGCAAAACATTCAGGGACAGAGAAACAACCTAGAAGATGCTTTCTAAACTATCTGTTCAGATCTGGACTCCTTGACTTGCTCCCCATGCCTACCAAAGCTTTATAGGGAAACGAGGCGTCACCCCCAAACTCAGATGGTCTCTTCGCCCACTTGCCACCCTGCCCCTCTCTGAACAACATCCAATTTGGGCTCCTGTCCTCCTAGAAAACCAGCCTGAGCAGCCATCAGAAGCCACCATGCCAGGTCCCTTTTGCGAAGCACAGGGGGGACCACTGAGCCCTGCTGCTCTCAGCTCACCAGTTCCCAGTGCTGGTCATGGTAACACTGGTTGTCCCAGTACCACAGTCAGAAATACCAGCTCAGCCCTCCTCGTCCTATTCGGCTTTTGAGTTTCCCCTACCTCTCTCTTCTCCTCTCCCCCATCGCCCCCTCCCTGCCTCATAATCCCCGGCAGCGACCCTCCCCCCCAAATTTTGGCTTAACCCAGCCCACCGTTATTTTCCAAGCCAACTGCAACCATAATCAGCTCAGCCTCTTTCCTTGGGGGTATTTTAATTTGTACAAAAGTATCATCTCTTATCATGATCAGCCTGCGATTCATTTACTCTCCAAGTATTAAAAAGCCAGAAAGGGAATAAATTCAGCACACGGAGAAATTAATGCGGAACGATAGGCTCTTTCATGTGGCATTTTCAAGCGCCGTTTTTGCAACGGGCTTATGTAATGAGACATAATTATCTGCACATGTTCAATTACATTACTTCACAAATCCTCCCTGCCTCTGCCTCCTGACGTCAAGCTGCCCGCTAAGCCCTGGCGCCCGCAGGAGAGGGGAGCGCAACCCCCCGTCCCGCCGCACCCCTTTCCCTGCACCCTCTCCCCGCACCGGCGGCGGCCACTCGCACGCTGATGGCCCGAAGACTGTCACACACGCAGTGACAAATAGCACAAGCCTTGGCCAGGAGGGTGATGGCACTGGACAGTGCACCCCACTAGGGTGCTCGGCTGCAGGACCACCGTCCCACCCAGAGGACACCACACCTCAACCTTCAACCTCCTCGATGGGGACTGCTGCAGCCAGCCACATCCAGGGCCAGCCGCCCCCTCCTCCGTGCCACCCCGGACACCACCGCCACCACCCACTCGGCGCTCACAGCCTCCTTTTCCAGGCTGCCCTCTTCTCCCAGCTTGCTGTCACCGCTGCTGAGATGGCAGACGATTGATCTGAGAAATGAAGTTGGATTGCTGTCCCGAATCTACACTGGGTTCTCCTTGTGTGTGTCTGATCGATTTCCCCCTGTGCGACACAGCTTGTCGCTACGAATTTTCATGCTAGTCAGAACCCGCCAGCGCACCCAAGAACAAGGAGAAGATGCTCCGGAGACCGCCCTCCCCCTCGCATCCTCCCCCAGTCCGGTTGGGCGAGGTTTTCTTGGGTTGATGTTGGTTGGCTTTGTGGGTTTTTTTTCTCCTTTTATTTGCAATCGTTATTGCTGCCAACCCCATCACCACCGCGCTTTCGGACGCCGGCCAGGGATGGGTTATTTTTAGACGGTCGCTCCGGGATGGTGCCATTGGTCTCCGTGTGGAGCCATCTCTGGACCGGGGTGTTCGCGGTGACATTCCCCACTGCGGTTACGCGAGGTGTCACCTGTTTAGCAGCTCCTCTCGGCCGAGCGCGTGTGGCCGCAGGTGCCAGGCGAACGCTGATCGGCTCTGACAGTCCTAGACGCCAGCTGCCTGCACAAAGCCTGCCCGGTCGCCACTTTTTTTGTGGGCAAAGCTCTGCCGTTGGCATGACCGATACAGAAGCAATAAACTAGGTGACCGTAAAAGCAAAGACAAGTCCTACTAAGTGGCATTCTGAGCCCTATGGCTTTGAAATAATTGGTAGTGAGAGAACAAAAATGAAAAAAAAAACCAACCCACAAGAACCCAAGCCTATTTTTTTTTTCTTACACTGATGCCCTGCGGACTATACATCTGACTTGCTGCGAGTCCGTCACTGTATCCTCCTGTCTGGCTGATAACATGGCGAAGGGTATCCACCTAAACAGACCAACGACAACAAAGACACAAATTAGAGTGAATGAAAGGTTAGTGGGCAAAGCTGCTTCAGTTCATCTTTGGCAAGATAAAAACAAACAGTAATAATAATAATAGTAATAAAGGTATATATTTAAAAAGGGGGAAAAGAGAACCGCAGTTGGTCTGGCGGTGAGAGCTGAGCCAGAGGACCGCTCCTGCCTCCCTCGCCACCCCGCGCCTGCCCCGGCGGCCCCGTCACGCTCTCCTTGGTCCCAAGTCTTGCGACAAAAAAGAAGGGAGAGGGAGAACAGCGTGGCAAGCGTGGGGTGGGACCTCTGGAGCACATCACTGCTGCCGGCTCCACTATCGCGCTCGAGGACCCACGTTCATCGAGTGGAAGGAGATCCCTGGAGTCGGCCGAGCGCCTTCATTTCGGAGGGCCCAGAAAGGGAATATACCTACCATGGCAAAGGCACCGGCAGCTCTCCTCCGGACGCCCCGTTCCTCTCCCTCCACTCCCCAAGCCCAGCCCTAGCCGTGGTACGTGTGGCGAGCACATCTCGTTGCCCACGGATGGCACACTTGCTCTGCGTCCAGCACTGCGAGGGGAGCAACCTCAGCTTTAGAGAGCTCTCCTTGCCTGATGCAGAAGTGTCAGAGTGGCTGTCGTCTCTCAACACAGTACAGAGCCTTAGACGTCAGGGAGTGGACTCATGGCACAACTGGACATTGGATGGGAGGTGGGAGATCTGAGTGAGTTCCTGGCTATGTTAATTTCTTTCTTTTTTGCCCAAAGCACAGGCTGAAGTTTCAGTAACGCCGCTCAAAGCTCCCTTGCTCTGTCTTGCTGGTGTGTACATGGGTGGTGGGAGTGCCTGTGTGCTCTGGGGAGGTGGGGAGATGATGAGGGGTGGCTTTTAAGTAAAAAAAAAAAAATCTAGCTGTTTTTTGAGCATTTCTCGCCTTTCAGTAGACACTTGGTTTGGCATCAAAGGAGTACGTGGAAGCCTTGTAAAATGAGACACCAGTCCAAACATCCCTTGGAAGAATAAAGCAAGCAGAATCTAAACCTCAGCTGCTTTCATTTGAGTTCGTGCCTGTTCTCCTGAACCTCCTCTCCTCCTAGTACGACTATCAAGCCAGAGCCAAATGCATTCACAAAGTGTGGGCAAGTCTCCTCAAGACCATGGTTGTTGGTTTGGTTGGGTGTTTGGTTTTGGTTTCTTTCGGATTGATTTTTTTTGGTGGTTGTTGCTGTTGCTTTTTTTGGTTGGTTGGTTGGTTTTTTTCGGTTTGGTTTGCCTTTTTTAAGTGTTGGTTGGTTCGTTTGTGCTGGTTGAGATTTGCTCTTTTCGGACGGGAGGGAGAAGTGCCAATACAATCAAAGGCTCCTCCAACACTAATGCATTCACTGGCAGTACATCGGATGGGTCCCTACCTGTGACTGCACGTTGGCTCCAACCTGGGCCCCTTGGTAAGAATCCCCATTGAGAGACTGCACGCTCATGAACAAATCTCCAGAGTTTGACATGTTAAAAGAACTGGAAGAACCTGGAAAGGAAAGAGTGAGGCACCTGAATCACAGAAAGGAAAAAGATCCACCCCATGACTCTCAGCCAAGAGGAAGGAACAACATGCAAAGCAACCACAAAACCAAAACACACAGTCAGGTTAGTAGTATGAAGAACAGAGCAAGCAAAAAAAAAAAAAAAAAAGGATGCACTCTTGAGGTTATTCAAAGCCACATGTTGTTACAGCTCAATGCCAAGAACATTCTTCAACAGCTCCTCGGCTGGAGGAAGGATTCTTCATGCTCTCGACTAAGACAAACAACACCTAGCCTGGAGGACTCGGAATAGCCCCTTCCCTTCGTTTCAGGGCACCAAAATCCTTCAGGCAGCTTTGAAAATCTCGGTTGTTGGAGGTGTCCACCCGGCAGACTGCACTGGAGAACAGAATTACCCAAACAAGCCTCGCTATCAAGAGCGGAAGCCTTTTCAGCAGGGCGAACCAGACCCACGCTACTGCTGTTTCCGAGAAGCTCAGATCAGGGTGGGTAAGTCTACACTGTGCTGCTCTCTGCAGGGTGAGCACATCCAGACACCATCCAGTTCCATGGCCGGAGCTCCCGTTGAGCCATGGGGAGCTCTGCGAGGGAGCTGTGCGTGGGGTTTGCCTTCAGGACATCAGGAACCCATCACTGGTGGGAACTGCAGTGCACCAGGATCGAAGGCTCGCAAAAACGTGAAGGCACCTGGGCCAGACTCCCAGTACCCATCACGTCAGCAAGCGTCTTTCATCGTGACAGGCCATGAGAGAGCACAGGGTGTCACAGCCCTCCTGGGCCAGCTGCCCCAGAAGAATGAGCTCTGTCAGCAAATTCCCCACCGCATGCACCAGTCGCCAACGTTACGCTAAAAAATGATAACGGTGAAGACAACTGGGTGGGATCAGGAAAAAAAAAAAGACGACAAATGAAAAGAAAAAAAAATAATTCCGTCTTTGCAGAAACAAGGCTTTCTGCTTCCAGCTTCGAGATATCTGAGCACCTCCTCAACTAGTGAACGGGAGAAGCAAACCCATCATGTAACTGGAAGGCGGGGGAGGAGGGAAGGGGGTTAAAAATAAATAAAAAGGTTTTATGGGATTATTTCAGAACTTATCGTGCAGATCAGCGCGTTAAGTGTGAGACAGCTCAACGTGCAAGGTTTGGTTATATACATGACGTTAGCCTTGGAAAGGAGAGACTTCAGGGGCCCAGGTCAGCTACACTTTCAGCTCCAACCCCAAATACACTCTCATCATCTCCACTGCCACTTCCAACTTGGAAGACTGGCAACCACAGTCCTGGTGGAATTGCCCAACTATGGCTCATGCGTACGCTCTGAGAGACGCCTGGCAATCCCCCTCCCTTTGCCGGAGAGTGAAGAAACACTCTGGACAGACCCCAGCTCTGCCTTGGAGGTGGACCAGGAAGGGTCCTCTGAAGGAAGCCATCTCCAAGAAAGGTCAGGGAGCAGGTGGGAGGTCTATGCTGGAGACTTCATGTTCACTAAACTCTCTGCTGCTCTCTTTGCAACTGGCTCTTTTGTCAGGTGCTGGCAATTCTCAGAATTGAAGGAAAGCAGAAACATCACTGCTAGATACAACACCCAAGACAGTCAAGAGAAAGATTCATCTTGAGCACAGTGAGTCTTAGATCAGGACCCTCCCACCGGTGCCTGAAAAGAGCAGAGCCAGGAATAGCTCATTGTCTGTGCTCACTGTCAACCCTGCCCAACCTGTTTCAGAAAGCAATCCCACAGCGCAGCGTAAAATAACCGGGACTAGTCAGAAGGCAGCTGTAACCATCACCTCCTCTGCTCAGCTGGCAAAGGGCTCCTGTCACTTCCCGACCTCTCAGATTATTTGCTATTTTAACGGCAAAAAATCTAGGGAAATGAGCTGGCAGACTGAGGATAGCCCACCGTGACACTGCTCAACTCTAAGCATGAAGATAGGCACTTTTCACATACACAAAGATGCTTCCTACCACGTTTTCTGAAAGATCACTTTGACCACCGGCACGAAAAGCACAGGGCAGGAACGTGGCTTCGTACTCCTGCAGTGGCTGAGAACTTAAGAACTTTGCGGCTACCACTCACAAGAAGCAAAGAATATTCTCCTATTCTTTTAAGGTGAGCAGAAACCTTTGAGATCATACAAATAATCAGTGGCAGAGCTGGGAAGAGGACTCGGGAATCCCTGAGCACCTGACAGAGTACCGCTATCGCTCTGCCCCTAGCAGAACAACATTTCATCCCACCTTTCCCTACCAAAAGAAAATTATAACAATAATAAAAAATAAAAATGTCATAAACTTAACTGATATTTTATTGAAACTTAACAAACCTGGCCGTAAAATTGAGACTGGGAGGGAAGAAATAAAAATAAGCAAACAGCCACAAACTCTAGTTCTGAAGAGTGCCGGTGTCTTGGAAATCATGAGGAGCGCTGGAGATGTCACTTACAAGATATACGCTGCTATTGGCACAGGGTATTTTTACAATATATGTGCATATCTGAACGGTAAATATGTCTTGCCGCTGTTGTGGATGCAAAGATAAATATGCGCATACCAATGGCCCTGCATGTATGGATGCATTTGTATCAGAGGCATAATTGCAGAGAGCCCTTTGCGCTGCTGCTCTGCTGCTTCAGCACTCTGCTGTCTCCGTAGTAGCCATGTATGAAAATTACGACAGCCCAAAGTCTCAGACATGGCTAAGAGGGGCTGATGCACTGGGGTGGGAGAGGGGGCAGGAGTGTGAAGAGCCCTGCAAATTAAGACTCTGGTATCCTCCATGGAGACAAGATCCAGGAATACAAGTCAAATCCTTCCACTAGAGGAGGCTCCATCATAAATCTAAACTGTCCCTCTGAAAGGCTCCGTTGTAAACACACCAAAGGTTTTCAGTGGTCGTAATTTGACCTGGGGCTCCTCAAGAACTGAGAGGTAACAACCATCTTTGAGCTTCTGAATCAAGGAGGAAAAGGCTCTTATCTTGGCATGGAAGACGCTTAATGCTATTGTATGCAAACAAAAAAAACCACCAGAAAAACCAACATTTTTCATGACTTGTAGCAGTGCGGAACAGTGGTTCCACATCCAGCATCCAGACATCGTATCAAAACCACGACCTATCACCACTATTCCTTAGTGTTGAATTTCTATCAGGGCACCACCAGCTTCAGAAAGAGTGTTGGAAAAGTTTAAACAGCTCTTGCTGCTGGGTGAAAGCCTATATCAAAACAACGCCCGCAAAGAGAACTCTTCCACCCCTAATATGATGAGCAAAACCCACTTCAAGTTTGCCTCCAATTAAGAAATCTTCACAAGCTTGACTGCTGGTATTTCTTGCACCACTTCTCCAGCTCTTCAGAGAGCTGCTTCTCCAGCTTCTCTAATGTCTTCTCTAATGTTTTGACAGTCTCCACTTTCACTTCAAATCTTCCGAGACCTCTAACAAGTCCTTTTCTCTAAAGTATCCGACATTTCAAACGGCATCAAGAACAAACAAACACAGTAATGGTGTTCATTGGAACTGAAATCAAGCCATCCTCATCTGCTGCCTCATACCACCTACCACCGATGAGACAGAGATCCACCACACCAAACCACTGAAGTCGACTTTGGTCATGTGTACAAGACTCCTAGTTGAAGTCAACAGCAATGACATATATACATTGAGAGCACAGAATTTAAGCCCCCCATACCTTTTCCTTGTGTTTCTACCATGGCCAAAGATGAGGCAAGAAATTGATGGACCATGTAGCTCCTCAGCTAGACAAAGCCACCGAGTTTGATAGCAGGTCTAAAAGCCTAGGCTGACCCAGCAGGACATTTGTTCTTTCTCACTTGCCAACCAACACTCAAGACAGCGAGATCACGATCAGAACAATCTCTCTGGTGAAGCAGGATCCTCTCCAGCGCTGTGCTCTGGACAAATGATTGCCACAAATGGAGGAAGGGAAAGAAGAGAAGATACAGCAATCAGGCCTGTGCCCGATGAAGTACATTTCCAGACAGCACGATCCCCTCCATCAGCAGCTCTGAAAGAAGATTTTTACAAAACAAAAGGGTGAGCAGGAAAAAAAAACAGCTCAGGACAATTTTGGCTGCTCTGCATGGAAGATTTCACTGGATGTCATCACCTGTGTGTGGCCCTTGAGGACTCTGGTTGGCAAAGGGGTCTGCCCACATAAAATAGCTTTCATTTGCCATGTGGTTTTTGTGCTGAGATTGTCCAGGCAATCAAAGTGAGGATGGGGAGTTGTTAGCCCAAATGAGCCAGACATCTCAGCTTATTTGAACATCTGGCTGATAAAGCCCAACTGTGCGTATTCAGGATGAAAAGGTGTTTGACATTCAGGCCTGGGTGACCGAGGATGGGGGACCCTGCTTTGAACGTGCCAGATGGCTAGACAGATGCAATCCTTGCCCTTGTCAATGTGTGGCCAATCTCTTTGACTGACTGTAGCCATTCACCGATCTCCGGTAACATGGGCATCAATGCAGAGAACAGATGGGCCTGCGTAGCCACAGCAGAAATGAATTTAGCTCTTGTCCCAGGTCCCACTGCATCCTGTTCCACCTCCTCTTCCAACATCATGGCCCTCCAGGGACTGCATCGCTGGTTGCTTCTTTCTCACGACCTGTCCTCTGCCTACTCTCCTTCCTTCCACATGCCCTACAATGTATTTAAACCAGAAAGTCCTAAAAAATCCCTGCAAATCCAGCCTTTGTTCAGGTTCCTTCCTCATCGAAGTCTCAGTCAATGATCTGAAAACAGAAATAAGTCCATGGTATAAAAGGAGAGGCATCATCCATCTTAGTCCTTCACCTCTTCATCCACTTCGACGTTCCTCCCGTGGCAATTCAGCACAACCGGATAGCTCATGGCCCTTGACACCATCCTCCAAATCCTTCATGGACAGTTTATTTCAGACCTAGCGTGTACTGGTGTGCTTCTTGCTGCTAGCACCTCCAGGACAACCTGAAGCACGGGAGGTCACACAACTTCAGATGTCCTCAGGACGTGCCTTTGCCCCACGATGTGGCAATGCAGGGATGCTTGACTGAGCTGTTACATCCGCAAGGCTCAGCTCATGATTGGGAGATCTCAACCTGGGATGCCACTGTTGGAGATAAAATCCTGAGGCCCTTCCAGTCGTCTTCTCAAGAGAGGACTACGAGGACATCCAAACCCATTATCTCTGCAAGCTGACCCAGAGACTATTGCGGTGCTGACAGCGGGGCTCCCTGCTGCTCTGCCACTGCTGCAGCATACAGGGAGGGTGGTGGGATCTGGGCCAGGTTAGAAACACTTTGCTTCTAGCAGAAGGCGGCTCTCCATGGCCCGCAAGCTCCCCTCGTACCGACGTGCTGCTTTAGCACCACCGCCACATTAGGCACATGAAAAGAGGTCAATGTTTCTGGAGTGCAGACAAGTAAGCCAGAAAGAGGACCCAGGAGCTCAAGTCTTACACGTTAATAACAAGACTGTTTGTCCTTCCTTGAAAGCGTAATGTTACCCAGGGATTATCTTAGCTGTTTACTGCAGGGTACCGGCCAATTTATCTTTGAAACAGCCGTGTTACTGCCTGTAGGGAAGGCGAAGAAGCAGCCTCGCACCGAGCGCTATTTAACTGGGCAGGCACTGGGGAAATGCCTATTCCACTACATGTAGGCCAGATCCAAACCCGATTAAGCAATTTGAGGCTCTTCCCTTGCTATTCCAGACCTTTGGATCTGATTCCAGTTGAAGAAAGAGGAAAACAAGGAAAGCTGTGTTTCTTCGGTCCAAGCTGATGTGGACTGCAGGACAGCATCACAAGCAGTAGGCATCTCCCTCAACACACACAATTCTGCTCTCTATCCTCCAGCCTTTTCTACACGGGGGTTTTAATGTCAAGAGACTCCACCTGACCAGGTATTTTGAGTGAGCTGTTTGGAAAGGATGACATTTTTAAAACTGCAGCTAAATCTTCAGCAGTTAAAACAATGGAAGGAAAAGGCGGGGGAAAAAAGGCAAAAAGAAAAGAATCAAACAAAATTCCTGCAAACCATCTGTCCCTGCAAAACTCTGCTGCGTCCACCTGAGCCCTCTGAGCACCTCCGCCGAGCCAGAGCAGGCAGCACAGCTCGCTCACAGGCAGCCCTGGGCGAGGAGGAGGTGGAAGAGATGCCTCCCAGCAGTATTTCCGACCTGCAATCAAAAGCTGCAACATCTCTGCTCTAGGTGGCTCTGTGGGACAGACCCCTAGCAAGTAACACGTCCCCTGGAAACTAAGGGGTTGTGTGCAGGGACTTCTCTCTGCTGCCCAACTGAATAAGCCTTCTACCACTTGCTTCTGTGCAAGCCATCCACATGAGTCCCTGCGAGGTGTGGACGAGCTCTGCAGCACAGAGCGATCAACCACTGCTTCCCACGTTAGCTCGTGGGTAGCGGACTGCCTTTGCGCTCCCACTGGTTTGGGAGATCAGCCAGAGACCCACGCCGTTGGTTTCTCCCCTTGTTTGACCCCCTGGCTCTGCTTTCTTCACCTTCCACCCAAATCCTCCAGATCTAGGGGTGCTTCTGGGGCGTGATTCCTCTGATACCTGTTACAGGCTGGGTTGCACTCACTACAGAAGCACATCCTGATAGCAGCTAGCATGGGGTACCACCAGTGGTCTATTGAACACCCAGCTTCTCCTGCTGCCCACCATCCCCTTTGCTCCCACATCGTTTCCTTCCTCTTAGTAGCCTACCTGATAACAGCAAGCATCATGCCCCGGTGAAAGGGTACCATGAGCAGACACCGAGCTCAAAGGCACAAGAGTGACACATTCCCACGCTCCCTCCCACCCCTAAAAAGAAAAGAGGCACACAGATATTTGTATGGATAACGAAGTACATGGCACCCATGAAGATCGCTTTTTCCCCTCCTTTTAATCAAATCCCAATTTTCCATTGCTCTTGGGAGCGGAGCACAACCAGCCGACCGCAGCCTGGGATCATTTTTGGGTTGGCCGTCCTCGTGGCAGGTACCATGCATGAACTAAGCATCATTCTCTAGCGGAGGAGTTGAAATCTGGGCAAAGTGCTCTGTGCCTTTGACCCTCAAAACAAACAAATGGAAACCACAGCAAATGGGCAGGAAAGGGGGAAAAGGAAGGGAAGGGAAAGACCCATGGATTTCCCTGGGTCGTACAAAGGGAAAATAAAATTCACACAAAGCACACTCTTGCAGGTGATCCAGACACTGTCATGTAAGCAATCAAAAGTAACCACAACAGAAAGAAAATCAAAGGATAAAAATCTACTCAAAACAATCCCCAAAATGGCATGAGTTAGGACATCCCAGAAATGTTGGGGTTTACCCATTAGGGCCACTCATGCTTTCAGCCCCAGTGAAACAGAACCATTATGCAAGGACTTTTTTTCAATTTTTTTTTCTCCCCCCAAAGTGCAAGCAATCCCAGCAACCTTTTTTCAGATAATTTTTCTGGTTTTCTATTTACCATCCATGCATATAACCCCCAACGCGGCACTGTCAGTCACAAGGTCTGATCACATTGCTTTTCCAACAAAAAACAAAACAGGGAAAGGGGAGAGAAAAAAAGAGAAAAGAGAAAAGAGGGAAAAAACAAACAAAAAAAGGCAAAGAAAATAAAGTACCCCCACAAAACAACCCCAAAAAAGAAAGCCATCTCTCTTTTTTTTTTTTTTAAAAGACCACAAAAGTGAGCCAACCAAAACCAGAAAATAAAAAATTGAAATAACCAAAAGGAGAAAAAGAGAGAGAGATTAGAGGGAAGGGGGAAACAAACAAAAAACCAAACACTAATGACCCAAAATAAAAAAAACCAAAAACTAACCAGCTGAATTGGGAGTTGAGGGTGAGTTAGCCTGGCTTCCATGGGCTGACACATTGGTAGCCGTGACAGCCGTTTTGGCAGCATAAATATTGGCTTCCTCTTGAAATTTACCTATGTTCTTCTTGTACCGGATTCTCTTATTTCCAAACCAGTTTGATACCTAGAGCAAGTTTAAGAGAAGACAAAGACGTTAACGTTTCGGCTCTGGAGAGTGCAGCTGGGTGAGGAAGGTGGATTAGTTCAGATTAAGCAGTGCATATTCTTCCCCCGCTCCCCGTTTCCTAGCCGTGGAAGGAAGACCTTCCGACCACGTGCGCCACACTAAGCCCAGGAAAGGTGGTGGGACCCCCTTGGGAGGGCCGGGTTTGCGTGGATGCGTCTGGTTCTTCTATGGATGGGACGTCCACTAAGGGGATGCTCCACATGAACCACTAGACCCACCCCACGAAAATATCAGATGGGTTTAAAAAAACCTGGGAAAGTGAAATGACCCTGAAATGGCACAATCTAAAAATGAGTATGTGTCATTTTGGAACTTTTTATTTGACTCCTCCTCAGTGTCCCTTTGACAGGGACAGATGCCCTGATTCCCAGATGCCCCTTCTCCTCCCTTTGGAGAAGCCAGTGTGGCTTTCAGGTAAAACTCCCAATCTCGAGCCTGGCTGACACACAAAATTGCCTTGATATCACTGAAGCTCTGCTTTTGATTCACCTGAGTGAAATCAGTGCAAAAGGCTAGAAGTGGATGCTCTTCATCCAGCTGAACTCGGCTTTGTATGGTTTACCATGAGCCACTATATAAACCAGGAGCTTCAGGGGAAGGCTGGAGAGGGAGCTCAGGGCTCGTTGTAAGACCTAACTTTGGTTCCAGGGAACAAGTGTGTCCTTTGGAAAGGGGGAGGAGATGTTTCCACTGTGTTTGTCCAGATACCAGTATGGGCCTGATGTGTCTAAGTGGCTAGAAGTGTGCTGAATGAGGCTAGTGGATTTATTTAAAAAAAATAAAGCAGCAGGCTGAGCTTCTTCAGAAGTCATGGGAGTGGCTGAAAATGATGGGCCAGATCTGAAGGCAAAATGAAGCGGTGCAGCTCTGCTCATGCCAGTCCTGGCGAAAGCTGTTTCCCTGTGCCCGCAGCAGTGCAATGCATGAACCTCAGGAAGCCCGAAGGAGAGGTCCGAGCAGTGATCCTCGCAGACTGCCAGGGTGATATCCCGGGATCAGTAGCATGAATGCTTGACAGAAAGGTCACTTGGACAACCTGCCAGGTGTCTGGATAAACACCCCAAAGTTTGCATGTCAGAGGTACAGCACAGTGATAGGTAACTCTGACGTCTGTGAAACCAGACTGTGGTATCTGGCCAGAACTGCTTCCCAGGGAAAATGTCAGGGTACCTCCCGAACCACCATGAACTCAGCATTCCCAAAATCCCACTTAGTACCCTGCTGATGATAACCCTGTTTACTTGTGGGCACTATGTCACACTGAGCAACTTCAGAGAAGATGTGGGAAATATTCAACCTACAGTTTGGGAAGCAGCTCTCAGCTTCTTTGATAACACTGAACACAGAGCACCAGACCTTCCTACGTGCAGGTCTCTAAGCAGAAGACAACTTCCATCCACTTATTTGAGAAAGCTCGTCAGGATGAAGAGGGTGGGCAAATGCCGGAGGATGCTGCAACTCTCCCAGAAGAGCACCAACACTCCTAGGATTGCTTGGAGCTGCAATCTTGAGCTAGCAAATCAATCTCTTTGAGGGGCTCCAGGGTCATTCTCCCTTTGCTTGCCAGTGAGCAAGTACATCAGTGCTCCCTTCCAAAAGGGCTGCCCAAGCACCAAGACACAGAAGACAACATTCGATGCTCATCCCGGGAAGCTCATAATTTTTTCCTCATCTTAGGGAAGCTATTTTGGCTTGGGTGTTGATAACGGAAACCCATATGCTTTTATTCCTATGATGCTTTCTATCTGCAGTCCTCCTAGAGCATTCAGCAACTTCTACACAGAAATGGCTTCATCCACCAATTCACCTGCTACTGAACTGCACGTATCCAATCCTGCACTGCTGCAGAGCAGGAAAAAGAAAATATAATCTGCAGGGACTCCCGGGAGGCAAAAGGTAGTAACTCAGATCAGCACCCAGGAGTGAGAGGACGGCACGAGGAGCAGGTGCTGTGTGAGGAGCTCCATTCCACTTCTTGGTCCAGTTCTCTCATTAATGACAATGTCCTCCTTCGTGATCTTCCCACTTGGCCATCTCTCTACAACAGCTATTCTGGCTTCAAACGCTGGAGCTGGTGGGTGAACTCCTCTGAGCGCCACAGGGAAGGAAGTCAGAATAAATGGCCACCACAATCCATCTTCATCTTAAAACTTATGAAGCAAAGAACCCGCCTACCCCAGACAGCCTTTGAGTTCAGCTGAAGTCTGCTCGTGACTTGCACAGATTCATGCTGTCCCATGTTCCCACTTAGCCTCAGCAAAAACAGAGACTTGGATGTGTGTTTGTTTCTATCTTCTTTGGACGAAGAAGGGAGGGAGATCCTGGAGACAGGCACAATGCAGCCCTCAAACAGCACTGTCAAAAAATATCTTAAGTGCAGCATTTCTCCCGGGCATTTTCTCTTTGCGAGGGAGAAGTAAGTGCGAACAGATAAATTAAAAGTGAGAAGTGAAACATCAGGACAGCTGTAGTTTTACTTAAGCCAATATGTGCTGTCTCTCGTAGGTAACTCTGCGCAGAATCAACGTTTGGGTCTTCTGACCCAGGGAATGCAATCGGAGTCGCTCAGCAGGCATTCAACACAGTGACGACACCTACCCTTGGATGCTGTTGCTCCTGCTGAAGGCAGACATGCTCTCACAAGGACACCAGATGCTACTGCTGTCTTCAGTTTACTCAAGCGACGAACAGGCATGTGCCTGGGGCTGGGAAGCAGCCCAAGATGGGGAACGCAATGGGAGCCTAGAGGGAGTGCTAAGCTCACATGAGGACAAGACTACCAGAGGCCATATAGATTGGCTTTCACTCACGCAGCTTGCTCCAAAAAGAGAGGAAATAAAGAAGGGCAGGCCTGGGCAATGTACGGTTAAACACTTCAAGGACTAGTTGCACTCCTCACAAATCCCAGCAGCTCCCAGGTCAAAGCTACAGACTCCAGGAACTATGTGGCTGCCTTGAATGTATGGAAATAATTCAATTTGTCTTTATTGACCACCGTTCTTTGAGGGATAAGCAAGTCAGGGAGATGGCATGTTCCGCAGCACAAGAGTAATGACAGAGAGAAACGACCCTGAGAAAGCCCACCCTCCTTGAGCACAAACTATAACCACTAGCCTGTCTGACCCAAATCCTTCCCACCAGGACTTGTCCATTCTACCTTATTGAGCAAAATCTGTGCAACTCTTCCTACTGCCTTTGAATCCCTTGGCTTGAAGAATGGACCTTCAGCTTAAACGAGCTCTTCTTGCAAGCCAGCTCAGCACTAATTCCTGGAGGAGAAGACTTTGCCTCTGTGGGTCACGCCACATCATTTCTGTGCTGTTAACACCTTGGCTGCACACACAGCCATCGTTCCATGAAGCCTTCATCCCTTCTAAATTCTATCCCAAACTCTCCTTTTCCATCCATGGCTTCAAGCTGCAAGTCTGCCGTCTGCTCTCCCATCTACTTAGACTAACTTACGCTAAACTCATTTAGTAATTAAATGCTCAACACTGGGACATGACTGACTTGACTGAGGTCCAGATGCCCTTCACCACGCTAAGGTTTCCCGTTAACAGTTGCCATCTTTGCTGTATTTCTGGGCTCTCTCACCTGTGAGACTGTGATGCCGCATTTCTTGGCTAGCTCTTCTTTGGCTTCCTCACTGGGGTAAGGGTTGCTGAGATGGGAATAGAAATACTCATTCAGGATTTCCGTAGCCTGCTTGTTGAAGTTTCGTCTCTTCCGCCTTAGCATGAAGAAAGAGGGGAAAACAGAAGGAAAAGGAAAGGGAATCAGTGCCAGGGATCCAGAAATAGGAATGCAATTTTAGATACTCTTGACTTTGCCCACTTCCCTCCCTCCTTCCCCTGCTCCTGGAAGGATGAGGTGCAATAGACTCATGGCCAGGAGGCTTCTCATCTGCATCTTGCTGGCAACTCCTCTCTCGGCACTTTCTAAAGCAAGTCAAACCTCCTTCTCAAATTATCACTGCATCCTCCAGCTCACAGAAGAGTCTTAAAACTGGCACCCAGTTCCTCCACCTGGGAAGGTGATTCCCGACACCTGGATGTGCTGGCCACAGGCATCACGGCTACTCTTTGCAAAGCTCTGTGCTGAGAAATAAGTGGTGGATATTATCCTTGGGGAAATTTGTTCCATTTACAGCTGGGTGCTATCTGTCTGCTATCTCTGTCCTCGTACCCCCAGCGTAGCTGCCTCTCCTCCTCATCCCAAACCACAGCCTGCACGTAACCAGCTTGGGGAGAGAAATATATCTACAGCACCCTGAAAATCTGGGACAATGGAAACAGAAGGAAAAGAATAGGAACCTAGCGGGGGCCGGACGGGCTGGAGGATTGCTTTCACACCCAACTGAAGCGCACATTTTCACCACAGAGGTTTGCTGGAATACACCACAGAATTTTCTTCTGCCAGAGCAAAGCCAGCAATGTGCAATTCTCAAGGTACAGCTGGGAGCCTTGCTGAGACAGAGGCTGGATGTCTTGAATTGCTGTCCCCTCCCTTGCTGAGCCACAGACAGCTAAAGGGTAAGGAAGGTAAATAGCCTCTGCAGCTCAAGACCAGGAGACACTGCCCTTCAGATGGACCTGGATTCACTCCAGAACCGCAAAACACCTCTCCCAGGCCTGAACAATACTGCACGGTGGGTGCGGAGAAAGGTTTGGGGGGAGTGAACTCACCGTGCATCCAGAAATCGGGAGCGCAAGATCATGACAGCTTCACACGTGCTTTGCTTCAGCTGCATCTGGATGGAGCTGAACTTGCGGTGGATGATGCTCACCATCCGTTCTATCTCCTTCGGCGAGATAGGTCGGGTCCGGCTCTGCTCACGCAGCAGGTTCATCACGTGGGTGGTGAATTCGTTGCATGCCTGGGATGGCAAGAAAAGCAAAAGAAACCCCAGGATCGGAAGGTCATTCGACGGTGTCAAGGACAGTACAGAGGCAACACTGCTAAGAAAGGAGTTGCACGCAGAGGATTCAATGGCTGGGTTTTTCTAGGGCAGACCCAGAGCAAGGGTGTGCTGTCTCTCAGGGGAGAGATAAATTTCTCTCATCTGCCAAGCAGAGGGCATGAGAGACTCCCAGCAAACACGGAGAGAAAGGCGGGAGCCCGTTTCTTTGCTCTCAGGGATCATGGATGGAGCTGGGGCAGGTGAAGCCCTGGGACTCATGAAGAAGTCCCAGGCCTTACACTGTTTTCCTGGATGCGACTATAAGAGCTACAGTTGTATCTGAGGAAGACTGTGAACCTCTTGGCCCTCTGTCCCTCCTCCCACTGCCCAGCTGGACCCCAGCACTGTGGGTCCTGCAGAGCCCCTTGTGCTTCACAAGGGCTCCCAGAGAGAAACAGCCCTGCTCCGCGCTCGTAGCGCATCAGATAAGAAGTAAATAACAACAATAATTAAAGCCTGAATGAGGCAGGAGCCCTGACAAGTAAGGATAAGCAGGTAATAATCCCAATTAGTTTGCTGCTGGCACAGCACTGCCTGGCTGCTCCTGCTGTCCCCATGCTGTGCTGTGAGGATAGGGCAGCGAGAGGAGTCTGAGGGGACAAGGGAGGAATTTTGAGGCCAGATGAAGGCCACTTCATTGCCCTCTCCTCCACCCCCAGGAGCACCTCACAGGCACAACAGGATCCTCCGATTCCCAGAACCAGTCTGGGATCCAAGCCTCAAAAAATCAGGTCGAGAGCAGCACTCGAACCCTGATGGCTCAAGAAGCCTTTGGCGCTCCTGGGACACGGGCAGTTGCTCTGGGGACAGCACCCCCAGTTGCCACCCCATGATGGGGAAAAAGGGGCTAGCAGAGGAAAGAAACATCAATTTTGTGGACTGGCGACATGGGCTTGACCTACTAACTCCCATCCCACCCTTCTAAACTGAATCCCCACCTACGGCTCAGACCCAAGAAGGAGACATCCCCGAGGCCAGCACAGCCCCTCCAATTGCCCATCACCAGCTTCAGCTGACAGCTCCCATCTCCCGGGGTGAGCGCCGGCTACGAGAGCTCTCAGCCAGGCACCTCTTTGCTCCCAGACGCCTGAGCAATTTCAGCTCGTCTCCTCTTGGCGTGAAATAAAGAGCATTAAAGGCAAAATTGCAGGCGAGCGCCGTGCTGTCACAGCAGCAGCCAGACGCCGTGTGAAGCCAGGCGCTGAGCTCCCCCAGCCACCGACAAGGGGACTGGAGAGAGGGGGATGGAGGTTGAGAAACCCTGAACCCCAGTTTTGCAGGACTGTGGGTGACGATACCGGAGATGTGGCCCGACATAGCCATTTGCAAAGCAACTCGGTGGCAAAACCAACCCCATCAGTGGGTGGTGAGAAGAAAATATGTGGTCTCACCCTCTGGGGGTGGGGTAAAGGCTTCTCTCACCTGGGTGTCCTTTTGGGGAGCAAAAATGTTGCAGAATCAAAACCAGAAAAGCAAACAAACAAAACCCCCACCCAAGGGGAGGAAGGAGCTGAAGGTCCTTCCCTGAAGCCTGTCCCTGGCTGTGCCCTTAGAGAAGGGTCCTTGCTGGCTCTGCCCTTTATGGGTCTCTCCTTGGGCTTGGGTGGCAGAGGACATGGGATGTCTCTCTGCCTCTTCAGCCTTCGGGCTGAAAGATGAGCCCTGACGTGCTCTCCACTCCTACCCACATGAGAGGGCTGAGGCTCCCTCATGCCGCACCACCCCGCATCCGTGCCCCAAGGGAGCGACAGCAACGGCTGAGGACAGCCACCAAAGGTCATCCTTCCAACCTGGCCCCTGCCTGCTCCCTGCGCCCTGCCACCCCTCCTCCTCCAATGCTCTGCCAAAATGCCTTTCACGGCATGACCATGCTCGGCTTCTCCAACACCAGGGCCCTGCCTGGCCACCCTGACTCCAGCTCCAACCCAGAGGCACCCATTTAAGGCAGCTCCACACCACCTCTGGGTGTAGGTCTGAAGATGCCACCCAGCAGCCTCAGCTTGGCCAACGTGGCACCTGAAGGGGCGAGACATCCCCCAGCCCCACCACACAACCAGTTAGCCAGGTAAAATGGGGGCCGGGCTGGCTTGCCTATACAGACCCCAGCACTTGTAGCCGCTCACAGCCCCATCGCCTCGGCAGAGACGGCATTAAATCAGAGGCCTGAAACCCCGCCTGGCCCCTGGCCACGGAGCCCATCCTGCACCCAAAAAGGAGGGATGCTTTCTTGCTCGTGCTCCGTAAACCACAACCTCGGGGTAGAAACCACATTCATCGCAAGGGCAAGCCGCGCGGCAGCAAAGAGAGGTCTGCAAAACATCTGGAAGCGTTTGAAAGAAACCGGTTTTGAGCATTGGCCTGCAAAGCTTTTCATGCAATTGTCAGTGTTACCAATAGCTACATTCATGACCCAAATAGTTTTTCTTTTTCTTTTTTTTTTTTAAGAATCATTTTCCTCAAGAAAAAAGCCACTTTTTTTTTTTTTCCTGGAAAAAGAACTTTTCAAGCAGAAAAAATATTCAAGGGAGATTTTGATTCAAACCTTGCTGGGAAAACTGCCTGCACCAAGGCCAGCACCTGGAAAAGGACTCCCCCTTCACAGGGCCAATTTTTGGCAAGATATTAGGGGAGGAGTGAAAAGTGAAAATCAAAGGGGCAACCCACGCTGAGCCTATTCTCACGCTACATCCCAGCACAAAACCCCAACCCTCCCAACCCTAGAAAAGCAGGTTTTCACTCCAGTACCAAGCAACAGTTTGCATTTGCCCGCACGCTCCTAACAATAGATGTCAGTAGCGATCCAGGCTGTGCACATCCACGCCGTGGTGCCGGACGACGGCTCTCCGGGCCGCTCCGGCTCCTGCTCCCACCATCTCCAACAACCACCCCCGGGCAGCCCTGCCCTCCGCCGTGAAGGAGCCTGTTACCTGCTCGTACTTCTCCAGCTCCGTGTGATAGATTTGCCGGATCTGGGAGAGTTTGGCTCTGTAGTCGGAATGCTCCACCGAGTTGTCGGAGCCGGCTCCTCCCGATGCGGCGGCAGCGGCAGCAGCAGCGGCCGAGCCGCCTCCTTTTTCGGGGCCTGCTACCCCCTCGGCCAGGAGCATGTTGTCTAACCGCATCAGCTGGGGGTCCGTGGGCTCCTCTTCCTGCGCTCCCCGGATGCTCAGCACTGCAGGAGACACAAAGGGGAGAGGAAAGCCTGAGTTGTGCCCAGGGCTTAATTCAGGGAAGGGGATGCTCATCCAAAAGGGGATGCTCATCCCAGGTTGGACCGGCAGTGGGAACTGATGGGGGCTCAGTTCCCATCAAGGGGGCTTTTCTTCCTTTCCCAAGGGTACCCCAACAGGCAGTCTGCATCCCAGTGCTCTGAGCGCAAGCGCAGCGCCTCGGCTCTCCAGCCCAGCAGCAGCGACGGGGGCACTCCAGCTCCCCGCTCCCCTCCCTGCCTCTTCCTCTCCTTCCCGCAGGGAAGAAGCAGGGCAGAACCAGCAGAGAGCTCACCGCAGAGGTAATCCAGAAAACCACACTTTGAGTTCAAGTACGCAGCAAAACTGCTAGCAACACCAACCAAAAAAACAATAAATGTACCCATTCTTAATACCAGAAGTGATAGGGAACGTATCCCAATTCAAGTATGGGATGGGAAGCCAGGATTCTCTAGCCCAGACCTCAGCACCCAGGGGTCCTCTCATGGACACGTTGTTTACAGCCTGGTCCTGCACCGATTGCATAGCCGTCAACCCCAGATGGCAGAGGAAGAAGCACAGAGCCCAGGGCTGACCGTGCCTCAGTTTCCCCATCTTTAAATACAGATGGAGAGGGCTTGCAAGGCCGTGCTTTTAGCCACCCAGTGGAAAAACAAGCAAAAAAGTGTACAGAATACCTTTTATTCTTTGGAAAACACCCTTTTTTTAGAATCTGGTTCTTCCAGTGAAGTCTAAACAGTGCTAAGAAAAGGGGTGACAATAAATCAATCCTCCCGGAGTGACTTGCCAAGGAGAGAATTTTCCTCCCCTCTTTGTACTGCCCGCCTCAATTATTGCTTTGAGGAAAAGTCATCCTATTCCATCCCCATCCTGGAAAAACCACATGGGAGCATCCCGACCGCTCCGGGCCGGCTTGGCAAAGGGACAGGTCCCAGGTCTGCAGGATGGAGGTGCCCTACGTGCCCCCGGGTGCCAGAAGCATAACCCAAGATTTCCACATGCACATACACAGGTGTGCGCAGCTCCAAAATGAATAAAATAAATCCGTGGTGAGTGAACAAAAAAGGCATTTCCTAAGAGAAACGAATTGTATTTCCCCATCTTGTCTGGCACAGGAGCTCAAAGCACTTTGTAAACACACACACCCCCCCGAGCACACACTCGTGCACACCCGGAGCTGGGTAATGTTGCGTGGATTTTCATAAAGCCGTGCCCACTTACACTCGAGATGAATTTGACCCCCCGAATCCACTGCGCAAACAAGAGCAAGCGATTTTCCCCGTCATTGAAAAAAAAAAGTCTAAAATCAGTTGGCAATAAGAAGTAAAACCAGAGCAGCTAAAAAACCTGGGCAAACACTGAGTATGGTCTTCCTCACTCTAAAATAATTTAAAGATATAGCTATTATCAGTATAAAATGGAAGTAAAAGACCCTGTTGAGAGGTTTGGCTAACATTAAAAAGAGCTTTTTTTTAAGCCTCAAACTCTACTGAAATCATTATTTTCAGGACTTTAGCATTTATTGGCATTTTTGTGATTAAAACATTTGCTGTCAACAAAGGTGGGAAGGTCAGGGGGAAAGAAAAGATAGAAAAAAGCCCAATAACAGCAGATTTGCCAATAAGATGAGCTAATAATAAATAATTCCACGCGAGGAAGGATCGTTTCTATATGGAGGGATGGGGGCATGGTGCCAAATTTGGAGCCGGGTGCCTGTTGCCGCGCCCCGAGGAGACAGGTCCAGCATCCCCCTCCACCGCGGGAGGCTTCCCATGGCACCGCCGGCACCCAGCCACACGCTTCGCCGACGAACAAATCCGAGGAGAGAGGTCAGATTTCATCAAGAAAATGGTTTGGGGTCTGCAGTCTATAAATTGAAACAAGAGCTAAAGGTAGCCAAAATCCTCAAAAAGAGAAGAAGAAAGGTGACAGGCTACAGGGCAGAGATAAATTTGCTATGAAAAAAAAGAGAATAAATTCCTATTCTTCCAGGACAAAAAAAAAAAAGAAAATCACTGAATTAAAGCACATCAAAAGCCCAAATACAAATGGAAAGCAACACAGGTAAAGAAAAAAAAAAATTAAAAAACCCAAATAAACAAATCAAAAGTGGAGTTGCCAAAACGGGCGCATCTGGATTTCAAAAGGGAAATATTTTTAGATTAAAAATCTCAGGAATCATTGACCTGACAGGTAGGCACGAGTGATTAATTAGTTGATGTTTAGAAAGCTGCTACCCGATGAAAAGCGCTGTATAACCCCTGAGCTTTATTACTGTGCAACACGCAGGGACCAGCACCCGCTGGGGGTGTGCGTCCCAAGCATCCTACGGATGGACACGCGTCCCCGCAGCAGAGACCCGAACGCAGGCGGGGACCGCGCGAGACAGGCTGGGCTCGGCTGCCCGCTCAGAATAAGGCTAGGGAGTAAATAAATGGAAAGGCCAATGTGTCTAAGCAGAACTGATGCTGCCTATTTATCCCTGGAAGGCTGCGCTCAGCCAAGGAGAAGACAAAACGATTATTTAAAAACTCCTTTTCTATCTTCCCGGTGCTGTCCCCAGCTCCAACGCACCTCCGGCCAGGATGCCCGAGGTGCTGGGCTCCTCAGCAGCTCTGATCCTCCAAAATGCCCCCCGTGATGGGATGCAGCCCCCACTCCAGCGGCTGGGGGGACTCGGGGTGAGCTGGTACAGGCAGCACTCAACCCGCAGTGCCTGGGCAGCTGATCGCGAAAGGCCCCCGCTCTCCCCAGGCTGCCGGCTTTCCCACCAAATTAAAATAAAATAAATTAAGCAGAATGATCCTCGGTGGTCCAGCAGCAAGCCGGAGCTGAGGGGCTGCGGGCGAGCTCCCGCCCATGCCCTGGCATCCCCAGGACCCGCCATTTGCTGCTCCTGATTAAAGAGAGGGGAAAAAAAAAAAAAGGAAGAACAAAAAGAAAGATAGCGACTGGCAGCCGGGGGGAGGAAAATTCATGCAAGACTTTCTGTCCTTGGCCGCTTTCCTGCTGGCTCGGCAGCCCCTGGAGCCGCGGCAAATGCCGCTAGAGGGTGCTCGGCCCTCGCCGAGGTCCCCTGCTGCATCAAAATGCATTTTTATATATAAATATAAATACGTGCACATGCAAATATATATATATGGATGTATTTTAAAAGCAAAGCCAAGCCATGCGCCTTGTCACTGCTGCGAAATGCTCCCTGGGTGACCGTGGAAGGGAATCGAGGAGCGTGGCCGCCCCACGGCTCGCGGCCGTGGCAGGGTCACCGTCACCGATGCCAGCAGTGGGAGCAGCTGGGGACCGCCGAGCCACCAGCCTGCGGTCTGGTCACGGACGCCACCAGGGTCACAGAGACCCATTCCAGCAGCTGGGAAATGGCTCCCAGCTCACATGCTCGCTCCTTTTTCCTCCTGAGCAAGATATCGCAGCCACGGTCTGCAGAGGACATCGTCCGAGTCCTGGGCTGGCTCGGTGGCGGGACTGGCCTCGGAGAATCAAGCGAGGAGGAGATAAAGCTGAAAACAGCTCCCCGGCTCCTTGCCTGCCCTGCGATTCAGGGATGTGGGATGGAAACTGCATCGAGTTGCCAAAGCTTTCAGATGCTCCAAGATGTTTCCCACCGACCTGGGCATCTCCGAGGAGCGCCTGCAGAGCAGCCAGCCCCACGCTCACACGAGACAGGCAGCCAGCACCCCACACACGTCTGTCCCCCCACACCACGGTACTCGGGCCTGGCGTTCCCATGCACGGGGGCAGCCACGCAGACAGGGTGGGGGGCATGGGGCAGGAGAAACAGCCCTTGGCAGACATGGTGCTGGCACGTGCCTTCAAAACGGACTGCACCCTGGGGATGGTGTGGGGCTGTGAAGACACCTAAGAAATCCACAAAGGTGGGTAGCGGGCTCCTCCTGGTCCTCCACGCCACCATCCCCTCCCTATTGAGTCCATTTTCCTGGGAACATTTTTCCAAAGGGACCTGAGAAGCCAGCTCAGCGCAGGAGCGGAGCACACAGCCACCCCTCTTCTCCGAGGCCACCCCAAAATGCTTCAGCTTAGCAACTCTTTGCTCTCCATCCCTTCCAAACCCTCCAGTTCAGAGGTGTGCAGGCAACACAGGCAGAACATCATCATGATGGCAATCAAACGCGATGGGGGTGATGGCAGCAGCTTAGCAGGAGACTGTGGCTCAGCAGTGACAGCAGAAAAGGATGCTCAAACCTCCAAGCTGCACCTATCTTCTAGAAAGGGCAATTTATTGTACTGTGATCAGCGTCCTCGAGCTGAGGAGATGTGGGAAGCAGGGGCTTGTCCCGGCCAGACTCCCAGCATGGGATATATGCACTCACAAGGGGACGTAGGCTGCGGTGGTACAGCACACCCCATCATTTCTCATCCTCATGTCTCTCCTTGGGTGCCGCTGCATGTGTGTGCGCTCATCCCCAGCCAGGTGCCGGCCAGGACTTCGGGGGTGGAAGTCGAAGACCAAGCAGAAGACACTGGAGGAGGCTATGGCCAAGCAGAAGACACCAGAGGAAGCTAAGGCAAGGTAGAGCAGCGGGAACAGCCTCTCCAGGGATGCAACTGGAGTATCTTGGAAGAAGACACAGTGAACGACACAAAGCCAACCCAGGTTGGGTTCTTTCATTGATGACGAAAGAAGAGGTCCCCAGAGCTGGCTTGGCTGCTTGCGAGGGCTTTGCTGCATGGGACCAGCATTCCTCGACTCTCCACCAACTTCAGCGGTCAATGCAGAAATTTGCTGTGACCGACTGGTTAAGATCTCCCCCAAGTACATGAGCTGGCAGTTCCTCTACAGCTCCATTTGCTGACACCACCAGCCAAGGGCTGGTCCCAGTGGCTGGACATTCAAACAAACCCACCCTAAAAAGATACCTGCTGCGTGGTTTTAACGAGTACAGGAGGAGCGCTGCCCTCCCGCCCGAGCTGGGCTGCTTCTGGATGGTCTTCTTGTGGTTGCTTCTGCCCATTCCCAACTTGCTGAATTGCCTTTCCAGGGGGACATTTTAAAGGAGAAGGAGATTTCAAGTAAATGATTGTAACTTATCGAAAATAATGTGCTACTTAGCATCGGAGACAAGCATCCTGGCAGGCAGAAATGGGAAGCAGTGCCGGAGCAGATGGGAGTAATTAGGTTGTGATTTTCAGAAGGGTTTTCTTTCCTGCCTCCACTGTGCCTAAGATGCACTCGGGGCGGGGGGAAGGGAACAACGCACCCAACAACAGAGTTTTAAGAGAGGTGGACGATTCCTCTGCCACGGCCGCCTGGCTGCGAGCTGCCCTTCGGCATGACTTTCCCGTGGGGAAACCAGAGATGCCCAGCGCGGCATGCTGCTGGTGGAGCACTGCTGGCTGCTCTTGCTGTCCCCTCACACAGCCACAAGCAGGGCAAGATTCCTCCTTCCCCACCAAGGCACTCATCTGACATCTCACCTGCACAGATGAACAGGGTCTTGCCAAATCCTTTCCTGCACCAGTGGGTGCCCCTGCTGTATGGACAACGAAGGCACAGCAGCTCCTCCATGGGAACCCCAAAACTCTTGCACAGACCCACGCAGTGCACGGCCAGGCTTTGAAACACACATTGAACATCAGCCCTCTTCCGACCTTTTGTGACTTAATCACCATCCGCAATATTTGCTTGGGCTCGTGGAGACCCAGCTTCAAGAGTCACACGAGCTCACTAGTTTTCTTCAAACATATGTTTTTACACCTCCAGGTCTAAAACAACAGCCAGCAAACAGAGGGACAGCTGAGATGCCAGCAAATGCCCCTGCTAACAAAACCGGTAACTAATAACGTTATTTTAAGCCGATCTCAATATTCCCTGGAGCCTGAGTCTACATTTGTGAATGCTGATGATTAACTGCACTGAACCCGGTACAAAAATATTCCCATCTGCCTCATATTTGAGGACAGTTACGCATTAAGTGGCTTGCGGCTGGCTGTCTGCATCCTCCTCGTATTCATACGTGTAGTCACAACCAACTCAGGAGAGTTGGGGTTTGCTTCCTTGGCTGATCCATGATGGCCTGGGCTTGAGTTCTCTTCCCAAGATTTCTTTGTGCAGAAAAGCCCCCAGATCCCGTGCCCCTACCTAAACTCCTGTTTTTTTCCTGTGCAAGTATATTTGCAGCCTACTTTCTTCTGCAACAGCAAACCCCAGACACAAAGGAAAATCCAATGTTTTGGATCTTCTCTTTAAACACAAAGTCACCTTCAAGACCTATGTTCAGAAGAAATATGACCAGCACCTCCGGCTGGGTCTTCACACCGCCCATTCAAGGGCCCATGCGACAGACAGCAACGTAAATGTCTTCTCGGCAAAGCCTATGGTGTCTACGTTAAATGGGTATCAACAATCTCGGTAACCAAGGTGGAATACTTCAATATTAAGTAATCACAGGGAGTTTTAAACCGCGGTTAGATATATTCACTATGTTTACATAAAGCCACTGAGAAAATCAACATCAAAACACAAATACCTATTTTCCAGACAAAAGAAAGCTGGAATTTCCAAATACACCACACATAGCCTTCCAGGAAGCGGGATTTAAGAGAAGTTGGGGGCTTTTTCCCTTACAATTGACATAAAAGTTTCCCTCCTCGCTCCAACCTTTCCAAAACTTACAACTGGATGAACAGATTTTGCTCAGATTTTCCAAAACAGGCTGCCGTGAGATGAGGCATGGAAAATTTCAGCTGGCAAAATGGTTTTTTGTGCATCTACTTATTTATTTATTTCCCAGAAAAAGGAGGAACACTGTGAAACTGATGGGCCATTTCTGTCACAAATTTTCACAGTCTAAAGCCATAAAACAAACCAAAAATCCCAGCAGCAAATAAAGAGAGAGGCTTGTACCCATAAGCACTGCAAAGCCACCCTGGACCCTCGCAAACCCACCTCCTCTCCCAACACGGGAGTATCCATCAGGGCTGTTCGGAAACAAAGCACTTAAACAATTTTGTAAGAGATGCTTTGAAAGGTGGAGAAGTGTTCCTTCGGTCCATAAAGCACACAAAATCGTGATAAGATATGTACTCCCACAGAGACGGGAGCAAGTCACATCAGTTCAAAGTAATGGTCCGTCTAGTCCCAGAGGCCAACTCCAGCCATGGCGAACAAGCCCTACTGGAGACCCAACCAAGGCCATGACCAACAGCAGAAGCATCAGATGCTCAGGGCAGTGACACTTCCCCCAGCACCCTCCTACCCACCACCAGTTTTGGGAACTTGCAACCCAAATTCAAGATCAATCAAAAATGTTTCCTGAATCAGAAATGAAATCAGGCATTTCATGTCATCGTTTTCCCCTCCCTCTTGTTTTAAATCAAAATTTGGGTCAATTTAAAAACAACCAAACTGCTTTAAAAAACAGTAACTTCCCATCTTTCTGGGGTGGAAGAGTGCAAATTATTTGCTGAATCCAACCCAAATTCAAAAAAAAGTCTGAATTAACCTCAAACCATAATTTTGGGGTGTGGGGAATGGGAGAGGGGAATTTATCACATGCCAAAAAGTTTCTCAGCTCCCAGCAGCAGCTCTCCATCACTTCAGGAGATGCAGCTTGCATGTGCCACGGAAGCTGCAGAAGAGAGACACGTATTTGATAGCGCTGGCAAAGAGTCTGCACCAGTTTTCTCCTAACCCCATCCCAAATGCCAAATGGGTTGCCATAGTGAGTGAGGATCTGGCAGCAAAATGCTCAAAAGGTCTGGAAAATTATCACTAACACATTGGGGGGGAAAAAAACCCCCCTAAACTGGAAAATGATCTAAAATAGCCCTTTCCACAAAAATAATGCACAATATTGCAGTGATTACTGAAAACCAGATTCCCCAAGAAATGTGACTCCCTGGGAAGCTGAATGAACACAGATGAGCTCGTCTTTCCAGTCCTTCCCCGCGTCTTGCTCCTGCTGACCAGTTTAGCTCATGGCTAGTAACTGAGCCAGGTACGGAAACTTTTGACCCCATCCCCGCATGCCCAGCTACAGCTACGTTGTGGTTGAACGAAGCATTGCAGATCAAATCTAAGTATTTTCTATTTTTCTCTTTACAGTCCTGACGCCACAAGCCGTGTCTACTCACGGATGCTTCACTGCAGGTTGCTGGTCAACTCCCACTGGCTTCAGCAGCAAAACTCCCTCTGTAATTTTCACATCTGAAATTTGGGGGCAGGTAGCACTCAGAAGCCAGAGCCAACTGAACCTCTTGCACCATGAGCAGATCGCTGAACAGAGGCGGTTTAGCGGCAGAAAGCAGGCTGGAAGTGCTTGCAAACATTAAAAAAAAAAAGCCAACCAAAGCTAACCGCCCCACCGGTGGACAAACCACCTCCTCCCCTCCCAGTTACAGCAGCTTCAAGCCCACCTTTGTCACATCCCACAGAGCAGCAAACCCTCACAACTCCACCTAATTAAGAAAATCAACTTCACTTCCCCCAATAACACTCTGCAAACAACTCACCACCCCAGAGCCAAACTCTGGGTGCCGTCTTATTGGCACTCTTCCCTTGGAAGAGCACGGATAATTTCTGGCTGCACACAGGTCCCCTCCCCATCCCGCTGAGCACCCCACACACCCCCAGGCCAGGCTCATGGTCTGACCACAAAGCAGGCTGATGTTGGGGAGCGATGCTGAAGCAGGCTGGAGCAATCCTGCGCTCGGCTTATCTCATGGAGCAGTTTTCCCCTTCCTAAGCAGGGCAGGATTAGCAGGCTCCGGTTACAGCTATGAAGCGTAATCAATCCCTTATCTGCATAGGCAAACCCAGCACGTCTCAGATTCTCCAGCCCCGCCGACCACAGACCACACCGTAAGGGAGAGATTGTCCACGGCCACCCACCCTCCTCCATCTCACCCCAGCCGCTGCCGCGGGCAGGGAACAGGGACCTGGACCGACCTCCAGCTGCTTGGAGCAGCAGCCACAAGAGATAAAGAAAAGCAGGGCGAGATTCAGCGCTGCTCTGCTGCTGGGCCAGATTTGAGCGTAAGATGTAACCCAGCTAATTGACCACGGGCTGGCCTGGCTCAGGGGAGCAGCATCTGCCACGGAGAAAAGCCAGTGGCTGGGATGGTAAATTGGCATTACAGGCAGCGGAGGGGAGAAGGATAACACAAACACACACACATGCCCCTTCCCACACCTCTTGGAGTGCATTTGGGATTTCTTTCCAACCCTAGATTGCGGTATGGGGCAAAAGAATCAGATTTTGCTATTGCGATGAGAAGAATAGGCGGTTAAACACAGGGCTCTGCCTCTGTCCCTCCAATGGCAGCACCGGCTGTACCAGGACCTCACCTTCTCCTGCTGGAGTCTGGGTGATGGACCAGAGTCCCCTCCGCAGCACCAAGACAGTAAATTGTCACTGAGGAACAGAGCAAGCCATCGTCCCCACCCCAGGAGATGAGATGGCTCGGACCTGGCGTTGGTCACGCCTGGAGACATGTCCCAGCCTGGAGCGCGGAGTAGACGCGGGGCTCCCCAAGCCCTGCAGGAACAAATCGGCAAACAAAAGACAGGATTGCTCCCAGGACAGGTCCAGCCATAAACCCCCCTCTCTGAACGCCAGTTGGGCTGGGATCTGCCTCCTGCTCCAGCGCGATGCTTTGCATATGAATTCTCCTTGCTGAAAAGAAATGGGTCCTTTGAATGAGCTGAATCTGCTAATGAGAAGCCGGGGCCTCCAGAGCCCCTCGGAGGACAAGGGTCCCATTTCGACCGCCCCAGGCCAAGCCCTGAAATCTGAGAACAAACAAAGAGAGGTTTTCCCCCAGAAGGAAGCTGCCTTTCCAGCCTGCTCCCCTCTCGGAAAGGTCATCTCCCCTGGACACGCAGCGCCTGCGAACGGCTGCTCGATGCACAAAGCGGCGGGGGCAAGAAAGTCATAGGTGAAAAGACTGGCGAGAGCCCAAGCTGAAAAGCTGCATTTCACATTCCCTCCTCCTGCCATCCTTCAAAAAAGATGACCCGTGAGACTCCATCCAAGGAAAGCTGGCTTGGAGCTCGTTAGATGGCAATGTCCCACTCAAGTCTCGGGTTTGCTAAATAATTTGAAGGTACCCACTGCCCATCACACGGCCGAGAGCACTGCCGCTCTGTCACCAAGTTGATGGCCTTGCCACGGGCTAGATTGAAATACACTGTTTTTTCCCTCCCTTTCTCTCTCACAAAGCAGGCAGCGCAGAATCACGACAGATGTCTACCAAAAGCTGGGGACAGACTCCCACTGCAGAGCACCCTGGGGCCATGTCCTCTCCCTCCACTGCCAAAGGACCGCCCCGTCTCCTGCTTACTGGCACGCTCTCTGCCCAGAACCACGTTCCCATTTCCAGCAGGGACCTTCTGATGCAAGGCAAGAACTGAGCATGGTCCTTGTCAGTCCTGCTTACTTGAAGGCAGCCTCATTCCTCAGTGCTTGCAGAAGGTGGCTGCAGGATCCGTTTTTTGGTTTATGCAGACAAGATGGAAGCAAAAGAGAAGGAAGAAGCAACTATTAAGCAAGGACTCTCCACCCAGAGTGAAACCTCAGGGCTGGGTTTTGCAGTAAGAAGCCTACTGCCCTGGCACAGGGGAGATTGCAGCCATTGCCAAGTATGAGTGGATCACAAGTGCCTACCATCGGTGATTGTCTTCTCTGAGGTCAGCCATGGCCCAGGGTCTCGGCCTCATGGAGGATGGACATCGCTCTTCTCTGAGAGCCAGAGGTCTTCTGTTCCAGATGCATTAGAAACCACCCCTCCCCATGTCCACCTCTCCCCCAGCAATGGTACCAGGTGATTCAAAGCCTTCTCCATGAAAAATTTGAACTGACAGTAAGTTATATGCCTATGAGGATAGGTCAAATACAAAGTACAAGAAGCAACCATAACCAAAGGTATCAAAAATCCCACCCCAACTCCTGTAGTATAGCCACCATTTAGATGCAACTCATCTGTACTGGGACAATATCAGGCCACTTCACAATGTTACAGATGTCACTTAGATGACAGGACCAGAGCCAGCCTCCCTTGAGCCGATACACGTCACCCCATGTGTTTCTGAAGTACCACAGCTCTCCAGGACTAAATGTTCCTCTAACTCTGTGCAGACTTGCCTTACACACAAGGTGTTTCTCTCTATGCTATACATAGATCACACCAAAGCCTACCTGAACGTTCCTCTTCCATTTGCTTGGTTTCCAAGCTTGTCCCACCCACAGCACCACAGAGAGGTCAACTTTGCCCAGGCCTAGACAGTCCATCAATCTCGCATGGCTAAGACACGCAATCTTGAACCCAACTTTGCCAGGATTCAATGATCTCGGGCAAATAAATGAGCACATTTTTTGCACGATGCTCAGTCCCTCACGCCACTGTGCCGACCTGCTGAGCCCGGTGTCAAACCCGGTCCTCGAGCGTGCCAGACAAAGCCTGACTCTTTGAAAGGCAACAGCCAGTCGGCAGCGTTTTAAGGCCAGAAAACAGCTCTGAACGTTCAGTTCCTTCTTTAAATAGAGGCCCCTTCTGTAAACGATCTGTTTGGACAGGAGGGAGAGTGCTGCAAGAGTCCAAGCGGTTGTGAAATAGGATCGGCTGCCTTCGCTCCCGCTCCATTCAAAACATGTGGGGGGAAGAAAGAAACTGGCAAGGCAAGAGGGGAGGAAAGAGCCCCTGCACCTCCACACTGCTGGAAGGGTGTGAGACACCAGAGAAAACAGGGAAAAATAAATAAAAAGGATCAATTAGGCATTTCTGTTTCGAGGTGCCTGCGTGTGTTTAATTATATTCCATGCAAGAGGTTGTTGACGCAGATTTCCGTGCTGCGGGGCGGTGGTGTAACGGGATCCGGCTCTGCCTTCTACCTCGGACAACCCCGCTCAGGGCTTTAACACCAAGCCCACCCGTCCCCACGGTTCGACAGCACCCTCGGGTAGAGGGGGGCTGACACCCAGCCCCACAGCGCACTGCCCAGACAGACGGACACACAGTTCCCCCCTGCTCCTTTCAGAGAGGCCCCTGCCATAAACAGAGAGGAGATTAAAAAGGGAGGAAAAAAAAAAAATCTTTGCCCGACTCCGGCTGCGTCCCAGATCAAAGATCATCTCCAGCGAGGCCATCTGGTCCTTGTAAATGTAAAAGCAAATTGAAAGCCCTGCCCTCACCTCCTCCGATTCCCTCGGCAATATTGCTTTTACCGGACGGGGAAGGAGCTCGCAAAAGGCATCTGTATGTAATATAGAGCCCCCGTGCAGCTGGGCTATAGGTTTGCGACCCCCCTTTTTGTTAATCACGAAGCAGAGGTAAATGTTTTCTTTGGATCTCCAGGGGCCCTGTTATTCCCAGGGGCTTTGGGAAGAGCCCACAGCAGCAACCCTGGGATGGAGGAGGGCTGCTCTGCATCCCCATCACTTCTTTCCAGCTGACGACCTCGTTGTTGTCCCCATCCTGGTTTAGAAAGGGACACACCAGGAGGGAAGGATGTCCCCACCACCCCAGCAGTGTCCCCACCATCACAGAAGCCATGCAGCACCCTCCTTCCCCAGCCCTGTGGTGCTTCAAGCAGGTTTCTCCTACCACTGCTCCCCTCCTCGGATACAAAAGGGGATGCAGAGGCCAGCAAATAACCGAGAGAAGGAGAAGGACTGAACCGAGCCCTTCCAAAAAGGGGATGCAATGCATCTGAGCCAAAAACGACTTGTGAAAACCCCCACCATTGCCAACCCAAATATTCCAGGCTCAACTTGAAAGGCAAGTGGGATCCACTACCAAGAGGAGAAAGCAACACGGGAGACGTCGCAGGCAAAGAGAAGGCAGCTTGAGGAATTCCTACCCATCAAGCTTTATTGTGTTATTCCAACTAAGCAGAGACAAAAAGACAAATCTCAGCTCCCTACTTTCATTTATAATTGAACCCAGTCCAGAAGGATGGAGCAAGTACCATCTGTAATGCAGAGTGCATTAGCAGCCGGCAGAATGAAATATTCAAATTACTGTAGGCTACCTCGCATTTTAATGACAGGGTTACAAAAACCTGACTTGTAAGTAGAGATTGGACTGGAAGAACAGAAAGTTTGTTTTTTCAGTGCATGAATTAACCTAACAAAATGTTACTTTCAGGAAAAAAAAACATTTGCATGGGTAATTCTGCAACATATCCCAACAGGCTCACGAGAAAAAAAAATATTATTCCATTTAGTTATCCTAATTGATATATTGTCTGGGGAGATGAAAAAACTCAGGGAAAAAAGGGCAAGGCTTTTTCCTTTTGGCTGAAGATACTAAATAAATATACGTAGATGTGCACAAACCTTACCAACATGTACAGGTCCCGTACACAGGGATGCATGGCAGCACATATGTGCATCCATGAGGTGTGTCAGTACAATACTTGCACGATCCGTAGCCTTTCGATGCCATGCACAATTTGAATATGCAAATCACACCTTGATTTTCGTGCTTGTGCCGGTGCTGGGATCCATTCGTTTTGATATCGTTAATCAGGGCTGCCGAAAAGCCTGACACAGTAAGTGGCTGTAGCCCCTAGCAGTAGTCAAGATGGAGTGACAGGCTCCATTTAAGATGTCACAGCATATAATAAAGTGTAAAACTATACTTAAAATAAACGAGATAGAAACAATAAACTTGGCTCTGGGTTTGAACTTTCTGGGAGAGCAGCAGAGAGACGCGAGCACGCACGTGTGCAAGTGGGCACGGGGCTGGGGTGGCTGGAGAGGACGGTCCCCCCCCACCCTGCTACGCAGGTGAGCGCGAGGAGGGCTGACCTCCCACGTCCTCTGAAGGAGCCGAGCTTCTCAGCAAACCTACAGAACAAACAACCAGTCTGCACGAGGGACATCTCTGGAGCTTCTGGAAGTGGACGTGGAGGAGGAGGAGGAAGACAAGGAGCCTTATCTGGGATCTGCTGGGGACCGAGGGGACAGCCAGGCCACGACAGGCATCACGATTCAGGCAAGGAGCCCCCTGAAAGGGCTGAGCTTTGCTTCCAGCAGCTCAGCAGAGAAGAAGGGATTTACCCACCGCAGGTGTCACCTCCAGGCGCCTGGATGGAGGTGCGGACAAACCGGTCCAAACCACCCTTCCCTCCCGGGAAAGGTCACCAGCTCCTGGCCACGTTGCCAGGGTGTCTCTTCCCCTCCACCCCCAGACGGTAGCACCGGGATGCAATGGAGAGGCAGTGATGTCCTCAGCATCTCAGCCCCGAGCCTGGGCTTGGCCACGTGCCCCAGGACCAGGAGCCACAGCAGATGCTGGAGCCCTTCCCTGGATGAGGATCAGGATCAGGCCCCTGCAGGGAGGGGCCCCCCATACTAATAAGTCCAAAAGGCCCATTTCGCTCCCCAAACGACCCCTCCGCACCCCAAAACCTCCAGCGCATCTGACAGCAGCTCTCCGTGCTGAGACAAACCAGTCGCTCTCCCTCCTGCTAAGCAGTTAAATTAGAGAGTATTCAATTAATAACAGCTGAATATTCTGTCACATTTAGGAAGATGTATGGTAAGACAAGCGAGTTGTGATGTCTGTGACAGAAATGATAAAAGTTCTCCCGACACAGCCTGGCAGATACTTGGCTGGAGGAACCGCTTGCTCTCATGGACTCCAACGTCAGCGCAGATACCAGGCCCAGCGCCACCTTCAAAGGAGAGACACTCCAAATTGCACGGGAGAACCATTGCCAAAATCGTTTGCAGGCAGCTCCCTCCCGCCCTCCTTCTGGGATCCATCTGAGATGTAGGGACGAGACCCTGGAGAAGACCTTGGTCAAGAGAGGTCCGAGACAGCACCTGCCAGCCACCACGTGGCACGCATCAATCAGCAGAAGCTCAAACCCTCCCATGTCACCTAAAATCCATCCCATGACACTCTTCCCCCCCAGGCTGCCTCAGTTTACCCATCTGCAAAAGGGACATCACATCCCAAGCAACCCACCCCAGGGGGGGACCGGGGCAGCGCTTGCACGGCACCGCGATCATGGGCAAGCGCCTGCCGTCCGGTAAGAGGTTCTCAGTCTAATTTACGGATGCGGCGTGGCCAGGGGACACATGGGATTGGTGCTCTCGAGGCCGCCGCCTCTTCTTCTGGGGGGTTGTTTTTCACCGGTGTTGTTTGTGAACACAGTTTTGTTGCTAAGAAACTACCTTCATATTGCACGGAGAGCAAAGACAAAGCAACCATCAAAACAACACCGTATTTTGACAGTAGCCAGATCGTAACCATAAATGATCCATTTTCCCCGCTCTCCTGTATGCTCATTAATGTGGTCTAAATACCATACTCCCATATATAATCCGCACCCTATACGTACACACGCACAGCACGTGCAGGCACCGGGGACCCATGTGTGGGGGGCTCCGCCACGTCCATTCATCCCCCAAGCGAAAGCTGAAGGAATCAGACCCGGGAAGAGGAGGGGGCTCCCCGGGGAGGCCCCACAGCTCCCTTCTAGGCAGGGAGATTGCACAGGGTCTTTAAGCAAGAGATACATAACAAATAAAAGGAGGGAGAAGGTAAGACCTCTGCCCGCACCCACGGCAGCTAGCTCTGCGCGTCGGCCCTGGTTTGGGGAGAAACATAATTATCTCTTGGCTCAGGGTTTGTTGGGTGGGTTGGGGTTATTTGTTATTTTTTAAGTCCCAGGGGAGAAAAAAGTGGTGAGGAAAATAAAACCCATTCACTGCTCAGTGTTAAAAGGGCTCCATGCCTCTTGCTGCTTTCAGGATGGGGAGATCCTGCCACACAGGGAAGACCAGAGCACCCCCTCGCCATCACCTTGACACAGATATGTTCCCAAGCCAAGTCCCCAGGATCCTGAAAACCAGTTTGCCAACGCATCCACCTCCTAGGGCAGGAGGACATCTCTACTTTTCCTGCTGGAGCATCTCTGGCCCCTCTTTGCCGGTCCCACTGCAACCTGGATGGGTCCCAGAAAAGATGTGAAAGGCAATGCATCTGCCCCCCCAAAAAAGGCAGGAAAGGGGCAAAAGCACCTCCAGAGCAGCAGCAGCTGCAGGAAGATGCTTCTTGTGCCGATCCAGGACCATCCAGGATGATGCATGAAGCTAAGAGGCTTGGTGGATGCGATGGTGCAGCGAGGTCGGCGGTGCCCTACTCGCACCAAAAAGCCAGAGGAAAGCAAATGGCCTGTTTGCAAACATCCCATGTGCCCGGAGGGCAGGGGGAGAAAAGACACCCGGGCTGTGGCCACTAACAACTGGAAATGAAAACTGCTTCACTGGGAAGCCTCGGCGTCACTGGAAGCGCCCTGAGCAGAGGCAGCGTGCTGCAGTCAGGTGCCAGCGAGACAAGCGGAGCAGCGGGCAAGTGCCGTGCAGGCAGGGACGCAGGTAACCGCCACGCAGGCAGGGACACAGACCTCAGTACCCTGTACCCACCCCCCCAGGGCCACGGACCTGCCACCGCTGATTTACGGGCAGAAGGAAAGGCAGGTAAAAGGCAAGGCTGAAACTGCAACCTGTCATGCCAAGGCAACCCAACCGGCCCCGCGCTTTTGCAAACCCCTGATGCAAGAAAGGATGCCCAGAGTCACAGCACAACCGCGGTGGCTCTCATCACCCTGGCAGTACAGCAAACACCGACCTGCTGTCCTTGACCATGACCCACCTGTGGCAATCACCGGTTCAAGAGCCTACCGAGAGCACGGACTCACCGTCAGCGAGGGATTGCATCGGTCTGCTTTACACCCCTCGGCGTGCACTTGTGCAGACAGCAACGCCTGCAGGCAGGGACCAACGGGGCTTGGGAAAGAGCAGTGCCCTACCTTGGATGCTTTTGAGGGGGAATAAGGAAAAAACTGAAGCTGTGGGAAGCGATCCCGCAATATCTGGGTTGTTTGACTCTTCCCCTGGGCCAGCTGGAGCGTGGCTCTGGCTGATCCCTTACCCGAGCGTGAGACTCTTCTGCACGTACCCGAAACCCCAGCCCAGAACCGAACGGCCCGTCTCCCGTAGAGCAGCAGCTTGCCACGTGTGCCTTCCCTGCCAAAACCCTGAGCTCCACCCTACAGTAGGAGAAAAAGGGAAGGGCGAGAAGAGCTCTGTCGAAACCCACCAAACCCCAAACAACATTTCTCCGCAGCAGAACAAAGCCCTTGGAAATCTCTTCTCTGCCTGGGTCCCCTGACCCACATGAAAGCGGCATTTTTCTGGGCTAATTACACAGGCTGCTCTGAGCCTCCTGGCAGAATACGAGCCTGCAAAGGCAGACATCAAAGGGCTCCCAACTTTAAAATAGAGAGCAAAGACGGCACGGTCCGCAGGAGACCTCTCTCCGTCGCCTGTGCTGGCTGCCTGGGTTGAACATTGGAGGTGACTCGGTTCATGAGACCCCCGGCAAGGAAAGCCAGGGGAAGAGGGTGGGCAGACAGTTTTTATTTGCATGGCACGTTCCCAGCAGGCACAGGCAAGGAGAGGGGGGTTTGTCCTTGTAGGACCAGCCATGGTCACAGCAAAGCTTTCTGAGGCCTCCATCCAAGGGAAGGACCAACTATGGAGCCTGTCTGCTAGCTGGGGTGGGGCAAGCCATGGGGCGCTGGATGGAGTGGCCAAGTTGGGTTGGGTTGTGGGAGAGGATGGGACAGGAGTCACTGCCACACGCCAGGCAGTGGTCACCACCATCACAGCTGATCTGAGCACCAGCCCCGGGCGCTGCATGCCTCAGTTTCCCCAGAGCTGAATGCACCCATTGCATCTAGAGCTCCTGAGATGGGATTTTCCAAACAGGTCCTTCACCCTAAAGAGCAACTTCCTAGAGGAAGCCTTGGCCCTGCTTGGGCCGAGTCACAGCCTGTGCCCACAGCTCCTGATGGACAAGAAACCCAAGCTCTGCTGCTTCCCATTCATTTGGGAGAGAGAAGATGCATTTACTGTCCCCTCCAGCCCCAAACCACCGCACCCCATGGCCATCTCTCCCCTCTCCTGGCCCAGAAAGCAGCACTCTCCTGGCTTTCAGCAGGACACCCTGACATGCCGGGCACAATTTGCATTGGAGATGACCGGGGAAGATGAAGCCTTCCTGCCAGCTCCTCCGGCCCCCACCTTTCGCTCTCCCCTTTGGGCTTTATAGGGCCTTGCAGCACGGCCAGTACATGCTCTGCAGAGCCAACAGCCCTCTCTCCCTCTCACTGACGAGCGCACAGAGATGCCTCCAAAACAGCAAGGCATGACCAGAAATCCTATGGGTCTTCAGGCTCTGGTCCTTCCGTGGGCAGCAATTACCCAGGAGTGCTGCCATTTCTGCAGAGCCTTGGAAAAGGACAGGGGCAAGGAAATCCACATGGGATGCTCCAACATTCAGGAAGATCAGTGCACACAAAACTGTCACGCGAGGGATGCCAACCGTGCTCCTGAACCCAGCCTGGTCCAGCCCTTGGTCTCCCCACTTCTCCCCCAGCCTTGCCTCCACGGGTGCGGAGGCAAGGAGGTGGGCTGGACCGCACCCCGCTTCCTCTCGAGGAGGAGAAGGAAGATGAAAGGATGAGGCTGGGACGGTCGAGCATGGGATGCGAGGGGAAGGTGTCAATTAAAGCAATGAGGCCCTCTGCATCCCTGTGCCTGACAGCCGGGCTGAGCGGAGCTGACAGGCAGAGCGCCGGCTGGCTTCCCCGTCTCGCTCACCGGAGCGCGCTCTCCCCCACGCATCCCCGGCTCCAAACCGGCAAGGCTGGGGCACGTGGACACCGGCAGCGGCGTGGTGTCCCTTCCCCTGCCCCCAGAGATGCTCCTAATAATGGGAATTATCATGATTTGGGGCTTAAGCAGGTCACGGCCAGCCTGGAGGCGGATGGCAGGGAAGAGGTCGGGGCTGGGTGGGATGGCAGAGAGAGGCTCCAGATCCCACTGAAATAACTAATGAGCGCTGCAAGGTCTCAGCCCCTATGCAGGATGGCATCAGCCGGGATGCAGGGAAGGTGGTGATCCAGCAGACACTGGCTGGCAACTCACCTCCTGAAGCCCCCGCGGGTGGCCAGCCTGCATCTCTGCTCCCCCTTGCCTCCCCCTGGGAATCGCATCCCAGGAGCCCCTGTTTCACCCCCTGCCTGCCCTCCCTGCAGGCTCAATCCGATTACTGCTGATACACATCTCCTCCTGGGCTCCAAAACACGCTCTTCCCAGCTGAAGGATTCGCACGGACACGGAAAACTTGTCCTGATTGCGGCGTTAATGGTCGTGTGGCCCATGTCATCACCGAAATGGCCTTAGGGGGAGAGTTGATGGGTCTCTGAAGTCATCAGGACTACCCCACCTCATCTTGCTCCCCTTATTAAAACCATTCATCCTGGGAGCTAAATGAATATGTTTCATCTTCAAATGCTGAGACACAACAGCAAGCAGGCAGAGATCTAATAGAACAATACCCATCTAATCATGCCGATTTTTCTCTCCCCATCCTGCCTTCATATTACACACGCGGCCATGAGACCAAGCCGAGGCCATGGGCAACGGGCGGGGATGGGGCACGGCCCACTCCCGGGTTTGCTGCCACCGCTGTACCTCACCCCCCCACACGCCAGGGTCTTCCTCCCCCTGCTGCAGTGGAAAAAGCCCCAGGACTTTTAAAACTAATAAGCCCAATAGATACCAAGCCTAACAAGTCTAAGGGAGCCAGGGAAGCAGGGCAGGCCCTCCGCCACCAGCAGACCCCTGCTTCCCATGAGAATGCTACATGCCGTACTGCCCATGAATCATTTTGGCGCTCCTTCCCGCACCCACCGCAGGTTTTCCGGGCTCCCATTCCCTTAGATACAGAGTTGATTTTTTTCCCTTGTTTGCTAAAGCACCTTTTTGCATGCATGACGTTGGGGAAAGCTTAACAATTTCGTATCTCTCCCATATTAAGGGCGTCCAGCAAGGTCCCCGGCCGGGGACAGGGTGGTGGAGGACGCGGCGGGTGGGAGCATCGGGAAGGGCTGGGGATGGGAAAGGTGGTTAATCAGCTGCATCTTTCAAGAGCCTGCCGGAGACGCTGCTGGCCTCCCCTTCCTAACCAGGGTTTGCACAGCAAATCCCCGCTCTATCTAATTATTAACGATAATAACGGCGGCTGGCTCACTGGATGCCATCTGGAGCCCTGCCACGCGTGCCCGCTGGCCCCGGGAGGGCTGGGAAGGGGGTGACCCGGCGGGGCGAGGGCTGGGGCCGGGGGCCAGCCGGGCAGTGGGTACCAGCTCGGGATCGCCCCAAGGACCCGGCGGGCCCACCCAGGCTGCCGTGCTTGTGTTCGCTGCTGTGGCAGGCTTCATAAGGCTCCGCTCTTTGACTGGCGTTGAGTTTATGTGAAAGTAATTAACAGTAATTAATCCTTAATTACAGTAATTAGCCAAGTCGCAGTAAATTAAACCACATCTGGAGCAGATGAGGGCTTCCGAACGGGAGGCTAGTGCAGGCGACAATCGGAGAGATGCTGAATTCATCTGACAGCATCTGATTAAGGCTACCTGTTGCAAGCGGCTCATTTGCATCGCGTTTTTGTTTGCATTTGGCAGTAACCCTTTCAGCTGGGCTCCCACCCCTCACCTCCGCTCCCCCTGCGCTCTTCTACCTCCCCATCTCCCCCCCAAGAGCTGCGGGGATCTGCAAGGAGGAGGGAGGAGCTCCAACCCAAGAGGCAAGAGTCTCCCTGCCATCCCCCCCGACCAGCCCCGGCTACGCCAGGGCAGTGGGGATGAGCCGGCATGGGGCCAGGGAGCCGCCGGGCTCCCTCGCATCCTCCAGAGAGCAGGAGCTGCTCAGGGGGTGGTATATAAACCACTCGCCCCGCAGGCAGGCACTGGGCAGGGGATGACCGAGCAGGATGGAGGCAGAGCAATGGAGGCAGCCAACTTCGCTCCTCGGCTTCCCCATGTCCCGTGTCGTAACAGCTACAATAATAATAATAATAATAATAAAAGATCTGGACTCCAAAGGGGACCACATTAGCAAAAAGGGGCAGGTTATTATTAATACCACTCAGCATTTACCCAGTGCTGTGCAATCTCAGAGACTTTTGTTGATGTTTAGCCACGCTCACAGGAAGGGGGAAATCCTTCCCTTCCCCTTCTTCCTTACAATGGAGAAACCACAAGACAGAGAGGTGAAACAGGGTACGAGAGGCTCAGTTATGGCTTGTCATGTTTGAATGCTGAAAGAAAGTGCTAAGGGAGCAAATGGTGCCGTCCTGACTCGGTTTTGTGACCTCATCCCACGTGGCCAGGACACATGGTTGGCTCTGAGCTATTAGAAAAATACTGGGGATAATTCACAAAAATATCTTACACTCTTCTGGTCCTCAAACTGTGCCGCTCACCAGCACCCCAAACCCTGGGATAAGGATCTCCATCAAGGCAGGGAGATGCCAACCGGATTTCAAGAGCAGAACTGCAACTGTGATGGTCCAAACGCAATTGCCTGATTTCAGTAGGTATCGCAAAAGCTTCAGGGCTTAATTGCACACAATTAATGAGCATGAAGGTCTTATGTATCTTGCCTTTTCATCATACAGTACAGGGTGGATGGGCAGTGTACCTAGGCTCCTGAAGCCCAGGCAGGGAGTGTTAAAAAACCCTTTAATACTGAAATATTGTCTCTCCTCTGGAACTAAAACTGTACAGGATTGCCAAAGCCAACAGCTGCAGCAGGCCCTGGAAACAATCAGAAGAACCTCATTTTATGAAACACGGAAAAGGGATACGTTTGTCCCTAATTGCAAAATAAAAGCAACCTTTTGAATTTCCTGCGCACACAAGAGTCTCACAGAAAAAATGTGGTTTCCCCACCTCTGCGTTGACTCCGCTTCAGGCAGGATTCCCTGTACTGCTGAAACCCAGCCAAGCCCTGAAACAGCCACCGACCAGCCGACGTCCACCACACACCCGCCCCAGAAACACACTTTGCCGACTGTGTCTCGGTTGGAGAAATGGCAATTCATAGCTTTCCTCTCCTCCCAAGGAGAAACGTGGTGTCCATCAGCCCCAGGGTCACCGGCCGCCAAACAGAGCAGGAAAAATCAAGTAGACTGAAGTGATGCTCCACCAAATCTCACCTTCCCGAACTGGGCATGTCTCTGAACACGGATGCTACCTCGCGATGGCTGCGCCTGGTGCAAGAACAATGTGTGCCTGCCAGCGGGGGGAAAGAATTTTGCAGTCAACTTAAAAGAGAGGGGAGGGTTCCTGATTCACACCCCCAAAATGAACTCACGCTGTCCTTTCAGTGCAATTTTGCTTTCAATCAATAGTTTTCTAAACAGATATTCCATCAGCTTTGTACTTGAGATCCTTCACAGCTATGGCATTTACAGCAAATCACATTATCTTGCTGCAGCCAGATTTTTGGCTAAAAAAAAAAAAAAATTTACATTCATATGAATAAAAGATTCCTCACAAATGTCTTCAAGAAATACACCCCCCAAATCCACAATGCCAACATTTTGCCTTGCACAAAAATAACATAAATTGGGAAGCTGTAACCAAATAGGCAAAGCCTGCTCCAGCCAGGCAAAAAGAGTGCAGGACATCGCTCTGCTACAAAAGCAGCAATGACCTCAGATGGTGTAGTGGTGGAGGCAGGAGAGCCTGGTTGGGCCTGCTTCTCCTCCGCAGGTATCGGCCAACAGCTATCTGTACAGACCATAGATGCTAAAGATGCAGCCTTCAAAGCTGCAAAATATTCAACATCTCAACTTGGGTGAATAACCAAGTTTTCAGTGCATGGGCAATGCAACACTCTTGGGAAGACAGTCATTTCGGACCCAAGCAGATGTTTCATTTCAGTTTGTGCGTGTCTTCGTATCCAAATTTCCTCCAATCTCACTTGGCTACAAAGCTTCATCTCTGCACACACAAGAAAGCCCCTTCTCCATGCATTGAGAGGCTCAAGAGAAAGAGCTCTCACGAGAACTCCCAGCTGTCCCACCCTGGATCAGGATGAGACGCCTCTCCCCATGAGACAGCACGGGTGAAGTGGTGCAACCTCCTCTGCTCACCTGCCTGTTGCTCCTCTCAAGGCTGGCAAAGACTTGCAGGAATATGAGGACTGGGTCAGTGCCTCCTTCAAGATGGATCAGCAATGTTGCCATTGGGTCTAACTAGACCCAAAGCTAAAAGCTCCCTAACCCTTCAGTGTTGCTCAGCCCAGTTGCCCTATCTGCTTGCAACTGGTACATCTCACACTTTCAAGCCTACATCCTTCATGGTGGCTCCCACGTGCGTAAGCAGCAACACGAGTCCCTTTGGCTTTTACTTATGTGGTTGGGAACACACGTCCCTGCTCTTTGCACTACGAATTACTGGGAAACCACCAAGGGAAACGTCCTTCCCATGTTGGTGGGGAGACCGTTAACTCCACCAAGTTGACCCTCTCCACCTTTTCAAGCCCAAATAGCTGCTCGGGACTTTTCGCTGCAGAAGTCCTTCAAAGAGCAACCCAGTGGTTGCTCCATTTCCAGTGGTTTCGCACCAGGTCAAATGAGAAAACAAATACAACCACAGAAAAACCAATGACGCCGTGAAGGTGGGAGGCACATCTCGCTTCTCCTCTCCAGACGAAGGGAGACACGGCCGTACCCAGTGCCATGGCCAGGCGGGCTTCCCCACCCATCAAATATCACCGTTTTTGGACCAAACACTAGTGTGGAAGTTTTAACCTGAAAACAGAACGTGTGTGTGGGGAAGTTCCCAAACAAAACCAACTAAAACTAAGCCTCTATGCCTTACAGTCCAGGAAGACAACATGGCCCAAGGACCTGGGGCTGGGGAGGTGAGAGGCAGCAGATCTGCCCTGCCCTGCCAGGGAACCTGGCGCGGATGCACGTGTCATTGCAGATGGACGCACGCACGTTTTACGGACATGTGTGTGCTCCTTTCAGGCCAAAGACTCGGGTCCCTCCTCATCTGCACAGTTCGAATTAATTATACACTTTAATTTCATGAATTATTAATTTGATTCTGACTCGGCAGCTTACGATTATCCAGCGCTACAGACTATGCAATTCCAGCTTCATTAAAACATCACCAGCTGCCTGAGAGACAGACATTAAATAGCAGAGAGTAATAATAAAATTAAGCTCCCTGTGCATAGCAACAGAGTCTTCCCCAGCCGCACGCGGCGAGGGCCCAACTGGTAAATAGGTCCCTTCCAGGAGCTTTATTCCCTTCCCGATGCTGGTCCCACCCTGCACCCTTGCCGGGAGGATGCTGCTCCTGGGATGCACGGCAGCAGAGGACTGGGAATCGGCAAGAGCAGGCCTGGGATGGGGGGCATGGCCGGGCGATGAGGGCGAGCAGCAGCCCCCTCCCAATGCCCTCCTTGGCGCCTGCAGCAAGGATGGGGAAGGCTTCTGGGGCTAACATCACCTCCAAATAAATAAAGCCAGAGCGCTGCCTCCCAGCGTCTCCCTGGCAAAACAATTTATAGAGGGAAAATGTCGGAATTTAGACATTCCATTTAGCTGCTTCAGAAATCTAAGGACCCCAAACCTTGTGGGATTTGAGAAATCGATGGAATTAATTAAGGGAGATGTCCAGCGGTCTCCGCTAAGTAATCAGCAGGTACAGTAGACCTGAAATTCTATAAAGAAAAATGGGAAGGGATGACATTGAAGGAGGCAGTGGGGATTAAAAAATGAGCATCCGAGTGGTAAAGGCGCACACCCATTGATCGCTGCATTACGGATTAAGGCTTCAACGAGCAGCCAGAAGATTCTGTAGCAGAAAATGGTTACAGAGGATGAGCATGAGCAGAGCAGATATATATAACCTCTGACAGCTGGGAACAACTGAGACGGAGGACAGCTCTGCGGCGAACCCCAGAGCAAGAAAGTTTTGGGGAGGGGGAGGAAGGTGAAGCGAGGGGAGCTTGGAGAGAGCCATTTTGTGCAAGGGAGACCTACCCAGAAGAAGGGAGCGGTCCCCAGCCCACCCCGGGGAGGAAGGTAGAGGTGGGCACCCAGAGCCAGTGCGAGATGGGGGGACATAGGGGTGGGCAGCGAGGTGGGGAGGGGGCACTTGCGTGCTGGCCTGGGAGGCCGCTCCATCAGCAAACAGTTAACACCTGGGAATGAGGTGCGGCCCAAGCAGACACATATGCACAGACCAGACCTGCCTGCCTGCCTGCCACAGTGCTCTCCGGACCACGCTCCACCTCTCTGCCCTGCCGAGGGCTCTCAAGGAGACCACTGCCTTTAATCCTATGCCCCTTAGCGGTCCTGTGCTTTGGTTTCCCATGGGAGACCGCATCTGAGCCTGGAAAGCATCATCACCACTTGGACCACGTCCGCGCGGCAGCAGCTTCCCAAGGTCGCTCTGCCCCAGCGTAGCCCCAGGATGCGCAGGTACCTGCTCCCCAAAGGCAGGCTGGACCCTCCTCGCAAGGGCAGCTGCGGGAAGCAGCAGGCAATGCTGCGTTGAGGGGCAGGTCACCGGTGAGCGCCATCCACCCTCGGGAAGTAAAAGAGTAGCACGATCATGTCTTCAGACACTCTGAGTATGTACAGGAGGGGGTTAAAGCAAGATCACGCGGGAGGTGCCACCCTGAAACCCCGCTAGCACGCAGCCACCCACTCGCACAGCACTAGCACCACACCAGTGCCACCATTTGGGACCAACCACAGGCAGACATGCTTCTCCAGAGGTCCCAAGCATTGCCCAGACCACGGTACCTGACAACGTTGCATGGCAGCCGGTTCAGAAAAGACTTCAGCAATGTGGTGAACTTGATTTTCTGTGCTTAAAACAGATCCTTACTGGGAATGTTACAGCTGCACCCAATGCCTTGTGCAAACAGAGGAGGAAACCCTTGGGAAGCGGCACCCCACCCAGTCATCCCGCCCTCCCAGCCACTGTGGAGGGAGGAAACGAAAGCAGCAAAACTGAATTGGGATTGCTGGAACACTTCAATGAGAAATTTCAAAAATAAAACCAAACCCCCTGGAGCTGCGTGCGGCGGCAGCTCCGTGTCTGCAGAGGTCACGGGGCCGGAGCCAGCCTCCTGCCCGCTCCTCATACATATGCATCGCTGCAAGCCAGCGCGAGCTAAATGTCAGCGGTGCCAGCACGCACGCACGCGCAGCTGGAGGGGACCCTCGCTTCGCAGGACAAAGGCAGGCGCTTTGGGGTACGGGAGGTGCGGACTGGCCGGGCGCAGGGGGGAGAAGGGCTCACACCACGTGTGGATGCGGCCGTGGGCACTCAGCTGCTTTGGGAGGCAGTTGCAAGCCAGCGAGGCTGGTGAGGCCGAAGCACGCTTCCAGCAAAGGGCTGTCTGCAATCGCGTGTGCCGTGCGGGTGCCTGGGCGGGTCCGGCAGCCTCTGTGCCCCCACCCCGGCACTGCCGCTCCCACCACCACCACTCGCACACGCACAGGAGTATCTCCATCCTTCAATCCCTTAAATATCTTTCAAAAATCTGGTGGGGACCAAAAAAGCATGCCTGAAAGTCATGGGCGTTTTGAGCCAAACCCAGAGAGCATCCTGGCTGGGGAAGGGTCTGCAAAAACATCTTCCCTCCCCGGGGCGAGCTGGGCCACCTTCCACCAGGAAACACACAACTGTGCTTGGACAAGCAGCCTCCATGGGGCATCTGGGTCCCCCCTCTTGTGTGGCTCTGGGAGACAGAGCAGGACACCAAGTGGACCTTGTCCCCTTCATCATCCAGGAAGACAGCATCACCTTCTCCAGTGCTGCTGAGGGACACAGAAACCCTGGTCTCTATGCCAGGCAAGCCACAGGGACAAGGGGACAGGATGGGCAGTTGCCTGTTCAAGCTGAAGCGAGATGCTCCTGCATGCAGAAGGCTGAACACCGTGTCCCCAGACCCAGCATGGCAAGACGCCAGCATAAAGACGCCATGACCTCAAGAGAAAGATGGGTCTAGCAGACGCAACAGCATAAACACAGCCCATCCTTCTCCCCAGAAAGGCTTTCTCTTTGTCCAGGCTGGACTTCGAAGGCTCTCTCTGCCCCCACGTCTCTACACATCTTTGGATCAAGCCCCTCCGGCTCCAGCCCCAGGTTCTTTCAAGCCAACTCCAACCTGCCCCCAGGCAGGAGCTGCCAATCCCACAGCCCGAGCCAATAGCAATGCCTCGAAATCACACTTCGGAGGCCTTACGGGTGCCCAGCGACACGCGAGGCAATGTGTGTTTTACAACCCATGTGTCGAAGAGCCCCGAGCAAAGGCTGTAGCAGATGCAGAGCGTTCAGCAGCTTCCCTCCCCTGGCTGCATTACAGCGGGAGGCAGGGAGCAGCCCCAGCCCTCTGCCCCCCGCCTCCCCGGCCCCAGCAGGCATTTGGCATCCAGCGCCACGAGCTCTTGGGGCAGGCGCGCTCGTCACCACAAACATCCTCCCTCAAAGCAGGACGCCTTCTCCCATGGGGCAAACATTAGTGGGACAACTGGAAACGTTCAACTTGATTATAATGCTTTAAGAAAAGGTCACGGTGAAATTTCAGCGCTTTACCTTGAGCTCTGTTTGTTCTCCGCGGGATGAGATGGGAAGAGTCAGCTTGCCCTGGCTCGTGGCATCCGCGTAGCTCTGATTGCATTTCACGGGCCGGCAGCAGGCTGTTGAGCCACAGCAAACCCCCCAGCCCCGGGGACTGAGATAAGTCACCGCGGATGTGCTTGTGGGGGCACGCGCTGGACCACCACACCATAGCTGGACCACGTTTTCACTCCAAAAGTTGTCCAATCCTGAGCTTATTTTGCATTGCTCTTGCACTTCTGCTGTCAGAACAGGCCAAATACACCCAAAAAGCACGGAGAGGCAGCCAGCAATTCCTAGATAGCATCTCCCTCGGAGTCGGGAAGGTTTTCCAGCACACCATTTGGCTTCATCTTTTGGGCCTCAAAGGGAGCCGTGGCCAAAACTGCAATGAAGCAGCGGCACTGAGGGACTCAAGCATCGCCCAGACCACGGGTGACCCTCGGCCACCACGCCAGCCCCACCAGCACCTTCCCCCTGCTCCTAGAGAGGAAGGGCAAAGCAAGGGCAGCCAGTACTGAAGGCATGCCGTGGTTTCGGCCAGCACTATGATCAGGATCAGGTCTCAGCCCGTGCAGAGCACCACGAAGCTCAGGAGCATCTCAGCTCCCCAGCCCCTATCCTTGCACTCCAGCACGATTGCTTTGGGACTCGTTAACAAGCCATTTTGCTCTCCAAGCTGAGGTGCACAAGGACAGCCCACTGAAAGGCCCACAGCTGGTGCAGAAGGTGATCAGTGCACCCCAAAACCCATGGGCACAGGAGCAGCCTAGCATCCCTCCTCCTCTGCGCATCGGAGCAGGACCAGCTCTGAACCGCAGCAAAGGGTTTGCTATCAGTTGGGTGAGAGGAAAACCAAGGTCAGTTTTGTTTGTGGCCAACTGAAGGATGCTCTGCCCCCAGCAACGTTCCTGCTGCAATAATTAAATCTGTCGTCCGACAATTTGCTGCCGGAGGAGTTCTCAAAAGGTCTCCAAGCAGAGCCAGGAGACGAGCGCTAGTGGAGATGGAGTCCTCTGCACCCACCGGGGTCCGGGCTGCCAGGTCCAGGCGGGTGAAGGGAGGAGGAAAAGCCACTGAGAGCTGCCTTCAGCTGGGACAACTCCCCAGGAAAGGGCAGGCAGCAGAAGGTTTTTGGAGGAGATTTTAAAACAGCCAGTTCCAGCAAACCGAATCGAAAGCCTGAGGTGCCAAGTGCTCTCACAGCACCTGCGCGGCCAGGAAGGGCTCAGCATCCCTTCCTGAGGGCGGCTGCGCGATCCAGCCTGCAAAGCGTTCCCCAAAGGGGGAACGATTCAAGATGCGCACAGGGTTCTTTCCTGACGCCTGCCGATGCAGTCGGAGTGCGGGACAGGCATGACACTCCTCCACGAGCTAGGATGTAGCTGGCGGGTCCCCTCGGCAGCATCCTTCCACCAAAAGCCGACCTCGGAGAAGGCGACGCCTGCTTCAAAGCTGGGGAGAACAGAATCAACACCTCGGCTTGTCGGCCGGGCCGCGGCAGACCCAGGAGGCAGGCAGCCCCTCGTCCCCGCAGCGCTTGCTCTCACTTTTCCAGAGCACGCAGACGCACCTGCCCACGGAGCTGGGATGCTGTATTCCCACCACTCCGGCAGCGCCGCTCACAACAACTCCCAGCTGCTGCCAAAAGGTATTTTTAGCTGCATTATTTATTTGAACACCTGCCTGAGACTTCAAGGCAGAGTACGGAGCCTGAGCAGCGGAGGGAGGGAGGGAGGAGTGGCACCAGAGATCTGGACCGTTTCCACTGGAAGATTCGAGAGCGGAGACACGGGAGCGATGGAGCAAGACTTGGGCTATGCCGAGGAAGAGGATGGCACGGCCAGGATCACGCACCTGCACCACGAACAGCATCAGGATAACCCAGCTGCTGGGAATAGCCCAGTACCGGTGCAGACTGGGAAGATGCTCTAGCCTCCCTCATTGAGAGGCTGCCTTCAGGGAAATTGGGCTTGTTAGGTATCCAACCACACATGGTATCAAGATGCTTTGGCCCAATGTGGTGTCTGCAGCAGGAACACCCAGGTCTCGCTGCCGTACATTGTCTTTTCCGCGTAACTCCCATTTTGGGGAGAAAACTCAGCAGAACTCTCGTCTTTCAAAATGCCTTTTCTCTGCACAAAACCAATTCCACCCCTGTGGAATTCCACAGCCTGTTCCCCTGTTTCGGAGAGCCGGCCCTAGAGAAAAGAGGACGAAGCAAGCAGAAAGCGAGGGAAGAAGGGATGCTGCGAGGGAGGACAGATATACTTCATTTTTCTTCCCAAAGATGGAGATGCCTGCACATACCCCAGGGGTTTGGGGGACCCACGGGGTAATTGAGGGACCAGGCAGTGGGCACACAGAAAGCAATACAACACCCCCGCATTATTTTTGCACGCCTTTCTTGCCATCCCATTTACTGATGTGAACAAAACCCGCCGCCTCCCTCCCCTTCTGCTGAAATAATCCCCCCTTCTCTCTGAAATCAGCCAGGAAAAGGAAGAAAAAAAAGAAAAAAGAAGAAAAGAGCATCTAAAAATAAAGGCCAGGCCAGAGTATGTGCCTCTTGGTTGGGCTCCTGTGCTCACAGATCTGCTTATTTTGGCCTATCTCTCCCCAGCGATAAGGCAGCTAACAGCCCGTTATCAGCCAGTCGGTGAAAATGTGCTCCAGCCTGATTAGGGCTCAGTCTTTGCCAAGGTTATAAACAGCCGTTATCGTTCTCCCAAACAGAATAATCCGGACAGTATCAGCTCAGAAACATATGGGCCACACAGCGAAGATAGCCGCTGACGGACACTTCATTTTAATTGTAACGAGTGGTTAGCAGCAGCCTCCAGACAACAGACACAACTGCCCAATTGGCAATGGGTTCGCATCTCCTCCTGCATCCCTCCTCCCTTCTGCTCGCCGCCGGGTTTTCTCCTCTCCCTGCTGCCCTTCTCCCCTCGGCTTTGCGGACCCCTGGGTGAGCATCCCTGCAACGCCGGGAAAGCCCTGCCCAGTCCCCGCGGGGCCGGAGGCAGCGGGCAGGTAGCACCCTCCTTATCTCCACAGGTGAAAAACGGGTGCTCGGTAGCGGCGGCACGAGCGTGGCCACATCACACCTGATGTGCCTGCAGCCCGGCTGGTGTGAGCGGGGAGCAAGAGGGTGCACGAGGCCGCTGCGATGGCGGGGAGGCACTCGTGCCCTCCCCTCCGCAGGGGATGGAAGCAGAGCGATGGGTCCCCACCAGAGAGCACAGCACCCACGCGCCTGGGTCCCCTCTCTGTGCAGCATCCCCGTGGCTCCTCGCTGCCTGCCCGTGTGCCAGCTCGGCAGCAGGCAGGGCGCAGGAGGAGGGGCAGCAAACCCTCATTTCACATTCTCCCGGTGTCCCTTCTGTGTCATACTTCTTTCCCCCCCCCGCCCCTTCCCCCCCCCTTCTTCCCAAAAGGGGTGGTTTAGCTCAGAGAGTCTTAAACACATTTGCATTCCCAAGACAAGCTTAGGCATAAATTCATCTCAGTGCAAGGGTCTTTTTTTCCTTTTTTTTTTTTCCTCTCCATCCTCCTTCTTTTCCTCCCTTCTCCTTTTCTCTCCAAACCCGAAATGAATTCAGCGAAAACCCTTGCAATTCCAGCACCGTCGCGCTGCGCAACGCGGGATTACAAGGGATCCGAGGGCTTTCCCTTTCTTCTGACTCATGGCGTGTGGTGTTGCTGCTTGGTTTTGTTATTAACAATACACAGGGATAAGGCTCTTAGCCCCCATTAGCCGCACTAACCTTCTTCCCACTTTCTTCTCCAGCCAACCTCGGCTCCCAGAAATCATGCCTGAGCTCCATCCCCCCTGCAGGGAAAAAGCAGGAGAACAAGGGGAAACCCCCCAAAAAAACAACAGCAAAATGTTAATATGGGGAGGCGAGCTAAAAACCTTAGGAAGACCCAGGACCGAGCTTCAAGTCACGGACGCTTTCTCAGATAATCTGTATTCCTATCTCGGTGCCAGCGGAGCTGTGATCAGAATATCCAAGGTCTCATAAAAGATTCAGGGCTTATTGACTTCCTTGCCTTCGCTGCCGGTTCGTGGTGCTCCCGCCTGCTCCCTCTCAGCCTCCAAAGCACCCACCGCCCCTTGCAAGTTGCCATCGCAGATGCCAAAGTTGAAGACATCTACTTCTGTGGCTGAGCGGGACTGGACTGGCAGAGCGGAGCGGTGGAGGAAAGCTCTCCTCCCTACCCCGGGGGATGTATTCCCAGCTCCAAGCCCTGGTGAGAAGCCCTTCAGGAGACCCTTTGCCCCGGTGGACAGCCCCACCCCAGAACAAACCCCTCTTAAATGTCCCCACGGCCACTCTGGCAGCACCGGCCACCGCGGCAGGCAGGCAATGCTCCATGCACCGCAAGCAGAAGAGCAGATTTATCAGTTACTTTGAGTCACACATTTAGGTGAAATTGTCCCCAAGCTGGAAAAAAGAAAACTTACAGCAGGGACCCCTCAAAAGCAGGTTTCCCCCTGGACTGCACGCGCGATGAGCTCTCCGAGGGCTGTCTCCGGCAGCATTGCAGCCCAGTTTTGCTGCATAAGCAGCCCCGAGCAAATGTGCGGACCAGAGAATCCAGTCCCTGCGAATTCGTGATCAGCGTTACTTGGCCGCAGCCCTCAGGAGGAGGCAGGGGACGGGGGTAGACACCCAGCCCTTTGGAACATGCCATCCCACCATCACTCACGTTCTCACTGGTTTTAGGCACAAAATATCAGGTGAATGTTGAATGTGGTATAAATTGTGTAGTTTACATACTGGAGATCTTCATACATGAGTTACACAGAGATGCCCGTGAACCCACACACAACCAACCACGATATAACCATCAAATCCACCCAGGCACCCTATTAATTGTATTTCCACATCACCTAAAAGCCTTACACGCGCCCCAAGACTCCATACTAGAAAGCACTGCACAATATAAGAAATAAATCCATATAAAAATAAAATACTGCACAGGAACACATAGATTTATATATACAAATATACTCATACACACATGCACTTGTTTGTTTACATATCATATACGCATACACCCTCATACAGCACGTGCATATACAACCCCATAAGGCATACCAGACACATACATACATACTTATCTGCACAGTCTATAGACTATTTATACATACACAAACTATACAAATGCTCTACGCACCCTGCTCGGTGACAGCTCAGATTTTCAGTAATATCATAATATTATTTTTTAGATCAGTTAAGGTATAAAATGTGCGCTCTCTCAGTCTTTAATATTAATAAGTCTTGTAACTAGCAGTTTCTCGTAGCTCCGAATTCTTGAGCACAACTAGAAAGGGCACTTATCCTGAAAAATCTAATAAATTTACAGTTTTATATACTTCCTTCAATTGTAAAAGTCTTGTTCAATAAACTTTAAAATGCCACTATAGAGCAATAACACAGACAGTATAAACCCAGCCCTGGGAAAGCTGTGCAACCAGAAATTGTTCCCCTTTCTGCTACAGCAATAAAGTTTTATATGTTTGAACTGACTGTAAAAAGGTTTGAATGTTGGCAACTGGGGAATAATCTGTCTTCTTTATAGTTATTATCATATTTCCCACAAGACCCCTTGGTCTGTGTCAATCCTTCTCGTATATGACACCTTTGTACTGTCAGCGAAAGCAAGAATACTTAACTTTTTGCGTGCGTGCGCGGCTGTGACTGGAGGTCCTTCGCTCTGCTTTTCTTCAGATTACAGCACCCGGGAATAAATTACCTGTGACGTGCTGCGATGGAAGCCTTTTACCAAACCAAACTGATTTAGAGCACAAAGCTCCAAAAAAACAGGGATTTGGGGAGTGGTTCTCAAGGTGGCGGGCACCTGGGGTAAGAGGTGCTGCCACCGATTGGGGATGCTGCCATCCCCACAGCTCCCTGGGACACCGTGGTTGTATCTCCGGGGCAGACAGCATCCTGAAATGGTGGCACCTCCCTGTTGCTCTTCCATAGGAAAGAGATTTTGGTTCAAGATCGGCTCCTCCTGCCTCCCTGCCACCGCCTGAAGGCGATGGCAGGTCCAGCACAAGCATCCCCAGGTTCAGCAGATGGAGCCAGAGCACCCAGACGCCTCCTGGACAGAAATGTTTTGGGGATTCTCGCTGAATCCCAAAGAGATCTGACGCAAACCCCAAAGAAGCAGCAGGCAAATACAAGGAAATTCCTCAAACTCATCCATTTCACAAACAGATGATCCTGTAATCGGCTGCAATTTTTAACTAGCTGGGAGCTCACAAACCAAGATGAGGATGAATTTTGTCACGAGACCTACAGCAAGCCTGGACCTTGGCATCATCCAAGCAGGGCTGATCTCTGGAGGAGTCGCTGCAAACGGCTGCAGCCCCGGGATGCAAGGACACAGAGGAACCCGGTCCTCAGCCTTCAGCAACCCAACACCACGCGATCTCCGACCGTGGGCCATCTTTCAGGTGGCAAAGATGAGGTTCAATCAGAGATTGAGATGTCAGAAGAAGTGATGTTAAAAAGCACGTTTGGAAAATGAAAAATGAGGAGTCACCAGGACCAGATAATACCTGCCTAAGAGTTCTGCAGGGACTCAGAAATAAAATGATTGCATATTTTCATTAGCAGCTCAATCTCTCATTACACTAGAGGACACAAAGTGTCATACCCTATTTTTAAAAAATGGAGTGAGATGAGCCACAGATTCACCGACTTGTGAGTCTCACTTCAGTACCAGCTAAGATGATAAATAGATAGGATAAAGCCTCGAGATGGACACGATACCACCGAGATTAACTAGCAGTGCCCATGAGGAAGAAGAAAACGTACCTCACTAATCTATTACAATTGCTGCGCACCCAGCAACAGAAGGCACGAAGCACAGTCTGCTTTGTTTGGAGTCCCCCAAAGTTTCATCAGTTGACAAATCTAACTCTCAGCAAAAGCAGGGACTAAAGAGTGGTTAAGAGGTGGAAGAGAGTAGAAATAAATGGCTTTTTGAACAAGGCCATGAGCATAGAAGGTTTGCCCACTGCCGCTTAATACGTTTATTGCCAGGAGAAGAGCATGAGCAGCAGTGTAGGTTTGAGAACATGAACAATGGGGCTTAGCAAGGACTCACGAAGGCTGAGACACTCCTCCAAGGACGTGTGAACAAAGCTCCATGAGCTGGAGATAAGATGGTGGGTAAAAGTCAGCGAGGGTAAAATGCACAAGGAAGTAATTTAATTACTCACACATACTGACTACGACAAACTTTGCGCGGTCAGGCCGGACGCCTAGCGAAGCGCGAAGGGAAGGGTCAGCAAGAGCTGCCAGGGCTGCACGATGCCCTGCATCCAGGCTGCCCCTCACCCTGAGGCTTCTCACCCCCTGCAAGCCCATCATCCTTGTAAGAAAGATGGAGAGACTTTTTTTACCAGGGCCTGTAGTGCTAGGACAAGGGGCAATGGTTTTAAACTAAACAAGGGTAGATTTAGATTGGATATAAGGACGAAATGTTTTAGGGTGAGGGTGGTGAGACACTGGAAGAGGCTGCCTGGAGAAGTTGTGGATGCCCCATCATCGGAAGTGTTCAAGGTCAGGTTCGACAGGGCTTTGAGCAGCCTGATCTAGTGAAAGATGTCCCTGCTCATGGCAAGTGGGTGGACTAGATGATCTTTGAAGGTCCCTTCTCCAACCCAAACCACTCTGTGATTCTGTGGTCCCGCAGGGAGGAGATAACACTGCCCACGGGGTCTCCTCACAGAGGAGCTCCAGAGAGACCTTAAGGAAGAGGGACGGAAACGAGCACTGAGCTCTCATTAGTCTTCAGAATACAATTTGGTAGTTACATGGGTGACTGGAAAAGCCACTGATGTGAACCAGAAGAGGTCAGAGACACGCGCAGCCTGCCCTCCCCGGGCATAACCACAGAGCTGGAGGGGCACCAACTGCCACAGCTTCTCCCCACCCAACCCATCCCTCCAGACACGAGAAATGACGTTTGAAACACAACTTGAGCACCGTAACCATGGGGTTTCAGTTCTGGACCCCTGCTTAGCACTTTGCGCAAACAGCCATGAACGAAGGCAAAGCCCTTCGGCTTCCCAGCACCTCTGCCACTGATGAAAGAGAAAGGCCAGGTCGAGGACCCCCTCTTCTCCTGCCCTGCTCCAGGCCTGTGCTCCTCACTTCACCGGCTGAGCCCCCAAGACCTCTGTGCCCACCCTCAGCAGGACCCCAAACCTGGAGCCACCCCGAGCAAGCCATCAGGCTGCTGCTTACCGACAGCTGCGTCCCTTTGCACCTCCCGAGCAGCACAAGTCTCTTTGCTAACGAGTGATGAATAAATCTCTTGGTGCTCACCATGAAGATGCTCCACCTCAGGTTTGTGGCAAGCCCAGCTGTGCTGGAGGTGGGGCTGGAGGGAGCCGGGCCGCGCTCTCCTTGCTCCGTGGGGATAACCCGGCTCTTCCCACTGCATCTCAGCATCCCAGCCTTGAACCCACCAGATCTCAGGGCCTCGGGCACGCGCCCCCCATCCCGCCCACGGAGCGGCGAGGGTTAAGTCCAGCCGGCACGGCACATCTCTGTTGCAAGAGTCCATTACCTCCCGCCACATTACCTCATTCATTTCTTATATGCGGATGGTTTATTCTCCCATGAGCACCCTCGCTGGCAGACATGGCTAGTGTAAAGTCCCCTCCCTCCCCTGTATTTCTCTATCCATCACATTTAACACTCTGACAGTAACAGTCTATAATGTTTCTATTCTACAAAACCGCTCTGTCAACTCCGGGCTTCCAGAGCAGCAACTGAGGAAAATAAATAACATCAACGCCAGGCCCGACAGTATCACAGCTTGCTTTCTGCTGGGGGTTTATTTTTTTTTTTCTTTTGAGGAAGGGAAAGAAAGGGAAAAAAAGGACAGCGAGAAAGAAAGGGGAAAAAAAGTGCAGGCGTGTAATGTGCAGAGAGAGACGGGCGGGAGTTTCCTTGCCACCCAAACCAAGGGCTGGGAGACCCTCGGAGACGAGCACGGCCTTTTTGATGCAGAGGAAGGGGGAGCCCGCTGCCCCCACCCTGCCGCCCCTCTCACCGCAGGGACACAGTGGCTTAGGGGAGGGGACGCAGGGGACTGTACCCCAGCTCCCCTTCAACACTGGCTCTGCCTCCACCAGCCGAGGGTGAGCGCAGGCAGGCAGGCAGCTGCCCGCACCCAAGGGCGGGAATGGGCTGGGCAGCGCTTGCGGAGGGTATTTGGGGGAGCGGAGGCAAGGCAGGGAGGGGGAGAGGGGCTGCAGCTCTCAGAGATGGAGGATCCAACCCACTGTCGCCCACCATAAACTCCAGAGACCCCGCAGCAGCAGCAGGCAAAACCCCATCTGCTCCACACCAGCCCCTGGTCAGAAATCACTAATCCACTTAAATAATCCACTCCGGCTTGTGGCTTAGTGGCCTCACAGTGTTTTCCATCTCCTTTCACTCTTGTAAAATTCCCTGGAGCCAAAATCAGGCACACGGCCGCAGCTCTGGGGTTTGCCTGCTCCTTTCTGCAGCTGCACAGGCGACCCCAGCACCCAGCGGCAGGGAGGGCGACAGGGAACCGCATAAGTATCGCCAGCAAATAATACTACTACTAATAAACACCTTAAGAAATTGCCTGGCACTTTAGAAAGTGAAAATCAAGCAGAAAAACTCCACTTTTTTCGATATTTTTGCTTTTCCTTGATAGGACTATGTTGGTGTTTGCAAGCTTGTCTGCCTTCTGCATGAGCCGCACAGGCTCGACAAATAGAGACCTGCTCAGGTGGTGTTTTTCATTAGGAAAAAAAAAAAAAAAAAACAACCATGCACAAGAACTTTTCCAATCAATCGGAGAGAGACACAGCCCTTGACAGCCCCGCAGACGTGGGGGCTGTGCTTACCAGGCAGCTTACGGCAGGGACGCACCGCCCACAGCAGAAAGATGAGCAGGAAAGGCATGCGAGGCCAGAGGGGATGCTCAGAGGAGAGAGAGGTTTGGAGGACTCAGAAAACACGGGGAGCAGGTAACTGTCCTCGCAGCCCCCCGGGTATTCACCTCCCCAATCCCTTTGTGTTAAGCAGCTCTGAAATCAAGCTGACACCCTCCAGACTGACACCAGACAGGGCCACCACCAGCCCCGGATGGGGATGTGCATGGGGCTACACCACGCCGCATCTCGCATGCGTACTTGAAACGACTCTTTCCAGTAAAAAAAAAAAAAAACCACCAAAAAACACCCCCCCCCCAAAAAGGAAGAAAAACAAAAAAAAAAAGAAAAGGAAAAAAAAAAGAACGAGCAGAAAACGGTTCCCTCCTTTGTTTACATACCTGCCAAGGGCTGACGCTGGCTGCTGTCAGTCATTTGTATGAGCTGACTGTTTTCTAGCCGAAAGCAACACAAGTGATAGCAAGGCAAGCAATAAAGGGACGGATCCTGCTCTAAGAGCCCCACGCCACCCCCCCAGCTCACCCTGAGAACTCTGCTCTGGGAGGAAAACACACCAAGCAACAGAAAGGCTTTGGGTTTGGAAAATGAGCTGCGTGCTCTGACTCCTCGCAAAGGAGAGCATCACCACTGTGGGAAGGACCCCTGAGGAAAGCCAACACCGAGCTCTGTTGAGCATCTGAAATTTGGAGAACTTGGCCAGAGATGGACAACATTTGCACCTGAGCATCCTCTTCGGGATTCCCCCAAGATTGGCGGCTCATGCGGCACCCACTGCAGTTCAGGTTCGCTGGCCAGACCCTGCCTGTCCTCTGTGTCACAAGTTGGGCTTTGCTGCAAAGCCCTCGGAGCCGCTCAGAAAACCCTGAGCCAGGAAGGATGCTAATGGGATTTGGGCTAGTCGGGAATTGGCTAAAGGTTTAGGACTCCAGAAGCACCTGTCTTTGCCACAGACTCCTGGTCCTCCGCTAGGAAGGACCTTTATTCCGCTGCGAAAAGAAGCTTCCCACTTGCAAAAGCAAGAATAAAGCTTCCCGCAGAGGTCTGACAGCATAATATGCATGCAGGCCCACGTGTACACACACACCCCTATACAGGCACGCTCGCATGGGGAACACGCAAGAAAAATACAAAGAATTAAGGAGCAATGAAAGGCGCAAACCAAACTCCAAGCTTTGACGTGCAAAAATGCACAAATGCACTTTTTTTGTCAAGCTATATTATTTTCCATTCGTAAATATCCCCCTCAATAGCTATATACGTACCCAGATAAAATTTGTATTTAGCTAAGCCCTGTCACCAGGAAGCATGTTATTTGCTCTTTGATCGCTGTCGTTATTCGATTTATTAAAAAAAAAAACCTCTCTTTGCCCAACACGAGAGGAGAAACCAGGCGCTGGGACCGATCACAGCGCGACCGGAGAGCAGCCCTTGGAAAGAAACATTTGCAAACAGTTCAGAAGCTGAGATTTGTTTCTGGAACCCAATCATGCTTATATAATTAATCCATTTCCTATTTACTTTTGCATCAGGATTTGCTAACAAACGTTCGCAAAGCTATAAAGTAAAAGCGGTGGGTTTGGGAGGAGGGAGGAGGGCTCACAACTTGTTTTATTTACTCCCTAAACTCTGGGGAGACGCAATGCCCTGTGGATAGACACGGCAAGTTTGGCTGTTGTGTGGAACAGCCAAATCTTCCAGGTTTGCTGCTGCCAAAATTCAAGGCTGGAGCAGCTTCTCCTGCTCATGCCCACAGCAGAGTCCTCTGATGGCCACAAATGACGGAAGCAGCAGTGCATGGGGGCAGGGAAATCCATCCTTTCTAGCTTCAAGAAACATAAGACTTGGGCTGGTTTTTTGCAGGGCAAAAGGGAATTGAGGAGGCAGAAAATCCTCTCATTATAGCAAACGCAGCCCTCCACAGCACCCCAGGCTCAGAGCCCCGGAGCTCCCCGGGGAGCGGCCAGCGTGCGCACCAGAGGGCAGCAGTGCCAAAGCCACCCACCGCCGCCCTGCAACCTGCAACCCCAACCGCCCGCAGAAGTGAAAATGCCCAGTTCCTCATTTCTCACCAGGCATTCACTTTACACGGAGAAAGAGGCGGCAGGAAAACAAAATCACTGGCCATTTGATCCCTTTTCTTTACAGAAAGCTTGTTGCCACTTACCAGAGCCAGGAGCAGCCGTGTATCTAACCAAACTTAAGCCCTTTTTGCAGCTGCTTTGAGGACATCCTCAAACATTGCAAGCTTCGCCCAGGCGCGGATGGCTGGGGCAAGGGGTTGCGCCGCCACAGTGCTACCGGTCAAAGCACGCCTGGCTGGGACTCAGCGGATGGTCCCCGCACTCGGGCATTTCTGGGCTCTGAAAAACCCAGGCGCTACTGCCGAGGAGAGGTAAAGAGGGTTGTGATGAAAAGCCACGGGGGAGGCCCGGCGTGCAAGCAATGCATCGCTGCGAGCATCACTGCGAGCATCCCTCCCGCAGCCCGCCTGCCAGAGGCCACGGGGCTAGCTCAGCTGTGGGCAGTGCAACAGCACCCACGGGCCATGGCCTCATCCTGCACACCCTCCTCTTACCATGCTTCCACCTAAAGCCCACCTCTGGAGATGGTAACGGCTAATGAAACCCGCGGCCTGCCGATAACGGGAGATCAGGCAAAGCAGTGGCAGTGGCGGCAGCAGCCAGGCTGCCGAGCGGGCTGGGATGCATGTAATCAGAAGGGTTATCTAATGCTAGTTTCATTCTAATTGAGTCACTACCATATGTCACCCTGCAATAACAACGCAAGCAGCATGCAACTGAATACATATTTAATTCACATAATGGGTACAACAGTAGAAGTAATCAAGGCAGTTTGCCATAAGCCATAAAGAAGTGTAGCGCGTTCCTATCGAGGAGCAGCCTGCGCTCGGGGAGAAGGGGATGGCAGGGGCATCGCGCTGCTGCAAAGCTGCAGAGGAGGGGGGGAACCCCCCAAAACGCATCCCGGCATGGATTAAAGGCGAGGCGGTCATTCGACGCGAATGGAAATCGATGGCGGAATATTGTCGACGGATCGTTAGCCCCTTCAATATAATTAACAGTAATGAATTTATTGGCGGAAACTTAATGATTTGAATGTTAAATACCAGCCTGGAATTGCGGCGTGCAGTCCAGCTGAGGGGCGGTCGCTCTGTTTCCAGTTTCAAAAAGGACTGAAAAATCGGAAAAATCAACCCAAGCCAGGGAAAGGTGCAACCCCGGAGGCAGGGCAAGGCGGTGGTGGCCGCCCCTGCTCCTGACTCACCCTCCTCTTCCAGTGGCACCTGACGGCCCCACTCGCCGCCTTCATTTCCTCCCGCAACGAGAAGATTAATACGATTGAGGACCACTCATCAATATCTTTGGACAGATCAACCGAAGTTTTCATTAAAGCCATATTAATGCTTTTGGATACACAGCTGTGGACGGGTTAGGCTTCAAAAATAAAGCCCAAAGAGGAAAGCAAAGAGGAGAGGAGCAGTGTCCGCTCCCAGCCGCGAATTAACAGAAAGCCGGCCTCTTCCCTCGTTAACAGCCTCTCCCACCAACATGTTTTGATGTATATTTCATGAGGATAAACAAACATTCATTTCACTTTGGGAAGGTGCTTGCTGTAATGTATTGGCAGCCTCACCAGCAATGAGGGGACATTAATTTCAATTCTGGTGTTTAAACACTTTGTTGAGTTCCAATCATTCATCCCTGGCTCAGCACAGCCCGGGTGTGGGGAAACAACGGACAAGCAGAGCCCCAACCTCACCCTCCTGCAGAGCCTGCTGGAGTTTATTTGCTATTTAAAAGACTTAAGAAGGACCAGAAGTTAGGAAAGAGGTGGCTCTACCTGGCTGTTTGCATTGGGGTACAGCCTTCAGCCACCCCATGTATCATCAGAGAAAGGCTCCCAGCCTACATCGGGAAATACCGTCCCTGGAGAACAGGCTCCGATGAGTATCTGCAGCCACAATGAACCACAGAACGTGCCAGAGATGGAAGGAGAACGTCTGTGCTGGAAGACTCCTGGATCTTCCAGGACTCCTCTGCCCTCTCTTGGTTGTGCCTTCCACCTCTGTATCCCCATTAAATGAGAGTAATAGCAGTGCTTTTCCCAGGGGGGTACTGCAGAGCAGTCTCTTAAAGATGGGGGATTCTCAGTCTGGTACCAAAAAACAGACCTCACTTAGAAAACAGCCTGCACGGCACGGCTTGCCTTGCAGGGACAGGAGACCAGATGAGCTGGTGAGGACCCATTGCACGCACCTCTTTCCAAACCAAACGTTGCTCTGCAGCCAGCTCCCAGCTTCAAATGTTTGGGCAGATTTGCTCATCAGTAGTCTGCACCCCTCAATGGGGTTTCGGAGATGCACAGGCTATACGTGAGAAAATGCCCACAGCATTCCCCAGGGAAACGCAGGTACAGATGCAGGTGGCTGCATCTTCTCTCCATCCCTGGCCCCTGGCTCCTCGCATGCACTGCTGAATAAATGGAGCTGGCAAAAACTGTGCAGGAGAGGGAGCAAGGTGGGGCCGGGGCATGGAGAGTGGGGGACATCTGGGAGTGGGAAAATGGGAAGCAAATACGGCCTGGAAAAGGACATGGGGTCCTGCTGCACAGTGGAGGAAAGCAGGACAGGCTGAAGAAAGAGTGGTTGGAAAGACAACACCACTTTCATTACTCTCACCTGTCTGTAAGAGGCAACACTGCTTGCGGAAGGGCTTTTTACAAATGATCTATGGGTTAAGACACATGGAAACAGCAAAATAGGAAAACGATGCCTTTATGAAATAGTGATGTGTTGTTTATGTGAAGGCCAAGGGTTTTGCCTATCCCACCCCTCCCGGAACACACTCACCACCACCCAAAAGGGAGAGAGGAGCTCCAGCACCCCTTCCAAAAAAGAGAGAGGTCCCATCAAAAGACTAACAAATACTCACCTGAAGAGCCGAGGCAGGCAACGGCAGGGAGGGAGACACAGCACACCAGGGCAGCCAGAGCTGCCTCCTTGTGCTTCCTCCCTGCTTCTTTTTGTGATCACCAAATATGCAAGATACCCTTCACATAGGGTAGACTTAAAAGAAGTTACAGTATCTGACAACACATCAACAGCTCTCTGGGAATGCCATAGAGACACTGCGGTTGCTTTATATTATAAAGCACGCACAAAGAGACATAGACACGCACACGCGCTCCTATCTAGCTCCACATAAATGCAGGCAATGCCATAAAAACATTTCTCCTTTGCTTTATTTTGTGTGATCTGCTTTGTGGGATGTTGTAGAGGCAGCAGCAGTGTCTCTCTTCTCATCTACGCATCTCCTTGTTTTTAAGGGTAAAAAGCTGCTTCAGGAAGAAAACACATTAATGCCTAGAAAAGAACTTAAAACAGGAGAGCTGCAACAAGGACAGAAACCATCTTGCACCCAAACACCTTCTGAAGTACGATCCCAATGAAAGGTTTTTTATAAACATCAGTTGCTCCAAAAGGCAGGACTCTCCCTTGGTAATCAATGGCTAATCCAGCCCCATCGGAAGTCTTTTCCTCGCCCTTCATCAGGGACCTCCCAAAAATTCCCCTCACATCTCTATCTTGACTTCTCCAAAGTGAGACTTTTCCAGTAGCATTGCAACAGACATGACTGACCTCACGGCAGCCCCCTTGGAGATGCAGTCAGACTTTGTGCTGTTGTTGGATGAAAAACGTATTTCTTTGTGGTAGGGTCCAAAATGGCCAAATTTCCAATTTCAGCTCCCTGCAAGGAGCACATGCCATCAGACATGGTCTTTACCCCAAAGAGCTCCTCATCTAACCTAACTGGCCAGAAATGGGCAATGGAGGGCAGGACCAGGTCAGACCTCTGTGATCCCAACCGTCCCACTACAGCTCACCCATTGACATCTAGCAAAGCCACCCCAACTCCTGAAGCTTCACCATCCTGCTGGGGCCACTGGAAAAGAAAGATCCATGGTCTGAAGTTGTATGGAAAATCTCAGAGCCTTCCCTCCCTCTGCCCCCGGCTCCCACATTCAATAATCCTGTTAAACTGAACCTTGGCTGGATTAATCTCTTTCCCCAGACAAATAGGCGATTATTCAGGCATCACATTGGGACTTCTAGGGTTTGTGTGTGTTTCTACTGATCTTCTCTTGGCTTCTTTTGTAAATGGCTTTTACCGCTCCCCCGACAGCACGCATGATTCAATTCAGTCTCTATTAACATTTCAGATACAAATACCTGCTCCCCAAGGCTACCCGCAACAAATATTGGCAGAGCTTTGGGGAATCCTTCCCTACTTCACCACCAGTTTGGTGGCCAGAAAAACCTACAGCTACTCATATTTGTCCTTAAAGTCCTCTCCTCTCTAAAGCTTGCTGAGACAAGCTCTGCAAATACTCAACCTGCACAGCCTAAGGCCAGAGCAGCCAGAAATCAACCTCCTAACAAAGCCTGGCAAATCCAACACATGCCCCGGGCAGCCTTCAATAGGGAAGATCCTACTGAAGTCAACTGGATTTGGCACCCAAACACCTGGATGTAAACACGTAACCCAACTGGGAAACACTCAGGTAGGAACATCAGGTGGCTGTTGTACCTCCTGCCCAGAAGAATAAATGGACACCCACTAGGAAAAGCAAGAAGGAAAGCCGAAGTGACCCTAAAGACGGTGCTCAAGTTCCTTGCCTGGGTAACACGAGGTGACCACCTGTGACACCAGGGAACTGGCCCTGGGTCCCACATGGCCACACATCCAGCAAGGTCAGTCTCCGTTTTTTCAATAAGCAAAGAAAGGATTTGGGATCAGGACACATGGCCCCTACCTTGCATGAAGAAATGTAACCGTGGGGTTCCTTTACTCCACCTCTACAACAGAGCCTGCATCTACCAGGCCAACAGCTCAGATTTCCGTCATCCCACTTTTGCATTTCTATATATGCGATTATATGTTTGCACATACAGATATATGAATATACACACACGTATACATAAACATGTATTTTTGTAAACAGCATGGAACTAGGCAGCATTGAAATACCTTTTCATTTGTCGAAAAAAATCTGCTTTTAAGGTTCTTCACTCCCAACCCCGAATAATGCCATCATACAAAAGCCAACAAGCCCTTTTGCACTGCCCAGATGTTTTCCCCGCATGTCCTCAGCCATATTTCTATACTTCAGTGACTACAATAAGTTGAAACTAATTTATACCCTGGCTAGCCCTGCCAAGGCAAGCCAGCTAGGAGGAGCCAGCTGGACCGTGGAGCTACAGGACTGTTTACCAAGCCTAGCCTGCCCTGCCTTTCCAAGCCCAGCAAAGGCACAGGTACACAAAGGAGCACTGCCGTCCCCTGGATGCCAGCATGACCCTTCAGCTGCTAGCAAAGAGAAAGGGAAGGAACCAGAAGATATCTCAGATCTGCAGCTGGGAAGGAAGAGCTCACTGGCATTCACAGTACTGCCAGCTTCCACTTCAGTGGGACTCTCACATTTTTGGACATTTTTTCCCCTCAAAGCTCCAGGAGTCTTGGGAGAGATGAGACTCACAGCATTTGGTATCAGAAAAAAAAGTGCAACACAAAATAACACTGATCCTCAGGAAAGACCAACCCTCAACAGCGAGGTTTCCCCCATTGCTTAAGACATCCTTAGAAAGCACAAATCAGTATTTCCACCTTCTTTGTGGGGTCTGGTTGGTGGCACTTGGGTCACACCATATGCTTCTTGACACTGCTAGGGACAGACGATGCTCTGCCAATTCCTGCCCGCGTCACATCAGCCCAGATCAGGGACCAGGGACAGCAGCGGAGGGATGGCGAGCTCAATGCTGAGCCGGAAGGGCAGTGATCCCTAGGAGAGACCTGGAGCACCGGAGGAAAGGGATGCTCTGCAACTCTGAAGAAATCCTTTCTATTCCCTTTGCAGCAAAGGACAGCCCAGGGGGCCAAAAGGACCACAAAATCCATGCACCCCCAGCCTCTCTTCCCTAATCAGGACGGAGATAACCCAGGCAAAATTCCCATTAACCAGCTAATGCGTATAGCAGTGTTTCCCAGCCAGAGCTCCTCGTGGCTAAATAACAGTCTTTATCCCCCAATTTCCCTTCATCATTTGTCATCTTCTTTCAAATCAACTCAGTATTTCCTGAATCCTCAAGTACTAACAGGCTTGAAAAAAAAAAACCCCAAGGAGGAAAGTGCTTGTGACTCCTAGAGAACCAGTTAACGTTTCCCACCCCTCTCCTCCTCCTCTCAAACTTCCCCCTTTCCACCCTGGGCCTCCAAACACTTCCCGGACAGCCACGGATCGGCTCAGATGCACTGGCCTGGGGGTGGAAAGGCAGCAAGCAAGAAGGCAGATGGATCACAGTACTGGGAAGAAAGAAGCATAAAGCACCGGGATCTCCAGCAGACGCATTTCCTATTCCCCAATCCCACTCCAAATCAGTGCAGTGTCCCTGGGATAAACCCAGCCCTGCACCGAGCAGTGCCAGGACCTTTCCTGAAGACAAAGGAAAGCGAGTAGGGATCATGATGCTGGAGCACTCTTCATGCAGGACAGGCGACCACATGTCCCCCCCTCTGCCAGCAGCCCCCTTCAAGCCAACGTGAACAGGCAGGGACATGAGTTTCCGCAGCAAAAATGGGTCTATCAGGGCGCAGAGGAGTCGGAGAGAGGCTGTGCTGAGGGCTTGGCAGGTGTATATGGAAATAGAGACAAGAAAACAGAGCAAAGCAGTGTTTCATGCTTGGGGGGGTCTTCCCCCTCTGCGTGCATCCACGGACACGGCGGCAGGGGAGTTGGGGTGGGTGACCGGGGCACGGCCACGGGGCTGAAGGTAACCCCACCTGCACTGCCACGCTACACAGCACCTCCATCGGAGATGGAGACCTCCGGCTCCTGCAGAAGGCAACCTGACCCGAGCCATCGCCCGGTCGCAGCCATGCTGCTCACCTCCTAAGCGGGCCCCATCCCACAATCTCCAAAGCAAAACAGAAAAACATGGATTTTTTTTTTTTTTTACCCCCCCCCTCTTCAGTGCTTCCCCCCCTCCAGGTTCCCCTCCCTCCCTTTGCTTTCTAACGCACCACCACATCCCCACATAATTGTGTAAGGGCAAGTCAGGGGCAACCCAAAAGCAAAGCAGAACGGCTGCAGAGTAGGAAAACAAGGGAAAAAAAACGGAAATAAAACAAAAAATGAGGAGAGAGTGCTTTTAAAAAGAGACAGGACTCGGGAAAAAGCAACGGCAGCACAAGGAAAGGGGAAGGGGGGGGAATTCCTTTGGAAATCATTAATACTCCAGGAACCTTCAGGACTAAACCTGAATACAGACACTTTCGCTCTCAGCTCTGCCATTAATGCTAGGGCCTAAATTATTGATCTTTTGCCTTTATCAGCATAACAGTCACGTCCTGGTATCAAGATCTAACTACACTGCGGTCCCTGTGCTGCAGCCACTGAAATAATTAGGAGAAATTCTCATTAAAGGAAAGTGAAAGGTTCAGAGATGGAGACAGAGAAAAGGGTCTGGGAGGGTGTTTAATGTCTTCCACAGGGTCGAGAGAGCGCTCTGATCAAATCCCGGTGCGGGGCCGGGGGATGACAGCTTATCAAAAGGAGAAGTCCAAAGCCCGGGCTGGGCTGTGCCGTACCGGCGCCCGCCCGCAGCCACTGCCAAGCGCCGGTGAGAGGGGGAATAAAGGAAGGTAGGGGAAAAATGCATGGAAAATAAATAAAAAGGAAAAAAAAAATTAATAATGGAAGGGCTGCTGTGGGCTTGTTCAGAGTCTAAAAAATTCAGCCTGGGGCATGAGAAGGGGTGTGGGGACGGGAGGTGGGTACGAGAGAGAGCCGGAGGAGGAAGGAGCCCAGCCTGCTCCCCGAGGCGCACGGCCACGGCTCTCGCTATCGATTTCACTGCGGACTGCGCCGCTCGGGACTCCGAAAGGAAACCTCAAAGCAAAAAGGGAGAGCGGCAAAACCGAAGCGAAACCACAAGCGTGGCTGAGAGATGGAAGGAAGAAGCCAGGAGGATGGGAGGGAAGAAGCCCAGCCTAGCAGCGGCATTGGTCCCAGCCCAAAACACCGTGGAAAACGTTTTAAAAAAAAAAAATCTATAAAAAAGGGAAAAATGCACCCCCACCAGCCTGAAACCCCAGGAAACATTTCGCAAAACCCAGGAAAAGGGGGGGGTGGGGGGGAATAAAAAATAATCCTAGTCTGGTGGGCAGCAGAAAGAAGTCGCTGGAGATTTCGGCGTGATTGGGGAGGGGGTGATGGAAAGATAAGGCGAGTGATGGACGGGGAGGGAGAAGGACAAGGATGAATGTAAAAAGCCTGTCCCCTCCCCCCCGCGCACACAAAGTTTGCCTATATTTAATGTCAACGCACTGTAATTTAAAAGAAAAATTCCATTTCACTCGGCTAATCAGAATGGTTAGAGAGACCATTACCACAAACACTGGGAACATCTGAAATTGATTATTTTTTACTTCGTGCAGTTAATGAAATCCTCCAGTGACCGCGGCGGAGGGGTCCGCGCCCGGCGCCGGGGATGGGGAGGGGGATGCCGCGCCGCTGCCGCCGCCGCCCTTTCTGCCCAGGGCTGCGGGGGAGAGGCACGGGGCTGCCGGAGCCGGGCTGGGCTCTCTGCCCACCATTTTGTGAAGGCTGGAGATATTTAGCATGGGCGGCACATCCCGTAAGGAGCATCACATCATTAAATGTCTTGGGCTGGTGCGGCGGGGAAGAGAAATGCAGGATGTCACTGCCTGATAGGGAGAAGACTCGGAGGTTATTTATTAGCGGACACTTACCACAAACTGCATTTTCTCCATTTGCATTCGATATGCTGCAGCCGGCTTAGTGCTGGGAAAAGGCAGGCGGGATGGAGGTACCAGCACCGTCGCCCTTCCCCTGCTCTCCCCTCCTGTCTCCCACCCACCTCAACCCCTCAAGAGCCCCCCTGCTCCTTGCCAGTCCCACCGGAGCCACTTGTCTATCTGCTTGGCATGACCCAGTCACACCAACTTTCCCAAAGAAGCTGTAAGGCTCTTTGTTGATTCTCTCCATCAAGCAACCAAGCCCTGAGGTCCAGCCACCAACCCCAGGGTCCAGCCAAGGTCCCCAGAGCTCTACAGTGGTCCTTCGGCCACCAATGAAGGACGTATCCCTGCTGCAAGACCATCCGGGGCAACACATTAAAGAGCTCACAGGATGCCTGAATACTCAGCCCATCACAGCCGGGTACCAAATCCCCCTCGGGAGCACCGTGCATCCCGACACATCCCTGCCTCAGATGCACATGCAGGGGGCCACTCTCCCCTCCATCCCATGGCCGCAGCCTCTTCCCCACCTCCGAAAAGTGGCCGAGTGTAATTACGCAGAAAGCTCCTCTGGAGCTATATCAATAAGACAGACGTCTGTTGTATCATTCTCTCTCAGTAAGGCATTTCTTCTCCCCAATTGCTCATATAGAATCATAGCCTAATAGCATGCTATTAACATAATTGCCAACACAACTAGTGTTCCGTGTCTCACAGCCATTTGCTTATTTTGCCATAAAGAATATCAAAAAACAGCCCAAAAACCCGCAGCCGGACTGTGCGGCCAAGGCAACCGGCCGCTCAGCTCCGCCGGCGGTTTCAGGACCTGGCCAGGAGAGGAGCGGCACCGGTGGCCAGCCCCAGCTGTGGACCACAGCACCGGCAGCGCGCTCCGACCGGGCTCCCGAGCAGACGTGTGCGAAGATCTAAACGGATTCTGCCAGGCGAAATGAAATTCCCATTATTTTTAATTAATCCTTAATTAAAATATATTACTCCGCAGATTCCGCAAATCTCTCTTAATATGCAAATGCGGCCCATTCAAGGATATTTACATATCATTAATTAAAACGGCACATTCTTTCAGTCTAACAAGCTGGGAGCTGTGGCTGTTGCCACACTGGCAAGAAAGCCCGGCCCGGCACTGCCAAATTCATCCGCAAGAAAGATGTTAAGTGTCATGGCAGGGGTGGGAGAGCGCGGGACAGGGCTGGGGAAAGGAGACGGCTCTGAAGGCTCTCACCCATCACCAAACGAGGAGACGAGTTTGGGAGATCCCGATCCGCGGCAGAAGGGCACCCCAGAGCCTGGCTGGAGCGGTGGATGGGGATGCACGGCGGCACAGCAGCATCCAGGGAGGAAGGAGGCATTTCCGCAGAGCCAGGGGCACGGTCCAGGCTCTGATCGCAGAGTCAGTGGTCACCCACACACGATGTTTGAGGGCAGCCGGTTCTCCACGGCCTTCATGGGTAGGCACACTGTGTGTACCACCAAGATTTGTCACCAGGGAGTACTCCCGCTCTCCCTGTCTGCCTCAACCTCGGAGCATGGAGATCTCCCTGCTTCAAAACTATGAGACACATCACCTGCAACAGTCGAGTTCCCAGCACCAAATTCACTCTGGGACGCTTCACATCGGGCAAGACAAACTACTCCATCAGAAGGGTCAGATCCTACAAGACAAGCCAGTGCTACAGCCTTTCAACAGGGTGAAAGCACAGAGGTGACGATGAGCTGGCTTGAGGGAAGAAAGCTTTCTGTCCCCCAGTACCTTCCTCCTCCATGGCTCTCCAAGATGAGTGTGCACCTCCTTCCCCAAGGCATAAGGTACAGGCTCTTTGGGCAGCATCACAAACATGGACACCAGCACGCAGCAAGCTCTGCGCCCACAACTCCCAGCCCAACCGCCTGTCTAGTGGAGCTGCGGACCCCGAGATCTGTGTGAACCAAACCCGAGTGTGAGACAGCCCAGAGGTTAATCAATGCTCCAGCATGGGTCTAATAGCTGCAGAGAAACTTATGTTTTAGTACTCTGGAGACGCTTACCAGGTAACCGAGTCCGGGTACTAGTCAGGCACAAATCCATCACCCCAAAGAGTCATCAGTTTTGCACACACAATGTCAACTCCCTGTTATTGCCGACTGACCTGCGTCTTTTAAGTCTCCCACAGGCTGGCATCAATAGGAATGTCAAGCACCCAAAACCCAGCTAGCAGCTCCTTCCCAAAAAAGGAAGACCACCACCAAGCAAATAGTGTCTACGTGTTCATGGCTCCACCAGTGCCTGAAAGCAAAGGCTGGCCTCCACAGTAACGTACCAGGACAGAGCCTTATCTCCCGTCACAACCTGGATATACTGCTCCTATAAACCTGGAGATTTTCAGCCCGCAGGACTGATTTCCATGAGAATGACAGCCCCACTCTCATTGTCTCAGTACTGTCACTATCTTCTCCTAGACAGAGCAGACAGCAGAAATTCAGCCAGCAGCTCTTCACGTGGGACTGACAGATATTCTCACCAACAATTAATAAGCCTCTGTCCTTCTCCAGTGCTTTTCATCAGAGGGCTTCAAAGTGCTTGAATGAACTTGTCTCTACCGCACTCCAGAGTGGGAGCAAACTCGTATCAACCTCTCTGCCCAGATGGGGAAACTGAGGCACCATGCAGGGAGACCTGTCCCCTGCCACACAAGAAGCTTTACACACAGAGGGAACCTGTGCTGAGCATCACCAGGTCTATTGCTGCCTGCTGCTGTGTTTTGGGAGAGACATCAGAGAAGGGGCACTTTACTCTTGACTTTTCCCTTTTTGCTCCTTCCCCTGGCACCTACCACCAGGCTTTGGCAAGAAGGGCAGCCCGGCTGGGTCGCCTGGCCTGGCACAGCCACCCCAAAACCCCCGGAGATACCCGCATCACACAGGTACTTGCCACGCAACACCTTCATGCCTTCCCAATAAATGAGGCTGTTCAGGTCACAGGAGCCTTCGATCTCCCAGGTCGGGAAGGAGGAGACAGTCGCACTATTCCAGGACGCAATATGAACCACTCAAGTTAAGATGACTTGGCTGCATTTCAATGCCTCCCATGGTCGGGAAAAGCAGCAATATCTCCACGTACCAGGTTGATACTCACACTGAGTCCATTTTAAGCCACGCTTACCCCTTTTTGCTGCACAGGGAGTCATTCATTCTTTCAGCAGGCTGAGCCTTTAACCAGAGAGCTGTGTCAGAGGGGATGCTTGCTTTTCTTTCTCTTGCGTTTTTTCAGGAGAGTGCAGGGGGAAACAATTTTTCTTTATTGCAGACTGTCCCTTCAGCAAGCTTTCACATCACTTAACTCCTCTTCAGATCTTCAGTGCCATACCAGTCCAGGGAGCTCACTGAGGCAATGCAAAACACGGCAGCTGGCAAGCCACGCACCTGCCCACCCTGCTGCTGGAGCGGCTTGTCCGGCCTCCGCAGCATCTTCAGCACAGAGTTCTTCTCAAGAAGTACATGGGGTCAGGCAAGGAGGGCTTTTGGGCTGGGCTTGAAACACCCCTTCAACCTCTGTGCCAACCTGCCGAGGAAGCGGCCGATGCACCAGGAGCTGCAGACAAAACCCACCAGGTTTCCCTTCCTCACCTGCAGGCAAACAGTTTTGGAGGCCCTTCCACCAACCCCCAGCACCACAGCCACCGCCTTGGGAGATACCCACCCAGCAGGTTTCACCCGCTTTCCAGAAAAGCCTCAAAGCTCCCCAAAATCCCCCCAGCCCAGCGCACTGGGGATGCTGCGTGGACAACACACCACGAGGCGCCAAATGGTTGACAAATTATGCCAATTAATACTCCCCCGGCATCTCTTGCGACGGAGAGGTGTTTGAACCTTGGTGGTCTTGGCCCAGGGCCAGCCAAGGTGATTAAATCACGCTTCCCTCCCCTCTCCCTTTGCAGTTCCAATTGCACATGAAATTGTTCCTCACCTCCTGGCGCACCCAGCTGCATCCCGGCCGCCTGCACAGGGTTAAAAGCCACCACCACAAGCCATAGCTCCAGGCCACCGGTCTGTAGCCTGAGTCCATCAGCTCGAAGGGGCCCCAGTCCTGCGCTCGGCTCCTCCAGCGAGCTGTGAGGAGGAGGGGACAGCCACGTCTGGCTTCTCCCTCCTCTGCGTCTTCTTCCTTTCACCCCAAATTTTCTGGTGTGGGTGGTGGAGCTGCAGTCAGGAGCAGGTCTGGGGTCCCTGCTCCTCTCCCCAGGCTGGGGGACCAAGACCCAGGTCTCCTCAGGCAGGCAGCGATGCAGCTCCGACCCATGCCGAAGGACAGGCGCCTGTCCCCCCTTCTTACCATGCATCCCCTCCAGCAAACGAAGCAAAGCAAAAATGAACACGACACACCGTTACGGCTTCCCTGCCTCAGCAAGGGCTGCAGGACAGGAGCTTGCCGGAGGGACCTCAGGGCCACTTTGTCACCCAGGCTGATGCTCTCCAAGCCAAATCCTCCCAGCGGCACCCACCAACGGCCCCGAGATGCCAAACCCAGGGTGCAAAAGGGTCCCAACGTCCTGGAAAGGCTGGTCCCTGTCCCTAGGGTGGCCCTTGACTCCTGCTCTGCTGCTGTCCCCAGCCTCCAGTCACCTCGGTTCAGGGGACGGCAGGGACAGTCACCCGCAGAGGGGGCTGTCCCTCCCTCCCTCCCTCCCCACTACCGACGCACGCTCCGCCGTGGCACTAATCCCACATTAATATGCTCACCACAGCTCAAGCAGCCGACGTAATGAAAAAGCCCATCCACGAGGAGATAATTATATTACAAAACTATTTTAAATCAATGAAAGCCAAGACGGATAGGGCAGGGGGGGTGCTGGGGACAGGCTGCCATCACTCCAGGTGTCCTGCCACGGTCTGGCCACCTCCGAAGGCTGGACTCCCTGGCTCTGGAGGGCAGGGGACCCCCAAGCCTCCTGCGCCAGGGGCTGGGGAAACTGGGGGTGAGAAATACTGAAGAAAAGCAAAACGTGGCCCAGAAAAGCATAGCCATGGAGATGGTGGAAGACCATCGGCATGGCTTTTGGTGCCCCAGCTCTCAGGATGGGCAGCAGCTCGCTCCAAATGCGCCAACTCCCAGAGATGGGGGATGGCAATTTTCATTTAAAACCACTTGCAAAACTCATCCCAGCTTGCAGGCACAACCCGGGAGGTGGACTAGGAGCTGAGAAACAGCCACCTGATTTTTAAAACAGCACTTTCCCACCCACTGTTGTCTCCTACGTGACCACGCAGTGCGGACAAGACCGAGCAGGGGCACAGGATGCCAAGACGTGCTCTGCAGCGGGGACAAAAAAAGGGGACATCCCTCCTCCTCCCACCCCAACAGAAGAGGACCCAGGGCCACGGACAAAGTCACCACCTCCGGTGTGACAGCATATCCAGCCTCAAAGAGAAAACCCAGCTGCAAAGGAAACAGCTTAAAAGGAAAAAATAGCTGGAAAAGGGGAAACCCTAGAACCAAAGGAACCCCTACACAACACACCTCCTCTCCCTCCCCTCCTCCTTTTGTGCCTTGTTCTCTCTCTCTCCTTTCCCCGGCCGGGTTTAATTTGACACCTTGAGCTTTGGTAACGAGGTGGGGAGAGAAGAGCCACAGCGGAATTCATTAGGCTGAGCACTGCAGGGCCCGCTCTCGGCGCGCTAATGACATCGGAGGATAGGGAAACGAGACAGCCGCCACGCTGGATGAAATAAACATGAGCACTGTCAGCCCTGACAGCAAAAGGGACAAAATAAGGCAGGTAGAGACCTTTCCCCAGCCACGCAATGCAAAGCGACAGCTTCCAAAGCCCTCTGCCCATGGATCCCCTCTGCCCTCTGCTAGGGAAAGGGGAGGGTGGCCAAGAAGGGGATGGAAAAGAAAAGTGGTGATTAAACCACCCTTCCCATGATTAAACCACCCTTCCCTGGGCACTTGCAATCCTTTGGTCCCCTTCCACAGCAGGAGGAACTCGTGCTACCTCCTTCCAGCCGACCGGCGCGATCCTAAACTCCATGCAGCTGCTCCCAGGGTGGAGGTTTTGGGGATGCTACCTTTGCCTGGGGTACACTACACCTCTCCCTCCCGCAAACAGCACAGGGGAGCAGGGTGAGACAAGTATGGCACAAATCCCCCAGGCTCATCACAACAGTGAACAAGCCGGAGAGGACCGAGCTCCAGCGTGCCACGGGGTTGATGTGCAGCACAGGGGCACAGCCACGGTGCTATACGAACCCAGCACCATGGCTCTGGCACAACTTCTGCCAACACTCACCGTCTTCTTTGATTCTGGAAATACCCAGGCAGCCAGCAACACCTTACTTTGCTTACTTGCAAACCTTCATCCCGAGTCCATAAGTACCCAGGTACGTCAGTCCTACTGAGACGGCAACGTTTAAAGGGCAACGTCCAAGTTGCAAAGGCCAGGCAAACTGCAGGAGAAAACTACCTATCTACACCAGCTCACCAGTTTTGATGCTGGACTGCAGGGACATCAGACCAGGACGGTCCCAGCCTGCTTGCCTCACAGGATCTGGGCCCACAGGACCATCAGGCGATGCTGAGGTCTTCCACTGTGTCTAAAACACAAGAGGATGGTTGCAGGACCGCTGCCCTCCAGCAAGGAGCCGAAGCCCGGCTGCCCAGCTTAGCCCCCAGCACGGCACAGCCTCTCCTCCATCTCGAAACACCACTTCCAGCACCCTCCTCACCCAGCTCCTAGTCCCCTCTCCTGAAGGTACTCTTCAGGAGGATGAGGCTCTTTGTTATCGCAGGGCTGCTCCAAGCTGCACAGGTGACAGGAGGGTCGGAGAAGCAGGTATTACTTGCAGTGGATCAGGAAAAGCTACGTGGGCTTTGAGAAACCAGATCTCGGGAAAAACAGGTCACTGAACTGACCCGCCCAGCATTAATTCTGCCTGACGCTGGGCTGAGCTCAGGGCCCAGCATGGCTCCCCTTCATGCTTTGCTTTGCCCACCACTTCTCCGATTCATCAGCCAGTGCAACAGCCAGGTCAGACTTCCCTTCAACGCCCCTAATGCTTCGCAAGGTGAAATACTTCTCAACCCAAGAGTGACTGGCATCACAAGCAGACTTTTGCTTTCCTGCAAAACATTGACCTGCCCCATCCCTCCACTAAGGGAAAAGACTTCTTCCCACGCACACCAACACACAGCACAAGAGCTCATCTGCTTGATGCCAGGCAGATCACTTGGGTTGACAGATGCTCTCTTCCCATCAGGAATCTGAATTTTCTGCTTGGGTTTGGGGGCAAGTTTTTCTGGCTGGGCAAAGTTTCCAGAAGGCTCTTTTACAGCATCTTCACTCCAGCGCTTTTAGTGCTCCCAGTTGTTGGCTCTGCTCCCAGGACACAGCAGCATGCAGGAGGGAAGGGCACACGAGGGGAAAAAAGGCAAATTTCTGGAGCATAAGAGCCCCGAGCAGTACTCCTGTATTGGCCCCTGGCCTGTACCCGATCTGAACAAGTCACACGTACACACCTGCCTCCGTTTCCCCACCTATTAGAATAGCCTAAGACTCATCTGGGCCTTTTTTCCTATTCTGAGCAAAGGATGGCACTCACCGACAGATGCACTGCTAGATTTGCTGCATCTTCACCACCCTGATTTTCACCCCAGCAAAGAACCCCACACGTTGATGGGAATATGGGACCCATCATATGGTTTAAATGACCCAGGGCGGTTTCCCAAAGTCCACTCAAAGGCCAGGAACATTTCCAGGCTCAGCCGTTCACCCTCTGCTCCATCCTCTGCTTTTATTCCCTCCCCCCGCTCCCCCAAGCATCCCTTGAAAGCGAATGGCAATTGAGTTTGTAAGTCCCTATTCATCAAGGAAATTAATTCCTTATGCATAATTCATTTCTTTTGTCAACTTTTTTTCTCCCCCAAATGCTCCCGAATGCATCAGGAGTGGAAGCAGCAATAGGAGAATGGGAACACAAGAGGCTGAGCAGGGGAAGAAATGGCCTCGCTACAAGCTGACCAGCCTATGCCCTGCACCAGCCCACCACTCCAACCCCTGGCTCGCAAGGTGTCCCACGAGGTGTCTGAGGAGGAGGGAGGCCGTCACCAAGTTTGAGCTACCAATAAGCAGTGAGTTTGCTGGTGGGACAGAGAAGACCTGTGGGCTGAAAGTTTGTGCTATGTCTATGGTTTTGCCTATGCTTGAAGGTAGTTGAGCTGAGGATGGCCTTGCGGTAGTTGAACGGCATCTCAAGTGACAACTGAGAGCCCAAAGAGTGGTCCAGGGCTGGCACGGAGCAGGGGCACCAGGGTGCCCAGAAGACCAAAGATGGAGAGAGCTCTGAAGGCACAAAATCACAGAGCTCTGGTCCCTGAATCAAAGAGGGTGGCAGGCTCTGATCAGGCTTTCTGTCCTCCTCATAGCAGGAGGCCTTGCGCTGTGCTGGATGGACATGTCCTTCAACAGCTATCCTCTCCGGGTCCAGAGCGAGCTATCCTGCCTTTACCATACACCTTGCCTGCAAGGAGGCATCCGCCCATCTGTGTTATCTATGGAGGAGAGCTCTGGAGCTGTGTCAGAGCCCTGCTGACTGCAGAAGCTTTGCAGACAGGTTTACCTTGTTGCAAGCACGAGTCTGGAAGGAGGTCTGGAGGTAACACTCACACCTTGTCAGCTCTTGGAAGGACAATCCAGGAAGATAAACCCAGTTGCAAGAGGAATTGTTGGCTGGAGATGAGCCATGCCTGCACTCGGAGAGGACTCTGAACCCCCAGTTCCTCCCAGCGTCAGGATGGGCCCATGCCACCCGCAGTCTTTTATTTCCCCGCAGCTCTCATGGCTAGGCAGGAACAGAACAACTCTCCCTGCTAGCTCCACCTTGCTCTTTCCTAAGGCAAGGAGATCCCGGCTTGCCCCGGCATTGGCACAGCCCAGCTCAGACATGGGGACACCATCGCTGAAACTCAGACTGGAAGCGCTGGGGCCATGTGCAATGCCGTAGCCGCAGCAGAACGCCGCTGGTCCCAGCGGGATCGGGTACAACAGCAGCTTGGGTTACAGGGCTCGGTTTACCGCTGACCTATCGACATTTACACTCGCATGCAGCTGGTAAACCGCCTTCAGATACCTGACCAAAAAAGACTGTGGCACTTGGCCCGTGCTGCTAATCCCCAAACTTGAGGAGAAGTTCACACACAGCGCTCACACCCACGTACCGTCACTTCCCACCCTGCACGCTGGGAAACCCCATATAAATAAAGCTTAATTGCTGCTACTCCGACACAGCACACACAGGCAAAACGCGCGGTAGCCAAACAAACAGCAAAGCCCTGGGATTTCCCGGCTCCTCCGCAGACCAGACCCTCCAGCCGATGTTCAACCAAAGTCAACAGGATCATCGCCTTACCTGCAAACCTGGCATCTTTCATGACCGAATTTCTCCCTCTGCTAGGGAGGGGAAGGCATTTGTATAGTGATGTTGAACTCGTTTACTGCTTCTGCGCTCGTGACTCTCAGTGGCACTAAAGAAAAGGGGAAAATTAAGCGATGTGCTGAGATGCCACTACCATCTCCAACTCTCTGCAGAGGGGACACAGCCCTGGCTGCATCCCGCCCCAGCCCACAGAGCAAAAGGCAGCGGTTCGTGCTGTTCCCTGTACTAAATTTGGACAGTAAGTAACGCCACCTTGTCACGGGGGTACAGACAGCATTTGCAACGCCCCATTTAACTGCACTGTACTCCTATCCACAGGCTTCATCAGCATATTTCAGCGGCGCCTTGATGGATGAAGATAGATGGGAGAACATCATCCTTGGTGAAATCACTGTTTTATCAAGGTTAAACCATCCTCACGCTGCACCACCTCCCTTTGTTGCTTCGTTTCCAATCACAAAATTAGCGGCAGATGTAACGCGCGCTTGCACGGACCCCGTTCCTCCTTCCACAAGCTCAGCTCTCCCTTCTGCGGGGTGGGGAGGGAGGGGAAGCATGGGGAGACCTCTCCCATCTCCATGCCTAAGCCCCTGCAGCTCTGTGGGCTCTGGGGACCCAACAAAACCCAAAATCCACATGGATTTCATGAAGTTGCCTCTGCGGCATGGAGGGCCAGGGAAAGCACAGCTACGTCATCCATCAGGGCTCTCCAACAGCTCCCGCTAAAGCCAAAGGACCACCAGCCCTTCTCCTTTCACCTTGGCACACCACATCCGCTGGCACATTTCTGTGGGCTGAGAGCTAAAGCCGTGGACGAGGAAAGCAGGAAGCAGGTAGGCTTTTGGTGAAGCCAGATGGCCTCATGGTGAAGGTACCAAGGGGAACGGGATGCAGAAAGGCAGCAGCACAATAAATGACCTTTCTCCATTGTGAGCCTGGCTGGATGTGGGCGGGAAAGCCTAGGCAATTCGAGGAAAAGGGTACCGGAGCTGGGGAGGGAGGGGAAAGGCTTTTATCTCTGGGTCAGAAGTTCAACCCCAGCCCAGGTCAGCAGCGACAGAAAGCTGTTGCCTTCTGACACCTCTCCAGCAGCCAGCTGGGCAGGTTGATGGATGTCCCCGCAGCTCCCAGCTCCAGCACTCCTCACGTCCCCACCTGGCAGACCGGGCATGTCTCCCTCCAGCTCCTCCTGAGAGCCATCCCCTCCAGACTCAGGGGACATGGCCCACAGCAGCTGTGCTGGGCCACCGGGCAGAGCCAGGTCCCCCTGCAAACCCCAAGCACACTTAGGAGCTCTATCAAACCCCTTCCATGGAGCCCCTCTGCCAAGGAAGGCTTGTCCCCCTGCCCTGTTTCACCAAAAAGCAGAAATACGTGGCCTTGAGCACCATCCCCGGCAGATCACCTTGAATCACCTCATTTTTCCAAGATCAGACATCGTACGCTTGCCATGGAGAAGACCTTGTGCAGGCTCAAAAAAGCCCCAACACGTCTTAGGCAAAATCATCAGACATGGAGCCCTTTTGACTCAGAGCACCCGTCCTGCTGGAAACCCTAGATCGCAGGCTCCCAAGTCACTTTGACCCAGATTTCGGAGACCTTTCGGGGCTGAGTCACCCCCTGCCCGGAGGCGAGGCCCCAGCAGAGGAGAGCACCTGTTATCCCTGCGGCCTCCAGCCAGGCACTCACTGGAGGAACATGATCCCCATGGCTTGGGAATATATAAGGACAGACGACCAAGGTGGGCAGCATGCAGCTTTTAACCAGTCTGCAGGACCCCTCCTCTGTAGCCCTGGGCTCCTAAATACCTTTTAAAAAATCTGTACCCCCTTTATAGCACTGTTTGTCTCCGCAGGGCGCTATTAAGTTACAAGAATATCTCCGGGCCCGGGGCCAGCTGCCGTGTTGTGTGGTCCCCATTAAACACAGATGGGTCGGACTGCCTCCTGCGGGGAGACCTGCTCCAGCCGTGGCTTTGCATCCCCGTCGTGAAAAAGCCAGCCTTGGTGACTAAGCTTTCTATCTACTCCGTCACTCGTTGTCTACCTGTTGCATACGCCCCCTTGGCACCTTTCGACCAAGCCCCAATGGCGTTTTGCACCAAAAAAAAAAAAGGGTAAGATGGCTTGCAAGATCATTGGCTTTACAGTTGGGGAAACTGAGGCACAAGCAACCCTGGGGCACCAGCTCAGGCTCATGAAATGCAGCACTGACCAGCCCGATTGCTGCACAGCCGCCCCCTTTTCCCCTCCCCTCCGGCCCAGCTCCTGCTGCACCCTCCTCTGGGCCAGCTTCAGACACAGCCGGCCCAGCAGGTCAGGTCCGTGGGGGCTGCCAGCCCTCCCCTCCTCCTCCAGCGGGATCTCTCCTTTGCTCTTTCACCAGCAGCGAAAAGCATCCCTGATATGCAGCTGAGCAGCCAACTGACCCTGGCAGGCAGTGACCCGGGAGAAGGTCACTTATCGAGTCCTGCTGTGCTATCTGCTGCCTCCGAAGTCACCCCGGCTGCCGGGGGGGGCTGACGCCTTTGGGGGGCTGTGGGTACGTGCACACACACACCCCCCCACAAACTTTCCAGGAGAGGCAGCTGGTTTCACACCCCAGCTCCTTCAGGGCTGCTTCCCCACGCCAACAGGACCCAGCCGCCAGCAGGAGCAGGGCAAGCCTTGCCCTGGGTCCCCCCATCCCCTGTCCGCTCCTGCCATCCCCTTCCTGGTGCAGGCAGCTCTCGAGTTTGCAGATACCATCACAACAAGCCCAGTGGAGAAGGAACCCAGGACGAGATGCTCGCAGGGAAGTTTCCTCTGAGCTCAGTGTGGTTGGCTCGCACTCCAAAGCACTGCGGTTTATAGCCCTTATAAAAACATTTATATAGAAACTGCCTGTTCCTATGCATATAAGGCCAATGCCTTCAGACTTGGGCAGGCCCCAACACCATATTCAGGCGCAGGGAATAACCCGGCTTCCCAGTGAGCCGAGCACATCCAAAGCTGGACAGAAACCAGCCAGCATCTCAGAAAACCTCTCCAAGAGCTATATATGGATTCTGGAACCCAGTCCCAGTTCACACTGGGAGAAGAGGCCAGGAGGGCTGTGCTGACCAGCACTCTTGAGACATGGCTATAGAAATACGTTACCAGAAAACTGAAGGAAGGGTTTACAGCAGTAAAAAGAAAAGCAAAAGGTGGAGGTCTCCCTCACTTCACCCCATCCCCAGTGCAGTGAGGTAAATGAGAGCACAGATTAAACAGATGCAGCTTACGCTAGATCCTCAAACGAAACAAAAGCAAGACTTTCTGCAGTATAAATATGTCATTAAAAAGCACAGCTCTCGGTAACAGTACTGCAGCAGCAGATGTTCACAACAGCCCAGATCTGGCTTAATGTGAGACATCCAGGTTGGAAAACGCTCAGCACCAGAATCTTTCAGTTTTGCAAGGATCCCAATCCATGTCCAGTAGACAGGACCAGTTCCCTTTTACCCATTTCATACGGTTGCCTCTGAATCTCCCTGGGTATCCCACCGGGGGGAGCGAAAACATCTTCTCCCAGTTGCTACTTCATACACTACCACCAAGGAGATGCCTTCTTCCTCAGTTTCCCCAGGACCTGAACAAAGCGCTCACTCTGATGGCCATCCCCGCCTGGCACAGAGCCATCCCCATGGCAAACCTGCCCCCTCCTCTCAATAACAACCAGTTTGTTCCAGACCTGTGCAGCTTTCATTAAGAGCTCACGGATCATACTCGCCCCAAACCTCCCTGCCAGCCCTGACCTGGGCTGTCCTCTGCCACAGAGGAGGCAGCACCTCAACCACAGGGCAGTTGAGCATCTGCCAAAAGCACGGACTGTCGTGGTTTAACCCTAGCCGGACGCTCTGCAAAGCTTTGCTGTTTCATGGGCACATCCACTTCCAAGACTCAGGGACATTTGAACTTCGGTTCCTGGACGCAATTAAGAGAAATAAATCTGGTTGCTTTAGCCCCAGCACTGTAGGGGGAACGATTTTCCCTAGCACTAATGGAGGTGCTTTTCCTTACATATATATCAGCTGAGATGATGTCCAGGCAGAACATTAAATTAGCCAGCCTCTATTAATTACAGCACTTCTATAGCTCTTCCCATCTTCCAAGTGCTTTACAAACAGCATTAATTCCTGCACATGTTATCTCCTTTCCAAAAACCTCCCTGAAGAGCTGGCAAAGCCCCGCAGCCTGGAGCGGCCTTGGAGTGAGCAGTCCCCACCCAGCCTCGTGGTCCCCCGCACGCATCCAGGCTCCCACCGTGCCTTTGCTCAAGACCATTGTTTGGAGCTGGAGCGGGAGCCCGGCTAATTTACGAGTCATCAAAAGGGCCAGGACTCCCCAGCGAGGTCTGTCCCCGGCCGCTCTCCCATGGGCTGGGACTTACTGCCGTCCTCCCACCCCCGAGGGCTGCTGGCACTCCAACTTCAGCATCTCTGCCTCGCCTCTCTCCCTGGCTGAAGAATTTCTCCCACCATTAAAATTAACAAGGTGGGTTTGCGGAGACGAGCTCCCTACAGAGCCCCTCCTGTTCTTGGAGTTTGGGGTTGTTTTTAAATTGAGTTGCAGTCCTGTAAGTGCAAAATTATACCAAGCATCATTTACTTTACTGCTGAGCAATGAGGAGCGGGGAGGGAAGCAGGGCGCTCCCCTCCCGCCACGCCGTAAAGCACCCAGCGTGCACAGGCACGTAGATGCTGCCTGCAGTTCTCCTCTGCTCTGGTCCGGCAGCGCTCCCCGTGCCAAGAGCTACGGCCTGGAAAATGGCACTTGTGCTAAAGTGCCCGCATTAATCAAATCTTCATTCACACCAGCAGAGAGAGAGAGGGAAAGGCAGAGATCCCACCAGCTCCCCGAGCCCAGCCTTCAGCCCACCTGGGCTGGGAAGAAGCGTGCTGCAGTACTTTGCCGGCCAGCACCCCCCACGCGATGCGACAGAGGCCATGATGGCAGGAAAGGGCAGCAAAAGCCTCCGTGTGTCGCAGCTTTCACAGACCTAAGTGTTCCCAGGAAGAAAGGAGAAATTACAGCTTTCCAAACCAGATTCAGCAACACAGACAAAAAGGACCTACGGCAGAAGAGGGCCATGGGATACCCAGCAAAATCACCAAGCTGTGCTCTGACCCAAGAGACTGACCACAACTTTCTAACTGGATCCCATCCCTGGGACCACCGATCCATGCTATGGAGACAAGCTTAACAATAGCAATGGGGACATCATGTGTTGGACCCCCAGAGGCAAGAAACCCATGAGAGCTGGCGCTAGACTTAGGGCTACCTCTAACACCATCCTAATATAGGGCAACCTTGGCCTCTTAGCCACCATCGGCAGGAGCAGAACGGATGCTAACCACATCAGCACCAACCTCGTACTGGGAGACCCAACACCAGACTGGCCCTTCACACCCCAAATCAGCAGACTGAAATGGGTGGGCAGACACGTACTGACTGACCCCTTCTCCAACACTGCAACAAGAACATCCTTGTCAGATATTCTTCTAACCTGTTCTTGGACACCTATCACAAAGGTGAGTCTACCACCTCCCCAGATGGATTTACACTTGCACACACAACCTGGAAGACGTTGCATTTGTTACTACTTCTCACCTGGCTTTTGGCCTCATACTTACACCTCATACACTGCAAGTCTGCAAAGCAAGAGTATGTTTGCTGTCCTCTCTGGACTAAAGAGAGCAAGAACGACCTTGACTGTAGTCTGCCCAAGAGCCTAACTCCCATACACTCCCATCTAGGAGACTGTAAGACAAAGTCTTGTCCAAGCTTACGTAGCTATCTGTGGCACTGGAAAAAAGTCAAATATAGATCATCCAAATGCGAAGTGAGTGCTCTGCCAGGAAAATCAGGGAAAAAAGCATTGAACACAAAGTGCTAAAACAGGAAGCTGGAGGAGGGATTCCCCTCCCTTTCATTTTAATAACCCAAGGTTGCAAGGACAGGAAGAGCTCTTCAAACTACACCGAGCTGGGTGCAGCAGCATCATGACCTTCACCAGTTTTCTGCTCATCGGAGAGGAAACGAACACAACGTGCTCCAGTTTCTTCCACTCTTCTGCCTTTTTCTGTTCCCCACAGTCCCTCCGGACAACCAGACAAGACAGACCTAATGCTCAAAGGGAAAGTCACCTGGAACGCAGCCCCGCCAAGATCTTAAGCCAGACCTTAAATCAGACCTATCCCTTCCCTGCTGCAAAGGTACAGCAGGAAACGGTACCCTGGCCACGAGAAAAGAACCATGAATCTTAGCAAAACCCTGCCACCCTACGCATGCCAGACACTCATGGCTTCAGCATCCCTGCACAAGAAATGGGAAGACGCACTACCGGTATGTTGGGACCTCGTCCTCCCAACATCGACAGCTGGCTTCAGCCCTTCTCCCCTCCACCCTGTTATGGGGTCTAGGGCACAGGGCAGCACCACACGGCAGGGCAAGGTCTCCTCCAGGCTTCGGTTACAAAGCAGCCTGGTGTCCAACCCGCAGCAACAGCGGCAGGCGGTGCTCGACAGCCCGTCCCCTCCAAAGACATCGCCTCCCAGCTCCGCGGCAAGCCAGCCGAGACGGCCACAGCCTTCCTCGAGCAAGGTACGCCACGACACCTTTGCTCAGCACTCTGGAGGCGAGAGGAGGGAGAAGGAGAGTCTATCCGAAGCCACTTTCCAACCAGCCTTAATAAGTTAATGCAGAAATCTTCCCAAAGAGTCTGGCTATAGGAGACACTGGTCTCCACTGAATCAAGATCTGTTATGTTGTAATATAATAGATGTAAATTAAAACAGAAAATCTATCATGCCTCTAATGTAGCCTGATAGCTGAGCGTGTGGATCCGTACAAGCAGAAGCACAGAGAGGAAGGGTGATATATGGCGAAGCTGGATAGAGGGTGAAAAGCGTGGCGAGACGAGCCGGAGAATGGCGCAGCCCGCTCTACGCTCCTCAGACCCAAGGGCAAGAGAGGAATAAATGTTGATTAGTGTTGATTTTGTCCAACGAACGCTTGTCGAGTGACAGTTGGACTAAACTGCTCTGAAAGAGAAGCATTAATCTTGGTCTGGTTTAAGTAGAGTATATTAATTTGTGTCATTTTTACTAAGTCGTACTGAGAAAGGCTTCTTACTGCTTTGCATCTGACTGCTTTGGTGGTTTAGCCTACTTTATTTTTTTTTTCTCCCTTTTTCCCTCCTTCCCCCTTTTAAACAGATACGGTGGTAGCAGCAACATATTCAAATAGCTCAGCAGGAGAGCGGGGGACCAAACGCTTCACTCCTGGATTAAGAAAATAAACTCCCAGGGTGTTGGCATAGCAACAGCATTTCAGATGAACTGCTATATATTCTGTGATTAATAAATTAACATTTTTTTCATATGGTTGTTCCTCCTTTTCTTTCCCTCCTTCCGATGGCAGGAAGGAGAGCGGAAGGGGGGGTGAGCAGTGCACAGGGGAGGCCGGTGCCGATGTCCCCACGAGCTGGGGACGGGGCTTTGCCCAAGCAGGGTGGCAGGGTCTCCTTCCCTCTCCATGCGCCCAGCCGCAGCACAGAGCTTTCTGCACCCTCCAGAAGCACGGGAATACGACGGGGACACGACGCCCCATGTGTTGGGGCAAAGGAGAAACGGGCCTTGGGTGGATGGGGATGGAGATGCAGCACAGCCGAGGAGGCAGGCGCAGGGGTAGGGCGCACACAGCCCCACTGCAAGCAGCCCCGCCGCAGGCAGGGCTGGAGGTGCTGCCGGTGCTGGGATAAGGCTGGTCTCAACTCCCCTTTCAGAGCTGAATAGCCCGGGCTGGCCAAGGAGTGTGCGTGCTCTCACCGTGGAGGAATGAAGCACTCCTACAGAAGCAGGCAGCAGCACCGGCAGGCGTTGCCTGCGCTGCCGGTGCTGGCTTGGTTACGCTCCATTCCTGCTCTCGGCGGGACCGAGGGCTTCGCAAGCAGGTCTATGCCCCTTGCTGGCAGATCAGCCCTTTTGCAGCCACTTTCTCCTCTCCGCTGCCTGCCGCCTTTTTTCCTTTTACTTACTTTTATGGAAAAGGGACTAGAGGGAGAAGCTGGAGAAAATACTGTGAATTAAGAGCAAAAGACTGCGAAGTTCCCCAGAGCAAACTGCATGTGCAGAGTTAATTTTCCATGTCTGGAGCAGGTAACAAGAGCTCCCGCACGTTTCGCAAGCCTTTCTGAACACAACCGGGCGATCCCATTCTCCTATGAACAAGAAACCAGAGCCTCCCCGAGGAGCACCGGTGAGTGACTGACCCAAATTCAAACACTTTCTTCCTCCTGCCAGCACTGGCAAAGTGACCGGTACTGAACCGTATCTGCCTTCAGGCCCTTGCTGCGCTGCACCGCTAAAGCCTGAACACAGGAGGGAGAAAATCAACAATTCAGGATTCATTATAGCCGCCCCCCCCAAAAATAAAAAGGTCCAGGGATATACTGAGCCGGAGGAGCTTTGCCAGGACAAGAGGCTCCCACCGGGGTAAAGGCTTGCGGGATGAGCCGTGCCCCATTTTCAAACACTTATACCAGGCGGTCTGCGTACCATGGGATCACCATGCCGAGAAGGTTCAAGGCTTGGTCTACGTGCTGCTCCCATTGAATTCAAGAGGTTTTGGGTTTGGTGTTTTTTTTTTTTTTTTTTAAATCTTACTGTAACACCTCTTGCATCTGCAAACATGCCCTGAACATCCCCATCACCCACGCTGCTCGCAGCCTCTTTGGCACTTTAGCAATGCTCCCTCAGCTCCCCCACCCAAAGCTACTTTGCTTCAGGCACCAACCAAAGTTGAAACGTTTCCTCTTCTTACCAAAATCTGAATTTGGCTAAGTTTCATTAAAGCATGAAATCATTTTGACGAGGCTTGAGTTACATCCACCACAAGCTGCACGTGCACATAGGCATGCTGTAGGCACACACTCTGCACACCTCTGTTTGAGAATTAAGATCCTGAAGAAGAACGAACATTTTTAAAAGCATTTCAGCTGTTCGAGACCCCAAGCCTGCTTTTCAAACCTGGCTAGGAATGAGGCTTTTTAGCCCCTCCCAAGAGCAAGACTTGGGCAATCCAGGAACATTACCAAAAGGGTTTAAACACAAGCCAAACCCAGCAGTTCTGCGCTCACTGCCCTGCACGCAGCTGCAGGCACGCGGCAGAAAAACAAGACGAGTCCCAGCTGGTATAAGTGGGTAAAGCTCCTCCATCACCAGCAGGAATATCCTGGTTTAAGCCCGCTGCCGATCCCTCCCAGTGTCTTCTGAGATCTCAGCAAACCCCCCACCTCCTTCACAGCATTGCCCCTCTGACCGTGCAAAGCGCCGGCACAAGCTGTGCCATCCTATCAGGTCCCTCTGTGTTCTCTGTACCATAGTAGCGTACAGCAGGGTCTCAACCCATGGCTTGAGGGTACCCTCTCACCCCCCAGACCTTCCTCTGCTGCTGGCAATCCTAAAGAAATGGAAACCTTTAACATCGGAGCCAGCAGGGAGAAGGAAGCAGAGCACGGCCCCGCAGCACTTTCCTCTGCTTGTTATTGCCACTGCTGGGGATGGCGGGCGAGCAGCACGGCGCGGTGTCCTCCCCTTAACATTATCTTACACTCTGAAGCACAAAGGACTACTTAGAAAACCCTCACTGGTGCAATGCTGTTTCTCAATGACTTTTGTTATGGATCCTGGAGGATAAGCCGTATCAAAGCGTTTCCACAGCTGCATACAGAGAGCTGGGGGTAACCTAAGCCTTTTATTTAAGCAACTGCCAGCCTCTAGCCCAGCACCTGTAGTTTTTAGGGGGAAGATGGAAGCGAGCAAGTGCCCATGGTGACATGGGGTGCTTAGTACCAAACTTCAGAGGTGTCTTTGGATATTGGTACATTCTTTGTCTAGTCCTCTTTGAAAACACATCCCGACTTGCAACATTATTAAACACACCAACAATCAGTCTACAAGTAAGGACTGAGTCCCAAATCCAAAATATGCAGAGCCTGGGATTTATCTATACACCTGAAGGTGGGAATGTTCCTCGTCCCTCCCAAACATCGTCCGTGAGAGCCCCTGTCGAGTCACCGCAGCATCAATACTACCCGGTCCTTCACTAATGCCTTCCATTTAACCCAAGAGATTTTAGAATAAATCAATCCACCAAAACACTGAGTCCAAGTGTCAGCCCCTTTACTCACGAGGAAAGGGCAACACCCTGGCAGGGAAAGCGCGCACCCACATCACAGCTCATTTTCCCAGGGCTGAACTGAGAGAGCCAGGGTCAGTATGGGAAGAGGTGCAGCCCCTGCTTTCCTAGGTGTATGGTCCAGGAGAGAGAAAACAAGACACTGCTTGGCCATAAAGGACCAGTGCCACGACTTAGGTGCTTTTCCAGCAGCCTACAATGGTACAGAAAAGATCCTGTTGGCCCTACCTTGTTATCTGAATGCTGCCGTGCACAGAGGCTGTGTCCCTCCAGCAAAGAGCCTTGCCCCCTTCAGGCACTATGTCACACTGGTCCTTTAAATGATTAGTCCTTAAATTGGTCTGCTGGACCAGATGGCTCTCAGCGTCCTTAACAGGGACAGCATCAAGTATGAGATCCCCTCCTCAAAATGTAAATGGTCAACCAGCCAAGAATGGGATGGGGAAACCCTCAAAGAAATGTAGGGGGGGCCGGAAAAAAAAGAAGGCAGAAGAAAACAAACCAACAGAACAGCCTCCTGGAATTTGTCCATGATGATCTGCACCGGGTTATTCTGCTTCCCCCAATTTCCCCAGTTTAAAATGAACCTTGCAAAGAATCGGGAGCTTGAAATAGAAGAGGAGGTATGTAAAACAGTGCCAACCACACAGCATGCTGCAAAATCCCTCCAGCCCCTTACAGCTTTTGCCCCCTGCAGTATAATCCCCAGCAATGCTATTTAGACCCTGTTTCTGGCCTCACTTTTCAATTCATCCCTTGTCCATCCTGAATTTCACCGCCCAGTTCCTAGTCCAGGGACAGCTCTGTGTTACCCATTCGATAGTTCCTCACCAGCTGACACCCACGCTCCTCATCAGTTCATCCAGGGAGAAGCAAAGCAGCAATACTTGCTCCCTGAACTTGGCAAGAGGGAACTTCTTTTTGGAAAAAAATTCTTTAACCACACCCCCAAAACCAAGGGGAAAGCCTGAATTTAAACTCAGATTAAGAATCCCAAATAGAGGACCAACCAGACAACTAATCATTAATTCCACACTGCTCAAAAATCCCAATCCAGGAGTTTAGCCCTGAACCACATCCATCTGGTTTAGGTGTGCCTCTAATTTGCTGGGCTCATCATCAAGCTACCCGCACCATGCTTGCGCAGCTCCATTAACGCGCGCTCAGAGAGACCTGTTCTCTGTAATCTGTAGCCAAGACCACAAGAGAGAAGCCTGTAAAAGGCTTCTGCTGCTATTACTCCTTGGGTTTTACAAAAGACCCCAGGAAACTCCGGTGCTGTGCAAAGAAACAGTACTAATAGGTAAAACGCCATTCGTCTAACAAGCTTCTACTCAGCATCCTGAGTCGCTCATTCATTTAGTTGCTTAAGTTTCTCTCAATCCAGGTGTTTCCTACCACGTACTAGCACCTAACATCCCCTTGGAGAGTGGCTGCTGGTGGGTCGCCTGGTCTGCTATGGAAATTAATGAGGCTCCGCCACGAAGGGAGAATTTCTCTCCGTAACTCCCTAGCTCTGATCCCATACACCTGGAATTCCTGAAACTCCCTTTATTTCACCAATATTGTTGCATTAATAAGATGTCTAGAGACACATGCCATACCCAGTTAGGAGAAGGAACTAAGATCTCTCCTGCTCTATCAAGTGTGGCCTCTGCAGCCCAGAAAGCCCACTGCTACTTTTTTTGCCAAACCACACTGCAAATAACACATCTAATTTGCTCTCCGCTGTGCTCCTTAGGTTTTTTGCAACATTACTGATTTCCAAGAGCTTTCCTCCCACTGAATCTTTCCGGTTTGGATCGTGACAGTAGTATTTTGCAATTCCTTCCTCGCACATTCATGAAGTGTTGCTGTTTGCCACTAAAAAGCTGCTTGCTGGGCTCTACCCCAAAGGCAGCTGTGTTTCAATGGTCGGGAAGCTAATAATATACATTACCATACCGATAGGCAGGGAGAGACATGCACTGATGTTTATATCTTCCCCACACAACCAATGCACAACGCGGACAGGTTTTTTTGGAGCAGAATTTGGAGACGCAGGGAAGCGCGCGAGACAATCACGCCACAGGAGCGAGCCGCAGCATGCCACCAGCACCCCGGCTCCCGATCGATAGGCCATCTGTAATAGAAGATCAATCGCTTCCATTTTGCGAGGTGTTAAGTGTGACGGGGATTGAATTAAAGCCAAGACTGTAAGAGCAGCTATAAGTTATGCCTTTTTCCTTCCCCGCCTTTTTTTCCCTTTTAAGAAACAAACCCATAAAATGGTACTTTTTTTCTTTCCTCTTCCCTGCCCCCTCCCTTTCCCCTCTAAGATTTTCAATTAGGTGAGTGGAAGGACGAATGGTGCAAATACATTTTGCTCAAGTTCTAAGTGCTTTTGAAACCCCCTGTCAAAGCATTTAGTAATGCAAGATTTAAGATGCCCAATTAATTTTTCCCCAACAAGGAGCCAAAAGTAGATGCAGGAGGAGGTTAAAAGCTAAGTGTTTAATTAATATTAAATTTATATGATTCTTTATCACTGAAAGCATTGTAAAATTGAAAAAGCAGTTAATTTTATGGTCACTGTGTATTCCTCTGCTTTGATCTTTGATCCGTGGAATGAAATCGTGGAGTGTAAAGATTCTCCTGCTTTATTATACCTGTCTCATGGCAGGGATGCTGGGCGAGGTGAGCTCATCTGAGCCCCAGCACGAACCAGACAGGGTGGTACCCAGGCACAAAGCCCACACGCTGCCCGGGGTTTGGGGGTGCACAGTTTGCAATCGCCCCCCAAGGGGAACTTTGTGCCACTTGGCCGAGGACGGCATGAAACTCTTATGTACGCCACCGCTGCCTCGCCGCTGATTCCTGGCCTCCCCCGTGCCTATCTGCCAGCGAGACAAAGAGCTATTATGCAGAACGGATTGCACTGGGAAGAAAAAAAGGGGGGGAATAATTTCTGCAGGGTTTTTTATGTTGGTTTTTTTTTTTTTACATTTTTAAATCCCACTGGGAGCCTCATTATAATTTAGTTATTAGCAGGGGAAAAAACCAAATAAGTAAAAGAAATTTAACATCTTAAAAAAATATTTAAAGGGAGGAGAAAAATCAACAGGATGAAAGTTCCGCAAAGCAGTTGCGAATTCCCGATTCAAACATTTCAGGCAGCCCCATTAGCAGCAAGCTGCCTTGGGGTCAGCTCCCCATCACAGATCCATCGCCAGTCCCGGCCAGAACAGGCAGGGTCCCCCACAGACGCCCACACAGCCCGGACGCACACCTGGGACGGGAGCACGTCTCCACACCAAGCAGGACCATCTGATCCCACTCCTCTCACCCTGCCCTCCAACTTAGAAACCCTTTGAAAGGCCACGTATATCTTCCCTTGTCCCTCCAATTCAGTGCCTCCTTCCCAGAGAGAGGTATTGTGCGTATATTCATATAATAAGAAAGTGAGAGTTTAAATGGAAATTTAATCTTATTAAAGTCTTGATTTTAGGGCAGGTACATAAGTCATACATATGAAGACACACAAAGTAATGAAATGGTGCAGCTCTCAGGATACAGCTGGGAAAACTGGGAAGTCATTAAGGACAGACAAAAATTAGGCTTGATATCAAGAAATAAGATCTAATAATTGGCACTGCTTCATAAGCAATGGGAATTAATACTGTTAACCCTTCGCCCCCGCTCTTCAACTTATTTGCAGCTGCTGTCAGAGAAGGACAGACACCTTATCCCCACATGAGAAGTTCCAGCACAGCAGCAACACAAGTTTCCCCCGGTCATGCAGCAGTAATGGAGCAGAGCCTGGAAGAGAAACCAGGTTTCTCCTCTCCCATGGGATGCCAGAAGAAGGCTCCTCTTCTACTATGCAGAAGAGATGCCAAACACACAAAGAAGCAGTCTATAACCTCAGGGAGTTTGAAATGGGATGCATAACAACCACCTTGCTGCTGTTAGCAGGTCACCTCTGTTCCCATCCATGACGCAGGAAGCATGAGACACAGATTCGTGTTTTTCACAATTTTTGTGTCTTCCCCACTGGACAGGCCATGGAGTCCAATCATCAGAGACGCTGGCCGCCAAATCACACCCTCCAGCTGGTACTTCTTCAAGCCCATATCCAGCCTGGTTTTTTAAGGCTCAAACTACCCTTGGACCAGCCAAGACAGGAGGTCAGATTTGCAAACACTCAGCCCTGGCCTTGAACCAGGCAACCAGCTTTCAAGCCTTGTACAAAGCACGTCAACCAAAAAAAACCTGAGAATTATCGGCAATTGTCCATGGGGAGACAGACTGCTCTCTCCACTGTTCAGGGAAGAGAAACAGGTACCAAGGAGCCCACCTCCTGCTAGCGTTCCCATCTAAGGCGATGCTTTCAAGGATCTGCTTGACAGAAGTCCTGCATGACTTCAGGTCCTCTCCCATGGACCAGAAGTCATGCATGCTCAAGCACGGCTGTGTATCTATCTTGGGAAAAGCTGCCATTAAGTTCAGGGGACACATACAGCACACAAGAGACCTGGTGCTGCTCCGACAACTCCTCTGCCTCCTCCCAAGCAGTGGAGAACAGCAGGTCCACCACAGCTCCGACCGTACACAGTGAAGCCTCTCTGCGCAGACAGACCAACTGTATTTTATACGTATGCGTGCAGATATCGACAGATGGAGAGAGAAAATTACTGTGCCCATAAATCGAAGCTTTGGTCACGTCAGTTCAAGAAGCAGAATAGAAAATTTAGAGCCAAAAAACCAGCCTGTGTCAGTCAGGCTGATGAGCGCAGGCGCCAAAAAACACACCCCTTAGCACGGGGAGGCGAGATGCAAGCACACGCACGCACGCAGAGACCCCGCTTCTCTTCATCTATTCTCAGCAACTGTTTGTCTGAGGCCACATGCAACTGGATTTGTCAAGCCCCCTTTTAACAACTTCTTGTCACAGTCCATTACCAAATTGCATATAGTTATATATTCCACTAATTAGGCTTCTAAAATATCATTAACATGTCTCTTGATCATTAGCATAACGTATGAGGCGTCCTCGTTAGGCACGACTCGAGTTTGTTAACGTGGTAATGAAAGGCACGGGGCTGGTACTGCAGGAGCCGTGCACAGATAGGAGGCTGGGAACATCAAAAGCATCAGTGCCAGGCTTAAAAAAAAATAACAAGATCAGCGAGAGGCAGGGGCAGAAGCCAATCACTGGGAAACCAGGGTGACGTGGAAGGTGGAACAAGCATCTCCAGGCAGGCAGATACTTCACATACACCACGCGTCTTCCCCGGCCTAAAGTAACATCCCCATGATCCGGGTACGGCACAGGTCAGGGATGAGTCAGGATTGCAGAGCTGAACGCGTTGTCATCAGGGTTTGGATAAAATGGCAGTGATGGCCAGGGTCCACATGGGATTTCAGCCCCGAGCCCCACGGCACTGACCTGTCTCCCCAGTAGAACCCTTCCTGTCTGGTTGACCCCGGGACACCCCTCACACCTAGCTGGCCCAGCCCTGCTCCACACAAAGACACCCTGCACCCAAAATCCAATGCAAGCCATACAGACGTTCCTCCCTCCTCCCAAACCAACATCGAGTGCTTCCTCCCACCAGCCTCAAGATAAAATAGGTCCGATGCAATGCCAGGCACCACCCTCACCCAGCCAGCTCAGACTAAGCCACATTGGGCAACCACCCCAGTTAAACCGAGGATGAAAAACCACCACCCACCAGGCATTACACAGCGGGAGATCAAGGGTGTTAGAGACAGCATCCCAGGATGGTGCAACGACATGGGACCTTGGTCAAGAACGTAAGAAAAAGGCCTGAAAGGTATCCGGTACCCAAATGTGACCCCCAGACAGCAATATTTCCATATGTGCTTCAATGCACCCAGGGCTGGGGGGTGAAGGATGTGAATTAATAGCCAAAGGTTTGACCAGGACAGATGCTTCCATGTCCAAGCCAGCTCATGTATCAGTGGTTACCACCGTTGCTATAAATAAGCAGGGACTTTTTTTTTTTCCTTTGAGCGAATAACTCAATAAGTCACCGCATGAAAGATATTGTAAATAGCTCCAGCAGAGTGCAAGTCAGGGCTGCTTCCAATTAGCTTTCACTTACGCTGCCTGCGCCAAGTTTGCAGAGTTTGTTCCCAACACGCCGCTCGCTGTCTGGGGAGAGGTGGGGAGCGAACCCCACTGCAATCCGGGCCACTGCTCCTCCACCTTAGAAATGATCTTTTCATTAAGGCTGCTAGGACGTCAAAGCAAGTGAAAACAACCCACATATGCATTTATCTTTGTCCAGATGTTGGGGGGGGAGGGAGGGGAGGAAACAACCAAGAGCTTTTCTTCAGCTGCTGAGAGCGAACACCACCACCACCGCAGCAACAGCTTGGAAATACGAAGCAGCACACAACTTTTTATTAGAACAAAGACGTAAAACAAGCTCAGCAAAGGCAGCCCAGGGGCTTTTTACGCACGCATCTGAAGAGACACCCCCCAACACGCCCCTAAGAAACGGGTAGGATGCATCCTCGTGGGCGACACCGCTGCCAAAACAACAGGGGGAAGATGGATGATTTTGCGACTCTTCATCAAAAAATTCCTCTTCCATGAGATAAACGCGGTGTTAAAACTCTTTCCGAGTTTTCACTCATTCATACACACCACCTTTGTGTCCCGCACATGCGCACGTCTTCCCGCAGCAGCTGGTCCCAGTACCAGAGGAGCATGGCAGCCAGGAAACTATCAGCAGGAAGACAAAATACAGGGCAGGAGAGTGCGGGATCGGTTGGTAGCCTACAGGAACAGAAATCCTGGGGAAGGGCTCAATTCTCCACCACCCCTATCTGGGAAAGGCTCTGGGAAAGTCACGGAGTGTCTGTGCCTCACCTTTTGCCATCAGGATGGTGATACAGGTGCCTAACCTGAGCCAGGAGATGGAGGGGGACCAGGAGATCAAGACCTGCTCATCACATCATCATTTTAGCCAAATCTCCCTTCTTAAGCCACCACACAACTAGGTACCACCCTCACCCAGACATTTTGCAAGGAGGTCAGCAACACCCCAGAGCAGGACCAGGAGGTCTCCCTAAGCAAGCAGATGTATTCATTCACACCCGAACAGCCTCCCTTCCCCGCCGCCCCAACCGTAACACTGCATTGAAATATGGACACTGGAAAGCATCCACTGTTTTGGGGAGAGGGGGTTACAGCAGTCAGCGCAGCACATACCGGTTTTGTTTGCTTCCTGCCTTTCAAGCCAAAAGTAACAATCACAAAAAAGAAAAGCCACTAACACTTGATAAAGCTGTTCGATTTGAAAGGGGTCAGGAAAAAGTTCCAGGAAAGGGAAGAGAAACAACCTTCTTTTAAACCCTTTAATGAGGTGAGAATCAGCTCTCACATGCTACAGGTTTATATTTTTCCCTGTAGCTTTTCAACCATCTTTACCCCACTCTCCATGCTCCATCTTCTTCCCACTCCTTCCCGCATTCCCAAATGGCGGCAGCACTCTACTAAAATGGCCCGAGAGGAACCTCTCCCCTCCCCGTGCAGGAGGGCTCTGGGTTGACCTCTCCACATCTGGACATGGCAAACTCCGGCAGCGCAGCGACCTTCCCGGAAACATGGTCCTCTGACCTCCCTTCTCCGACCCACCCATCTCCCGTCCCTCCGCTGAACTCCACCACCCTCCACCCTGGCCGGGCTGGGGACACAGCACTACCTCATGAGGGGAGCAACTCCTCCGGACAGGGTCTTGACAGCTCTCACAGGCCCAAATCCATGGTGTATTTGCTTGGACGATTGAAGCGGGGTCAGAGAGAAGAGAAAGAGAATCCAGACTGCAAACCAGCCAGATTTAACTAACTAAAGCAAACAGCATCAACAGCAACAAATCCATTCAAATCCTAGAGCCATTTCACTTTTTATCACCTGGAGAGCGCTTGCCACCGCAGACTGCCTTTATCCAGCGCATCTATCATGCAGCCAGCCAGGAAGGGTTACAGACCCATCAACAGCTCTATCGATGTGGTGGAAAAGCCTTGGTAGGTTTTTTTCCTTCTCATGCTGCATGAGTCCACCAGATCTCACCAGGTTGTGGAGCAAAACACTGCCTTCCATGGCCATACCAACGTGCCTCAGCCTTCCCTGTCCAGTCCAGCACGAGGTGGGCCATGCTCTAGCTTTTCCAAGCCACACATGGGCCAAACCAGACAGTTGCTGATACCACATCATGTCCCCTCCCCATGCAGGTCCAGTACTCCCTCCTCTACATGCCCCAGCTTTCCCGCAACTCACACAGCCACATTGCTCCATGGGAGCTGCCTCTCTCAAAATACCTACAATTTTAACACATTGAAGCGTTGCTGGAAGACCACAGTGATGTTCCTGTGGAACAGAAGACTTCACCCCAACAGCGCCCAGAACCAACGACCCCGTCCACTTGGGATGGTTTTTCCAAACACCCTCCCATCCAGACCACAGCCGCCCAAGGCAACCTGGAGCTCTCCACACCTTGGACCATCTCGGCTGGAAAGAGCACGACAGAAAGCAGAGCAGATGCTAATAGCTAAGACACCAACCATGACTCGGGGCAGTCACACCACCAACAAGCAGAAGGGCTCACACTGGTGGTATCACTTGCTCCCAGCCAGAGGAACAGGCAGAGCTTTTCTTTATAGGACACAAACAGCTTTTCCCATGCACATCACCACCACCAAACCCTACTTTTGCAGCTCCCCCAGCAACAAGCCTACTGATTTTTTGCCCTCCTTGCTGGGCGAGTGTGGAGATCCCATCCTCACCCCCCAGCTGCGCTGAAGGGATCACATCGATAAAGCCTCACGCACACAGCGAGACATGAGCCTCCCTGCTGTCCGCAATCAACTTCGTTTGTTTATTTTTGAGCAAAACTTTAGCTAGGCTGGGGGGAGGTTGGGAGGGGGACAAACCCCTCGAAAGCCGGGCTGCGTGTTGGTCTCCAAAGGGACCGAAACTGGGGATGGGAGGAGGGGCCAGCTCTCCTTTCCAAAGAGCTTTCAATAGGAAACAGATGTCAAGGGCCTGAGCACCAAAAGCAGGGTCTGCAGCAGGCTTCCCTGGCTCCACACTCCCGACAGAATCCGTTTTAATTAAAATATTTCAGTTCGAGCACGAGGCGAGGGGTAGGGGCAGTGGGGAAAGGTCCAGGGGTGATGTGCTTGTTACCTCTGCGCAGGCAGCAGGGTTTGCAGGAGGGCTGGAGGGGGTACCGGGGTGCATAGGGTCGGGTCGGAGACCCCATCCCATACCCGCAGCCCAGGATCCCTCCCTCCAGCAGGGCTCGACATAAATTCTGCTGACCTTGAATGAAAAATTGGCTTGTTTCGGTGCCGAAAAAATAACATTACATCATATAGGCTGTGTCAGATTCTATCAATGCCCCCTTCCCGCCCACCCCCAAAGCAAGGGGGATGTAATCCAACACTATGAAAACACCAGCCCGGAGAAGAAAAGGGGCCTTTGTCGTGGACCGTCAGCTCCCCACTCCTGCCTGAGGTGAAGAAAGATCTCCGAAAATGTTAGGCTGGGAGGTACAGACTCCAGGCATGCTCCCCCTACGGCCCCTTTCCTTCCCCATGCCCACCTTCGAAACCCCTGCCTATCCCTTACTTAAAAGCTTCTGCCATTACCAGGAATTGATCCAGAGCTCCCTTCTCAGCCAGACCCCTTGGCAAAGGTCAGCCCCACAGAAAAAACAGGGTGCTAGGAAGCCTGAAAGCCCAGCCAAAGGATCACTAAAGCCTGACTTTAAGTCTGTATAAGTCAACCCATGGGTTCAAAAAGTGCCCTCCAGGTGAGGATCCATCCTGGCTCTCTTCCCAAGGGCACCCGACTCCCTCACAAGAGGGGATGCAGAGCAGAGGACGCATGGACACCCACACCCAGCTCCAGCAAGGAGAAATAGGGGGAGGTCAGGACCCCAACAGCGAGAAGGGGAGCTGGCGGGAGCTCTGCCAAGCCCGGCCACCTGAGTGAAGCTGCACGCCCCGCCGGAGCCGAGGCAGAGAGTGTCTGCCCATCGCGTGCGGACGGGCGCAAGCCGATGAGGAGAGGGAACGAAATCGGGGTCCGCAGGATCCGATAACCAGCATCAGCAATACACCGCGTTAGTCAGGATCCCCGAGGCTACGAGTTCAGCAGGGCCGGGCACAGGCTGTGGGGCTCTCCTCCGGCCGCTCGGGGAGCGTTGTGCGGGGCAGATGGGAGGCAGGCTGTGCCACTCACCCCGCAACCAGGGAACAGGCCCTAACCTGTTTTATGTACTGGGAGAGAGGAGCTGCACGAGCCTAAGGCCCCACAGGCTCCCAGGCTGAGTGGGCAAGTGGGAATGAAGGGGGTGCAAATGGAGCGAGCCCCTCTGCACCATGCACGCTGCAGGGCAGGGTTGCGGGGTGCTTTCTGCCTCCCTGCTGGGATCATACCTTCCTCCGCCACAAGATGGGGGAACAGGGGCACACGCCCCAGCAAAGCATGCCTTGCTTAAACCGCGCTTGCCGGCAGCACCCCAGCTCACCGAGCAAACCCACGGCAGAGGGAAAAGTAGCTGCTGTTGCCCATGGGCAGCAAAGCACCAGGCCACGCACAGGTCGAGGGGAGAGGGAGGAGAACACCCAGCTTGCCCCAGGCCCTCGGCTCTCAAATGTATTTTCTCATTAACGTGTAATACGGTTTTATTGTCTCAAACAATGTCTGTTTTCGATCAGTTCCTTTATCCCAGACACTGCCGCGCGGAGAGACCGAGGAGGCCAGATGGTTCATGTTGCAGGAGTCTTCCCGCTCTTCCCCGCCCGCCCCCTAATTCCTTACAAATTCCTGGAATGCCTGCGCCCCCTAAAACCAGCCCCAGGCAGGGCAGAGGCAGGCATCGGTCTCAGGAGCAGGGGCTGGGGGCCCTCCCCAGCCTCCCCTCCTCGCCACCAGCAGCTCATGCAGGGCAGGTCCCCGGCAGCGAGCTGCGGCTCCTGGCTGTCGTCTCCTCTGCAGGGTCACCTGCGAGTGGTTCACACCTGAAACAGGAGATCTGCAGGCCCCCTTCTCCTTCACCCATGGCAGGGGGGTATCCTATGCTTTGGAGGGATGTGCAGACCCCAAAACCCCCTATCTCAACCCCAAAGGCACAGCCAGCAGTGGGACTGCAGGCGGCAAGGAGGAACGTCTGCCCGTAATCCCCACCACGTGCCCAAGGCCACCAGGCCCCCGCCGCACCACTCACAGTTCCAGCTTTCACCCACGCCTCCCGGCGTTAATCCCTGCGCCGGCAGCTGGATGTAGAAGTTCGCCGAGCCCTTCCCAAAATCCAGGGGCCGATCCAAGCCTCGGCCAAATCAAAGGGAAGGCTCCTGCTGACTTCAAGCAGCCTGCCTGCCCCCTCGTGCCATCTATCCAGATGGGGGAACAGAGGTGCGCACCCCAGCAAAGCGTGCCTTGCTTAAACCGTGCTTGCCGGCAGCATCCCGGCTCACCAAGCAAACTCACGGCAGAGGGAAAAGTAGCTGCCGCCGCTCGCAGGCAGCACAGCACCAGGCCACGGGCAGGTTGAGGGGAGAGGGAGGAGAACACGCAGCTTGCCCCAGGCCAAGCCAGGCAGCTTGGCTGGTGGGTCCAGCCCACCCTGAAACACGTCCCAGCAGTCCAGCAAGGCTCATGCTCCTCCAGCCATTCTCCCAGCACCCTTGCAAGTACCTTCCTCAGAGAAGGAGGGGGCTACTCTTGCAGGGAGGGAGCCCACCAGCCCTGGGAAGAAGCCCTGCTGAGCATAACCTAGCAGCAAGGGGGAAAAACAAGGGATGCTGAAAGCGATCGTTCAGCCTGGAAGAAGGCCAGGAGACTAGTGTTCACACCCTTAAACTCAGGAAAAGCGCCAGGAGAGCACAGATAATCCCATCTGGGAAAAACCTGAGTCTGGTGGAAAAGATGGCACCTTCTCCAAGGCGCTCAAGCTCCGCATGGCACGGCTAGGCTGCGGGTCATCCCAAACCGGGTCCCACGGTCTCTCTGATCCTGCAAGACCTTGTCCTGTTTCCCAAGAGCTCTGTACAAGCCACATTTTCCCTCTGGTCCCGCTCTGCAGCAGCTGCTGCCCAGGAAAAGTCTCCGCTGAGATAGGGCCGGAGGAAACACCCAGCCTGCAGCGCCCCGGGGCCGGCAGCCGCTCTCCAGGGCTTGGCTGCCAAAACACCGCGCAGGCAGACCTGCCGAGCAGACGGGTATCTGCTCCCAGTTCGATTGAATTTTCATGAGGATGACACAAGACAGCCCCACTGCCAAGTTTCCACAGCTCTTTCAGAGAGGAGGGGTGCCAGAGCCGGAGAGGCACCTCCGAAATCTCGCTTGCACACGCAGCGAGGAGGATGCCTTCTTTTTTCTCCATCGTTTTTTTTCCTGAGGCATTCAGCTCGTTTTAGCAAGCACTACACCAAACCTGCCTCCACCCGGAGAAACTCCAGGGCGCACAGTTAAAGTCCTGCCAAGTTCTGAGCGATTAAAAAAAAACAAAAGGGGGGGTGGGAGGTTTATAGCGGGAAGATTTATACCTGTAGGATCATGCTGTCTCCTCCAACACCCTTCCTACACCTTGCCCATGAGCACCGAATGCTTGCGGTGGAGGAAGCTGCTCTTGCCATGTCATGGTTGGATGCTCAAGAGGCAAAGCAGCAGAAGCTGAAGGGGTCTGAGATGTTTGGTTTCCACCCAAGAAGCCCATGTGCAGAAAAAAAGCTGCTACGGGGTAGAGCTGAGGGGTGCGGGGAGTTCTCAGACCCCAGGCCTGAAATCGCCAGGAGGGGGACAAGTAGGGGCTGTGCCCTTGGTACAGTGGAACGAGAGGGCTGGAAATAAGTGACGCTGGGGGGCATGCAAGCATTTTGGTTATTTTTCACTCCGTAGCAGAGAAAATATCACCTGCCACCTTTTGGCATTCCCAGCACTCAACTTTGGCTCCATCCAGCACGAAAAAAACCCAGCAGGAAAGAGTGAGCGAGCTGAAACCTGATCCCCTGAAAGGCCGGACTCGGTGTCTGGCTTTTCTTACCGGCTCGGCCGACCTGTACGTGCCAGCCTGGGAAGGCGTAATGGTTCCACTGACAGAACTTCATTAACTTTTTATACACTCGGCCGCTAATTTATAATCATTAGCGGACAAACAGCCAACAATTACACAAGCAGCACGTTAAGAAGAGAAGGAGAGAGCTTGAAGGAGCAGCGGTGGAAACGTGCTCGTGGTCAGGAGGGAGTGGGGACGGCGCGTCCCCCGTCCCGGGGCTGGCATGTGACAGGGGCGACCTCTCCCAAGATTTACTGGCATGCCGTTTCATCAGCTGTAATTAAGGCATCGGGCAGCAGAAAGGCAAAAGGCACAGGTGAGTGTGGCAAGGGAGAAATCTCACAAGCCCTCTCATTTTCAACACCAAAAAAAAAAAAAAAAAAGAGGAGAGACACAGGAAGAGGAGGAGCATGCATATTCCACGTTTCCAACTCCTGGGGCAGGCAAGGCCCCTGCTTGCAGGAGAATAGGAAACCGCACACACAAATAGCACAAAATTAATCCTGATTTAATGAAATCTTCAGACTTAGGTCACGTAACCCCAATGCCTTTCCACGCACCAGCTCTCCTGCCGGAGGCAGCTCTGTGCAGGAGGTAGGAGATGGTGTTGCAATGCACAGCCCTGGCACCCTGGGTGAGCAAGGCCTGCAAATACCCAAATCCTGAGGATGCATCTACCTTGAGGATGGAGATGTGAAAGTGGGCAAAGGTTTCAAACACCTCTGAGATCAGCGGTCTCTGTTCCCCAGAAGAAAACTCAAAACTAACTCTACCAGTACTCCTCTCCTGCCCAATACCCCACCCAGTCCCTGCCAGTAAAGGCGTGGGACTTGTGTCACCCAGCCAGACCCTCACTGCACAACATGAGGCCGCAGGCAGAGGCCAACAGGCAGGCTCCCTTCTCTGCAACAACCTGAGCTGCTTTAATCAATCAAAGAGCTGTAAGATCTGCAGATGCAGATGTCCCCGCCGCGCAGGCAGGCCGAGCAAGGAAGCAGAGTGATCTGACCAGCATCACTCAACAACGCGTCATGCCCAGAAACCAAGCCTACACCTCTTTCGGCTCCCGCGGAAGGGCTGAGCCTGCTCTCCTGCCCCACACCAGGCAGGTCAGCCAGTCCTTTTTCGAGACGTAAGCTTCCTGCTAAACAGGTCTAATGAACACCGCGCGCACCCTGCAAAGCCTTTTCTCGGGCATCTCCGAGCAGCCAGCGCAGCTCAGCAAAGCACCCGCTGCCTCTGATCACAAGAGGAAAACTCCTTTCCAAAACTCCATGCAGCAGGGGGGAATGAGCAGCACCCAGCTTTGCAAAGCTAAGCAGCACCCCTCGAAGTGCAATCGAAGCGGGTGGCTAGCCCCAACCCACCCAGCTCCCTCCAAAGCAGGAGGGGGGAGGCTGCAGCGAGTAATACAGCCCGTGCGCAGGACCTGCCATGCCTTGCAAGCCACAGCTTGCCAAGCATGCAGAGGGCAGGTAGGCAGAGCCCCACGCTCCGAGCGCACAATCCTGGGCGTGCTTGCAGCTGGAGAAAGCCGTCGCAGCCCTCCAGCTCCACCCGCTCCCCCTCCTGCTCCCCGCGGCAGAGGCATGCGGAAAGGCTCACAAGCCGCTGCTCACAGCAGGGCCTTTCCCCTTCCACCCTTGCATTTGCAAACAGCAAAGCGCAGGTGAACACGTGGAGGCTCTTTATCACATCAAGTTCAGGCCAGAAGGATGAACACCCCTCAGTTTACTGGAGACTAAACCGAAATTTCTCATGTGACAAGCTCCCTTCCCTCTACAGCAGCTTAATAACCATCCAGCATCCACATAGGAAAAAAAATTAAAAAAATCTCTCCACCTAGAAGTGCAGCTCTCAAGGCAATTCAGGGGATCACACAGTAAAGGTAATTTAGATGTAAATTCAGACCACTCATACTGCCTGGGATAGCCCCGTAACTCCACCCGCCTGCAAGATCATGGTGCCCACCTACGCTGGGGCAAGCCTTTAAGAAAACCTCTACTTGATCTGCTAAAACCATCGAGCATGTTGTTTAGATTCTTTTCCTGTGGCTGTTCAATATCCATAGTGGCACCAAACCCTCAGTCCATGCAACTAAGAGAACCAGGGGGGAAAAACTACACATGATAAGCCATCACGCAGTCTAAACGGGGTAACACTGTGTGATCATGCAACCACAGATCAAATGGCAGGATACACAGAGAGAGGAGAAGTGGAGATTGTTCCTTCAAACTTCACCTTGGCATTCCTGCCTTTGAGTAACTTTCAAACAGAATTGCCCAAATACCTGTTCTTGCAGGATTTTTTTTTTTTTTTTTAACAGCATCATTTGAGAGCTGGATTTGTCATTAAGATATTTATAATATAAAAGTGAAGTCAAATTTCAGAGAAATACTTTTAATAAAAAAGGCAAAGGCTTAATTTCAAAAATGTAAATATGAGATGTTTCCATCTTTTTTATGCTTCCCAAAAGCAAAGCGAGTCTTCTTTACTGAAAGATGTTGGGAAATTGAGCTGCACAAATCTGTACAACGTTTCTGTCAACCCAAATACACATTATTATTATTTCTTTTCCTCCTCGAGACCTTTTAATTTGGAGGGGGAGAAAAAAGACCTCATCTCGCCTACAGACATGAAGAAGATGCCAATGCCTCTCAAGCCCATAAACAACAACCGCTCCGTACCTGATCTCGCAGCGATGCGGCATGGCATCCGCATCTCGCAATGGGCAAGAGGGAAGAGGGAGCATCTCCCACCAGGCTGGGGTCAGCGTCCAGTCCGGGGGGCTCTGCAGCGGTGGCACGGGTGGGATGCAGGCACCAAACTTTGCGCAGGAATTAAGCATTGCCCTTATGAGCCCTCTGCCCCCCCGCTGCCTTGCCCACACCACCCAGGTCACAGAAAAGCGGATGGAGGGCAGGAAGACCTCACAACGGGGTGGCATCGAGCTGGTAGGAAGTGCCAGCATCCGGGAACCCTTGCCACAGAGGGATTTAAAAGCAGTCGGGCTCCAAAGGGGAGGAGGGAAGAGTTACTACAGCCACGTACTAAGTCCAGGTAGGCTCACAAGCAACAATGTTTTTGGGAGAAATGCAGAGATATCTGGGCTCATCTAGACCTAGGGATGCCTGCACAGGGTGGGAGGTGAGCGCAGGGACCGCCAGTGCTCCTGGAGCAGGACCCTCACCACCCCAAGCAAGGAGGGGACAGCCTTTTAAAGTAAGGACATGGTGAGCTGGGCGAAGGGAACCCCGCAACATCCTTTGTGTCGTTAAACCACCAGTGGCATTGCATTGTGCCTGGGAGGCTCTCCTGGAGGGGCCTTCCTACAAAGCCAGGGCTGCTCCCCTCCCCGCACGTTTGGGAACACTCCTCTCTGGCTTTCGGCGCTCCATTATCCAAAGACTCCGGCAAACAAGGCAAGACCAGCAGCGGCATGACTTGACTCGACGCCTCCCCGCGAAGGGGCCAGCCCCATCTACCTCCAGCTCCCCAGTGAGCCACAGGAAGGGGAAAACGGGGGCGGGGGGCGCTGGCGGAGAGCACCCCACTGCCACAGCCAGCCCCAGACAAACCTCAGCCAAAGTCTTCCCCAGGGAGGGGGGGCTGCACAGCACCCCTGTGTGCAACCCCCCTCCCCACTGCCCTCTTCCCCTTTCCCTCCCCCTAAACTCACTCTCGGCCCCGTCCTCCCGAACAATCTCGCCGCGGGCTGCTTTTGTAAGCCTCCAGCCCCAAAAGAAAAATGATGGGTTTGAACTCTTAACCCCGCCCCAGAAAAAGGCTGGAATTAAAAGGGGTTTATGACTAAGTATGCAGATGGGAATACTGTAATAACAACAGGCGAAATGTTTGCCCAGCAGTTCTGGGCTGGTTTCAGAGGGAGGGCGGGAGAGCGGGGACGGGGCGGCTTCTGGCCGAAGGATGACGGCACGGAGAAAGAATTTGGCGGCTGGGAGGGAAGGGAGGTTGCTGATAAATGCTGGGGCAGAGGCGGGGAGGGGGGCCGGGACCCAAACGCCGCATCGCTGGCACTTCAGGGAGGCTGGCTGTGGCGCTGCGGGTTTCTGGCCGGCTGACAAAGGCACCGCCGCGGAGGAGGCAAGCAGGGGTAGGGGGAGACAGCAAGAGAGCTCGGCTCCGGGGCCGGCTTGGCACGGATCACACATCTTGTGGGACACTGTTGTGCTCGATGAGGCTGGGATGTACGATAGGGAACATATCAAGGCAGACAGCAAAGCCCTCCGCACCCCAAATCCCTTCTGATGGGGAGGACTTATGCACACAGACTCCTGCCAAGCGGGGAGCCCACAACCACAAAAAAGTGGCTAATTTTTACCAGTCCTGGGACTCCAGCTCTGCTGAAAAGGTGGTAAAACGTCAATGCCTAAGTCACCTAGGAGGGCATTTTCAGGATATCACCTTCCCCTTTTAGCAACAGGCTGCACCGAGGCCCCGCAAGTGGGAGGCTCAGGCTAGGGGAGACCCAAACCTCAGCTGCCGTCCCACAGAGGAGCGCATCCCGCCGCTCACTTAACCCTTCCGCAAGAGGGGAGAGCACTGCTTCTCCACCACCCCATCCTGCACAAGGCTGCTCCCACTCCACGGGCACCCAGGACTCCTCTCTCTGTGGGGGACCAGCCAGGTGATACATCTCGACAGCTCCCTGTCACACAACAAGGAGCCACCCCGACAGCACTCAGCAGAGCCCAAAAACACCTCCCTGCCACCGTACCAAGCCGGGCTGTCCACGGGCACCCAGTCTGGAGGAGAGGTTTGCTCCATAGCTCACTGGGGATGCGAGTCCCTGATCATATCAGGCCAGGACTTTCCTGTTCCCTTAAGCTCTCCACAAGGTACCTGCAAACTTAATACAAGATGCAAAATGCCTGCACAACATCGCACACTGCTTGGCAGCCACAGGCCAGAAAGCCACCAGAACACCCAAATCCTGCAAGTCACCAGGACCCACGGAAGAAAAATTCAGGTGTGGCACATGGAAACAAGCCACAAAAACACAGGCCTCCTGAAGCCCCCAGAGAACCATTTCTGAGTGATGCTCCTGCCGCAGGCACAGGGACCTTCCCCCTGCGCTCGCTGGGTGCAGCCCGGCCTGATGCAACAGCAGCCCTTTGCCAAACCAAGCACCTCGCAGGGGTACAAGGTTGGGATGGGAACACACCCCAGCTGCTTCCCTGCAGCAGTGAGGAGGTAAAGCTGCGTGCAAAAAATTCGCAGCACGACAGGCAAGTCAGGAACTCTGGGAGACTTCCCAGCTTGCAACGCGGGGGATTTCCAAGCGTGTCTCACACCCACCTTTGCTCAACAGGGACCTCAGGGTTTGCAGCATCAGCGCATGGAGTTTTGACTCGGCTCTGGTCACCTTCTGATGAGCCACTGCATTTACCAGAGATCGGGAGTGCTGGAAGGAGCCTGTGGATCGCCACAATCCTCCTCCAGGTCTGACTTGTTGCATTTATGAACAGAAACACAGCACCCCTACAGCAACCAGGGGAGAGGCGAGTAGACCCCCCCCAAACTACCTCCTACAGCACTCAGTACTGCTGCTACCAGCAACACAGCACAAGGGACAGGGAAAAAAACAAAGCCATCAAGCTTGCTCCTCTTAACAAGCAAGGAGATCTTTATTTCGTCTCGCAATCAATTTAGGGACCGTCTGCAGGGTCAGACATTGGGGATCATGCATTGCAAAGGGTGACAGGGGAGACCCGGGCTCCGGTCCCTTCCAGCTCCACATGCTGCAGCAGATACATGCTGCACAAATGCACAGCTCCCTTCACAGCTGCTGCTCCGTGACAGCATGGCAGCAAGAGCCGACACGCTGGGAAGCGCTCGGATCAGGTAATGGAGGGTGTAGGAGACTCGTGAGATTATTCCTGTGAGTCAGAAGAGCTGGCCAGGGCCCAGATCAGCAAGCTCTGCAAAATCAGCAAACAAAAGAGGGCAAAACCTGGACCTCCCTAGCCTCTTCCTGCCGCCTCCAAGATGACCCCTGCAAGCAGCCCCGGCAGCCAGCAGTGAGGTTGATGAAAGTGGCTGGAGCCACGCGGGATGCTGCAGCCAGGGCTGGGGGCAGAGACTCAACCTGCCATGCCTTGGGGTGAGCTGGTCACCCCAGCTCCGTGCTCAGTCCTGAGACTTGCTGAACAAGTTGGTTTCTCCTCTGCCAACAGAGGAGACAACATTGCTCTTGCTCATTTAAGCCATGAGCAGTCTCTCTCCATGTGCAGACTGAACCCAAGAGATCCTCCTCTCACCCACAGCTTCCAGGGAACTTCCCAGGATTTAAGGACCAAACGTAAATGCTCCTTTGCAAGTCCTTTTCTGACAGCAGCATTTCGCCTCCCTGCCCAATCACATACCCGTGCCTTGAAAGCCAGGCTTGGAGTTTGTCTACACAAGGGATATCCACAGCTCCCTGCCAACAGGGTGGTCCCAAAGCAGGCGAAGCCCCTGCCTCGGACCACATCTCTGGAGCTTGCTGCAGAGACTTTAATAGATAACATGTTATGGGAGGCTGCAGTCATTTATCTGCACCAGGAGGATCCCCTTAGGAGACCAAGGGGAAGGTCCTTGCTTTCCAGAGACAGACATGAGGCATTTGGTCACAAGAAGATCCAGGACTGAAGCAAGAGCCCTGGCCCAGCACATCTCTGCAGGATCACAGCACCTCTTGAGGAACAGCCCCAAGCAAAGGGTCACCATACATTTCGTGGAGATCTCCTCTGCCTGGAGGCTTATGAGATCCTTACTCTCCAACCTCTGCCAAACTTGGTGCTTCCATCTGCCATGAGGTGCTGCCATCCTTTCCTCGCCTGGGACTTCTAGACATTCTAGTTGTCATTATTTTTCATTAAAAAGAGGAAAGAAGGTGAATGGTGGGGAGGACATCTGGAAGATGGATAAATACCCAATAGGAGTCATCCCAATTCTAGCAGCTGAGTGAGTTAGACAAGTGCTAATGAACAAACAGGCTAAACTGCTCCTTTGCCTTCCTGACAGGCTGAACCACGACTCCTGAGCACCCCAAACGCAAGTTTGGGAAACGGTCCCTTCCCAGCTTTTGTGAGTAGCAAGAAGCCCAACCCGGGCAGCTGCCCAGCTAAACCAGCCTGCACATGCTGCCCGCTGGCACAGGGAGGCCTCCACCATTAAACCCCACTCCCCTGCACTCTCAGTGGGGTACCACCCACTGCCCAGAGAGGAGCCCTGAAGCTGGGTGAGATGGAAGACCAAGCCAAGACCAGACCAAGCCACCTTTCTTGGTGAGATGGAAGACCAAGCCAGGGCAATGCAGCCTTTAGAAACGGATGGGGACCAGGACCATTCACCCTCTCTTGCCTACAGCAAAGCCCCCTCCTCCAGCAGAGAGGCGATGCAGGCAGACCAGCAGCCTCCATCCCTCCGATACGTAACGGCCCGTAGCCCCTTCCTTCCCCTGCTCCCGATGGGAGGCACACCCAGTGCTAAACACTGAGGCTAACTCCATCCGGTCCTTCTTCCCTACGTCTATTGTCGCTAAAAATTTATCCGGTTTCTGCCAAAAAAAAAAGCTGCACCTCCCTTCTGCCCTTCAGAGTAAAAGCAGCTCTGCTCTTTACCCAGGGAGAGGGAGAAGAGCTTAAACATGAGTCCCCTATCTACCCAGCACTGCTCCACTCCTCCTCCTCCTCCTCCAAGGACTTTCACACAGCCCTGTCCCGTCAGCCTGTCTGTGGCATTTGATTCCTGTCTGTCACTAAGTGATGAGGACAAAGGGTGAGGAGTCAGGAAAAGGTCTGAGCTACTTTGTTCATCGTCTGGATACGAACTTTGGATGAACTCCGTGGGGAAAGAGAAAAGCCGCATGGAGCGGGACGCACCGTGCATAGCGCTCTCTCTCCTCAAAAAAAAAAAAGGAAAAAAAAAGAAAAGGGAGGCTTGAACAAGGGGAAGGGGTGGGAGGGGAAGGGAGAGGAGAGGAGAGCATTCCCCATCCCCATGGCGGCAGGCAGTCCTGAGAGCTCCCTGCTCCGAGGAGACAGAAGGATATTCAAACCGCCTTCCCAGGAGGCATGTTCAATAAAGCAGGATGCCAACGCAGCCTTTTCTCAAACAAATCTGTTAGCGGCGGGCCAGGGGCCAGCCACAAGGGCTGGCTTTTTAAAGCAACCAAATGGGAATTTCCTAATAAAATAAAATTTTATAAAAAGCCCCACCATGGCAAGGTTAAAGGGAAGTTTGCTGGCAGCAACAAGAAGTATCTTACGCAAAGACCTCTCTGGAAGCACGCAAAGATGAAATACAGCGCAGGACGGGAAGCTTTGGGGTGCATCCAGGGCACCAAAGAATCCGTGTGCTCCCCTGGCCCTCCAGGCACCCACCTGCACGAGCTGGGGGAGATGACTGCCCACAGCGTGGTTACATATCGGGGGTAAGGATTTACAACCACGATTTCTGCTGTGCTGAATAAGGGAGGAGGCTCACCCTACGCTGCAACGGAGGTGACTTCCCTCGTGCTAACCTCGGGGATCTGGAAAAGCCACCACAGGGCATGCTCGGCTCCTTCGATTCACTCTGCTTTTCAGAGCAAAGCCAAACCAGTTTGCAACTGGAAAGCCTTGTGGTAGTCTTGCAAACGTTAATAAATCAGCCCCTCCTGGGCAGCAAAGCCACTGCAAACTTTCTCCCGAACGGCTCTTGCCAAGCTGCTAAGATGCCCGCACTGGGATCGGACACAGCCTCCATTGAGGATTATCAGCAAAGCCTATGTGTGAGATGTGCCAAGCCACACAGGAAAATGATTGCAATTGTACGTGTAATTCTGCAGCGTTCACAAGAGACCTGCTGAGTGCTGGAGGTGACGGGTGCCTCGGACAAACCAGCCCACCGCACTGCACCAGCATCGCCCACTGAACACAGGAGGGGACCCACAGCCCCACGAGCCAGCTGGGAACACAGTTCTGGCTCTGCCACCTTGAAAGTCTCTGCCTGAGGCACAAGCGATTGGGAATCCAAGGGCCATACTTGTGGCTGTTCACACCAGCCTTACTCCCAGCACATCCCAGCAGAATGGGTGAACTTGCTTTCCAGGATGGGGAATCCTACGTAAGGCAGATTAAGTGGGTTACGAAACCCAGGAGAGCACCTGAAAGCAATCCACTAGAACATGCCAGAGGTTATCTCAGATCCCTTGTCTCTCTACCAGCCACCACCAAATAGAAAAACAACTCCGTATGAGAAAGCTCTGCCTGGGACACAACCACAACAGCCACGCGCTGCGGAGCAGGCCAGCTGCAGAAGGCACTGGTGAGACCTCCCCGACTGGGCACACAGCAGCAGGCAGGACACATATTCCCCTTCAAGGTAGGAGAAACTTCATTCCTTATGCGGTGCCCAGCGCAGGAGATGGAAAGCTGCAGAGATGGTCACGGGAACCGCTAATCCCAGCTCCAGTCTGGCCTCTCTGCTTGGGAAGATGATTACTCACCGCCAGGACTTTTGGAAGTGGAAGGGATCAAAGGTTCGGCTTCATTGACCCACAGCGACATACGGCCCCAGCCCTCCCAAGATCCGCCTGCTGTGCACCAAGATGATGACCAGGGAGAAGGGGGAGGAAGGGGAAGGAAGTGTATTTCTGCAGGGAAACAACATGTCTGCAGAGGCCAGGAACACAGGATCCTCCCTTGCAGCCACCAGCCACCAGCACTTCCCAGAGAAGCACGTCAGGAGGCAACTCGAGCATCTCGGAGGCACTGCCCAAGACCTCCAACAGAGAAACTTTGATCTCCAAGCACAGCCAGTCCCTGGGGACTGCCTCTAAATTACACAGTGGAACGTGCCAGGACAAACTCACTCTGCAGAGAAAAACTCAGCCTGTTTGGAGGAGTTTGCCCCACCACTTGCTCCAGAAAGTCCGAAAAAGCTCCTCTGGCAGTGGGAGGGACCCCTTCCCCCAGCAACCCAGCCAAGGCAGCCTGGCTCGAGGCAACAAGCTCCCGACAGGGAGAACCAGACAGGAGAAGGGAAAAAACTGGACAAGGTGTCGGCTGGATTGGCCAGTAATCCCATTTGCAGAAGGTGGGAGCTCAGGGAGGAGATGCTGGTGCTGCTGGATCCAGGGCTATTTTGAGAACAGCAAATAAGAGGAACAGAGGGAAAGAGAGGGGGCTGGGGGAAGAGAAGGTAAAAGAAATCTGCTTTACCACTGCCTGATACCCAAGGAGACTGATTAAAGCAAACAGCTCCCCTGCCCCTTCCAAAGGGTTGTCTCGTCTGCTTCCTAAATCTGATTCCCATTTGTCTCTATACAGTTCTCGTTTGTTCTTCATTTAAGTCTCCTCCACGCTCCTCACTTAGCCTAGGAGAGTTCTCCGGAGAGCCACAGGGCCGGGCTTCCCCTGGGAGCCCGTGAGGGCAATTGCTGACCAGGGTCAGACCCAGCACCAGTGCCTGCATAGAGGGAGGAGATGTGGCAAGAAGGAGGCAGCAGGCTGCCGACTACACGCGATGGCCGAGAGGCTGAGGAGATCCTTGGAAAGAGCTGCCCGAGGGAGGAAAGCATCACCACCCAAGGGTGCTGACAGGAGCCCGGCTGCCTCCGGGGCAGCAGACCCGGCATCCCCAAAGGGCGAAACAAAAGCAATAAAAAAGCGAAAGGGACTAGAGACCCACCGCACGCCCCAGCGACTTGCAGGGCCTGCACAAGCAGTTTCTTTCTTCATCAGCAGACGGCCTTCTGATTAAACAGGAGCTTAAAAATTATCCTAATGGAGCTCCTTTCAAACACAAACCGCAGGGACCTCTCCTAATTGCGCAGTTCCTTTCTCAATAGCAGCCTACATATGATGAAGCAGGTCCGTCTGCCGCCCTTGCCTGCAGCCGCATGCCTCAGCACACAGGACCGGCGTGCCCGCAGCTCCTGACCGGGTGTTGGGGCTGGAAGCACCGTACCATCACAGCCCTCCCGGCACTCGCCTTCTGCCCTGGCCCCTGGCTGTTAGCCCACGTAGCACCCAGCCAGCCAGGCACGCTGCCTTTGCCGAAGAATGTTTCCAAAGCCTAACCAAACACGGCAGAAAACTGTCCTTCACTGTCCTAACCAAACACAAAAAACACTGTCCTTCCACCTGCGTGGACTTTGCGACCTGCCTCGGAAAGACCAGGGACTTCCCCCTACCAGCTCTCGCTGTGTCTTATCTCCTTCCATATTGCTTGTGGTTTTTTCATGGTAAACAATCCCCGTTTGCCCTTGCGATAGTCTCCCTAAACCTCCAGCCGTGCCATCGTGCTGCTGCACATGTCCTACCGCCAAGAGGCCATGGGTCAGGACCCCACGGCTTTCCAGGCCTCGATGCAGATGAGCCATTTCTAAGGAGAAATCCCACCCCAGGCTGGTGCGCCTCCCGGGCACGCGCTGCAAACCTATCCAAATGGAAATACAACACCTTTGCCACAACAAAAAACAACCAAGCACCTGGTACCCAGACCCGGCCGCCCAGCCGATCCGTCCACCGCAGGAGGAAACCGGGCAGAGTCTGAGCTCTCCACAGTCAGGGGCAGCCCCGCATCCACCCAACATCAGAGCAGGGTCCAGATGGTTGCACAGGTACCATCACGCTACATAACGTCTTTTTCCCCCTCCTGCTTGCTGCCTAGATAGAGGACGCAGTGCCCATCAGCCGCTCTCACCACTCCCTCCTGCCCGTAAGGAAAGCAGAGACCCCTGACCTTCTCCACCGCAACCCCCCAGCCCCTCCGCAGCTTAAGCGGCCCAGGTGCGCAAATGTTACCCAATGCCCTTGCCGGGCGGAAAGTAAATTCCATCCAACAGGGGAAATGCCAGCCACGGTCGGACCCCGGGATGTGCAAATAGCAGCCGGGGACCTTTGGGAGAGGAGCAGCCCGGGCCCAGGCGCTCCTACCGATAATCCTTCCCTAAACGCCCCCTCCAGAAGCTCCCACAGCAGAGGAAGGATGCTAATTTGACTATTTGAGGTGGGGGCAGGGGGGAGAAAGAAAAAAAAAAAAAGAAAAAAATTAAACATTTGTTATTGCGCTAAATGACCTTTTCAGCCACTTGGGGACAGAATTGCACCGGGGCTTCAGAGCAAGCTACAGCGGGCGCCGCTCGCTCCCTGCTCCCATGTGCGATGCTTTGTGCCTCCGGATGCATTTAAGGGACTCCTTGCCCCCCTAGCCACCTCTGCCCACCCAGCGACAGAGCTGAGAAACAGCCTCTTTGGAAAATTCTGCATGAAGTAGGGAGGAAGAAGCGGTCTGCTAAGAGCTTGCTGAGCAAAGCGCTTCAGACGGTTTCATTTCACATCGCCGAAAGCGTAAATCAGGGAATTGCTCCTCGGGTTTTTCTCCATTAGCGAAGTATATTGCAACTCCCCTTCCCACCACCAATACCGATCGACACTTCACATCTGCTGACCAGATCTAACAGCCCAGATTTTCCGGAGGAATAATACATTTGCCGAAAACACCATTCCTGCCACCTGCTCCCCCCAGACACGCAACTGCACCGGGAGCAGGGCCACAGCAGGCTCCTCGCTCTCAGCAGGCACACGCACAGCACAACGCGGCAGCCAGAAGCTTGACAAATTCAGATCAGAAATAAATAGGTGGCTTTTTGCAGAGCAAGGGTCATAAACCCTTCAAAACACCACCTCCACCAGGGTGGTGGAGCATGTCCTACTGCCTGCAACTTTCCTACACAAGACCAAAGGCCCTTCTGGAAAGCACAAGCTTCACACAAAACATACCGGGGAGGCTGTGTCCTGTGCTATGAAGTCAGGAGCGATGGTTGCAACTCCTTCCAACTCACTGCTTTTAGCCTGTGAACAGTGCCTTTTGTCTAGAGATTTGCAATAATCATATTATTGCAATAATTTGCAATAATATGATTGCAATAATAATTTCACATATAAACGTATAAACATCCCCCTCCCAAACAAAAAAGACTAAGTTAAAATGCTTGCAACCTTTTAACATTAGGCACTTACAGTTAAAAGCCAAATTTAAAGCTTAAAGCTGGAGACCGATCCATCCAGAGGCTCCAGGTATTGTATCATTCTTAATGTTTCACCAGAGAATCACTGCACGGGGCGGGAGGGGGGGGAAGGCGGCTGTGTGTAAACAAGCAAACATACACCCACCAGCAGCTTGGGTTTTGAAACATTAATGTTGAAATTAGAAAGGCACATTTCAGAGAGTTATGGGCAGATTCGCTTTCATTTTGGCTCCAGCCTTGCAAATATCAAATGTCAAAGGAAACAGTCGCGTTGAATTAAGAGAGAAAAATCCCCGTGGTGCAGAGATGTGTCCGGGATCAGGACCGCAGCAGTTGGGAAAGGAGCAGCAACAAACAACGAACACTTTGCAACTGGAAGGGTATTTTTGCCGGTTAACCTGCCACCGCTAATTTTGCTAATCGACATCACTGTGGAATTTGAAAATGTTATCCAACCAGGAAAGAAACTTGATTTTCCTCTTCTGATAACGAGGACAGGCAGACCAGCCAGGCTGGGCCAAACGTGGCATTACAAAACGCTGCCTGTGAAACCAAAAATGGGACGTGGAAATGATGAACTGAGTTTCTGGGCTTGCACTCGGGCAAGAAACAAAAATCCAGCCACCAGCATTTAGACAGGCTGATCCCACTTGCAAAGGCAGCTCCGCTCGTTTTTCACCAAGGCTGAAGTAAAATGGCAAAGTTATCATTTTATATTAGTGTGGCTCCTCACAGCACTGGCTGTTCCGAGGGTTTTCAATTTATCAGTATATTTACAAAAAAAAAAGAAAAAAAAGGGGGTGGGAAACAGCCTGTCAGCTTAGGCCAAGCAAAAAAGCTATTTTGGGTAAGGCTTCTCCTATAAATAAAAGGCCGGGTAGGGAGAGGACAGCAACAACACGCTGCTCACTCAAGGTGTCAGAGGGGACTTCTATTATCCACACTGGCGACCTCCCCAAAACATGGAGAAGCAGGGACAGCACACTGCTCCTCAGCAGGCACGGCACCCCGGCGAGGCGGCTTCCCCCGGCAGCCATCCCCTCCATCGGGCTGCCGGTTCTCCTGCTGCCTCGCCTTCACCACCAGGAAAAGGAGCCGATAAAGGCAGCTTTCTGCTCCAATTTAAAAATACAGGGGCAGGGCTCACAAACTCAAGGCCAAGAGATTTAATTCTTCAGTGCCTTCCCCCCCCCCCCCCCCCCCCCCTTTAAAACCGACACAGTTGCAAACCAATAATTCCAGCCCAACCAATCCCCCAGCACTAGGAGAAAGCATCACCCGAGTCCCTCCCCAGCCCTGCCGCCGGCCTGACAACACCACGCTTTAATGTATTCAGCCCACAGCCTCCTCAGGCCACAGCTTTCTGTAATTTATCCCTATACCGCCCGCCACCTTGTATTAAAGTCGCCGGGGGACGCAACACCTCCGAGACAGTTTTCAGCAGAAATTGCCGACCGCCCGGTCCGCAAAACCATAATTTTTGGTTTCAGACAGGGTTCCCAGCAGATGCTCCCCAAAGGCGACATGGCGAGAGGAGGGATTTCACAGAAAACCCCTGATGTCGGTGCCTCTGGAGCACGCTGGGGAGGTGACGGTCTGCAAAGCACCATGCAGCACCTAGAAATGTCCAGCACACCCAAAAAGCTGGGGTGCTCACACAGCCCAGGCTCTGGTGGAGGGTATAGCCTTGGGACCCGGTATCCCCTGGCAGCATTGGGGTGCCACGTGTGACCCCAGGCTGGCAGTCCAGGGACCAGGCACTGTTCACAAACAGCTTCTCCCACCACAGGGAACACTTGCCAGTCCGACCGGACCAGGATCATCTCTGGGTGGATGTTTGGGGAAAGCAAAGGACGCAGATTGAGGTTGGTTTATTAGATTATGGACAGCCCCATGCAAATAGGGCCATATTGATCCGGTCTGCAAACACCTGGCTGGGAATACAAGCAGCCCCTGAGTATACAGAAGCTGCTGGAGATTATTAACCAGATCCATTGCTGTAAATCACATTACCTCCTTCCAAACCCCGACCCAGCACCGAGTCCCCCTGTGCTAGGCGCTGTACAGCGCACATCCTTGCAGTGTAAGGGAGCATCACTTCTCCCTGCCTGGCACCCAAAAGCCCAAAGATTCAGCCCAAAAGCGTGGAGTCCAGCAGGGGCGTCCTGCTCTGGGGTCCGTGGAGCCAGGGCTGCGCAGCCCACCTACCCAACACCAACCCCCAAAACAAAGCAAAGCACATGTTACCAGGAGGGTGAAACTCACTGTATAGGAAAACCGCGAAGGGAATGCAAGGCAGGAATTAAAAAAAATTTAGAAAAATCAAAAAGTGGAAAAAAGAAAATAGCACATCTTCAGATGCAAATTCACCCCCTGCTTCCACTTGGGTACCTGGTATTTTGCACCAGCTGCAAACCACCCCTCTAGTGCACAGAGCAAATAGAACAAGCTCTCCTGCCTCCCAAAGCACCCCAACTCCAAGCGCAGGAAGGAAAAAAAAAATAGTAGTAAAATGCTTCACAGCAGATTTCCAAGAGATCATGAAACCCTTTGCAGAGCTTCATTAGCAGAGAAGACAGCAGATCCCGGATTAAAGGAGGAACTGGGGAACGAGGTGCTGAACCAAAGGCAGAGGAGGAATCCCGTATTCCTCCCTCCTCCCCGCCAAAATCCCTAGCTCTGATTCAGCAGAAGCACCAGCAGCAGCATAGCCTAGTGTATCTCACTGCAAACAAAACCATTTACGTTTAAACCACCATTCTACTCCCCTAAAGAATTGCTGCATGCAGTAATTTCCTTGTGACGGGGGCAAAACAAAAAAGCCATGATGAAATTGTCTCAGAGTTTCTCTGCGTTTTGTTTACAGTCGCTGCCCTCAAACCTAGAGCCGGCACGCAGCGCATGAGCATGATAACAGGAATAAATCTAGCATTTGAGATTGTTTAGAAAAGCTCTGCTCGCAGACAGTCAGCGCTCTGAGGGGGAAATCCCTTTGCAGGTCTCAAATAAGGGAACTTAAACCATTTTTCCCTGGAGAAATTTAGGCCTGAAAGATCTTCTGAGTTTCTCGTTTGGAGCTACAAGGCCCAATAACAAGATCTCTTTCCCTGGACTCACCCATAACACTTCGACTGCTGCCAAGACCATGAAGAGGCGAGGGGAGATGGAGCAGAGAGAGACCTGTGGCAGTTGGGAAGACAACTAACACGTTCACGTAAGAGGATGCTCTGGCTAGCTGTTATTTATGCACACACCGGGTTAATACAGATATTTTTCCGGCATGCATTAATTAAGCACGAAGACTCCTTCTCCTCTGTGCCTTGCCCAGTGCTGTCAGCAGGCAGCATCCAAAGAGCAGGCTGCAGGCACGGCACCTTCCCGGCACCCTCATTCCTCGGACACATGCACCCAACAGCCACCAGTACCCAAAATCTGCTACCAGGAGAGGCTGGTGCAAGCAAAGGCTGGGAGACTTGGGAACATGGGATCTGGGGCAGGAGGACGAGATCATCTATCCCCCCAGAGCAAACAGAGGGGGCAGTGAGCGATGGGACCCAGCAGACCCTCCAAGAGCATCCTCCTGGTCTGCTGCAATCACAGCAAAGTTTACTCAACATCAGGCACCCACAAAAAACAAGCCTTGAAACAAAACCAAACAGGTTTGCTCCTGTACTCCCCAAATTGTGGGGAGTCCCTCAGGAGCGGTAATGTCATGCCAGAGCCAGGCCTGGTTTCTCCGCTTTGCCAGCAGGGCCAAGGGGGAGGAGGTGGGAGGAAGAGCCTGCTGGCAGCCCCGTGCTTCCCACCTCCTCCCCTGGAGGATTGCAGGAGACCAATTTTGATTAAACTAATTAAGCCTGCTCCGTTCAAAGAGCTCCAACCACATGCTACCAGGGGAGAGAAGGAAAATATAAAATTAAAAAGGAAAAAGAGAAATCTCTCTGCAAGCACACTCCTCCAAAGCTATCCATTCCCAGCAGATCCCTGATGGACAACGCCATGCTGGAAGAGGAAAGCCGAGAAAAAGGACACGCTGCAGTGACTCAAGTCCAATCCTGACGATGCTGCTCCTTCCAGCCACCAGGACCTACTGGGACATGTCCTCCTTCCCATCAGGGTGACTGGTTTCCAATCCCTCCCAGCCAGTCTCCAGAGGTGGCCGCTCCTCTTGCGGTAATACAGCCCTCCACCAAGCCAAGGTCTCCCAGACGCCACCTTCCCTCCCAAACCATCCCCATCTTCCAGCTCCTTGCACGTTCCCTTCCCTCCTTTCCCTTGAAGACATCAGGTTTCTGGAAGCAATTTAATTGTGAGCTGCAAAGAGGGGGGCAGTGCTGGCTGGCTGGAGGCCCTGCTCTCCCAAAATGTTTCGCTTCCCCCCCGCGCAGCCATACCAGGGATCTGGCAGACCCTGTCCCTATAGGGAGCCTGACCGGCTGGAGAGGGAAACATCACTTTTGCTTTCAAAGCCTTTCAACTGGAAGGGAAAAAAAAAAAAAAAGAAAATCAAAGCAAAGGCTTCCTCCCCTTTGAAGGGCAGGACGGAGAGCAGCCGGGCAAGGGCTGGACCTGCCGAGAGCAGAGTGGGGACCCCGATCCTCCGGGGCCTGGAGCGCCAGCACTTTCATTATGAGCTTTTGCAGAAGCAGAATGAAGCCTTAGGTGCAAGAATTGCATTGAAATTCAAATCGAGGTGTTTAACTCCCCTGCGCCTTGGGAAACCCTGGTGGAAATGCAGGATAAGAAGGAGGGCAAGGTTTGAAACCCTAGAGAAGGGCTGGGGGGGGGAGGAGGGGAAGGAAAGCAAGCTGCCCCATCCTGCCCTGTGAAAAACTTCATCCAAGGGGCCATCCAAGCATACCCCGCTTGCAGCTCTGCCCCGCACCCCAAAAACACCAGCGCTGCACACACCGCGGCTGCCCCTCTTCTCCCTGTGCTCTGCTCTTGGTGGGGCTTTAGTTGGGAGGGGGGGGAGAAAAGAAGGGAGGGCGGTATAAAGAAAGAAACCCCACATCGTAATTGCTATATTAAAGAGAAATAGCAGGCAAGAATAATAAGAGAGGTGTCAGAAGTGAAATACAGTAACAGACATTAAAAAAAAAAGAGACTACAGTTCTGCGATGGGGGTGTTAATTGAACACAGAGCTGGAGAGAACAAAGGGGTGTTAAGGAAGAAAAGAAGGGGAAAAAAATCCTACCTCCTCCAAAGATCTGATTTGAGTTAAGTTTGGTGAAGATAATGCACAGGGAAAGGTAGCTAAGAGGCACCTTATATAGCTATTATGTTCTAAAATTAAAAAAAAAAAAAACCACAACAAACCCATTATTCAACAACAATTGCACAGCTAATCAGTGCTGTCTATAAATATTCCACTTCGCAAATTCCCCCCGTTGGCGGTATGTACATTTTCCTTTTAACCCCGAATTCCTTCAAGACAGAAGGGCGAGGGGGGTAAGAAAATAAAAATCGCGGGATTTCAAATACAAAGTCAGGGTCTTTTTAAGAAGTAGAATTTGCCCAATGCCCTCACCTCCCCCAGAAGAGCAGAGAAAGTGAAACGATGGGAAAAGCTCTTAAGGAGGAGGAATCAGATTAAATGGTCATATATCCTGCGCTCAGCCTCTCCCCGCCGGTCCCCGCCGAACGAGATGGGAGTTGGGAAAGGTTCACAGCTGAAATAGATGCTGCTGCATTTTGACAGCAGATATTTTCCAGTTTGCCATCCAAGGACCCCACGTCTGCGTACGCCTTGCCTGATTCTTCTGCTTAGCTATTCTGCTCATGCAGAGAACAGCTTAAAAAAAAAAACATACCAAGAGAGAGGGAAAAAAAACAAAGGGGGGGGGAAAGGCCATAAAGACGGAGCCCCTACCCCTGCCTTCAAACTTTTTATAAATCAGCAATGCAATTTCCGATTTCAATCCCTATTGACGGAGGAATCAATTGTATTTAGGACAACAATGCCTCCCATTTCCATAATTATTATTCCAAAAAGCCAGCCAGCCATTTGAAGGCAGTCCTGCCCCTTCCCTCGCAACAAAGCGACCAACAGCAAGTGAAAACACACCAAATGAACGCCAACAACTTATACGTATATTTAAGCGGCAATCTTTTCCCCCCCCCCACGTGCTCCCACTCAGAGCAAACCTCAACTTTTGTTACTGTTAAACAGATATCACCCCAAAAGCAGCAATCTCCAGGTGGCAGACAAAAGACAACCCACCAAGCTTTTATTATTGTTATTATTATTATTATTCTTTAAAGTGTTTATAAATGCTTTAAAATAACTGAAGAGCCCAAGTACAAAAGGGAATTCTTTGTCCAATACGGACGACCTCTTTTTCTAAGAACTTTATGGACACTTTGGGTTTGCTCAAGACAACGTTAACGCTATGAAATATTAGCCATAATGTTGCGAGAGACGGTGGTAAAGTCTCCGTAAGGCTCTGGAGTCACTTAAATCAGGCAGCGGGGTAACCGAACGCACATTTCTGCACATCATAACGCCGGGGGGAAGATGTACGCACGCACTTTCAAACACCCACCAGTGACCACAAACAATCACCAGGATTTCAAACGCGACACATGCAAAAATCTGGGAAGCAAAATGGAAAGTGGGAAGAGAGAAGTTGGCTCAACTTTCACACTGCTGCCCAAAAGGAAGGAGTAAGCAAACAGAAGCAGGCAGTACCCTCAGCCCCAGAAAAAACAAGGCTAACTTCCTCCTAGCATTGGGCCCACAAAGCAATAATTAAGAAAAAAATAAAAATAAAACAAAACCATCTGGCCATTTGCTTCCTTACAAAGTGTGACTTTTGGGGATGCAGATGGGGCAGAGGGGAGGAGGTCTTTGAATTTGCAAAGTAAAATAATTCACCATAAACCTATCCGAGGGTAGATAAACGACGCTCCAAAAGCCATCTTAATTCAACCTCTTCGGAGACCTCTGTACAGCGGCCCCGTAGCCAAGTAAACCAGGCACAACAGCAACAAACAAATAAAATTTTAAACAATGTAAGACAGCCCCAGTCCACACCTGACTATCCTTTATTTCCAGCAGCATGCTTTGCCCTATACCATCTCTCTCGATTTTCCTTAGCAGACAAAATTATCCCACCCCAGTCTCCGCAGGTATGTACAGCTCCCCATCGCTCCCCAGCTCGCCAGGACCCCACAGCATCCCCGAGGACCCAGGAGGTCACCTGGATTTCCCACCAGGTTTGGTCCTAGTGGATTCCCCATCCCCTAACTTTGTGACTGTACCGATGGCAAAGCCGAGCCGGGATTAATTGGTTACCCTGCCAAAAAATACCCCTGCGTGGACAACATACACAGCATCAAATACACTCGGAGAAAAGGCAGACAAACATTTTCTTTGGCTCACAGAAAATAAACGGAGAAAGAGAGAGGAAGGAAAGGAACTTGGTGGCTCCTTTTTTTAGGGTGGCACACAAGGAAAGACTACAAAACCACCCATAAAATTTCTCTCTAAGCAGACTCTCTCACGTTACATCATATGAACTCTACGAAGGTTCCCATACCAAACCCACTGCTTGGTATTATGGAAACTTCATAAGGAAGGACCTCTCGGTAAGGTCAGACCCGGCCATGCAGCCGTAAGGACTTCAGAGAGCCGAATGCCATCGGTAGGTGCTTTGTCTGGGCTACACGCTGCACAAACAACGTTTAACAAAGGGTCCCCTTAGTCATTTTATATATATTGCAAGAGTCAAGTAATTGTATTTTCAATCAGCTGCTCACGCTAGGAGGTTTTATATATATATTTAAGAAAAAAAAAATAAAACCCAGATTCAGGTTTCTGAAAGCTGTTCCCCTTTTATGTGTAACTATCAATGTATATCAACTGGGTGTGCAATCATATTTATTGTCACTTTCATTCATGTCATGCCCTTGCTTATATGGTTTAGATATGAATTATTGACTGTTACAGTCCTTGTTGTAAAGGGGGGGGGGGGGAGAGAAGTCAAGTACTTTGCAGTGTGCTAAAACAAGGCAGCTGGATCACCACAGAAAAGCCCGCTGATCACCTCTGGTCAGCTCAGAAAGCCAACAGCAGAGATTAAACCCCCCCACGCCGAATTTCCATCATTCCCCCCATTTTTTAATTAAAAAAAGGAGATTCCAACAAATAAATAAATAAGTGGTGCATGTTGCTAAATGTCCTTCCCTGAGCATCTGTTGTTTAAGATCACCCTTGATTGATGACTGCTATTTTTTAATTGTTGCTTTTAAAATTTAAATGCCCCCCTGGGATGTGTTATAAGTGTGTTAGTACATGGTAGGAGGTCTGGAAAGTGGGAAACGGCAGAACCAACGCTCTCATGCCATTAGCTTCTTTAGAAGCCTGAGAACACCCCATGCCATAAAACAACAGTACCCTAAAGTAACTAACAATCTAATATATTGCTTTCACTAAAGGCAACTGACAACTCACTCTTACATGAGCTAGCCTGCATGATTGGCAGACAAGCGCATTTTAACCCTTTCTTCAGAAAAAAAACCCTAAGAAACCTTTATGTTTACCTGAAGAGTAGCAGTCGTAAAACTGCACAATTTCATTTTGTTGGGGTTTTTTTCCCCCCACTCTGTACTCAAGTTTTTTTTTTTTTTTAAACAGTGCCATGTCTTAAAGAAGAAACTAAAGCAAGAGAGAAATTGCAACGGTTTTGATTTTTTCTTCTCCCCAGAAAAAGCAATAAATAAAAAGAGGCTGTACAATAGAAATTAAACCATGATATTTTCCCTTCCAGACACAAACCACATCATGCAAGTCCACTGCCAGAAGCATTAAATACCGGCGAGTTATTTCTCCCCACTTAAATACTGCTACATGGGGAGGGGGGGGCCCCACAAACTTGGTGGAATAAAACCCTCAAAGAGCAGAAAGAAAAATAATACAGAACCAACAGCATTGATTTCCTACCTGTTTTTTCTTTGATTTCACACAAGACATTAAAAAGGGCTGGCTTCATCCTGTGGCAGTTTAAAGCATGTTTCCTGGAGAGAAAAGAAAAGAGGGGAGGGTGAGGTTAGGATGTCACCACGGGGAACAACTTTCCAAATTCACATCGGCCAGCGTGTGCGTGCTGAAGGTGGGGGGGGGGGGGGGGACACACGTTTGAGCCCCCTCGGCCCCACCATCATCCCTGCTAGGACTTGAGTCACCTACCTAACACAGAGGAGATGAATTACGCCAATTTAGGAATGGCTTGAAAATCGCCTTTGCCACCGAGTGGGTCCCACCACCGGCGCGAGCCAGCCAATGCGCCAAGCCGAAGCCAGCAGCTTTTGGGAGCCAAGCTCGGTTCAACTGTCTTATTCAATACAGAGAGAGCACTGGGCTCTCTCCGACCCCCACCTACCGATATTAAACCCAGCCGTGTGCTTTATTAGGCTCGTCCTGCAAGGCAGAGGGGAAATACCCCCCCCCCCCTTGCCCCAGCGGTGGAAACATCCTCTGCTTAGAGCTGTCAATTCGGGGAATTTCAGCGCCCAACTTGGAGCAGAGACGCACGCACATGTATGGAGAGAGAGAAACCCATTCCTCTGCCTTCATGCTACTTACACCCAGCTTATTTGCAGGTGTTAAAATTTAATTCTTTGCAATTGGGACAGTAAACACATTTAAAAACACAGCCAGCTGCTTCTGGGAAGGGGAGGGCGTGCTATTCAATGCCGTTCTTTTCGGCTGCTGTTATTTCAGAGCTGACCGTTCTCCTGTGGATTCTGAGGAAAGGCGAGAGGCTGGGGGGGACAGTTTTAATCGGCTGGTTTTAAAACTCACCATGTGCTTGCTGAGGCAAACAAACAGTGTGATTTTATATTTTCTCTTAAGCCATACGATCATTTTGTCAGGGGTTTAGTTGTATAAAGGGCTGTTGCTATCAGGCGCCGGTTACGGGATTTCTGTTTACCAACCGAAATTACACACGAAAGGCGATGTGAACATCTGGCAAACATTCACACTACTTACCCCACCACCCACAACATGTTAAAAAGATTTATATATCTGATGAAGTCTCTCAAAGGTATATACCCTTGCAGAACCACAGAGTCCCTTATCAGCACACCCAGATGGGCGCAGACATTTGGGTATACACAAATCACATACATATGCCGTAGGGGCCCTCTTACAAATAATACCGGCACTTTGCATCTTCCCAAAAGTTCATTTAAAAAAAAAAGAAAAGAGAAAAGAGGCAGCAAAACAACCATGTAATAGTAGGATGGATGGAAGAAATGCAAAGCCAAACATCACTGATAAATATGGCATGTTTGGCAGCTCAGAATTAAAAATAATAATAATAAAAAAAAAAAAGTAGTGTGAGGAAGCAGCTGAAAGATCCCAGCAAGGCAAACCCATAAAGCCATCTCCTAGCTCTGTTCTGCTTTGGTTTTATCGATTTAACTAACTACACTAAATTATCCAGGCAGGAACACACACAATTCCTGCAACTTTCCGAAGGAAGATCCCCTCACTGCCCCGGGTCTGGCCGGGGAGAAGGTGCATGATTTCCTCCTCCTAACAGCTACTCTGCCCCTGCAAGAACATAAGAAAATTAATAAGATCAGTCCAGCAACAAGCCTTTTCGGTAAGTGGGCGCTTTATACAAGCTGGAGAGGCAGGGAGGATGTAAGCCGAGGTTTGGGGGGTACTTTTATCCTTCTGGAAGTTCTTATTAGGTGAGTTTTGGGGTTGTGCGGTGCGTTTTTCCAGGAACAATGTATTCTAGCAATCTGCTCCAGTTCGGGGCATGAATGCCAGGGGGAAGGACACCACACCTAGCAGCTCTGCAGCCCTGAAGAAATTTCAAGTGTCCCCCAGGCAATTCAGGGCAACTTTTTTCCTTTATTATTCCTTCATCTGTGCCTTCAATTTGGGGATTTTTTTTTTTCCCCCTCCCTTAACTTTTGCTAGCGCCTTTGAAGGTGCGTATTAGGTTGCACTCCTTGAAGCCGGGGGCAATTCGGTTACCGGTTTTTACAGTCTTTTTTTTCCTATTTAAATACCTCTGCAATTAAGGAAAAAAAAAATAAAAGCTTCTATGTGCATCCTCCAAGCACAAAAACACGGCCTTAAAAATAACACCACTACGGGGCCCTAAAAAAGAACATTAACGCCCCTAAAAAAAATGGAGCAGGACTTCGTGCCTCTTTCGGAGGAACCCAAAGCAGAGCCCCCCGCACGCCCAGCCAGCGTGAAGCTTCAACAACCACTTCCCTCCGGATTTAACCCCCACCCCAAAAAATGCTGGGAAAAACCAGGCCGACTGCCCGGCCGAGCCCGAGTTTGGAACCCCCGGTGGGGAAGGGGCCGGCGGGAGGGGGGGGCCCCCGCGGGCTGTGGGCGCTGCGACCCACAGAAACCGCCACGAAGTTGGGGGGTGGGAGGAAGGAAAAAAAATTAACCCGTCCCCTTTCTTTCCCCCTCCCACGTCCCCAGCCTCCCGGCAGCGGGACCCCCGTCCCCGCGCGATGCGCCCCGCGGCCGGGCGCGCTCCCCCCGCCGGACAACAAAGGCCGGGCCGGGGCGCGGGGGAAACTTCCCCGGCACCTGCCTCCCCCCCCCGCCCCCGCCGCCGGCCGCCGCCGCTCTCACCTGGCCTGCGCTTCGTCCAAACTCTGGTCCGTGATGGTCATGATCTGCTGTAAGATGTCTCCGATGTCCTGCTTCCTGCCTGCCTCCCCCTCCGCCCCGCCTGGTCCATCCTGCATGTGCTGGGACAGGCCCGGGTGCCCCGGCATCCCCACCCCGCTGTGCGTGTGCATCAGCCGCGGCTGGTCATCCATCGCCGGCCCCCGGCCCCCGCTCCGCCGCCGCCGCCGCCTCCTCCTGCCCTGGCTGCCGGGAGCGGCGCGGCTGGGCTGGCCGCCTGGCTCCTCGCTTTCTTTTCTTGCTCGCTTTCTTCTTCTTCTTTCCTCCCCCCCCGCCTCCTCCTCCTCCTCCTCCTCCCCAGCCTCTTCCTCTTCGCTTTTTATTTATCCTTCACGCTGGCGCCCGGCTCCGCGGCGGGGAGGAAGAGGAGGAGGAGGAGGGAAAAAATGCAAAAAAAAAAAAAAAAAAAAAAAAGAGAGAGAGGGAGAGAAAAGAAAGGGGAAAAAAAATCCCTTTGGCTGCTGGAGGAGGAGGGAGGGAGGAGGGAGGGGAGGAGGAGGAGGAGGAGGAGGAGGAGGGAGGGAAAGGGGGGGTTCCGGGGAAGGGAGGGGAAACGGCGGCGACTCCAAAAGCAGGGCAGCGCAGCCCCGCGCCCGGGGAGGCAGCGGGCGGGCCGGCGGGGGCAGGGGCCGGCGGGGCAGGGGCTGCGCCCGGGGAGGAGGCGGCGGCGGCAGCAGCAGCAGCAGCAGCAGCAACGGCCGCGGCGGGGCGGAGCGGGGCGGCCGCCCGCGATGGCAGCGCCGGGGCCGGAGCGCGGCGGAGCCCCCGCGCTCCGGGGGAGGGCTCCAAACTTTCCCCCACCCTCGGGCCGGGCTCGGGGCTGGCTGGCGGCCCGCACCGCTCCGCGGCCGACAGCGGGGCCCCCCCCTCCGCCGGGCCTGCGCGCACCGCTCCCGGCCCTCGCCGCCTGCTTTTGTTCGGCTCCGGACTCCTCAAACTGGCACGGAGGAGCCCGGGGGGCGGGGGGAGGAAGGGGCAGCGGCGCCTCCCCGCCCCCCCGGCCCCATTGGCGGCGGCGGCGGGAAGGCCGGCCCCCGCGGGCCGCCCCGCCTCCTCCGCGGCCGCCCGTCAATCTCCGGGTTCAGAGGTGGGCCGGGGGCCGCGCCCCGCCCGCGCCTTAAAGCGGCCTCGGCCGCCGGGCGGAGGGGGAAGGGGCAGCGCGGCCGAGCTGCAGCAGTAGCCATCGCAGCTCTGCGTGTCTCCCCTCATGCTCGGCTCGGGCCCTTGCCCGCGTTCCACCTCCCCTCAGAGCTGTGCCCCTCAGCCTTCCCGCCGCTCCTCGGGCTCCCCTCAGCCCCCCGTTGCCCCCTCAGGCTCATCTCAGCCCCGCCCACTGCTCCTCAGGCTCCCCTCAGCCCCCCATGGCCCCCTCAGGCTCCCCACAGCCTCCCCACTGCTCCCACAGCCCCCCTGCCGCCCTCGAGTTCCCCGCAGGCTCATCGCATCCCCCACGCTGCTCCTCAGGCTCCCCTCAGCCTTCCCGCCGCCCCTCAGGCTCCTCTCAGCCCCCCCAGCTCTCGTCAGCCAGCCTTCCCGCCTCCCATCAGCCCCCCATCTCCCCTCAGCCTCCCCATCGCCCCGCAGCCCCCCCAAAGCCCCTCAGGCAGCCTCTGTGCCTCCCTGCTGCCCCCCCAGCCAGCTCTGGCTCCCCACGCTGTCCCCACATCAGGTCCGCACCCCGGGTGGGAGCAGGGTCCCCCCTGTGCTGTAGCCCCCAGGGAGCTCTTTCGCTCTCACCTCAGGCGCCGGTGTCCCCTCACAGTGCTGTTTCTCTCCTTCCTCTTCCCTGACCCACGCTGTCTGGTAAGCAGGGCCTTCCCAACGACATGACACGGGCTGGCGGTGCCACATCCCACACCTGATGGTCCCTCAGCTGCCCAAACAGGGCAGGGGAAGCTAGCAGAGGTCCCAAGGCCACCAAAACTGCCATTCAGACCTTGGCGTCCCAGTGTCACGGCACTCCGGGGGAGAAGCACTTCCCCAGCCCCTTTCTGCGGTCCCCGGGATCTCAGACCGTCCTGTGGCCGAAAAGACCTCTGTAGGCACCGGCTGGTGCGCAGGGATGGCCCCGGGACTGGGCTTGCCTGCAGATTTGTATTTAAAAAAGAACAAATAAAAGGTAGTTATGGTGATACAAGAATTTCTTGCGTGGGAGATGATTTCATCAGATTGTCCCTTTCTCAGATCTGAGGGTTGCCGGCTCCAGGCCCCTCATAATGCAACGCCCAGCCCCGGTCCCTTGACCTCAGCACAGGTTGGGGAAAGAGCCATCAGGTTGATCTCAAAGAGAAAAAAAAAAAAAGGCAATTGTTTTGCTTCCACTCTTCCTTTTTAATGAAACACTTTCCAGTGTTTTAAGCAAAACATGACTTTTCATTTTGAAATTTCCTTTCGAACCATTAAAATGTTTTAAAGCGGTTGAAGGCGAAGTGAGATGTTTTGATTTTTGTCGCTATGAAATGTTTCACTCAACACATTCTTTGTGTTTCTTGATTTGCCAAAATTTTTCAAAGGTTTCTGCTTTCTCGCCCAGGACGTATCTATATATTTTTTACTTTTTTGAAAAGGCAAAAAAAGGAAGAAAAATATCCTTTATCTCCATGGCTCCACAGGAAGCGGAACTTTATCCAAGAAACAAGGAGCCAAGGGACTCCTCTCCAAAGGTCCAAACTTTCAGACACTTAGTCATCCCTTCCCTCGCTCGCTCACACACCAAGTCTAGACATACGCTGTCTCAAACTCTGGCAGGGACTCTCCCATCCCCAGAGGTCAGCCCAGGGTCTTTCGGGTTTCATTTTGAGCGGCTCTGAGGAGAGGCAGCGCAGCAGAGCTGAACGTGCACAGCGGAAAAGGGAGCGGTGGCTGGGGGGGGGACAGACAGGGACATCGGGGACCACAGGACGTGGTGGCCTGCTGACCCTGCAGGCTCTTGTATGGCAGATCCTTCCCCCGTTTCCCAAGTCACGACACGATGCCTCAGCACATCAGGTAGACATGAGAGAGCGGGAGCCAGAAGACCCTTCGGGGAGCTGGCGCGGGTAGGGTACGAGGCACATGTGGGGGCGAGGCCAGTTCTCTGTGGGGTCGGTGAGCCCCAGGCAGCCCCACGGCCTCTCACAGGGAGAGGGGCAGGGCGACCCGAGCCGCTCCAAGGGAAGCATCCCAGCACGAGGCCTCGGAGGAGCCATTGGGCCAACGCAGAAATGGCCAGGACTCTGCCTCTGCTGTCTGCTGGAGTCTGTAAAATCCTTCCTGTCAGAGATAACTAATCCTGGGGCCTGTACAACACCTCTCCTGAAAAGCACATTTCATTCCTCCGTCTCCTCCTGCCTTCCAAGTGCATGAGATTGCAATAGGTATTACGGAAAATATTCCCCGTGGGAGCTGACACTGGACTCCCTTAAAACCCAAACACCATCACCCCTCCTTCCCCAAGACACAAGCGAGCGCTACGCTCTATTATCTCTACACCCACTAAATCTTTCTGAAATAAAGAATAAACATTTCCACCACACATAGTGTAAGTGTATGTGCCAAGCTGCATCGCTTCCTCTCCTCTGTGGTTGTTATAAAGTGGTTTTGTTTCAATGGTGAAGCAGATGGACAGATTCCAAGTCTGGCATCCCCACTCCCTCCGAGTACGTCTAACACTATCTTTGGTTTATCGCAGATTCCTGAAGAAAATGTTTACGGGAGCCTCTTGTTTAAAATCTTGGCTCCATCGCAGCATAATTCCTATTATTTATTAAATGAAAATCAAGCTGTTGTTAATGCACCATTACTGTGGCAAAGTGGAGCCCTTGAAAACGAAGCCACTCTGTCTTTCTGAGCACGAGGGAAGCATCTCCTCATCATCGTCGCTCAATGCTCACGCTGCAATGGGATGAAAAGCGGTCTCAAGGCCTGTGGCTCCTTAAATATTTTCTTCTTGGTGAGAAGAGCCACGGACTCTTTTGCTTTGCTGTCCAAAACCTGACATCCCAGCATCAGACAGTGTACAGATTGTACATAACACCGTCGGAGGGGCTTTACTTGAGACACCTCTGTGGCCATGCCCTTCTCCATTCATCATGACCAAATTAATTTTCCTCCCTCTTCTGCAATTTTCCTCTAACATATTCCATGGAAAAACCAAAGCCCTTCCTATTTCCCACCAGCCGCAGCCCCCATAACATGGTGAGCTCCATATGGATGGTCTCTCTTGGCTTGAAGCGCGGCAGAGTTTAAATTCCTAACCAGTTTCCAGAGGAGATTCTTAAATTTTCCCGGAAATGTTGTGTTGCTGCTTTGAACTGATTGTTTATTTGTCAATTTAGTCATTAACCTTCTTCCTTACTCCTTTGGCTTTTGATAAGACAGAAAATGTCAAAAGGAAAGGAAATAGGCTCAGAATGATTTCCCCTGGTGAAGGATCCCAGTCCCCAGAAGCGAAGGGAGTTTTCTCATCAATTTTAGCAGAGACACGGCTTCACTCACGGTGCCAGGTTAAATCAGCGTTCAAGTTTTTTGAGGGATTTGTGTGTTAGACTTGAGCAAAGTACCTTCTGGAGTGATCTCGATCTGTAGATCTCAAAGCCGTTTCAAAGGGCGCTCGATACCACTGATCCCAGTTAAAGGAGGTGGGAAGAACTGGCCAGGCAGTGGAAGAGCCAGAAATGGATTCCCACTCACCCCATTCCCGGCCACACGCTTAATCCCCTGCATCACACCGACTTTACCATGGTCGTGGTGTATTCTATTAAGAAATGCATGTCTTAATTAATGCATCGCTTATTAATATTTCCTATTCACAAAATAATTACAAACAACCTGAACATGGGTAAAATACTACAACCACAGGAGAGGGCATCAACTTCTGCTCACGCAAAAATTCATTGCATCTAAACTTGTTGTTTGTTGCTTATTCAAATGCAAGTAACAAAATTCTTACCATCAGAAGTTTACCAAAAAGGAAAACGGCTTTTCCCAATAGCTGACATAAATGTGTAAGTGCTACCAAACATACTTACATGTTTGAAATAGATGGTATAATTACAATGAGTTATAGTCAATATTCAGTCTTTCCCCAGTTTAAGTGCTACCTTCTGATACAGCACAACACATCCTTTAATTGTAATCACGTGCTCTTTCTTAGAGACTGTTGCAATTTTTTTTCCACAAAAACGTCTGTAATTGAAAAGAAAATAGCATTGTTTAAAATAAATTCTCTGCCCTCCTGGAAGTAAACAGGTGACTTCCCTTACAGCATGTCCTATTTCTGGGACTTCTACATCACAGCAAGCCATCTGCAAAACCATTTTGGACATTTTTCCAGACCCCAAACTTGAATTTCAGCAAGGAAATGCAGTTTTTGAAGACTGAAAAAAATCCAACAAGGATTTTGAAAACAAGTCAGGTAAAAGCTATCAGAGGAAATATCAAGAAAAGCAGTCACAGAGTCCTCCAATAAAAGCAGGTCTATTCCGGATTCAACAAAAAAGGTCTTTTACCCTCTTTCAGCCAACACTGATGTTCCTCAAAGGATACAAAATAGCCGTTAAATTCACTTTTATCTAGTGTGTCTCACATTCCGCACAGTGCTTTTAAAAAGAGAAAGCCACATTAGAGGGACAAACACATGACTGGACTGTATTCCACAGCTTCTCCATGAGATCTCACAAGTCAGGCCTCCAAATGGAAGTCACCTCCTCTTCACCACCAGCAGTATGGGCTCATTTTTGTAGAAAGCCCATTTTCAGATGATTTGCTAAGAAGGCATATCCCTAGCCTTCTTTTACAGATGAGGAAGCGGAGGGACGGGAAGAAGAAGGGCCTTACCTCTGTGAACGGCTAGCAAGAGCCGAGGTTATCGCCCAAAGGTGATCACGTAGTATCTACCTTGAGCACAGTGAAAGAAATCCCTGCTGCTTCAGGTGAACTATAAGTATCTAGAATTACTTTCTTTGTGTCTCAGATGCAGACTCATGATTATGGGATGTTTTCCACCACATCATCTACCTTCAAATGGTCTTTATGGAGTTCTCCTCTCCTCTCCTCTTTATGGAGTAGTTTCTCCTCTCTTGAGCTTTCCATAGATTTCCAAGGCTGAGAAAGGCTGCGAAGGAAGAGGCTCAGCTACAGATTTCTGATTTCACCTTCATAAAAGAGGCGTTTAAGGCTATCCCCAAAGACAATTCTCACCAGCCCTGAATCAAGGGATAGAGCAAACACCCTCTGCCCCGCCACAGCAGTAAAGTTGGTGGGAAGTGTCCCCCCATGCAAAGGTCTGCCAAGAAGACCCTTGCTGCTCTCTGAGCTAGAGCCCTATCGTCCCATGCATCTCTCGAGTTGGCCATCACCACAAAGCAGTGAGCAAAGAGGTCACAGTGAGAGACTTACGTCTCTATGACGGTAAGCAAGCCAACAGCTCCAATTTGCTCGCTCGCTTTTCGATAAATCCCCCCCTTGGCTTGTTCACAGATTCCTCCAGTTTCTCTGGCAGGGGTTTTGACCCAGTGTTCTTGCAGGCTTTCCTATTATCAGCTGTCCCATCCTTTTTACACGACTGCCAAAGTTGGACCTTAGCCTTTCATTTCATTTTCATTTGGCTTCTTCCCCAACTTCCCATATTTGAGCACTTTGCTTATTATCAGTCTGGTCCCTCCTGTACTTTGCTCAGCTCCATTCTACTAATTGGTTCGAGCGTGGGCCCAGCATTCCCTGAAACAGAGTCACTTCCCCTCGCTCGCAGTCATTGCCACACATTCAAAACGCTTCCCAGACGCCCGGAGCAGGAGCGACACTTCCTCTCCAAAAGGTGCTGGTGCCCTTGACTGAATGGGTCTGAGACAGTGATCGATATAATCACTGATATACGATTGTGTCCCATATTGGTTCTTCACAGCCCAGGAAACATGTCCCCTGGCAGGCCCTGAAGGTTGTAGGACCGATAGGCTTCACAACCAGACATCCATTTTCGCTATTGCTCTTATCAACAGCTTTCCCAGTAATATCCCTATATTGCACACCACCTTGGGAAGCACCAAATTTCAAATAACCAGCAAGCTAAAACTAGGATGTTCACTTTAATTCTTATGAATTGAAAATATTTGGATTCTCGTACAGTCAGATGAACTAAAGATGCTTGCATCACCCTCGTTGATGACCTTGTCTTTCCGGACACCACCACTTCCCTGTGGCTCCTAGGTCATAAAGAGGTGTCAAAACCACTTGCCTCTCACTTGTGAGTAAGGAGGCAGTGCTGCAGAAGAGAATAACCACAAATCACACCAGCAGCTGTCCTGCCGCCAGACCCAACCCAAGTTCACCAAGGACTTTATTTTTCCTGGTCGACTGGGCAGAAAACCTGCAAAGCTTAATTTCTTACCACGCTTTCCCAGGAGGAAAAAATCTCACCTAGAAGTGCTGTCAAGTCGCATATCGTATCTCACCCCAAAAAGACTTAGGCAGGTTAAGCCTAGAAGAAAGATAAGCTATCAAAGGCTGCTTGTTTGATAAGGACACATCTATACTCCAGCGGCACCTGGGTGCTGTGGGACATGTGGAGCTGGAAGCCTGGCTGGGGGAGCAGGTTGCCCTCCCTAGGCACTGTTCTCCAGCGGGGAAGCCAGAAAGGACAGGTTGTCACTAGCTCTGAAGGAGAGCAAAGCCTGCAGAGCAAAAATTGTTCGCATCTTGCAGGGAGCTCAAAGCCACCTAGCCCTCACACTCAATGGGTGGCCCACCGACCCCGTCAGCTCAGCACCTGCTAGGGAGGGAAAGCCACAGCCCTGAGAATGGAAAGTCAGGTTCAGTGGGATTGTGGCTTTTGGGAGGAGGTCCTGTTGAGTCAAAGGATGTGGAGGTCTTAGACACTGCTCTGGAACGAGCCTGCAGCCTTCCACACTGGTCTATTTAGCTTCAACCTTCCCACCCTCCATTTAATGAGTGCAAAAGTCAAGGTGTCCAAGAGATGGGGCTCTTTGGGAGAGGGCCAGAAGATATTTGTCAGAGGGCTGGAAAAAGGATGAGAGCGCCATTGGCATGGCAATGGGGAAGACAAAAGGACATGTAAAACTCAAAAAGCTTTCAACAACTCTAATGTGCTGCTTTTCCCCCAGTTTTATACCGGGGAAGGTCCCCAAAGGATGTAGATCAATAAACCTCATTTGAAGCAGTACCAATTTACTCACAGTAAAGACCTGGCTTTCAACTTTTAGAGGCCCCAGGTGGGTGTTGCGCGGAAGCCTGAATTTCAAGGCCTGGGCTGGGAAGACCCTCCTCGGTTCACATTGCCCTGGCCTCAAATAAGAGAGCCGAAATTCCTCCTGTGTTCCAGGCTGCTCAGCCCCTTCCTCCAGCTAATTGTTCTTTCCCCAGTTGGATAGCCTATTTCTGGAGCAATACAAGAATTAGGGCAGATAGAAAGACACTGGCAGAGTCCAAGGTGGAGCAGGGAGGAGAAGAGTCGTCCCAGGTCCCCTGTGTCCCCGTGGAACATGCAGTGTCAGGCACCCAGCAGCCAGATGGGGATGGCATGGGAGGAGAGAAATGGGAGCAGTGTCCTGGGAGATGCAGACCACCAAGAGTAGAGGGGAAAGGGAGGAGAGGCAAAGGAAGCCACAGTCTTTTGGTTTTTCAGGGAAGGGAACGTGGGTGTTTCATAGTCATCAACCCCCTCAGCTGAAATGCATGAGCTGTGACCAGCCCAGGGGTGGGCAGCAGATGCAAAGGCAGCAAAGGAACACATGCTCACCCAAGGATGGCCTGCACCTTCTCGTCAGAGGAGAACTGCCCCAAGCATGCAGGGCAGTGTTTGGCACGTTAAACCACCCCTAGGCCAGACCTCAGACTGCCTCTACTGCAAAGCACTCAGCACTGCCCACAGTCTGCTGGTTCCCAGTTAACCCCACCTCCCAGTCCTACTCCATCTCCCTCCCCAACCTGCTCAATGCTGGGAGCTGGGGATGGAAACCATCCCACCAAGACATGCTCTCAACATCCAGCCCTTTCTGTTTCCACTTCTTCCTCCCATTCAGCTGAGACAGAGCCAGACTGAGAAGGGTCAGACTCGCCACATGAACCCCAAGGCTCAATGTAAACCAGGGAGAGCAGTTCCCAGGGCTTGGACTGGAGAGTGGGGAAACGGCAGGCATATCTCCTAAACCTCAGCAGCTTGCCAGTCTTGTGACCTGAAATCAAGGCTCAGTCAGGGACTGCTCAGAGCTAATAGCAGTGGTTATTTGCATTTTGAGCTAAGGGGCTGGCTTGGAAGCGTTAGGCAGTCAGTGTTCCAGATACCAAGAAAGGGGACTCCTTGCATGTGCACTCTGGACACATCTGGCCAGCTGCTGCTCCTGGGCACTGCTATGTTGTTGAAGTCAAAGGCATGAGTCTGGAGGAAGAGCAAAGGCAGAGCTCTATGAGAAACAGCAACATCCATTCCTTTTATAACAGCACCTCCAATTCTGCTGGTAAAAGAAAGGAAGCTTAGCCAGGTCTGGAGCACAGGGCAAACCATTGCAGGTAGCACCCTGCTTTACTCCTTGACCAGAGAATTGTTATTTACCAAAGCACGTTCAGCCTATTTTCATAGCCTATGTAACGTAGCATTCTCCAAGCCAGTGCTTGGTGGATAGACTACATGTGGACCAGAGGCCGCAGGTAGAGCTTGTAGTGCTGCCGTCAGTCCTGGAGTAACATCCCAGAAGAAAACAGCTCCTGGGAGACTCCACCATCACTGCCTGCTCTGGAAGAAGACAGCCTCTGCTAGATCTTCACTGCAGGCAGGACAGGGACTTCACTGCACGGTGCACTGTTCATTTATGAATGGATGGACACAAGCAACAGCAGGAGACACCTTCACCAGGATCAAAGTTTGGTTCACAGCGGTGAAGACATACCTGTATTTTGATGTCAAGTTATCAAAGTGAGTCGTTTCAATGTTGGAGCAAGCTAGAGCAACCCCCCTGTGTAAACATGGTTAGGCTGACTCCATTCAATCATAGAATCATAGAATAGTTTGGGTTGGAAGGGACCTTTAAAGGTCATCTAGTCCAATGCCCCTGCAATGAGCAGAGACATCTTCAACTAGATCAGGTTGCTCAGAGCCCCGTCCAACCTGACCTTGAATGTTTCCAGGGATGGGGCATCTACCTCCTCTCTGGGCAACCTGTGCCGGTGTTTCACCACCCCCATTGTAAAAAATTTCTTCCTTATATCTAGTCTAAGTCTACCCTCTTTTAGTTTAAAACCATTCCCCCTTGTCCTGTCACAATAGGCCCTGCTAAAAAGTCTGTCCCCATCTTTCTTATAAGCCCCCTTTAAGTACTGAAAGGCTGCAATAAGTCTCCCCAAAGCCTTCTCTGCTCCAGGCTGAACCACTCCAACTCTCTCAGCCTTTCTTCATAGGAGAGGCGTTCCATCCCCCTGATCATTTTCGTGACCCTCCTCTGGACCTGCTTCAAAAGGTCTATGTCCTTCCTGTGCTGAGGGCTCCAGAGCTGGATGCAGTCGCAGGTCTTTCTCTACACCAGAAACCTGAGCGATATCAGTGACATGAGAATGGCATTGCGTTAGATTTACTCTGTGGAGCTGGGATCAGACTTTTGCACAGTTTTTTTTATCATCTCCCCTCACCTCCACTTAGCTCCAACCCCAAGCACGGGAATAACCAAATACCATCAATTAAATTGCCTCAGAGGAAACAAAATGCAAAATGTGCATTTTTACAGTCCAGAGCTGGAGCCTTGGTCTCATGCTTCATGATGAAAGGGTTCCTTTAGGCTGCCCAAACCACTTGCGTTAAAACGCAAATATTATTATTTCCTGGTTTTTTTCTTTGGAACCCAGAGCAGATGAGAGAGGGTTCATAATGTGGAATCAGAGGTGCCCCTTAAAACAAGAAATCAATGTATCTAGTCCTCAGCTGGTGTAGAACCGGATGGATCCTTCAGAAAGGTAGAAGAATGGTCTTGGTTTGGTGCTGAAATTGCAGCAGGAAAAATCTCTGGTTGGACACAAGAATCCCTTCACGATGGACTAAAGACAAAAAAAATCAGATTTCTGAGTTTTCTCATTAGGCAAGTGCTTCTGGAGCGAGCATCTCTTCGCACTTGCTCTAACGCCCTTCCCCTGGCTAAAGAGGAGTGGCGGTGTTTGTTGCACACACATGCACACGCAAATCCCACACGTGCTCTTTCCGGCCCGTTTGAGGCACGGCTTCCCAGGCTGTATCATGTGCAAAGTGAAATCACCTGAAGAGTGTCGCTTTAAAAGCCATGGAAGTGCAGAGAGCAGCACCAGCAGCAGTCAATAGCAATTTCCACTGCTGGGTCGATACCATCTGATGGCTGTGTAGCTGTAAAGATTGTTTCACACACATATCAGGAGGTGGGCAGGGGCAGGAAAAGTGGAATTGGTTTTAATGATTGCAGGATTCAAAGTACTCCTGGCTCCCTCTCCCTCTTCTTCTTCCACAAGAAATACATGCACAAAGAGTCAGAAATCAAATTTCCAGCCCTGTCAGTTCCTATCACACCAGCTCCCCAGCTTGGACTCCTTCCCAGTTTGCCAGGGAAGCTTCTCCTAATCCACTGAGAAGTGCATTACCGGGAGATGGAGTTGCAGCCTGTGTCCAAACTTCCCCGCAGTTTCAGGTCGTTAGCTCCACTGGTTTGGACACAGAGCTACAGCAGAAGCGCAGCGCTCAGGTTCAAACCCAAAGGGTTTCCAGGTGAGGGTAATTTGCACTATTTTACCTCCCCAGACAAGATCAACATCTCATTTTGCTAGATGCTGGATGGGCAGGGAATAGTAGGCAAGCACAAACAGCTAGAAAGGGAAACAAAAAAGAGGGAGGGTACCCATTTTGCAGAGAAAATGTGTGAACGGCTATAGCCTAAAAAATAATAGCATATTGTGTTTCTGTTGCCTCATAAAGTGCTTTTCAGCCAGTAACTGCAGGGGCAACACATGAACGTGTCTTGGTCAATGTTAAGAGCATTGCTGTGGGATGAAGGACGCCAGTTCTATGGCCTGGGGTTCCCAGGGCTGGCCCCGTGGTCCCAGCTCTGCTCTTTGGCTCCTGTAAACGTGCTGAAATACCAGTCACTGCTTCTATTTCCCTTGCACTGTCTGTCTGCCTGCCTCCTGCCTGAGGCATGGACTCTTTCTTACAGGGTTTCACTAGCTGGAGCCCTGATCTCTGCTAGGGAAACCTCTCAATTGCTCCTGCAGTAAATGAAAACCAAGACTGTGTCTGCTTTTCAGAAAATGAAGAACATTAGTTTGATTCTTTGTCTTCTAATTCATTAATTAACTGACATCTAAACACAAACTTCTCCCTTGCCATCACATAAATAAGCAAGATAATTTTCCAAGGAGCTGAGCCCCCAACAGTCTCTCCCCTGACCCTTAGTGCCTGGGTACCAGGGTGGGAGCAGAGCTGGGCGTCTTCCAGCATCTCTCTCTGAAAACTGGGGCAAACCAGCCTCTCCACAGTTCATCAGGTTGTGCCAGATGGACCCAACCTACCTCCTCTGCTCCTCAGATCATTTCATAAAACACAAGTCACCGCTGTCTTACATCCCCATCATAGAATATTTTATTGAGACCCTCATATAGGCCTCATGATAACTGAGAAGCAAACACAATAACCATAGGCGTGTGCTACCAACGGGTCTTTCTTTTACCTTGTAGGATGCCACGTGAGCCTCTGCGTGTGTAACACATGTACACACACATCCTTCCCTCTTTTTCTCCCAGCCCCTAAGACATCAAGCCCTATTTGCTGCAGGTTTTGGTTTTTTTCTTTTTCAATAGATACACAAGCATTTCAAGGCCTGACCACAGCTTGATTCTTTTATGGAAGGGAAGATACATATGCACAATATCCACAGTGGTTAGAAGCACGCTACCAAACTCCCAGCCTCCGGAGTCCTTTTAGAAGCAGAAATGACAGGTGGCAGTACCCAAATCTTGAAGCCTGGAAATGGTGAATGAGGTAGAGCTTCACTGCCAGGGCTTGAGAAACTTAAGAGGGGCAGGCTGCAATTGCTGAAGTTTTAAATCAAGAGAAAACCAGCTGAGGTTCAGCCACCAAAGCTACTATTGCTCTGGATCCAACTTCAGAAATAGTTTTTTTCCTGGGAAGAAATACAAAGGGAGGAATGAAGAAAGGGAAAACACATAATTTCAATATTTTTAAACAAGGCACCTTGCTGTTTCAGTTTCAGTTCAGAAACACTCCTGGTTTATACTTGCCCCTTTCAGAGGACCTGCCAGCTTTCTCCGAGTGTGCTGCCACCACCATCTCTAACCCCTGCAGCCGTGCAGAGGTGGCCACCGCAGCGCTCCAGCCAGCAACGCTGCCAGGAGACACGGAGAGGGTGGCAAACACGATGGAAGACAAACAAAGCCCAAGCCGTGGGATTACTGAAGCACGTTAGCTTAGCGGAGGGAGGTCAACACAATGCAGTGGACCTCTGACCCTCGAAGGAAACTGGAAAATAAACTCCGTCTCTCTCCATGTGCATGACACTGATGGTGAGGCCACTTGTGCCCTTCAGCCTGGCCAGAAATGTAGAAGAACCTGCAGATGATGAAGACTTGAAATTCAGAGCTGTCGAGGCCAGACGGGCCACCCGCATCGACTAAACCTACTCTGGTACTGTGCAGGTGGAAGACATGGGAATTTCAGGTCGGTGTCTACCCTGCTTGCAGGAACCACACACGCATGCAAGGAGAGACCCCCTGAGCCCCATGGTGTCTCCTCAGCGAGTTCACAGCTTTGCTAATTAGTCACCAAGCCAGCACCCACGACCGCTTCTGGTCACAGTAAACCAAAACACCACAAAACTCTTCATGCATAAAAAAAAAATCCCAAAATTATTATTATTTTTGTTTGTCTTTTAGGTCACGTTTTCAGGTTTCTGCAAAAATAAAGTGGAAGGTCCTTGTAATGGTGCGAGTCCAGAGGCTGGGACTTTAAATAAAATCCCAGCACTGGGAGATGCTCAAGGCAGTGGCGAGCACAGCTTCTGCTTTGCCTGTGCTCAACCCTGCAAAAGACTGAAAGGGCTCTGTCTGCTCAGCAGTCAAAGAAAATTTTCATCGTGACTTGATCCCAGATACCCACAGAGTGAAAATAGCTGAGATTGGCATGTTCGTTAGGCTCACAGGTAAAAGGCACAGTAAGCAGCAAAACCCAAAATAAATAGTGAGAGTTGACAACACTGAGTGAGGGAACCTTGAATGGGAAATAAAAGACAATTTTGAACAGTGAGGGTAGTTAATCACCAGGTCCGGTTACCAAGGGAAATGGGAAATTCATCATCAGTCAGAGGTCGTGCATGGAGACTGGATGTCTTCCAAAAAGCGACACTCTGGTTCAGGATCAAGTTTTTGGGTTCAAGAGCATCTCCCGGAGGAGAATAACGCCCTCCGTCACAGCCTCCGTGGGGGATGCTGGCGAGCGGGTGAGGGTCCCAGTGCTGCAGAGCCCCCGGCTTGCAGCCCAGCCTCTCCCCCCAGCCTGGCTCCCCCCAGTCGCACCGAGGCTGGCTTGTGGGGCCCGGCCAAGCGCCGAAACCCTGCGCTGACCATGGCCCTTCTCCAGACACCCCGCCTGAGCCGGGCTTTGAGTCCTAGCCTCCGTCACGCTCAACCCCAGCGTGGTGCTCCTGGCCACCGCGGCAAGCTGTGCCGCCACGCTCCCTGCACCGAAGCACTGACTGCTCAACGCAGCCGGGGAAGCAGAATAACGATCTCTTTTTTCCTTTACTCCTTTTAGTCTCTGCATCTGCTCCTTCCTTCCTTTAGCTGCAACGCAAATCCAAGCCCAAAATACACGCTCTGGCTTGTTTACCCTTTCAGGCAGTTTCCCTGATGCCCAAGACGCTGATTTGAACTGACCTCTCTCTCAACGCCACCTTATCACCAACTCAGCTCCCCATCCCTCCTTGGAAGCAGAAACAAAAATCCAAGGGCAAAGCAAAGCGACCTTGGCATCCCTGATGTGCTCCAGCATCTCAATCTCCCAACCATCACGTGGGAGAAAAGCAAAATGGATCAGAGTCTGACTTCCAGCTTTGATTGCGGACACAGACAGAAAAACGCCAGTCACGGCTCCGCAGTCCCTGCATGGAAGTGACTCCCCAGATCCCAAAGGGCAGAGCTGTGCTCTCTACCCTCCTTCTGCACCAGTCAATATGGCCAATTTAAAGAGGTTTCAGAAGAAAGCAGGTGCCTGCAGCTCATGCTGCTTCCCTGACCCTTGTAAATCCAGTCTCTTGAGTGAATGGCTTGTTTGGAGAGAGCCCTCCATTTGTTTGTCTGGGCTCTAGTGATAATAGCTCTAATTTATCTCTGAGCTGGGCAGGCATGTCTAATGTGTTTGAGTATTTAGAAGCATTACGGAGGTTTCATTTGGTCAATTGTTTCTTGAAATCCTTTCCCACACACAGAACAGCCATGCAAAGGTGGAACCACTCCACCGTGGGCAACCCTGGGAGTCGCAGCCCGTGCTGCCAGCCTGGGACAGGCACACATGCCGGGGCCGCTGGATTCTCCGAAGAGGAGGCGCAGTGATCCCACAGCCCTTAGTGCCCCGTCTTGGAAATTGAAGACCAAGCAGCCAACTTTTGAAAGGGACAATGACAAGACAGTCTGGAACATGCCACCACGCCTCCTCCTGCCTAGACCTTCCAACCCTGCTTGCTCTACCATCTGTCTCCTCCACGTCGACACACTCCATCTCAGCTCAGACTTGATAAGGCAGGGTTAGCTTGGCATCTGCACTGGGAAATACAGCACTGTTGGCCAACACATTGTACCTAATCTTAAGTTAACCCTTCCTGCACATTGAGGTCCATTGCAGCTATAACCAGACACCAGCTGAAGACCCTTTAAGCTGGGTCCCAGCAGAAGGGGTTAACCTGAGTCAGTGCTGGGGAATGGTGGGACCAGGTCACAGGTAGAACATGCGATCCAACCACAATGTTATTTACAGCTCAAGCCTACATGGCTTAACATGCTACCGCGCATCACCTGCACTGCGCTCGCAGGCTCGCGTGTGCTTTGGCCCGTGACAAATGCAAGGTCACGTGCCTCAGCTTAGATCACTTTCGTGGAGGTTTCAGCAATTCTTTTCATGCCATTTCAGCTAATTTTAGCTGCGAGCTGAGAGGCCGTTACTGAGGTTCAACTGACTGGTGGCAATTTATCAGGTCACCCTGTTGGGATAGGGAGCCTGATCCGACTCGGCTCTGCCCTCTCGCTCTCCCTTTTCTGAACGCGGGAGCAGGAGCATCGAGAACCAGACCTGTTGTACAGCACCTGTAGCCCCAGAGCAATTTAACAGAGCGTTAGCATGAGCAAGTCCACGTTGCTCCCCGTGCCCGTCCTTCATGCCACCCCGTGCACTGAGATGCAACCGGTGCGATGGTCGGGCATCGCACACCACCATGCAGCCGGGAGGAAATGACGCTGCAGCTCCCTGGCTGCGATCACGGGGCTAATTTATAGAGGCCGAATGTAATTACTTACCCTGGCACACCGCCAGGACACCAAGGTTAACACCCTCACTCTCCGAAGAGTGCCAGGGGAACGTTAGAGGGATGCTGCCAAGTCATTTTATATGCCTCGGCTTCAGGTGTTGCAAACAGCAAGCTTTAGCAAGGGCCAGTCAGAAGGAAAAGGGTCATCATGGAATTTTTTACAAAGCAAAATAAAAGCAGGGGGTTGCTTTCTGCTTGGCTGTTTGGGTTTATTAACTTAAACTTTACCGTGCTGCACCAGGGACCCAAGTACAACAGCCCTGCAGAAAAGCGAGGGTTTGCAGATGCGTCCTCCGGTTGGCTTTGGAAAGTTTTGAGCCTCTCTTGGCTTTGCTAGAGAAATCTTGCGAGGCCTTGAAAAAACATTGCTTCATCTCTGTCCCTGAGCTCCCCGTCCCTACGGTGGCCTTGGCAGTGTCTGAGCCGTCATCTCTCGGAGCAGGGGCTGGCCCAGACACCGTGTCTGTGCCGCGCCGGCCAGAGCCAGTGCTCGGCTCGACAGACTCCTACAGCGCTGGCAAAAGTTTCTCATGGCTCTAAATTTTTTTATATGGGTTTAAAACAGATTGAAATAGCCCTTGTTAAAAATAAAAGCCACCAAATTTAGCCTTCCTTCCCTCTTCCCCCCTGCCTCCCATTTCCTGGAGTATTTGCAACAGGCAGCTGGTTGGGAGGTTTTTCCCCAGGGGTTTTGTCTGTTATTTATAAAGCTTTGATGAAAAATGCAAAAGAAAGGGAAAGAAAAAAAATAAATCAACTTCCAGGTGACCTCTCTCCTTCTGCAGCAGCTCTGCTCCTTGCAGCGGCGAGGCATCGCGGCAGCCATGGCTTCGGGGACCAGATCCAACATCCTTTGGGGTCAACGCAAACCTGCTCTCTTCCTTCACTGGAGGTTCTCTCCAACCCCCCCTGGCCCCCAGCGATGTAGCAATGAGGGATACAGTTCCCTTCATTTGGAGTTTACTAGTTCAGCAAAAAACGTGACAAACCCCCACCTCTTAGCAGCGCTGTGTTACTGGCAGGTGTCCCTGGAGTTTGCCGCTCTGGAGGACTTCCCAAAAACTGTTAGCGCAGGAACTTGGAGGAGCTGAGCTGCTGCCCCCTCCTGTTTTTAGGGCAAAGCGGAGAAAAAAAAGCGTCACAAATACATCCCTCCTGCCCCACTGCTGGGATGAGAGCAAGCACCCAGAGCTGATGTGGGTGTCTTGTGTCTGCTGATGAACCAAAAAACCAAGGAAGATGTTTTATCCCTGGCCTTCACCTTAGCCCATAAACCCGCACAGGAGAGGGCAGGGCAGAAGGCCAATTCCCGTCCCCTCTGCGGGTCCCCCTTCCAGCAGGAGAGTAAGGACCAGCACAGCAAGAATAGCAGCCGCATGGCAGCAATCCCCTTTGCAGGGCTGCGACGGCTGCACCCTCTGCTCAGCCTGACATGGGGCCCGGGACGATGCCCAACACGGGAGCATCGCCCTGTGCGCCCTACTCCTGCAGCTGGTGGGGGGAATGCTGCAGAGATGCATATGCATGTATTTATCTATATATACATGTGTGTATGTACTATGGCATGCATACGATGCATAGTGAGATAAATAATATTTTGAGAACAAACATTTCATTTTAAAAGTCACTGTGTGACAACAAGTTAATTATCTATCATATCATCTCTCAAACCCAAACATTTTGAAAGCTAGGAAATAACTAATTAAGATCATCATAAATCTTACTCTGTCTCACAAGCCCATTTTCCTAAGAAATAGGAAGAAATACATATTTCATCACAATGCAACATCCGTAACTCTGACCTATAAGATATTAATGACTAGTTCACGCGGTTTCTCTATCTAAACACTTTCTTGCAAAGGTTACTATAAGGTAGCACAGGATAATTATTCGGTAACGCTCTCCTGGCAACCTGACTTCCAAAACATCTGTAGACAGAGATAGTTAGGAGAAAAAAAATATAGACGACATTGGGATCCTCTCGCCTAACACAAGCCACGTGACTTCTTCAGATCCATTTTGCTTTGAACCAGAACAAATCTTATAGAGGAACATAATTAGCTGCTCCCAGTTAAAGCTTCCCATCCTCTTCCTCCTCCAGACAACTGCTCCCAACAGGCCAACTGGGGCTGCTCCTTACACTCAAGCCTCTGCCCGCTCCTGGGGCTTTCCTCTGACGCCCGTTTAGCCACAGTTTTGGCAAACAGCTGGCCGTTTCTAGAAGATAACTTCAGGTTGATCCTGGATAGATAAATCAAATCCACGGGAGAAGATGCACAAAGCTAGGCCTGAACTACCACACTATTAACATGCTCAACGTGACTGAAGAGCTTAAGGACTTGAACGTGGGGGAAATTTCAGATTTTTTTCTTTTAATTAGAGTGTGAAATGCGGGTAGAACAACCATTTGAGCAAGGCTTTGAGCCTGGAACCATGTTTAATAGGAAAAGGGTATTCACACTTGGCATCAGGACTATAAAGGAAAAAAGATGAGGTGGAAGAAAGATCAGCAAAGGAAGACACATCTGGAAATTGAGAAATGCAGGAACAAAATCAAACTTGGCAGGACTCAGGCAGAGTTAGACCTTGAAGGGGAGACAGAAACACCGCAAAAAGGGTTTTCACCATAAAAGGAAAGCCAGTGACAAAGTACAGCTGCTCCACACTCATGGTGGAGGTCTGTGTTAGGGTCATTTGGACATGGCTCCAAGAATAAATCAATGCTGGGTGTCTGGTGAGGGCAAAGGCAAAGGCAAGGAAAGCACATGTAGAAATGGCAATGATCCTCACCTGTGTGATGGCCCAGAGCAGAGGGAGGCAGATACTCCACATCGACCATTGCTCGGAGAGCCAGCATCCAGAAGTCACCCTCCATGACTTCGCTCAGCTCTGCAAAGCCGGTGGGCTGATCTCAAGAGCCTGCAAGCCCTCAGAACAAGTTTTGAAGCTGGGATCATTTAGGACTCAGAGTTCACTACATGGAAAATGACCCAAAATGCAACATGGCTCTTGCAAATTTGGGTCTTAGTGGGCAAATTCCCAAACCAGCTTCCTAGATGAATCCCAGGATGTTCAGCTGGGGAAGACTTCACTGAATGGTGCCCCAATGGGATGTGTCCAGGAGGATGGGGGTTAGTTCAAGGATGGGACAATGGACCGGGAGGCAGAGAGGGCAGAGCAGGGTTAAGCTGAAGGACTGCAGAAGTGCCCTGCAAGACCACGTATTTCCCTTGGGCAAAAGAGCCGCCTCCAGCCCAGCGGCTGCCAAACCCCAGTCTACCTCCATGTCCATGAGCCAGGGCCACCGCAGGAGCAGAAACCCCTGGCCTCGGGGCAGAGTGGGTTTTGGTGCAGTCCATGGTGGGAATTCAAACAGATCTAAACATAGTGCTACATCCAGGGAGGCTCTTACAGGGATGAAGCAGGCCCTGATTTTGTGAAGGACATTTGCAAGTGATTTTAAGCTACAGGAAAAAAAAGACCCTTTCTATACTGGAATTAAAATGTCTAGACAGAGCCTTCCTGGTGTAACTGGACCCATACACCTGATAAAACTTCCCATGTAGACAGGGACTAAGAACTACTTCAGCAGAAATTCCAGCAGGAGCCATTTTAAGTCTTTAATCTCAAGAATTACTTATGCCATGTAATGAAGTCTGCATTATGGCTGCTCATTACATGGACCCTAAACATTGCAAAGCAAGAGGATTTTCTTTGGCATCAGGACAGGAATCCACGGCATAGACAAGGCTGGCCCTCAGCGTGAGGTCATATCTCCCTCTAGCTGCTGGTCCTGGGGACTCAGCAGCCTTTGGCCACCCAATGCCTGCACAAGCTCCCCTCCAACCTCTCCTACGTGCCAGTGCTTCCAGTGCTGCAAGTCTTGGGGTCACTTCTTGCTGGTTGCAGTGCTCCTCCAAGGAACGCAAAGCAGCTCAAGTTTTGGGGAGGACATATTTCAAAAAGGAGGTAGAGAGGCCAAGAGTAAAAGCCTCAAGGTTGATGGCTTTTTCAAAATAAGCCAGCTGGATTAGTCAATATGGTGTGCAGAGAGCCTGGGGACTCTCTGCAGAGGAGACATCCGACAGCCAAGATACTCGTGGCTTAGCCCCTCTCTTAGCGCAGCTAAAATCCACAAAAAACATCTCCAAGTCAAGTTTCTCCCTCCAGCATATAGCAGGATCCAAGCAGTACTCAGCATCAGACAGGCCTTCCCAGAGACATGTTCCCCAGACCAGCGGCCCCAGGCCTCCAACCTGCCATTGCAGTGTTGCTACATCACTCACCAGAGCTTGCTATCAAAATGCCACCATCATCACCAAAATGTCCCAGCAAGAGCAATCCCAGAGGAGGAGCTTATCCCTGGGTCCTTGGAGGTAGGTTGCTTGAAGATCACTGGGTCTTTCTAGGAGGCAATGAGTAGGAAGGAAGGTCAGAGGGAGAAGGGAACTGGCTCCTCCACAGTGTCCATCTGCAGTTCCTGGGGGAATGGCTGGAGGAGAGAGTCCCTTCCAGAGCCAGCCAGAAGGGAGACTGAGAGCTTCAGCCACTTGGTAATGCCTCACTGGGTGGCAAAGGAAGCTGCTTTGTTGGGAGGATGCAAAGCCTTTTTTTTTTTTTTGAAGAATGGGATGGGAGACTTGATTTAGGGAGCTGGAGTCTGGTGACTGAAAGATGTCTTTTGTCACATGGGTCAGAGTTGGCCTAGCTGGTCCTGCTGGCATTTTGAAGTCAGCTTCTTCCTTATATGTTCAGATTGGAAGAGGAAAACTTGAGGAGGAAGAAACAAGAGCAGCAGGAAAAAGCCAACACTTCAAAGACAAGAAAGGGTCCAGCTAAAACACTCACAACGCATGAACCTCTCAAAAAAATGCTCCTCAGGCACAGCAGGACCCTTATCAGTTCTCCACAGCACAAACACAATTTCCAGCTCCGATCACTTTTCTAAGCCAAAGCCACAAGAGAACTAAAATGGGACTTTACCACGCAGCTGCGCACAACCCTGGGGCTCCTTCTCATCCCTCCAGCCAGGCAGGTTATAGGTGCAGGAGATGGCCTTCATGCTACTCCAGCGCTGATTGTAGCAAAGAGGCACCATGGGGCAAACATGACTTCAAGCCACCTTCCAGCCTAGGGCTGGGGAAAATCTCAGACCTCTGCTAAATTCACCTTGCTTCTCCCAGGATCTGAAAGCAAAGAATGTCCATATGGGAAGGCAATGGCCACAGCTCTGCTTTTCCCCCTAAGCAAAAGCTGGCTCTCCAGAGCTCCTCTGCAAGATCTGTAGAGATCTAAGAGAGCCTTCTCACGTCACCTGAAGGTCCCTTTTCATCGCCAGTGTAATATAGAGGGGCTCCAGCCTGAAGCCAACCCCAGAGCACATCTGCGACAGACCCCGGCAGGACCAGTGTGTCTGAATAGCCGCGTGCACACATGCACAAACACACACACACACAGTGTCCACCTTGCAAAGTTTCCCCTGGATTTTTGTTACCATGTCATCTATTAATTACCTAATTACATCTTCTAATTATGGGATTCCTCCAGTATTTATACTCATTACATAAATGGCGGCAATTACACTAATTAGGTTAATGATACAGGATAACAGTCTACAAATTGCTTTAAAGGGACACTCTCAAGGCGCATAGGCCAAGGATGCTGCCTGGCAGGTCAGCTGGTGGGTGCCATGCGGACATGCTCCCTCACCCCGCGTAGCTGCTGCTGCCGCCGCCTCCTCACGTGGCCTCTACCTGAGCACCGGGGCTGCCGCTGCGGGGCCTCCCTCTGCCTCAACAGACAGAGAGCGGTTGCAAAGAGAGCTACCGGGGAGATAAGGGAGCAATGCTCTATTGCTTTGCTGCTAAATTGCTTCCGCTGAAAACCATGGTCCGCTATTTAAGTGTGACCCTCTCTAAGCTGGAAAGCTGGAGGAAGGGTTGCAAATATTTCTTCTCTGGCTGTAGGGAGACCTGGGAGGAGGGAGGCAGAGTACCCGCATCCTTCCAGGCTCCCCAGTACCACTTCCGAATGCACCCCAAGTCCTTGAGTCCCGCTCAGCTGATGCAACCCAGTCTCTTGCCTATAGGCATTTCCAAAATGGCACGTTTGCAGAGAGGAAGTCCAGGTCCTCTGCTCCAGCGAGATCCTCTGGAGCTCCAGCAGCACTCCACAAAGCCAAGCATGTCCTCGGGGTGAAAGGCAAGCCCCAGGAGGCTGGAAGGAATCTATTTTGCTGAGCGCCCTACTTACCCAGATTTGCTGGAGACTGAGCGGCGCGTGACAAGGTGCTTGCCCCTATATCTCACCCAGAAGGATCCTAAAGCAGCGCCAAGCTCCGTTACTCTCTGGAGCGGCCTCGAGTACGGGGAGAAAACTTTCTCGCTTGGATTCGAAGGCAGGCACTTCTCCAGTGGAACACGGGAGCCCTTTGCAGCACTTCGGAGCGTGATGAATGGCCCTTTGTCCTACAGCCACTACAGAAAGAGAATGTAATTACCCAAACTGGAATTCAGCCAGGACACAATTTTACGCTGAATGAATTTCCCCCCCCCCTTAAAGTGTTTGCAAATCCCCCTTTAAAGATAAAATCCCGGAATAAAATCCAGCGCTTGCTTCAAAATTGGCCCAATTCCATTATAAGTCAACTGAACAACTCCATTTTGCACCTTTAAGGCCATGGAGCTCTCTATGTTGCGCAAGAGATTTCATTATTGGCAAGGTTGAGGAATGCTGATTTCTGCTACTGAACTGCTGTCTTAGCCCTAAACTATATCCCTGTGTCAGCTGCCCAAAGACATGTGTAACCAGGTCCGTTTTCTGAAAGATATACAGCTGCGTCCGGCTTTATAGCCTGTTCCAGCAGGACATGGCTGGCACTTCCAGTGGAGCAGGCTGACCGGTCTCCACTCTAACAGGCAGGGTCTATGGCTCCAGCGGGAGCCTTGCAGGAGCGTATATCGATTGTAAATAATGTCTCAATATCCTATAGTAGGTCATAAATCAAAAAGGGGTTGAAATATCTTTTCTCCAAGGGACTTTTTTTAAAGGAGTCTATTTCTTGTTTAGCAGTTTTCTTTTTAGAGTTACTGCATCGACCTTTTACCCCAAGTGCCAGGTTTGAATCGTGGCCGGCGATCCCTTGCTTGACCTTCCCCGGGGACACGCAGCAGCTCTGCGATGAATCCAGGACCTGGGCGTCCCGCGAGAGAATAGTCACATCTCCCACCCGGGCCAAACCCCTGGCCCCAAGCGGTGCCCCTTGCCTTGCGTGTGCCTTGCTGAGCAAGCCAAGCCCCACAGCAGCCACGTCTCCTCCAGTTACAGACTATGGCTTGGGGAAGAGTCTGGGATGTAACAGCATTACAGATGCTCACCGCGGAGATGGGCATCTTGTAGGAGGTGCAGCAAGCAGAGATCCTCCCTGCTGGGTATGGAGCAACACCATCTTCAGCTTCTCTGCAGCTTATTTGACTGATACCAACCCAGAAAATAAAAACAAGCTTTGAACCACTGAAGACATCAGCCTTTCTCCTGTTTCACAGACCATGAGAGATCCCTCCGAAAGCCTAACCATCAACCCAAACCTCTCCCTTCCCTCCCCATGTGCCCCCAAACCACATGTGCTGGCACAGCAATGCAGCAAAAGGAATGACCTCAGGATTTTGTCCTGTCAGACGTGCCACTGAAACTGCCATCGGCCTGGGGCTTGTACCCACATGTTGTTATCGACACAGGACATGGGACAGGTCTAGCCTCCAACCCACCGTGCACAGCCCTGCAGCAGTCACCTCCTTGACTTGCAGACCCATTTGACATGGTCCAGGGCAGAGACCCCTTTCTTGTCACATCTCCATAGGGCCCTGTCACAATGAGGTTTCATATCCAGGTCTCTAGGTGTTCCCAGCTATGTTCCATTAGTAGATGGACTGATTGGGGGTAGGCTGGCTCAGAAGATGACTCATTTGAGAGGAGACAGTTGCCAGCAGGGAGGAAAGCTGGCCTGAAGGCAGGTCCTTGCCTTCTTCCAAACCTTTCCACTCTTTAGAAAGTGTCTTTCCATGACACCCAGCTCCTTCGGTGAGGTGCAGCTTACGTCTCGGGCGCTCACGGGGACATATTGGCAGTCGGTCCCTCAAGCTACAATAGCTGCTGGCCAGGAGTGGTGGGGGTGCTCACATCTTCCGGGGCTAGTCCTGAGCTCTCCTCTTTCCAGCAGGGAAAGAGCTCACTGCCTGGGTCCGCTGTCTTGCAAAATAGCAGTTTCTCAAATTGCTGCATTATTCTGGGGAAGAAAAAATAAAAAAAAAAAAAGCACCTTACTCTGCGCCATTTTTAGGGGTATTGAGCAGAGGGAACTGAATACCTGGCAGGACAGAAAAACAATAGTTTGCTATCTAGAAAGTCCTCTATAACGATCCACACTGAGCTTGATGGTATGTGGCACTTGGGGACACCTCCAGTCCCTCTCCTAGCACCTCTTCTGTGCCACCAGCATCCTGCACGGGACAGGGGACACGCCACCCTGATGGCCACAGGCAGCAGGACACGGTCCTACTGCTCCCCCTCCAGCACTGCCCTGGTAGGACCAGGGCGATATTGATTTCTCCAGGTCCAAGAAGTATTTGAGCTTGACTGGCAATAAAATCAAGCCCAGAGAAAGGTGCGATGGGATCTCTTGGGACTGGAATGAGAGCTACGATCTTTAAAGAAGCCAAGAGGGAATAAAAGGGAAGGAAGGGTGGGAGGGGAATAGCATTTACCTGCACAAAAGCAGGAACGTTGACAATAACCCAGCTCAGCTCCGGCTTGCACAGGAGACTTTGGAGAAGGGGGTGGGAGGCAAGGTGGGAAATTACCAGGAGCTTAAGAAAATATAGATGTAAAAATTAAAAAAATAAAATAAAACTGTATCAGCATTGACTAATAATTTCCGGGCTCTGCACAGATGTCATTAATGACCCTTTTTATTCATGCAGGAGTTCCCAAAGAGGAGCATAATGTTCCATTAGTAATAATTGAGAAAGTCTCCTGTCGGGATTATGTCAAAACCTAGAGATGCTGCTGCTGCCAAAACATTTTGGTGACAAACGTGTGAAGCGTTTGACAGAAGGTGCCGTGGCAGGTTGAGGCGGCTTCAAGAGGGGAATCCCAGGAGGAGAGAAGAGGTAGGAGACAGCAGCGGGGTGAGAGCCGAGCACCAATTTACTCAGGGAATACAGCTCAAGGGACGAGCCCACCTACTGCGACAGCTTTGGGGTCATGATGGCAGCTCAGTGGTGCTGCTGGGCACTGCTCAGGATTTCAGCTGACCCACCTCCTCCCCCACTCCCGAGATTGTGCAACGCATCTGCAATATATACTCTGCCATGGCTCAGTGCCGCTGGTTCCTTTCCTGCAGGGACCACTGTGTCCTCAGCCACCAGGGAAAGGCAGGGGTGTTGCAATACCCTGAACGTTTTTTGCCGCTTATCCGGGCCCACGGGCCAGTGAGGGCTGGGGACCACTGCAGTCAGAAAGGGCAAACCCGGGACAAAGCCGCTGCGAGCAATTAACCCGTTGTCCCATTTGAACAGGATGGGGAAAATATCTGGTGACACAAGTATTTCAACCTACAGCAAGGCTGGGCAACACCTCTTTGAACTATGAAACACCAGTGAAGTTTAGGCAAATGGGAAAATAAATTCCTTCTACCAAATCTTTCCCATTTACAATCGGGATATCTCTTTTTTTACCCAGCAGACACAGATCCCTGCTTGACCGCAGCTGGTGTCTAAGTACCGGCATCACACTGCTGCTGCACAGATGCTACTAGAAAACGCAGGAAGAGAAAGAGTTTTTCCAGGCTCGGTCCTTTTCTGAGAAAGGGTTAGTTAATGCCTTGCAAGAGCCAAAATAACACGTTCCCCCCTCTGTCCTCATTGCCAACCCACTCCTGGGACTGGACCCCCCAGCGTCACCCACCCTACACGCTGCTCTTCTGCCACCTTGACTCCCCATCCCGGTGCAAGGGAGACTTTGCCCCCCGTGAGCACAGCTCCTGCTGCAACATAGCCTGGCACGGGGAAGCACCCCTGGGTCGAGAACCATGAGCCATACCTCCCCGACTTGCTGCCCAAAACCATGCAGGTCGCTTCGCCAAGTCAGCACCCGCTGCCAGAGGCGTGAAAAAAGGGATTTAAATGCAAGCACTGTCCTGGCTGCAGTGATACAGCTGGGGAAGCCCAAGCCGGGGCACCTCCAAGTCAGTGTTATACAGAGCCGTGGACAGAAAAAAAGTTTGTCACCACCATATTATTTGCCCTTTTAGAGTGGGGAGGTATTTGGAGCCGAGACATTGGTTCAGGCAGCATGTAAAGCCATGAAATTTGGATTTGGATCCAGAGCTGGAGTCTAAAAGCCATGCCAGTTTGCAGGGGTTGGTTCAGGCTCATTTCTAGTCCCCAGACTTCAGCAGAAGGGCCTCTCTTCCCCGGGGCAGGAGCAGAGCAGCTGGTACTCTTCAGCCCAGTTAACAGACGAGATCTGGCCACCGCAGCCGAGGGCTGCTCCAGATTTGTTTTCTAGTGGTTTATTCATTGAGAGGCTGCCAATATGTTAGCAAAGAGAAATGCACACTGGCCTGATTCTCCCCACCCCAGCCCTGCTTTGCACCGGAGCAAATCTGCTGCAAGCTGGAGTGAAGACCCTACCGAAGGAGACCATGTGCTCGGCTCTCCGCTGTAACCACCTCGTTAGAGGACGGAGCCAGGGTACACCCCAAATGCAAACCCCTTAGAGACAAGCCCGTGGGCCCCGTACGCCGTTTCGCATGCCCACCCCACGGAGTCCTGCCCGCGGGTCTGCTGTAGCCGAATTAGCGGTGTCATCTCCCCCACCACCTGCGGGAAAGCTGCTACTTCTGGCCCCACCACGGTGGCCTCACGGAGTCGGAGGCAGAAGTGCCGCTGAAACGAGCGTGAAGGCTGATTGCTGTAATTGAGCCTACCAGGGGAATTTCGGTCTGTGGGAACGTGCAGTACATCCCAGCCTGCAGGAACGGGGGTGGAGAATATCCGAGCTGTTCCTTTCCAGGACTAATGATGATGGGTTTTTGCTAGGACTCAAGCTGGCATGGATGAGAGCTCCCGCAGAGCGCAGAGTCAGCCAAATTAAGCGTTGGTCCTCCCTTGGAGAAATCCAGTCTAGAAGAGTTAGTCACAGGATGCTGCCAGCCTGGGCGCAGGCTACGCAGAGAAGGAGGCGCAGGAGCCCTGCGTCCTCGCTGCATTCCTGCTGAGGATTCAGCTACTCTGGCCTTACAGCCTGTGCTATTTAGGGGGCAAGAGCCTGAGCAGCGATGGCAAGGTGATTCGGGAGACGTGGGCGAGATGATGCTCAGGTATCTCTCCTCACGTCGCTTGGAGCCACAGGGCAGGTCTTGCGTGGAATTAACAGTGAAAGAAGGAAAATACATAGCCCTGCACGTGGAATGCGCACCTTTGTGTGTGCAAGCACATGTATGTTCACAGGTACAGAGAACCTGCACCACAGTCAATGCCCTTTTTACCATTTGGCCCCTTTTTTGGGTTCAGCTGGGCTTATAAAATTTAATTCCCAACATATGGTCTGATATGTGCTAATCATTTACTAACCATTTCTAACTGGCTGAGTGTAACGGATTTAAACCCTGACTAAATGTGAGATGCAGGTCTCACTCAGAGGTCTGTGGTCTGAAAGGTGAACATGGTAGCTACGCTGCTTTCTTGCTTAGCTTGGAAAATTATTACTAAAAGATTTAACATGACTGTAAATATGTTTGTACCAAACTGATTCTTCGTAGCTGAAGCCAGAGAGAAGAAACACAAGGAACACATTGCTGGTACTTGTGGTTAATTGCTGCCTTTTCTTTTGGGTCTACTTGGTTTGAAATATTAAATGCAGAAGAAACCATCTATTTTTCCTCCATAGCCTGTCAGTAGAGGAAGTGAAATATGTTTTTTTCCCCCTTTTTTTATAAACAAGGAGTATAAACTGTTTTATAGTAACTAGATAAAATTACACAGTATTTTACTCAGTGGGGAAAAATACGGATCTCTGCGTGGCGGTATTTCTCCTATCTTTCTCGCTGACTGTACGTTAACATGACGACTCCGCATAACTCAGCTTTGCAGAGTTGTCATGGACATCTTTGAGCTCAGACACCGTCCGGCCGGTCCCATCGTTGCCACCTCCAGGGCCACGTGCTGTCCCCAGAGCGGGTGACATGCATTTTCAAGAGTTCTGGGTTTTGATTGTCCCTTCCCTAACACCGCAATAATTTGGGGAAAATTTGGACTGGCAGTCACAGATTTAAGCCTGTATTTCACGTCCAGCCCGCTGTGGCCCCATTCAGCCTTTACTCTGCAAAGCAGCTCTGGTCCAGCGAGCACGGATTCAGCCCACGCTATCACATCGTCACTTAGAGGAAACATCTCTTGGAGAAGGAGAACAACAATAGATCAGGAAAACACATCGACTTTTCTCTTCAGTACCAACAAACCTATAAACCGATACCTTCTTTGCTCTAAAGGACCAAACCTTCTGCCACCAACACCAACTGTTTTGCTTCAGCTTGCTGAGCCTCAGCTCCGCACTGCGAAGCGCTCTGACAGACCTCCTGCGCTCTGCAAACTCCAAGTCTTCCACAAAAGCAGGGAATTTTGAAGGCAAGATTTCACAGCCACAACGTTTCTCCCTTTGACCCTGAACTTGCTCTGAGGATGTGCCAATATTTCAGAATCAAAATATCTCTATAGCATTTTGTGCCCATTCTGATGGTGACTCTGAAATTTCTGCTTTTCATCACAATGCTAAGTAGAAGCACTTTCCAGACCTTTAGATGGGATTAAAATTCAACATTTTCCATCACCGCCTAGCAAATGCTGCCCTAACAGAGTTCACGCTAGCACCTGGGGTGGAAAATTCAGTGTGTTCCGTATGAGTCTGTGAAATTTTGACTGAACAGGCAAAACTGGTATGTCTGTAGGACAGCACACAGCTGGGAGCTGGACCCCACATTGCCCTGTCTGCTGTCCTGAGCAATGCTAGCAGCCCATGGCTGCCACCGCTCGGCCCCTGCCTTGCCCTGGGAGATCAGCATCTGGTTTGGTTCAACCAAACGGAACATCTGGAGCCACCACAAATTTTGCCGGAGCCACCTGCAATCAGTGAGGGAGAAGAGCCACCGGGGTCCTTGCCTCCGGGCTCCATCCTGCCACCTCTGCTGCTGGGGGAGAGCTCTGGTGAAGGCAGAGACGCCGGTTCTCCACCATGGCTGTGGTGGGAAGGCAGATCGAGCTCACCGTCAGTGCCTTCAGCCCTTTCGCACATGCACGGCTGCAAACCCACCAGACAGAGCCCAAAGTGCAGAGGAGGAAAGCATGCAAATGGCTTTAGCTTTCCCCACCAGGCACCGGACCCCCATCTCCTTTATAAGCAGAAATTCAGAAGCACTTTCCTAATCAAATAAGCTGGTTTGCAGCTTTTAGCTGTAAAAACACAAGACGAAAATCTTTATTCGGAGCTGAACACATCCACCCCTTTGCACTGTGTTTGCACCACCCGTTGCACCCCACGCCGATACATCTCTAGTGCTGCCAGAGCATCCTACTGCTTCGGATAAAAATGAAAGACTTTTGTGGTTATTTTTTAATCCCTATTTTTCCAGGGGAGGGGAAAAAAAAAAAAAGAAAAGAAAAGAGAGGATTTAATCTAAAAGTTTCACAGTCTGAAAGTCTCACCTGCTCCTGCAGTGTGTTAATGCCCGCTGTGCGGGGCCGACCCGCGGGATTCAGGCGTAGGACACGGCCGTGGCGTGGAGCCGGAGCAACGCTACCGCAGCATCGCCCGTAGAGGGAGCTTCCTCGGGGAGCCGAGCATGGTTGACATCTTTTCATCAAAAGTGTTGAGCTTTTAAAAAAATAAAATACTTTTTTTTTTCCCCCCAGACAATATAAAGTATTGATTTTAAAGTTCTTGTGGTTTTTATTGTTTGTTGTTTTTTTTTTTTTCTCCTGCCCCTCACAGCAAAACAGGCAGCTCCTGAAACCTATTGGAAATGGATGTTTTGTGAGAGGGGGGAAAAAGGAATGGGGAGAGAAATGTTTTGCCCAGCACTAGGTGTTTGCAGTCGGTTTTTAGTTGGACTGAATCAAGCAAATTGCAAATGGTCACTTTTCCATTTAATTTTGCTATAATGAAGGGGGAAAAAAAGCTAATATTTTAGCAAAAATAAGATTCTGCAGTCTGCCAGTGCTCAAGTGTTAAACAGCTTTTCAGACCTACTGGATACCACTCTGGGTTTGAAATGTGAAGCCCCACGGCTGTTTTTCTACACATTTTTAGTTTAATTTCCTTGCAAACAGGCTCCCAGGCTCCAGTTACTTCTCCGTGAGATCCCCCCTACCCTTTGGGCACGGCCGCAGGATTCCCACAGCTCCCGAGCCGGCGGAGGAACGTCCTTTTAATTCACTCTGTGGACGGCCCAATTAGCATCCCAGTAAATTATTACCTCGGGGAAAACTCCGGTCTCAGGACTCAGCAGCCAGCTGCGAAGGCAGCCGGCGCGTGCCCCGCTTCCCCGAGCGGCACGGGGAGAGCCGAGAAGATGGAGGGCATTTTCTCTGCGAGGCGATGGCGTTCAGGTGGCCAGGCAGCACAATTAGACAGGGAGAATTGTAGATTATCTCTGGTTTATAGTTCTCTGATAGAAGGGAGGGGGAGAAGCACAATAAAAACATGATCAAATCATTTGTTCTGCTGTTCAAACTTCTGGACAAGGCGAGAGATAAGACACAGCTCCACCCCCCAGCTGCATTTGATCTATCGGGCTTTGAAATTAAATATTCTCCCTGCAACAGGCGTAATTGTGTCCTGGTGAAAACTGCTTCTCCAGGCTCTCCTGTAACGCGGGGTTTGGGGCTCCCTCCACTCAGCACATTAAGAACGAAGAGCCCCAGAAGCGGCTGGGACCCCTCTGGTTCAGGCGCACCACGAGCAAGGGATGGTCTTCACACCAGGTCCTTTCCTACCTGCAAGGCAGAGGCAAAGCCCTTGTCTGCTTGGGCAAGGGGACTGAAAAACACCGGGGGACCAGGCCAAGGCTGTGCAGGAGATCTGGGCACAGCCCAGATGTCGGCATGGTCCACCATGAAGCTGTTCTTGCACCTCAGTAACCTGTTGCCACCTTCTTCTGAGGATCCCTCTCTCTGTTCTCTCCCTCCAAAATGCCTTTGCAATTCATGCGAATGAGGCACAGGCAAATAAAACCACATCGAGCCCATACTGCAAACAAAAACTGTGACCCTGTTGCATCCACTGTGAAAAACAGGAGAGGCAGGGGCAGGTAAATTAGCCGTTTACCAGCTGAACCTGAAAAAAGCTCACCATTTGCATGAATAAATTTGGCACAGGTATCCTCACTCACCTCAGTGTGCTTCGGCTTCAGAAGGGCCAGGTGGATTTTCTCTCCTAATTTCAGCATCCCAAAGTTACACCTCCAAAGGTTTGCCAGCCCTGATATCGCAACAAACAGCTATTTTCATGAAATTATTTTCCAATCTGTTTACAGCTGAGACAGTACCTGCACACAGACACCAGCACCTGGTCAGGGATGTTTTGGCTTCGTGAAATCTCTACAAGCTTCGGAGGATGGTGTAGCATTTATGAAGTGTGGTTTTTTAATAACTTGGCAACTTGGGACACATCTCCTAGGCCCTCAATGTTTCTCGATGCTGGCTGTCAATGTTTCTGCAATGGGACATTCACTCCTTTTACCAGCTCTGGATTTATACTACGGTATTTCCATCAATTTTGATGGACCTACTCTTGACAAGGTCACAATGGGCAAGGGGAGAACTCCATCCCTTAACCATGTACCATTTTTGCTTGTGTAACCGTCAGAGCTCCCCCTGCCCCAAGCTTCTGCAGCCTTAAGGTAAGGCACAACCTGCTGTACTTCTGTATGACCTTGCAGTGAGTTTTCACAGCTCAGGAGTACAAAACATGAAGAACGTTTCCTTGTACGAGCTGCAAATGTTTCACCTTTTTTCCCCAGCCCTTCCTGAAGGAGGAGGGAGCAGGTGGGATACCTGAGCCACCTTCCTTGTCCTGTTTGCTAACTGACCATGTCCATTCTCACTTGCTCTTCTCTCCATACAGCATCCTCTCTCTCTCTCAGCCGGTCTCCCTCCAGGAGGCCTTTATTTATTTTAGTCTACTGTCTCATTCTGCTCACCTAGATGGACACAGCACCTATTCACCTGCACTTGCCAGACCAAACCACCCACTCAACTGATTTCTAAAAGCCCCAAACAACACTTGCTCCATGTCCAAAAAGTCATGCCTTTTTTCCCAGACCCTGTCTCTAATTTATCTATTTCGCATGCTAGTTTTGTTCTCCAACATACTGGCCCTCTCAGCTAGGCTGGTGTCATCTGGAAACAACCGTAGCCCCATTCCACCATCCTGGGTTGCAAATGAAAACACCGAGCATCACCAGATGCCAGATTCACCCAGTGCGCACTTACTCAACAAATCCTTTCAGTGCAACAGTGAACCTCTGGCAGGTGCTCTCCGAGTTCGGATTTCTGGCCACTTTTGCAGCCTCTAGCATTTCATCTGCATGATTCTCCCCCACTTATGAGACCACCCTGTCAACCACACCTGGTAAACGCAGGATACTCAGCTCCTGCTCTTTGCCTTCCCTCCACAAGACCTGCTACTCAGTAACGCAAGGAGATCCTACCAGGCTGATACGACTTCCTTTGAAGCCACCTGTGTTACCTATTCTCATGCCCTTGTTTTCTCCTAGGTTTTCACAAGCTTGACTATAGGTCCCAGTGCTTTTCTGGGAACTGCAGTCAGACTGAAAGCTGCGTAATTATCCCGTTCCTCCTTTTCTCCCTTTTTAAAGTATTTTTCCCTAGTACTAGGATCACAGCCGACCTTCTTAGGGGAAAACAAATGTCGTGCCACTTCTTTGGCATCATCTGCTGAGTGCTTTCCCTGTCCCCGAGTACCAACACCTCTGTGGTCCTCCTGCAACTGCTGATGTGCTGCTAGAGCGATCTCTCGTTACACTTCATGTCCCCTGCTAATTGCATCTCACCATGTGCCTTGGCTTATCTGATCTCATCTCTGCATGTGCATGCTGCACTTCTGTACTTGATCTTCATGGCCTGACCTACTTTTCATTTCCCCCAGGATTCTTTCTCAGATCTGAGCTCTTTCCCTATGCTTCCTTCCTCCTGCAACACCATAGTCTGAATTGTGCCCACAAGAAGTTGTGACTGGCTCTCATTAACAACTTCTTCCCCCTCAAGATCAGCTTCCCAGTGAGCCTTACTGTGCGTGATCAGCGTGATTGGAGTCCCCAGATCTGTACACAGATCCAGCACGCTCCTTCCTCCCTCCTGCTCCTCAGCACCAGTTCAGTCATCTCCCAGCGACCTTAACAGGTCACCTTCCACATCCCTAGCCAGCTTCTCCTGCAGGAGTTACTGTCAGAAACATGCTCTTCCCCGTTCTCCCACCCTTGGTGTTGGAGATGGTCACCCACACCCCCCCAAGTCTCGCTGGGTCCTCTACATCTTCTTTCCCCAGGAACAGATATCCCACATTAACTAAATGACGCTGCCACCTGCTCACTAAAGCCGCCTTTACCTGGTGTGCTGGAGACCCACCCATGTCGTAATTGTCCTGGTGTTTTCCCTTTTAACCCCCAGCAAGTCTAATCCCCCCCATTTTCTGGCCCTCCACGCAAACACGTGCACCCTTGACACCTCTCCCTGATGCCCCTACCTGCCTTCCCTGCTCCAGCCGTATCCACGTAATGTTGCGATCCCAGAATACAACTTCTCCCACTAATTGAACCTTGTCGCTTTGTTGCAAGCCAAAGCCCCCCGCTCCTCTCCCATTCATCTTGCATTCAGCTATCGGGCACAACCGCCTCCTCTGCTCTTTCTTGGCCCTCCTTTGATCTTGCTTTGAATAGAAGAGGTCAAGCTACACGACCGCAATTTCTTTCTTCCGTCCTTAAAGCCGGTGACTGCGGCGGTGACGGTGCTCCAGCGGCGGGTCAGGGCTGGCGCACCCCAGCAGGCTGCCGGCTGCCTCCGCAGGGCAGCACCCATCCCCGGCTGTCTCCGTCCTCAACAGGGCCCTGACACTCGGCGCTTGCCCCCCGCCTCGGCAGCACAATTCAAAGCCCATTGAAGGCCAGAGAAAGACTCCCATTAGCTTCTTGCAGGCTTCGGATCGGGGTCGGGAACCGCGGAGGACCGTATTTTTTACACCGAAGCTGCCAGGTCAAGTTAGTAAATTGTCCTCAGCAGTCAGGTGCCTGCCGGGTCCTCCGCTACCGCGGCTCCGGGCTGCATGTCCTGGTGCGGAAAGCAACGGACCTGGGAGTTTTACTCTGCTCTGGGTTTGCTCCGCAAGAGAAATCCTTGCTAACCCCACCGGCACCCGTGAGGGCAATGTCTAACCCAAGAGACAGGGAAGAGAGAAGGGAGAATTACCCTGGTTTAAATCCACTCAGCTGCTCGTACCAAAAAGATTTACCTTCCGAGACAGGATCCTGATAGCACTCGGAGCTGAATCCCCAGCCTGAAGTGTATGAGGTTTAATTACTGCAGCTTTGTTAAATCAGCTTGGTTAAGCCCCTGTGTAATTGCTTTCTTCTGGGCCCAGCAGTGGTTTATTTGAGGACAGCTCAGTCTGATTTTCAGACGACTCAAAGCTGCTCCTGTGCTGTTTACATCACCTCGATTAAATCGGTTTAAACCCACATCTCTTGAGAAAGCACCTTCAAAGAGGTGAGGCCTCAGCCTTTGCTCTGGTTTGCGCTGGGAGAAAATAAAATGCTTATTTTTGGCTTTAAATACACAAAGCCCAATTGCACCCAGTGCTCTCGGTGTGCCCCAGACAGCACGTGGTACCGTCAGTCTCGGGGAGGATGCGTAAGGCACCCCAAAAAAGAGAAATGCCACCTGGCGATGGGCCCAGGGCACGAGGCCGGGACCAGGGCTCCTGCCCGAGAAAGCCGTGCACTGTGGAGCCCGCAGGAGCCACATCCCAAATTCCTGTTGCGCTTCCCACCGCCCTTGCCCGGCTGGGGAGAAGCCCAGGACACGTGGCGCCCCGGCGATCCTCCGCTCCATCCCTGCATCCTGCATCTGTGCTGGTTGCTACGGTTACGGGCAAATCGGTGCATTTTGCAGGGTGGGAGGGGGTGGCGGACAGGACCGGGCTGACGGGGGCTGTAAATGAAACGGCTTTTGCGGGAGGGAGGACCCTCGCCCGGTCCTCGCAGCCCCACGCCGCAGAGCCGACCCACGCCGGCTGCAGGCGCCTTGCAAATTTGCATGGAGCTGACAAGATGACAAGGTGCAAATACGCCAGGCTGCTCGGGAGTAATTTTTACGGCAGCTCTGCCTTGTGCACGTTTTTATTGCAAAGAGGGTAATCGGGCCTCTTCATTATTGAAAACATATTTACTACCCCTCGGCCGCTCTCTCCCATTTTTGCCAGCCCCTTCCTTCCCCCCTTAACTACCCTGTCCTCCACGAGATATGATCTCATAAATTTACAGTGTACTTGCTGTCTGCAAAGTGGATGTTCAGTTTCATTTTTATTGGACTTTATGATACAGGCGGATTGCATTTTATTTGTTGCACCGCTACCAGAAGGCCTGAAACCGTAGGTAAGTGCTGGCTGCAGCAGGGATTTGGCCTGAGAAAGGGCTGCGGGATGGGGCTCTGCAGACCCCGGGAGAGCGGCCGGCGTGCGACACGCTGGCTGCAAGCAGGACGGCTGCAGGAGAAGGTAGTGCTTTGGAGGAAGGCTGCCTTCCTCCTCCTCTGCTGGAGGAGATGCTGCTCCATCCGCCCCGTGGTCCTCCCGGCTCCTCCCCAGAGGGATTGGGATCGATGCGGGAGCCGTGCCTCTCCCCGGCAGCCAGCGTGATTGACAAGGGATGCACAGCAGGAACGCGGCAGCAGTTTCTCATCGCTCACCACTCTTTTTGTGGTCGGTACCCTTCCCAAAAATGCTTTTCCCAAAGCTTGCTCTCAGGCTAGACAGGCTTGTCCAAACCCTCCTGTCCAGCGCTGCCCTTTGCGTGACACTAACGTACCTTAACAAAATTGCCAGAAACCACAGGGAATGGTAGCAACCCGCGTGACGCCCAGGAGGTCAGCATCTATGAAAACATCTATCGCAGTCAGCGCATTGCTCCAGACTTACCCTACCGTAACAGCGAGCGGAGCATAACCTCATCCCCTTAACTCCAAACCCCTCGGACGGCTCCTGCTTACACGGGCAAAACCCCCCTGACGCCGGGGGAGCGCTGCCGGGAGCCCTGCCCGACAGGCAGGGGCAGGGGGAAGCCCGTGCCTCTGCTCCCACAGACATCGGCTCCGGGCTGACCGCTGAGCCACGACCGCCGTCAAGGCTGCCGTAATCAATCGTTAGTTCATTATTAAAAAGCTGCCTCGCTAGTGCACAAGGAATTTGTTAGCGCGCAGCGAGTCGCGTGCCCTCTCAGCGTCGGGTGGGTGGGGTGGCACCACATCTCGCTGGAGAGATGCTTTCTTCTCCAGCGGACGGGGCTTTGCAGCCCTTTCAGCAACTGCCCAGCGGCGTCAGGAGCCCAACACGCTTTGTATCCACCTCATCTCGGTGCGGCGCAGTGGAAATAATCAACTTATGTCATTTCCATCCAAAAAAAAGGAAGAATTCTTTTTTTTCTGTTCCAAGGTAACGGGGAGAGGCCAAGCAAAGCACCGCAAAGCAACATAAATGATTTAGCACCCAACGATTTTGCCAGGGAAACGCTAAAGACGGAGTCTAATCCTTTCATCTAACCCTGGTCCTTCTAAAAGCTTTAAGCTAGGAGTTGACTCAGCATGTCAGTGCCAAAAAGATCCATTGACCTCGAGTTCAGTGCTGAGAAATTGAGAAATGTTCTTTTTAATGTCTATTCAATAAATACAGCATCACCCTCTCCGTGGGCTGAGCAATCCACTTCAAATCCATTACGGCACGTTCTCACAGACTGACAAGTTGTCCTGAGACAATAGTGGCTGCCAGATGAGGTTAACCCTTGCCGAGGGGGTGTAAATCTTTGTAGCCACAAGCCTTTTGCTCTCAGAAGTCCTTGAGAAGAGGGGAGGGGGATATCTGAATTGATGACGAGCGGCTGCTGCGTGCGCTCCTTGCTGGACCAAGGTGATCTGCGGCTGTAAAAAATATGCCCAGTCAACACAGCTGGGCTTCTGACCATCTTGATGGGAAGGAGGGGAGTGCTGCCGCCCTTCGCTGCCCGCTGGGCTGGTGATGCTCCCAGGCACTCGTGCTCCCAGCTCCTGCCGGCCAATACAGCCCGTTGGACTGGCAGCGGGACGGATGCTGCTGAACCAAGGTTTTGTTGGGAAGCACCACGCTGTGGCAGTACCATCCCTTGGGCAGCTCTACCGACAGCCGAAAGGGATCCTTGGAGCTCGCGGTGCCCAGGGAAATTTGGAGCTGGTTTGGAGTCCTTTGGCGCAGGCACGCTGAGCAGGAGCTCCATGCTCGGCTGCCCTGAGGGCACCTCCCGGGCTGCGGGGCCGTGCCCTGGGCAGCACCAAGCTGGCCACATTAAATACATGGTCAAGGACGACAACAGCACAACGCACAAAGCAACCTAGGTCCAAAAGCTCCTGGCAGCGGGCTGTGGCCTCCGCTCCCAAAAAAAATGCATCTTAACAGAGTGGCTTCACCAAGGACAGCCCAGGGCCGGCAGCAGCACAGACCCTCTGCCAGGACATTGTACCTGCAGGCTAGGCTTTCTGTCCAAGAGCATGTCCATGCAAGGGGTGGCAGCAGTATGACACCACTTTACCACCACCACATATCTATAACTCTAACCAAGGCTAGCAAACACAGGGACGTACTTTTCATCAGCTCCTGGTTCCCAAGTGCCCCAGCTGATGGGTGCCCCATGGCCGTCTACAGATATTTCAACATTGGTTGCCCTGGTCATCTCTGATTCATCCATGGCTGGTGGAGTCTGACCCAACCATGGGGCTGTCAGCCTGTCCTAAGGTCAGAGTCCCAGATCACTGGCTAAGCAACTTAAAGGAGTGCTGGTCTCCCGCCGCGGAGGGTAGAAGGCACCTACTTGACCAGTTTAGTCCATCAGAGCTCAAACACGAGGAGAGAGAAGTCCCTGCACAGCCCCGCGGGGACCCTGCAGCCAGCTAGACCTTCCTTCTGATGGAAAGTCCTGGACTGCTGCAGCTTCCAGCAGTAAGTCGTTAATGAAAATTATCACCTTAGTAATGGTAATAATACAATAATTCCAAAAGGTAAAGCTACGGGTGCACAGTCAATCTGCAGGAAATTGGAGCAGAGGCGGCAGGGGAGCCCTACGTCTTCCGTTTTATATTCGGTTACAGGTATTTTATGGTGCTTCCTCCTCCCCGGTTTCAAGCTGCTGAGCTTTGGCTCAGCGACGCACAACCAGGCTGGAGGCTGTGGCAGTTTTGGGGGGACGATGGGGTGCTGCAGCAGCCACCCAGCCTTTGCAGGCTGCTCCGACACGCCGGGGTGGAGGAGGTCGCATGAGCCGGTATTTGAGGCTCTCTGCTGACTCAAGGAAGCCACCCTGCGTCGTGTTTATCTGGGTCACATTTACAAATTCGCTTTTTGGTTTTCGAGGCTGGAAGTTTCTATTTTTTCCCCTCTCTCCCCTTGTTTGTACGTGCCGGCTGAAGGCAGCTTTGCTAAGATCCGCAGCTTACAGAGGGGGGCCGTGGGGTTGTACTGGTAATTACTGTTTGCCGGTTAACTAGATTATGAACACTAGCAAATGTTTATCTTCGATTAGACTGCAAAATCTTCAAGACGGCATTCCTTACTCGTAGAGTCTTTAAAGATACAGAATTCTGCTAGAAATCAGCAAAAAGCTTTTGTTTATAGCAATAAAGCTTACATAAAAACGCGTATAGCTGCTGAGAAAAACATGGGAAGGCCAAATACCTGCACCCAAAGGTTAAAGTCTGCAAAGGCACAAAACAACTCCTGGATTTTTCTCCAATGTCCCTGAATTGAATTAAATTAAAAATCTCGTGATTTCTTGGGGAAGAGTAGGCACGCTGGAGGCTTTTGCACAGCTGGCGCTGGTACTGCTGGGAGCATCTTCCCAGCACACCAGTCCTCACTGAGGAACTTTTGGGCAGTTGGACGCTTAGACTATGCTCGTAAATATTTCTATACTAGTAAATAAAATGTGCTCAGCACTCTTCTCCAGCACTGCTTAATTTACTTCCACAGGCATAGCCTTAAATACTTCCAAAGAGCCAGACCAAAGTCCCTCGCGTAGGAGGGCAGAGCAGACAGTGCTCGAATGCTGCCCCAGCAGTGTCACTCCTGTCCACATCACCACCAAGACCTGCTCCAGAAAGTACGCCCGTGTCACATCCTCAACAGTCTATGCTGGTTGGATGCTCTTGCCCTGACTTTTTTTGGTCCCCCCAGGCACTTTGTGGGGAGCGCTACCCAAAAAAAGCACAGCCGCCGCGTAGGGATGATGCAGCTGCTTTGAGATAGGCAGGGGCATTCCCAAATGTCTCTGAAAGGTGCCTAAAGGTCCTCAGGGCAAGGACCACCATTGTTAGAGATACTGCTGGCTGAAAGACCAACACTGAGCAATGATATTTCAGTCCTTTCCTTTTCTCGCTCCTGCCAGAAATAGGCCATATGGGAGAGATGCTAACACAAGAATTTCCCTCCTAATGTTTTAAATTCCCCATGTGCATAACGATACGCCATACGTATAACCAACAATAAAAGTCCTCTAGACTTCAAGAGAGCCTGGGTCTCGCCTTGCAAGCCCATGCCAGCACAGCTCTGCAGCAACCTACACTGCCCGTGAGAAGCCATGTGCAAGGCCAGCACCCGTCCAGGTCCAGGTCCTCTGCTTAGGGCTTAAATGCCCCACATGGCCCCGTGCAGGGTGCTTGGGTGGGCAGGGTAGGTACCAACCCACATCATCTGAGTAGGCTGGAAGACTTGCTTTGACCACACTCAGAACCTTGCACCGGGATGGAGGATGTGCTAATTAAGATGCTACGCCCATGGCTGTGTTCGAGCAGCCTCGCCAGAGAAGGAGATCTCCTGGAGACTCCTTGCAAGGTGGGAGGTCTTCAGCTCACTCTTGGCTGAATTTCACTGGGAGAGGCAGAACCAAAAAATCAGGTATTTGGGCAATGATTTCCAAGCACGAGGTCTGCAGGCAGCTCTGGCGCAGGAGTGTTTCCTGAGGTCGGCCAAGGTGAAAGAAAATGGGCAGATTGTGAACATCACCACCAAAACAAAACCGTGCAGGAGGAGACCTGAGGAGGGTAGGGGACCCTGCTGCTGTACTAGACACAGCCGATTCATTTGAAGACAGGTTGCAACGCCAGGTTGTCACCCTGTCATCAATACTCCCTGGGTCACCAGCACCGGCCATGATTTTGGTGCTCCATAAACCCATGGCCCATTGGGCCACCTTCTGCTGAGGAGAGACAGGATGTCTCTTCCACCCAGGGAGAGGAGACAATACCAAGACGGTGGAAGAGCTGGTGGTGGACCATCTCCATGATGCTACCGAGATGTAGAAAAGGACCAGGACGGCAGTGCCCAGTGCACCGATCTCTGCTGCCACCTTGACCCACGCACAGCACAGCGGCTGCCTGGCCACAGGGCTCCTCTTTTGGGACCCAGACTTTAGGAGTCTCCTCCAAGACATCTGCTGACACCACTAATTACGGGCTGAGCTGACGGTGGCTTGGTAAACCGCAAGAATTTCCTGATTGCTTTTTTGGGGAGGGACAGGAGCTTTCCTTCTCCCTTTGTCTCCCTGGTGAAGGATGTGCTCTCGGGCTGAAGTCCTGACAATCCAAGCTGCTGAAATGAATCCTCTTCAGTCTATTTACTTGATATTTACCAAAGTCTGCGATCAACAAGAAAACACATCTCAGCAGCTCACTTGGCAAGAGAACGAATTGAGGCAGCACTGCAGCTGTCATATTTATTTCAGTGGCAAAGCAGGTCAGGAAAATTGATAAAATTAATCATACAAACTAGCAAACACCGGGAGTGAAGGAGAGGGAGAACGAAGGGGAGAGAATGAGAGTGAAGGAGTATTTGCAGCACCAGGCTGCACCTGCTTTTATTTCTTTTAATGGATTTTTTTTTTTTTTCATGCAATGTCACAGATAAAATTGGTGCAAGGTACATTATTTTATAAGTAGGTTTGGGGAGGGGTGTTAAGATTACTACAAGCAGATGCCTATTACACCAGGGCTGAGCCCTAGCCACGGGGTTTGCAAGGAAATAGGAATTCAAGGACAGAAGTGATTTTTCAGACAGTCCCCATAGACCAGGTGGGAAGGTCCTTGAAAACAGTATCTAGAGGTGCTCTGACCGGGCTGGGGTTTGGGCCAGGGCTCCAGGTGGCTCCTCAAGGTGGTCCCAAGGTGGTCCTCAGAGCCATGTCCCTATCACCTCTGCCAGCTGGGTGCAGATGTGCCCAGGGCTCGTGGCAGACGCATCCACCAAAGTGCAGAAACATCTCCCCAGACGTGGCTTTCCTTGCCCCTGCAGGCGAGCAGCTCTGGGGACGTCTCGTCTGGGGACATCTCACCAAATGCATCCCCCCTGGTTTCTGGATCTCAATCTTGGGAAGCATGGATGAGGCACAGCTCCAACGAGCCCCCATGCTCCCTAGACAGCGAGGTCTCCGTTTCTGTGGCCACTCGTGCTGGGTTAATGCCCCTGCATAAGGAGGATTAACACCGAGTTTGCTCTCAGAGCAACTTATGGGTCCACCTGGAGAAGGATGCTTGCAGAAGCTAAGACCTTTTTGCTATGGGCTCCTCTTTGAGCGGGCACCTCCCTCATTTCAAGCTAGGGGTAGGCAAGCCAAAAAGAGCCAACTGATTCTGGGAAAACCTTCGGGAAAGATTTCGAGCATCGAGGTTCAAGCATCAAGCCCTGCCCCCCCCGCTTTGTTTTTTAAAAGAGTTTTTAGACCAATATTTAAATTTTAAACCTTGCCATTTCAGAATGAAAAGTGGAAGAGTGCATTTCAAGGATGTTACCAAATGGCGTTTTGGTATTTCTACTCTTTAGTTTTCTGTCATAAAAATAGCATTCACAAAACTCAACCCAAATTCAAAAATAACATTGGTCCCTCTGAAACGTTTCCTTCTCTTCTCTCCCCTTTTCTCTTCTTTTGTCTCCTCTCTTTTCTCATTGTCCCTCTCACAGACTACAGATTCACAGAAAAACGTCTCTGCTCTAATTCCGAGTCCTTTTTCACTGGTTTTCCACCCTCCTCTCCCACACCTCTCCAGGCCCTTGCTGCACATCCCTGTTCCTACCATGAATTACTGTTCTCATTGCTCCAAGCACATTAAAAGCGAAGCTAATTAACCAGCAGAACAATTTGCCTAACGACGTGGTAGATTCTCCATCACTTGCAGCCTTCAAGTCAAGCCTGAACGTCTTTCTGACAGAGCTTTAGCAGGATGGGGAAATTTGGGGGTGAGGGTCTCGGACTCACGCGGGGCTGCAGGGCACATGAGGTCACCCTATAGACTTTGGGACCCTAAAACAGGAGATCCCCTGGGGAGGAGGGCATCCGTCAGCTCCAACTTGCTCATCCGGAGCCTCGCACCTCTGTCTCGCCAGGGATGGGGCTGCCGAGGGTGGTGACGGTGGTCTTTGCCGAGCCGTGGCTGAGGAGGGATGGTGGAAGGGACCCCGAGGAGGTGAACCCAGGGGGATGGTGACAAACCAGCAAGAGGCCACCAGAAACACTGAGGCTGCCATGGAAATCACAAGAGTTAATGAGCATTTTAGGAAAGAAATCCCTCTATAAGATCTTGCTGACAAGCGCTATTAAATATTCATTCTATAGACTGCGGAGACATCATTAGACACATACGTTCAGGATCTCCATACTCCCGGCTCTGGCATTTGTTTTACGCTGCGCTGATGAGCTGAGGGGACCTCGGGGGGGGCTGGTGCCAGCCCCCATTAGCAGACCTGGGCTCCACAGGGACAAGTATGGCTTGCGAGGAAAAACCTGTCCTGGAAGCCCCGATGCCGCCCGTACGAGGGAGGCAGGAGTAGGTGGGTTTGGGAGATGCTGATGTTTAAGGCGCGTTATCTCCCCCGTGGAAGAGCAGCAGCAGAGGTTGGAGGGACATCCGTGCCCCGGGAAGTCACGCTGACCCCCAGGAGCCACGGTCCCACCACCGACATCCCCCCAGACATCCCCCATGGAGGTGAGGGTGCAGGAAGGAGGGTTGCCTCGCCGTCACCCCCTGCCCTGCACGCACACCCCGGCGCAGGCAGCACTCCCTACCCCGCAATCCCCGAGCAAGCCCTCTCCAGCCGGTCACCCCCACCAGGGACCGAGGAGGGGTCCTACAGGCACCCCGGGAGATGCCACAGCCCTGCCATCGGCCACCTCGGCAGCCTCGCCAGACTGACGCCGCCTGCCACTGGTCTCCTTCCCAGCTCAGAGCCGCCTCTCCCACACCACGGCAAAACCCACGCGCTCGCCCTGGCCAAAGCCGGCTCTGCCCATGGGAGACAGGGCTTGCACATATGCATATAAATATATATATATGTATGTATTTTTGCATACATTTGTGGTGACGGTACCATTTTTTTTTTTAAACAATCCGTCCATAAATGTCACCGAAAATCCCGGTCGCCTTTTATTAAACCTGAAAAATGCGTATAAATGTAAATAACAAATGACTGATACAGGGAGAGGAACCAGAGCGTCTGCTGGCGTCACCCTCCCTCCCTCTCTCCCTCCCTCCCGCTCTTTCCTCCTCGTGTAATTTGCATTAATAAAGAGGCTGTTCCTTGTCGGAATGTGTTTCATCCGGTTTAAAATCCCAGGGCGATCCACCAGGAACAGCTCTGGGAGAATCCGACTGTCAGAGCCGACAAGACAAATGAATCCCGGTGTCAGGAGCGTGTGGTTCAACGATGACAGATTGAGAAGAACTGTCCCCCTCTCGACAGGCGGGCTTCATTTTCAAATTAATAAATCTGAATAAAATATTTTCCCTTTCATTACGAGCCGAGCCCGGATGACAGTTCCCGTGACAGGAGGGAGTCGCAGTGTTGATGAGGAGACTTTGCATGAATTCCACCTGGGCTTCTTCAGCTTTATTTTTACCTGCAATTTCATCCCTGTTTACTTCTCTCCCCTTCCCTCCTCCCCTTGCCCTCTCTCCCAGGCTCCCCCTCCCTCCCTCCTCTTCCTTCACCCGCTCTCAGCCCCTCTCCCGTTCCTCCTCCGCTCCTCCCTTCCCCACCGTCCCCCGGCGATTTGGAAGGCGAGCCCTGGACGTCACTCCTGCCACACACGCGCCGGCCGTCTCGCACCTCAAACGCGTACATGTACGAGATGCACCGAGGTCTCGTGTCCTCGCTGCGCGCGTGCTCTTTTATTTCCACGCGTGCACAGGTGCCTCGACCCCACTCAAAAACCACAGCCCACGCACCTATAGAGCACCCCCCTCCCCGAAGTTTCGATTCTCTTTACGCAGAGGTGGGGCTTGGCTTGGGGACCAGCCACCCACAGCTGCTCCCAAGGGGGCTGGAGGCAGAGCCACGCCGGTCCCAGGGCACGGGCAGCTGGGTCACCAAGGGCTGCGCACCTCCGGCAGCGTGGTCAGCCCCAGCCAAAACATCCAGCTCCTGCCCTACCGCACTGACAGTCCCACCACCCTGCTCCCAAGGTGGAAGACGTTTGCAGACGTGGGTTAATTATAACCTTTTCGTGGCCTGCTGCCTCAGGTACGTTTGTAAGTCTCCCAAGCATCTTCCTCTGAGACAGCAGCATGCCACCCGCGGTTGCAGTCTGCAGCAGCACTGTGAGGTCCCTCTGATCTGCCCCTCGGTACCGTCCCCCCCCCACCCCATTTTGTACGACTGCCACAATACCCAAACCAGTCCTTGCTCCAGAACGTGCCTTTGGACGCTGAGGGCAGGCAAACAGCAAACAGTCATGCTGCAGCCGAGCGCTCGTGACACTCAAGTCTCCGTTCCGCCTCTGGATCCCACTGTGACCCATAAACATGGCTGGAGAGCCCATAAACATCTTTACTGCCGCGGAGACTCCAAGGCAGTGATGTGGCCCACTTCTCAAGGACGCCGCGGAGATTATTCAACGATGCTTCCCATGCAACCTCAGCACAGCAAGTGCTAGCCTAGGATGAGGGCTGGAGAGCCTCTTTCCATCCATGAAGGATGTCCTGGTTCAGGTAAACCTCCCAGCCCTCCTGCACAAGAGTTGGTCTTTAGTTTGGACGGTCTTCTGGGGACGATCACCCCAACCGAGACGTGGCACCCACAAACCTAACCCAAAATGTGGACTGAGCTGGCAGTGGCAGGGAGAGAGCAGAAATAGGAGAGACCACGGTGGGAAACGGAGCGGCTGAGCTGGCTTGGGAATTGCAGCGACTCCAGAGCGCGTTATGGAGAAAGTCAGCAGAAATGGAGGCGCTGGCTGATTCTTTGCGAGCCCAATATCCCCCTCCGAAGAAATTAGAAACATTCCAACAGCTATAGCTGTGCCTGACAGTAAATTTGATTAACTTGCCCGTGGAGTTAATGATATAGAGGACCGTGTGGATTTTGTTGTAAAGAACACAGAAAAGACAGATGAGAAAATGAGAAAACAAGAAAGTAAATTTAAGCAGCTGGAAGCTTTAACAACTGGCATGATAAATCCAATAAAGAACTGCTCGATAAAACCCAACCACTGGAAAGCCAAACATGGGTTGGGGAGGGAGTGGATGTAGATGTGCTTCGGATTCACAACCGAAGCGGGAGCGTGATTCACTCACGGTGGGAAAACGCTCCCAGGTCACCGGCCGGGCTGCGGGAGCGAGCAGGCTGCAGCCCTCCTCGGCTGCTTGCTCCCGGCGCACGCGGCAGCCATGCTGCTGCTACAACTATCCTACACCGGCAAGGCGAAGCCAGGGACCTGCTGCCCAGGCTTGCTCGCCGTCCCTTTTCCACACTTGTTCCAGTTTCCTTTGCAGTTCTCTCAGGACCAGCATGAATCTGCCGAGGCTGACGAGAGCCTGGGGGGTTTCACACCTACCAAGCCAATCCACAGTAACTCTGGAAGGCAGCACAGCATCACAGACTCGCTTGCCAACCAAACGCAGACCAGGTATTGCCAAGAAGCCTGAAGTAAAACCCAACATTTGGACATCCATATTCTTAAATTCTATCTTCTTTAAAATTTAATTCTGCTGAACCCTGCTGGAAGTCACAGCCAAGAGGAAAACCTCTTATCCCAGTAGCAAGGGCTGTGGAGCAGCGTCCCACAGCACACTATTACCCAATAGAGAGGCAGACTTGGAGCATCACTATATCACAGAAGACCCTGCAGGATCCTTGCTGTCTGCACACGGAAGCAATTTTGGCGTCCCCACACCGAGCTCATTGGTGTTCCCCATCCAGTTGGCTGTGCCACATAATTCCAGAGGTGAGCCACCACTGCCAGCCTGGTCCAGCCACACCACTGTATTCATGCAGGGGGAAGGCAGAGACACCCTCCGTGTGGATCCAAGTATCAGGAGTGCAGGGAAACGGGGACCAGGGCCACCCATGCAGTACCAGATGCAGCTGGCAACAGTCCAGCCGCTGTGTTAGCTCTGGCACAGCTTCCCCAGGGCTCTGCGTTGCGGGAGGGGGTGTTAGCTGGGCACAGTCTGACTGCACAGACCTGGCCTTGAACCCAAAACAACCAGTCCCTGCTGGGACTAGCCCGGCAGCATTTAGGCTGGGTCCATGCAGGACCACCCAAGTATCTTGGCACTTCCCACCATCCATATCCTCTGCACTTTCATTTTTCCAGCCCTCCATGGCCCTGGGCAGCAAAGAACCTCTCTGTTCCCAACCAGGACACTCAAGCTGGCCTGTTGGCCCTGAATTTCATACCTGGACTTTGCAGATCAATATCTACATTGCTGCACCACCTACATCCAGCTTTGATGGGTCACGGTCAATCAGAAGAGATTTGCTACAAGCACCAGTGGAGAAAAACAGCTCCAGATGTTCTCTATGCCTTCCCTAATGGGGCAAAGACACAGATGGAGCCCAGGTCCCCAGAGTCTTAGTTTGCTGCCATAACCCTAATTCCCAAGAATATCTCCCAGGTCTCACTTCAAATTTGGAATTGGACTCCCAATGGGGGAAAGGCATCATCATGAACTGGAGACCTGCTGTAGCCGCAGGCTTTCAGGGCTCTATCAAGCAACCTTTGGTGACCAAGGAGAGCAAAGCGGCCCTTCGGAGCCATCTCCCCATCTCCTGCCACTTTCCCGTAGCTCAGCCGCCTGCAAGACCAAGTGGCTGGAAATGTGCAGAGTGCTCTGAATTGAGCTGTAAAGAATGAAGGTGAAGTTTTAAGCCGCTAGATTCATGGCTGGGATTTTTATACACACATAAAATATGAATCTCAGTTGTATACAAAGCTGAGCCCATCGTGCCAAAAGGATCCCAGTCAAGCAGGCCTGTAAAATGAAATCCTCTCGGACTAATTTAAGGAGACCTGAGCAATATAAATTCTGGCCTGCTCAAATGCAGGAAATAAAAAAAAAATCTGACTTGAATACAGGCTTCTCTCTCAATGCACTTGGCAGCCCCAGCGTGTGAACGACGGAAACAAAAAACCAGAGCAAGAAATTAGCTCTGGGGTTGCGAAAAACACTGTTCCAGCTCCCCATTTATACCAGTCTTGTGGGCCTAATGAAACCCTCTTCAGCGAAAATTTAATGCAGAGATAAACTTTCCAATAAATAAGGGGCGCTCGTATTTGCTGACTCCTGATGACTTTCCTGGCCTGCACAGTCACTTCCACTGAGCTTTTATGCACGGAGAAAACGCTCATAAAGATGCTTCTTATAAAAGAAAATATTAACTTATCTGCCAGCTAGCGAATCTTGACTTGCACACCTTTATCTCCTCGGAGCTTGTCCGGTTTTAGTGGAGAAAGAGTCTCCTTCGACAAGCCACCTCCCTGGGAGCTGGAGAAGGACTTGCTTGCCCTGCTCCTGCTGATGAGTGTGGCTGGAGGAAGGTCACAGGGCTGGAGGAGCTTGCCCTGAGCCACGGCCACCACAGTTCAGGTGCATCGGACAGTTTATGGCCAGCCCTGGGGAGCCCGTGGGTCGGCCAGGCGGGACGAGGAGTGGGTGAAATAAAGCATCCATGTCCCCTTTTCTTTTCTCAGGCAGGGCACTGGGGCGAGAGGAGCTGAAGTGACCTTCCTCAAGGTCAGAGAAGCCGCCTGAGGTCCGGGAAACGCACCCAGATCTCGCTGCAAGGGCCGGAGATAACATCATCCCTCCCAGCAAAATAGGGAGCCAGATAAAAACATCTAATTGCAGGATTAGAAATGCCTTAGCTGAAAACGCTGTCTCCTTTTTCTAGAGAATGTGCATGGCTGTTTTTTGGAGAGCGGGGGGGAGGATAATTCAGGCTTGCCTTGAATTATCTGCCAGCTCGCTGGGATGAGAACGCAGTTGGTTTGGGCATGTTCCGCCAGCCTCATGGCACGATGCGTGGCAGCTCCTTCCCAAGCAAAATAGCCTGGGGACAGCTTGAGTGAGGCGGGTACGGCTGTGCTGCAGTTGCTGATGGCCCCTCAGCACCTCTGGAGTTCACATGTCCTGTGGTCTCCTCGCCCCAGCACCATCACCACCTCTCCTGCTACAGGAGCCCTTACCTCCCTCCTGTGCCCGGGGTCCTCCTCTCTGTGCCAACCCCACTTCGTGCCACGGAGGTCTGAAGCGACTGGGAACATTGGGGAGCCTTTCTGTAGCTGATCAAAGGCACGAGACATCCAGCAGAGCTATACAATAATGCAGGGGACATCCTCCGGTGGCAGGATGATACGGTAGCAAGTTTTCTGCGGCTATTTTTCCAAGCTTTCTCCATTTAAAAAAAAAAAAAAAAAACAAAGCAAAAAAAAAAACCCAAACCCAAGCACTAGCCAGGAAAAACCTCCCTAATAAACGCGTCAGCTTCAGCTCCAAAGCTGAAGGCGACTTCCAGCCCAGCCCATCTTTGCTCCTCGGGGCCTTGGAGAAAGATCTCCTCTTGGGCAGCCAAGTAGCAATTGGGTCACAGTGCAGGATTATCTGCTAGTAACAAGCCGCAAATGTGCTCTGGGACCAGTGATTCATTAATGCACTTCATGGTGACATATGAACCAGAACCCGAGGGAGCCTTTATTTCTGCCCTCTCTATCCATTCAGTTGAAAGACAGGGAAAAAGGTTCCAGCACCGCACTGATTTCTAACGCTGATCAAATTAGCACTACCCTACAACCAAGGCAACTAATCAAGGACATTGGGGAGAAGGTGTGGTCTGAAGTGCAGCAAAACCCTGGGTCTCTGAGTAATGTTGCAAGTCAAATCCTCGCTGCGAATAGCGACTAGGAGGAGAGAGGACTGAAGAGGCAGGGAGGGAGGCTTTGGAAGAAGGCAGTGCTGCAGGGAACCTGTTGTGGACCCTCACGGCCATGGCTACAGGGTGCCAGCACCTCCCTCCATCCTTGCGCAGGTCTCTTCCGTCCTCCCCGAAAACCCTCCTGACGGGCCCCGAGGTTGCCAGCAGTCCTCGGGAACTGGGAGCACGGATGCTCTACCTGGAGAAGCGCAGTCCCTCCAGAGACACATCGCCCACCCGCACCATGTACCACCACCCTGCTGATTTATTCTAAAAATTGAGATTGAGAAGCAAAAACTATCCTGACTGCAGGAAAACTAACACCCACTGCCCGCCTTCGGCTGCACAGGTTGAGTGCATTGAAGGCACGCTGACTGTGCCAAAATGTTTTTCTTTTAATGGCAGCTGCCAAAATATTTCCAAGATGGCACATGCGTGCCCTTTCAGCTGAAACCTTGGGGGATTTTCAGGAAAATGCCCTTCCCTGAGGCCAGGACCTCTCTGAAATGCACCGGGAACATGCAGCCGAGGCTCAGCAAGTAACCCAAAAGCCAGTGGCTCCGCGGCAAGGCGGGAGGGCAGCCCCGGCTCCCGGCTCTGCAGAGAAAACCCAGAGCTACTCCAGCCTTACGCCAGCGTGGGAAGCAGCGAGGTTTACCCCAGGCACTGCCCATCACGCAGACAAAAGGAGCAGCGCCGACATCCAGGCAAAACAGGGCCAATGCTACGTAAGTACAGTCTTCACCGATTTAATGTTCCTGTAGGAGCTTTAAATGTTTTATTTCCTGACTTTTATGCAATTTGATTCTTAACCATAATGCTTCATTGACTTTTTTATCTTGGTTTTTTTTCCCTCCACACTGCCTATATCTCCAGGTTATTAGAGCACTGCACCGCAGTGGATTCACAGCTGGTGGGACCCAGCGCTGCCTCGCCAAAATCCACGGGGGCTGCTGACCTGGACCGCGGCTCAGAGCTATCCCAGGGGTTCGGGCACTGGCGGGGCTCCCCCTCCACCCGATGCCTGGCTTCTGCCCTTTCCAACGTGGGACCTGCAGGGGTAAACGTTGCCAGCATCTTTCCATCCCCTCCTGGTCCAGCAGACTCCCATTGCACGGTGTCACCCTGAGTTAGGCTGCAGCGGGAGATGGGGCAGCCACCCCGTGGACACGGTCCTGAGCCTCGCAGGTGACCGCGAGCCTGCGGAGGAGGAGGATGGCAGCAGGTCCGTGGGGCTGAACCACGCTGCTCCTGCACCCTGACTGACCATGGCGGGACGCACGCCCTATCAATACAGTGAAAAGGTTAATGGGATCGCCTCCTTCCAACTCTATCACAGTAAATGCGGGATTTATAGCAACGCTAAAATACTGACCTCTATCTGTTTTATGCTGATCATTAACTAAGATTATCTCACACCAGAGATTTGCTATACCAAAGAGCACTGACATCACTAACTGCTATTAAGTGTATTATACTTAAACTCCATAAAGGGGAGCAAAAAAAACCATTGTCAGCAGCATAGGGAAAGGCACGTTACCAGGCACGCTCGGATTATAAAAAAAAAGAAAAAAAAAAAAAGAGAGAGCAGTTGCCTGCAGCTTTCTGAGTGTGTTTGGCATTTTGCGATCGCAATATTGAGAAAAATCCTTGAAAATGTTTTCAGACTCAAAAACCTTCCGCGCACAGACACCCAGACAAATGCCCTGTAGCTAACAGACAACAGTGGGGATGGTTCACGTTGCGTGAGGTCCCCAGAGCCTCATAGCAATAGGTCCTCTACGTATGGGGCATAAGAAATGGTGCCCGCTCCGGGAGCGGTGGGTGAAGGCACCTCGTGTCCCCAGACGGCTCGGGCTGTCTCCTCCACAGCCCATCACCCACACCGGCTCTGCTCGCCGCCCTCCTCGGCTCCCCCAGCCGCGTGGCTGTTTCTGGGCAGTGGCATATTTGTTGACTTGCTCTTTTGGTGACATCTTCTTTTAATAAGGAAATCTGTCTCTTAGCAGCTTCTTGCCTAAGGCTGTGCTTAGTTAAAGTGTAAAATGTCAAACTTTAGCAAGGATGACAATAACCCTGCTGGGCGAAGAAGAGCCAACCACTATATTATTAGCTACTCGAGGGAGAGGGGAGGAATATTGACCCGTTCCATGGAGGAAAACGCTAAAATCCCCCAGTCTACCCACCCACCCCCTCCCACATGGAGACCAGCCTCAAATCTGCTTCCACATGATCTTTCCAGCAGCCAAAGCTCATAACTAAAGCTGAACAACAAACAGCACGCCCTTCCTATTTGATCAAATACATGTACATACACAATTATAACAGGTCAAAGTGTCCTGCCCACGTCCTTTCATCTTCCAATCTCCCGAAATTCCCCAAAGGCAGATCAGGATGCGGGCACGATGCTGGGATAACACATAATGGAGCAAAGTCGTGCTGTTGCCGAAAAGCCTAAGGCGGAGAGTTGAGCGAAGCCCACTGGGTCCCCCGACAGCCAGGGGCTTAGGCAGAGGAAGGAAAAGCCGGCGGGCACCGTCGCAGGCAATAACCGAGGGCGGCTGCACGAAGAGGGAGGTCTGCCAAGGGCTCGCAGAAGCAGCCGTTTGCAGGGCGGAGGAAGGTTTTATCAGGCTTATGGGTCTTTGGGCAACACTTCCGTGCTGCCGAAGGACTCGTCCGCACCGCATTTACCTTCACACGCTGTAATATATGTAGGTGCAACCTTTTCATCGAGGGCGCATGTGATTGGTACTAACATAATTTTCTGACTAGTTCTTCCTTGAGCCGCAGCAGAGCCATAAATTCACATTCCCAAATTTAGGAAGGGAGAAGATTTCTATTTTTAATTTCAGAGACTGGACAATGTTCACCATTAGACCCTACTCTTCTTCCAGGGGGCTGTACCGAGACCCTGACACACAAGTTATGATAGGCTTTGAGAAACAGAGTCCACATCTGGAAAAAAACCTGGATCCCAGCTACGTAAGAGCAGATCCGCTACTGGCTTTGTGCAGGAAAGGTGACCTTCAGATGCGCAGAGGTACTAGAAGGAAATGGGTGAAGTTTTCACTACTCCAGTACGTCCCAGTGGGTGCCAGCTCTTGCACCCCTTCCTGTGACCACAGGACCTCTTGCTATGTTCTCCTTAACGGGTGCCACCAGAACCAAGCCAGGTCAGAAACATCACCCTGAGCAATCACAGGATCATCCTTACTCCTTCAAGCCTCCAATCCCTGGTCCACGACAGGGCCACCACTGGGGTGCCCCTCCACCCCTTGGATCCATAGGAAGGTCCCACCAATGCCGGGGCTGGCAGGGAGCCCCAGCACAGCCCTGACCTGCCCTTTTTACTTGTATTCTTTTGCAAAACATTATTTTAGGGGGAAAAAAAAAAACCATGCAGTGCACCACAGCATCATCACCTACCCAGGCAAATGTGGCACCACAAGGTGTATTTCTGGCTCGGGCTGGAGACTGACCACAAACCAGCGGGAGCCTGAGACTCATATCCCAGGTATTGCCAGAAATTCAAGTCCCCCCTGCTCCAACCTGCAGCAGAGGCACCGGGCCCTCCAGAGCTGATGGCACAGGCTGGATGAGACAAGGCGTTTCCAGCAAGCCCTGTTCTTTGGAGACATCTCATCAGTCTCCGGGAGAGGTAGCAATCTATTCCCTCCTCCTCTCCATCTCAGGACGGAGGCAACCCGGGGGACTGCCTACGTGGTTCTCCGACAGAGCCACCGCTTGCAGCTCTCACCTCCGCTTCCTAAAAAGCAACCCTCACAACCCATCTCCCCCTACATCACATAACAGTCCTGACGAGTAAAGAAATATATATATATATATGTATGTATATATGTGTGTGTGTGGTGCACACACGGGTGTGTTGTGTTTTCCCAGCTAACGCATGTCAGGATCTGTTTAAGCCTCGCTTTATGCTCAAATGTCACCCTGCCAGAATTCATTATGTCCCATTTATTAATTAATTAAAATATATTTATACAGAACAGGCTTTATGAGACAGAGATAAAAATAACGTTTTGAGAGCTGTCCCCTGGACGGAGCGGGTGCTCTCTGATGGCAGCAGCAAGGACAGTAGCCACAGCCTTCCCTGTCAAGTGCTGACTCGCAGGGAATTGATGATATGGAAATTCAGTAATTAAGGCTGGGGAAAAAAAAAAAAAAAAAATCAGAGGCAGGCTCCCGAGCTGGTGCTGGCCATGCAGCAGCTCCACGGCCCCATCCCCTCCTGGCCGTTGGGTGGTGGGCTGATGGCAACTCCTCCTCGCGCAGAGGACCCCAGCGTGTAGAGCAAAGGGGCAGGCAGCAGCTTGCTCTGGCGCCTGGGCCACCCATCCCCGCACCCCGGGGCCTCGCAAAGGCAAGGGGGTGCAGAAGCTTCAGCAGCCCCCTCCTCCCAGACCACCGGGTACCCGCGCTGCAGCCTGCAGCTCCCCTCTCGTGACAGCGGGGCCCCAGGGCTGGCGAGGAGCGTTTGCAGCCAGAGGAGGTGGCAGGCTGGCCAGCGAGCCGGGCAGGGACACCGGCACGGTCACAGCATGGCAGGGAGGGGCGATGGCTCACTTGGCCATGCTTCGTATGGGGAAAAGCCGGTCCTTCCTAGCCAGCCATGGTCCGACCGGCATCGGCAAACGTGCGGTTTCCCCATGGCGCCACAATCTCCTTGGGACTCTGATCTGATGGAGCCAGAATGGACCATGCTGGGAAGAGAACATGGAAAGCCTGGGGAGGTGATGGCTGGAGGGGACTGACCCTGACCAAGCCCCTTCCCCAGGGCTGGGCAAAGGGGGGCTGGTGAGCCTGCCCTCCCCACCGCAGCAGCAGCCGCTTTGCCGCATGCGCGTTGGCTCTGTTATCCTTTTGACAGAACAACAGTGACATTTCTACTTAAAACTCTTGATGACCTTTCCCTGTGAGCTTCTCGTGCTTCACTTGTTCTGGCGTCTCCTGCCCGCCGCCCCCCGAGAGCGCTTCGCTCTCACCCTGGGGAGAAGGGGAGGCAGGGGCTCCAACCACCAAGGCCAGCCTTGGCTTTTCATGGTCCACCTTTACCTGCCGGTTGCCGGCAGCGCGGGGAGGAGGAGCTGACCTCCCTGATGCAACGCTGCATCGTGGTCCCTTCCTCCCCCCGGCACTGGGGCTGCAGCGTGGATGCAAGCACGGGGCTAAACCCTGCCGCCCTGCTTCCCCAGCTCAGCCCTACCCCAGCCGGTGTCACCCGGCCAGTCCTGGCCAGCCGCCAGCCCACCCCGGCACCCTGGTTTCCACGCAGAAGTCCACCTGCCTCTTCCCAGGCGCCAGCGCCGTTAGTTATCTAACGATGCCCCGCAGCTCCCCTCGACCCGTCAGTGCCCGTTAGTTGATGCGCTCACCCGGGGCCCCGCCAGCCGCACACACAGCTTCCATGGGCACCCCAGAGAGCAAACCTGCAGCAGCTCCCGCACGCCAGTCCCCTCGCTGGGAAATGTGGGGCCGGGCAAGGCAGAGGTTTGGGTCTCGGAAGGTAAATCAGCTCCTCTGGCATTGCAGCAGCTGCAGGGACAGCGCAGGTTTCCCCGAGTTGCTGAGACAAGAGGAATATCGGGTCGTAGCCACACGACAGGGACAGCGCTGCAGCTGGGGCAGCCCTCGGTGCCGTGGCTGGGCATCGGTGTGTGGAGGGAACATGAGAGCTTTGGAGCCGTTTTGCCCTGAGATTCTGCAGCCAGATCTGCCCATCCACCAGCCTCAGCTGGCACCTCTCTCGCCTTGTTTGTTCAGCAAGGAATGAGAATAATCACCTCCCTCCAAAAGCCTTGAGATGGTAACAGAAAACATCATGCCCTGCAGATCACGCAGCAGTCCTCCAGCTGTGCTCAACCCTGCTCCTCACTGGGCATCACCCTCAGTGGAGCTGTCGGCTTGGTATGGGAGGAAAGAAGATCTTCAGGTATCTATCGCCTCAGGGGGGGTGGGTGCTGGATCCAGGGGTTGAAGGGAAGAGATGGGAACAGGGGAGAGCTTGTCCTCAGCACCACTGTCCTGTGCTCCCCAAAGATCACCTTGATTTAGCCAGAGAGCAAAACAGAATATCAAAAGACCCAGTGGTGCTGCCAGCAGCTGACCCATCTCCCACACCACCGAGGGCAGGCAGAAGAGCCCTCAGGAGGGGCCAGTCTCCCTCCATTGACTAAGAAGTGGTGGTCCTCCAACAGCAGGTGCAGATCCCACCTGTGGCTGAGATAACTTGTCCCATGTCTCCCAGGACAGAGGCAAGAGCTGCAATCCAGACCTCCCAAACCCTCCGTGAACAGGGCCACCTTCCTCTCCATCCTCACCCTACGCAGCTACCGCACTGCTATTTCTTGGAAGGACCAGGTCCTCTCCTCTGGGTGTCAGCCAGCACAGCTCTGCTGACCTTAGAGGAACTCTGCCAGCTTACCCTGGCAGAGGACAGAACCATCTATTATTTAGATAAGGAAATACACCTGCAGGTATAAATGGAAGTAAATCCACCCTACTTTTTTTATGTAGGCAAATATATCTCAGCAGAACCTTACTGGATACTGCCCGGAGATGGTAGCAGCAAGGAAGGAGAGACCTGAGCCTGCAGCTCTCATCCTCCCTTACAGAAACAGGGAGGCAGTGGGGGGAAAAGCAGTGATGGGAGAAGAAACTCTCGCCCACGGCAGCAGCTCAGGCTCATAACTGCATGGACGTCAGCCGAGGACTGTGCCTCCGGCCCCGGCTGCCATCTCTCTGTCCCACCCCGTGGGCTCAGTGGCTCTGCTGGGGGATTTCGGCAAGCGGTGCAGCCCTGAGCCCGGCTGCGCCAACACCTCGGGGTGTGCACGAGCCACCCTGCGAGGCTCCCTCCTGTCTCTGAGCATCCTCCGTCGCTCGATGGAGTATCGTACCCCGGGCAAGCACGCACCGTCCCCTTCACACAGCCCAAATTCAACGCAGCCCAACAGCGTGCAGCTCCGCTCCTAGCCCGCACGCAACCCTTGCTTGTACCCGGCACAACCTGCCAAATCTCAACCAAGCAGCCCTTTTTTGCTGCACAGGGATGGCTGCGAACCATTCGTCATCCCTCGGGCTGGCAAGGAAACCACACGCACGAGGGAAGAGCTTCCCTGACTCAAATGATTCTCATTTTTTGAAGGGCAAATTTCCTTAGTCTGCCCACTCAGTCTTGACAAGGACAGCAGGAGACCCACCGCATGAATACTAATGGCACCGGCAGCGGGGACACGTGGGGACGGGAGCGCCGGGGCTGGGCACCGCTGGCGGAGCAGCAGGGAGACGAGGAGCAAGAGGCGGCCGAGATGCTCTGGGGGTCCTGGTGTCCCGGCACCCCCTAACACACATGGGATACCCAGACCCAGAGGGCGAGGGATGAAGGCAGACCTCCACCAGCAGCCAGGAGGTCATCAAGATGCATTAGGTGTGATGGATCAGGCCGTCATGGGGGCATCACCGGAGCGGAGGGTGCAAAAGGGTTATGCTCTCCCCGACAGTGACTCTGGCCTTGACCCCTTCTACCCCCGCCAAGCCACTGTGATATCCCTTGTGCTGAATTGTTATTCAACTTCAAACTGACAAACTGTTTTTAATCTTTTCCTTCCATCCAGCTTGGAGATTGGGAAGCAAAAATCAATACGGGCTGGCAGGTGATCAAGTTGCTTGACAGTGGCGCTGAGGAGAGAAACAGAGAAAGAGAGAGGGAGCGGAGAGGGGGGGTGAGGACAGGCGGGAGGACGGGGGCAACCAGGCACCCTGTATTACAGGCCCCTGCTGGGAGGGTCCTGCTTGTCCCCATCGCCAGCAGAGCTCCTTGATAAAATAGCTGGCCTGAGGGTGTTGGGCGCCCACATGCAGCTGATGGGGTGGAAGGAGAGGGCATTGCAATCACAGCTTGCTCCCGCTCCCCCGTGCTCCCCAGCATTGGCTGCCTGGTGCCCCATGCACCGGTGGGGCTCGGTGCAGTATCTGGCCACCCCAGCTGGCTCCTGGCCGAAATCCCCATCAGGGACCCCCGGTACTGCCTCCCCCCATCCGATCCATTGCAGCCCGGTGGCAGCGGCAGCTCGGGGAGCCTCTTGGCACCTTTAAATGTGGAGCTTGAAGCCCTGCTCGGAGATGCCTCGGGCATCAGGAGAGTGGCACGTGTTCCAAGCCTGCTTTTAGCAGGGGGTTGTTCAAGGAGGGGGACAATCACAACAAAAAGCAAGTTTTGGACAAAAATTCAGCCACTGTCGCTCCTGTAGCCTCTGCTCCTGCCATGTCCCAACCTGGTCCCCACCACCCTCCTCCATCCGGTCCCCAGGGGACAACCCAGAGCCAAGAAGGGTGAGGAAGGCCAGAGCTCCCGAGCAAGGAGCTGCTCCTGGGCTACCCAAAGGATGCAGAGGGATGCAGCACCCAAAGGAAGAGAGGCAGCACCCCCGGAGGCACCCAGCAGCCCCCAAGGAGGTGGGCGGCAGCACCGGCACTGCGTCAAGGACCCATGGAGCCACCCAGAAGGAGCAAAGGCTCTCCAGCCCCAGGGGACGAGTAGGACCAAGCTGGCCTATTCCATCCGCACGCCACCGCCTCCCGGCATTTCCGTAAGCCACGGGCTCGCTCCCAGAGCCCCCGAGAGCGGAGCTGACATTTGAAAACGATCAGTTTAGGAACTTGCCCCCCCGCTGCTTTCCTTCGCATCCCCCTTCCTATTGTTACTGTTCCTCCGAGCTTTCATCGTCTAACTCGGTAAATCTCCGGGAAATACGGCTGTGTTTCTGTTGTCACTTCTGATCAGAGGGATGCCAGCGGGGTGGGGGAAGTGGGGGGGAAGAGGAGGGGGAAGGGAGAGGGGGGAAAAAAAAAGATTGCCTGGGGCCCCACACAGAGCCGGCATGCAAATGAGTGCCAGCTCCGTAAAAATAGCCCCAGCAGTCACATTTTATTACAACCGAATTATTGGACCTGGGTTACTGGGAACTGGCACTGGGGTAGGCGAGAGAGGGAAGGGAAGAGAGGGGGGAAAGGGTCAGGCATAATTTATTCTAAATATTTGAACTTTGAGAGCGCCAAGGGGTACGTCCCCCCTCCGATACACGCATGCATCTGAAACTGCCGGGGTGCTGGCTGCACCGCAGCCTCCCTCGTCTCCAGCACGCTCTCCTCCCACCCTGCGCAGCACCAGCAAAACACACCCAGGGGCTTTCAGCCCTGCTGGATTTTCCACCCTCCCCTCCAGACTGGTGCCAGTTTGCAGCGGGGACTGCAGGTGTTGGCACCGTCCCCGGAGGTGCCCACGCTGGGGAGCCCACTGCCCACCTCCCACTGTGGGCTGGGAAACAAGGGGGGTGCGAGGCACTGACTCTGCCCCCCAATTTCTGCAGCACCTCTCAGCCGCTGCCAGTGTTCACGGGGAGGCTGAGGGTATTGCAGGAGACAGAAGGGGTTAGGGGTGGTGGCCACGTGAGTTAGGAGGTGGCTCCTGTCCTGGTGATGAGGGGGTGGCCGGGGACATTGCAGACCCTGGCACAGGGAGGTGCTAGAGGAGGTGCTGCTCCCACCTGCACCCCAAAGGCGGCAGCAGTGGGAGACCCCCATTACTGCCCTGCCCAGGGGTCTGGCCACCTCTTGCGGGCCCCCTTGCCCTGCAAGAACCTGCTTAGTCAGCGTTTCCCAAGCAGGGACACAGCACATGGGGACTCGCTTTGTCCCCTCCCCGGCACTGAACGGCAGCGGTGAGATGTGACGAGCCAGGGCCAGTTTTCCCTGTGAGGGACCTCACAGGAGCGCTGAGCGGAAAAAGAAAAGATGCCGGGGACAAGCTACAGACCTTGGGAAGAGCCCCCTGCACCTGCACCCGCTCGAGTCCCAGATGCTTTCAAACCAGAGCAACCCAAACCACTCATCATTGCTTCCCCCCCCGCCAGACCTGTCCAACGGTGGTATTTTTGGTTGCATTTCTTGCAAGAACAGTCCAGTCCTCCCAGAGCCGAGGTCAGGCTGGGAGAGGCAATGCCCTCCTCAGGACAGACAAATTCTTGCAGTGTTTTCCTGAGCCAGGCGGCTGCTGGTAGAGCGGCACGGCAAAGCTTGGCAGGACACAGCGCTCGTTAAACGCATTGCCTCCGAGTGCTCCGGAGAAAACTGGGTCAAGATTTTCCAAAGCTCGACACTTGCCTCCCTGTCGCAGCAAGCAGCATGCCGGCAGAGCAGGAGGTGAGCAGGGACAGTGGGACCTTGCCCTCGGAGAAGCGATGGAGCAGTCGGAGAGGGACTGGGATATCCTCCTCCTCTCCGCAGCCAGAGGTGCTCCAAGGATGCCTGGTGCTTCCAGGAGAGCCGCTACTACCCAGCAATTCCCACCACCTCTCAAAAAGCAGGCTGAGTCACTATTCGAGCATCACCTGGAAGATTTGCTCTGTTCCTTGCTCCGTCCCAAGCTCCTTATGGGACCCAGCGAAGTCCTGCATCACTGCGCACCACCCTGGGCAGAAGGACGATATTGTAAACCTGTGCTGAGGTGCTTACCGCGACAAGCCACACAGAAAGATCCTCAGAGGTCTAGTTTAGATGTGCTGAATTATGGGCCTCCGAAAAAGGCATCTCACACAGCCCCGCTCAGCCCCTAAATCACCCCCTGCCCCACGGCTGCAGGGCAATTTGGGCAGCTCCTGCCTTCGCAGCTCCCCTGAGCACCCTCTTTGCTGAGCAAGCGGGAGCAACGTGGGTTTGACGCAGCCTGTCAACAGACAGCAACTCCTTACACCCCCCCCCAGCACCGACCACGAGCTGTTCCCTGCATCGCTGCCCAGCCGCCCTCACGGCAGGACCCGGCCCCCTCGCCCCGGGCGGGCTGCAGGAGCAGGAGGGATGCACACACTCCCTCCTGCGCAGCTCTGCGGCCCAGCACACCCCATGACTCCTTTTGCCGATTTTTTTTTTTTTAATTTGAAAAAAAAAAAAAAAGAAAATGGCATTAGGAAACTCAGAACCTGTGCTCAGGGCTCATCTCTGCCCTCCCACTCCGGCTGGTGCCACCAGCCCCATCCCTTCGGGATCGTAGCGGCCAGCAGTCACGCGTGATGGCGCAGGGCTGGGCTATGGGGTATAGAGAAGGGATCTGCCATCCTGGGAACGCTTCTGCAGTTTCTTTGTCTTCTCTCTCATTTTCCTCCCCTCCCAGCCCCCCTAGTTTTGCAGATGTCCCAAGGCATCGTTAGGTTTTCACAAGAAAGAACTTGCCACTAGCAAATCTCGGTCCAGGATGCCAAGATCTTCATTCCTAAGTGCATGTGTTTGGGGGGAAAAAACTTGATTTTAGAAAAGTTCCTTTCCTGCAAAGCTCAAAAACCTTCAGAGGAATTAGAGAGGAGAGCAGAGCTCCGCCCTAGACCTTACTGTTGAAAAGCTGGTTTTGGAGCTAATTTGGGAAAGGCCTGACTCACTCTTCTGAAATGCCCAGGACTCATCTTCCTGCTGATGCTGCAGGAGCAGAAGAGATGCCAGCCAGCTCCTGTTATCACCTCTGTGGGACTGGCTTGCGATTAAAGGCATCTGAGTTGCAAAGCACGGAGGGAACAACATATGGACAGGAGCAAGGGACTGCTTTTCCAGCCTCTCTTTTTTAGACCGTAACTGCATTTGCAAGAGGATCCCAGAGCCGCAGTGCAGTTCTTATTCAGTGTCATTAAACTTCATTAACTGATATATCGTTTCATGTTGCCTCAACGACTCTTAAACCCTCTTCCAAGGGACTTCCTTGAACACGCTGTAAATTGCCAGTAACTGCCTTCCAACGGGAGCAAACCGCTCCAGCCCCAGCATGGTCCCGCTCTGCCCATCCCGGGATGGAGCAGCACCGCAGGCAAGGATGCTCCCCGGAGCCTGAGAACTCCTGTATTTCTCCTCCTGCACACCAGGGAAGGTGACCCGAGGGGCAGGGACTGCAAAAAGCCGCTCTCCTGACTTTGCTCCAAACAGGGAAGAAACCTCCCCAGCAAGTTCTAGGTCCTCAGCGGAGGAAAAACTCCAAAAAATTCCTCTCCCGGTGATCAAAGCGCTTCTTTGCCACAGAATTGACAGCTCTGCTTTCAGCTGAACGCTTTCAAGGTTCGCATTGTCTTATGTAAACTATAATCCAAAATGATCTCAAATCCAAAAACAGCCCTCAAAATTCAAGCTTTTGGACCTAAAACCAAATGGGTCATTTTGGCAGCGTATGATTCTGATTTTTAGTGTTTCTTCCACCACCCACCACCCCAAATTCAAATATTAGCAAGACCGACCTCCTTTCGGAGAGCTCTTTGACTTTGATGCTGTGGCATACACAGATGGAATATATTTCTGCATATTCCAAGACACTCTGGGATAGCTTCGCTCATGTAATTATTCAGATAAGCTAACCTGAAAGCGAGAGCGTGCGCTGCTCGTTTGCCAAATTTGAGCAACTTTGCTTTCAAAGCATCGGTAGGCGCTTCCACCGTCACAGGTGACAGCTGCCAGGCTGCGGTCCCCGAGCTGTCCCCGGTGGGCGGTGGGAGCCCCGGGGGAGGCGAGGAAGGGGTGGGGGCAGCTCACAGCCCAGAGCTCGGCCCCCCCCAGCCTCAGCCATTTCAATTTGGGGAGGAACAGCACATGCACGGAGGGATGCTGGGGCTGAGCTACGGCATTGGCGAGAGGGCTGGGTGCCTTCATGGAGAAGCTTGCATTGAACGTGGGGGCACATCAGAGCTATGGGTTTGACACGGGTGGGTGAGACAGATGAGAGGATAATCTCTGCTATGGGGTCTCCTCCACGATTGCAAACCTGGCCATCGACCGCCCGTGGGGCACGTTGCACCTCCGCTGCAAACCAGAGCGCTCATTCACCCCCCCTCCTTTAAAACCGAGTGCACTTTAGGAGCAATTTCTAAACGACTCTGAGGTCGCGAGGGGATGGCTTTACTTTTAACGGCAAGGAGCAGCGTCAGGCAGGATAATAGCAGGGCTGCATGAGTGGCAGGTGGGCCACCGCGCCGTCCATTTACCGCTCGCCTCAGCCAAGCGCCGGGTGTAATTATCTCAGGCCACCGTATCATCATAAAGCGCCTTTCTGCTGAAATTATAACGTGTCGCCTTTAATTACGCTAATTGTTAATAGGGATTCTAATTTTGGGTTCATTTTTCACTGTTAAAAAAAAAATAATAGGCGAGGCAGCCCAAGCTTTTCTGCCTTCCCTGGGATTTCTCCTGCCAGCGCTAATTGAAACGTCCCCCCGATCCGTGCCGCTCCGCGCTGACAGTGGTTTTGCCCCTTGTCATAAAATCAATGGTCTTCCCCTGCCCACCCCGCGCCGGCTCCTCTCCGGCTGCCGGGGCTCCTTTTCCCACTCGCTGGTTCCCTCGGATCATCAGGGTTAAATGATCTTTTCATACCGCCCGGCCGGACTGTCAGGAGGCATTGAGTGACTTTTGAAAATGAACCATGTTAAGTGGACTTGATGGGGGTTACAACCGCCATTATTGCTATCACCACCGTGATAAAATGGAGCCGTAATGACGGGGGAAGGTACTTATCACTGTCTTTTGTAGATCACTTAAGATGGTTTGGGTCTGAAGCTTCTCACTGGAGATAAATGGGACGTACCGAAGACAAATGGCACCGGGACAGAGCCTCCCGCCGCACGCGGGACACGAGACAGGAGCGACCCGGCTGCGGTGGCCACGTAAAATGATTAAACACCCAAAAAGCACATCACCTTTTCCTGCAGGAGCCATCAGAGGAGGTGCCTGAAGCCACCTGGGCAACGAGTTTTGCCCAGGCAGCTGCCAGCAGCTGGGTGCAGAGAACCAGGATGGGAAAGAAATGGGGAATCAGCTCTTTGCCTTGCAGCCCACCCGAGGGAATCAGCAGCAATGCTATCCGAGAGCTGAGCTGGGAAACCAGGAGGTCCTTCCTGGCTCTCTGCTTCCCCAGTCCCTGACCAAGCTGTGGTGGGACACCAAGGAGCCCCTTCCCTTCTCTCCACCGGGTTCCTCCGCATCCACCCCGCCCCAGGCTGGACCAGGAGCAACACTACACCCGGGGTCAGCATCCAGCCCCTGCAGCACCCTCCATCCTTTCTCTTACCCCCATCCCTAAAACGGGGGTAATTTCTGCTCCACAGAAGGAGCACAGCAAAGCACGTGCCCGTCTGCTTCAGCACTCAGCTGGATCTGCAGCACAGGAGTCCCAGAAAAGGCAGTTGTGCAACACAAAGTGAGATGTGAGCTCACGTTAAAGGATTTCTCATGTGGCATTGCTAGAGAGAGAGAGATGCAATAGGAGAAAACCCTTTGTGTGTTTATTGCTGTTGGTCCTATTGCACATCAGACAAAGCCAAACCTGAGCTGCCCAAACCTCTCTCACAAGCTGCACCCTAACACAGGCAGAGGAACAAGCTCCTGCCTACACCGGGGGCAGGGGAAAGGCCGGCAGGAGCCCAGGCAGGAGCTGAGCACGCCGCAGGATAGCGGAGAGCTTGAAGAGGGTCTCAAAACACCAGCAAAAGCAGTGCAAAGCAGCCCCCAGCAGCCCAACCCGGCCCAGCCCAGGCAGGGCAGTGCCAGCAAGGAGGGCTCGCACCCCGCTCACAACCAGAGAAACCCAACTGATACCAAACCCTCTTCTACATTTGAGCAGGGAATCCAACAGTTTAAAACAGGCAAGGAAAATATCACATGCTTGGAAAACACTAGGAATAACAAGCAGCACCACCACGCACTACAGCAACTGGAGCAGCACCCCCAAAACATCCCCTCCCAAAGCAAGCAGCACCCCACAGCAAACCCCCCGGTCCCTGCAATGCCCCACTCACGGTTTGTGACCCACAAGCAGGAGAGTCATTCCCGCGGGGCCCGATGGCTCTGCTCCCCCAGGTCTCCAACGCTGCGCAGAGGAGGGTCCCAGGACACCGAGCACCCTCAGGGCACCCCCCGGTGCCCCGGGGGGAGGCAGAGAAAAATAGGGAGCTTCTGAGAGCTCCGTATATCACCTTCTCATCTCCTTCCTTCCAGCCACACCAAGCTGAGTCGTATTATATCACTTCATTATCACTTAATTGAGGTACAGGTGATTCCCTTCCCTCCCTGGCCACCTGGCAGCCCAGGTTGCTTTCTCCCTGCCCTGGAAGTATGGGAGAAGACACCACCAAGGCCAGGCCACCCCAAAAGCACCACCTCCAGCGAGAGTCCTGGCTGTTATTGCAAGGGAAAGGAGAGGGTGGTGGGAGAGGCAGGGATGCGGAGCAAGACGGCAGCTCCTCTACGAGTGGGCAGAGCAGATCCCTCCCCAGGCCACCCTGCTCCCCACTACCATCAGCGTTTTGTGAACGTGGAGGTCTCCTCTGCAAAGCGGCAAGATGTAAACAGGAGCCCCTCTGCAAAGTGGCTGAGCCCCCGGGAGGAGCGTTGAGGCAGGGAGAGGAGAGAGAAGGGCTGAGGAAGGATAAATAAAAGGAAGAATCTGTCTGGGAAAGTTGGGAAGGGGAAAGAGCTGAAGCAAAAGACATTTTCTGGAAGTTGCAAGAACGCTGTCGACTCGAGTCTCGTCACGCCGGACGTGTCAGCTCTGGTTGGGCGCGAGGCTGAGACGCCGGTCCCGGGGTGCCTGGTTTCTCCAGCCCCCCGCCGACCCCCCTTTCCTTGTCATGGCGATGGTAGCGCCGCTGGCAATATTGACAGCCAGAAGGATTGCTCATTTCCCACAGCCCCACAAGGTAAATTAAAAAAAGGAAAAGTCAAAGCTATCTCTGTCTGCTCGCACTTGGGGAGTCCCAACTCAATACATCTTGGTTACTCAGAAAAGATGCTTATTAATAAGCTAGAAAGGCAAAGTTAGTTCTGCAGGCTGTGGGGTCGCCGGTTAGGGGATCGCATACTTTGCAAAGACTTTGCGGGGTCGGGTGCCTGGACGAAAACAGAGGCTCCAGCTAAGGCTGCTTCTGCAAACTCTTGCCCACGTCAGTATTTTGTCTTGCCACATGTAAAGCTGTTGAGATAAACCAGTACGTGCTTCATCCAGCTACATGATACCAATTGCACGAACACCCCCTTCCAAGCTAGCGCAAATATGGCAAAAATTTAGCTTTAGCTGCAAACCAGGCACGAGAAAAGCTGCAGTCAGAAACCATGGAAAGTCCGTGAAATTTTATCCACCGCAAAACTTGGTTTCCAGACTGACTTCAAGGCAGCAAAGCCTGCACAAGTCATACTGGTGGCCATGTGCCTTTTCTCCAAGCAAGGATTTCCTGCTGTTTTCTAACCTCAAGGCAAAAGAGAAAACATCCGTCCTTTCACCAGCTTTATTTCCATTCCAGATGAAGAGCTGATCCTCCTCTTTTTTTTTTTTTTTTCTTTTTCGGTGTCTCAGTGTCACAAGACGGTCTCCAAAGCGTTGCCTTCCACCGGCGCTGGTGGGAAGCAGCTCGCCCGGGGACAGCCAGATGCCACCTCGCCAGGGCTCTGCAGGAAAAACCCGGCTGGAAACTGTGGCTGCAAATACTGGATCATTCAGTGCGAGGGCTGCGGAGTGGGAGCTGCCCAGCGTGCCAGCCCTGGCGAGTTTTGCTTTGAGGCAAGGACCAAATATGTGGTTTGGCGAACAAAAAAAGCTGTGAAGACAGAAGGGGGCTTTTGCCTTTGAGCGGGTGTCCCACGCTGGTTGTCAAATTATCTTGGTGTGATGAGCCTGGTGAAAATTTTTGCTACAAGGATCATTGTTTGCATTAAAACTGACAACAAAACCGGGTTTCCCAAATATTGACATGGGTTCCCCATTCCATCAAACCCCAACTAGGAAAGGTCCCCAAACCCCCAGCCCCAGTGATCCAAACACAGGCTGTTTAGCTGTAGAAATATACTCTGCCTTCCCCTTTCTTTCACTCTCCACAACAACACAGAGGAGGAAAAAAGCCCTCAGAAAGCCAAACTGGATTTCAAGGTTTGCCTCCCGCTAGTGAACTGGTTGGAGGTGGGTAGAAAACAGGGTGAAGAAAACTATAGGGTTGTGCACAAGAAAGGAGGAGCCACCGCAGCCACCACCAGCTGCAAACAGGCCCCTGGAGAGCTGGCTAGGACCTGCACAGCCCCTTTGCAGACCAAGTTGGGCAGGTATCACCAGGCAGAAGTTGAACCATAAGCATGCAGCCCAATGCATGGACCCTTCTGTGCCTCCAGACACCCTTTTAATGATAGAAATGGTTGCCCCAAAACGTTTAAATCTCATGCTAATGAGCAGCAGCCCCTGAAGACTTGGAAGAGCTGGTGGCTGTCATCCCATGGGGGCTGGACCACCACGTTATGGTCTCACTGGACCTCTGCTGGGTGGTCTTTCTCTAAACCCATAACCTTTGTGCGGCACGGAGCATCCAGCAGCAACAGCATCTCCACCTCTCTGGGACCACCAGGAGCCAACTTCTGCAAAGGTCTCCTTTTGCAGGGGACTTTTACAGCTCTCACAGAAACATGCCCCTGGCCCACCAGACATCTTCCTCCCAGCATTTTGATTATTTTCCCTCCGCCACCCAAAACTCTGCTACAGAGCGGAACGCATCCAAACCGCTGAGGCTGTGATTTTCATGACACCGCTGCCTGGCTCATTTCTCTGCTGTCCTCTCAGTTTTGTGAAGGTTAAAAGCATCCTTCCTCGGCGACTGTCAGACTGTTATCTGGGCTGGAACCAGTTACCCGAGCTCCACGAGGAATATTTTATGCAGATTCTCCGCTGCACCTCGGATGGCTCATCAGTAACCAACCTGCTGCTGGTGCCACGTGGCTTTGTTTCCTCCGAGCCCACCTTTTGCATCCTCGCTGCTTCCCTCCGCCCCGGCCTCGCTCCTTTTACAGGTGTAAAAAAGTGGATTTCCACATGCATAAAATGTAAGGGCTTTTCCTTGGGCTGATGCAAGGGGGGGATGCAAAGGTTGCTCTGTGCTGCTCTCAAGGCGGGGTTGGAAGGGATTGGGGAGAGCTGGAGATAGGTTTTTTTCCCTCTGGAAGACAGGAAGATCAGGAGACCCCCATTACTCCGCATCAGACTTTTACTCCCAGCCCTCTCCTCCCAAAAAGCAAGACAGAGAAATCCCTGGCTCCCTCTGCCTTCCCCTTGGGAGCTTCCAGGCAGGCACGAAGAGAGCAGACAGGCAGCACTGGGCACCCAAGCCGGTCTCCCTGCCTCCTTCCCCCAGCAGAGCGGTGCATGAAGAAGGGGAGGAGAGTCCAGGTTGCTGAGGCAGCTGCAAATCCGAGGCTGATTTTCACGCCCATGCCCCTGGCAAGCTGAATGACAGCCTATCGCCATCCCGGCTGGCTGCATGCTTTTTGGGTAGAGAATCGCCCAGAGTGGGAGCTCATCCCCAGCACGGCAGCCTGAGCACCAGCCTGGCCGGCTGAGCCCAAGCTGGAGAAGGTGGAGGGCACGCACCCACCAGCATCCCCACCAGCCCACCCGGCCTCTCTGAGTACCAGCTCAGGCGGCTTTCCGCTAAACGCTGATTATAAATGTCATGATTTCAGAGGGGGAAAGAAAACAGCTGGATTCGTCAGACAGCAGCACTGGCAGCTAAAAAAATACCATCTTCTGACGTGTGAGTGGAGTACGGAGAGCACGAGAATAAACAGGAGACCCTGTGGTAACATTTTCACAAGTCCCCTGGCTGACTGTTAGAGCCCTTTAACTAGAACATGACTGAGCGTCCCCGTTTCGGGATCTCAGCAGCACGCCCAGCTCCTCCGGGGATCACCAGGCTTCAATGACAGATGGATCCAGGCAAAGAAGCTCACGTCTGGATGGAAAGTCAGGAGGACTTGCTTTTGGACCCATCCCCACATCTACTTTTAAACTGCACTGGCATGAGAGGCAGTGTTCCTTTGGCCATGCTTTCCCGCGATCGTAAATCCAATTTTACGGCACCCAGTTCAAGCCTGAAAACAATGCAAAGCGCTGTTTTGCAGAAAGATATAAACTCTTTCTGCTGCTTCACAAGATCTCCAAAGGGGCCAGGAAGACTTTCTGCTGAATCAGGTATTGTTTTGTGCTCCCGCCGCTGGCGGGGAGCCAGATGCACACCATATTGTACGAGCCGGGTAATTTGGCAAAAATGCGATCATGTGCTCACCCCTGATTCAGACCCAATTCCTCCCATGGGGTGACCGGGTAATGCGCAGATCTGGTATTAATTAACGGGAAACCACAGCCCTCGGCAGCGATCTGTCATCCTCTTTTGGATGCAGCTTGTGCCTGCTAACAGCTTCCCCACCCTGGGCTCCCCCCTGGCCTGCCCCCCTCTCTGCCGGCAGGTACCACCCCAGGTCTGGGTAACCCCCAACTCGCCTGAATTGGACCAAGGACCCAGCTAACCCAGCGCCTTGTCTCCAAGAGCTCCTGGGCATGCCTGCACCCCGCGGTGCGGGGTAGGAGGGATTTGCTCTTCTGGCCGGGAGCGGGTTGGGGAGCAGCAGCGGCACCGAGCAGTGAGCTCTCGTCCAGGTCCCCATCCATGGCACGGCATCTCCAGCCGAGCCAGAGCTTGCACTGCCCTGCTGGTGGATCCAACAGCAGAGCCCAGGCAGCGCCGAATGCTTTGGGAAAAAAAAATCTCCTGGGCTCCAGTGGAAAAGGCGGCACTGGTACCCAGCGTGCCAGAGATTAAGCAATTTACTGAGTCAATTGTCTTTTTTCCAAGGACAAACATGTGTGATAGAAGATCTCCAGATCTGCTGGCACGCTGCGAGCTCTGGGCCATCAGCCCTTTCACTGTCTCAATTCATCTGTCAATAAACCACCATGCCCATTAAGGCCGGAGAAATGGAAAGGGATGTTCGTAGTCCACCCCGCAAGGACTAAAAGCCGTGTTGCACAAATGATGATTACTCAAGATTTCCCAGTACAAGTGCCGAAATTCCTGACCACGACTCACGCTGCCCTCCTCAGCGAAGCAGGAGGGGTAATAAACAGCAGGGACATTATTTTGTACCGGAAAGCTCCTGCAAGAGGTGATGTGACTGGGACAGGATCTTGCTGCTCCATGAAACACAGAGCAAAAACCATGCGGTGCTGAAACGAAGACTGAATTCCCTCCAACGCACGGGGAAGACAAGAGGTGTCCGCTTGGTGGAGGTCAACCAGTGATGTTCAGCTTTGTCCCCAGACTTTCACAGCACATCTAGACTTATCTCAGCCTTGGACACCACTCGGGCAGCCAAGCTCAGCTCGCCGGGAGTGCCCAGGGTGCATCCCCACGCTGGTGGCCCCAGGAATGTCACCGCCACCTCCTCCAACCTTGTGCATTTGATAAGAGCCCATGGGTGAAGTCAAGAAGAAAAGTAACCGTTTTCCAGCCCGGCTGGTGGCTTGTCAGGGCTTGGAAAAGCTGCAGGGGAAGGTGGGAGGGCGAGAGGGACCTTGTCTCTGTGCAGGACAGTCCCCGGGCAGCACCTCCTCCCAGGCTGCCGCCTTAACCTGTGGCGTGAGCTGCCACGGGGTGATGCTGAAGATAAACCTTGGGGGAATTCAAAGAGAGAATGGGCAATTTAAAGGGGAAGACATCTAGGGTTGCCATATATGAAGAAATGCTTTTGGAAGGCCACAAACCCTCTCCGGGCTTACGTTATCCCCTAACAGCAGCCCAGGATGGATTCAGCAGAAGGAGGGGTAGAGGGATAAATTATCCAAGAGGTGCTCATGGTGAGACAGTTTGGTTTTGTTGTTGGGGTTTTTTTGCTTCCTCCAGCTTCCTCCAGGGCATATTCCTGGGACCTGCTGGAGACGAGACACAGCAGCAGGAATAACTCAGACCTGAGCCTCACCACCATCGATGCCATCATTTCCTTCGCAGACCCCTACGCAGCGCCCCTGCCCAGTGCCCGTAATTAAAGCAAAGTGCAAATTGGAAGCCAGACCTCAGTCAGGCCCTGGGAACCAGGGCTGGCTCCCTCGACGGCTCAGAGCAAACGCTCGTGGTATTTTGTTACGGCAGGGGAGCGAGGCAAGAGAAACTCGGGAGGATGTTTGCTTTTGTCTGCAACCTAAATCCCAGGCTCTGCCCTTTCCCCTGCCAAGCGCCTAGGAGAAAAAAACAGGAGTGGATTTTTTTTTTGAGTGCATAGCAAAACGGCTAATTTAAAACAATTACGCAACAGTTAATTAAAATCATCTCTGCGTCCTAGAAAGGCGACTGGCCAGGTACTCAGCATGAAGCGTTTGGCTTTACGGAGCAGCATCTTGTTAAAGCCCTTCATCCCGCGGCGGCGGCGGCTGGACCCATCCCGCGCCTGCCTGCCGAGAGCGGCTGATGGCCTTCCCGGCGTCAGCCGAGTGAGTCCTCCCTCTCCTCCCGCCCGGCCCGGCACCGCGACGTACCTGGGGCACCGGCTGTGCTTTATGAAGTCTAAAATTTTCAACTGGTTGTGTCTTTCCATGCAAACTCATTAGACACTATTTACACCCGCTGCAGCTGTGCAGAGAGAGGTTTTGAACTCTGGCATTCTACAGTAGGCTTTGTTTCTCATTTACATTTGCATATTAAAGTGTTTGCCTGAAATAGGCTATTGAAATTAATTCAGGATTAATTGGTGTCTTTATCTCATTAGGACAATCTAATTTAAAGATGATGAAATTGTTTAGCCTCCCGTTTGCATAATTAGATTGCTTTGAATTGCTGTCATTATTGTGCTCTTTAGCATCATCTGTAGGCCTCAAACAGACAAGAGTTTCAACCTCATAAAGACCAATCATGTGTTACAGCAGAGAGCTGTTAACCCCTTTTAACCCAAACTCCCTCCAACGCGCCGCCGCACAATGGAGCGGGCGCTCCGCGCCGCGGCGGGGACGCGGAGGTCTCCGCACCCCATGTAACGGGGCGTCCCCTCCTTCCCTGTACACGCTCAGGGCGGCGAGGTGCAACCCCAGGAGCTGCTGGCGGGCAGCCCCGTTTCTCCTGGCCTTCCTATGGGAAGGGCAGCGACTCTTCCGGACGGTGGTGAAACCCTTCGTGGTCAGATGGGGCTCAGCGGCCGGCGCACGGGCTGCTCCTCCCGGGAGGCTGAGCAGAGCCACAAGCGCTCGCTCTCCCTCTCACGTCACTGGAAAGGGCTGGTGGGAACGCGCCCAAGGACTGCCTGATCCCATCCCTCCTGCATGGCTTTGGGAAAATATCTTGGGCTGGTGGCCAAGACCTCTGGGGCCAGCTGGGCTTCCCCTCTGTTGGAGCTGGGGCTGCAAGAGATGCTCATGGTCATGGGCACTGCGGTGTTTTGTCCCCTCCAAGGACTTACGAAGCTCCTTCTCCTTCTTCTCCAGTCTGGAGGCTGTTTCTGAACTTCTGAGTGAGAAGCATCCCCTGAAGATGTCCTGGCCAACATGTAGCCCTTGGGTCTGGTACCTCCTCCTGCTTCAAATAGTTCTGTCCCCTCTGTGCTTACCTGGATGCTAAAAGGAGAGGAGCCCTGCCCATCCCTGTGCAATGGGAACATGCATATGAGGAAATGCCACCAGTGCCCACATGGGTTGGGGAAGAGCGAAGGAAAAGAGAAGTAGCTGCAAGGCCAGACCTCCACACTGGATCATCTTTAAGCCTAGACGTGCCCCGAGATGCAGGCGCTGACCTGGTGCTGCGAAGGAGCGGACGGAGCCATGCCAGCCCCACGCAGGGCTCAGTCTTGCACCCAGGGCAAGGGACCACCAGCAGTGGAAGAAGGAGACCACGTTGAGAAAGCACTCACGGGATGGTTGTACCCAGGGACTGTAATCACGGTGTGGATCCCCCGATGCCTAGTGCGTGTCCCAAAACATCACCCAGTGAGCACGCACCAAGGCCCACGAGGACGTGGGTTGCAACGGTAGTGTGTGCAGAGGACATTGGCCGAAATCTGCAGCCGTCCTGAGGCCCCTCGCAGCCCACGAGGGACACCTTCCCTGCAAGCAGCCCTTCACCTGCTTTTCAGTGCGACCTTCCCCAGCCCCAGCTCCCTGCCCACCTGGGGGACCTGGGCACCTCAGAGCCATGGGGACACGTGGGCTGGAGCCACCTGGAAACAGGCATCCCAAGCCAACGCTGGCTCCTGGCAGAGGGTACCAGCTCAGCATCCCGAGCTAGGACCTCGCTTCTCCATGGGTCTCTCCATTAAAACCCAGCCTGTTCAGCCACACAAACGATCCAAACCATGCGCCTCAGAAGTATTTTTACATGATAAAGCATCATACAGCATTGTAACCGGCTTCCTTACTAGCAAGGAGGACCACGGCCTTGCGCGTTCCCCCCCGGTACCGGCCCAAACTATCTTTCCAGATGGCCGCCAGAAGCCGATAGCCACCAAAGTGCCCGAATCCGGCCCTGGAGATGCTCCCCGGGCACCGAGAGCAGGAAGGGGGTCGAGATGGCAGCTCCGCGGTTGCTCCTGGGGATGCTCTCCGTCTGTCCTGGCCCAGCTCGAGGCGAGAGACCTGCTTCTCATTAGCGGGCGGCTGACTCCGGAGGTGGGGGCTGCGCCAGGCAGGCTGCTTCGCCAGTCACTTCACGTATCCTAACATCTGGTTGTGTCTCATCACAGTGCAAATTTATGACCCTGGAAACAACATGTTGATGATGCACTGGGAAGAGGAGTCGGAGCTGTAATCCCGTGTCCAGAGCGAGGGGAATCGCCACCCAAGGATTTCGGTGGGGGGGGAAGAAGTGAGGAAGGGCAGACCTGCGCTTCCCTGCGCGAAGGGGGTGACCTGCGGGGGGGGACGGAGCTCCTGATGATGCAGCACAGCAACGTTTTTCACTCAAGATCTTTTTCCTCTGGGAAAAAATGCAAATTCAGCAACAGCCAACTTCGCACAACTTCATCTCGATGAATTGCCAACTTCCCAACCAGCCAACAAACAGGAAAACTTCAAGAAAATAAATGAAAGGTTTCATTTGAATGCTTTGAAAAGGAACATTTCCATTTGCAATGACTGGCCAGTTACACTTTCCATTTTATGGTTAAAATTATACAGACATTTAAAATGATTTGAAATGGAAATGACAGATTGCATTTCAGGTCCTCTAAAGAGAGTTTTGTTTGCCTAGGATAAGTAAATGTTTCCTTATTTTTTCCAGAGATCAAATATATCAGTTGAACCAGAACAGAACGGGATTTGGGAATTCTTGTTTGCAGGTTCACACCAAAGATGTTTTAAGTTTTCGGTTTAGCCCAAACAAATGTTTTTAGTTATGTTGATTTGTTGGAGCTGCAGTGGAAAAGAAAGAAATCCAGCTCTTGCCATCACAGGCAACCAAAGAAGAAAAAAAACCCCTAAGAGTCAGTGCAAGAGAAAGATCTTAGTGTGGAAGAATTACAGAAAATTTGCCTGAACCTTTCAGTTCTGCAGACTATTTTTTACACCCTTGGTACTGCTACCAGACCCTTTAATATATTGGAGAGGACAATCCCTGTATGATGCCACATACACATATATCAGCATGTGTGTACCTAGCACAAGGCAGAACGGGGAACAGAAGAAGTGAAGACATGGTCACCAAAAGCTAGGGTGCTATTCAAGAGAGGTGGGTGAAGTTTCTTCCTTTGGCTGTCCAACAGCTCCGCAGCACGAGGGCCAGCTGGGAAGCGATGAGCGGGAGAGGAGCAGCTGAGGGTCACACTGGACCACCGGGCAAAGGAGATTCAAACTGGTGCAAAAAAGGCCACTGCTCCTCAAACAAGAAGAAGCACAACTGGAGCAAGCCTGGGGGAGAGAGGTGAGGATGTCTGGAGGTCTGGGAAACACAACAAACACAGGGAAGACATGATACAGACATGTCTTCGAATACACCAGAGGCTTTTCTTTGTGTCATCAGTGGCGGATGCATAAGAAGTCGTAGCCCAAACAACCTCTGGGAAAGCTGAGAAGAGACCTCAGGAAAAGCTGCCGGTGGTGGGCACCATCGGGCAGCACGCAGAAGCCTGGGCACACAGCCTGGAGCCTCCACAAGCCTGGCAGACACCCCGGCAGCAGCACTCGTATACCCACCATGGCCTTCCAGCGTTACCAATTTGTAACCCATGCGGTTTTATGGCAGACACACAGGTCCTGGGCAGAGAAATCTGAGCGGAGCAGCCCAGCTCTGGGTGGTTTCGCAGCCCAGTGAGGGACGGGTATGAAAAGCACTGGCACAGCTCACCAGCGGCCAGACTTACCTTCAACCAGGTACCCTGGCAGAGATGTCTTAAGCAAGGACATTGGAATCACCAGCAAACAGATCTTCCCCTGTTCCCTCCAGAGCTGGTGATCTCCAGAGAACGGCTTTTCTTCCCCTGCTGTGGTATTGCTGCTGCTGCCGAGGGTCTCCAGGGCCTGCAAGGACCACGGGTCTGAAAACCATGAGAGACTGGAAATCTGGGTGGATTTGCCGTGGCTCGTGATTGTTACAACATTATATTGTTATCACTACAAAATCACGTTGCCTCCCCTGGAAGCCCCCCAGACCTGCTATTTCTTTCCTCTCGGAAGTACTAGTGAGACCAGGTGGTTATGTTGCACCCCATTTCAGTAGAGAGGGTGCTAGGGAGGTATCTGCTGAAGGGAATAGAGATGAATCTTCCCCAGAGAACAAAAATGGTTAAACCACCCCGAGGCACAGGGGCAACCTTCAGCTCCCAGGCACTGACCGAGCCGGCCGCCGGCAGAAGAGCTACAACCCTTACTGCCGGCTGCTCAGACAGCCAGGGCTGTCTCGTAGCAAGGACGACCCCCGTATCAAAAGGACAAGCGTGCCTCTGTCATCTGCTGGAGCGCTGCGATCATGACAGCAAGAGCAGAAAGCAGAGCGCTTGCCAGAAGTCACGCAAAGTGTCCAGGAGCCTTTGACCAAAGACCTACACGAGTTTTACATACTCTTTGGTGGAGATGCAAACTGCTGTCAGGAAACCTAAGCTGGTTAAAGGTGTAAATGTGCTGCTGTGAAGTAGCCAGCTTTCAGCTGTGAATCAGGTCATGACCAGGAGTGAACATCCGCAACCAGTAGCCACGAACAAAAATGAGGAGCTGGGAGGAAAAGTCCATGCGTGGCTCACAACCCAATAACGGTCCCACACAAACCCCAGCCGCGGAGGAGGACCTCCCCGCATCCCGGCTCCAGGCCCACCACTGGACGAGGAGCACAACGCCACGTATTTGGAGGGCTCACGCCGTCCCTTGGCTCAGCCAGAGCCTGCCTCGGGGGGCTAGCAGGGGCCAGATGCAGATTTGCAGCTACCCAACCTCTGTCAAGCCCATGGGCTTCATTCAGCTCTTCATCCCAGAAGGACTTTGTTAGCAGAGTTCAACCACAGATCTTTATGTTCGCTTGTAGGATGCTTTTTAGAAAAAAAAAAAAGAAAGAAAGAAAGAAAAAGCCCAGTATTACAGCGTTTGAGGTTAAGTAAAACATTTTCTTCAGTCTTGAGAGTTTGAAAGAAAAATGCAAAAAAACCAATTTCAAAACAAAAAGTCTTTTCAAATTAGAAAAATCAGACAGTCCCCTTGAGCAATGTCAAAACAAAATCTTAGGACTTTTTCTAAATTCATGCACACATGCACATATATATACTTACATATATATACATTCACCAATACACAGACGATTGCACGCTGCTTCTACCCCGTGGGGAGGTACCTAGCGAAACCCATCCAAACGAGGAGACCTCCTGGGTCCTCCCAGCCCACATCGGGGGAAACGTGCTCCCACACTCCACTCGGGTCTCATCAGTGCGAGAGAGGGCGTCTGGAAGTGGCAGTCCTGGCCGGGGCAGAGTGATCTGCACCACCAGCCAGAGCGGAGGGCGACCGAATCCCACCCTGGGACCCCCAGGCTCTCTCCTACCAGAATAAGGAGGTGCCCGGCCGGGAGCCGCATCCACCCTCCCGGCTCAGAGACGTGCCCATGGACCACAACCCCATCGATCCTTTCCCAGCCACGCCAGCGCCCGGGCACGTGCCCCCAGGAGGGTCCCCAGGCCCTGACAGCTCCCGGGGCTAGGGGGTGAGCACGCCGAGCCGCCGCTCCGGCGTTTGGTCAACGACTCCTGACCCATGTAGGTTATCGGTCTCATAACCACCCAGCCTCGGCTTCCGAGTGCCAATCAGGCCTCTCCTTTGATCAGCGTTATAATCAGATACAGCACTCCAGCATGGATTATTAAGTTTTAACAGTTGACACATCATTTCTGATACCATAATCTGGCAGCACTTTACAATAAGTGACAGGTCCTCACTAATTCCTTTTGTATTCACTGTAGCAACGTTAATCATGAGTGATGAACTTTGCGTATTCATATGGATGTAATAGGCAGTTCCCAAGGACTGAGACTGTAATTTAGCTTTAACCTAATGGGCACTGATTGTAACAATAAGTAATTATGTCAGCTAAATGCAGTGTTGATGGCAATTGATGACAGCAGCGAAAGCCACGACACCATTTTGGAACTAAGCTTGGAATAGTCATTTGTAAAGCCGTAACGGCCAAGACGAGGAACAATGTGTCCTCTCCTGTGTATCCTATCATCCAGCTACCTTCAGCCTGGCGAGGACAGTCCCAGCTGTGACAAACACCCTGTCAGCTCCCTGTTTTACTGTCTGGCAGCTAATTTCAGGGTAGCCAAAAATCCAGCCCGCTAGATGGATGGGGCCGGTGGCACCCTGAAGCTCGAGGAAAAGGAGAGAGGCATCTCGTCTTAAACGAGATGTTGGGATCAGTTCCCTGGATCACCTTCAGATCCTTTGGGCAAGTCACATTGGGTGACATCTGGCCAACATCTGGTAGTGTCACCTTTCCACAGAGCAACGCTTGCTGCTCCCCACGGCTGCAGACCCTGGCTCTGTACCCAGCCTGGGGACAGGCTGCAGAAGACTGGAGACCACTGCTGAGCTCAGAGACAGCTGAATTCAGCAGATGAACAATTAGGAAAACGCAGGCCTGAGAAGTGTGCTTGATAACCTAAACCACGACGTAAGTACGTCCATAGGAAGATGCTCTTCTATTACCCAGAAGGGCTGGTGTGACCTCTTTTTTGGTTCGAGAGGAAAATGAGGATGGGATATTTTTAAGCCGGAATATTTGGATTTGAATTGCTTTCTTTAGAAAGGGGGAGCATGGCAAAGTCATAATAATAATCTTGTTAATGACGGTAATAAGACTGTAAGTGCTGGTGTCATCTTGAAAAAGTGACTTGTGCTGCCAATAAGAATCCTGTTTTGCTGTAATCATTAATGTGGTCAAAAATGCTTGGAAAACACAAAGTAGCTATAATGAAAGGACGTCTTCAAGGAAACAGTTCTGGGGGACTCCCGCAAGATGATGTCCCTGCCCCTACAGACTGTGAGGAAGAAGCCGCCTCCCTTGATATTAGCAGGACTTTGGGAAGCCAGCAGCAAGCACCTTTTTAAAAATACACAGTGGAATGACTCAGGTGCTCTATTTACTTACTATTTTAATTAATTTTCCTAAATTCGAAGCAATTGGTTTTTTTTTCGGTTGCGGGTAGATGAGTCAATTTAAGAGCGGTTGGGTAAATGCCTCCTGGTGCTCTGTTAAGCTCGTGGCAGTCTTTCTAACCGGTCCTTAGCATGGCTACAGCCAACAAGCGAGCTGTGGGCAGGCAGCTGCCTGCAGACCTCGCTTACCCTATGCATGGGAGCAGCCAGGGCAAGAAAAGGGTAATGCTGGACTTGAGGCTATTGCGTGATGCTTTTGGCACCGTGGCCATGGAAATCAAGAGTAAGATGGGTCTCTCCTAACCCTTGAAAGGTCACAGGGCTGCCAGCTTTCCCATTTCACGTAACTATTTGTAATATCTCAGGTTTGGTTTAGAGGTCCTGGCCATGATTCCTACTAAATGGGGAGACCTAGCCGGAGCTCGAGCTATGCAGAAAGCAGCTTTCTTTAGTAAGCCCCTCCTGTCCAGGGTGGCCTGGCTGTCACCACCACAGCTGTAATGAAAGCAGGGGTCTCAGCCACTCTCCTTTGCATCCGTCCGTCCACTCCCTTGGTCCCAATTCCTCTTCCCTGGGGTGACCATCCATACACGATGCCAGAGCCCAGCTCAGGGCACGCAGGAGAAAGACTCCTGGGGAAGGTTGAAAGCACAGATGATACAGTCAGGTCTCGTGATTGTGCTTTAAAAGCTTCAAATCTACCTGGCAGAAAACAGCAGGGCGATGCTGTGCTTGCAGAGGCACGGAGGAGGCGGGGAGCTGAGCCCTGGCAGCCTCAGCCCTAAGGAGAGGCAGCCCAGCAGCACTTCCACTTGCTCAGGGAGTGGGAGCTGAGCTATGATGGCAGGAGCCAAGTTTTTCAGCAGAGCAGATGCGTCAGCAGGGCTTTGGTAGCCCCCTGGGACCTCAAGAGCTCCAAGGTTTGCACTTTTAAATGGGCCATTTGTCGGATTTCGGTCCCAGAGGTTGCGTTGTGGAAGGGGGACGTTGGCAAGAACTGCACTCCAGATGCCGGGAGGCCTCGTGGGAGGGCAGGTCCCGACGGTGGGGAAACCACCGGCGAATGCATCACGGCCAGGCAGCGGCAGCGGCACCGCAGGGCACCGAGGAGAAACCACGTAAGACCTCACGGTGATCCTAAACCACTGACATCCATCACTCACCCCGGGACGAACCGAGCGTCAGCCCGCAGCGCTTGCCACGCGGAATGGTGGCAGCGTAGTGAAAAGCATGAGCAGATAAAGCAAGAAGCACGCTCTATGCTTCCTCGTGATGACCAGGTTCAAAGCCAAAAATAGCTGCTTAAGTCCCCGATTGCAAGAGATTGGGTAAAATACCCAAGACAAAGCTGTTATTGCTGAAAACGCAGTAGGGATGTGCAGCTACAGGCAAAAACGTCTCCCAGTAACCGCAGACGTGCTGTCAGGGGGACGCGTTGCTCTTGATGCCGCGCAACCAGCTGATCTGCAGCAAGCAGCAGCAGCCCTCGCGAACGCAAGGCAGGCATCACATGCTGCCTCTCAGGAGGAGGGAAGATGAGAAGGGGGTGCTGCTAGCAGCAGATCAGCGTGCCGAGGATGGAGAAGACAACATTCCCTGCTCGCCGGCCAGCCCCGACACCGAAAAGGTCTTTCATCGCTATTGCAATCACTACTGAAATACACCGCCCACGCACAGCCGCTGAGATGAGGAGGTGAGAGGAGCTGGGGAAAATACACGAAGGATCCTTGAGAATGACAAAGTTGGAGAAAATCAGAGGAGCTACAGAGGGAATGATGAGGAGAGGTGGGCTCCGGCGGTGACGTGAGGACTGGCACACCAGCATTTGCAGCGTTGCCATCATCTGCATCAAACGTATGCTCTTGGCAGCAACTCCTTTCTTACTCCAAACTCACTAGGCTGGGATGCAGGTGCCCCTTCCCAAATTAAAGCAAGACCAGACCAGACCTTCTAAGAATCAGAGGCTGCGGGCAGCAGCTCACGCATGCTGTTTCTGGGGGGATCGAGGGGACCCCTCGGCACACGCGGAGCAGCAGCATCGTGCCCAGTCCTGCTGCCGGGGCACCGGCTGGCAGCAGCATTTGCAGCCACCTCGGCTAGGTGTCAGCCACGCCTGCAGCGGGCAGATTTACAAGTGCATGTAAGCAACTCGAAAAATGCACACCAGCCCCCTCTGAGACGATACCTGCAGCCTGATGCTTCTGAAAACACCCCCGGGGTTGTCCCGTAGCTCCTGCCACCCGCCTGTGGCTGGTGCAAGCTGGCAAGGTGCTGCCAATTTACCACCTTACCCCAGTTGAGAACTGGTGCCTGTGATGGCAGAGCATGCCCACCGCCAGCAGACATCACCACCTGGCAGGTCTGTCTCCCTCTGAAAGGTCTCAGCGCCCGGGCGCTTCCTCGGGGGGCTGCAAAGGCGCTCGCTGCCTCTGCCATGGCCTTGGGAGGCAACGCTGGTGGAGGGGGGACCCAATTACCGCTCGTCACTGCCCCGGCGCGGTCCAGGTGTCAGGCCGATGTCAGAGCAAACCGTGACACAGCCGACGCGATGCCCGGCGCTGCGGCGGGAGCAGGGGAGTGCGGGGTGATTGGCAGCCTGCGGCAAGCGGTTGCCGAAAGCACGAGCCTTCCGCAATTAACGGTGCCGCAGCGTTTCCCCCCTCCCCGTGCGAGGAAGGTGATGAGATAGCAGCTCCTCACCCAGGGATGCATCCTGGGCGGTGCTGAGCGCCGGGCAGGATTCATGCCCCAGCCATGCTCCGGATGAGAGGCTGCCGCGCGGGGAGCGGACGGCACGGCTGGTCTCGGGGAGGCGGGCAGTAAATCCCAACTGGCAGCAGCCTTGGAGGCCAGCACTAATGACAGCAGCTTGTCACAAGCTGCACTGTCCCCCATGCAGCAGATGTGACAGCCCCAAAGTAACCAGGTACCTCCTATGTCCCCGCTTTCTCTCACACAAAAAGTGACATGAGGGACAGGTAATAAAAGTCCAGGCCAAATCCTTGACAGAGATCTGATGGCTTGAGCCAGCTCAGGATGCTCATCCCTCCCTGCCAGCTTTGTTCCCAATAAATAGCCACCCCAGCGGGAAGGGCAGCCGGCCGGAGCACGCTGCATACCCCCAAATGCTGGCAAGACAGCCCAACACCACCTCCTCGCTTCCCTTCAGCTGACCCACAGGCTCCCTCTCCTGAGCACTGGGAGGGGAAACTGAGGCACGGCTCAGCATCCCCTCCCAGCTACCGCCACCTCTGCAGCCGTGCTCCCTGCAGGCGCAAGGAGCCATCCCGGGAGTGCTGACACAGCCCAACGTGGCGGGGGGGGCAGTGAAAGCCCCACTTAGACATCGCCAACGGCATCTCCTGGCCACCCAGAGGTCTTCTTCCCAGGTGGTTTTCAACCTTTCTCTCACCACAAGCCCTCCTTGGTAGGCTGACACTTTGCAAACCACTCAATTATTCCGTAGCCCAAATTATACCGTAGAAAGCAGAGCTGTGGTGGTAACAACAAAATAAGAAAGCAGGAATAGCATCAAGTTGCTAGTGGCTTGGCCGGGGCCACTCGCGCACCCCTGCCCGCACCCCACCGCCCGCTGCACGGCAGCCGGTGCCCGGGGATGGGCGAAGGACGGGCGATAGCACCGAGGCCAGCAGCAGTGAAGGGTCCTCGCTGCCCCCGCTACCGGGGGGGTATGAAGCTGAAAAGCTTCATGCCACCGCCGTGATGCTGACCGCCCCTGTGCCCCAGCTTGTACCACCTCTGCTCACGAGGCTGGGTCTACATGTGTGCCACGAGATCTGGGCAGAGCTCTTTCTTCCTGATTTGGGTGGATCTGGGCAGTCACTGACCCGTGACTGGAACCGATCCTCCCTTTTCCCACAGGACAAACCTCCCCTTCCACTGCTCAAGCACCTGTAACCTCTGGTTAGTTCACAGCAGCAAACCCTTCTGCACCTCGCATTCGCATCTGCTCTCTCGTTACTGGCCCGAATTCCTCTTTCACATCAAATTGGAGCAGGGGACACAATTTTAGGCTAGCTCGAGGCTCTCTCACCCCTCTTTCGTTCTGTGTCTGTTCCAGCTTCCTTCCTAGGAAAGCTCTGAGGATTTCTGTTCTCCCACAGGTCTGTAGCAAACCATCATTTGATGGTACCAGGAGGAGAGAGCTGGATTTCCATCACGGCACTGCATTGTTTCCAATTCTGTCACAAGCCCTGAACTTCTGCTGTTCTTCTTTAAACCTCAGGAGATATATCTTATGGCCAAGGAAAGACTGCCTAGCAAAAATTCAGCCTCTAAAAGGCGCATGAAAGGAAACAGAGGGTCAGAAGCATTCGGGGGGCTGAGAAAATTCCTCTACCGGGCAAGAGCTGTGGGTCGCACCCCTGTGGGTCACAGGAGGTGTTGGCTGTTGCTGCTGCCTAAGCCCCCGCTGTGCTGAGGATAAATAAAGAACTTCAATCTCCAGGGCTGGAATTCACACAAAAAGCTGGAAGTTAGAGCGAGCTCAAAGGCAAAGCTTGTTGTTCTCACATAAAACCTCCTTCTCCCCACTTTCGCTTCCCTGCAGGACATCTCCCAGCTGACAAACCTCTGGGCCAGTGCAGACCCTGCTGAGATGACACCAGGTTTCCAGCAAGGGGGATGCTCTTCTAGCGCAGGGCAAGCAGCTGAAGTGCCGTCAGGAGAGACAAAGGCACCTGGCAAACTTTGAGAAATGCCTCTCATTATTTACAGAATGACAGAGAAAAACTTCAGACTGAAACAAGAAAGGCAATTAGTTCCCTGTACGGAAACAAAGAGACATCTGTGCCAAGTATGCTAACATATACACAAGGGGCAGGTATACAGTACATGAGGAATTTCTTCCAGCTGCAAATCCACCCCCAAATTCTCAAGTCAATCTTGAGTACTACGACGCTCAGCAATCCTCTTAAAAGTGTCCAGATGCTTTAATAACTTAATTCTAATCTTCTCAGTCACCATTTTCCATTTAACTGCTGAAGCACTGGAATAAGACACAGGGGTCAGGACTGAAGAGTCCCGCTGGGGAATAGCAGGCCTGTTTTGGAAGTCCAAGAAGCCCAGTCCAGTTATACCAGTCCCAAAGTCATCATGGGTTTTGCAGGGTGCACCGTGCATTGCTTGGACTTACAGACCATGAGCAGGTTTACGTGCCCCAAAGCACGTTCTCCCGCCTGCGCTGCTGGCTCTTAGCCCCAGTGGAGTTGGACTCAAGGTTGGACCTTGCAGATAGGAAGAGCTGAACTTCACTGGTGGATTGGGCTGTTGGGCACGTAGCTCAGACTGGGTCAGACCCCACCAATGACAGCTTGGGTTTGTGCTAAAAATGCTAAAAAAGCTTGAGATCTCATCCTCCAGAGCAGCTTGATTAAGGCAACCTCTTTCCAGAGGGCTGAAGGTTTTGGTGGGTGAGATTTGCCCCAGGAGGCTGGGGCAGCACTGGGACAGGCTGCCCTGAGTGGCTGCTGACCCTGCATCCTCAGAGGGTTGCAACGTTCAGCTGGACCAAGCCATGGCCAACCTGATGTAGCGCTGGGGACAGTCCCACTTCCAAGGAGAGTTTGTGCTGGAGACCTTGTGCTGGAGACCTTCAGGGATCCTTTCCAAACAACATTTCAATGAGCCTAAGTCTGGCTTTAAAAGCGGCTTTACCTCCCTGCTGCGCTGGGCAGGCCTGATCCAGCCTTGCTGCACATCACCTCCCACCCCCAGATACCCCCAGCCCCCACTTCCGACAGATTCCTCCAGACTTCCCATCTCAGCCAGCTACCTTTTAGGCAACATTTTCTCAAGATTGTTTTAAACAAGCAAGGAAATTTTGGTGACACTTTAATACCTAAAGTGCATCTTATTTTCTCTATGCCAAAGAGCAGTGCTTTCTAACACACTTTCTGAGTTAACATCAGGTGTTAAACAGACGCACGCATTGTTTTAGCAGGAGCCCACGTTTTATAATAGGCTTTCTATCTAACAGCTTGATATAGCCTCTTCCATTAAGCATTTATTGCTAATGCATTGTAAAGTGTAACATGCTATATACGCTATTAAAGAATGAAGCTGCCATGTACTCACCCCTTAATAATGAAACACTTACGAACGGGAACCTTAGGTTAAAGAGTTGTGAATTAAGTTTAATCTCAAAGAGATCGTCTAGCACTCTGCTGGTACATTGCGGCACACTGTCAGCGGGAGGGCTAGGACCCGAGTCCCCTGGGAAAGTGCTCCTTGACTTTGCTCCTTGGTGAAAATGCTCCCCACGCAAGGGTTTGGCTAAATACCACCGGACTGCTGGAGATCCAGAAGAGCTAGTTTGGGCTTTTCCTCAGAGGGACTCACAGATAGCCACATGCCCTCATTATTGACTTTCTAATAATTCAATATAAAACCCAATCATTAGAAACCCTTTTAGATGAGATACATCTCCACTTGAGCATTATCATAATTTTTTTCCTTACTATTCAATAAAAAAAACATTAACCTTTTGAAAAAATGGAGTAAACCCTCTTCCCCTGGCAAGTAGCAGGTTTTTTTAAACAATCTTTGCCTAGATAAGTGAGCCCTGGGCACAAGGAGCAATGACCTGATACCACGGGGTTCAGCCACAAAGGCAAGCGGCGTCAAGTCTGTTCCTTTGGAAAGAGAAATCGTCTCGATCTCTTCCCTCCTGCTGGTCTCACCCTCCCAGGGATCTATTTATACACTCGCTGCTGCATGGCAAGTCTTGCCTTTGTTCCTTTTCCCTTGCTGAAAAAGCAAGCCCCACATCTCCAAAACCATTGCCCTGCAAACCCTACAGCAGGATCTTGGATCAGCGTGAGGCAGGAGAAGGACTTTTGGTTGGTGCAAGAGATTCACCTTTTTCACACCCGCCTGCTCCCTGGCATTCAGTGGCGATGGGACACCCAACTCCCCTGTGTGTCCTTGAGGACTTACATTTATTGGGGTGGGACTGACCTTAGGCTGGCTTGGGAGATGGTGTATTCAGAGAGCTTGTTCTGCAAGAGTCAGCTAGGGATAACTCAGTTTCCATGGGGAAAGGATGAGGAAGACTCTGGTCTTAGCAGCACTTGCTCTAACCTGCCAAGCTCATGCCTGCTGGGTTTTTGCCCCACATCTTGCAATTAAAAACCACTGGCTTTTTCCAATGACAGAGCTAAGTGACAAACCCAGGACCTCAGTAACATCTCTAGGGCGAGCCAAACGGCAAGGCATTTTGGATGGTCTGGGTTTTGGTACCCAATTCAAGATGCTCTTAAACAAAAGCGCTCTGGGTGCCTGGAACTCCCCCAAAAAACCCCTCAGGTTCCTGAAGAGGTTTCTATGTGGTGAGGAAGCCCAGTCCTGTGCCTGTTTGCTCTCCCTCCACATTAGCGGTGGTTGCCTTGGTGAGAGTTCAACATGAAAACACCCACGTGGTACTCAGGGAGAGCTTCAGCACATGGCAACAGTTGTGTCAGGCTTCCCCCTGCCCAGCCAGCCCCCGTGCACCCACGATGGACAACCTGCATCTTGGGAGGGAAGAGCAACGAGGAGCAGCCACGCGGCTTCCATATAGCCACAACAGCAGCACTAAAGACGCAGTGGCACAGGCTTCAGGGACAAAACACGTACCTCGAGGGATTGGTGTGCTTTCCAGTTGTGTCCCCTGATGCTGCTGGGACACCCAAGGGCTCACCCACAGGCATGGCCACAGCTCATGAGGGAGATCCCAACGGGGGTCCTCCACCTCTCCGGGAGCTGCTCGCACCCACGCTGACTGAGCCTCTCCTGGGCCAGCAGCATCAGGGGGGCTTCAGTTACACACAGGGGTCCAGCTGATGCGGTTAAACGGGGCACCTAAATTTACAGAGACAGACACACACTTGGAAGAGATGGAGAGGAGGAACCCTCTTATCACCTGCAAAATCTCTTCACAGTCTGCAAACATTTAAAAGAAGAGACCTCCACAGCCGATTGCTCCTTGTCCTGGAAGTCAGATTAAAAAAAAAAAAAAAACAGAGATTCCCCCTCACACCCCTCCTTTCTTTAGGGGATGCATTTTCTAAACTTCTTCCAAGTTTTTGCAAACGAAGAGGGAAAAAGTTCAGCTCAGGCTGACATCCCAGTGCCCTCCACACTCACAGCGGGGAGCTCAGACAGCCTCACTCCTTTTGGCCCCCCTGACCCCACATGGGCACAGAGGACCCCGTGAAATCTCCCCGGACATAGCTCCCCGAGCCCAGATAGGTGCCGGGTCTTGGCGAGCGCACCACGGTGTTGCCTTCCTCCCCCCATGACAATCGCCTTTCTTTTCGGTGCCCGTGGTTCCCTTTGTGTTTACGATAACAGAGGGATGCTTTATTGCATTTCGCCCGGCCCGCTGCCATGGCAACCGGCAGTTGCTGCGCGCTGTAAAAATAACCCTCCTTCTTTGATAGATTTCACTTGAGTGAAAATAACCCTTAAAAATAGGTTGAAATTTCCATACTAACTCTTCCAGGAGGTTCAAGGGAGGCAAGGATGAATTACAGGATCTGCTGATGGGATGCTCGATGCCACCCCGGCACCCTCCAGCCTTGGCACTGAACTCTTGCAGAGGGGCCCACCAGGATGCTTTTTAGGAGCCACCACTAGCCAGTCCCCCTGGGTTATGGTGGTGCTGATGACATGGAGAAAGACCCATGCCCACCATCATTGATGTGGCCCATGGTGCAGTTTCTGCACGGCCACATCAATGGATGGGCCAGCAGATGTGGTGGATCTCCAGGGCTTCTTGGTTATATAGAGGGTACCCCCAATGCCTGCCACGGGGGCCCGGTGGGGATAAAGCCCAGCTTTATCTTCTCAGCTCCTGCACACAATGATCTCAAAAAAAGCCTTTTGCCTTCTCCAAGGCTCAGTGCTAGACACTGGTGCTCTTTGTCAGCACATAATCACTTCTCAGTTGGCCATCACCGGCAAGCTTCAGCATGGGTTTTGGATGAATAAATCAGAGCACGTGAACAGCCAGCATTGGATCTCTCCCCGCAATGAAGCTCCTCTCATGCCTGGGAGAGCTGAAATGGCCATCTCATCACAGGTCCCTGCCCAGACTCTCAGAGGCAGCAATGCAGCGAGATTCATGGGCACGACATGTGCTGATGCTAAGAGAGGTTCAAGCCTTCTTTGCTTCAGATCATCTGTACTGGTCCCAGCCAGCAGAAAAATATTCAGAGCATTGCTCTGGAGCAACGAGGGTGTTGCTCTCATGCCCACTCTTGACTCATCCTCAGCCAGGAAGGTCTTTTTTTCTTTTTTGGCTCGTTTCTTTCCTTTTTGTTCTCCCAACCACTCAACTCTTCTTCCTCCAAATAAAAGACGATTCACATTTTAGAGGTGGCCCCCGATTCCTCCCATGAGTTTAGGTGAGTCGAACCATAAGAAGTGGAGTAATGAGATTATGATTAAAAGCACACCTTGATAGTGGGGCATCCATCAAGCTGTCATAGAAATCGTATCTCGGAGGCTGCTCTCATCAATCTGACCTTTCAATTATTACCCAGAGTTCATGACTCTAAGTGTATATAATTCCTACCTCAAATCTGAGAATACACGCCTTTGTTTTTTTGGCTTGCCTTGTGCATGGCTGTGCGAGGTCTCTTTCACCAGAGCATCAGCGATGCTTCGCAATGCAAATTAACTTAAAATAGCTCTCTCACCCAAAAGACTGGCAACAAGATCAAGACACCACCAGGGCACTAGAAGGCGGCTGTTTGAAATCTTTATTAATGTCGTCTTGACTTTTTCTCTGCTTTTTTCAAAGCCAGTGATCGCTAAGGCTAATTCCACTAGTGCTCACAGCCCACACCGTTCTTTGGCTCATGTCCCCACGGAGAGGCAAGGCTGCTCCAGCCATGCCACAGCACATCCCCAACAACAGGGAAGGCCCCTCCAATCCAACCAGGACAAGCTTACCCAGGCATCGGCGCAGATGAGATTTTCTGCCCAAACACCACTGAAAAAGCTCCTTTTTGTGAGCTACACCCCAGCCAACACAATATTTCAGGAGTGGGATAGAGCCTCATTCAGCTTCTCATTGGCATCACTAGGAGGATTCCTCCACTTTTCTCTAGGACCAGAGCACCACTCGCCTCCAACCAGCTCCATGGATCCCACCCCACCATCTGTACACTTTTGGGGCTCTCAGGCTGAGATAAGACACAATTTGTTTGGTGCCAGCCTGGCACCTTGCAGGATCCAAGCGAGGGCACAGAGTTACCAAGCAATGAAATCCTGCCTGAATCTTATTTGTACCCTAACACATGTAGGAGATCAGACTGTGTCCATAGGGAATGCTCAGTGCCCGGGAACGGGGCATCCTCTTGCTCCCTGCTGGCTCCGCTTACAGAAGAACAAGAAAGAGCTGACTCTTCCTAGCACAGCAAGTTAGGAAGTTGTTCCTAGACCGAATAAAACAAATGAAGCCATTTGCTTTGTATTTTTCCTCCAAAGGAACCATGTATTTTTTATAAGAGTAAACTTCCATGCTATCTAGTGACTTTTCACAAACAAGAAACCACAACAGATATATTGCGGGAGGAGAGAAATCCCTGGTTGGTAGAGAAAAGACAGAGGACATAGAAATGCCTTGATTTGGGATCTTTGACAAATCCAGCCCTGAAGACGTTTTGCTGGTATTTGTATTATTGTAGGGGCTGCACAGCCTCCGATCACAGCTTTCTTGTACGAGTAAGTACTGAATGGAAGATCTTTCGCAAAAATCTCTGCACTCCTCAGATGACTGAAATTGTGGGAATTTCCATAACACGAGCCTCGAAAGCAACCCCAGAGACTTTTAGTGTGACCCTCAATTCTGCAGCAAAGGTGTTCAGGTGAGGTCAGGCGAGACCAGAAGAGATACTGTGAGTCAAAGACACTCTCAAAAGAAGGAGCAGCTTTCAGAAGTGACCCCGAGGCCGACAGGACATAAGGACATTTATCTGCCCACACCTGCTAACCCACACAGCCCTTCGCAGTGAAGCTGAAGGTGGACGGAATACCTGCTCCCACGCCAGAGGACAAACCTCCCTCCATCGCAACCCTGCCCAGCTGGCATCACTGCAGACTTGTTTCTAAGCCACTGTCATTATTGGCAAACAAGACGCCTTCTCCAGGGAGAAAACACTTAGCAATATTTCAGGCACAATTCTGCTTTAAAAGCCTTACTTAATGAAAGATTAAAGGCAAACAGTAATGCATCCCCAGCGTCCAACTCAATGGTGGGTGAGGACAGACGTCTTCAAGACCAGCGCGGGACACGAATGTATCAGCCATGCAGCCATCGTGGCCTCTTTTTTGACGCGACCTATTTCACCAGTCCCATATTCTGCATTGCAGAGCTCTGAGCACAATCCCACCAATTGCAGTTTAAATGCCTCCATAGCATGGATTTCCCAAAAGCCACCCAAGAAATTTCATTTAGCTGAGGGACCAGATGCCTCTGCGTCATGCTGCTCAGCGCGAGCCTTGAGAGGCTGAGCCCAGCGCTCACGTCCAGCTCCTTCTGCCTTGCAAACCTCAGCCCCTTTAGGACTGGTTCCATCTTGCTCCTGGAAGTCCAGTGCAGGTTCCCCTCTGTCCAAGGAACACGTAGCCACACACCACCACTGTCCTTTCTCTTCTATCTGGTAGTCACATAAAACAAGCAGTCTGGAGGCCACTAAACCTGCATCGCGGCCACAGGTTGCTCCCTCGCAGCCTGGCCTCCCCACATCTCTCATGCCAGCAGAATTGTGAAGGTCCTGGATGACGGCACCAGCGGGACCACCTCTGCCACCCAACGGAGATGAAACCTCCAAAAGCTCCACTTCCATTTTCCCATTCTCTCTCTGCTGTTTCCCAGACCAAACCTTCACTCTCAGGAATCAAGTCTCTGCTGTCTTAGAGAAAGCCGTTTCATTTACATCTTCATAACATCCCAAAAGGAAAAGGCTAATTACAGTTATCACCTCTGGCTGCTATATGAAATGAGCTGATGGGCTCACGCACGCATCCGAGCAGGCAGCATCCACCTCATCCAACACAAAACTTGTTGCTGGCAAAAGGCAGCCCCTTTGGCAGCGGCCGGGTAGGAAGGAGAGGACACGAGCTGTGCTGTTACCCAGAGGAAAGTTCCCTCTTTCACAGGAGCAAAGGGGCAGGCGCGCATTTCACCTCCGTGCAACCAAAACGATGCTTAATGCCTCCCTTAAGGTGGTAACCGCAGTTGAGCTATGCTGTGCAGGAAGGCTCTAATCCTGTGCTAATTTATTTTATCAAATTAAAAAGATGAGCATCCATGGAACACCAGAGACCTCCTGTTCTCAGGGTCCCAGCAGAAAGCTGCATGATCCCTTTGTAAAGAGGGTTGGGGGGTTGTTGTTTTTCTTCTTTTTTGCCAAGAATATAAAATTAATAAAACAGGATTAAGGGAGATATGGTTTTAACTGATTCCTTAATCCCAGAGAATAATTAATGAGAGCAATGCACCACTTGGCTCGACTCTCCCCACATTTGAATAATAAATAACATTCACAAAAAAAAAAAAAAGGAGGGGGAAAAGGGAGCAAGAAGAAGGTTGAGCTGTAAATTCTGAATACAAAGAGCTTTTGCCATATGTATGTGTGCATTGCTTTCTGGTCTTGGATCCAGAAAATACAGAATGGAAAAAAGCAGAGACCAGTTCTGGCCACACACAGATGTGTTAAACTAAGCCAAGATTTATGGGAATCTCCACATGTTTAAGAAACAAAATACCACTAAAAGTCTAGATAAATTACCCATGTCAGGCCCTTATGCTAAATCAGCCAAGACTGATTTGGGTACTGTGATACCAAAGCAAGGGGCTATCCTCAACCAGAGCCACTTGCTCTTAATATGCCAATCTGCATAAATACATAACTTGACCTCCTGCAACACCCATCCTCATGTCCCCAACCACACCATGTGCCAAAGACAAGTCTGGTCTACTACAGAAGCAGCTCTGTAAAGATGCTGCAGATGGGATTTAGGCCACTGAACTTGAGCCATCTAATAGTTGTTTAAGCACATGCTTATCTGTAGGGTCTTCTAGTCAATGGAGTATCTGGGGTCCTCCAACTTAGGCACCTATTTTATGGTAGAAGGAACCATCTTTTGGAAGTGTCCCACAGAAGGACAAGGAGTCCTCCGGGACTCAACACCTCTTTTAAGTTCAGTTGTGTCCCTACTGCCTTGTCTTGAAGATAGAACATGCTCCAAGAGTTCCCAGTGATCACCATGTCTCACAAGTATCTCCCAGCTCCTGGCCACCGCTCACCTATAGACCAAGCAGAAGTTCCTGCCCCGAGTAGTTCTTTGCCCCAGCATGCAGAAGAAGGGTTACCGCCTGAGAAAAACACAGCTTCTCAAAGGATGGTCTCATCACTGTTTCTTAAGCTTCTTGACTCAAAGGGGAACCAAGGATGCTCTTCGAGGATCCAGAGTCATTTTTTAACGGATACATAGACACCAATGCTGGACCTATGTCAGGCTTTCATACGACATCACCTTGACCTAGCTAAGACCAAGGTAGCCCACGTCTGGGGATAGAATGCCCTGGATCCTAGAAGAGCATCTTAGCATTGGAGGTCCACCCCAGCTGACCAGGGGGGAGGTCATAAGGAGGAACATCAGAATAAAGATGGTCTCGTCCCTGTCTGCAGCCCCTGTTAAGGTAGGGCTTTGCTTTGAACTCCTTCCTGATGAAATGATTAATGAATGTCATGCAGACCTCTTCCCTTCCTTCCTCTGCTTTCACCTGCCACACAGAGCAATACCAAATGAGGATGATCATGACAAACACAGCTCTAATTCTTTATTAATATTAATCAGAGGCAACCTTTCCATCGACACCAGAACCCAAGCGTGTGTTGGCAGGGAAGGGATAACACCGCGGCAGTGACATTTCTTGGGCAGGCAATTTTTTTTTTCTTTTATTTTATTTTTATCTTGTACCTTCCCTTCCCCCCCTTTAATATGGGCCAGCGATACCTTGTACAAACAGAGGAAGGAAGAAGCTGATTAAATAGCAGAGTTGGAGCATAATGAAAGAAAAAGCCCACTGCAAACATGTGCTGATTGTTTTAAACAGGAGGCACCGGGAGGTGGATTTCAGGTGATACCGCGGTGGCTCCTCTCATAATCCCGGCTCAGGCGGCATTACGGCTTTCAAGCTCAGAGCGAATTTCATCCGGTCCCCGCTGGTGGGGAAAGAGGCTTAGGCGGGATAGCAAACCTCAGCCCCATCTCGGGCCAGCGCCGGAGCGGGGCTGGGAGAACCGCAAAGCCACGCAGCTCCCCTTAGCTAAAAGCGGCCCTTTCCTCGTGCCGCCACACCAAAGCAGAAATATTACGAGTAGCAGCACGGACGCATCTATCTCGCCTTCAGGCACTCGGCGACACACGTACTCGCGGCTCGCGTTTGGCCTGGCTCGAGAGGTGAAGGGGGAGGTGAGCGTCTTGCACGCTCCGCAGGTCACCCGCAAGATCCGCACCTTTACGTAGCAGCTGGAGGCGGGTTCACACGAGCACCCACCTCTGGGGATGTGCACGTGGCGAACGCGCGTAAGGTTTGCAGGGTGAGGAGAGCTGTTTGTGGGAGAATCCCTAAGGAACAGAGACAACCACGTCCCCCTCGTTACCCTGGGGGAGCAGGGGCACGTTCCTCCAGCTGGGAGGATGATCACTGAGCACGGGCAAGAGCCCTGGGCAGGCAGGACCTACAGGCTTCCTTCACTGTCTGCTTGTTGGATTTTCTAGGTTTCCCCATCCTAATTACCGCAGGATTGCAGGGTGAATTGTAGGGAGAGAAGCCCCTGGTTCTCAGCTGAGTGCGACTTCTCTCTCTCCCTCTGTCTCTTAAAACAAATAGATTTTCATTGAAATCAACATATCTTTCTGAATTGAATAGGTTTTCATGGGGACAATAAATTTCTTCAAAACAATGCATTTTTATTACAACATATTTTTGTTCAAACCAATACTTTTTGACAACCAGATATTAATGACCAGGCCAAAGCCATAAATTTGCCTCAAACTATGTGTTTTCTCATGGAAGGAAATAATTTTTCTCATACAAATACATTTTTATTTGAACCAATCCTCTTTTTCCACCCCCCAAAATCAGATGTATTTCTGGGAGGAAAGCAGGACAGCTGCGTACCCAGGAAAACCCCTCCATTTCAAGAGGGATCGAGTACTTGTCAGGGCTGTCTCGCTCCCACCCTCCCAAGCCCAGAAGCTCTACAGGTCACTTGAAGCTTCAACATAAACTCTGTTTTCCCCATTGCCAGCATACCTAAACCATCACCCGGCTTCTTGTAGGTCCTACAGAAATGTCGCTTATGTCTCGCTCCCTTTGCTTTGCTGTTTGCTATCTGTTTGAAATCCTGTTTGCAGAGCCTGGTTAAATAATCCTCTCTTGCATTTCTCTGCACTATGGCTTACCCCAGCGCCTGCTGAATGCAACGTGGGACTAACCCACCCCTCATACCCCCTGGGCAGACCCGTGGGGCCAGTGGTGCTACAGGACCCCTGGGTCTCCCCACCGCCCCTTAGCAAGGACTGAATGTCTTGCCCAGGGAGCCGGGCAGGGAAGAGCGGGTCTCAGCCTCTCTGCTGGATAAACCACACATGGGATGCCCTGTCGCGCATCCCGGAGAGTCTCTGACTTCACTCCAAATGCAACTTGCCCAGCCCTGGGAGCGACCCTGGGATGGGAGATAGCGTGGGTGCAGGTTGTCCAAAGAAACCGTGCACTGTGCAATGCAAAAAATAGGATTGTCAGAGGACGAGGGCAGTTTGAAGCCCAGGAAAGGGAGGGCTGCCAGGGCAGGGGTCCCTGCACGGGGCAAAGGTGCTCAGGCAGTGCATCCTACACCAGCTGTAGCTTGCAGGGTCCATGCGGACCTGCTGCATGGCTGCAGGATCCCATGGCAGCACAAGCACCATTGCAGCCACTTGCTCAGCTCACCTGGGCAAGTCCTGCCGCAGGCGCTGGGCTGGCTGGTGTAGAGCTGGTTCAGGGACGTGTGTTATGAGCAGAAATCACAGCCACGCTCAGAGGACCTTTTCCTTAGCAGATCATCACCATCGCCTTTGAAAAAGCATTGGGTTGCTCTTGGTTTTGGGAGACAGTTTCATCTGAAGTAGTTGCTGCAAGCCACTGGGGACACGCACAGGGGACAGACATATATCCGTTTAGTCCTGCATCTCTCCTTGTAACCCACCTCTCAAACCTCCTTGAAGTCTACGTGAGGTGCCTGAGCCCCGCAGGGACAGCACTTGCACACCAGGGTGCTGGTCCTGCACGGCCCCAGCCCTGCCCGTCGGTGGGCTGCACCCAGCAGAGCTCAGCACTCGCCCAAAGCACAAGACATCAAACTCATTTCAACCAGAGAGATGTAGCTGCAGCAGCGCGGGCCAGAGAGGGGCAGGAGGAATAGGGACAAGGGGCTGGCGGCAGGGTTGAGTTTGCTGGAATTGCAAAGGCTTTGGCTGCTACTTTTGCTACTAGCCAAACCAGGAGCAAACCCCTTATCCCCTCCAGACCCCCGTTTCGCCAGCTGACCATCCCCATCAGACACGGCCCCCCACTTCAACGGCTGCCCACACTCGCACGCCCCTGAGCCCTAATCAAGAAAAATCATTTTTCGGTAGCAAGTAGCTGCGTTCAACTGCTTCAAGCCACATTTCAAGCTCGCGCCTGGGTCGGAGCCCGGGGATCCCAGGGCACTTCGAACATCAGGGGCTGACAAGGGTTCATTTCCCGTGGCCCCCGTTGGCCACTCTTTGTTGAGCTTCCCCAGTCCATGTAAACATGCTAATTGCTTGGGCTCAGCACAGGGCTGGATGCCGCGCTGTTTGTTTTCCATTGAATAGGATTAGGGATTCTGACACCAATGATTAATCGCCATGCTGCAGACGGCTGACGAGCCCGGGGAAGGCGTCCTCTCCGAGCGGAGAGCGCGCACAATCTCTGCCAAGCAGCTGCCGCTGACTTCTATCTAACCCTCTGCGTCTTGCCCTTTATCTATCCTCTGCTCCCAAAAGGTCTCATGTTCACCAAGCCAACCCCAGGCTCCCCCAGGGGCAGGGGGAGAGGGGCCCTGGGCACCCCCAGAGGTGATGAGCATCCCTGTGCTCAGCCGCCGCGATGCCCTGCCCCACTTTCCTACATCAGCTCATCCCCTGTGTCCCGCGCTGCCAAGACCGTCCCGATGCGCTGCCAGGGACAACTCAGCCAGCCCTTCTCAGCCGTCATCTTGGTGGCTGGGGAGATTCACACAATTTTTCCAGCTCCCATCACCCTGGCATCGGGGCACGGTAACATCTCTATCAGCTTACAGCAGCCGCGTCTCTTCGCCAAGCTCCGCAAGGCCATCAAGTGCCCCATCAAGTGTCTGAGCCCACGGACTGACGCGCGCATGGAGGACTCGAGCCCCCAGGAGGGGACAGCCATGGCAGCCCCCTTCACAGTGCGAAACATCAACCCCTCAACTTTCTGCACTCGCAGATACGTAGGGTCGTGCCGGGGGGGCCCACGGTCTGCAGATGAGCCGAATGCTCCCACTTCCCAGCTGCAAGAGCTGGATGTGCAGCGTTCCCGCAGTGCCAAGCTGCCCCATGCATGCCAGCAGCCCATCTCTGCAAACACAAGGAGGGCACCGGTGAGGCCACTCTGTCAGGCATTAAGGTCTGAAGGAGTTGTGTCCCATGCTGCAGCTCCCAGTCACCTCTTTGGGGTGCTGTCACCCTCCCAAACGCAACTCCAGCATCCCTTCTGCTCGCCGTGCCAGCTGCTCCTCTCGCTGCAGCCCTTTCCCTCCCGCACAGCAGCCGGCGTCCCTTTGCCCGCACAACTGTGCCCACTTTCAGGGTGGTGCCCAGCCTCCCCTTGCACTTGGCCCTGCTCACCTTCCTGAAGACAGGCAGGGTGAAAGGTACCCTGCAGCACAGGGCACCCAGCTAGCCCCCAGGCACCTTCAAAGTCCAAAGGACCACCTGGGAGCTGAGCAGGGCAGAGAAGAGCAATGGGAGTGCTGAACGCCTTTCCCACCTCCAACCTCCACTCGTGGCTTCAGCATCACCTCCGTGCTCCTGTTTTCGCCAGCAGCAGGGAAAAGGACAGCGAGGAAGAGGGGGAAGGCTGGAGAAAGCAGCCTTGCGGGAGGCAAAGCATGCCCTCGAAAAGTTGCAACCTTTGCGATTACCTCTTCTCCTGACCTTGCAGAAGGAGTGCTGGAGGCAAATCCACCCATCTCTGCCGGTGCCTTGTGCGACATACTGTCACTCAGACAAGCGACGTTCTTAATGGGTTTGTGGGAAAGGCCTGGCCTGCCTTTCCATCTGTACCTTCTGCCGGCTCCCCTCTCTAGCACTGCCTCCCCATACGACATTCCCTTGAATTATTTAGACTGGTAAATCTTCCTGCATCTCACATCTTTAGTCCATCTGTTAGCCGGGGCTTTGCCTTTATAGGAACTGTCCTTTATGCATGCCGGCATCTGTCAACAGTACACTTGCCTCTTTTATTCATGATCTTCCGTGGGAGATGGTACAAGCTGCAGAAATGCCTCATTTCTGGTATGCATTTCATTTTAATGGAAGATTACATGACTGGGGCCCATTTTATTACTTCTTGCCCTGCACATTCATCCATCACGAGCCCCATTTGCTGAGCCTGCACTGGGACGGCAGCCATCAGCCTGCTCATGTCGGATTCCTCCCGTGCCGCTTTCTCCCCCCCTTCGGGATGGGGAGGAAACGCATTGCGTTTCAGGAGGGGAAGGTTAGCAAAGGGGAAGCAATCTGCCGCCGGGGCTCGGAGTTAAGCCACAGCGGTGGCTAAGCCAAGCAGGCTCTGGGAAGCCGGCCCGGGAATCCAACCGGATTCACCCCGACGTGTGTCCCCTGCACCCGTCTTCACCTTCACGCAGTCCCTTTCCCACCCACACCACCGACGGGTATTGGGGGGCACGGCTGTCCTGTACGCCAAGGCTCTTTGGAAAGACCCCACACCCCCAAATAAACACACACAGGCTCCTTAGTTCCCCCCCTCCCTCCACAACCCGCTCTTACCTTGCACACACACACACGCAGCACCGGGAGCAGCATAAATAAGATCAATGTGAACCAGCAGTGATAATTAAAGTGCCGGTGGTATTTGCAGTCTCTCACTCTTGTAAGGAAGGTTGCATGCAATTAGTGAAAACATTTTGGACTGGGAACAGTGCCAGTTTGCTCTGCCCTTTCTTTCAACTCCCACAGAAACTCGAGGACCCCTGATTATCCTCCAAACTGCAAAAATAAAAACACCCCACTTCTACGCTGCTTCTGCCTGAATTCAGGGCTTACTGTGACAGGAGGCAGCGAGCGGCGTCAGAGGGGCCAGAGATGGAGGTGACTTCTTCAGAGGTGTGGGGACCTTCCCCAGCCACAGTCATGGGACACAGGTTGCCTTTTTAACCCAGAAAAGAGTGTCTGTCCTCAAAAATCCCAGCCACAAGACCTTTCCTCAAGGACAATCGCTTCACCGTCTTGTTCACATGAGAAGGTTGCACCAGTTCCACCAAAGACGTGCTCTGAAGGCAGGTTAGGTCAACCTGGTGTCTGATCAGGATTAAACAACGCTTCTAGTTTAACTTGGTTAGGAAACCGGTCTAAGATGAAGTAATGTGAGCCAGTCCATAGCTGAGACTCCAAGTTAGTCCTTGGTGGGCTTCAAAGCATGGAAAACCTGAACCATAATCATCGCTTTTGGCTGGGATGCCAGTTCTGGCTGGGGAAGGAAAGTGAGCAGCTTTTGGATGACAAGGAGTCCTATGGAAAAAGTCAGTATTCTTGTGCAACTTACAATATTAGTACATACTAAAAAAATAGGAAAGAAATTGCCATAAATAATGTGCTAACTACCACAGCGGAAATTCAGGGGGAGAGAACCCAGACATTCCTGGAGAAGAAATACTTAAGGCAACTGTCTCCAAACCGAATGGGATGAGCTGGAAGAGGCCGAGCAGCTTCTGCAGACGGGGAATAAGCCCTAGCCAGCAGTTGCACCTACGCACACGCACGGCTCTTCGGAGGCGGTGGAGAAACCTGCGAGCGAGAGCTCCTCACCCAGCAGCCAGGAGGAAGCAATACCACGCGTGTCCCATATGGCAAGAGAAACCAGCAAGAGTCTGGGCAAGCAGCTATAGCAGAGACTAAGGGAAGCAGCGAAAACATGCTCAGATACATTTCATGAGGTTGCTTAGCTAAATGGTCACCGTAATTTTAATTTAATATTCAAAATAACCTTAACTCTGTCCTCATTTCCCAACCAGCCCCCCTCCAGTAGATACTCTCCATATCGTAACTAGTCCACCCTGATGGCATAACTCAGCAATTTCCTTCCAGAAATCAATGAGAACAAATGAAAATTTAATACATTCTCCAGACAACCCAACTCCCTTCTCTCCCCCATGGTAAATAAATAATGTGCTAGTCAAATGATGGATGGAGTGCTCGGAGACCGGTGGCCGAGTGCTATTAGGGGCTGGGGAGGTCGGTGAAGTGGAGATGTGGTCTAGCGCAGGATGAGGTGGTGGCCGTGGGTGATTCGAGCACATAAAGAAGCCAGGAGCGAGACGGGAGGTGCAGGGAGGTTTCTGGCTGATGCAGGAAGGGGGCATGGAGCAGACCGTGCTGTCTCGTTATGGATTGCGGCATGGGGGCTTATTTGGTTTCTCTACCGCAGACACAGCTAGATCCAAAGCCCGGTGCTGCCGATGAGAAAAAACAAATTAAACTCCTTTTGACTTCAGCAGGTTTTGGATCAGGAGAATTTGCAGGATGTGAGATTTTGGGCTGTCTGGCAGGAAGCGGATGGAGGAGGCAGAGAATGGTCTGGGGGATCTTCAGCCTGCACAGGAGAGGGACAATCGAGAGCAGATGCACCGCAGGTCTGTCGGAGCTAAGGGGGAAGGTGTGTGAAAAAGTGAGCCTGGAGCTAAAGCATTAGGGAGGGGGGACCTGACCGTAACATCAGCTGGACAGGAAAGAGCTGAAGTTTCTCGCTCGCTCCCCAGCCCGCGTGGTCTTGCAGAACCTGTACTCTGGGACACATGCTTGTTAAGGAATTATATTTCACCTCAAACGAAATGGGGAGGTTTGCCTTTTTCCTTTTGCCTGTGAGATGGGGCCCTGGGGCTCCCCCAGGACACGGTCAGGTGGGGTCAAGGCAGGGCTCTTGAAGACAGAGCTGGGATGCACTAGCAGGACCCGCTGGAGAAACAACTGTCAACCTGCAGCTCTCAAAGCATATGGTGAACAGGACAGATGGCGGTTTCCAGGGACATTAACCTGGGCCAGATCTCCACATCTTCACTAGGACAAGCAATTGCATTCGTTAACTTGTGTTAATCCATACCTTCAAACCCAGGTTTGGGGCTCAGGTCTAGGAGCGTGAGGGAGTGCTGCTGGCCCCGTTCCTTGCTGCAAGACACTGAACTAACACCACGTCTGTCCCTCCCAGATGCTGGGTCCCAGCTGGTATGTGTGGTCCTGATCGCATCTCCCTCTCCCGCGCAGCTCTGGCTTTCCATCCTGTTGAACTTCAGGATGCACAACCAACAGTGCCTGCTCCGCCTCGTCCCACAGCTCTGCTTATCTGCTGAGCTGACTGTGTACCTCCTTATCTCTGGGGAGAGCTTCTATGTAAATATTGCTGTAAATTCTTTGGCTTCCAAGTAGCACTGCTCTTTAATGCCTTCCTTGTAAGACCTGCTTGCCCTACCCCAAGCCATTAGCTGTAACAGGACGTTAATAAGGAGGGGGTTTGGTATCTCTCAGGGAGGTTGACCTCTTTCACTAGAAGCAAGGCACCCATTACAGAGCAATGATAAATCACAAGCCTTCCACTCCTTCCCCAGCAGGCACTTCTTTGCATGCATAAACACACACGAGAGAGGCACACGCGCTCCCTGCATTAACTCTGGCAACACCCAAAAGCCCTGCCACGCCAACGCGTGCGGGACCCGGGGCCACAGGGCCTCTCCAGCTGGTCCCCACCAGGTCTCCCCCGCCGCCACGCGTCCTCACGGCACAAGGCACCCTCCAGCCTCCGGGTCCTGGTGTGGTCTCGCATCCCTTGCGTGGGTCTTAGCTACATCCATACGTGGCTCCCGGGCCAACGAGCCAGGGTGTCAACACTTGAAACTATGGTGCTGCCAGAGACACCATGGATGTTCCCGCAGAACCAGGTGGACATCCGACGGGCCAGGGCAGGATGAAGACATTGCCCCTGTGCTTCCTGCAGGGTGGGACAGCAGCTGTGTCCCCATCACTTGCGCCAGCCACGCTGGCTGCTCCAAGCCCCATGGGACAGAGCACAGACCCTACCCAAAGCTCTCCTAAGCAGGCAGCGTTTCTCCAGACAGCCCGTTTTCCATTACGTTGAGGAGCTATTGTGTTTAATGTTGAATGCAAACATTGCCAATTGAGCTGAACCAGCAAGGAAGACACAGCAGGCCCAAGCACAAACTTGCAGCGGGAGCGGGGCACACCAGCAGGGATGTCACCAGAGCTGGGCTGCCACCGTCCCCATCCCCGAGCACTCTGCTCCATCTGAACCACTCCCAGACTCACAGCTGCAGACCAGCAAAGAGACTTACAGACACCAAGCCTCCAGAAATTTTCCTGACATCCTTTAACATACGTTATTCCCCCGTGACAATCAGTTCTTAAAAACCTTCTTCCATTCCACTATTTTTTTTTGTTGACATAAAATCAAAAACACACTTGGAGACCTTGCTGGCTTGAGACCTCAGATTCAGACTTCAGTGGCTGACAACCATGTTGTTTTCAGTGCTGCTATTTAAGCAAGCAAAAAAAAAAAAAGCAAGCACCAAAAGCAAAAAATTTGGCTGAAAATTGACATGTTCTGAGAAAAATTCTGCTCTAGCAGAGAAGAAAAAAACAACGCCTGTTTGACAGAGAATTGCTTTTGACAGCAAACTATTGACCAGGTCTAACGAGCGGGCTCGGACACGTTAGAGAAGGAGCACGGGTTTCCTCATCCATCCCGCAGCCCGCTTGTAGTGCGGGAGTGTTGAGTCAAGCCGGCCGCTGTCTGCATTAACAGCCAATTTGCTTTCAGCCCTTCGCGGCGGAGCTGGAGAGCATCCGAGTGCCGCACTCATCCTCACCCGGGGGTCGTGCTCCCGTGCAGCGGTTCGAGCAGGGGAATGGAGCGTCTTCCCGGCATGCCCTCCTCCGCGCTCGTAAACAACCGCCTCCTCTCGCAGCCGTCTCTGCTCATCCTTTAATTACGTTAAGGGAAGATTTCTGCTGAGTCCAGCACAAAGCTGGATGCATGGCGGCGCGGGGAGAAGCGGGGGCTCCTCCCGGTCCTGGCCCTGCTTGCCCCATCCTCCTGATGCTCTGCCTCAGTTTCCCTGGTTTGATGACAGTGCTCCGTTGCTATCATCTGCTTGTAGCTAAACACTAATCCACTCTCACAGCAATTTTTTTTTTTTTGCTTAATTTGAATTAACAAATAAAAAAAGCCCCAAAGCATCACCAACCAATTCAGAGCAACAAGTCTGATCAAAGTGGATTTTGACGATTTGAAGGGTTGGATCCAAACTGCTGGGGATGGATGGAGAAGTCCCCTCCATTTCTGCCCTGCTGCCATGCGTCCAAGCACGGCTGTTTCCCCTGCTGTTGCTCTACGTCGGACTCTGGCTGCTGCATTAAAACTTCACTGCCTTTCCGTACTCACCTCCTTCCTGCCAGCTCAAGGGCTCTCGCTCCCTGGGGCTGTCATCAATCGGTTGTGATCAGAGGTCGGCTACAGCCCTTTCACAGCAGCCTCTTGACTCCACTCTCAGCCCAGGGGATGCACGCAGGGACAGAGCAAGCAGCATGTTGAAATACAGCTTTTTTATGCCCCCCCCCGCTTACTGTAAAGCCCTCGCTGTCATCAGAGCAAGGAGCCGTTCACGTCGTGACACAAAGCCAGGAAATCAGGGCGCTCTTACTCCAGACTCTGGACCTGGTGAGTGACCTTGGGCAAAGGGCTCTACTTCTCTGTGCCTTACTTTTCTGTGATACTATTAAAAAAAAAAAAGGGGGAAGAGAGGGATTGTATTTCTAATATGGATACTGTCTCCAAAGATAAGATCTTGAGGGCAAAATCTGGCTGTGACGCCACTAGGAAGCCATGTCACCAGCTCTTGGTGGCAGGGATAGCCCCCAAGCTGCGGGATGGGAAGGTGCAGGCTGATGGCGAGAGCCAGGCTGGGCACCAGCCCTGCACGGAGCACGGTGCTCACCGAACCGCTCTGCAAACGAGGGGGTGACGGCGCAGAATTCAATGTGGGATCCAGCTCCATCTAACTCACTTTTAAAAGGAGCGCACGCATGCAAAGCGGGCGGTATCACACGAACAGCCTTGGCGTAGTTCAAGCAGCCCTGTAAGGGCAAAGGCGACTCCAACTATACGTGACTGTGGAGAAGCAGCCTGGTATGGAGGGGTCAGCAGCTACCCAGAGGCAAAGACCCCCGTGCTCTGCAGCTGCCTCACCACAAAACCTGTTTGCTGCCAGGGCATTTCCATTCCCTGCCCCACCTGGAGCAATTTTGCAGAGGGAGATCTCTCTCCCGAGGAGCAACGCAACAAGACCCAGGCTTCAGCTAGGCACTAATGCAATATAAATAACCACAGAGCCATCAGAGGTGCAAATCCACTTCACTCTTCTACATGATAACACCCTTATAAAGGGATAGCTCATTTGGCAGATTATTCCCAGCCACGATGAGGGGAATGATAAGGACATTGGCTCTTCTAACTGCCGTTGGTAAATTGATAGGAGGTGGATTCCACACAAGCCCATAAAATTAAGACCTACAGATCAATCTTTCTTCATCCGTTTTCCTGCGATTGCCTGGCAGCCAAAAATATGCACAAGTGATGATGAGGTGTATCCAATCTTCTGCTAGCGGGAGACGGGTTTCCATTCAAGGCTGAGGCTTTGAGATGCCCATAAAGGCAAGCCTCCAGCCTAGTGTGAAAGGGATCCTTTTACATCTCGCTACACAGAGGGGTAAATCATCCTATGTTAAGTCATCAAGTCTTCTCGCCCCCTCTGCTGAACTGGACAAGGATGGCTGAGAAGACCTGGCAGAGAGGACCACGTAGAGAAGGATGGGGAGGAGAAGCCGGCACCGAAACGACAGCTAGGCCATGCTCTCTGCTTCCCTCGTGGTGTCCAGGGGTTTCTCAGTCATGGTCCCACAAAGCATGCTGCTGCCAGGTCGCAATGTGAGGGTGCAGCAAGAGCATCTTCCACCTAAGCGCTGTTGTGAAGGACAGCTAATGTATCTGCTTGTCATATGGATACAGGTGGGTTGCCACCTATCTACATGTTCAGCTGCCCAGCCGGATCCTTAGCAGGTGAAAACTAGAAGGTTTTAGCCCAACCCCATGGAAAACTGGACCCTTACCAGGAGCTTTGTCCCTCCTGGACGCTTAAAATTGCACCACTGAGAGGGAGGCAGCACCATCCCCACTGTGGGGCGAGTGAAACAGCGGTACCACTGGGTCCTGGTAACAGAGCTAGAAAATTGTCCTGACATACACCTAAGTTTTAAATCCATTTTATCTGAACACCTCCGAGTGCTGCTGCAGGCAGCAGAGGAGCTCAGAAGCAGGTTTAGCAGCGGGTGGGAATGCCACTTGAGCTCAGCACAAGGACCTCAAATATGAACTTGTACCAGGGACAAGTTCACATTGGCTTTAAAAAAATATCAGGCATGGTACCTGCTGGAGGCAGGGATCCTCTCCAAGAGATGGGGAAGGCCTCAGCATACAGTCAAACAGAAAACTCCTTCTAGAGGTATTAACACTGTAAATAAATTAATTCATGGGTCACTGGTGACTGGGAAGTTTGGGGAGAAAGGCAGGGATCAAGGGCCATAGGCACCACATGGGGCAGAGCCAGGATGGCTCAGGGTCTTGGAAGTTTCCCCTTCTCCATATCGGAGCAGGGAAAGGAGGGACCGAGGCAGGCAGCAGGAGGGGTGAAGGTCAGGCAGAAGAGCCCTGCGAGAGGGATGAAAAAAGGCCAGAGGGGACAAAAGCGGACAAGGAGTAAGCAAAAGGTGCTAGGACCAGCTGGGAAAGGAAGGGTGGTTGCAAACCCCACATGGATAGCCACATCAACCCACTTTAAGTCTTCCCACTCGCAGAGCTGTTCCATGGAGATGTACCCCCAGCTGCTGGAGTCAGAGGCTACAGGTTGTAGGAAGCACCCCAAAGAGTTGACAGGTTTCTTGGCTATAGCTCTTCTCAACAATCGCTGCTTTACTGGTAGGAAAAAGCACAAAAAGCAAAGGCTGCTGCATATTCTTTCCTAGTAGTATGCAAGTATTTGTCCATCTGTACACATCTGGAAGCCAGTGGAGTTCAGCACTAGCTGTACTTCCCCAAAAGAAGAGAACAAAAGAAGACATGGCTTTGTGAAAAACAAGGGCATTTATCATGGGGTCCTCCTGGGAATCTTTTGAGCTGGGATCCCCAGGAAGCACTTGAATGGGTTAACTCCCGTTGAGATGAGAACATCAGTGAGCAAGGGCCACTGGGACCCGAACAAACAGAGCTGCAAAAATCTCACTCCCCGGCAGCCAGAATTTGTCTTTTTAACAAAAAGTTGCTGATCTGGGCACATCAGCTCTACTTACTTTCCTGGCCTGGAGACAGGACCTGAGCAGGTACCCACATGGAGACCACCTCATGATCCACCATGTCCTGGAGGGTGGCACAGCCCCTGGACCAGATTTTGAACCTGGAGGGGGACTCCAGCCTCAAAGCAGCATGGCTGGGCCACCCCTCCCACTTACACTAGTATCAGTTGCTTGGCCCCTGGAAAGTTGGAACCACCCTGTGTCAGAGCTCAGCTTTCCAGAGCCGGGTTTGAACACTTCGGTCCCTGGAGCCTCGCCTGAGCTGTCACCGAAGTGAGGGGGAAGGAGAAATGTACTGTCAGGAAACGTAATCTCTGAAAAGTGCAGAAATCCAACTGTGGGAGGATTTACAGGAGTTCAAAACTAAGGGACGCCAGGAAAGACAGCTAAATAAACACATAGATCATGTGTCTTGAAAGCTGATGTCAAGATCATAAAAAATCAACTCGACTATAGGAGCAGACAGGTGGCGATTGGTGCAACCCCTACGCATCGTGTCCTGGAGCCTTCGGCTGGCCCTGTCCACTGGAAAGAGCACCCAGCAGATGTTTTCCTGATTATAAATGCTGTATAATTTGTAATCCACAGTCTTGCACTTAAAATGATCCTGGAGCTGTGGGGAGGCCAAATCCTTCCCATCCATTAATGCAACCAGTCCCCATCACTTCCCAGTGACTCAGAGAACAGACTATTCCCATGATGTGTTAGGGGCTGGGTGCTCTCAGCAACAAATACGGGGGACCTTAGAGGACCGGTTTGATGCCATCAAGATACCTGCCTTTGAATCCCACTCCAGAATCACCAGGAACATCCACCATGCAATGGTAGCAGAGGTGTGTTTCTCCCAGGAAGAAAAATCCCTCTCAATGCTGTGCCAGGCTCTGCTAAGGGCAATCGCAGACTCTTTTTGTCCTTTTCTCCCTCTTCAGAAGTTAACTGAGTCTTGCCAAGGCGTCCACGAGAAGTTAACAAGAGTTAAAGCTCATGTCGCTCAGAGTTTGGAGAGCAGCACCTAGAAATGGAAAAAAAAGAAGCACTTCTTCCCCTTTAGAAAAATCATAGATAGGAGCCCGTGAGGGAAGACAATGAGCTATAAAAGTGTTCTGAAAATCTCTCCTCGTCTTGGCATAAAATAGTGCATTGCGCTTTGCAAAGGAAATTCAGCACCTCGAATGCCTGGTTTCAGAGACAATAAACAGATTTGCTCCTGGCCAGCTGAAATTGCTCCAGCGCCAGCGATCCCAATGGCCTGATGTTCCTCGGCAGTTCTCAGTGCCTCCCCATCGCCATCGACTGATGCCACGCACCCTGGGCTGGACACGCAGAGTCCTTCCCCCACCATCACTTTGCAGCCACCTCACATGAACCAAAGGGCCTGCTCCCTGCTAGGATCTGCAGGAGGATGGCGTGAAGGGTGGCATTTCCACCCGAGAGCCAGAAGACCCGATGGGGTCTTGCACAGAGCTGCCTCAGGTGGTTCCAGGCTTGTGTGCAAGCAAGACGGCTGTCTTTGGGTGACACCAGTTAGCTCCCAAGTTACAAAGTGCTACTGGAGCTGAGCGGATAAATCCACCGTGGGCTAGAAGCCTTCCCAGCTTGGCTGCCTGCTAACCCAGTGTTCCCTGCCCGCACGTCCACATTCCCACAGGGGCGGAAAGCAGAACAGATGCAGACAGCACGTCCTGCAGCACTGACCTTCCCAAAGGAATTCCCACGGAGGCTGGGAAAGCTACTGAAAACATGCTCAGGGCCAGGGAAGGCCAGGCTGCACACCGTGGGGCTCAGGCCAAGGCCCCCCACCCGGGCTGCCCTGCGCTACCCCCAGCCCGGGCAGCCTGGCTGCAGGCAGCCCAAGCCAGCAGTCTCTGACCCCCCTCTAGTGGCTATAAAACATAGCAAAGTTCACGAACCCGCTACCAAAATTGCCTTCTCCGAGCGCCAGGCAGAGTCTGAGTGCTGGGACACAGGGTCCCGGGTCAGCTGTGCCCAACACGGCAAAGGTAGGGCTCTGGACCAGGAGGACGATGCTCAGCCCTGCTCCAGCTCCCGGCCCCAACCCAGCCTCCAGCCCTGCTGCCGGGAAGATGCCGAGTGATGGAGAGAAGGTGATGCCAGGGCCACTTTCCAGTCTACCTCCTCCATTTATTAGAAAACAAATAAATAAAAAGTAAAAGCACAGATCCTCCTCCAAGTCCCCATGGAGCAGTGGGGGTAGCCACTGGAGACAACCTCCCTACACGGTGTAGAGCCCTGTGTGGCTCTCAGCCTGCTCTGGAGCACGGGACATGCTTGCGGGGAGCAGCCGTACCCGAGGGCTGCCTGCACAGCAAGGCTAGGGGCAACCGTGCCCCTGCTCGTCCCCAGAGGCACAGCAGCCTCCAGGGACGGCATTGTAGCCATCTTCAACCGAGTCAGGGCAAAGGAACCAGGCAGCACTTCCCTGCTATAAGGCCCAGAGGAGGTCCCACTCCCTGATCCTGAAAGGATGCAAGCTGGAGACATCACCCTCCCGTGAGGAACCGGCGGCCCTCGGACAACATGGCAGAGAGGCAACAGCATCCCCTGATAGCTTCTTCCTCCACCCCCAAGGACACAACAGAGGGACCAAAGCCAGATTCAGAAGAGGCTTTAGGTAACAACAGGCACAGCCGCATCAGCGGGATTGACAAGAGCATGCCGGGCTGGGCTCCCAAATCCCAAAGGCTTTTCTGCCGCAGCACACACACATCCACATATGTCCTCCCGAAGAGGCCCATCAGCTATGTACCCCTCCAGCATTCCTGAAGTTCACGTTCAGACTGTACCATGAACGTTGAACTAGACGCAAAATGATTGTTATAAGAAGCGCTGTAAAACATGCTGATGCTTTTCAGCTTGGTTCCCAAGGAAAGCGGCTTATGCAGTTACACTGTGGGCTTGTGTGTTCCAATCACTTTGGAACCTGTCAGCTAATTTTAACCCAGTTTAGCGGAGAGACAGAAAACTCAGATCGTTTTAGTTTCACTGGGCTGTCAGCTAAAGGACAGACACCTTCTTAGTGTCGTCCCTCGAGCAAAGGCTGCAGCACGAGCTCAACCTCTTAGTAGACACCAGAGACTCCCCATGACTTTAACAAGCAACCCAGTGCAGGAAAGGGGGTTTACGAGAGCTCCCAGCCCTCACCCAACCTCAGGACAAACCTGTGGGAAAGCGGCCTTTCTTGCCTAGCCACTTGCCTCACTTCTAAACATTAAAAACCATCACATTTCATTTTTCTCTGGGAAGTTTAATTCTTTTCATCCTAAGTTCCCCGTAATCTAAAAAAGTTCCGTTTCCTTTGGCCAGTGACTACAATCAAACACCATTAAAAGAAAAACTTAAGAATGCTTTTCACTAGAAATGAAGCTGCTGGCATTTTTTCTTCTTTTTTTTTTTTTAATCCCCCACTAGAGAAGGGCAAGAAAATGAATTGAGCATTTTTAGACAAAAGTAGAAAAAATCTGATGAAATAAAAGACAATCCAGTCACACTTGGATGGAAGAAACCTTGTACCAGCTACAGACAGTTGGCACCTGCCAAAAATCTGACCTTGAAAGATCAGGCCAGGTTTAGTATGCACAGTACAGACAGGGTTTTAATATAAGAGTTTCAGCTATATATAGGAACAGATCCATTTTCATTCTTTAAAACAAAACGCAGAAGAAAAGCCTTGGTGGAGCCAGGATGTTTGGTAGCCAGCACACCCTGGCAGCGCTGAAACGCTGACGATGCAGGAGAGACCGAAGGAGGGAGCCCGGGAAACCGCTCCGGGGTACGTGGTGTGAGCCCATGGTTAGCGGTCAGCTCTCAAAATACACTCTGCTTGTGCTTGGCTGAGGCTGTCAAGATGAAATTAATCTTGCCTGGGCAGTCAAAGTTTGGATCTGCCTTCACTAGCCTCTAATGAAAAATGCATAGTGGCAAGCATCGGAAAATCCCTGACACTCAGCTCCAGAGGGTACATTTAAATAATTCTATGAATATAGATCAATAAAACTAATGTACTTATAGCCGCTGTATGAAGTATTCAAACTAGAATAAAAGTCATCTTGTATTACAAAGCCTTGTATTAATTCTTAGCACCTATTGTTTTACATATTCAATTAATCTTAGTCAGCAGATAGCAACTCATACATGATATTAAAAGCACGAGGCATGAGAATCTGTATTAGAGAGCCCAGACATCCTCATAACCAAGAGTGCGCTTGGAGGAGGACGTCACTACAAGAGCCCACTGCCTGCCTGCAGACTGGGAGATAAGAAACCACGTGGGCTGGAGACATGAGAGGATAGCTACGGCCATGCCAGGACCTCCAAGTCCCTGTGCATGGTCTCCAGGAGAGCACACATCTCTGAGGGCTTCTGCAGAGAGGGATCTCAATGCATCAAGAACAGGAACCGTAGGAAGAAGCAGCTTCACAACAGAGGTGTTGAAATGAAGACCTAGGGCGGGTATCCCCGGCCACTAGAAGACCCAACCATTTGCCTGTGATTTACTTTCAGGACCAGCCAGGTGAGTGAAGGAGGTGTGAAAGAATGTGTAAGGTTGGACCAAAGGCCCTTCCAAGTCTTTGTCAGGCCGGTTTGCCAAAATCTCTCTATTGCCAGCACCTCTCTCACTTAGCTGCAGGGAAAAGTTATTCATTGAACAGTCATTTTGGAGAGCTCCCCAGGGAATTTGGAACAGAAATCTGTTGGACCTAACAAAACATTACATTAGAGGACTAGACCATCAAACTAATGAGCCTAAAAGCTGTCAGCCCAGACTTGCCAGCCCCTGCATTTTCAAAACCAGCTCCTACCTTGGGCCACTTCAGCATGGACCTGAGACCCCTTCACAGCACCTGACTGTTGGTATTTGTGTGCCCCGCGCTGCTGTGAAACCAGACCAGCCTCAAAGCTGGGCAACTGAATTCAGCAGCATCTTTGGAAAGGTGGGCCAAGGTGACCAAGGGAAGAAGAGGCAAAGAGCTCTCCAGGATCTCCCATGGAGCTACAGAGGGTTGGAGGTCTTGACTCCAGCCACGCTGCAGGTCCCCTTCTCAACAGGTCTATTCCAGCAAAACATCTGGCCCCAACTTTTTTACCTCTCTGACTTTTCAGAGCATCGTCTCTGGATGCACCGTCCAGCTCCTCAGAGGAGGATGCACACATCAAGCAGCCAGACACGTCATTGCTGCTCCCCCCACCACCACCACGCAATTACTTAAATGGTGTTTGCGTCTCTTTCTTCACCAAAGGCCGTAACCTTTATTGACGCTGTGGCTGCTGTGACGTCCATTAAGCTGACAGTGGCCCTCCACACAGGCCACTTGCTACGATGAACCTGGCTGCTCTGCTCTCAGTCACTGGACAAGAGAGCGTCTCTCGTCGGCACAGCAATCCGCGGTTGCTGGCGCGGCACCGCTGGCCCTAACTGTCCTCACGGCTGCTCACGGTGTTTGCTTTCTGACTTACTCAGCACTTTACAGACCAGCCCTGGGTTGTTGACCAGAACAACAGCACACTGTGCATCAGGAGCAAAACGTATTCGATACCTGCAGAGAAGCCCTATATAACCCATCTTGAAAGGCAAAGAAACACTTTAAAAAAAAAAACCAACACACAACCACCCAAAATGCAGCATCCAGTGTGATCTCGCGAACAGAGAGCACCATTGATAGAGATCTACGTTAGCCTATTAATGACACGATGCTAGGCTTGCATCTGGACTCGTTTCGCTTGTATATTAATCATGTACGTTTTATATAATAAGCCCTGTGTGTTGCCACAAGGTAGGACACCCCTATTCCCACATGGCAGGTTTAATGACTTTGCAAGGCTAACAAAGCTCTGCTTTCTGAAAGGAGGCTGGAGTTGGGTCCCTACCAAAGTGAGGTTCTCAGGAGGTAATAAAACACCGAGGAGATGCTATCTAGTGGATTTGGAGTATTTCACTCCCTTGAAAGTCAAGTCAACAGCTGATTTAAAGTTTCCAGCTAGGTCATATAAAAGTCAACAGCGGCTGCATCCAGCCAGGTTCAGAGTCTGAATATTTATGGTGTCAATCTGAAATCCAGATAACCACAAATAATCTAAATCCATTAACTCCCCCCCCCTCCCTCCGCCCCCATCCAGAGGAGAAAGCTCTCTGGGCATTAATGCCCATATTGCTAGGGTTACCATGGGATCGTGGGCAGAAGGTTGGTTTTTTTGTTTCGTTTTTTTTTTTCCTAAATAAAGGTTATTACGCATTGATGGCGATGTGTCAGGCAGTTCCCGCCAGATCAGCCTGCCTTCCAGGAAAGCCGACGTGGATACCACGTGAGCGGAGCTGGTTGGAAGCACCGAGATGCTCTAGCGTTCAGGTCAAATCCAGTCCACAGGGAATAGCCTGATAAATTGCAGTCAGCACTACACTGCAGTGCAGAAGTGCAAGGTAATAATCATCGCACGCTGGCCAGCGGAGCTGCCCACAGCACAGCCGCAGAAGGAGGCACGCACGTCTCCGGGTGCGTGCCACCAAGGAAGCGCCCTCGCCCAGGAGAAGCAACATCACTCCTTTGACCTGAAGAAATTCCTCTGACCCGCAGGGCGTGCTCCCCTCCAGGACTCCACGGACAATGGACGTAGGTCCGAGTGCCCCAAGGCTGGGCTGCAGCGCGGTTAGGGGGGGGGCAGAGGCTCTTTGAGCGTACGACCAACATATTGCGTCCCATCACGGGTACGGCAACTTCCCAAGGGAGGCCTAGAGATGATGTGGGGTGGCAGAAGATGCCAAACAAAAAAAAAAAAAAACCACACAAACACGAACCGCCAAAATGCCAAAAACAGAGGCCCTTCCCCTGGATTTCCTGGGTCCGAGCAGGACTGACATCCCAGCAGAAAGACTCTTGCTGAACAGAGCTGTACGGGGAGCAGAGCGCTCCTTCCCTACCCACCCACCAGCTGGATCAAGCTGAGACATTACACCGTTGTGACACGCCGGCCGCTGAGACATTACACCGTTGTGACACGCCGGCCCTCGGGGGAGGCCGTGCCTGAAGCGTGGTGCAGATCCTTCCACAGACATCCCGCAGCATGCACAACGCTCCAGCAGGTTAGAACAAGGGTTTCATGAACAGGAATCTGCAGTAATACCCCAGACAAGAGCCAGCCCGGGAGATTTTGTCACGCTGCCTCTGGCCTCTCCGCAAAAGCTCCTGAAGAAATCCATCTCAGGGCTTTCAGTGGTGCTTTTGCATCTCCATTGGCAACTTGGATGGCCCATCCATGATGTCAGCTGTTAACCCAGTCTTTATGGCTTCTCTGTATCATAAAGGGTTGGACAAAGTCTTTCTTAAGAGAGAAGAAGTTAGCTGATGTACTCAGGAGACCTTTGTGCAGTAGGTAGGTACGTGCAGCCCAGGAACTGGAAACAAACACCTGGAGCAACACGCAGGGCATGCACAAGCAGCAGCAACCCAGATTTTGACACGGCCGCTACAGGGACAGCCCCACACAGAGATGTGTTGGAACAGATCTGCAACACATCTGCTGGTGCTTGCCAGAGCCGTGAGTAGCTCAAGGCATTTGCCAAGTCCTGGGACTTGCTACGGCAAGGTTGTGGGTACCGCAGTCCAAAGGAATCAGCAGGATGCTGGGAAGAAGGGATTGCAACTTGAGATAAGAAGAGAACCAGAGCAAACTGAATGGGTTATTCTGGCAAATATCTTCCTATGCAGAAACATCCCCCCGAAGACCAGACTGAGTCTTCCTCTGCTGCTGGAGAAGAGTTAGTGCCCCTTGGTGAGTTTTAGGAGGATTAGTACAAGTATTAGAGTTAAAAATAGTTTTGTAACTGTCTTCATGGACATATAGGAACGTGCCTAAATATAACATTCATTTCCATATGTCATCCAAATGGCTGCTTAGTAAAAGCTGGGACTGAAACAACGTGAAATGCAGTTTTCCCATTGACTTACATGGACTACAGTGAGCCCCATTCTGCATAAACAGAGCAGCTCCTGGTGAAGTCAGCAAAGTTGCTGTGGGCTGGAAACATTTTGCTTTTCCACCTAAATTCAGATGTCTGGAGTGAGGCTGCTATCCTTTTATTGCCCCAGATCCCAAGCAGCTTCGGGAACGGTGTTTGCTGATATGATGTTGGACGTTATGAATTGCAACAGTTCTTTGGGGCTGTTTTAGGTACCCGAGATACAACGATGAACTTGAGGTTTGAGCAGGTAAGATTTTGAAGAGAAAGGCAGGCAGAGATTGTGCAGCAGGAAATCATTCTACCTACTGCATGATTGTGAAATTCTGTTGAAAATTGATTCATCTGAGAGAAAAAGGAAGTTTGTTCCCTCTGTCGTAACAGCAATTTGCAATGTTGATATGTGTCTTTATTTTGACAGATTGGCGGGGCAAAGTTAAGCTTGAGTGGGTGGTGGAAGTCATTCGGGGTGATAATGAACAAACAATAATTACAAGGCAAAAAGGGGAATTGACTGGATACCTTAATTATGCATTTCCAGACTTTCTAAACATTAAAGGATTTTACTAAATCAGCATGCTATTTTCAGAAAAGAAAATATTATTGTGTGGTTGGACTGCCATCAGAGGAGTGCATGGAAATACCAGTACACGGAGTATAATTACACCTTGTTCTTTTTGGGCTCAGCAACATTTAGGAGAGGAATTTCCCCCACCCTCTCCCCTCAGTAAGCAGCACCACGCGAGGAGCTACCGTGCTTCTCCAGGGTTACCTGCTCAGCACGTCAGGCTGGAAGCAAAGCAGAGCAGCGACGGGTCGCCCCGACCTCAGGCTTCAGACCCCCGGGTGGGCGTTTTTCCTGGGCACTTGCAGAAGGCTCAGGCAATCCTTCAGCAGCTGAAGAGTTCAGATTTGTGAGAAGAGGTTGCCAAAAATACCATTCCAGCCCTATTAAAACAGGTCACCCAATTATTCATTTTTAATCAAACTGTTAGTGGTAAGAGAAAGACTTTTTTTTCCTTAAAAATAAAAAATCTCAACTTCAACTTAAAAAGAAATGTTTCCATCTTCTAATTCTTAATTTCTACTTAAAGCAAATCCTTAGCTTCAAAACGAAATGCTTCCTCTAGAGTGAAACTAAAATGTTTCAACTTGCCAAAGACTTCTTCCCCAAAAGAGACTGTTTCAGGTCAAGCCAAACCATTTTTTGGACCTGCCAGCAAATTTAGGGACACAATTCTTTGTGCTGCTGTAATTAGTATGAATGGGCTTCCTTAGCACCATTGTTTCAGAAGCAGCTGTGCTACTTTGATGAATACCCATATTTTTGTATGTCACATGCATTTGCTATGGCCTGTTTATAAAGTTTCAAATCATACAGTCAGGGAGCAGAACAGAAATAATATCAGGAGACTCGGGCAATTAATCACAAACCGCAAACAAAGAGAAAAGACAGGGATCTTGTCGTGGGACACGGGACAAGGACTCAGAAGACCCAGCTTCAGTTCTTGGCTTGGCCAAAGACTGAGCTGGGCAAGTGAAAAATTACTTTTTTGCTGGCAGGCAAAAGTACCCAGAGATGAAATAACTTGCCAGTTTGTCTATTTAAATTCTAAGGCTTTTCATCAAAGGACTGTGCTACCTACTCATTTACTGTGGAAGCGGGTGAAAAATGTTCCACTACCATACATACATACTATGTATATAGCCAGGGAGAAATGCAGGTTCAGTAACATCAAAACATCTCCAATCATTCCTGACTCCTTCACGTTGAAGGCTCTTCACACCAAAATGTTTTAATTCTGCAAAATCAAGATGTCTAACTGCAATATTTCTCAGCCTAGCAATTCAGTTTTCCTTGAGATGCCTTTTGCTTCAAATTCAATTAAAATTATATTTCAAAAGAAGCATTTCAGTGACAGCACTTATTACTAAATATCAACAAAAATATCAGTGCTATTGTTCTACAAAAAAAATCTATTAATTAACCAAAATGAAATGCTGTGTTTCCTTTTGGCTTTCAGTTCAATTGTAAACCCTCAAACATTTGTTTTTCTTCTGAACCTGGAAAAATTTATAAGGTTCAGACTCGCCAAGGAGCCAAGCTCAACAAGACGAAGTTTGGCTTTACCAGAGGGGCTGCTGTAAAGAAGAGAGCAATAAATAATGCAAGTCAAAACCTGAAGCCAGCAGGGTTGGTTTGGGAGGTAGAAAGGAGTCATGTTGGGGACAAGAGGGGCTGCAACATCATCAACATATCTTTCTCTAGAAACCCAGGATCTGCAGGTAACTCACAGAAAAAGTTAGGGGGGCGGGGGACGAAAAACACTCAAAGCTGACCAGCCCGAAGTATTTAAGGAGAGCTTAAGAGAAAATAAAATCAGACATCTGCTACATTGTCATGCCTCTCTTTAGGCATGACAGGCAAAAGCAGTTAGCAGAATAAACAGAAAGTTATCAGCACAGTATTTTGCTTTCTGCAAGAACAGAGGCCAATGCAACCGTGGTCACATGCACTCGTGTCCATGGAGCAGCCCTTCTTCTGCTGGGGAAATAGAGAGATGCTTTTCTTCACCGTGCTTGTATTTGAGCATCTAAAGAGAGGTGCCTGCACAGGACTCCTTTCAAAATATCTTTCAGAAGCACTAAATCTGTTAACAAAACCTTTAAACAAAATGCATGGCCCCATTCAGCCTTGCAGCAGGATCCATCCTGACTCCTCACTGATACTTGGCTGTCAGAAGTCCAGCAAGTCGCAGGACAAAGGAGACACTGCTTCTCTTGCCCAAGTCAATAAACCCTGCAGACATGGCCCAGACTGGCTCAGCTGCAGCCCCTCTGGCTGCCGGGCGGTTAGACGTGACACCCCCAGATCTCATGTGGGGACATCGAGTCGAGCACCAGCCAGAACCAGATCAGAGCTTGCAGCTCTGTCAGTCCCACCTTCACTCCATGGAAAACACCAGCCATAGCAAGAGGTCCTGCAAACCGAGTGCCATCGGCCACCGTCGGCAGCTACCCACCATTTCAGCCTGCCCCCGGAGCCTAAGCTCTTTGCTCCTGACCAAGCAGTCTTCCACCTTATGGAACACCGAAGCTCCCCATCCAAGAAAACGCACATCTCGCATAATCAGTTTTAATTAAGTTTTCAGCAAGTATCTTCAGTTAAGCTGATAATTGGTTAACGACCCCCATTAAAACGAGATGCAGACAGCACAACCAGCGAGTATCCCCACACTTCGTGGAAGGGCTCCACCACCAAACCTTCTCCCAACGCAGAAAGTTGGGATGACGGCAGGAGGTGACAACTTTAACGGATGAGGGGCCAACACAAATAAAGGCAGCACACAGCGCACGGCTGTGCGGCTAACATTTCATTTCCAAGCAGGATGTTTTTTCAGAGGGCTCCATTAATTTCTCCAAGGTCCATGGGCCTCACTGTCTCCCATCTGTCTAGCAGGGAAAGAATATAGTGCCCTGCCTTAAACACTTCAAGACCTCAAGTCCCCTCTTTGCTCTCTGCTCAACCCACTGGTTAAGTCACTAACCCTCTGCAATATGGACCCATTAATACTCAGCGCTATGAAGGGAGTTCAAGGCTGATTCATAATTCACCTGGCCCAAAAAGACACTGGGTTTCTTAGGCCTGGGGCCATAACTTTAAAATGTAGGAGCTGTCAGAAAAAAAAAAACAAACCACCACCCACACCACAGAACAGTAAAAGGCTGTGAAATTTGCACACAGTAAAATTATTCCTGTTTCTCAAGGTTCATTTAAGAAGTTACTGTAAATAGTTCCTGCAATTCACACACAAACCAGCATTTCCTGAAGCATTAACGAAACATTTTTTAAAGCCCCCCCCCTAAAGTTATTCCTGGCAGAAAAGGGGAAAAGATGCAAGCTGTGGAGTCTGTGACTGCATAAGGGAAGAAGCTGTCGGATCCCATCTGTCGAGGAGGAGGATAAACGACCGCACACATCTCTCCTCTGCATTAGCTCCTCGTCCGACTTTGAGGAGAAGGAACACTCATGTCCCACCTTTTGGCAGAGGAGGCAGGGATGGCAGCAAGTGGGAGTTTAATCTGTGTAGGTCTTCTCCTACAGTCCCTCCACCCATACTTTGGGAGCTAACAGACTCCAGATTAGGTGCAAAATGAACGGGTGGGAAGGAAGATGGGTACTCCGCATGGCAACGAGGACAGTGGGAAAGTTCTCCTCCAGCAAAAACCACAAGCTGAGAGGCACCCTCCTGGTGGACCTCAATGGGCTGCACTGGAGCCTCAGCCTCCCTGCGAGATCCCTCCCGTGCCACCACCAAGCAAGACTGGGCCAGCAAGAGCTGCCTGGGTACTGCGACCAGGGGAGAGGGTCCAACACCGCATCCTCCCAGAGAGAGACAAGCTTACTGGTTCCTTCAACATTATCAAAGAAAGAGACTTGAAGCCACAGAGCAGTGCAGACAAGCGCTGGCTGGGACAACAGAGGTCACCTTCAGCATATGCAAGACTGGCATTTGAGGTATTGGGATTAAGAGCCTGCAAATTGCAGCATTCCTCCAAGGCTGTCTCTCTGGAAAAGAGCTAAGGTCAAGACCAGAAGAGACCTAGAGGTCAAAGTGCTGCCAAGAAAAACAGCTAAACAAAGCCCAGGATTTCTCCAGTCAATGGCCCAGTCACCTAAAGACAGCATTAAACTTAAAATACTAAATTTGAAATTCACTTCAGACTTTCCTTCCCTTATTTTAAGCAGGCTTTTCTCAGCACAAATACCATTTTATTTCCAGTTACAGTCAGCCTGGCTTTCCATGTTTAGAAAAAACATCCAACACCAACTTGAACTTCTGAGGTGTTGAGAACTAGATGGTCCACAATTGGTTTTTTATTTTCCTTTGGAAGTTTTTTCACATATAATCAAAACTTGACATATCTGTGAGGAGTTCTGGCGGGTTTTTGCATAACATATCTGGTGTTTTGTAGTGCGCTGCCATCCTGCATCTCTCAATGCAAAGGCAAAGTGGGACTCTATGTTCAAGCAAAAGGTGGCCAAAGCCTTCATCACCTCCATTTCCACATGCTCGTGGGCAGCTAGAGGTGAATCCCTGGCAAAAGCAGCCACAATTCACAACTTCTGCTAACACCATCTCAGCCCAATTTGTGGTGCCGTTCCAGTAACACAGGGATTGGGTTAGTGGCTCCTGGAATCTCCAGGACCTCCCAACACCCAGGAGACATTTTCTGAAGGGATTTGCCCATAACTACAGCCACAATCCTCTTCCTCACGAGCCAACTGCATTCATACAATAGCTGCTGTCATTCCTTACGCTGCTTTATCTACATGCAAAGAGCAAGACATTTTTATTTAAACAGCTCCCCGTCAAAATCCTGCTTTGGGAGTGAGGGAATCTCGCTCACAAAGCTCTCTTGTATCAAAGCTGTGACTTCCCAAATATTCAAGTCAAAGTGTGTGCATACAGGGCCACCGCAGGACACAAGAGTCCCCAAGTCATGGCCTTGCTGAAACAGAGACTGAAGTTAAACCAACCAACCTTTTTCCTCCTCCCTGTGCTTTTGCAGCAGGGACATAAATGCACTTTGCAGGTAGGAGAGGCAGAGCATCGTGCCCCCTTATCTTCCTGGCCGCTCCACACAGGGTTCCTGAAAATCCTTTTGCACACTAAAGACAGTATCTCGTAAGGAACCCAAACAGAAGTTTGCTCTTCTCCCTGTTTTGAAGGTTACCAGTGAATAGAATTACCCTTTGAAGGGGTTTGGGCTTTACTGGGTTAAAAAGGAATATTGTATACCCTGTATTGCATTACCAAAGGGACCCATTACTGGTTTCCTGATGGCCAGTCTACAACCAGTTCAGCCCAGTCCCAGCTCAGACAACAGCGCAGAAGATCTCCTGCAACTTTGTGAACTCAGCAATTAGCCCCTGAGCCCGGGGAGAGTTTGTCAAGATCCCATCGCAGGCGGACGGTAACACAGAAATACAGCTTTGAGGGGGAGACGATTTATCAAGCTGACCACAGACGTCTCCTTCATTTTTTCTTTAATAAATCCAGCCTAGCTCTCGGCTGTGTTCAGTATCTTGTCATTGCTTTCGTCTCCTTTCAGGAATGCCTCCCACCTGCAGTCCTCAGGCCCTTTGCAACCCTGGAGCTATTTATTTTCCCCAACATTTCTCTGCAAAGAAACCCAGCCTTTTCTCCCGGGAGGGGAGGGAGGGGAGGGAAACTGAGGCACAGCAAAGCGAGCTGCCTGGCCCAAGGTCAGGGAGGGGGACAGGAATACCTGCTCATTTGGGCTGGGCTGATTTGTACTGGCTATTTCCTCATCTGCATGATGAGCATCAGGAGTCTCTCGCTCCCTCTCATGAATAAGCTGTTTAGGAATTACTCGGATGCTCTTTGCCATCAGATTTTCATCACCGCGAGTGCCTTCCTTGTAGGACTCCATGGGGCCGTTCAGGCAGCCAGCCAAGCTCCTGAGAGCCAGGCCTCATCTAAAATACATATGCCGATTATTCCTAATAACAGCGGGCAGACACCAGCTCGGCTCTGATCTTATCTCCAACTCCTATCGCCAGGGCGGCATTTCTATCGCCATTTCCACGTCCCGGCGGTCCTCCCAAGAGGGGCAGGGAGAGCTCCAGGCTCGAGTCCCTCCTCCAGTCCTTGGAGACACTCCTGGGGAAGAGCCACGTTGGGAGACACGCGGGTCACCCTCCGAAGTCCAAGCGGGAAGGTCCGCTCAGGTGGCCGGCTCTCGGGAAGACCAGGCATCAGCGCCGCGAGGCTGCTGGCAGATGCGGTTGCCTGTGCTAATTTCATGCCCATCCTCTTCACTCTTCACAAAATTCCAGGCAGGCCTTCCACTTTGGCTGACATTCAAAACTGTCACCTCTCCGCAGACATTAACTTGGAGGCCTCTGTCATCCCTCACATTAAAATGCTATCACAGGGAGTCAGCACAGCTTGACTCAGCCAGCTAAGGGGCTGGCTCCGGCCGCGCTGCGGGGACAGCCGATTCACGCTTGACATCCATGGTCAATTTGACAGTGATGGACACGCTACTTAGGAGTCATTTGCTGATCTCATTTCCCCAGGTGGGAGGTCGTGCCACGGAGCTGCCTTCCCTGGGGAGGAGAAGTGGTGATGCTCTCCAGCCTCTCCAGGAGCAGAGATGTGTGCAGATGGGCTTTCCCATCTGCTCGCTGGGCAGGAGATGATCTACAGAGCCTGCCGGGGACCCGAAACGCAGCCGCCCGATCCTCCATGTGGTGAGGTGGCTTTGCTCACAGACAAGCATCTCGCTCCCCAAAAGAGTCATGTCCACTTCTTTAAATCTTCCCCACATCCTTGCCAGAGTGTGTGCTCCTGGGCTACCCCTTCCCTTCTCAGTCAGGACAGGGAAGAGGTCCTCAGTCTTCACAATCACTGCCCGCTTGCTCTTGCTCCATGTGCTGTCAAAGGCCACCACGGATTGCTTTCAAACCAAGACACACCTTTGCTCCCAGATAGGGTCTAGTCACTATACCCTGACCTTCCCTATAGCAAGGAGAGGCAGAGGCGTGATGCTCATTAAGTTCTAAATCAGTTTAATAGACACATGCATCCTCCTTTTACCAGGTCATGTCTCAGTCTGGAGGTGCTCACCCCGTTACTGTCACTGTACATCCTTCAGAGCAGACAATGATAAAACAGGCAATGGCCAAAGCCCTCACAAGCCTCAGGGGAGCAATGCTCCAGGAAGGAGAGGGCTTTATAAGCCTTCACCTTCCACCATGAGCCCCAGGCACCACCGATTCATCCAGCCCTGGGATGGGTTAGCAAGGCATTTGTTGCCTTCAGAGCATTAGCTCTTTCAGTGCCCACAGGCCTCGTATGCACACCGACTGGGTGACTAATTCAGCAGATGCTTAACCCAAACTAAATCACACTCCCCATTTGACTGAAGGCCCCTCAGCACCTGCATCTCCTGATGCCCAAGCACATTACTGCCCTAGCTCTGTTCCCAATAAGTTAGGGACATAGTCATCTCCTGGATCTCTGCATGCATCTCTAAAAACAAAGCCCACCTGCAGCTCAGGGGGTGCCAGGTCTAAAGCAGCTTGGCTATCCTGGTGCATAAATTCCAATTAAACCAGACTGAGTTAAGCTAAACTAAAATACATGGGGAACTAGTTAAAGCTGAACTGAAAATACAAGTTGCCATACAGACATGAAGCTACAAGCCACCAGAGCTGTGGTCCCCTGCACCTTTATACCAGAGGAGAGGGCAAGGCACTTATTTTGGTTTTTTTAAAATGCACGGAGCAGTTTACAGTCGAATCACCTAAAAACTCCCTTCCACTTCTTATTGCCCTAGCACAGTATCATTGGTAACATACTCAAATCCCAGGGCTGCAAGAGATAATTACGGCAGGGGAACTCAGCCAGCTACTGCTGGGAACCTCTTCCCAGCCCTTCCCAGTTCTGGGAAGCCTGAGCTGAGCCCCGTCCTAAACACCCTGTAAAACAGATGTCTTATGCGGCGTGCCCAGAAGGCCTTCCCCAAAACTAGGCTCTTCTGGATCAGAGAAAGGGAGTAAATTCCAGCATCCTCCAGCCCTTGCAGTGAACACAGCTCCTTTGGGAGCGAGGCACAATCCAGCTGGGAGAGTGCCTCTCCCCACAGCTGTGGCTGCCTGGCGCTGGGACAGTGGCACACTTTACTTCTGTCACTGATGCCACCTGTCTCAGATGAAGAAGGAGATTGAGGAGTTTCATTCCCCCCAGAGATGCCCACAGAGTTGATCAAAGCCCTCAAAGACTTTCTCTCCCGAAGGTGAACAGGCACCAAGGGTGCAGCAGCAACATCCTTACAGAAGATAGGTTGGTCTCTTCCCTCGCCTCCAAGCAGCAGAGCTAATGCAGCTGCCAGGCTGGCCGGGGTGGATGGAAAGGGACTGACTGACAGAGAAGTGGCGGCTCTTACGGCTTCAAAAGCAAAGCCCCAGGCCCTAACATCGCTACTGCTCTCCCTGCCGAGCAGCGAGGATCTCCGACGGCCGGGGCAGCCTGGCTCTGCTCCACCACCCCCATCCCCAGCCGAGGCAAGACGAGGACCACACTCGCCTCCCCGTTACTTGTTCGGTCCTTTTATGGGGAAGATCGTTTTATAGCAGGGTCTGGTAGAGTACTCAGCTTTCCCTTCCAGACTCCAGCAGAAAGAACTTGACCCGTGTCCTCAGACCCTCTTAGTCATCGGGCTGAGCCGCCTCTCCCCTCCTCCCACCACCCTCCTCTTTTATGGAGTAGCAGCAGCAGCAGAGCATGGGGTGAGAAGTCAAGGGAAGGACAACTTGACTGATGGAGCTCAGGTTGTGGGGTCAGCGCAAGGCGTCGTGATCCGGGCTCAGACAGAGCCATTTCCTCTGTGATTTTATCCGCTGCGATTTTTATCTTTCGTCTGTTCACACGTCATGCCACCTGGACATAATACAGAGCAAGCTGAGCGCTCGGCTCCAGACTTAACCCCTTCCCTGCCTCCCGGGAAAGCGGGAGGCCCCGGGCATGGAGCAATTCTACGCTTGTGGCTTTGCCTGGCAACAAGGGGCTTTTCTTTACGGGCCCTTTTTATTGCCTTGAACATCTGTAAGTGGCAGGTTTATCCTCCTCTGCTGACCCCATGGACAATGTTATGATTTACCCACAAATTTCACATTCTCGACAGCATTCGTTAGATGTGATTTTTGGTATTTGTTTTAAGAGACACATGCTGGTTTCAGTTCCTGCCCTAAGCCATGTGAGCACAGCCCTGGTAGCTTGCAGCGAGGGCTTCTCAGGTGATAGTGCAGACATAAAAGGCAGGCAGAAACAATTTCCTCTCACTGCACAAAAGGTATTCAGCCTTAGCAGCTGCTTATGCAGGGCTGGAGTAATAAAGACCAGCCCTCTGCTCCACTGAGCCCAGACCAAGACTGCGGGTGGAATTAGGTGGCATTTGACATGAGCGCAGGTGTTCAGACCAAGCTACGCTGGGTTATACCAAGAGCAAAGAACATTTTGAAGATCTACAGGGAAATTGGCAACAATCCCCCTTACCAAAGTCTCAGCCATTGAGCACGTCAGATCTAAAACCCTTTAAAAGGCAGATGAAAACCATCACCCCCATTCTGTAGGTGAGAACCAGCATGAGGAAGGAAGGGGAGGAAAGGGATATTAAAGCCAGGACCTATCCTAAATGCCATGCCCCCAGCCATAGGCACATGATACCTCGCTAACCATTTCATTGCCAGACATCCTCTCACCTCTGCAGGTTGGGCAAGAGTCCAAGTGTCCTCACACGACATCCATTGACCTTCCTTTCAGGTCCATGCAGCATCAAATCCCACGGTCCAAACAGGATGCTCCAGTGGGAGCCGCATGGGAGACCCAGCCTGTAAGACACGGTGGAGGGGCCTGCAGGAAGCCCGATGACCCCCATAACACGTACCACCGTTCTCCAGACACAAGCCACCTTCCCAGCCCTCCGCCTTTCCTGGCTCCTCCAAAGAGCAGAGGGCTGGCTCCTGCATCCGCCTAATTCCACCGTGATAAATTACCACCGGATGGGACAAAAGTAGAAACTGCTTCGAGCATGGGGTATTTTAAGGTGCTTAAAAGGGGTTAAGGGTTGGGTTTTTTTTTTTTCAAGTTTCCTTATTTGTTTCCTTTCTTGCTCCCAGTATGATAACAGGAGAGAGAGTTGGAAACTCCCTGTTGTTTATCTAAAAAGTCTAGGGAAAAATACAAAGTGCAGCTAGCCACGAAAACTGTACAGGTTTTGAGGTTATTTTTATTTTAATTTGTGGCTCCTTAAAACCAGTGACCTCACTTTCTGCATTAGGCAAGAAAATCTGGACAAAACAGCACATTCTCAAAAAAAAAAAACCCACCTTTTGGCCTTCATGTGTGGCTCCCAACTAAGCAATCTGTGGGTGGCAAGGTACAATATTTTTAATGGGCCTTTCAAACCAAATCAAAGCATCTTAGAAGGAGGTGTAACAAGTTACACTTCTGGTTCTCTTTCAGAAGGACTATGGTAGAGGGCAGGGATAAGTTGGTCTTTCAATAAACCGTACGCACAGTGAACACATACGAATGAATTTCAAAAGGTTAAATAATTCTCATGCAGAAAGTCAACTCTCTCTTGACATTAAGAGACTCCTTTATTTAGGGCAGTCGCTACATCAAGGGCTGCCAAAAGCCAGGTAGATATAGTGGGAAGGATCTGTCCATAAATGACGAGCTCTCATACACTCCCAAAGCATCTGCTTTTGGCCACTGTCAAGAGGAGTTTACGATATCGGAAATGATCCATCCAATTTGGCAGTTCTTATTTTTCTTACAGGCACGGAGAGCCAGGCATACAACTGACTTCAAGAGAAATGGGCCCACTCAGCTACATATCAATGTTCACCCAGTGGTGCATCAGCTCTTTGAGACAGGGACCTTCTGTCCCGTGTCTGAACACCACACAGCACAGAGGGATGCTCGGCCACGAGAACTCCCACAGCCCCTGCATACGTCCAGGTGTATGAAACTTAACTGCAGCGTAAGGGCTGCAGTCCCAAGCTTTACCCTATATCAACTTCACACAAACCCCGATTTGCCACAAAATGAAAATACCTCTTTTTCCCTTGCACAGGAGACTGAATGCACAAAGAAGTTTGACCTTGGTGTACCTACTTCAACGCAGTCTTCGGCCTTCTGCCGTCTTCAGGTAATTCCCTTCAGCTCTAACGGTTTGCGTCAGTCGCCCACTCACTGGATTTGCCCTTGTAGCACATCCCCAGAGACAGAAACACTCCTGCCACTCTGCGCTAGCGAAGACACAGACACCTGATGTCACTTGTAGGTGGTCAAACGCCTGCATTCAAAATTGACGTCCCCAGACATGCTTCTCTCCACACACAGAAAATAACCTGGAAAAAACCAAACAGGCCATAAGAACAATTACACTTTCTCCCTCTGGACTGGAGACACAGACACTCCTATTCCTACCATTTCTTCCCAAAATGACCCTTCTGGATTTTTCTTTTAAGAACCCCTGAGTTTCTAAGACATCCATAGAAGCCAGAACTTCCAAATCCAGGTTTCTGTGGGAAGAATCACACTGTACCACCAGTAGCAAACGCTGCTGGGTCTGCACGTGGACACCTCCCAGAGAACAGGCAGCGAAGTCAACCCCGAACCATCACACCATCATTCTTCCCAGCAAGCTGCCAAGGGAGCCCTCCAGCAACATAAATTTTGGGGTGCCCTTGCGCTGTGGTCAGCCCCAGTCAAAGACATCTTATCACCGGCCGTTTCCCCATGCGGCACAAATTCATGTCCCTATCATTAAAGAGACACATGGTTTATTTACTCATTACCATATCCAGCTGTTGGCTTTCCTTCTCCCCATATTTCAGGGTAAGTAGTGATTTGACATAAATAATACCCCATTCAGCTACGGCCTGAAAGATATTGTAAATATAAAAAAAGACTTCAGCTCCAATAGCTCTTTTCAAGTGCTCGGTCCAACCCTACTTAGTATGGGAGTGGGGGGAGGTTGGGAAAGAGAAAACCCAACGCCATTACTTAAATAGCCCCATTAAAAATGAGCACGGAGTGAGTTACGGCTTTATTAAACAGATGACTTTACATCAGGAATGATGAATCATAATGTTTCTTTTCGGGATTACGATGGTATACGACCTCTTCAGCTGTAATCATTTGCCTCCTATTCCGAGCCACCACCAGGTGTGCTGGCCCCTCTCCCCATCCCATTAACACCAGCGCTCTGGACCCACGGGCATCTATTTCTCAATGGCTCAGGAACTGCTGCGGCTTGCTGCTGCGGGGAAGGGGAACGAGGGGGACAATCCCACTGGGAAGTCCGGAGGGGATGCTGGTTTTTGTTCCCAGCCCTACATGGGCAGGGAAGGGCTGGATGCCTTCCCAGGGAAGCACAGGGGGTTTCTCCGGGTTTCCCAGCAGGAAGGTGTCTGAAGTCTCAGGCTCACCCTCTTGCCTTGGTTTCTCCTGTGTCAGAGGAGCTGAGCAGGGTGAAGCAACAAGCCAGTGGCCGAGCTCACGGAGGTCACCGATCCCCCCATCCATCTGCACCTCCCAGCAAGCTGACGGACGGATCAGCGAGCAGAGCTCGCACACCCTGGCTCCCTCCACACCGCCGGCTCTCATCCGTCTGGCCCGTGCTCCCATGCACCCAACAGCCCCCGCGGCCTCAGCCAGCTTCTCCTGAGGTTGCGCTGGGGCAGAGGGACAAAAGCACAGGCACACGCAGAGCTCCAAAGCCTCAGGAGAGGTATCTGTGGTGGGAACCAGATTTCGGGGTTGTGTGTCTCGAGGCTTTTAATACCCAATTCCCTTCCATCATGAGGGCTGCATTGGGGCATGTAGTTGGGATTTCAAGAATAATAGAAGTATGGGAGGTGGCATAGTGCAAGACGTCTGGGACCACGCAGGGTACAGCAAAAGGCTGTCAGATAAAGGACTCCAGACTGCAGCAAGACATAACTCTCTGGTACATGTACTGCTCTGCTGGTTTACCCACCAGAAAAGCAGATCCCCACTCCCAAAACACAACGCATTGATTTAGCCGTTTGCTGGCTCTGTCCTTTGCAGAGCTCTTCATAAACTCTTTCAACCCACCCTCATCTCTTCCCCCGTGTGTTTAAATCCACATCATCTCCAAGGCGGGTCACGCACATGGATCAGAAAGAAGAGCCCCTCTGAAGACAGACTCCCCCTCCTCGTGTCGGTCCTTGCAGGATTGATGGAGGCACCGTTAGGAGAAGACCCTGGTCTCCCAGTCCCCACAGCCCAGCAGGCAATGCCGCAGTCCAAAACCACCACGTGAATGTTTCCCACGTTTTGTTCCTCTTGTCCTTCTCCCAGGGTTTGCCTGACGCCTATAAATAACCGGGAGAGCGTGACATCCAAACTCCCAGATAAAGCAGTGCCATGCCACAGCCCCGCGCAAGCCAACAGCTTCTATTTTTACATCTTTGGTGAGAACCACGTGTCAGCTATCGACAACACACAAAAAAAAAGCCCCGGTGCTCGGATCCCCACTCCCCCTCCACCTTCTGCTCAGGCAGACCTCAGACAAGCGCCCGGCGTCCCCATCTGCTCGTCACCTGCTAGCATTTGGGTAGCAGATACGTCAAACTCCCGGCTCACGTTTTCACACGTAGGAGTTTGCTGTCTGAGTGATGAGGCTGTCTGTGCTCCCATTGTGCTTTGCCATCCAGAAGGTTTTTTCAGAGTCTTTACAAAATACTGCATGCCAGTACTTAACTTATGTAAGTTATCAACCTCCTTGCCCCCATTTTACAGACTGGGAAACTGAGACACAGGAATCAGAGATACCTGTGACCTCCTGCGTCCCCAACCCTCTAGTCCTCTGACGCCCAGGAGCCCCCTCCTCTGAGATGTTCCTCTGTCCACTCATCTTTACAACTGTAGCTGCTTCTAAAAAAAATAAACCCACCAACCTCCAACAATAAAAACCTGCCAAGGGAAGTTGAGCTTCGGCTTTGGCTCTTGGTGGTGGAAAAGTCCAGGCTCTCTTAGTAAGCCTGGTCACACTGCGGGAGGGCAGGGGCCAGGACTCCTCATCTGCCTTGGCAATAGCAGGTCCCCTTCGGTCCGCCCTGAACAGTCATTTGCACCTCTCTTCCCCTAGGTCTGGGTTTGACCTCTCACCCCCACCACAAAATGCAGAATCCTACAAAAACTGAGGACATGTCCCTAGAAAAGGGGATGTCATGAGGGATTGAGCAATCGAGGTCTCAGCCGTGATTCCTACCCTGGGTGGGCGGCAGCATCTACAGAGATCTGTGACTAAGCATAGAGAAAAAATAAATCCAATAACTAGGAAACTGGTAAGTGGACAACTTGAATTCAGCTTTTACACATCAAAATTGACAATGACAATAATTTTTCTTTCCACTGCAATTGTTGCAACAGCATTGACTCTAACATTAAGGGAAAAAAAAAAAATAGCCACCCTAGATTTCACTCTAGAAGTGAGTCAGCTCTCAAACCTCAGCTAGAAAGAAAGGCACTTGGTAGGAAGGATGTGGGAAAATAGAGGGTTAGATTCACCAGGCTCCTCTTGGGTCATGCTAAAATTACTACGATTTAAGCTAATGAATAGATTTCCTTTTGTTCCAGCTCAGCTTCATTCTGCAGTGTTACAGCCCTTATCCCAAGCTGGAAGCAAGCGCTATTCAGCTAAAACAAAGCCCAGCTTCCCTTTAGCATTACCACCAAGACTACTTCATAATAATATTTATAAAATAGCTATTAAGGTGGGAGGGGATAGTAAAACCACATCTGGAAAAGTCAGGCACTTGGGTTATAAAATACCAGGAATTAAATCTGCCCTGCAACACAAATTTCCTTCCCACCCACGTGTTTGCTTGTTTCAAAGCATCTTTAATGGCAGGGCTACATCCTGCTTGCTCCTCAGGACCCTCTGACTCATCCAGGCTGGGGACTGAGCAAAGGGGTCCCCGAGGCTCTGCTGCTGCATCTCCTGACACCTCTTACCGCATTGGGTCCCACTCTGCTTAGACCTTTTTGGTGCTAATTGCGGGGGCCGTTTGGGTCAGGGCACATCCATTTGGATAGCCCCCACCTCTCTACGGAGCAGGGAGGCTCAACCACGCGTTGCTTTGAGCTCTCCAGGGCAAAGAGAGAGAGACAGTGATAGAGGTCACAGCAGGACCACAGGTGACTAGGACAATGGGACTTGCTCCTTGGCAGGCTTGGTTTGGCACCATCTGTGCTTCTTCCAGGGAGCAGGAAAGCATTTTTGTGCAGCCTTTGGCAAGAACAGTTTTCCAGGGACAATCTCATACGCAGCACGTTCTGCTCCCTTATCCCTTGCTGCTGCAGTCTGCTGGGACAGCTCAACCCCTGAAGTAGATCTGGACTCTGACGTCTTCCCATCCTTGCCCTCCATACCCACCATCACCAGGAAACGGAAAAGGCAGACTGCTTGGCTGCTCTGGATCCCTGTGAAGCATTAGCCTCTTGGGAGTTATTAGTAGCCCAAGCAAGAAGCTAATAAGGCGGAGACTTGCCCCAAAAGGTTACTTGCTGAAACCGAGCATCAGTGCAACCACCAGGACAGCGTGAGAGGAAAAAAGCTCACAGGCAGGCAGCTGGCCAGCCGGCTTGCTGCCAGGCACTCGAGATGACCACACAGGGATGAGGCTAAGGCACAAGACCAAGGGGCCAGGCTGCGATGGGTGACGGCTGGTACCTTCAGAAGTCCTGGAGCTCTGCACACCCCGTGAGAGACAGGGCCACAGCAGCACCTCTGATCCAAAAGTTTTCAGAACATTTTCCAACTCTAGAAGACCTTGATTATCCCAAACCGAGGAGCATCATTTCACTGCAGCCAGCCTCAGTGCCGAGCATATCTGGCTTCCAGCATGACCTCAGCTGTGGAGTTCACCCAGCAATAATTACATCGAGCCCCAAAGAGCTTGGCACATTGGGAACAGACTGAATCGGGTTGCAAGGACCAGCAAGCCAAGGACCTGGGAGGGAGGACTACCTACGTTTGAAGTCTCCGGCTGCAATAACTTTTTGCTGACTTTTTTCAGCAACTTGATGGCGAGGAGGGGATGGGAAAGGAGTTTTGTGAGGACAGGAAGAACCGCTGTATTTATCTAGGCTGACACCCCGCATAACACCAGCCAGAGCATTTCAGCTATAACCCCTGCATTGCGCCAAGCGTTGACACTAATAGGACAACAGCTGAGCAATTAAAAGGAGAGTAAAGACAACAAGACATCAAGTCAAAAAGGCTCATGGACAAGAGACAGAAAGACCCAATTTCTGCTTGTTCACTTTGGTGAGTGGAATATTGTCAGACAGATACCATGCTCAGGAGAAACTACATTTCTGTGTCACCACCAATTAGTACCTCTTCCTTAAGAGGCTGGAATCCTCCTGCCTTTTTGCCGGACCAGGTTTTTCACATGGACCTCATAAGAAAGCATGTCAGGGCTTGGAGTGCACAGCACCCCCCTCCACAGAGAAGTGGCTGAAACAAGCAGCTGGCCCTGCACTAACTCTCATTGAAAGATTGTTCAAAAACTGTGGGAAATGAGAATTTACAGTCTCTTCGCTAGGGATAGAGGCATGGGGAAACACAGGAGAGCCTCTGAATCAAGAGGCAAACAGCAACTCACTGAGGTCTTGTTTACACACTTCCTCAGCCGAGTTAACAACCAGTACAGTGTGGGAGTGGTTGTACTGGTTTTGGGGCCCCGGGTATAACTTTTCTGAAATCCCTGCACGTGGGATTATACATCCCCAGCTCTGCAGGTCCAGGGCAGCTTTGAGGACTCTGGCTGGTGAGAAAGAGCCCACTCCAGCCAGGCAGGACTAATGTCCTTAATATCCCTCACCAGTCCCTGTGACCCACTCTCCTAACAAAGCCCTCCAAGGTCTCACGGGGAAGTCACAGCAAAAAGCCACTGGCAGGGCTGAGGACAAGGTCAGGAAGGAAAATCAAGGGCGGGGGGGCAGCCAGTACGCACGGACAGACTGAAAAGCCGGCCATCAAACCTGGTGTATGGCAGCAATTGAGAGAGGAAGAAAAACAGGACCGGAGGCTGTGTGTCCAATCATTGCTTTCACTAGATTAAAAATGTAAATTCCCTGTATACTAGCCTGCCTTGGAGATATCGAGAGTAAGAGGCACTTAGGAGTAATGAAGTAGCAATGACAGCAGCAACAGGCAAACACCTCTGGGAAAGGAGAGGGTTTGGGCGATAGGTGCAAATCTCCCTCCCTCTTTGAAGAGTGCGTGGGAAGGGGCGTCCGGTCCCGCCCTCGGTTTACTTCTCCGCCAGTTTAATGCTTCCTATCAAGTAGTGGTGGTATCACATTTAATCTGGGTTAATAGGATCGCTGCCATACTCAAGGGAGACATTGCTAGGAAGAGGCACGGGCAATGCGACCCATGGGCCTCGGAAAGCCACGGGCACAGGCGGCTCTAGAGCCAGATGTGTGCTTTGCAGCTGGATCCTCGGGGCGCTAATAAAGGTTGATCATACACTGTAGCCCTTCCCCAGTAGGGTGTTAACAGTCTCCCTTTGCTACCCAGCTATGCATTTCCATGTGACTAGCAGGAGCTTAATCCCTCTAAGATCATGATCCATCACTGCCAGGGAAATCAGTCAAACAGCTCCAAAAAAAAAAACCCCAAAAAATAAATGGGAAGGTGAAGTAATTGCCAAGCACAATGGTAGAAACGTCACCATCTTGGAAAACCAAGCTAGAAAAACAGCGTGGCATACCCTAGTCCCTCTTGCACAATGGAGCAACATCACAAGCAGCACCAGAAATACCTGCGAGTCACCCACTGCCCTGTGCTCCGCTAACACAGCCTGCGATGGAGTAACCGCATAGATATCCCATGTGGACACTTCCACCCCCACTCAGGAAGTTTAAATGGAGAAGAAACCTAAGATTTAGACAACACTAGCCTAAGCAAGAGAAGGAAAATGCTAGGAAACATCAGAAACCTGAAGAAAGTGCTGGGGACAAAAACCCACACAAACCTGGAAAATATGGGGTGAGGGAAATCTGAGAAATAAGAGATAGGGAAGGGCTGGTGAGAAGGAGATGGAGCTACGTGGAGGCGACTGGGTTATAGGCAATCTTACATCAGTTTATGAAAATATCCCATTAATCTTCATAGCGCAATCTTAATTGCAAAATCTTTCATCAGCCTTGTTATTTGTGCACCTGTCACTGGAGACACTCGGAGTTGTTTTGTTGTCATTTCTCACACTAATTAGAGGGGCTTGGGGTGGTTTGTGGGGTGGGATGGGGAGGGGGGGCTGTTGTTTTTTTAATTGTCCTCAAGCACAGCTCAGCTTTATGGTAACATTGCCAATTAGGGTCCCGCCCTGCACGGGGCTTGTAGGCCTGCTAGGCACATTACAGAGGACTAGAGGGGTTGTTTTAATTAAATACCCCCAGACTAGTAGGGAAATATTTAGAGCAATTTAACAATCTGCTGCAGAGCTGTTAAAACTCCAATATATCTGCTTAATGTTCATTTGGGTATTTAATAATCTCCCTACCTTATCTAATCCTGTTTAAATTTAAAGAGATGCATCTAAGCTGGTGAAGTAGCTAGTGCTTATTAACAGCCGCTGGTTATTAAAACATATTTGAGACGTCATCACCAGCGAGCCGTCCCAGCAGCGGGCAGGAGACTTGGTGCCTGCGGATGTATGTCTTAACTGGGGCTGCCCAGGGACAAGACCCAGTGCTTTCATCACAAGCTCTGCTGTCATCACACCGGTACCCTTGGTTTCCAACCTGCTTCATCTGCCTGGAAGGGAAGGTGGTGGCCTTATTGTGTAATTAGTCAAAGCTACAGGTTATTTATTTTTAAGGCTGTTTTTCCAGGACTTCAACTACTCAGACTGGGACATTTTTAAAGAACTGGATGTTTTGTTTTCTCAGGTTAATGAAAGTTGCATTTTGTTTTGCTCAGCCAGTTCTTCACAACTCCTCTGCGAGGTCCACAGAAAATCATTTGCCTGAGGATAGCCAACGAGGCCAGAAAGACTTTATTTTGCAAGGTTTTAGTCCAGCTATCCTTACATAATTTGTATGTTTCTAGGCTGGCTGTTGTGTTCTTGGTGGTCTCCTTACCTCAATTAGATGCACTGCCATTTCCCACAGCAAGACTCTTCAGGTTGCCCTGGCCATCTCTCCTCCATTCCCTCCAAAACAGGTAGCTCCAAGCAGACTTCGAAGCGGTGCCACTCAAAACTGCGATCAGGGCAGGTCCCAAAATATTGCTATCGCAGACAAAAAGAGGTTGTTACAGAACACAACCCTCAACTTGAACAACTTATACAAAGGGAGAGTTAAGCCAACAATTTAAGTGTGAAATGGCCTCCAGGCAAAGCAAAGCGTTTTCCTAGCACATTCAGGACACGGACAGTAAGTCAGTCTTAAATCCTATGAAATCGAACAGCCTAGACTGTTTCACAAGCACTAACCCACCCAACTTTAAAGTACCCTCACTGCTGAAGCTAGAAAACAGCAGCTGTCTATTTAAAGAGAGGGGAAAACTCTGCCAGCCAATTTAAAACCAGAAAACACACCTGGGAGAAATCTCCTTGCCCAGTTGAACAAAACACGCTGTTCTCAAGAGCTAAGGCCACAATGCCTTGAAGACTTGATGTCAGCATCCTCAGCTGGGCAAGGTTCCCCATCCATCTAGTTCAAGCAAGAGTATCTCAGGTTCTCACCGTGAAGGGCTGATTTTCGTCATAAATCTGGTGTTCTGTTTTTGGCCAACTTGTTTTGAGACAGAAATGGACCATTTGGAGGGAGTGAGCCCAGAGGTGACACATCTGTCACACACGTTGCGCAGGAGCACTGCCATCCCAGTTGGTCCTCATTGATCCAAGAACAGCTTTCAAACAGCCTGCTAAAAGTGGGAAGGGAAAGGTTTTTTCAGCCGCATCCACCACAGAACATAAACAACAGGCTAAAAATTGAGGCAAGGAAGAATAGGTCGAGGGCAGGGGGGAACCAACACACTTTCTGCGCTTGTCACATTATTCTTGTTAGAAGCCCTGGAAGAGGTTGAGCAACCTCTGTCCCCAAGGGTCTTTAAAAACAGATTAGTCCAGAAACAACATAGGTAGAGTTGATCTTACCTTGGGGCAGGGAGACAGACTCACACGACCTTGGCAAGGTCCTTCCGATGCCTCCTCTTCTTCTGTGCCCCTATGCTGTAGCACAAGCAACACTGAGCCCTACCCCATCCCCTCTTTGCCCTACTGCAAGGGACTGGTTATGGTACCAGTTAGAGGAGCCTGTACTCTAGAAACAAGCTAAAACCAGGGACAGATAGTCTATAAACACAGTCCAGCAGAAGCAGTGTTCTGGCCTGCAAGGCTTGTTGGTCTCATGTGAAAAAAGCTAAGCCATTTCATATCCCCAGCAGAACCCCCAAACCCAAGCCCTCCTCCACAAGCGAAACCCACAGTCCCCACTCCAGATTTGGATGACAGAGATGACCAGAGGGGAGCAAACAGAGGAGGTATTTTTATTTGTTTGTTCTTTGTTCCTCGTCTCTCAGACACTGGTGTCATTTAGGATTTTTTGTGGCGGAGACACATCAGCACAGTGACGGATCCTGTCTGGTCCCATCAGCACCGAGGCATCGTGTCCCCAGAGTAACGCGAGGGGACTGCCGTTCCTGCAGGGAAGGCTGCTCAGCGGGAGGTGTCAGCCTGGGAAACACAACAATTGTTTCTCTCCCATCGGTTCGGTGGCACTTGGAAACTTTCAGGGTGGAGGAGAAGGCTGAGTCTGAACCCAGAGGTGTGCCAAGGACTTGCACCAAAGGACAGGGAGCAGACTTCACACCCAGGCGTCGTCATGATGCCAGCCGCCCACCGTGTCAAAGAAAAAGGAAAAAGTATACTTCAAGTGGCTGTTTCCTACCAGACGTGCCCTGCGGGGTAAGGAAAGGGACTTCTGAGCCCTCCTCCCATTAGCTGACTCTTCCCATTGCACTCCCTCGTCACCTCTGTGTGCAGAGCTGCAGTCACAAATCATGGATTTATTTAGACTCTTAAAAAAAATAAAAGGATGCAACCATTACAATGTGATTTCCTTAATTCTCAATAAAGATCCTATTTGCTTCCTCCTCCATAAGTCACCTCTGGTTTAGCAGTGTGGTAGCAGGACAAAGGGATGGCGTGAGTTAACACTCCAGTGCCCTGTAGCAAACAGAGGACTTCACATCCTCTGTCACAAGAGCATCAGAGGACTTGAAATTCTCTGTGGCCATGTGGAGAAAAGCCCGGTGGAGATCGGCCGTGCTGTTGTGCCTGCCAGTCAAACGGGGATCCAAGGTGCAGAAAGACTGAGCTACATGCCAGACACATGCACAAGCTGAAGAGCACCAGCTCTCCGGAGACCCAGCTGCCAGATCACCTATGCTCAACACCCTGAAGATCCCAGCTGGGGCTGTAGGTATAATTTTATATAACACATGGGAAAAACTGCCTGCAAAAACCAGTCTCTGCATTTGACTTACTGGGAGAGGAACTGGATTCTGGGCTCCTTCTCTGTGCAACAAAGTGGGCTGCACCGATATCAAGTACACGTGTATTATAATGCCATGTTTAGTCTCATCTGTGCTGTTTAGAGCTACCCAGGCCTTGCCTTTTGCCAGCAGGAGATGCCACGACACGGCTCTTCACCGGGTAGAAAGCGCTTGGAGGAGCTGCTTGTGAACAGCAGGCTCAGAGGGAGAAACCAGCAGAGGCACGCACAGAGCAAGTGATAATTTCTGTGCTGTGCAATTACAGCTGGGAAGGAGTAAACCTCTGGTGCACAAACCTGCCAACAGTTTACTGCCGACAAGGAAACAAAACCGACAGTTGACACTGGAACAGCTACTGATACCCTGTAATCATCTTAAAAATAGACTCTTTGCAAACCTGCTTGTTAGTAGTGAGAACATATGCTCTTTTTAAAAGGAGGGGAGAAAAACCTCTCAGCATCTCCAAAACAACATTTGCATTAGCCAGAGCAAGTGTTCAGTGAAGCTGAAGCTGCAAGCATCTTCCCAGAACTTGGTCCGCTCCTGCTGGATGACCAAGACACATTGAGATCCTGCATCGCTACAGCACATCTCCCGGCATCAAGCACGCTTAGTCCTCTGAGCCCAGCAGCGAGTGCTTGCACTGCTATTTCAGACACCCAGCTTATTCCATCTTATTACCCATATATACATGGCTGTGTTACCTAGCACAACGTTGTGTTCACCACCCTCTTCCTGCTGCACTGTGGCATGGAAATGCCTGTTGTCCTGACTTCTCTTGCCTCTCCGCATGAAGTCTTCTGGGCCCATCGAGGTCTGAGTGTGACCATGGCAGTGAGACCTCATCTCTCTGCTCATTCCATAGTCCTCTCCTCAGTGCTGCTCAGCCCCACCGTCCTGTTCTCCCTCTCGCTGAAGGGAAGCATGTGACATTCTCCCCCATCCATGTTCCTCCAGTAGCTAACATCTGCCATGGCACCCCTTTTCAGAGGGCTACAGTCCATCCACAGACATCTGACACAGGCAGAGACTCTCCATTACCCAGACACTAAGCAATGGTGAAGCACAGTACTGCATCTCCAAACTATGCCACCAGACATCTCCTGGGTGATGGAGAAACCTGATCCTGGTGTGCTGGCAGGCAATAAAACCCATCAGTTGCATGAGGCACTGCCCTTTCCCAGGCTCCTGGTGCACAGCCTTTACTCATGTTGAGTAGTCCCCAGTGCTCCTTTTAACCACAGCCCCCAGGATCCCAGCTGCTTTCCCCCAGACCGGGGTGGACAGAGGAACACCATCCCCGAGCCAAGTGCTCTGGAGTCTTACTCCAGCCTGGAGCACTCTCCAGCACACAGGGCTGGATGACAGCACAACCCCGGCCCAGGGACTGTGGCATCTCAGCAAGTGCCAAGCGTAAGGTATTCCCATGAAAGATAGCACAGCTCAGGACTAATCCAGAGTCCATCAAAACAGAGACTTCAACCAGGATCTGGTCTGTTCTGGGTTTTGGTTTGGTTTTTTTTTTTTTTTTTGGCTTGATTCCAGCTCATTTTTGTCAAATCTTCTTGAAAACAGAACATCATCCACCCGGAAAGAAGAGAGGGCTGGTTTGGTCCCTACCACATCCAACACAAAATTCACCTACCTGAAACTTGCTGTCCCCTCTGTGCTCAACACATCAACACTGCAGGGGAGAGAGGAACAAACATTCCCTTCTAAGTGGATTTCACTTTGGTATAAGCCATTTAGAGATTATATCCATTTCAATTTGGGCAGGGATCCAAGGTTAACATCCCTGCTCTTGTTAACAGAGCTTTGCTTGCAAAAGCCCATCAGCTCAATTTTACATCTTATTTGGAAAAGTCAGTGCAATGTTGCACTGTGCACTAGGACAAGGGCAGAGGAAAGGCAGATCTTGGTGGGGCTCTGTGAATGCTGTAGCTAAGGGTAGTTTCCCTAGGACTCCTGGACACATATTACTGGTCTCCTCTGTCTGCCACTCATGAACACAGATATCATAGACCGTTATTGTACAGGTGTTCAGCCCCAGGGAAACTTCAGAGACTTGCTGTTGTCTCCACATGGTCAAGGAAGGAAGACCTCTGCCAACCAGGCACAACATACGGCATGAGGGTGGCACCCTCCCTCCAGGATCACAGCGGCATTCAAAGCTATGCATTCCTTTAAAACCCACGTTTATGCAAACTGTGGTTTCCCAGTTCCTGGAAGTCACATCCACTTCTTGGTGGATGTTTCTCCACCAGGATCATGTTGCTAGTCAAGTTCCCAAGGTCCCTCTGGGTCCGCCGGTAGATTGGCCAGCCAAGTTGCCTTGCAACCCCCCTGGGAAGATCACAGACTGTGCCTACACGGAACGATGCGCCAGAGCAGCAACTGCAGAGTCGACCAGAGACCACCTTGTCACAGAAGGGTTTCAAACGCCAGCATCTCTGGGACAGCAGGCACAAGAGTCCATCTGCAAGTTATGAACTATGGTAAAAGCTGGTCTTTAACAGTCTAGGTCTCCAGTCACCTTGAGACACTCCAGAAAGCAGGAGAATGGGAGCACACTCTGGGTAAGAAGGAGCACAGTCTTGCCATAATTGCCAGCCTGGAAAGGATTTGGCTGCACACCAGCAGCCACCTTGCCGTCAGGAGACTGTCTTTACTGCGTGACCCCAGCACCTGGGCTGGACGACAGCTTCTTCACCCAGGGCAAATGTACTACAAGCTTTCACTGAGGCATTCTCAGATTAGCTCCCAACAGTCAATACTGCCAGCATGAATTATTAATCAGCGTGCCATTCAGCCTCAGAAGCTGATATATCCACACCACACGGGAAAAAAGCTTCTAGCAACACACCCGTGTCAGCAAGCCCAAGGCGAGCTTGCCGGGCACTTTCTCGCACCTCCCCGCCGAGCTGCGGAGAGCCGGCAGGAGGGAAGCCGCGGTGCTCTGCTTGCTGCCGTCTCCAGCAAAGAGCCACGCCGGCCCCACGCGCCTCCTCTCCCAGAACCAGCTCCGTGCGCGGCTGCATGAGCTCAGCACATCCACCTGTCACGCAAGTCACTCGTTTGGAAAATTATTCTGCTGGAGCATCACTGAGGACACCTTGCCAGTGAAATATCAGACAGCATCAGGCGGTGTTTACTTGCTCCAGTGCAGATACTACACATTTATTATTTACACTTTGCAGAGTATTTTTAGAGTTATGTCAATAAGACTGAGAGTTATCAAGTGATCTGTTTGCAGTCAGTCAAAAACTGCCATGATTCCCAGTTTGCCTGAGGAATTTTAGGACAGGGATTTACCATTTCACAGGGGCCTAAACCACAACACAAGATACTGGGGATCTGAGAGACATTTGGATTTGCAGGACCTCAAACCGAGTTTGTATTGCTTACCTCCTCCCTTCCTGCATGAGGGTGCTCCGAGGGGAACCAGCCCGGGGGAAGGGAAGGCTCCTGAAATGGTGTAATAACAAAGCGTAGAAGATCTCCCTCGGTCCCAAGCATTTGAAGAGATGGTTGGGTTGATTTTTATACTGTTCCAACTGTATTAAAAACAAGACAGAAGAGGGGAAAAAGAATTAGGCCAAGCTGAACGTGTTGTCCTACTCCCTGGTCATGTTTGGAGACTGATCAATCAAAACGGACGCACTGGATACTAGGCTTAACTGAAAAGATCCTGTTCATTGCCCATTTGTGGTGAACAAGAGAGAAGATGCAGAGTATTTCCCAGGTGGCATCTCTTGCACTGCAGGGCTTTGCACTTCTCCTGAGTACAGGAGTTCCTTCATGTGATGATACCAGCTGCACCCCACTGAGCCAGAGCCATCCAGCCACCATGGCTGCCCAGGTCTCTCCCCGAGCTGGAGGGCAGCTCTCCAGCAGGAGGATGCAGCCCATCCAGCCTGGAAGAACTTGGGAAAGACCAGGCCAGCACAGCTGGCGACTCCCCACGTGTGGGGAACACGGATGGGTGTGGAGAGAGTGTGCCATGGCTGTCCCACCTGCAGATGTCAGCTCCTCTCCTAGCCGGTATTTTCTCCCATCTTTTCTACTGTCTTTTGTCAGAGGTGGGGAAAACAATGAGCCTTTCCAACCCAGTCATGGCATAAGCTCATTATTCCCCTTGCTAGGAGTCGTTTAACAGTAAAACTAGCAAATATCCTCCCTGAAACCTGAACACTTTTTAAATTTCTTCTTTTGAACTGCCTTTTGAAATGAAATTTGTATATCTAGAGCTAGAGGAGACAACTTCAGAGAAGTCCACTGGATGGTATGCACTCTAGCACTTCCACCAGTAACTCAGACTAGCCACTATTTCCCTCTTCCAAATCCAGATGTGATGGACCATTGAGTGCCAAAGAGCAGTAGTTATCCCAAAGAGTTTAAGACATTGTTCAAGAGCTCAAATTAATAGCCAGGCTCCAGGTGGCAAGGCATGCATCATCTCTAGCAGCAGCTCTCTGATGTAGAAAGATTAGCCAAGGTCCTCTCCCCATTCTCACATTTTTGATTACCAGAAGTGCCTTCGTAGGCACTGCAAGTCCCATTTCCGCAATGGGAAAGGTTTAAGATTTGGTTCCTGAAAAGTCCCTTTTCATCAGCCCTTGGGCTGGGCTGGTTCTAGTATTAAACCCAACTGCGCAGTTTGGTGGCAGAGATCTGAATTCTTGGCCTGGCAATGAGTGCCAAGGCAGTTGTTTTTATCTTATTCAGTCAACAAGAACATGGAAATCAATTTTTCCCAATCTCAGTTATGGCTAGAAATCCATTCCTTTTAGGCCAGCTACAGGATTAATCTATTGAATGGTTTGCAGGCATTTTGCTGACATACAAACATTTGAAGAATCCATTATGCTTCCCCCCTCCTAGTATAGCATTAGTGCTTTTTTTTTTTTCCTGTAAACATCTTTGTTCGGGAATCCATGAGACAAGATGTGGAAATGCATCTCTGTCTTGCAAACAAGCCTCACGTCTGCAAAGTTTTGCACTGCACTTAAATTGCCAGGTGACTTCAAAAAAAAGCAAAGACACCTAGCGATGCACGAGACATGCCAGCAACACAGAGCACGGGCTGGACTGCCTTTACACAGCTAATGCTGAACAAAACATCAGCAAGTATAAATGAAATAAATGATATAAATTCCAACTTCATTGGAAGTCTTGACCTAAAGACCTGTCAGGCTAACAGTTAGTCTCTGCTGGCTTCACAACATCAGGACACGCATGTAAAAAGCCATCTCATATATTACGACAGTAGTCTAGTACACTTCTGTCACCCACGAGAAGGGGGTAGTTGACCATAGTTTAATTTCTTCTCATAGAAAAATGAGGATCTCATCACTTGTGATGAGACACTTTGGTCTCCAGAAAGTTTCTTGCCCTGTTCGCAGCAGGATTGCAAGACACTCTGCAAACTTTCTGGAAGAGTGTGTTACACTTAACGCGATAGCTGAATTTTAATTTTTTTTTTTTTCTCATTTTACAGGCATGGAAGTAGAGGCAAGTTTTCCTCTTTCACTAGCATAAGCAGGCCTTCCCAAAAACACTGTGCTTTCAACACTAGAACCCTTTCAACTCCCAAAGAGTTGTTTCCCACCCAAATCTGGGGATACGTTGCCCTCAGTTCCAGTATCTGCGCTTACCCATAAGAAGCAGGACCTAAATTTCCATTTGTCCAATATCACAGCTTCTCCACACCCAGTCTCCAAATGTCAGGATTGTTTGTAAAACTTTCCACAGGTGATTAATTTCAGGCCAAAGGCTAAGATTTGTTTTAAAGTGTTCTTCACAAAATTTGATCTGGGCAGCAGTATCAAAATGGTTTGGGAAGAACAGAGAACGATAAAGCAATTATATCCCATGCAGCAGGACAGCAGAAAGTGAGTGCATCCATCTCACCACAGCTGTCCTTTCTTCCTCCAGCAACCCGAGTCCAACAGACTGTGCAGATCTATTTCCCACCACTGTGGAGGGCACTACAGGTATTTCCAATTCAGAAAATACTCTCTATGCTATAATGTGTTATCCTGGCCAGAAGGGACATATCTAGTTATAAAGATGTGGTAGCCCTGCTGGCTTACCTACAAAAAGACTCTACCCTCCAGGGCCACAGGGAGAGAGCAGAGCTGCTCCAGAGCTGTCCCCGCCCCTGGACACCCTGCCCGGTGCAGACAGCAGTGGAGACCTCAGCATGCGTACAGGAAAGCTATCCTTTTCTTTGCCTTAAAACGCCATGTATGGATGCAACGTAGAAAGGAGAACAGAACAGCAGCACCATTCACTCAGTAGCCGTTCCTATTAGCAGCTGATCCCTGCTCCAAAATAGTCAGCTGTGGACACCAACCTTGATACCTAAATGGTACTACATTCACCTGGAGTGCCACATTGTCCACTAGACCTCCTCTTAAGAGCTCTCAGGCTGCCCATGAAATACATCTTCAGGCCTGTCCCCATCATGGTGCCCTCCTTCCAACGGAGTATTGGCCCTCTGTTTTTGTATCGTTCACCCGCTGGGCTGAGGCTAGGACAATACATGACACTTGCTTTTCAGCTAGGAGCACATCTCCAGAGGTGGATTTATCTCACACAACTCCCAGCACTTGCAGCAATGCACTTCCTTATGAGCCCTCTAGATGGTCTCCAACTGCCATCAGCAAGACCTAGTCAACAGGTGAGTCCCTTCAAACAGCATGGCTGTAGGCTGAAATAGGTTGTTTCTGGCTATCGCTTTGTTGCTTGTACCAGGATATAGTCACCAGTCAAAGCATGAAGACACCTACACCATTCTGGGAAGCAGGTCCCCTTGTAGTGGAGCAATGTGCAACACACCCATGCTGTGCATTGCCTGGAGGGGAGCAGGGGACGCTCAGGGACTCCTTTGCGCTACCATACAGCCTCACTGGAGAGCTTCCATCAGGTTCTCTCATCTTGCCAGGACATCCAAGACAGATCCACAGTAACTGAATAATCAATTAATCCTCCTGTAGAGCTCCATTTACATAATGAAAACGCAGCCTCCCAATATACCACTATTTTTCAGTTGTCTAGACTAATATATCTGTCCTGTAGTTGGAGGGGGGAGACCTAACACAGCTTCTATTACGGGTGGCAGAGTTCCAGCTGAAATCACATGGTGGCAATAAAACTTCTATTGATTTCGTGTAAGCATTTAACCCTAGCAGAGCACGTATTCCTCCAACAGCCCACAACGGACTCTGCGTCCAGCAGCCCAGACTGAATTACAGTTGCACCTCACATGGAGCTTGGGGAATCTCTTCTTTCTCTCTAGCTCCAAAAGATGTCATAGACAAGCAGAAATCAGACAGGCTTCACTGCACATTTTGAAATATGGCAGCAAGTTTGGATTTTTCAGTTCAATACCTGCAACTTATCTTATACCGCAGAGGTAGGTCTCGCCCTGTAGACCTCAATGAAAAACAGAACAGCTATGATTCTAGATCCAACTTGTTTAGCAAGTGAGTGCCTGGGGTTGGGGTCTGTCCTCAGAAGTCTTCTAGGACCAGTGGTGCTGAAACAACCCTCCTTCTCCACTCTACACGGCACTGGCAAAGCACAAGTCAGTAGGCAGCAGAGACCCTAGAGCTGAATTAAAGCCCTTACTCTTCCTTCAACTTTCACCTCCATAAATAGGATATGAAGAGCAAACAAGCAGTAGCTCACAGCGGGGCCCATTTGCAGACCCTGGCTCCCAGCCAAACTAGACTGGCTGCAGATGGGCGATCAGCAGAGAAGGCTGAGGTTCAGCTGCAGTCCTTGGTCCTGCCACAGACTTCTGCAGGTCAACAGGCAAATCATTTTGAACTTATCTCCAAGCCCGCAAAGTCACTGCAAGGCTCCCCATTAATCCCAGAAATTGGAAAGGGGACCAAATGTCTGGCCTGCACTTCCAACAGCACAGCTGGGCCACTGGAGATAAAGAGACAAAGCTTTGTCAGACCTTCTCCTGGGCAGGACGGTCCCTGTGTGCAGTAGGACAAGCCTGAACCAGCGTGCAAGGCTCTCATTGCTTCAGTAACAGCACTGTATTTATGCATTTCCATACGAGTGCGGTTTAAGTGAGCACGCTCTGCCCTCCTCTGCTTGCTACAGGTTGTCTCTTCAGCCTGCAGAAGTCTAGGCAAATTCGTACATCTCGCCTGAGGGATCAGAGAAGATGACACAGCCACCTAACAGAGAGCCAATTACTTCTGGCCATTCCCATGACCAGGGCACACACAGCAATCAGCTGCTAATTGTGGCAGCCTAACACTGCAGCTGGGAATAAGGGCACCGAAGCCACACCACAGGGTTCCCCACACCCAGCTGACAGCAACGCCGGGCACAACTTGTTGCCATCTGAACAAGCAACTGTTCCACCAGCAAAGGCAGCTCCCCCAAGGCACTGTCCTGACCCAGCACCATTGTCAGAAGAGACAAGGTCTTCAGAGCGCAGACACACAAAGCACCAACAGCAGCTCACACGTAAGCCGAGGCCACAGCATGCTGAGAGCCATGAACTGCCACACTTAGGGACACATGGGATGGCTAGACCCCGTGGAGGTGGGACAGCCACCATGCCAAGTGAGTGTCAGGGACATGTCCTTAAAGTCTCCCATCTCGTCCCACTCAACCAAGCACAAGGTCAGGAGATTTTGCTTCCTGTGTAAGCAAGAACCGAGATTTGCCTTGACATTTGTAGGTCACTGGAATCAAAATGTTTCAGAAGGGGAGACTTCACAATCCTTGAAAGCTCAGCTCTTGCCAGCATACCATAGTCTCAAACTGCCATGCTTCCTTCTGGCCTTTCCATGTCCCCCACAACATCCTTCTCCTTTTTGTCATGGGCTAGAACTTCTCACCTAATAGCCCTCTCCCTCCATGGGATGAGGGAAACTGCACCAGCACCAGGATCTCTGGTTCTTCTGACCTTCCAAACAGAGCCCAGCTGGGGCTTCCATAAAACAAGCTGAAGTGAACACATCTCTGCTCTGGCTCAGGTGAGCTCTAGGCCTGTTTCTTCTCCAAAGCCATCTCAAACATCCTTTGAGGACCCCTGGCCTGCTTGACTTTCACCATCCCTCTTACTCCTCAAAATGTGAACTCCAATTTTTGAAATCAAAGGTCCCTCCAGCTCCTCTCTGAGGTCCTAGGGAGGATCAAAGTGCAGAATAAATTAGATTTCCAAGGCTAACTCCTCTAAATTTCTTGCAGGAGCACACCCAACGATGGCATGTATCAAGGTGTGTGTCTGGCAGGTTTTGTGGATTTGTTTCGCCAAGTTCTCCCTAGGCAACCGTCTTCAGCATAGAGACCACTAGGAGCCATACCACAGTACTAACAGAAGAGCAGGGACTCCCTGCTTCCAGGGCATCCCAAAGCTTCAACCATGAGGAGAGCCCTGGGCTACTGTGATCTTGTTCTCCTGTCACAGGAGGACTAAGGTCCAGAATTTTCCATTTGTCAGGTGTTCCTCTGCATAGTGCTGCCCAAGGATGACTGAGAGCAAGTCATTTAGACTGGCAGCCCTGTATGTCCCAGGCATAAGTTTTGGCACAGACTGCAAAGCCTGGGATGCTAGTATCTTCCTAGATAGCAGTTATGCTCCTCTGTGCTTCTTCTGTCAAGGCTTTCCCTGCGTTGCCCCTGATGTCCTACATCCTCCCTGGGGACTGTGGCAGGCACAAAGACAGCTCTTCTATTCCATAGCTCGGAACGGCTGCCTCGCACAACAACTTTCTCTGCAGGTCTGGAGCTCTTGAGAACAGCCTACATCTGGTATGACGCTGCGTTTGGAGTCATCCCCGCTCCCAAAGGACAGTCTGAGCCAAACTTATGTTACCAGCACCAGAAGCATGTTCCCCACTTCCTAAACATTGCATCAGAGCCCACAGTGTCAGAAGCATTTGGAAATGCATTGAAGCTGCCTCTGCATATGTGTGTCAGAGGACACGAACGCATCCCGTCTGGAAGCTAGAAGAAAGGCCATCTGCGTTTCATCGCAAACTGGTGACGGTCGCAGATTCTCCCCGTCGCTTTGGCTACTGCACGCTGAGCTGTGCCCAGCTCCACAGCGTGCTCCAGAGCCACCTCCTGGCTGAAAGGATAACAGTCCTGGAGAAAAGCAAGAAGGGAAAAAAAACCCCAGCCCCTAACAAACCCAAACACCAACCCCCACATCCCAGTCATTTGATTTATAGCTGCGATGCCCCTCCATATCAGGTTTCAGCATCGCTTCACTCCAGACAGAGACACTACCCTGCTCCCATTCCTAACCATGACCCCAAATCCAGGACAGTGCAGGGATCTTACTGTTGGAGACAGTTTTGCCTGCAGCGCTGCCTGCCTTGCCACCCTGGCTCCAGCGTAGGCATGTCCGGTGTACGTGGGTTCACCCCGACTTTCATCCAGACGCCCCGAGTCACAGATGCTGCAGCGCGTGCCCGGCACCCCCTGCAGAGGCAGGGAGGTGGCTGGCACCAGGCAAGGTAAAACACCGAGACAGAAGCTGAACTTTTGCATTCAGGCATGCAAAAGCTGGCACTCGCCCTTCTCCACCACTTCCTCCCTTGGTCTCCCACTTGCACTTGGCTCATAGGCAGCAGAGACCCACCTTATACCCCCAGCTTAAAATGTTCATCTGTTTACACCAGGGCTCTTCCTTCTCTGCAGAAGATCTGTGCCATTCCTTTACCAAGGTCTGCTCAGCTCAAGTCACACTGGGACAGCTGGGAACCGCTCCCTTCCAGGCCAGAAGAAAGGACAGCAGACACAGTTATCCCAAAGAAAGGTCCTTGGTCCATCAACACGGAAGAGGAGAAATTTCTCTCAATCCACATCAAGGCCAGACCCTGCTATTTGACTAGGCTTGTTCTCCAGCAAGGCTGTGCAAAACATCCAGGTAATTGAGCTGTTTTGAGGAGAGCAAGACGCAGTTTACAGGGCGAAGCATCCTCCCCAGTCCTACCAAAGGCAGGTGAAGAGACTACCACCAGGATCCTTCTCTCTGATGACCAGGTAATGCCCTTCACACTTGATGCTACTTTGCACAACAAAGGGTACGCTACCCAACTCGAAGCATAGGCTGTAGGCAGAGGCCAATCAAAGCACAAATTTAACTCTAAGCCACAGTTGTGCACACAAAAAAAAAGCCTGATAAAACATCATACTGAACCCTTATAAAAGGTTTTCCCCACTGTACAGGTGCTAACATCAGGTAAAGGAAGGATTACAGCAATTTATAGTGATCTCTAGCCTGAATCTCTTTCCTCTCAACCTTCTTTCTTCCAAGACGCCCCTGTTATTTCCAGCTCGTCCAGCCCAATACAGAACGATAAACTCAAGCATCCTGCATGATCCCAACATGAGGAGGCAACCACAGACCTCAAAAGGTCTGGCAAGAAGAGACAATGCACAGCTATAACCCCACTGCAGGGAAACCCAAAGGCAGCCAGAAATCCACCGCCATGTACCCTTCAAACAGGTAGAAATGCGCAGACGAGCAGCGTAGCCAAGAGTGACACTGGAGTCCTTATGATGTAAAATCTCTTCCCATGTTGCAGCATGTTGACCTGACAACATGCCATCAGAATTTTAAATTATGTATCTGAAAACCCTTCTCCCTGTCAGCGCGCGTTTGAACCTGAAGCGAAGCCGGCAGCGGAGAAGAGCAGACAGGAGAGGTAATTACCCGCGGTCTCCTCCAAGAGCTGACAGAAAGCAGGCCCCGTGCTGGAGATCCTGGCCTCATTACGGGCTCTCCTGGAGGCTGCAGCTGCTCCTCTCCATGGTCAGATGTGAGTCACAGCATTTCGGAGGAGAGAGGAGCGCTCCCGCAAGCTCATTAATGGCTGCGGGGTCCATCAGCCATAGCATAACCACAGCCACGCTGGTGGTTGAAGCTGGAGCCCCAATGCTGTGCTCAAACTTCAGAGACTGAGCAAAAGCCAGCCATGAAGTTGGCTTGCTCATCGCTGTGGTATTTCTAATACGGGAAGGGGCTTTCCCCTAAATGAATGTGTGTTTTAGAGCTAACAGAAAGTGATGGAGCAAACTCTCATTAAACCCCTTCCTCATTAATGGCAGCAAGACAAAAACTCTAAGATTCCACATAGGAGCTGGGGAGCAGCTTTAGAAGCTGTACCAAGTGGTACTTCCCAGGGAAAAAGACATTTTGCCCCAGGAGAGCTGCCACTCCACAAAAATCAGGGTCTCCCTGCGGCCGCACATGCTCCTCAGACCTTGCCTACGTGGGGCAGGGTCTCCCTGCAGCCCACAGAGCCTCTTCCCGCAGCGCAGGACAGCCTCTCGCCATGCAGCTGCCAAGGAAAGCAACTTGCAGCAGCATGGAGACGGAAAGGTCCACAGGGTAAGACACCTTGGCTGGCATGGCACAGCCCCTCCTGTGCCTCGAGACTAATAAAGCACAGTTTTTAACTGGCAGACAAACCTCTGCCCGAGGACATGCGTATTATATGCCAGCCTCAGGGCAGGATCTGGCCCACACTGACCCGTTATGGCTCCAGCTAGAGGGGCTGCCCTCCTTGTCCGTGCAGGTCCCCAGCTCAGCCCCTGCCCAGAGGGTGGCTGTTGCCGTAAGGAAAGCTGCTGGATCATCTTGCACTGCCAAGCCCTGCAGTGCTGGTCTCGGCATTGAACCAGCACTCCTGTTTGCGTCCTGCACACAGCCCACAGATCAAAAAAAGCGTACCGCACCTCTCTCCCTCCCACCCTCCGCTTCCCACCACGACGCTCACAGCCCAGCCTTGCCCTTTCCCAGTTTTGCGCAGGGTGTCTTCAACACATTCCCAGTGATGACCCTTAGGCAGCTCGGGCCCCCAGCTGTAGCAAGGGAAACACGAGCGCACAGCAGCAGCTCATCTGCAGCCAAAGGACTTGCAGGATCAGTGATTTGAGCTCTGTCTCTATCCACCCATCAGCCCAGGCTGGGGTCTCCTCCACATGCTTCTCTAATGGCCTCTCCTGGCAGCGACCTTTACCAACCTGCCGATCCCAGGGGACAGGGAGGTAATTCCAGCTCCATTCTCCCAAGCTGCTGCTGCCCATCTCCCCGGCCGTGCCTGCACAGGGAGGCTGTGAAACCCCCGGAAGGATTGCTGTCCAAGCGGGGCTGAGCCACCGAGCCTGTTTGACAGCCTGTCCAGCTGCCGGCTGGACATGAACTACAGACCTGGACAGCAAAAGGTGATCTGCTCCAGCCACCTCAGCCCCTTCCTAGCAAGGGCCTGGCCCAGGGAAATAAATGTCCTGAATCGCAAAGGAGCAGGGAGACACATAAATGGCCAAGTCCTGCATGGGTGTATGAAAAGACCTGTGCCCGTTTACTCCAGGGGAAGAGACACGAAGCAAGTGAAGCCTCTTGAATACCAAAACAGAGATGCAATGGTGATGGAGAACTTGCAATACATAATTTCCCTCAGTGCTACCTGCCCTTCTGGCTGGTGGTCCAGGCTGAGCCACAATGGACCGACCGGCCAGGGCACACAGCGTACCCCTCGGTGAAATGATGCTGCAAGGCTGCAGCAAGTCTAGCTCTTCCCATGGAGCCAGGAATGAGCGTCTTTGCCTCCAAAAGGTCCACTATTAACTAGCAGCTTCCTTTGGGAAAACACAGACCTCACAAAAAACAACCGATGCCGCAGGTTTTGTGTCTCCCTAGCACAGCAAGCAAACCTCGACTCGCAGCGCTGGCACTGCCTGCCCTTGGATCCAGGGAGCGCAGGGCAGAGCGAGACAGAGGAAAGATGTGTCAGGCTGTTCAGCTCCCCGCCCCGAGGAAGAGGACAGGAGGGGAATGTGTATGCATTAAAAGGGAATTGTTGGCATATTATAAGCAGCAAGTTTAATGACACCTAATCATAATGCTATAGAATTTTGGAAGGGACATAAATCCTTGGGCTTTGAATGACCTTTGAAAGACAGAGAAGAATGGGAGTAAGTCACCCCTACAGCCACCCGCTCTACAATTTTCTCCACCTTCTACTAAAACACCCAGTGCTGGAGCCATCACGAACACCAGACTGAGTCAAATGGATCTTGGTGCTACTCCTGCCATGCCTTCATGCCTAAATAATTAACATGGCAAATCATCGACTTTCTAGCAGGCCTTTTTTCAGTTGAAAGCCATTTTCTGCCTCCTCCTCTCTTCCTCCCAATTCGCTATCTCAGCCATGTTTATAATACAAGCCAAATTGGTTTGGCAGTTTGGGGTCCAAGCAGCAACGCACAGGTGCATACACCAAGCCGCACAGTCCTCCCCGCACCCTCCAGCTCTCATCACGCTCGCCTCTGCGCTATGCGCACTAACAGATTTCCCACCGAGCTCAAGGGAGCGAGATCAGGCTTCAAATGCCTCCGAGGAAACCTCGTATTTCTCTCCACCGCCACGTCCCATGAGGATCTGTTAACACAGACAGCTTCTGCTGCCATCCTGGTCGGGGCTGTGCTCGAGGAGTCTTAAAATGGAGCATAAACTCCTGCCTCCTCCTCTGGAAGTACACGTCCTCCTAGAGGGATCGGTGGGAAATTTCACACAGGGTTAGTTTTAATGCTTTGAGTATTCTGTGAGGTTTGTGTTCAATTTCTCATCATAAAGTTTTAATGGGAACTCTTTGAAATTGCCAGCTTTTCCGATACATCTTCAGACAGAAACTGTCTGCCTATGCAAAGCTTGGTGAGGTGCATCCTGATTATATCTGGGGCACTGTCTACAGTTTTTAGTTTAAAAAAGAAAGCACATCAGATATGCAAGTTTAAGCAACATTTTTAACCACGATGTGTCAACATTTGTCCCACACTTGCAAGCTTGATAGCCTAAATCCTTGGTTGTGGGATTATATACCTCTGATAAAGGTGATTTTGTAGCTGTCTCCTGCAATGGGAGGCAGGGAGCTGAGGACATAGAGGGCTCAGCTCAGAGCTGCCACGGGCTAAAAGCCACTCCCCCGCCCCGGGATCACTCAGCCCCCTCTCTCTGCCATAAACACCACTGCAAAACTCTTGGAAACACCAGGGAATAAAAATCTTTGTTGAATAAGCTCACTGCTGTGCTACCTAACAAGCTCCCAAAAGTAAATCCATGTCTTCTCCCCAGAGACCTAAGCACTGCCAGCAGGAGCAGAGCCGTGGAAAGAGGATTGCGAAGAGGCACTGGGTGGCTTTTCTTAACATATCATTACTTTTCGGGACTGGGTCTGCATACAAAATCTAGTCCTAAACAGTCAGGGCCTTTAGATAAGAGCAGAGGTGAGGAAGGGAATTTAAAAAAAGAAAAAAAAAAAGGAAGTGGAAAACAGGGAGGGGGGGGAGAAAAGAACTAGAAACTTAATTTGGTCAGGGAGAAAATGTAACCTTGGTTTTCCAACACATCAGCTCACCACAAGTGTCAAATGTGGAGAACATGCAAAAAAAAAATTTACTTATAGGACAGTATGAATTATGTAAAATAGAAACAAAAATGATGATTCCTTCTCTGATATGGATTTCTGACCCCTTGCACATTATTTCCTCGATTTGGCCCTTCCTCTTGCCTACCAAAGGCCAGCACATCTGCTCTACCCATTTGCCCTGCACAGAATACCTTTTCCACCAGCCCGTGCCCCCAGTTAGCAGCCACGGCTCTCAGCAGAGATTGCCGAGCTGTAGAGACGTGCCGCAACAGGTCTGCACGGCCCTTCCTGGGCAGCGGTGACACCCGCTCAGGAGGGCACAGCTGGACCACAGCCTTGTTCCTACACCTTGCCCCCACCGGTACAGCATCAGCCTAAGCTAGGGAGGGGGATTTTCTAGTCTCTACCTATCCACTGACCCGGCTCAGTGCTGATCCCCCCCAGAATTAACCAGCCTTCAGCTGCATGCTGAGATCGGGGTGCATTTCACCGTGCACCCCCGGACCACCCCCGATCCAGGCAGCGGGGGATGCCTTCCCAGAGCAGCGCCGCATTTCAAGAGAAGCTGGGTTTCTCTCCGCTGCTTCCCTCTCTTTACCAGAAACACTTTATGCAAATCAAATCTCTCTTTCGCTGGCTCCCGCTGTGCTGCAGAGGGTTGGTGGAGGGGAGGAGAGGGGAAGGGGTGGGAAGGAGGGGAGAAGAGGATGGAGCCTTGTTCGCTATCAGCTGCTCAGAAGAGCAGAGCAGAGACAAGATTGATGATGCTCTCTGGATATAAGATCTCCTCCTTGTGAAAGGCTGCTTATGAGGCCTGATAGACTTGTCATCTCTTAATAAACATCGCTGATATGTCAGTAAGGAGAAAGCGGGAGCGAGGGGAGGACACACAGAAAGGCGGCTGACAATTTACTTGGAACGATGCTCTTCTCTCGCCTTGGCCCTCACCATGCAGTTCAGATGGCTTCTTCCCAGGGAGGAACATCCCCAGCCCAGCCTCACCAGTACCTGCCATCTCAGTAGAGCTGGGGCAGGCTGAACCCAGCATCTGGGCATTTCCAGTGAAACAACCCCTTTCCCTATGAGCCTTGGGCCACCAGCCTTTTGCATATACCTCATCCTAAGGCTCAAAGCAGCCAGCAGATTTTCAAACAACTTACACAGTAGCTATGGGAGCAGATCCCAGTGGGAACAGAGTGCAAGAGAGGCATTTCATCAGCACCTTGCAGATTCCAAAGCTGTCTCATTGCCATTGTGCTCCTATAAATTGCTCTCCAAGTGTAAGTGGCTCTGCTCTTGCCCACATGGCTGTAAATCAGAGGGACTTGCCTGTGATCAGGAAACACATCCCTTGCTTTTGTTTAATCTCTGTAAAGCAGCAAGGAAATTTTTAATGCCTGGAAATTTTTAATTTGCCCTACCCAGTTCCAACAATGACAATCACAGGTAGCAAAGGTGACATTATCACCAGGAGCCTGCTTGGATACAAAACACCCACTTATGGTCACTCACATCTAGCTACAGGCATACGGATTTTGTGTGACTACAGCCACATTTTCCTTGCATATCTGACTCCGTTTGTATTTAATCAAGCTATGCATGGTTAAAAATCCTCCGGAGCATTAGCAGGTGCTTAGTGGTGCTGTGTAAGTGCAGAGCTAAGGAATAACGTGCTGTAAGCACAGCTAACATAAGTGTTCATAGCTCCCTGTGGGGCTAAGAATGACTGCAAACCAGCTTCTCCACCCCGGGCTTACATATGCAAAGAGAAGTTCCTACAGAGACCACGTAGGAAGCACTGGGGCTGGAAGGCAGGTCCTCTGCATGTCATAGCCGCTCCCTTGTGAGGCTCAGACTGCCCACAGCTACGGGGACACTTCTCCAGCAGTGTGGGAGGACATCGGGCGCCCCTGCACGTTAGGACCAGCCCAGGGCACAAGGACGGTCAGGCAGCTCCGCTCCCACAGCCAGGCAGGCTCCTTCTGCTAACGCTTTTGGCCCCTTCCAAGGTTTCTTCCCCTGCCTACTCCCCTCACACGCTGTCCTCCTCGAAGCCTGCCCCAGGACACTGATGCTTTACAATACACTTCATCCTAAACTATTTCTCTGTAAAATAACACTATGCAGTGATTTTCCATGTCTTACACCAGTTCCATCATCACTTTATTCTAATACAACTTTATCAACAAGTCCTAAGACAGATTTACTGAGTTTCAGGACTCATCCCCAGCACCAATACTTAGACTCTTAGCAAACTAAGCCCTTTTAGGGCTTGGATTTTTTTTTTTGACCATGGCTTCTGTGTTTGCAGGAACCCAAACCCATACCCAACTCTTTCCAAGAACTTAATACAGGAACAGACTTCCAAGGGCTAGATTCACCATCGACACACACCCATGCCAAATGAGCACAGGAGTGCTTACACACCAAATGGCTGCCTGGCAGAAGAAACAAATATATTTCTCCCTGTTTTGCAGGTGACTTTTCCACCATATGTCCCAGGAGAGAGATGTCAGGCCTCCCTCCTCCCCAAAATTAGTGACCCACAAGGAGTAAGTTTCTCAAGGCTGGAGGCCACAGCTCGGAGTAGACCTGGAGGGCCTTAATTTGATCAGAAAAAAAAACAACCTTGACTCCAAAAGGTGAAAGTGCAGCCCCGGTATTTCCTGCCCTGGGCAGTCCATAATGAACCAGTGTCCCCAGCACCACCTTCTCAATCAAACGAGCACTTCAACACTTGAAACCCTCCTCCTCCACCCAAAGAAAATCAGAGGGATTTCTGGCAACCTCCGGTTACAAGGCATTAAACTGGGATCTCGCTCACTAACGGGCACGTCCATGCCTGCCTTCCGTTCCCCAGCTCTGCAGGAACACTGGACCATGTTCAGCTGATCTGACTGCAGGTTCTCCTGCTTACAAGGTTTTTCTTAGACAGCCAACACACCATACCCCACATCTAAGTATACAGTGTGACACTCTAGTTCACAACTGAGTATGAAACAGCTCGCTTCGCAGTTACTCCATGTATACAAACATCTCCGCCCTCTTACTCACCTGGCACCCCAGGTCAAATCCATGAAACTGCAGTTCCCCAGCACTTCCAAAGAGATAAACGTTCAGGTGTCTAACACAATATTCCCAAATCCTCATGATTTCCTTATCTTAGAATATTTTAGGAGCTTTTTTCCAAGTTTCAGCTGCTGGTGGCAAGTGATCACGTGAGAATCATAATAATTGTGCTAAAGGATAATTAAAAGTTTCTAACCTCTGTTGCTGTGAAGTCCTTGAAACCAGCAGGCAAACAAATAGGAAGTCTCAAATGGATTTTTCCTTAAATTTCACTCCGCCACATAACCCCAATGGCCCCTCTCCTCACCTTAGGACTTAGAGTCATGACTCAGAGCTCAGCTGGAGTTTCAGATTCGTTTACACATGCTTGCTTCGTTGGGATTTTTCATTGCACTGGAAAAATTATTTTTAGATTAAAATCCCCACAAAAAAGCATGCATTTTGTAGACTTTTTTCACATTTTCTCTACAAAAAAAAGAGAGATAACACTAAAAGTAGAGGATAAGAGGTTTTCACAAACAAAAAGTAAGGAAAAAAGCTTTGCCAAGGCAATAGACAATAAAGAACCAATTAACTACCTCATCCAAGAAACTGAATTGCTTGTCATTAAAAAAGAAAAAAGAGAGTACCAATTAAACTCTCCATTGTGATTAGAAAGTTAAGGTACAGTATATACATTTTGTCCTCAGCACTTAACCTAATGGTTATAATGAGGATATCTAAGTGGCTGAGGATATTATTTGGTCAGAGGGTCACCACAGCGAAAGACAGATATAACATAACTAGAAAATATGAGGGTATTTTCACACCATATTTTACAACTTGTCTTCCAATACAAATAGAGGCATGTAAGAAAAAGAAAAGACCTTGCTATACCTTTGAGAAATTCTTCACATTAATAGAAATTAAAATAAACAAAAACACAACGAGAAAACACAGGATTCATGAGTGATGGAGAGATCAAGTGGAAGTATAAAACCCAGTATTTTCGTAGATATACTTTTTTTTTTTGAAGTCATCTTAACATAATCAAGCTAGAAAAAGAAACCACAAAGGGAAGGAGGAATTATTCACACTCAGGAACTATTTGCAATCTTCCACTGCTTAACGCCCTGCCAGTGCCATCCCATCTATGCATCCCCACAGTTCCGTGCACGGAGCAGACACAGACATTTCCTTCCAGGAGCATTGCTGTGGTTTCCAGCAGGCTGTTTCGGGGAGTGGGAGGGGGTGTGACTGGGGCATGAGAGAGAGAAAGAAAGAAGACAGAAAAAGAGTATTTGGAGAGAAAGAGAGACTTAGAGGTCTAAGGAGAGACAGGGGTGTGTATTTCTCCAGCACACTATACTTGAACAGCAAAACTCTCACCAGAAATACAGGATTGGAGCCCTTTAAAAACTCTGCCTACAGCATGCAGCATCAAAGATTAAAACCCCAACAGTTCCTGTCTATAACTCACCCCCATTTGGCAGGGAGCATCACACCACTGAAAACGTAGAGACAGACGGAAGGTGTCAAGTTAGTAATTTCCTAGCTCTACAGTGAGCAGCATGGAAAATATGTGAACCTGTATTTCATCCTCCAAATCATATTAATACTCAGATCTCAAGCAAGAGATAATACAAGGGTAACTAAAGCTGTCCTAGCCAATATTTTGAAACACAGAGATAGAAATACAATGCAAGTAGTGTTTTAGAATATATATTAAAATACCAAGTGGAGGGTGGAACAAAGCTAATGAACTTAAAAGATGACATCTGAACAAGTAGTCCATTACCCAGGGAAAATTCCAGCATGCTCAAAAATCATGTATCATTTGCTTTCACGTAAATGTCCATTATCTCTGTTTTGGTTTTGTTTTTTTTTATGTAGCAAGACATTATCCCTCCTAAGATCCCCTGACAAAGATTTAATGCTGCCATTTTGTATCCACATCTCCTTCATCATCTTACCAAAAAACCTCTCCCCCCTCCCCTGCTGACACAGTGTAATTCTCCAAATCTGCAGTTTTAACAGAAAGCGAATCTGATTTTGACTCAGACTCCAGATGGGTATGCTGTAAAGATATTGTCATGTGAAAGATTAGGCGCTAACTTAGACAAAGAACTGTTCGTCTGCAAGCTTAATAGGCTCTGAAACAGCAACTGCCGCGAAAGAGTTACCAGGTACCGATATTGCTATCCATAATAACAACGGTATTGCAATAGCAGATAGAAGTGCTCGAAACTCCCAGTGGTATTCAAAGCTCTGCACAGAGAACTTGTAACCCCTGCATACAGCTCAGGACCCTTGCAGGTTGTCTTTGTTCACACGTTATAGTTGTGACCGTCAGCGTGAAGTTTGCTATGGGATGTTGGAGGGGCGAGATGCGGTGGAGGGACCACAGTGCAGATGATCTGCCAACCCTCCAGGGCTGGGGATCTGTTGCACAGTTACCTACCGTTCTTTTACCTGGTGAACACAATGCATGGGAACTGCAGGAGTAGGGTTAAACGCACCCATCCAACCCACTGACCACCCACAATTCACTCTGTGCTCTCCTCACAACTCTTCAACCCTTGCACAAGGCTTGGCACCTATAGTCTACATAACCCAAGCAAAATTAGGGGGCATAAGTGAAGGAGAAATGGAAAATCAGCAATTGCAGCACCAGGCCTGGAATGAAATTGCCACCTCCTGCCCCAGAAATCCCAGAAGAGGTCCCAGCTCGGGGTCTGGAAAGAATCACATCCCACTCTAGATCCACTCTTATGCGCATACTGAATTGACCTCCTGGCCCTTGCAGCTCTGAGCAATCACAGGGTGGTACTTCCACGTACCAGTCCGCCTCCCCAGACATTACCTCACCACCCAAGTCACTGGAGGCCAGTTACATCCAAGCCTACTGTCCTGAGAGCCTAACTCGGCATCCACCTCAGCCAGCAGGAGTTTCATCATCATCTTCAAAAAAGCAGAGATGACTGTCACTCTGAGAAAACTCTGTCCCTGCTGTGTGGCACTGACACTAAGGCCAACACAGCAGACCATTTTATCAACACAAACACAACTGGGACCTACTCACTCTCTTCTGAGGTTCTCCGTACTCCAATGCTGCAGCTCCTTGGATGAAGTCATCTTCTCCAAGAGATAGCAAGAACATAGCTCAACAGGGCGTATATGAATAGACTTGCAGACCAGCCCACTGTGCCATGCCCTGTGGCACACAGCAGATCAGCAGCAGGCATGAGCTATTTCCAACTGTGGAAAAAGAACAAAACGAGTCAGCTTGGTTTGATGGTGCAATAGAGAAGCCACAATGCCCATCGGCCCTGGACACAATGAACACCAGCACACACAGAGCCAGCCACCAGCTCAGCCATTGGAAACACAAGAGCATTATGCTAACGTAACGACCATTAAGTTTGAAAGCGAGTCCTTCCTCCCACCTAGTGGAGACACAAACCTAAACCCTTGGAAGCAGCGGTGAATTGACTCAGTGTGTGCACCTGAACGGATTCTGCAGGAGAGAGAAGAGAAACACCACAGAAAGTTGAACTGCCCTGATTGCCCCCCAAAAGCTGGAGTCCATCAGTGCAGCTGCATAGCTGCATGGAGGAAGGTATGCATACAGGAAGGCAGCTGGCTCTTCTGTGCAGAGCTTGCTGGCTGCTCCTGCTGCTGCCGACCAGGCAGACACTGTCACTGCATGGCTTGGGACCTCTAAATGGTCTTAAACTATATTTGTGGAAAATAACAACCTATGGGACTCTATATGCCAAAGGAGCTGGAATGGATAAGCAGAAGTAGCCAGGTAGCCAGATCGCTGCATGAGACGTGATGTTTGTCAGATAGGTGCCAGAAGTGCCTCACGAAGCTTGTCAAGGTTATCCTAAACCCCCACACCCAGCAGTTCATGCAGAAAAGCATGCTGAGCCCCACGTTCAGAAACCCCAACCTAACACCCTAACACCAATAGTTCTGTGCTAAAAAACTGCCTCCTGTTGAAGAAATAACACAAAAGGGACAAACTCCTCTGCTACTTGCCATGGCTCCTCCAAGGACAGCGAGCATCCTCAGAGATGAAATAGGGCCTGTGCATGACAAGCAAAACACAGCAAAACTGTGTTCATCTGCAAGATACAGGGAAGCCCTTATATAGATATATATCCACCTCACACATGGAGAGGGCTCACACTGGGAGACGCTTTAGCATCCCTTCTACTCAGTCCTAGAAAATCCTGGTGTCCGGTGCTCCTCCTGCTTCCCCAATGCTCAAAAAAATGCCACACTGGGAGCTAAGAGACAGGTTTCCAGGGCACATGAGGCATGCCGTCCGTCACTAGAAAGACACATTCCTTAGGTGCACAGTGAGACACAGATGTGACCCGTGATTCCCACGTCACTATAATTCACCCAGCCTTAACAACATCCCCTTACCCAGCGCACTTCCCCATTTGTTTTGCATGAAGTGTCACTGCCCAGCCCCACAGAAAACAAATGTTTAGAGGGAGTGGGATGTTAAGGAATCTCCTTGCTTTATCTCAGATCAATTAATCCATTCTGCTTGTTCAAGGAGCTGCTTTGCTGAGCTGTGAGGAGCAAGTCGTACACTACACGTGGCATGCTGGAGTTCAGCGATATCCCCTGGCACAGCCACGCCAGGTAAGGCTGGGGAACCACTAAATTAACACTGGCAACCATTTGCACTGTGCAAACACTGTGGCTCTGGGAAACAGGAAAGCAGCATTTTTAGGAAGTCCTAGAGTAAGGCCAAAACCTGCAGAGCTGGCATCAGTCTTACAGTGAAGACTGTTTTCCCTGTTATCCATCCTGCCTCGTGTCCAAGAACCCAGAAGGGATCAGGCTAAAGGTACATTATTTTGTTTTCTGATGGATCGTGCAAATAGATTGACTATTGACTTACACAACGCCAACACGTACACAAGTGTAGTTGAGTGATTTTTACCTAGACACCAGGAGGAAAGTTTAGCTTCCCTAAGTTAACTCTAGGAAACCAGACCATAGATCTGATTTGTGTGCACCAGGCTCCTACCTGATGAAATGTAGGATAAAGTTTGTGCAACAGGGAAGAATTATAATAGATGATGAATAGACAATGGGGTGTAAGGGCTCTGAAGAGGTCACCTGCATCTCCTTGCCCTAAAACAGGAGCCATAAACCATCTCCATGCTTCCCCATTCACACACTTTTATATTCGTGGAGCACCAAAAGAGCCCCAAGCTGATGGACGCTTTGATGATTTAAGTGTTAAATAACAGATAGGTGCTATTTATGTGGAAATTATTCCTGTTGGGACAGAGACACGAAAGCAACATTTTCTCCTGTGCCTCTGCCTGCTTCACCTGCACTCTCACTGCTCATCCATCTCCCAGGATTGCCTGGAACATTGCACATGTAGCAGCATTTTCAAACAGCTCACATTTTCTTTAAAAAGTCAACCTGTTCAGTAATGGCTCATCCTGCTCCTCCCACCCCCTGCTACGCGCTCTCTTGGGGCCAAGAGGGGAGAAGATTCAGCCTGCACTGGAAAACAGCTTTATGTACATTAAAATATCACCACTTGCAATTCTGATGCCATTGCAACCTACAAAGCCAGAAATAGCAGCTTTATCCCAGTGGAATAGAAAAGGACAAATTTCCAGCCTCCCAGAAGGGCTCAAGGTATGCAGGTGCACTTAGTCCTGCAGTAACAGAATCTGTAACAGCAAAAATATTACAGGAGAAGAGAACAATATTGTTTCAGGTCATTATATTTTATATAATGTCCTTGTATACCTCTGCAATGAACCTCCAGCTCAAAGATTAAAATAAAAGCATTTTACAGAGATGAAAGTAATAATCCTACATCTATCATTTTCCAAAACACTAAAACAACTTTATGAAGCATTTGGTGACTTCAAGGACCTCTACAGGGTACAGAGGTAGGAAACCACAAAATACTTCCCTGCAACCAGCCATCGCCTCAAAATGACAAATAAAGACCCAAAATATTTTTTTACATAATCTTCTTTGCCATGTTAAGCAAACAGTTTTTCAAACAAAAACATTTTTCTGTCCATCAGGCTGCAGGATTCCTGGCTCTGCCACAATCATCCCTTACAACTCAGCCAAACCATTCCAGCCCAGATGTGCAGAGGCTTAGACATTTCCAAAGGTATGTAAAGAACAGGGGGGAACCAGGCAATTACATGTCTTCAAAAACACTTCGGTGTCTTGTAGAATCAGAAGATGAAAACAGGAGTGCAACCCATCCCTCCCGCAGCTGTGTTTAGAGAGGATAGTGAGTTATCACAGAGTAGACTATCAATAGGGCTGTTGGCAGTGGGAACAAGGACAAGAAACACAAGGATAAGGCTTGCACCAGCTTTTCCTCCCCACCCTGAAGGAATTATCTGCCAATAGAGGATATGTACAGCGCTGGGTGTAGAGTCCTCCTGCGTTTACAGAATCACAGCCCAAAAAGCCAGTGTGCAGGAAAGGGAGGGAGCAGAGCTGTTTCGGGTTGGCAAGGTGAGCCATAGCGTCCAGGACACGAGCAGCGGTTCACACTCTCTTCCCTCAGCAGCCACGTTGCGGTAAAACCCACCAAAATACTTGTCTGTTCCCAATGAGGAGGGATGCTTCAGGAGGTTGCTGGTCATCTCCAGCCACCGTGAGACACAAATGTTTTGGAGGACACAAATCAAAACAAGTCCTCAGTTTACCCCCTTCCCTGTTGCTTTTTGATCTATATGGTCTCCCAGGAAAGCACTTGCAGACCAGCAGCTGTCTCCAGCCCTGTGACAGGAGGCAGAGCAGGACTGCCAAGGACTGTCACCCATCACAGTTCTTCATACACCAAGCCTTTGAGATCTACATGGTTATAGGAGCACCAGCCAGGCCCACAGAGGGATTTGTTGTGTGACTATATCACCTTCTAGGAAGCCTTTACGGTTATTTGCCCCAGGAAACCTGGAGGGGACAGGGCTCCTTCAACACCACTGCAACTGAGCTAAAGCAAACGGCCAGATTTTAAGCAGAAAGCAGCCAAAAGAGCCCCAGGAGTTAAAACCAAGAGTTACTAACTCCAGATATCATCTGCCTCTTGGTGCCATCACAGCAGCAAATGATTTTGCATTTTGCTGGCAAGACGAGAGTCTTAGAGAAGCCAAGCAGAAAGAGAAGTATTTCACCAAGTAGAAACCACTTTTGGATGGCTTTCAGTGACCTTCCCATCCTCCCAGAGACACACAGGTGCGTACACACAGATGCACACACCATCTCACTGCCACAGCTGGGGTTGCTATTTTGGCAGCTCCCAGATCCGAGCTGATCAAAACTGCACTGGATGCAAGAGGACCGTGCACAGTGGCACTCCTGCAAAACACGAGCTCAATGCAGTGGCGGCAGCAGCAAGAGCCGAATTCCCATTTAAATAAAATGCCAAAAGGCAGTCAGCGAAAGTGACATTTATGGTGTTACTACAAATGCATTCAGTGGGAAGCTGAGTAGCAGAAGCAGGTTGGGGGGAAAAAAAACAAGCTGTAGTGAAAACTGCCATCTGTATATTGTGCCCCATTTTTAATATTCTGTATTCTCATAAAAAGTGTTGTTTCTGTCACTATTCAATCTCCCAAACTCACATGGAACACTGTTAAAAGTCAGCAGTGTGTGAAATGGTATTTTAAAATAAATGAAAGCCGCTCGCAAAGCTGCGGAGGAATATTGCAATGCCAGGGTGCTGACAGACAGGCATTGAAAAGTAACAACCGTTATCATCTTAAAGCAAAGCGGATTAAATAAAAACCCACAGCTAGTGGTGCATTACCAAGTCTGATATTGACACAGCTGCCGTGGTGGTTATTTTTCATTGTCTCATCAAGACAAAGCATCATGGGATATCAATCTTCCCTCTGTCAGGCCATGCCTGGTGTAAAGTTTTTCGTTTACATTTTCATTATATCCCTTTTATCTCAGCTGCCAGCAAAAAAAATATATATATGTATTTTATATATATACACACACATATATACATATATATGCGTGTATGTCTAAGTCTGTATGCATGCGTATACTTTTGGAAATGCTGGGGCTGGTTGACCTTCAGCGTAGTGCCAAGCCGCAGCCCCCGGCATGAGGGTCCCCGTTCTCCCAGGACAACGCCAAGCCCTGCTTGTCCACATTAGAGGTGGCAGGTGGGTGGGCTGCGAGAACTGCTTTAGGTCCCCTCCAACTGGAGATGGGCTCAGTGGTGAGCTGGTAAAGGTATGATCCCCCGAGAGCTTTATAGCCAAGAAATCCAATTAACACAGCTGCCAAGGCTTTCTAAGCAAGCCCCTTCCTGTAACCAGATTTCACTGGATACACCAGCCAAGTCTGTTCTGCTATCTAGCTCAGTTTGGTGCGCAGAGAGGAAGAAAACAAAGCAGAAATCACGATTCTCCGTGGAGGGCACTGGCTGTTTCATCAATACTAGTAGCTATTACATTTCTTCCTTTGTAGCTCTGCAGCTTGATCTCCGCATCCGATCATTCCACACATTCCTGTCCTTGATACATCTTTAACTTTTCCAGCCCTGCAGTATTAGCAAAGCACTGCTCCTGTTTTCAGGAGGCTTACAGGTAAGTATTGCTAGGGCAGAAACCTCTTCCTGAGGATGCCAAGAGCCTCATGGTGCTCACCTACAGCCTCAGTAACTCGGCCTGTGCTTTCACTCCCACTAACAACTCTGCTGTTCCAAGGCATGAGGCCGAACCAGCTGTTTGCAGCTGGCCACAGCGATCCCCAGAGCAACACGGACTGCAGCAGAAAGAAAGGGTTCCTTATTCTTAGAAGAGCCTCATCTTCCAAACCCGTTGCAAATGTCTGCTATGGCTGCTCTTCTGTGCTTATTATTTAATTAAGTGGAGCCTCACTTCCAACATTTCTTGTTACATCCGAGAGGCAGCTCAGCACTGCCCGTTACAGCACTGCAGTCCTTTAAGAGCAGGAACTCTGGGAAACGTAGTTCCCAATGGAAAAACAGGGCTAAAGCAGCCACAGAGGGCAGGTGGTGCCCTGGGAGAGCTACAAAAGAGGCAGTAAAAACAATAAAGCAAGACCCCTTGGGAAGGGGCCACAAAGGAGCAAGTATCTAAGCAATCGGCCACCAAAACTCCCTGCCTCCCTGCTAGCGTGGCCCCTCTGATGAGGTGTCTGTAGGCTGATGGTGCAAAATCAGTACCTCCCCTTCTTTCTTCAACTCCCAAGTCAGGTAACTGCCCAAATCCTGTGCAACATTGGACACACAGGTTTACGCCAGTCCACGCATGCTCTGTTTATAGCCCACCGTGCTGAGTAGCAGGAGTAAAACATTGATTACACCTTTCCTAAGCCAGGAAAGGGCTCTCTGCAGTGGCCCAGAGCGTTCTCCCCATCCAAGTGGGTATTACTCCGGTAGGCTCATCGGCTTCACTGGCACTTATCTTGAGGTCAAGCCTGTGCTGCTGCTCTGCAGCCCAGCTGCCCCAGAAGCAGGGCCGACCAGTTCCAACACACAGCATTTCAGATACTCCTTCATCTCCCCGTGCTCCACTCAGACCCTGGGGATCTTCACATAGATGGAAAGGCAAATGTTCCCTGGCAGAGCAGGTGCTCCCTAAACACAAGAAATCCCTGCATGAAAACCACAATGCAACGTAAAGCAATTCATCCCCCACCTTCTTTTCCCTGCCTCAGTTTCCCCAGCACAGGAGGCAATGTCCTTGGGCACTCCACAGTCCCCCTCCTGCTGCATCGCCCAGGCTGTCTGCACCGTTCTCCCCATTCCCCCACTGCAAAAACAGGATCCCCCCTGCCAGAAACCTCCATCCCACTGAGGGGTCTCTACAGTCCTGGGATGTGTGTCCTTTGTCCTGCTGCTAGCGACATTCCCTCTCCATCCCCCAAAACGTTCCCTTCCTCCAAACAACAGCCCATCTTCCCAAGGTGTTTCCATTTAAAGAGAGGATCATGAGCCCCTGCAAAAGGCCAACTTCTGGGAAGCCATGGCAGTTCAGTGAGGCTCCAGCTTTCACTTCAGCCCTCTGGGGTCAGCAGCGTTCATGCTCGCTTGCACCCAGCCTGAATTTGACCTGTAGGTCCTGCCCCACCAGCCGGCAGCCCCAGACCAACAGCAGTTACACCTTCTCCGCAGCACTCGGCATAGCAAAGGGTTACACCAGCTCTTCCAGCAGCGTTTCCTCTCTCTCCCTCTCTGCAAGCAGCAGCAATTGCCATTCTGCATCCTTAATAGCAGCGTAATCAAAAGTTATGATGCATTTTTCAGTAATCACAAGAAATGATCCCCACTTAGCGTTAAGTAAAGCAAATTTGCCACTGGAAGGATGAAAAAAAGAAGAAAAAGAAGAAGTCAAAAGCATTTCAATTTTCATTTGAAACGAATGAGTCAGAGTCAATTTGGTAAAGCAGTTAACAGCAGCTGTGCTCCCCTTCCCAGCCCCTTAACAGGTACAATTTGCTTTTAACAAACAACCTCACAGAGGTCTCTGGCACTGTGTTAACATAGTGGCATTCAACCCCTCTTGCTGTTGTGTATTTAAATTGGGTAATAGAGTCAGGCAGAGGAGATCCACCATGAATCTTAAGAAGTGTAATTTGACAGCATCTTTAAAAAAAAAGGGTGGGGGGAGCCTTTATAAAAAATAATAAATTAGTTTGAGAGCAGGTTTTGCTGGCTTATTTCAAAGCAGCATATTAAAAACAACAAAAGTCCTAGAAAGCCCCAGCATGGTGGCAAGACCCCAGCAAGCTTGGAGCCATGAGCAAGCAGGGCCCCTCCACAAAGAGCTCTGCAAAACAAGCCAAGGCATTTGACAGCCAAAGCACCCTCACCCTGGGTGCGCTCGGGATACTTCGCCCCCACACCAAGAGCAATCATGGAAGGCTGTACGTCAGGAGGGAAAAAAAAAAAACCACAAACCCAAAAAAACCCCACACAACAGCCCTGCACACTCATGCTAAGGGTGCCCCAACCCCTCAGGGCATCCCACACCATCCCATAGTGTCAGCAGTTGCTTAGACAGAGAGCTACCCCTGGGCTGGAGGAAAAGCAAAGATGTGTGATGAGCCTCCAGCCACCCCTTCTTATCCCTCCTGACCCCAGAGCATCTCTGTCCTTCCCTCACCCCAAAGACAGGCCCTTGACGATGCCCTCATCTCACCGGGCTTTCAGTTCAGGCAGTCATCGTCTCGTTCATTTGTTCTTTGAAGAAATCTCATTTCATTACCTTCCAGGCTCCTCAGCTTTGTGGGGAATTACAGGAGGTCAATGAAAAATTCATGTTCTCAGTCAGTAATTGGCATTTTTGTTTCCTTTTTTTAGAGGAAGGAAAGCAAAGAAAAGGATGTGAATGGGGCAGACAGCAGGGTGAGTGGGTATCTTCTGCCAGTTATTAAGATAAAGTCTTTCATATTGCTCCTGTCCAGTGTACTCTGGTGCTTGCTCCAAGCAAGCGCTGTAAACCTGCATATTGAAATTTGAAAGCATTCCTGGTACTTTTATTAGAGGGACAAGTAATGAAAGCAGACTGGACACACGCAATTATTACAGTGTAATCTGCTGGAAATGAAGTCGATCCAATCACCCAGCATTCTGCTTTCTTCTCATTTTTTAGACTTCAAGTAAGTGCTTCCCAAATTCCAGCTGAAGTTACTGTTCCAATCGATAGCGCAAGGGCTCTCAGCATAAGACTTAATTAATATGACGCTAGCAAGTGCTCCCCTATTGATTTCAGGCTGGTCTGAAACACCAGCCAGCAGTGGCACCAACTACTAGCGCTAGCAAGGAAGACAAATGCAAAATAAGGGGCTGCCAGCAAGCTAAAAGGAGAAGCAGATCTCTTTTTCAAGGATACCCAAGAAAAAGAGAAACCCCTGTCCTGAAAGCATGGGAAGTTCCCCAAAAACCAAAGTCTGCCTGGCTGTGATCTGCTCCTGCCGGCAGATTTGCCGTCAATGAGCACGAGACCAGGAATTCACCCGCCCGACGTGTGAAAAGAAACTCCGTTCAGCCACCTTCAAGGTCCTGCCCCGCAGAGCTGCGGACGGGCGATGCTTCTTCCTCCGTCTCTCCCTCCTGCTAGCAGCGAGCACGCTGTCAGCCAGGAAACAGATTGCTACATACGGCACGGCCAAGGCTTGCGATGATTAGATCTATTAATACAGTGCATCTGATTCACCTCCAAGGCCCCGACGCTCGGTGACAAATAGGGACGGACTTCCCTGCTTTGCTGAGTGGGGCCCTACGATAACGACCTCCTTGCCAGTGGCTGCTTGGAGACTGGATGGGCAGGAACCAGCAGAGACCGGGGACAGCAGCATCCCCCATGCGCTGGTGGGTGCCCTGGGAAGATCCCCAGCAAGGACAGAAGATTGACAGTGCAGGGAGCTGTCAATCACAGGTGGTGGTCCCAGAGCTTATGTCCTGGCAGGGCAGGTCCTTCTCACTTTGAGGATGGAAAGGGGTCCTTGGTTCCTGCCCTTCCTACATTCTCCTCCAGCCAGGGTTGGTCCCAGTGCCACTGGAGAGACCACTCTGGTGGCCTAGTCCCTGCTGCCTGATGCCGTAAAAGGTCCTTGGGGGTCCACACGTCCCCACTGACTGCCACTTGGGACCGGGGTTTCCCTGAAGTTAAAGGAGGATCTGTTCCTCTGGACTTGTCACCTCCAGGATCACTTCTCCCCACGTCCCCAGCAAGAACAGCCACCCACTGAGGGACAGCAGGGGAGGTGGGATGGGCAATTCCCTGGGGCAAAGACTCTTCCCTTGAGCTTCTCTGACCCCACACCCAGGCCCAGGTCCTCCTGGTACCATAACGTGCCCCACAGCTGTCTTCTCAGAGCAGAAGGAGCATCACCCTAAACTTCTCTACTCAACGTCTTGTACTCCCTAAGCATCCCCGTCTCTCCCCCCATGTCCATCACCTCATGCACTTAAAATAAAACTAGAAAGATCACAATTTTAGCATCTCAACCAAAGATGCAAAGTTTTTTTTACGACAAAGTGAAACCCTACCTGTTCCCTATCACAACCTGCTGCGTGACTTGTAGAAATCAGACAGGCCCCGCTGCCTCCAGGGCTAATTTATATAGGATGAGGCTTTCATGCCCTAACCTTGCCCCACCTTGCCCTGCAGAGCTTCTGCTCTCCCCTGCCATGCCTGTGGCCGGGAGAGAAAAGCCAGACAGCTATCGCTGCAGCAGTCCTGACATCATCTGCTTATCAGGCAGGGTGACGTCTCTTCGTCAGCGGCTGCAGCCCAGGGTCTGCCTCTGTGGGGAGGCATGCAGGCAAGTTAAAGGTGGACACTTAGCGCGTTTATTACCTGCTTATTAGATACCAGGCTCCCATTATGATGAATTGGCTGGGTGATGGCTCCCGCCAGCTCCCAATGCTCAGCAAGGCTTTCTAATTCCATTTTGCAGAGGCTAGGCGAAAGCAAAATCATTTCCAAGAGGAAAGAAGGAGCAGTTGTTTTTCTCCTGCCTCCAAAACAATCTGACCCTTTGCCCATTCTCAGCGGGACCTTTTCTTGATGCGTTCCATCTTTCCTCCTGACCGTGTGAGTGCAAAGGCGATATAGCTGGGAACTGGCAGCTCCGGTGGCTGCATCTTCTGCGGCTGCAAGGTGGGCATCTCTGGTGCTCCGGCAAAGGCCCTGCAGAAGGAAGCAATGCAATAGAGGACCACACCACTTATTACACCCCCTGCACACACCATCATTGCTGTACCACCATGGTGACAGGGCTCCTTGCCAGCCCTCGCTCAGCATTGAGAGTAAACAGCTGGTTGATCTCCAGACAGGGAACACTCCACCATAGGACGGGTTTTGAAGCAAAACTTTGCTGTCTCCTGAAGGTTCCACAGAGCCCACACAGCAGCTTTCCCCTGTACAAAAGGACTCGTGCCAACCTCTGCAGTATAACACCACGTCCATGAGTCTCCCAAGGGAAAAACAGCAGGTGGGGACAGGTATCATGAGGTTAAAATGTCAGTAGATGGTGCAAAGACTTTTCTGGGAATGGAAACAGGCTTGAAGGACATTCCAAGAAAACTGGAACCCACAGAGGAGATGTTTTTACAAGGCAAAATGATCAGGAGATAAGGAAATTCAGTATTGTTTCACAGGATCACTGTTCAGCTCTTCTGAAGGCAGGAGTGAAAACCACAGCCATGAGGCTGATGGCTTTGGGTGCCTTTCCCAAAGGCACGGAGAGCTGTCATTCTTTTTGTGATGATTTCTTCCGTATTCCTCAGTTCTGTAGAAACCTGTTCTGTTATCCTTTATCCCTCCCGCAGGCCAGATTCAAAACTGCATGAAGGGGCGAAGAGTTCCAAGGATGGTGAAGCTGCATTCTCACTGAGTCACTCCCAGACTCTGCCAATTTTCACATTCTTGGGCTTTTTCTGCTCATTATGATCAGTGAAAGCAACCCTTGGAGGCTGAGTTCAGCAGAAGTGACCATGCTTTGCTAACTAGAGGTGCTTCATCACTGTCATGGACTTAACCCCAGCCAGCAACTAATCCCCACCAGCCGCTCGCTCACTCCCCTCACAAGTGGGATGGGGGAGAGAATCAGAAGGCTAAGAGTGAGAAAACTCGTGGGTTGAGATAAAGACAGTTTAATTGGTAAAGCAAAAGCCGTGCATGCAAGCAAAGCAAAACAAGGAATTCCTTCACTACTTCCCATCGGCAGGCAGGTGTTCAGCCATCTCCAGGAAAGCAGGGCTCCATCACGCATAACGATTACTGGGGAAGACAAACGCCATCACTCCAAACTCCACCCCCTTCCTCCTTCTTCCCCCAGCTTTATGTGCTGAGCATGACGTCATACGGTATGGAATATCCCTTTGGTCAGCTGGGGTCAGCTGTCCCACCTGTGTCCCCTCCCAACTTCTCGTGCACCCCCAGCCTCCTCGCTGGTGGGGTGAGGAGCAGAAAAGGCCTTGACTCTGTGTAAGCACTGCTCAGCAACCACAAAAACATCCCTGTGTTATCAACACAAATCCAAAACATAGTCTCATACTAGCTTCTATGAACAAAATTAACTCTATCCCGGCCAAAACCAGCACAATCACCCATTCACCTCTGTTGGCAGGAAAGACAGTCCCACGCTGTCTTTTCACAAGTGGCAGCAGCTAAGGGTGGCAGCGATGCCACTCTGCAATTGCTCTGAACAATACAGAGCAACTCCTTGGTTGAGGGAGACAGGTTGTGAAGGTAGTTTGGGGGCCTTTGAGGTGGGTAAGTGCCAGTTCTCGGTGGCCAAGCTGTCTGCAAACCAAGCACCCAGCTCTCCAGCAGAGACACACTTGTTTCTCCTATGAACAGTCCTGCAATGCCAGAGAGAACAGCTCACGAGCTTTCATCTCACTCCAGCTTCACCTGCTAAGGTCCTGCTGACTCTCTTTGTCTGCTCCCCACTGCACCCTTGCAAAGGAATAGTCACGCAAAGACAGACGGGATGAGGAACCTCATTCATACAGAGCTGAGCGGCAGAGGGGCTTGCTGTGGAGTTAGCTAGCTCTGGATGCTGCTCTCGCTGCTCGGCAGGAGGTGAACACCTGCCCCTCTTAGGGGTGGACTCGGTGCTCAAAGTTTCCCTCCTCTTCCGTTGCTGGAGGGCCCTCGGCCCCAGCCTGGGGGAGGGCTGCACATTATACATATCCCCGCTGAATTGTTACACGGTTCTGCTGTGTTCCTTAGACAGAGGACTTTGCTACCAGCAAGCGGGAGAGAAACTGCCATCTGGGACCGCATGTGCTTTCCAGACAGATGGCTGACTATTCTAGTCGTGTTTTATTTCTAGCAATGGTTCATACAGCAACAGCGCTAGTGTGAAAATGGGATGTGACAAGATGTGTATTGCTTACACCTTCTGTAAAGTTCAGATAAAACCAAGACGTACAGAATGTAAAAATCAATATAATTAGGTAATTAAGAGAAGCAAAACCCCCTGATTTAATGCTGTATTGTGTTCATGTATATTACAGATTGTGTATATATGCGTGATATGGAACATACATATGTATGTTTCCACATTTATGCATGTACACAATGCCAAGTGAATAAAAAATAATGATTGTATACATTTATGCATTAAAATAAACAGTTACCTGTTCCAGCAGGTGTTTCAGACAATTTCTGACAACCACCCACTGTTTCACCCTTTAGACCGAAGCTCCGCCGGGCAGGAAATGCCCTCTGTTGTGCTCAAGCAGGACATAGCGCAAGGCCCTGGTTCTGCCCGTGTTCCTTGGGCATTATATCCTGCATTCTGTAATGCGGTCTAGAAAGGGTAGTAGTAAGAAGAGCAGCATCACACATGCACAAGCTCTTACTTTATAAGCACTGGTTAAGTTAGGATCATTGCACTGCTTTCTGCAGAGCCAAGAATGTTGCTCCGAGCAACATAGGCAAGCACATCCCCGGAGCTTGACACATGCCAATGTACATAGAAATAGTGAAACCTGCTTATAAAACCCATTTCCAAGTTCTTCTGCAGTTCAGGTTGGAATGAAGGCCTGAACTGAATACGTTAAAGGACACTGGTCACACATTTAAGAGCTGCCTAGAAGTGGGCTTCCCTTGAGCACAGGAGCACTCTACAGCTCAGCTCAAGAACTCGCATCTCCCACACACAGGTCTTCATACAGACTCAAAAAGAAGGAAAAAGATGGCAAGAAAAGTATTCAAGACAAAAGTACCTGTCCTCTGGCTGCCCAAAGAGCCAGTGCAGATGTAATGAGCTTCTGGAAGAGGCTGCTGCTGGACTCAGGCATGTCTGAGGTTGCTCCTTCCATCATGTCTTGCTTCTTCAGTCTCAAGAGCAGCGAGGGTCCATCCCATTTTGCACCATGTGAGATGATGTGGGACTAGAGAGAAGAGGAGCAAATGGGAGAAAGGCATTACTTGATCCACACCTTAACAGACGGACCCCACCCAGCAAAGTCCTGTGCTCGTGGGCTCCCAACCTGTCTCCTAAGGGGCTCAAGGTAAGCAGAGATGTCCTCTGAAATAGAAATAAGGATCTGTTCCTATAACTGAATGTTTGTTATAATGGGCTAGTGCAGAGCAGTACTGGTAAGAGACCCGAATGCAGTGTAGCATGCTGGGTTATCAACGCACAAAGTCCCTGTCCCTGTGAGGTTATCATCAGGTGGGCAAGAGAGAAAGTATGTGGCTGTCCTAACATTAAACTGCAGGACTATGGCTCGGTAAGAGTTGGGTGGCAGCTAACACAGGACGCCTGTGCACACAAGGCCCAGGATCCTATGCAGGGACACAAAACCATACTTGTAGATAAGCTTGGGGATGCAGAACAGGGAAAATTCATCTCAAACAAGAGACAAGCGCCATGCTCAAACCATTCGCTACAGGCAGGGATCCAAGGCCAGTCAGACAGGCGAGAAACTGCCACCTCTAGACCCCCCCGTGACTCTGACTCAGCAAATGATTTTTTGCACTTTCAGGCCCCAAAGCAGAGTGAAAAGGACATTACATAGAAACCAGAGCATGTTTGGGGAGTTTTGGCAACAGCTAACTCTGTCTTTTTGTCACTTTGCAGCTCCCTGTGTGTCACTCAAACTGGAAATCTTCCGTCCAGTTCCCATTAGGTGTAGATGTGTTTTCACACTTCTGCCTAGCCAGGTACTTTCTGTACTGCTGATGGTTAATTACCTGACAAGGAATCACACCGCTCAGCAGGGAGGGGGGCAAACAGTGGTGTTATCTGAGCAAGTCATGGAGTAGGGTGGCAGGGAAGAAAACATCCCTGCATCGGGCGGGCGGGCACACGTACAGGATTCGTGAGGAATAAATTCAGAGAGGAATATCAATAAATCTCCCAGCCTGGCCACTGGGGTGGGAGTTTCTTTTCCCCCTCCCTGCAACAGAGAAATTCTGCTCTTTCCATGGGGGGTGGGAAGTGGCGCAGGGCTGCATTGAAATGTAAATTCACTCAAATTATTAAGCACAAGAGAGCAGCTCCTGCCAGCCCTTTGTTCCGCAGTCAGAATGTGTAATCTAGAAGAATAAATATAGTCAGATATCAGCTAAACAAAGAGACCCGGGGCCATGCATATTCAGCGACCCTCTCCCCCAGGACGTCCCTTCCCCCTTTATCAGGGAGGCTCTTTCTGCAGTCAACAATTGTAGATCAAAATGCCCTCATTAACCAGGGCTGAGATGAAAACCTTTTGCTGTTTCATACTGAGGGTGGGGTCCTTTATTTCTCTCCGGGAGCTGAGATCTCCTTTACACGCCCCCCACCCGTTTTCTCCTCTGCCCCTTTTCCACCCTGGGAGGACAGGGCAGGGGTGCCCTGAAGCCCACTGGTGCTACACTCCCATCAGACAGGTGAGGTAGCTGCAGGACAAAGTCCCAGGGTCTGGCAGCTAGCGTGGCTCCAAGAACTGCCCTACACTTTGCTGCCGTGTCCACCTCTGTGCTAGCCAAGGGGAACACCCCTAGGAGAGGGCAGGCAGACTACGGCTCTATGCAAGCTGCCGAAAAGAGGGCAGAAGCCATCGAATATACCCCCTCTGCCACTTCACAGAAAGGATTACCTGGACTGAGCCTGACAATCAGTGGAGACTCCTAGAGATGCTTAGATAAAAAGACCATCCAGAGGAACAGTTTCATATGTTTCTTCCCACAAGCTCCTCATCTCCCGCAGCAAGGGGAGCTGAAGCCACCTTAGGGGCTCCAGGTCCAAGAGCCTTTGCAGAGCTGCAAGTTCTGTGCTGTGATGACTGAGGGTGTCTATTACCTCCACTCTCCGGTCATACGAAAGCAGGTGATCACACTGGCGTGAAGCCATGCTGGTAACTAGATGGAAAAAGACAGGTCCAGCTTCTCAAAGCCATGGCAGCAGCAGCAGAGACCAGAATATCAAGCAGGCAGCCAAGGATTGCATCTGCCCCAAGCCACAAGGAGAGGTGGTTGGAGGTGAAGCAAGCATCAGGCAAGGAGAGGGTGCTCTCCCCACCCACGGCTGGGGTCATTACCTAAACACAGCTTCTCCGACTCCAGTGCTGTCAGTCTTACACCTGTCACTACCACTAAACCCGCTGCAAGATTTAAAGATGAGGTGGAGAAGGAGGGGGGAAGAAAAAAAAAAAATCAATTTGGCTGTTTTTGAGTTATATGAATATAATAAACCCTGAGTGTCCTGCTTTTGGATGCAGTTTGCGCTTCCAATAACTCAGCAACATATTCATTAAACAAAGAGAGGTAAAAGCAGCAAGCCATTAAAAATAAAGCACCAGGAGAGGGAAGGCCATGCAGGCTGTAAATATCTTTGACTCTTTTTCAACCTCCATTTTCTTATCCCTGCTCATTCACTAATTGACCTCTGGATCCTGCTTCTCAGAACTGTTTCCATCACTGCACTTTGTCCTTCAACCACAGCTTGCAACAAAGGATCTCAGGCACTCTCTAATGCAGAATAAACTCATATTGTAGCCCTCCAAAGCAGGAGAAAGGGTCCATCCCACTCATTATCCTAGTGCTGTGATGCAACACCCTCTGCACAGGGCTACAAAAACCACAGGACCAAAGATCAGGTATTCCAGGTGAAAAAATATTTCCAGTTTTCATCTGTTTATGCACTGTGCACAGACCCTCTACACATACATAAGAAATGCCCATCTTCTGGTATTTCAGCTTCATTGCATGAAGTCTACCCATAGCTACAGAGACAGACTCTTCTTTCTCACCCAGATGGAGGCATTCTGGCCACAGGGCACTGCTCCCTATCCTGATCCGACCAGGACTCAACTCCAGATGGCAGGCACCAGAGCCTCGCGAGGTGATCTGGACTAAGGACCAGCACACCTTAGCACTGAGCCATGTGGAAAGGGTGCCCTGCTCCATGACAGCCCATGGATTTCAGCACTACTCTACAAATCCTGATAAGGTTGAGCCTATTACATGTAGACCCTCCAGGCCTAACTCCAGGATCATGAACTTCCCAGCGTGGCTGCCAAGAGGTTGTCTCTAACCCAGCATCTGAAATCCATCTTATCTTGTCCAGTCTGAAGGGCCATCCTTAGTATCAGGTGTTTTAACTCCCAAATTAAATATTACCTCCCACCACATGCCACAACAGAGATTCAGAAGACAGCACCTGACTGGCTCACTACCCTGCAAAAAAGTCTCCCTAACAGCTTGGGATAGATCTCATGCTGATATGGAAGGAAGTGGTTACTCAGCAGGAGGCTCAACTCCATCTCTGCAGCATCTGGTTCTTCTTTGGAGTTCATCATCCTCTGTGGGGTTCTTCACAAGTTTTAGAAGCATCTCAGAGCATCACCCAATATGACAACAAAACAGCAAGTGAGACTTCCCTCACATTTCCTCTGATTAAGAAAAATGCTTGCTAAAGGAGGCAGTCTTAAGTTTGGTAAGGGCATAAGTTTTTTCTGCCCCAAAACAGAAGTGATGGGATTCCTCTATTCCTTGCCTGCAGGCACTCAAAATGCCACGTTTCCTCCTTTCCACGGGATTTAAAAGAGCAGCCTTCTCATGTTCCTAATCCCTCCCAAAGCTCACAGCATATGGCAGTTTTGAAGGAAATTGGGTTAAGACCATAAAGGCTATTAGAGGAGTTTTGTTAAGTACTGGCTCTGCAAGAAAGAAGCTACAGGAGAGGAACAGCCTGGGGATGTTACAGACCTTACTGGGCCTCGGAGAGCAGAAAGAAGGGCCAGGAGCTCCGTATCATATGCCCCTTTGACAAGTCGCCTGCACCCAGTCCCTGCTAACGCTGAGCAGCAGAACAGAGAGATCAGACAAGCTCATCTCCCTGTTTTCTCTGAGAAAAAGAGATGTTCAGTGCGAGGAAGGATGGAGCATCCCTGGAGGTCCTTATCTCCCACATGGCCCAGGGTTGATGGGGAGCTGTTCATGCAGCCTCTGGCCTCAGGCACAGCACATGTCGTTAGTCAGTTCAGCTCAGCCCAGCCTGAGGAAGGACAAAAACTTCGAAAGCAGAGATGTCCAGAGCCGTTCTTGCAGGCGTCAAGGAACTGCTCTCAGCCAGCCCACACCCATCCGTGTAGCGGGCAGGTGATTGACACTACAGTTCTTTGGGTTAAACACAGAGTTTAAGTAGCCACTTCTGTATGGTCACTACCAGTATGCTCGACAGAAGTCCCCTCCATACAGCCTTCTGCTGCAGGGAGGGGACTTACCACAGCCAGCAGCTTTCACTCAGCAAGCCTGTTTTTAACTACAAATCAGTTAAAGTGCCACCTTCTTCCCCTAATAACCACAGTTTTTCTCTCACTGTGCTTTTACAATGATGCAGTTCAACTGGGTATAAATCAGAAAAGAAGAGCAGAATCTGGCCGCAGCTACTTACATTTTGCCCCCTAAACAAAGCCACACTTGATCTGGAATCTCCTTTTCGATCTACTCATTCACTGGTACTAAGAGACATTTTCAGAACAGCACAGTACTTGGGCAGTTTCACACAAGATTTCTTGCGCTCTATTTTCCAGGATAGCCCAAAGGTTAATCAAACGCTACTTATCCCCAGATACTCTCTGATCCATAGACAGGTATATGAACTCACCCACAGATTTGACACAAAACCATTAGAGAGAAAAAAAATTGAAGACCTCTCACTTTGGCTTATCAGTGAATATTAATTTCTATTGTCATGCAGTTGACTTGTAAATCAACTGGATCATTAACTCAGACCTTTTGTGCAGTAACATTACAGGATGCTGCAAGTTATTTAGACACCACAGTGTTTCCTACACTCCCACTGCTTTGAATGCAGAGTTCTGCTCCCAAGGAAAGAGGGACACAACTCAAGTCCACCCAAATACAGGTAACGCTCAATGTGACAGCTGCGCTGCTGTGACTGTACTGGCTGGGTGCATGGCATTTGCCAAAATAACCACACCATGCTAATCTTTCCAGCCAAATAGTGCCTTCTGCTAGATAGCTTATTCCCCACACGTACTGGAATAGCAGGACTAATGAAAGACCCGTTTCTGCCAAGACAAAGGTGTCCACAATAAGTTTACAGGTCTAGGCAAAAGACTGAAGTTTTAACTAAGGATTTGTGGCTCTGCTGAGACTGGACTGCAGTTTCAGGGAGTGAACAGATCTATATCGATTTACAACACCGGAAGGCTCAGCTTGTCTGTTTCATATCTATTAATAATAAGTATTGACTATAATAAACCAATTGAGAACATACCGCTGGATCTCGGTCTGCTGTGAATACTGACTTAGCGGAGTGATGTGAAGCACAGTTTGTTCGCTTCCCCGGCTCTTGCTGCCATGGATGTCCCACCTTGTCAAGCCGGTACATTCCTGACCATTCTCCTGAAGAAAGGCACAAGTGTCCATCATCTCTGCTGGAAGATCTCATTCAATTTTTCTCTAGAGAGAAGCAATGAAATTAAAAGCCAAGGTGTTTTCAAGCAGTAAGGAATGGCGATGCTAGTAAGATGTTAATTCACCTGTGCAATTTGGTGCAAATTGTGACTTACAGGATTTTATGGAGATTCATACAAGGACCTGAGCATTTTCAGCCAGCTCTCCTTGTCTGGGAATGGACTTGGCGCAGACATGCTCAAAGCCAGGTCAGGATCAGCTGGTCTCAGTGGTTCAGCCTTGGTGCTACAGCGGTGCAGCCCTATGCCTCCTGCCAGAGGCCTGCCCAGGAGAGGACGATACCCCTCTACAGGAGGGCACTTGTGTGTAGCAGCAGTAGTTTAGCCTCCAGTACAGCCAAAAGGGGCCCAATGAGCTTCAGAATGGGTTTCCCTGCAGTGCTGCTACTCAGACCAAGTTTGAACCAGGACCCACACCGCCACCACTTGTCCACCTACAAGGCATGCCTGATACGCTGCCATTCCAGCAGAGTATGGCTGAGATAGACTCACCTGCAGAGCCCACACGCAAGGAGGTTTCCGTTCCTGCTCATGCACAGTCAGTTCAGTTCACGTGTGTGGCAAGGAAGGGCCATGGCATACAGCCTCTCATACCCCACCCAAAATACTGTACAGTCCACCTAAACACAAACATTGGTCATTGCTCCTGTATGTGCTCCCCTCCTATAGCATCTCACTTTCAGGAAGGCCATGTTACCCAAGGGTATGTCTGGTTCTGTCTTGTCTCATTCCTCCAGACTTGCAGACAGAAAGGAGATATCACCACCTCCAAGTCCATGCCTCTCTCCGCCTTACACCATCACTATTACACTGCCTTGGCTGCTACTCTGCTGCTCAACACTACATACATTTCTCCTTTCATAGACAACCACCAGGACTAAAATAAGAGATGTCTACTATGAATAAGGCTATGCCAGGGACAAGGAATGAATGAAATGGAGGACCTGCAGATTAAGGCTGAGGGGTATTTGCAGAACATGTTGGTAGGTGCATGGGGCAAGAGTTAACTGCAGAGAAACAGAGCTCAACCACGCTGTCCTACTCTCCTCTAGATACATCTGTTCGCTCCCTCATTTGCAGAAGCCTAGCGTTGTGCTTTTGAGAGAACAGCCTGAGGTACTACAGAGCAGGGTAAGGGCTGGACACAATAGAGAGAAGGTGGCTCTGGAGAAGCGAGGGGGTCTCCATTTCCAGTTCAACAGCGACCTCTGGTCTCAGCAGGCTGAAACGCACAAGTCTCTTATCAGCTCAATTTAGGGACACCTTAAGACAGATCATTTTGGTCTGTTTTATCTATGGGGAATAAGGACACATCTTTCACAGTGGGCAACCACCGTGACCTTCAAATCCCATCAGATGGAGCCGAGGGCTTCACAGCCCAAGCAGTTGTTAAAGCATCCTAGGATTTACCTTCTCCTAGTTGGCTGATATTTAACCAGATGCCAAGAGAGACAAGGACACCTGGTTTCTGAATTGATTGTTTTCAGCATATCCCAAGAGGGAATCTAGATATATATACGCTCTCACACACAAAGACTTGCATGAAAACTCTTAAACGGAGCTACGTAACTAAGACAAACCAAAAGGGTGCAGCTACAAAACATACCAACCGCCCCCGAGGGCTGGGGGAATTAACAAGTGCAGTAGGAGAGCTGCAATACCATGACGCAGCACTCCAATACCACAGACCGCAAGTTAGTCTGCTGTCCAGCCTGCAGAACCATTCCTAATACACCAAGGCTAAAAGATCTGTCTCACCTCAAGACAGGGCATTGTTAGTCCTCTCTGCACCTCTCTCCTCCGCTGGTCTTAACTCACACTTTCACATCACAAGTTATGGGATGTCTAAGATTCTTCTGATAACGCACAAAACATCAAGCCAGATCACAACTCTCAGCTACTAGAGTTCCCCACTCTCACAGCAGCTGAGAGGGGAGAATCCCATAGGAAATCCCACCTATGACATGACAGGGGTCCAACACCAAGATCTGCAGCTAGGCTGCAGAAACCGATGACACAGTTCTCACTCTAGCAACTCACATAAGGACATGTGGTCCTTAGGAACCTGGCATGCTGCAGAATACCTTCCCTGTGCGTCCTGCATGGGAATGATCCACAGGAAACTGGGATTCAAGCACAATGGGGTTTCTTGCCTCATCCGTGAGGATCAGCAGGCTAAGTGGTTTTCTCTTGCTGGGAACTGAAGGATGCATGTGCCCATGGTAGCGCTTCCCTGGTGCCAGCTGTGCCTCTCCACCCCAGCACACCCACACACAGCAGTAGATCCACTCCAGCCACTCCTACCACTTCAAACATTGCGGTGCCCCGTGCCCAGGAAGAAAAAGGACTGCTCCAAAAAGCCCCAAGCATTTGAAGATCTGTTTTGGGCTAAACTAAGACAGCAAAGTGAGAATCTCAGACCTCGCAAGTTCCGGAGATGTTTTAAAGCTCCCCAAAATATTAATAATACGCTAAATATCCTAACAGTATAAGATGAAACAGTTTTTAGGACTGTACGTGACCTCTGCATGGGAAGGCTCCACCCTGCTCCTTTCTGCACGCACACTGACACAACTGTACTGTTAAGTCATTGTGACAATTCTTAGAAAAAGCAGCAAAGAAAATGAAGGCCAGTTTAAAATACCTGCTCAGCTATAGATAAAAATCAAGATAAAATTAACCGTTTTGAGTAAGACAGAAGATCCATTAAGCAACTTCAAAAGTGCTGCAGCCAAGAGTGTCCAAAGCTTGCAGAAAACACAAAGAAGTTTCCAGGCACACAGGTCTCTGCAGCTCCTGAGGATTGTATGTGCTCTCCCCACATATAGTTAAAAAAAAAAATTGACAAACATTGCCTTACCTATACAAAACGTAAGTTTATATATAGTATCTCTAGGGAGTACTCGTATCAACTTTAACAACTACATTCAGGAAAGTTTCTCTCATACTTTTACACCATTGTATGGCTTACTTACTGCTGTTTATATTCACAATGTTATTCAGTTGTGTTCACAGGACTACACCTGCATCAACACCCCATTCATACAGAGCTCCAGACAAACAAAGGGTCCAGAGACCAAACAAGGGCACAGATCTGCAACAGGCGAAGTTGCAGTTCAGCCAAAAGTACTTATGCACAGACTTCCACATGCGTTTATACATGTTACTATCTAAAGATCTTACATAAACCAAGTCCTTACAGGTGGATACACTAGTAAAAATGAGGATATTAACCCTTCTTTCCTGGTTTGTCTAAGAGACGGTTTGTCAGGTTTGCTATTGTATTCCTGGATAAAACATTTCCAACAGCGGGCCATACAGACAGCATGCAGCATCACAAAGTACCTCTGTGCTCAGCAAAAACACCTCAACTACAGCCTCTGCAATTGCTTCTTGGGCAAAACCTGCACATCATCAGCCAGTCAATCCTTCTGCTTTCCTCTCCCCAAACGCTAGTGATGTGACCCTGTTGGGTGCCTGCCCTCTAAGGCGATGGACAGCCCAGACATGGACTCCCACCAAGGGCCTAGAAGCAAAAGGCTCAGTACCCCTTTAGTCTTTCAGAGCTCCGCAGCCAAGGTAACATGTTCTGCTTCACTAAAACCAAGAGCTTCCTGAGGTAGTCGTGCCCTTGTCTCAACAGCCCTCACAATTTCTAATGGGAACAAGTTTAGGTGCATTAGCATCCATTCAATTTTCAGCACTTAGACTTCATAAGTCTCCCCATTTTGTCACTCTTAATATTTATAAGACATCTAGCAAATGATTGATTTTCCTTCGGACCCCTTGTCATTCACAGTTGCTTATCTCCTGCATGTAGGGGGCAATCAACAGATTTATAGCAGCCCATAAAAGTTGTTACCAAAAGTACAGTTTCTTTTTGTGTGCGATAATTTCTAATAACTCTTATGCATGATAGCAATTACTGACAAAAGTCAGCCTCTGTTAATAGAGTTTATCTCAGTTCATCATATATCCTTTGTCAGTGGAAGCATTTTGACAAGCCTGGGGTTAATTAAAACCAAGAAGACAATAAAATACACCTAATCAAACATTACAGGTACAGAAATCAATTAGCAGATTTATGGTACTTTGGAGCCCTCTATAACGTGCAAAATTCAAAGAAACTGTCAGTTCCATCCCCCCAAGACAGTGTAATTGAATTTCTAATTGAAACTATTTTTCAATAGGTAACACAATCTGCAAAGTTTGATTTGCATTAAAGTGGCATCTGCAGAGGACAGAGAAATCTAAAAAAATAAAGAAATCCCATGCCGCTCCCATTATTACCAGCAATAATTATTATTATTATTTGCATATTTAAAATTTTGCAAAAGCCCTTTAGAATCAATGGGGTGACCAATTCTTTGCCAAGACAGCTCTAGACACTAAGATTCCTGTAGAAAGAGTTCATTTGGCTCAAAAGGGGAGAAAAAAAAGAAAATTCAGGGTGGGCAGAAATAAGAAATAAAGTGGGCAGAAAACTGGCAGGGCCTGGTGATCAGCAGAACAAAGTCCAACTGATGGCCCGTTACTGGCGGCACCCTTAAGGGATGGGCACTGGGACCAATATTGTTGAATGGCTTTATCTGATGGGACAGAGCAGTCTCGGCAGGTAGGCGGACACCAGAACAGCGGGGACAAGTCCGTATGCTGGAGGACAGGGTTGCTTTTCAGAGAGAGTCCAGCAGGTTGAAAGGAATCTCATCACATTCAGAGGCAAATACCTTCACCGGGCTGTTTCGTTTTCTAGCTGTCTTTCAGTACAAAGCTTCACACAAGCAATGCAGCTATTGCCAATTTGGACACAATAGCCATACAGATCTTCATAGAAGCATAAAGTAATTCAGGTTGGAAGGGACCTTAAGGACATCACCCAGCTCCAAACTAGATCTTGTTCCAAGACGACAAGAATAACAAAATAGATTTTAAAAGGCCACAGTATAAAAACCCGGAGCCTATTGTTACACAGTGTTTATCTCTGAAATGCAATGAGACAGAGCACATATGTGCACAAATATATAGTCTAATTACATACAGTACTGTTCAGTATATATTATCTATATTTTACATTGCTTCATTTCTTCTGCTGCTCATAAGATATAGCTAGGAGCTATCTCTCAGTAATTTACTGGGAGATGGGAAAGACTAGGAATGAAAAAGTCAGAAGAAATGAAGATACAAGGCCAACATAAGGCTTTCCAGTACTTGCATCTCTGTGTAGTGAACCAGATTATTTTAACTTCTGATTTTAGCACTCAGATACCTAAAATCTGATATAAACAAAAGTACCGTTATTTAAAGTTAAATATTAACTATTCATTTAATCTTTATTAAAATAATCATTAAAATTTTAATGTTCTACGATGAAACAAAAAACCCCATGAAAATTATTTTCATTCAAATACCCCTCTGATGCTAGCAAGTCCAAACTCCATCTAGCTGGGTCCTGCTTCACAAGAACCAGGAAGAGAATCTGAGCAGAAATAAAAGTAGGAGATATTAGGCTTTTAAAAAAATTCTGGTCAAAACATAACAGCAAAGAGTAAAGAATGAAGCAAGAGCAAAATGGGGCTTTCCAGTGATTTTTCTCCTATTTTAAGGAAACCGTGGACAAATGGACAAGGTCCTCAAATTCCACCCAGTTTTCCAGAGAGGACATAGTCCTGACTGCACACCTCCCTAGTCCACGCACTTTTCTCAGGCCAGGTTAACCCCCTGTTTGTTTTACTAATATCTCAGCAGCATCTCGTCTGGAAGAAAAGCGCATGCAGAGAGCACATCTACAGTAGCTTCACAAAGCGCTAAACCTTATCCAAGAGAGGAAAGGCGTTCCCAGGCAGCCGTCTCTGTAGGATCAATCAACAAGTGAGGCACAGGGGCAGGGATCTTGCACAGGGAGAACAGCCACCTGTAACAGAGATCTCCTTTACAGAAGGAGAGATTCCCTGTATTACCAAAGACAGCTTTTCATCTGGATATCACTCAGTGTGAAATTAAATCCTGGCACATTTGGGAAATGGTCCATGGAGAGGTGATTAATTCTATTAGAGGATCTGAAGGGAACTCACTCCTATCTCCTTTGTTAAGGAAGAGAAAAGGAGTCCAGAATTCAGATTGTAGCAGAGTTTCTTCTGGAGCTGATCCTTGAAACTGTCACTTTTATTGACAGGGTTACTATTACATGGTTGTGCTTATAAGTAGTGCACTTTAAACTCTGCATTTCCTACCATTTTGGAAATGAGGGCATTGCTCTGGCTCTCCCTCCCCTCCCATAGTGGCTCCGTGTAGATGTACCTGCGACTGGACATTTCCTGATATTGCAGCATTCACCTCCCTCATTTCAATAGGATAAAACAAAGGACTGTCCTGGTTTTGCAACTTACACTGCCCCCATTAAAAGCTTTCTGGTGGTCCCAGTATGCCCTTCATAAGAGAACTGATCTGAGACGCCAGTGAAACATCACCTTGCCATCAACTACAGGAAAGGAGCTGTTTTCTGGTTTGGTTGGTTTTATGTTTGTTTGTGGTTTTTGTTTTTGGTTTTGTGGGTTTGGGTTTTTTTTGTTTGTTTTTTGTTTGTTTGTTTTTTAATTTCCCTTCCTCATCTTTCATTCCCTTCCACTATGAGCACATCTTTTTGCATACTCTGTTCCTTGCATGTTTACACGCACTGTCTATTCCAAAAGGAATGGAGGATTTCTGGCATTGAGAAGTGAAACCCTTTAGTTATCACTAAAGGCAGCTTTCAGTACCAGCCCCCACTGGAATTTGCTGGCAAAGTAGAACGAAACAGGTAGCAGGGAACAGGAGCTAAGTGAAGATGAGGAAGAGGCATGAAACCATCTACCCACACAGGCTGTAGGAACACAGGGCAACCGGGGGGTAGGAGAAAGCTCAGTTTTGCTGAGTTAAGAATAGAAGCAGATGGAATTGAGGGACCAAAAGGACACATCCAGTGGGTCCAAGGTTTTTTTCTGGCAAGCTGATATGTGAGCATTGAGCATTATAGCTCATGGTTAAGGTTTTCCTGGTATCAGCTTAATTCTCCCCATCTGTAAATGAAGTTTGGTCTTCTCCCTCTGTATGACTTGTCATTACTTATCCCACAAGTCATGACTTCCCAGCTTTTTTCTCATTTTTTGCTTTTGAAATGCAGCATGCAAAGCTAGATACATTCTGCCAGCCTGGACTTCACCAAGTAACACAGCAGTCGTATCTCTCCCCCTACCCCACAACTTGCACATGAGGCTGCTATTAAGACTTCCAGGAATAAGATTTCTTTTTAAAGGAGCATCACTGACTCTCTTAGCTGTGACTCACTATGAACTCAAATCCTTTCCTGCAGTACTGCTTGCCTAGGCAGTTGTTTCATTTTTTTAATCAGATGTTTCCTCCCTAAAGGTAACGTTTGTCATGAATTTCATCTTATTGATTTTGAACCATTCCTTCAATTTGTCTAGATCATTTTGAACTCAAAGCCTGCTCTACAGAGTGCTTGTAAACTCACTCCCCAATGGCATCCTCCTCGGGCATTGTAAGATATCCTTTCCTGTACGAGCCAAGGTATTAATGGAGAACTGTACCACCCAGTGTAGAGAGCTTGCAGGACTCGAAAAAAAAAAAATCACTCTTTGACAATAAGCCAAAGACAATTGTTCTTTGAGAAAGGTTCTTCCAATCAGTGTGATTCCACTTTCTAAGCAAATTCAGTCCGTGCTGCTTTTTACAGCAGTGTCCTCAAGGATAACACCAAGAACTGCAGTCAACAGGCTACAACCGGTAGTAGTAGTCACCAACTACCCCATCACCCACCCGGCAGCTATCCAGCCCAGAAGGAAGATTCCCCTTGGATGATCCACACTCAGAGGAAACAAGCTCAGAGTGCTTTCTTGTCCCATCCAAATCATCGTAGCTTGATCCTTCCTATCTGGCAATTCAAAAGCCTTCAGGACCCACTCTGAATCCCAGTGGCATAGACCTTTCTACACCCAAAGCACTGGATACCAACCCAGACCAAACTCTGCTTTTTTTATTTCAAAAAACCATCTGATAGCAGTGCGAGAGTGCCAACACAGCAAACACTGACCAGCTGACACATCTCTACTGATACAGGGCAGGACAGCTCAGACAGAGCTAACACGTGCTCCACAATATGTTCACTGCTGTTTTAAAACAGGAGATTACACCAATGCCCCATTCAGAAGATGTCAGACTGTGTTGGCACATGGTCACAATGTGTTGTTACATGGTAATTTTCCCCTCAGCCCAAATATCACTAGCTAACATTGTGCCCAGCCACTGCAAGATAATCACAGGCAGAAAGAAAATCCAAAATTCTTTCATTATTAAGTCTGTACAACATAAGATAGATTTTTTTTTTCCCTTGCGTTTCAGCTTTTTGCCTGGCTGCAAGGAGGCAGGGGAGGAAGACATAAAAAAAGATACATAAAAAAATGCTTTCTTAACACTGGCTGCAAATTCACCTGTCTCCTCAGTGCTGATACATTTTTCTTCAAAAGTTTGCATCCTTTGACATCTTTGCAGTCCCTCCATGTTCCTGCTGCTGTTTCTCAGCAATAGATAAGAAAACTTCAAAACCTTGCTCTGCATTGGCAATAATGAGATTCGAAAGAAAAGATTTTTTTCCCAATCTTTCCACATAAAAAAGGTCTGAATCAGAGCCCAGCAGTGCACAAATATTACTCATGTCACTGACACTAAGAAAAGGGGAGCTGTGAATAAAAAATGTTAAAAATGAACACAAGGAGCATTGTTTGCATATCAGAAAAATTAATCTACATAGAGAAGTGTAAGAGCCTGCAATTCAGAAAGCAAAGAATTAGGACAGCCCAGCTGAGAATAATTTTCTAGCCAGTTAATTTAATTGCATAAATCATTCCTTTGTTAGCAATAAAGAGATATAATTAAAATGAGATTGCTTCTCATTTCTATTCTCTGGAAACTAAAGGAATTGATTTTGGGGAAAGCATTCTTCCAAATACCAGATCGGCAAATTACATTTACCTTTTTAGAAAGGCTAAATTATTTTGCGCTAATATCATGGAGGGTTTAATTAATTATAGATCTGCCATATGATCTTAAAGAAATAATTTACTTAATGCCCACAGAACAGAAGTTTGTAAGTGCCGCGTATCCCTCTGATAGATGGTGTGCAGATTTTTACAAACAGGTCAGAAGTTGAACAGGTGGCTGTCAGGAGAAATATGAGGAAATATAATAAATGTTTAAAGATGGGGGATGGTTTGTTAAGAGATATTAAAGTACAGCTTCCTATTTATTGGCACATACCTGCATTACTGTTTTTTGAACCCCTCTGAACTGATTTTCTTTTAAATATTGTAATGATGGTTGTTTGCTATCCACAAATCTTCAGGGCTCAATAAGCATTAACAGGTTAATAACAGAACAACAATCAGAGCAAAAAAACCTGAAGCCCACCTATCAAAACAGAATATTGCTTTTGCTGAATATTGCAGGCCCTTAACAATGCTGTAACACAATACATCTAAATACAGAAGGCCTATGGCTGTGCCTCTGTCATACTGTACACCATGCTTTGTAGGCTCTGCTTCCCCCCCCACAAAGCCACAAAGAATCACAGAACCAGGGAGATCACGCAAGGTATTGAATTCCCTCTTCTGCACTTACGGCCAGCCAAGCAACAGGTCTCAAACAGAAAAGACCAAAAATAGCCTACGCTACATGCGTCCCACACACCACAGCACTTCGCCCAAAGCCCTACAACCTGCAGTAAAAACAAAGGCCATAACATGCGACAAAGCACCACCAACACTCCAGCTCTCCCCAACACAAATACAGAAAAGATAAGTAGAAGCCTTCCTAGAAATAACTAAGAGTCTTCCCGAATCTTCATATGCCCGCAGCTCATATGCCCTGCTAGAAAGGGGTAAAACAGTGTCCGTCATTGTCATCTGATGGGAACTCTGAAATGCAGTGATCAGTTTAGCACTGAGTTTGCAAGCAGGATGCACCAGCTGTCCGGAAAATAATGTCATGCTAATGGGGAAATACCAAAGGCCTATACTAACACCCTGTCTGTATCATGCCCAATTCCTACGGATTCTGGGGAAGAAAACCTCAGAAGCTTAGTTAAGGGATAAAGTTGGCAGGGTGGAGAAGGACTCTTTTCTATATGCGAGGGATGACCAGGAGAAATCCTCCATCACAGAACTCGTGGCATGAACAGCAACACAAGTTCTTCTAAACCTGTCCTCATCAGACTGATTTTCCTTCTACAGGAGTCTCCTCTTCAGCTGTAAGATTCCTTCCATGGTCTTAACCAAGTGCCTTCACTAGGCAGATTGCAAGCTAGTTTCCAAATTTCATTCCTTTGAAGGTTAAGAACTCTTCTACCCCAAATGCAGTTATGAAGGTATATACATAATATACATACAGCATCATTTGGGGGACCTGTCTTCTCCTACCATACTCTTCTTGTAACTAGTTACCATGCAGGAGACCTTAGATACAACGGTGAGACAGTGGGGAGGGGAAAAAAAAAAGAAACCCAGGCACAAACTTTTCATCTTCCATCAAAAGCCAAACAGGCTAAAAAGCAGGAGGAATACAAGGAAGAGCTAAATGACCTGAACAGTTAAATCAGCTGCACTTGGCTTCTGCTGAAGCAGCCCCAGGCACTCTCCCTGGCCAGGCAAGCATCACAGACTCATGAATACTTCAAGTGAGTTACAACCACCACACTGTTGGAGAGGGGCAAGTCAGGCAGAGGTCTTTCATACCCACTCTGGGCTTCTCTCTACAAGAAAGGAAGAACAGACACTCCTTTCTACATTTTTGAGACCACTCGTCATTTCATGCTGCCCACTCTCTCAATTGCCCTTTTTAATCAGGGTAAAACTGCCACCCTTCCGCTTCCCTCCACAAGAGGCTTCCCCTGCCATCAAGGATTCCCAGATCTGGTGCTCTTCAAACAAAGGACAGACTGCTAGGTACAAATTTAAGTCAGACTACTCTGATGAACTCTCCAAAGATCCACAGAAAGTTTTCTACAGATCTCAGACAGGTACTAAGCTGCATCATTTCCAAGGAGGACACACCTTGTGCAGTAAATCCTGCAGACCATGGAACATCTCAGCAACGTACCTGCCTGGCAACTCTGCTCTCAGGACCAGCTTAGCCCATCCTCCCTGGCATCTGCAGGAAACAGAAGCTGCCCAGGATCAGCGCAGCCAGTAAGTCATTCCTACACACAGCCCATCACACACACACTGCCTCTGCCTCATAAGCTCTTCCTTTTCTATGTGCTTTGGGACAGGGGGAGCGGAACAGGAACAGCCTTGGCCCAGGAACATCATTCCCCACGCAGACCCCCACTGCACAGGGACAGTACACTCATCACCAGAGAGGATGCTGTGAAGGACGGCAGGTAAGCTGAGAAAGGAGAGGGCTTTGCATGCAAGAGTTAAAGAGCAGATGATTAGATCTCATCATTTGATATTTTCAAGAAAAGTATTGTGTTGCTATGGAAACCTCAATATAACCCATGTTTTCCCTCCTTTTGTTTGTTCATTTTCTACAAACACTGGCTTCTCCCAGTCCCCTCCAGTGGGGCTTGCAGCTCACAAAACCAATTTTTTTTTCTGATGTCCACTTCTCTTTGCGAGTATTTTTTTCAATACACTGTCTTTCACAATATCACTGCCACAACCTCCAAACTCTTCTTTTGCAATAAGTACTGCATAATTTGCTACCCATTAAGAAACTCAGCTCCTAGGCATATTGCTCTCTTTCTGCATGGAGAAAAAGGGAGAAAAGCCTCATGGTAATAAAATTGAGCCTTCTTGGGCTTCATTCAGGGAGAAACCACATCTACAACCTCCCTTCTCCCAGGGTCAGCAACGTGCACCTCCAGTAATTGTGTTTGAGTACTTGTAAGGACCTGTCTCGCTCTAGGCATTGCAGGTGTTTATTCCCAAATTACAACAGCACTGCCCGCGAACTTTCCGTGTAGAAAGTGAGACCAAAACCAAAAAGCAACTTAAAACCCCTAGAAATGGACTTTGTATTTGCAGTAGGGTCAGACAGCCAGATCAAAGCAAGGAACATAGCAAAAAACAAAGCAAGGTCCTGTGGATTCTTCCCTGTTAGATAGCCCAGGCCTCATCGGTGCCTATACCTGTACAACTGGAGGACGCCAGGTGGGAATCTAGCAATACTACTACAAACTGGCAAAGAATCACCTACAGGCAGCGACACTGGCAACACCCTGGAAGGGTCATTTTACCTTACCTGTCGCACTGTCTCTTTTAGATTGTCAGCACTGTAGGGCAAAGACCGTCAGAGACTGTTATAGAACACAGAGCACAGCAAGAGCCAAACCTGATTCTGGCCTGTTGGCACTACAAAAGCAAAAGTGACACAAGGTGATAAAGAATGAGAGGAACAAACCTGACCTAATCCCCACCAAGTCACGCACACACACAGAATAAAAACTTGGTCTCTACCTAGCAAGACATCAATGCAGTTTTTCAGAACTGCTACTGGGTTTTGCCACTCTGGAGTCACCGTACTGTTATCAAGCAATAAACCGCAGAACAGCAAGAGAGCACCCAAACCTTCTGGGCCTGAAGAAACAGTAGTGCTGATACATACCTACCATTTATTTTCTTACATCCACTGGCATCAAGAAAGTCCACCATAATCAATATTCTGCAAGCATTTTCATAGAAATATTACCACTAAAAATACCACAAATTAAAAAGGTCCCTTGAATGCCACAGAAGAGAGACCAACCAAGTGTGAAATGCTATGGAGTTTCATGGTGTTACATATAGTTGTCCCCATTTAGAAGGTCTCAAGAAACAGAGTGTTCCCTTTTTAGCTTTGGAAAATGAGGTATTTTGCAGGCAAAGAGAATTTGGATATTCAGCTCAAAGTTTCCCTTGTTTTTATTCTCAGGTATCTCTAACCATTTATTTTACTCTATTGTAATACGAAGGATTAACGAGTCTGATGGAAACATCAAGAGAATCTTTCCAGAAGGAAGAGGTCGCTCTAGATACAAGACTTCAACACACAGGAGCATTTATCTGCCAGATTCTGTTTGTTTGTTCTGCACCTCACAACCTCATAATTTACACACACACACTTAACTTCACATCATCAAAACAGATCCATGTATATACGCCTTTCACACTCACTCCTAGAGTAGTCACCTGCACAAACTACAGGGAAGTGACTACCAAGTGCAGGTTCCATTACCTCCTTTCTCCAGACTAGCTCTTATGTCAACAGCATAAAGGGTCATATCCTTAGACAGAAACATCTCTCGGTAAGCTTTGGAGACTCAGCGCCAGCTGAAGGTGGCTTCAGTGCCTGAGCAAACTTCACTAAAGGTAAAAAGGCACTTCAAAGCTGAGTCCCACTACTGTTGTATAATGCAACATGATTTCATGGGTACTGGCGACCTCAAAACACCCTTCATATCCTCCAGTTGGAAGACAACACCAAGAAAGACACAGCAGCTTTTTGCAGTTGTTTGCAAACTGACCTTCAGTTGTCTGAAATCTTCATATAAAAAGAAGTTTTAACTTTTAGTTTACCTGGTCCTGGCTAGTCCTAGAATATATGAATGTCAAGCTGCAAAGGTGTTATTCCAGTGCCGGAGATTCATCAAGTTTCCTTTGGCTTCCTCAGCAAAGCTGTGGCAGAAACACAACGTGAATTCACCACCACTATCTGTGCCAACAGCCCCACCAAGTGGCCAAACACACCTACATCGTCTCGTCCCACTCATCCTACAACCAAAGCAGAAACGTCTCACAAACAGTTGAAAAATACAAAACTTGCTCACCTAACGCAGCCCTACTCTTTGCCCAAAGCCTAACAGAAAGAGGGCTTCCAAGATCGAGTTCTGAAGATCTTCTTTCCAGCCAGACTGTGGAACAAAGGCAAAACGGGAGTGAAAAAGAGGCTTCCTTCCTTCACAAGGAAAGAAGCAGCAAGACATACAAGCAGGGGAAGAGGTGTCACACAGCCTCTTAAAAGTTTTGTTCATGTTCACATACTGTGCCAAGCCATAATCTAAGTTGCCCACCCACTTCCCATCTTACCCATTACTACTTTTTCTACTTGCAAAGATACCAAAGTTGGTTTAAATTCTTCCACTTCCCATCTTACCCATTACTACTTTTTCTACTTGCAAACATACCAAAGTTGGTTTAAATTCTTAAAAAAATTGGAACAAAGCCCTGTCCTCCCTCTGAGACAACATATCCTCATGGGCAGGAGGCACTTACCTTCCTTTTTAATAGTTTATGGCATGGAGTCTGTGCAAAGGAAGGATACCCAAAAATAACAGGAAGTTCAAGCTGTGCTGTCCAAACATATATTCTGGATGTTCATATGTCTGAGCTTGTCAGAGGAGGTATTTTCATCTCGGTGTTCATGTACAGCACTCTCCCAGCAGTACAGCAGCTGCATACGACAACTCTACTGATAAGTTCCATGCCTTCTCTTCTACTCTACCCACCTCCCCCCCATACTCACTTTTTTTTTAAATTCTAAGCTAAAACTGTTCAGCTCTAAGGAAGGAGGTTTGGGGACAGGCTATGGACAAGCTGACAGACAATCCGTCTTAAACTTCCTGCTCCTGGAAAATGACCTTCTGAGTGGTAACTTATATTCACCCTGACCTTCTAGGTGATCTAAGCTACTGCCTGATCTATGCAGGTTCCCTAAAGAACAGCTCTAGTAAGACCCAGACCATGCTAAACCAGAGCACAAAGCAAGTGCCTGGGCTCTGCTCTGTATCAATCTGAACTGGCACCAAAGTTACCTGGTTACTCAAGCATACATGCAGAGGTGGAGGGCCAAGTCTACAAGATATTTATACAAAGATGGACGAGACAATAAATCTCCCACATAGGTTAGCATGCTCAGACCAGGGCTACATCGTGCCCTGGTTTCCTAATCACCATGGTTTTCCTTTGCTTAAAAGGTGCATTGGTCTCTTTTTACATTTATTTATTACTGTGGCTGTACACATATGGCCTTCCACACATGGAATGTGCGCACACATGGCCCAACAAAAGGATCACGAACAAGTCAGATCTAAACAAGCCCATCTTAGAGTAAAAGATCTGACAATGGTTAGCATCAGAGGGAAAGCAGTCACTGCTTAAAAGGACATTCTGGGTCGTTATATAGCTACAATAATTTTTTACTGTACAGAAGGAATAGGCAGCACATAACCTACATATGACTATAAGGGAGTTAAGTTTCTTCAGAAGAGAAAAGGCCTGGCATCTTCAGGTTGACCCTATGAGTAGCCCAAGCAAAAGATAAGCATTTGTAACTGGATCTAAAAGAAAAGGTCTTGCAGATATTAGATAAGGTACAGAAATTCAGAACAAGGACTTGTCGGTATGCACTTGATGTTTAGAATACAGATACAGCCTAAAGCCACATTAACAGCACACATGAATTATTGGACCTTGTACGTTACTGATGCTGCTTTACATCATCCAAATACTCTCATTGTTGATCTATCCAAGAACAGGCACTAGCACCACAGCAAGATGAAGTCTAAGGTCAAAAGTGGAAATACAGCCAGTGGTAAGCATGAAGGCTGGTATGGAGGTTTCCCAGGCTGAGTGAATAAAAGAGATCAACTCACAAGACCACTGGAAAGATTCCTGCTTCCCTTTGAGCTTTTAGCTTAAAAATCAAGCAGACACATCTATGAGAAAAATAAAGTATTTTTCAATTCAGCAATACACAAGATAGCACATTCCCCAACATATACATTGCTTATAATATTAGAGTTTTCTTTTTTTCAAGAAGAAAAGTTTGTAGGGAGCAACAGGCTTTCATAGCCAAAGGAAAACAAGGTATCTTTTCTCACATAAGAGTTGTGCTATAAGGAAGAAGTGGGGAGAGAAGTATAGCAACAGTAAAATAAAATAAGCAGCATCAATACCATGAGAGAGTTAGGGACTTTGCTGAAACAGCTACAAGCTATTCCTGCCCAGGTGGGCAACCAAAATTACTTGATGCCGTATGCTCTCAAAGGGTGTTCATATGGAACACTCTCACCTCAGTAGAAATTACATGTTTGCTTACAGGATTGGGAGCTAAGAAGATTTTTCATATTACTCTTTAAACCTAATATCTAGCTGCAAATATACTCATGCGTGCAGTCTGTATTTCTGTACTGCTAAAGATTTTACCCTGAAATAATCCATGTGTTGGGTATAAGATGCAGTCATGAACACCACTGTTATCAATGTAGGCTTTTTGTGGGTTTTGTTTGTTTTAGAAACTCCTCAAAAATATCATTTGACCAAGATACAAGAGGCAGTATACACACAGCTAGGCTAGAAGCCAGGTCAGAGTATGGCTCTCAGCGTTGAAGAGCAAAAACACCCCACAGTACAACCAACCAACACTTGCACTACCAAGCTGAAGGGGCAGCCCAAAGGAGAGAAGACTGGAATTCTCTAAGGCAAAGCTAAACTGAAACACACACACTAGATCAGAGCCCTCCTCAACACCATCTTGGAATGCTTTTCCCCTAATCCTAAGAAAAGCTCTCTCATTTACCATATAAGCAAATATTGGTGGGAAACTAACAAGAGCTATCAGGGAATCTGAGACTCGCACACATTCAACAGGCGTGAGATACTAATACTGGGAGGATCACTTATGCCTAAGGGAAGGGCATACAGAGCTGAGCATAACCTTTTCAAAGGTCTGTAAGAAGGCTGCTATTTTCAAGGACCAGCTCCTTCATTGCTTACAGAACATTGTTAGCAACGAAACACATTTGAAACCAGTGAGATCAGAAAGCCTTGCAGCCCAAGCAGTACAATGCAAATTTGCTACAACCTTTATATAGTATATGAAATGCAAAAATACATGCCAAAAAAAAAAAATCAAACACACATTTAAACAGCGTTATGCCAAGCTGCAGAGCAGCTACTGACGTTCAGTTATTCTCACAGGTAGACCACAGGGAAGGCTGTGAAGGTCTCATTCCACAAAGTCTAGCCTAGCTATTCTCTTCTATCAGCTTCATGATAGATGTCCATCTAGAATTCGCTTATTTCACACCAGTGTCTCTTCTGCAGTCATCTTTGATTTAGGCCTTGGCAGAGGCCTCTAGGCATTTAGACAATAGTACTAACAACAACAAAAAAAAAAGAAAATTTTGAATAACACTGCCCTCTTGAGGGAAATCCCAAAGGCTCTGAGCCCGAGGATGGCAGGGAGTGTGCTGATATTTGGTTTAGTGTTAGGCAGTCCTGCGAGGAGCAGGTAGTTGGACTCAACGATCCTTATGGGTCCCTTCTAACTTGAGATCTTCTGTGATTCTGTGAAATTGAGCTGTATCGCCTTAGCAAAGCCATCCTCCCTTCACTGCTATTCAGGTCACACTAAAATTCCCTCCACTGCCTTGCCATATGGTTCAAGATGAGTAGAATTTCTTGAAAAGCAGCAGTAGACTCACACCTAGGAATCAATTCTCTCTAGATAAAATACAGTTTTGGTTATGTTTTATTTATAGGTATTTTAGGTACAAACAAATAGACAGGCCACTCTGAAGGCACAAGAGTCTATTGGAAAAACATAAACCTGTCCCTGGAAATCAGAAGTTTTGTTTCTTCATGAATTGTGGCCTTTTATTTTACCCAACAGCTGGTGTTGTAAAACCAAAGAGCAGGAACCAGTAAAACCAAAGAGCAGGAACCAGAATCTAGCATTTTCTTTGTCCTGCAAATTCCTAATCACTGGGCTACACAAGCATGATCTCTCTAGCCTAAGAATCTTGATCTTTATATGCAGTTTCCTGAAGGACAGTAAGCTTATCCTGTCAAACTCATCGGCTGGCTGGAGTAATCCCTCGCAGTATCTATTTGAAGCTTTTAGGAATCTCTATCCCAAGAGCTGCTGTAACATCCAAGCTGTGGAGCACAACCTCCAACCAGTCTTTATGAGAAAGCAGATGCTACTGCTATGTTTATAGACCACCAAGTCACATGAGTTCACTTTGAATCCTTACAGCAACACCAAAAAAAAAAAAAAGATAAGCCACACCCCAAAATTCTCAGAGAAGTTAAAAGGAGGAATGCTTGGCTTCCAGTATCTTGTCAAGCTGGGATATAGGCTAGACTGCCAGGAGAAGCAGGGATATCTCAAAAACACTCAGGGAAAACTCTACACAAGCCTTACCGTCTGTCCTCAAGAATTTCATAGCATTGTAAGTCTGGAAAAAACTAAAAATTATCACAGTTTTGCAGACATCAAGTTCATTAGCAAGTACTGCCAATAGGAAGCAACATCTTCCCATAGATAGTATCTGTGTCACACTAGAACCTATGTTATGGCAAAGGGAGTGGGCACACTTGCACATGAAGAACACAATGCTTTAACACACAGCACAAAAGGAGAGATTCATTAAAAAACTCACTTTCAAAGCACAATATCTAAAACATCACTAATTATTCCATGTGTGGCCTAGTGTATGAAATTCATAAAGAATTTTTCTGTGCCTTGCATGTACTTAACATCTTTAGCTCTTGGAAAAAAAAAATCAACTACCTTAGCAGTTAGACTTTCGCTAGTCTGTAGACCAGATGCTGCTGCACAACAGTACAGGACTGTTGGGATGAAGAGTACACTCACCTGAAAACATGGTTGTGTTACACACCCCCCCCTATCACACAGACTATGTTTGGGGGAAGTGGGAAAACTGTATGAGCAGCTTTGTACTAGTTAAGATTTGCAGATTAACACAGACTTTCACTGAAATGTCTCACATGCTACAATGTAAGAAAAAACCTCAAAGCAAAACGTTAGAAGGGTCTAATGCCTCAGGAAGAGCTTTAGAAGCAACGATCACCTGCTGTTCCTAACTGACTTGCTAGCACCTCTAGCTAATAAGAGGAGTTGAAGAATTAAACAAAACTAGAAAGATATTATCTATACAGGCTTGAATCCTCCTCTCTTCATTATAAAAAACTTTTAGTAGTACACACTCCTACAAATGTGCGAATCAAAATTTTTAAATTGGAACATCATGCCAAGTCAGTTGGGAGAGTGGGGAGGGAAAAAACATAAGAGAAATAGGGTTAAATATCCTTATATCAACTATGTTTAAAATTAACATTTTATTTCTGGAAATAATTAAAAACACTGTGGCAAACTGAGAGCCATCACAAGTTAAGGTACAAAATACTCATCTATGTAATTTGTTTAATAGGACTAAGCACCCAAACACAGACTTTCTAATAAACACAGATGAGGGTTCAATACCCCACAGAGCAGAAACAATGGGTTCAAGCATCTAGAGGTACTGTACTGTTAACTAAAACGATATTCTTGCGTGTCTACTGTCACCAATATTCGTGATGAGAGTAAGTTGGCATTTACATGGATGCTACTGCTCCATCAGGATTTAATCTTAATTGAATAATGGTAGTGGAATATCACCTATTACTGACTTATCTTGTCCATTCAGGCCAGACCAAAGCGCCAGGTCTTCCCAGATCAAAGTCTGCAGAACAGTTTCTACAAAAAGCAGGATTCTGTCTAAATGTCAAGCAATTTGGTGTTAGCAAGACTTGCATTATTACCGCTAAAATCAGATACTGACTGAAACAACACAAACAGGCTAAACCGAGTGTTTTCTTATCCACATTAGCAAGCTCACGACATCAGGATCTGTCTAGAAAGCTAAACGTGTTCTGACGTGGTTTTTGAGAAAGCTGGCTTTTGCCTGGAATAATTATCTATCCCATACGAAGCACAAGCTCTTGAGTTCAGATATGAGGATAAACATAATGAGAGTGGAATACAAGTGAAGACAGCTCTAAGAACCACTTCCAGGAGTCTGAACTCTAAACAGCCCCTTCTTCAGTTCAGCAATTTTATCTTCTCTTGAGGCTGCATAACTCTTTGCTGTCTTAATGAGAGAGTCATGATGCTTCTCCAACCCAGCCTTCAGATTTAGGTATATTTCCTAGAAAGAAGAGATAAAGGGGGGGAAATTTGTCAAAGTTAACATTTATGCTTTATAAGGATTTAAGTGAGAGTGGTCTGGTGGTCTCAAGTAATTTCAAAGGTACCTCGTCCCAGGCTTAAGAAGCAACATTCACAAAACACAGGAAAGTTACAAAACACTGGAAGAATAAGAGCAGCCACAAGCAAAATCTCAATATTACGATTCTATTTGTAACTCTAGTGGTCACAATACTAAGATGGTCAAACAACCAGCACTAGCCCAGTATTCACACTACTACTGCCCCATTCTGTGTTAACATGTGTCAGTAAGGTCTTTGCCACTGTGACTGCTACCATTATCCTCCCACCATGGACGGTACTTCAGTAATGAACAGATAGGATGAGACCCTGCAGGCAGACTGTGATCCCCTACTCCCAACCCATCAGGATTTCTGCCTCTTTCCAAAGTTGAGCTGGACAGTCATCTTCCTGAAACCCTAGGAAGAAAGGGTTTTGACACGGCAGGTGGTCCTGCATTTGAGGGAGACTGTGGAGAGAATTACATTACTGCCCATCACTACAACACAGTGAGGCCTCACAGGTCAGGTCCCAGGGGCCAAACAAAAAAAGAAAAAAAAATCTGACTGCTTAGACCTGGAAGTACCATGATACAAAAACGGACATCATGGAACTAGCATAGTATCTGCTAGTGGGGAAGGCACAGGTGGGAAGACAAGTTTAATTTCCCAAAATACTGGTTGTCACACCATTCCAGAGTCTTCTCTGCAAATCCCACTTCTCCTGTGGGCCATCTACAGCCTACAGAGATGAGCACAAGCCCTAGCAACCCAGCGGAACCACAAACAGAAGTACTCTCCCACCAACTATCCACCCAAACCACCACCTGCACACCCTACTCATTTTTAAGGCCAGTAAGTGTTCCTTTATCTACACAACCCAAGTTAAAAAAATCAATTCTGAGAATACCAAATAGGATTCCTTTAGGAGAAAATCTCACCTTGGCTTTCATTTCTTCTTTTTCAGCATTCTCCTTCAGCTGCTGAATTTTGAACCTTGTCTGTTGGATTTCCTTGTGAATGGCCGTCACTTTATCATATACAGCACCCCTCTTCTCCTGAACTCTGTTACAATATCTAAAGGTGGGAGAAAAAAGTTAGTACCGAGCCATTTGACTAATTGCAGATTAAGCTTAACCGTACCTCAAGCAAAGCTTACATTTTATGAGCATGAAACTAACAGCTTCTAGAAGCCATGCTGTATAGAATTTACTTGCTTAGAAATTTGTCCAATTCCAAAACTAGAACAACTTAGGTACAAGAAGTGAAATTCCAAGTGGAGTTAGAGGAGTATGTTGAAGATCCTCAGCTGCTGCCAATCAAGGCAACTCAAGTGACTCCAGTGGAACAAACCCAACAGACAGCTGGACACTGCATCTTCCTGCCTTTGAGTAATGCAGTACAGATGTCAGTGGAGAGCCCTGCTGAAAAGCCATCCACTGGACCAGGTTAAAAGCAATATAGCTGCACTTGATGTTTCCCCATAATTGAAAGTCACACATTTTCCTTAACCTCAGATCCCCTCCCACCAAGTTAGAGTTCTAATCCCATACATGTACACGTTATCTGCAACTTCCAGTCCATCATTTCACTGCATCCCAAACAAAGACCAAATAGTATTTCCCCAGCTTGCAGGTAAATCAAGATAGCGCCAGCTGTGAGCTGCCATGTAATAAGCAAAGGGTTAGTGTGGGAACAGGAGATCTACGCTGACTTCAAGTGCAAAAAATAACTACCAGTTTATACTAAGCATTTGTACAATAATTCCAATACAGTTGGAACTATAGCAGCTGCTTTCTCTAAAGAATGGCTGAAATCAGTCATATTTAGCAAGAGCCTACTTGCATCTTCCTACCTCAAGGGAAGAGTCAGGACATATTCCCTTATTCACCAGCAAAAATTCTTGTTTTCAAACCAAGGTTACCTCCCTTCCCCTCTTGCTTATCAAAGCATCTAATTTTATCACTCAAGGGAAACATCTAACACATTAAAAACAGATAAATCAGCAGCAACTTTTAATGTAAAGGAGCATTAGATTAATTAAAAGCTACTTTTCCTTCCAAATAAAGAATGAAAATAATATGATGTCCTTTAGCCGGTACAATGCACTAAATGAGGAGCAAAGGACGCCTGAGAATCTTGCTGCCATTCTACACACCACACAAGCCTTACAGCATAACTAAATCTTAGTTGATTCTCTCAGCTATGTAGAAAAAGCTCTCTTCCATCATAGTTAATCTACCCAGCCAATAGTTTTCCATATGTACAAAAAAAATGTTATATAATAAGCTTTCTCTATAACAGTTCAGCACTTCTAATCTCACAATGAAGCCACAACCTTACAATGCTACAATTTGCTGCTGCAGAAGTGACTGCTGTGCTGCAAACGTCGCCTTGCAACTTGCCTTTAGCATACAGTAGGAAGGAAAATGGGCTAAGAGGCTTTGATCAAATGACACTTTTCCTTTTGTTTTAGAAGCATCATGTCAGGATAATACTCCTCTGAGATACGAGCCCCATTTCCCCATGGGTCTTGAACATCTTTGATAATGAGCAAAAGTGGCAAGGGAAATTATGAAAAATTCATGAAAGGCAAATGGGGCTTTGTTGAAGTCTGATAAGTTGGAAAATTATCCCAATGTGACATTCTCTTTAAGAAGATAAAAGAATCAAGAATAAGCATTATAAATTAAATTAGTGCTCCAATAAAAGAATTGCTGTCAAGTCACATTGCAATTATTGATTTGAGACCCCAAGTCCCTGCCTGCAGCATTACTGGTCTTCATACAAAGCTATCCCACATCGCTCATTTTCTTCTTACTGCTAAGCTACATGTTTGTACTAGACGCGAACTTTGGTAGCGCATAACAAAGACATAAAGTATCAAGGCAGAAGTGTCAGCTCATCCATACTCAAATACAGTGTGCTTATGTTGTTCAACATCTTCACGCTTCTTTTTTATCCTTATTTCAGCTGTAGACAGCTTCTCATGTTTTGCAGTGACCAGTCTCTTTAAGGAGATTTCATCTGTCTTCCCCTTTTTCAGCTCTATCTCAGCACTCTCAAGCTGGTCCTCCAGATTTCTGACCTATAGTACATAAGAAGTATTAAAATAAATTAAATAGGGGAAAAAATAATCAAAACAGCATACCCTGTTAGTTTACTAGCTTCCTGCTTTTGAAGATCTGATTGCTAACTAATTCTCCCAGTTAAATCCCAGTTCCCTAGTCATTATCTGATTTTAAATACATCCAGATGGACAAGATCCCATCACTTAGAATGATTTTCAGAAGTTACTGAGTTCTGCTATAGCTCTTAGCCAAGGGTAATTTGAAGATATGCTGTACAAATACCCTAAACGACTGCATATCATTTTTCAATCGCTCCTAACAATTGCATTCTCCCAGAATTGAGTAGCAAATAGCAAGGTACTGTACTGTGACAAACATTTCATCAGGGAAAGGCTGGCTTAGTAATATTAATAAAGTTAAAGGCACTTAAGACATGACTCTTCTTGAAGTAGTAATTTTTTGCTGTTAGTTTCTGCTCTCTAGGCAGAAGAAACTGGACCTCACTTTTCTTCTTCCATCATCTCCTACCAACAACCCCAAGACAGTTCAAACTATTTTAGGTCAGGTTTCTATGGCAACAAAGGTTTTGACTATTAAAAGTGGTCAATAGTACATTAGCTAGTAGCACACAGCAAAGCAGTAGCTATGTTTTATTGATGTTTTTAAGAACGAGATTTTGAAGTTATCCAAATTCTTTTTTTTTTGGGGAAGAGGAGATATAGGAACTTTCAAAATACAGACATTTACTGATGATAACTTATCTTGCTTAGACATTACATCCTCCCTAACCAGATATAATTTGGATAATACAAACCTCTGATAATACACTGGCCAGTCTCTCCACATTTGCTCCCTGTCTTTCCATCTTCTTTTGATATAACTGCACCTCCAGTTGGCATGATGGCAGAACCTCAACTAGGTCTCTATAACTTTCATATTTCTCAATAATTTCTTGCTTTAAAGAGAAAAGACTATTAATAAAGCAGCTTTGGAGTTCAGCAGTTATCTTGTATAGTATTAATGCATATTGACTTTTGTACCCATTCCCTTGTTGCTTAACATACACTGGAATTAATATTTAGTAGTTACTGAAATGAGATCTTCAGTTTGTAAAAAAAGCATTTCTTTGGAAAGCACAGGAAGAGTGACATGCAAGTATTTTACAATGAACTAACTAGCTTGTTACAAAAGCTTTCAGGACAGAAAAAAGCTGTACAGTGAAGAAATTCTGTACTGGTAAAACAGGAGTTACGTAAAGCATCATAAAAACAGATGTCTGGAATTACAGCAATAAAGTTTACACCTTTGGAATAAAAATACCTAGGAAGACAAAGATATGCAAGCTTCACTGATGTATGAGCAATCATGAACTACAAACATTTAAAGACTGGACATTACTATAAAAAAAACCAAAAAGCTAGGAACAGAACCCAATGTTCAGCATACTAGTGGAGACAGCCATCAATTCCAGAAACAGTGAATGATAACAGAGACACTATGAAGCATGTGTTCTAAATCCAAGGACATTTGTGAGCTGCCAAAATATTGTGATCTCTTGAGAGCAAACAGCCAGACAGGAATAGTCTAGATTCAAGAGTTCTACACCTAGTTTCACAAATAAACAGCTTCTCATTGAGGACAAAGCAGCAGTGACTGCAATCCCACTTTAAAAACCCACCAACACAAACAAACAAACCAACCCAAAAACACACCCCCACAACCAGTCTTCAGTTTTCTCTGAAGTTGTGATTTCATTTCAGACTAACCACTGTTCTGTTGATTTTTGACTAGAGTTATAAGTCATTCAAGAAGCAGTTCTAGATGATGACAGTTCAGTAAAACGTGCTTTTTCTAGTAGAATACCTCCTTGTGTGGACAGAGGAAAACCTCACCTTGGATTTCTTGAGTTTCTGAACAGTGTCTTTCATCAGTTCTTTGTAATTTTTCAGTTCCTCTGGACTCTCCACAATTTTTGATTTCAGCTGCTCTTGTTCTTCTTTCAAAGTAGCCATTGTCACTTTAAGCTCATTCTAGTTAACAACACACACATACTTTCAGTATTAGCAACTAGGTGAACAAAGAGGAGTTATGAGGCATGGTTTGCCAGGATCTTATGACTAGACAGGTTCTTTTCTCTGTTGTAAGTCATTCCTCATTAAGAAGTTTGTTTTAAAAATAAATTCCTTTAAACAGCATTAACATTCCCAATCAAAGTAGTTAACAGTCCATTTTGCTGCCTGAACATTGCGTACAGAGGTACAATACTAAGTCACAAGAACAGCATCTAACTAGTACTCCACAAAAAGCCTGCCAGCTAATACATATTAGTAGCAGCTCCCTCCTTCAGAATCCCTCACCTAGGGCCACTGAGGCAGTCACTGCAGGGTTTCAGAGCCAGCTCTATCAATCTGGTAGAAGAGAAACAAGTGTCCTGTGCAACCTCTCAAAAACCTCCTGTTTTGTCCCACCAGGTCAGTGGCTGCCTCATTAGCCATTCTATGCACCTAAGGTAAGGCCGTAGCTTCTCAGAAGTCCAGATTTCTTGCCCTTTAACAGATCAGCTTCCTGAACACAGATAGAGCTTTACATTGCAGAGATGTGTATTTAAAGTTAACAACAAAAAAAGCTACTGCAGTAAAGCTTCCATGGGGAGAAAAAATGAAGCCAAATCAGTTTTTTAAGAAACTAATAATCATCACCTGAATGTTACCTCGCTCCAATAATAATTTGATCCTAGAAAGAGAGATGATCTATTAGTTGATCTAAGATGCAAGCTACAGCCTACACCTACACAGAGGTGTACTTACCAGTTTTCGGGTACTCTCTGCAATATCTGACTTCCTTTGTGAAATCACTTCTTGCAAAGCTGTCTAAAAAAAGCAACAAACTTTAAATAAGCATCTCTACAACTCCTTTACCCTTCTATCATAGATCTGTCTACAAGAGAAATCCCATTTATGGTTTCTTTGGAGTGCCATAATTAGCAGACAAATCTGTAATCTATAAGATTTAAAACACAGGGAAGGAGAACGTTGTTGCAAAAGCCACTGGGAGCACTAAGGATGCAGCCAGCGGTAGGTAAGTAGGAAGAGGGATAAGAGATGGACTACCTCTATTCTTACTGACCCTGGCAGCATTACACACACACAACCTTCTTCACCAGAGGCACTGTTCTTGAGAAAAAACTAAGTTAATACAAGGTGCCCAATAATACAGAAGTCAGGCACGTGGTTAATATTAATAGTAGAAACGTGACTTAACATAACAAAAAAACACTAACCACAGTTTTGGTTTTTTTTCTCCAAAGCGGCTGAAAAAGTTACCTATGAGACCTTAGAGGCAAGTTGCCATTGCTGGAAAGTTACCCCTGCAATCAACCCTACTCTTTTTGCCAGGCGTTCCCATGGGTGACCCTTCTTAGGCCTCATTTCCTGCCATGGCTCACTTCCAGTTCCAATTCTTTGAATTCAGGTGGAAAACAAAGGGAAACACACACATCACTCTTCTGAACAATAACACCGGTATCTCCCAAGTCATTGCAGTAATGCATTTCAAAAAGAGAGCGCCGAATACACTTTTATATTCCCCAAGTCTGATTTCAAGTATGTTTCACATTCCTTACAGTGAAATGAAGAGTTGGGGTTAGACAAGAGATTGTGTTGCAGTGACCTTTGTTTTAAATCAGAAAAGTCCCCTTTATCCTTTGTAGAAGTAGGGGGAGGGGAACAAAATCCACAGAAACATGATCAGAAGCCATAGCAGCATTTCAGAGAAATATATAACAAGATCATACTTGTTTCCGACGATAGTCTTGCCTTAGTAGTTGCTCCAGCTCTCGAATGTTATCTGTCAGTTGCTTGACCTCTGCTTGATGTTCAACTGGAACAGTGCTAAGCAAAAAATAAAGATATTGCACAGTTTCAGCATCATTATAGTCAGGTCAACAGAGTACAGTAGATGAAAAAAAAGCACTCTCTCCAAAGAGTTTACAACCAGTAACTTTAGTAATCAGGGCAAGACAGTCTCAAATTAATACATCTTACTTTCCTTTGCTTGTAAGATTTTGTAGTTGAAGCATAATCTAAAGAGCTATTTTAGCAAGAAGTGGTACAAGCATAACAGGACTAAGTTTAAAGATCATGTTAAGCAAAGCACAAAAAAACAACACTTCTACCAATTTTTGTGGTGATTTTCATTTATGAAATTTGCATAGTATTACCTGCCATAGAAACAACTTGTATTAGGGTAGACCTATAGCTAGCTAGAGAACCTCCTGTCTAGCACATACCAAGAGCAGCTATCAGAGAAAAAACTCTTTGTTTTGAAAGCTATCTTGGAGACTAGCCATCTCTTCATCCTATTATCCACAAGCAAAACCAAAACTTAATGGTGCAAAGACACAGGCAATAGGACTAAATGGCCTGAAACGGAGAATGGGGCAAACATGTCAAATAACTAAGGAAGATAACTTTACCCATCTATTAAGTTAAAGATGGGCTTCCTACAGCTATTGAAGAGATAAAGACATATCACTAAAAACTAACTATAACAGCAAAAAGTTTCACCATAGTTCCCAACATACAAAATACAGTATCCTCTCAGAGCAACTGCATACTCCCAAAGTCACATTTTTACTTTCTGCCAGCAACATTTCTAGCCTAATGCCAGTACAGCTCCTTCTGTAACTCTGAGTGCAACCCAACAGCAACATCTCTATATTTTCTGGCTTATTTCACAGGGAGGCTAACCAACAAAGTCAGACAAGGGCCAAAGGAGAAGTCAGGTCTGCTCAAATTAAAAGTTCCTACAGTAGTTATCAAACAGTTCTGTCAAATCACACAGTTTACTACTCAGTTTTTAGACACCCCATATAGAATCATAGAATCATTTAGATTGGGAAAAGACCCTTAAGATCAAGTCCAACCATTAACCTAATGCTGCCAAGTCCACCACTAAACCATGGCCCTAAGCGCCTCATCTACACGTCTTTTAAATACCTCCAGGGATGGGGACTCCACCACTTCCCTGGGCAGCCTGTTCCAAAGCTTGACAACCCTTTTAGTGAAGAAATTTTTCCTAATATCCAATCTAAACCTCCTCTGGCACAACTTGAGGCTGTTTCTTCTTGTCCTATTGCTTGTTACTTGGGAGAAGAGACCGACCCCCACCTCACTACAACCTCCCTTTAGGTAGTTGTAGAGAGCAATAAGGTCTCCCCTGAGCCTCCTTTTCTCCAGACTAAACAACCCCAGTTCCCTCAGCCGCTCCCCATCAGACTTGTGCTCCAGGTCCTTCACCAGCTTCGTTGCCCTTCTCTGGACACGCTCCAGCACCTCCATGTCCTTCTTGTAGTGAGGGGCCCAGAACTGAACACAGGATTCGAGGTGCGGCCTCACCAGTGCCGAGTACAGGGGCACGACCACCTCCCTGCTCCTGCTGGCCACACTATTTCTGATACAGGCCAGGATGCCATTGGCCTTCTCGGCCTCCTGGGCACACTGCCGGCTCATGTTCAGCCGGCTGTCAACCAGCACCCCCAGGTCCTTTTCCTCCGGGCAGCTTTCCAGCCACTCTTCCCCAAGCCTGTAGCGTTGCCTGGGGTTGTTGTGGCCGAAGTGCAGGACCCGGCACTTGGCCTTGTTGAACCTCATACAGTTGGCCTCAGCCCATCGATCCAGCCTGTCTAGATCATGTGCACTGAACAGTAAAGTCAAGCAGTGCATCTCACAGTACTTGCTCCACATACTCACTTCAGTTTCTCCAGCTTCACTGCTGCCTCCCGATTTGCAGTCTCCAGTTGTTGGTGTTTCTCCATAGCTGATTTCTGCAAATTAAATATTCAGAGATATTTTTTATTTTAGAGGAATAGGGTTTCTCTCTGGGCTTCTATCAGAGCCCTGCTCATCATTTCACATGAAATGCACCATCTCTGTACTGCTGAGATATTCAGAAGAGAAGCCACCCGCAATTCTATGTTCAATCCACTGACTGTTACATCTGTCTTTTCTCAAAACGATGTGAGGTGTCAAACCTTTGCTTACCAGGCTAAACTATCAAATAAGTTACTGGAAAAAAACTTCAGATAATAGCCTAAGTAATAACTTGGTAATGGTCATACAGAAACCTTTACGATATTGACAAGCTCATCCACTCTTCTAAACTGACATGTTTCCTTAAGGGCTTTGCAAATGTTTTTTTAAACCATTTACAGTAGCTGTGTATGCTTATAACACATAATACAGTGGTACAAGTTTTACATAATATTAAACTGATTCCTTCCTGTATTACTTGGCTACATTTAAGATTCCAATGTGTTATTTAAACACGCAGTTAAAAACCCACAACCTTTATGCTCGTAGTTCTAGGTTAACATTCATTATACTGAAGTAGGTATCTGGAGTAACACGGCACCCAATCTTACATAGTTCAGTTGTAACTCCAAGTAGACCTCACGTCGGAATTCCCTGAAATTTACAAAGTTGAGAATGCCACTCAAGAAGCGAGCTGTCCTCTTTGTTTCTGAAATAGGAATTGCAAGCCATCACTATTCTGTTTTCCACATGCATTGCAATTGCTTAGAAAAAGTTGGGCAAAAGATAATTCAGAGAAGAGACAGAAAACACAAAACAACAGAATCCAAATTATTTCTTTCCATGCTCATCTTGCAAAGATTTCACAGACACAAAAACTAGCACCAAGCTATGAACTTACAATGTCTTAGCAATTCTATGCAATTTAACAAATGAAAATGGCACCTAAGAGAGACTGTTAAAATATAGCCTCCCATTAAAACAGAAGTCAGGGAGAAAGAGTGTCAATCTTCAACTACAACTCTGAAGACAGAACCTTGCTGTAACCTTCGGGCTAACTGAAGACAGCAGTTTGAACTGCAGGGATTTTTTGGCTCTATTCCAAGCAAACTTTGTGAAAGATTATTACAAAGGCCTTGAATGTCTTAGACGAGACGGAGCCAGAAGTGAAAGAGTTCTTCAGAATAGCCCTTTCTAAGTTGCTTGTGTTGTACCAGAATCACTACAGCTGGGTTTTGAAAAGGGTGAAGCAAAAATTCAATCGCTTCCTACATAGGCATTAGCATAAGAAATCCTATAGCATTACAGAGTTGCCAGGATAATTTTCATTACTATCTATTCTTACACTATTTCAAGTATGTCATCGTCCACTTTCCAGACCAGCAGTTCAACAGACTCATAGCATTCAAAACTCCCCTCGTTATTTAACTGGATTAGCCTACATAAGGAATAAGGAGGAGAACTGCTCATTAGAACCGGCTTGTCTAAGGGCCACAGCAAGGGTCAGAAGAGCAGCTGGAAGCCAGGGACAGTTCTCCATAGTAGGTGCCCATCTGGCTATGCCAAATGAGAAAAAGCACCTGGATATCAAATGAAACTCACCACCCCAGGAAACACAAGGATTACAATGCACTTGCTTACTTGGGTTTAAAACATCAGCAATTTGAAAATCATTGATGCGGCACACTGGAAGTAAGCGCTCCCTGCAAGGAAAACAAAATACAACCTTATCTGCAGTAACCATTACTCAGTTTTTGTGCTATACCCATTTACTAAAAAACAGATCTTGTCCTCTCATCCCAGAGCATTTATACAGCAAGCATGTAACAACAGTAAGTCTCAGGAGACTAACACAGTAGGACTCCACACACAGATCAACATTAAAAATTTGTATTCTTACAGCATCTCACAAAAACTTCTATAGACAAAATACTTGCCTGTAGAACAACTTTTCAGCTTAATTAGGGAACTCCTACACTTAACTGTTAGCCAATTCTCCCCTTAAAACTGAAATGAAGCTTAAAGTCTAACATTCGCCTCATTCCAACAAAGATATCTACACAGAACTCAGACACACAACAGGTACTTTAAGATCCCTCTTCTAGGTGTAATGATGACCCTCTAGCCATTTAAAGTATAGATTTGTACTCCATGTTGATGAGGCTGGATTACTCAGTTAACACATTCATTTTGACAAGATAGCTGCCTGCTGAGAATTCTACTCTTAAACTCAGAGATTGCTGCCCCTCTTCATCTGCAAATTTCATGTTGCTCAGAGCTAACAAGCAGTGGAACCACCATCAGCAAAAAGGCATAAAGCCCCACTACTTCTAGTAAATTGGACCTTTACAAGGAAGAGCAACTGAACAGATGCAACATCTTCTACTTACATGTGAATATACAAATTACAAACAGGTAGAAAGCCTTCAAATATCTGTGGATACATTATGTCAACGTTGACTGGCATCTAAAGAACAAGAGAGTCAATGCATAAGTAGAGAATACTTAAACAAAAATACACAGTTTTGTTTCCACAACATAAGATAGTTCAAACAGGTTAAACACACTGAGGATGGTCTCTCCGTCCACAGGGAACACGTGTTAGAAGCTGAAGAATTCCATCAAGTTAATCAGCAGACTACTTTAATTTTGGTTGGTCAAAATATAGAAAGACAATAATAACTAAAGCAGCAACATTACAAACTCTGGAATTCAATCTAAACTCTCTGTTTTAATTTGTTCAAAACTGGTGCAGGACAGTCTCTGCATTACACACCTAATAACAAGAAGCTCTTTCTTTAAAGACCCTGAAATTCACTCAGTCAACTGTTTTATGAAGAAGTCAGAAGGAGAAGGTAGTGGTACACTGTTACCTTTTCTGGTATTTTAAACCTCATAATACAGTATCCCAGCTAATGTCGTTGCCTGTGAAGAACCGAGTTATCTTGTCCACATACGATCTTCCCTTTCAGTTTATCCAAAACTGGCATGAGACAATACTATTTATTCTCACTTTCACAAATCAGTTCTTGTCTAACAGAGACAGAAGATAAATTAAGTGTTAATCAACAAGGTACCAGTTAACCTCCAGCTGCACTTCTCCTTACTTTCCTCTCAGTTAATGGAGAAGTGGAGATGATCAAACATTAAAAGCAACATTCACTTTCCTTCTAGACCAGTCTAACACCTAAGCAGAGACCCTCCTCCATCCATGGCCAAAGGCAGATGCCCAAGATGACAGTATGCATTTTCAAGGCCAGAGATGGTGTCTCTTCATAAGCTTGTCCAATCCCTCCTGGACTTTATGGACATTTTTGGCACCTGCAGCACCTCAAAGAAAAGAATTCACAGCTTAACCGCAGAAGGAAAAGGCTCTCCACAGAGCCTTTCCTTACAGCCTACAGTGCTAAGTGAGCTCCTCTTCATGCCCACTAGTTCCTGTAGTGAAGAAAGGAGTCTCCTCTCCATGAAGAAAAAAAAAAAAAACCAACAACCCTACAGAGGCAGCACACCCACAAAACCGCTATTTCTACAAGTATCTCGAGCTGAAGCCAACTTCCAGACCAGGAGCAATGATCAAAGCAACTTCTCAGACATAATCAGCAAGGCCTCAGCAACAGTGCACAGATGATGCTCCCAGGTTCATTTACCTCTGGTAGGTGACCCATGCTGATGACTGCACCGCAGCTCTGCGCTCTCATTCCTGCCTTAGCAAACAGACTAGTTGCCTCCCTGAACATGAATGCAAATGCCTGTGGGTATACAGCATCTCACACAATTTTTCTGCAATAGAGGCAGAATTTCTAAACTCCCATTCATGCAATTACAACATACAAAAGAGTAAGCTGCTTGCCATTTGCTAGTGAGAAGGTAAGAGGGAGATACTTCACCATTTAATTTAAGTGCAATATTTTTTTCCTTTCACATTTTATTACACGTGCCACTATAGACATACCATGTAGAAATGCTCCAGGCGGATTCCATATACCTTCTGCAGGATTCTCATGTAAATCATGTGTAAAACTTCAGGCTGCAAGAAGAAAGGACATGAATCAGTATTCCATATGATTGATTATTCAGGGCTCCCAGACTAGGCCAATAAAAGTAGTTCTGCCTTTAACACATGAAGACCGATTTCACTGAGCCACCAAGACTAACAAGTTTTACTTTCCAATAGTTTGCAGTTCAAGCATTACTAGCTCATAATACAGTTACAAGAGACAGCAATCAGCTCAGACAACTACAGCCCTAACTGCCATAGCTATGCATTGTTTTTCATTACATTGCTGCTCACTGAGCAGTTTTCAAACCAAGTGACACCAAAATCTAAAAAAGGTCACAGAAACTATAATCCCATAGCAAAGAGTGCCCTTCATCACGTTATTAAAACAGAGGGGCAAAAATACCTGCAAGTCAAACAGTTATTCATTTACAGCACTAATCTATGATCAATTCAAATCAGTCTTGCTTCTTAAAAACGATCATCCCATCGTTCCCTAAACAAGAAGGGCCAGCTTCCTCCTTCAGCAGGCACAGGCACATAATAGCACAAGAAATCACACCGAGGCATCAATTCAATTTTAAAGCCACCTCTCTTTCGTTAAGGAGGCTGCAAGTCTGCACTAACGTTAAAGGTCAGGCCGATACAAGAAAAACGGGAGCGGAGCAGGGAGGGGTTGCTTTTTACAGGATTGGTTTAAAAGCATTAGTTGGGCAACTAAGCTGTTGAAACTATGACACTATACCAAACACAGTGGCTATTTTAACCTCGTTCCCACAGAACTGAAAAAGACAGACCGTGTAATTTCCTGTTTGTCCGTTTATGACCCCACCCCCTCCCTGGTGAGGCTTGAGCAAGCTTCTCTCAAGCTGAAGAGAGGAGAAGCTCCAGGTTTAGCCCTGTAACTCCTACGAGACTGATCTGCCACATCGGAAAAACGAATCACCTCACCGAGAAGGCGTTGCTGTACGCCAAAGACCACGCACGCCGGGGGAGCGACCACCCAAGAAACCAACCGACGTGCAAGAAAACCTCTGGTGCTACGGCACGCAAAGGCCTTCCTCCACGAAGGACAGGAAGCTGCCTGAGCGCGGCGGGGCTCCCCCCGCCACTCCCGCCCCGCCAGCGTAGGCCGCGGCCTCCCCCGAACCCCCTCACGCACCTTGGGGTTGCCGAACACGTCGCCCTTGACCAGGTTCCGGGCCTCGGCACCCGCCAGGATGTGGCTGCGGAGGTAGCTGATGATGTCGTCGGGGCTGTAGCGGGGAAAGGTCAGCGTCTCCATCCCGGGGCCGGGCAACGGCCGCGCCGCCAACCGCCCCGCGCCGGCCGCAGCTTGAATCTGGCGGGCACCTCCTCCGCCTGCGCCCCGCGTCACGCGCAAGCCCGCCGGTGGCCTATCCGCGACCGCGCCGGCGGGAGAGGGGCGGAGCTTGATGAGGCTCCGCCCCGGCCCCTCCGCGCGCGGCGGCCGTCAGCCGTTAGGGGCGGGGCGGCGGGGCCGCATGAGAGGCGCTGGGGCCGGCGGCTGCCGGCGGGGAGCGGCGCTGTGAGGCCCCCTCGCTGCCCGCAGCGCCGGCCTCGCCCCTGTCGGGCTGTGGGGTTCCGCAGCTCCTCCCGCCATGTCAGGTGCCGCCTCCAGCCGGAGCTTGCGGTGGCTCCGCTGGGCTGCCAGCGGGCCCCGCGCCGTGCCGCCCAGGGCTGTGGAAGGCCGCCGGCAGGCCGGCTTGTGCTGAGGGCTGCACGGGCACCGAGGACCAGCGGCACTCTGTCAGGGGCAGGGCAGGTCCCTCTGCAAAGGGGTGGGCAGGCGGAGGAACACCACGGCAAGTGGTGCCCTCAGCAGAGGGAGCGGAGGCGGCTTTGGAAAGCGTCCTGGGTAAAAATGCCTCTGGAAAAACCTCCTTAACTGCCTTCTCCCCCAAGGAGACAAAGCCAATCAAGTGCAGCATTGCACAGGGCTCTCTTGCTTAATCCGTGCAAGTGGCCGCCTCTTTGCAGTTTGACACCATTTGTGACAAAAATTGCACTGTTCGCATCCACCCTGCACAGTTTTGATGCGCCCACCCGATCCCTGCCTTCCCCGCACCTCGGCTCAGCTGAAAGCAGCTCCCGCTCGGCCAGCGAGGTCACGGCACTGTCGCCAAAGCTGGGCAGCTTTTGCAAGCCGTTGACATCACAGAGGTGTCATCTGGCACCAAGTGCGATATGGAGATGCTCCAGCCACTGTTCTGCACTTGCCAATGTAGAAACCGGGCTCGGTTTCCAGCCGGGCGCTCTGCCAAGGAGTCAGGTGAGTGAGGGACACAAAGTGTTTCCTGATAGCCTCACAGCCGGACGCTTCCTCGGCATGGCTGTGACGGTAACGCAGCTTCCATAGGGCTGCTCGCAGTTCCCAAAGGGCTGAGCAGCCTGGAAGGTCTTAGACCATGTCTCCTTCAGGTAGACCGCGGCCCCTGAGCCTCATGTTTCTTTTGGGGATGGGGATGGCATCAGAGAGGATCAACTGCCCCAGCAGGTGTAGCTGTCAGTACCTGGAAGTGAACTGCACAGGGCAGCAGTTGCAGGAGTTCCCTGCGGCCATCCCGCTGGACACCAGGCAGCTGATTTTGGCAGCAAACAATGTCTCGTACCTGCCAGCAGTGGAATTGAGCTTCTTGGCTGATTTGGTCTATCTGGACTGCAGGAAGAACCTCCTGGGGGATGACCTGGATTTCACTTTCATTGGTGTGGCCAAGCTTGTCTATCTGGACCTCAGCTTTAACAACCTCACACAGGTCACCTTCAGCACCTTCTCACACCTCCTCAGCCTGGTGGTGCTGAAGATCTCAGACAATCCCAACCTTTTGGCCATCGAGAAGGATGCTTTTGCCAACAATACCTGGCTGAGGCACCTGGATGTGAGCCGAACAGGCTTAACGTTCCTGGACACCAGCACTGTCCGGGACCTGCCCAACCTGAGGTTTCTGGGGCTCAGTGACAACCTGTGGCACTGCAACTGTTCCTTTTTGGACTTCATCACCTGGATGACAGAGAGCAACGTTCATTTTCCAGGTGAGGGCTGTGTGAGCAAGACTTCTCCCTACTCCTACAGATCTGTATGGAATAGAGAGGGCCCTCTGTTCTCTTTCCCAAAACTTCAGCTCATGGGGCTGTGCCACTGCATGTCAACTGTGGGTCCCATCTTCTGGTGTTGCACAAAACACAGATCGGAGCAGCTCCACCCACAGAGAGTCACACGTGCTCACATCCTCAGGACAGTCAGGGAAGTGTAGCCTGTAGCCAGGACATCGCTGCTGCTCTAAAACGCCTGGCACCAGCTGCAGGAGGTGTCCCCGTGCCTGTGAGTCACAGCAGCCTGAGGCTGCAGTGCCAAAAATGAGGAGCCCAACGCAGCTCTGGGGAGATCTGCGCTGGGAAAGCTGCTGCTCTGAATTTCCTGCCTTGTCTCCATCTGCTCTGATCCTTTGGTGCTGCTGCAGTACCAGCATGTCCGTAATGATGAGTTAACTCCCCTCTCTCTGTGGAAATGCTCTCCTGCCTCCGGTCTGACCTGCTCGGGGCAGCCTCTCCAGCCCTGCGCTCTCCACCGTTCAGCCAGTGTCCCCGTCACCTCGAACACCTCCCGCTAGCCTCTTCCTGCACAACGTGCCTGGCGGGCAGGCCTCATTTGTGCAACCTCTACAGCAATTCTGCTCAACGCTGAAAACAAAGCCGGGTTGAAAGCCAGGCAGCTCCTCTTCTGCTCTCATCTCTCACTGATGGGGTTTCCGGGAAAAGTTTGGGTAGTGTGGAAGCTGCTGACTTCCATGGGGCTGTGATCACACCCTGCTCCCCATCGACCCCTTTCTGTACATGAGGAGTGAACACCCTTTGCCTTAAGAGCACAGCAGTTGTTATGCTAGGACAGATAAAAAAATTACAAATCCTGCAACCTCCAGCTCTCACAGTGCTCCTAGCCCTCAGAGCAGGTACATTTGACTGATCCTCTGTACCAGAATGTGACCCAATGCTCAGAAGTCAGAGAAAGACATTTTGCTGTTCCCATGGGAGCTCTGGTTTGGGTCCCAGATGACATTTGATGGTCAGAGTGAAACAGAACACAAGCTGTGCTCAAAAAAGCATCTGTATCCTTATGGCTGGGAAGCTCCATATGGTCCCACTCTTCCTCCAGCACCCCAGAGCAAATTGGCTCTCTTTTATGTTAAGTTTTCCAATATAAGAAATGCAATGCAGGTGAGCACTGAGTCCCATGGGCTGTAGCAGCACAGCGCAGCTTGCTTCTGAATAAAAGCCATTTCTTGAAAACAGGGTCTCTAAGACTTCTTTCCTTACATCATCTGGGATCCCAAAATCAGCTGTTTCCCATCATATTGACAGATTCTGCAACTGGGCTGTGGACACCAAGTGTTCATGAGGCAGGATAATCACCAGTTCCCTTTCCCAGAAAAACACTGGTCCCAAGGGCAAAGCTTTGTTCTGCAGCTGCAGCACATGAACTTGATTTTCCAAACTGAAAAGGAACACAGCACAACACATACTCGTGAAGAAGGCTTGGTTTTTAGCAATGCAGGACACAATGGTGAGAGCGCGCTGCGGAAGAGGAACTGTTTGAGAAAGTCTGCCCGTCAAATAAGAAACAGGCACAAAAGAGCCCCAGGGGAGAAAAGGGAAGGGCAAATGGAAGCTGGTGTTAAGACAGAATTAAGGACATCGCTGTGTCTTATTAGATATAGTAAGCTCCCTATAGACAGTAAAGTTTTTTATTTTCCTCACACATGTTAAAGGCAGTTATGGAACAGTGTAAAAAAAGTACTGTTCTTAGCAGTAAGATTGGAGACCAGAACAGGAGAATAAAGCTCACTGCAGGCAATTTGAGAGGGTAGGAGTAGGAAAGGAGGTGGCAGCAAAGACTGGATGTATGAGTATGGATCCCTGCTGTGCTGTGGAAAATGGGAAAGCGAAAGAAAACAGGGAGCCTGCTCTACTTCCCTGCTATGTTGGGCTTTGCTGTGTCCTGGCGAGATGCTGTGGGCGAGTCCGCGGGAGGCCGTGTGCCTGCCGGGACTGGTGTGAAGGCTGCGCAAAGCTTTCACGCTGCCGGTAAGTGTACAGAGGCTGGACACCCTGTATCGCAAACACCCGCCTGCCTTCGGGCAGGAAAGGCAGCTCCCTCTTCATCGGGACTAGGTGGCCCTGAGCCGAGGATTGTGACAGGAGCTGACAGCTCCAGTGCAAAGGGAAGTTGGGACAGAGCCCTGAAATCTGCTGCAAGCAGATCCCCATCCTGGCCTTTAAAAAGCTACTGCTGCTTCACAGAACACCATTGCACCAGTGTTTTGTGCTCAGCTGGATCTGTGCAGTCGAGGTGCTGACATGAAGTTGCCCAAATCTAGATGGATTTGGGTACTAGAGAGGTAACAGCTCTCCAGTTATATTCAGGACAATGAGAGATACTAGCATGAACAACCACTGCAGCTATATCACTCAGTAATATATGATATAATGTAATGTCATATAATATAAATCCCCTGTGGCTTGTTCCTCTCCACTGCTCCCTCTCCCTCAGGCCCATCCATCCAGCAGATCGAGCAGTGACCAGCCTGTGCCTGGCACAGTAACTGGCCCGGGGAGTTCAAAACCTGGAGGGGAAGGAGAGAGCTGCGGCTGGGGCACACTGGGCTTCTACAGACACCAAAAGGAGACGGTGCTTTTTACCATGCTCAGCCTTTGCTAACTTCAGAGGGAAAAGCCAGCATACATTTTATCACCACGTATATTACAATACGACAGGATATAGTCATTATTTCAGTAGAACTGAATCATTGATGAGTTTCTGTGGTGGTGCATTCATACCCCCCTTTTAAGCAGCCTCAAAATCACTCATTCACAACAGTTTCCTCTCCCTCTCTCACAGAGCAGGTGAGGCTTTGCCTAACTGCAAACCACTCTTGTCAAATTTGACTCCCTGCATGCAAGCCTCATTATTCCAGCATAATTTAGGCTACGTCACTTCAGAAGGTGTTTGAGATTAAAAAAAAACAAACACAAGTGCTCTTATATTAAAATAAAAGTGCTCAATCAGCAGAGATGAACAGTGCAGGGACAGTAGTTTCCCGCAGTGGCATAATCCAACAGGCAATACTTTCCTATGGAGGAACACCACAGAAATTATTCTGGCAACCTGGCAATTGTGGTTTGGCAAGGGTTTGCCTGTGTGATTTTACCTAAGCCATGGAGGGAGAGGGGTGTGAAGTCTGTAGACATTTTCCAGGAGCTTAGCAAACCCCTCCATCACTTTTCTAGCAGGACTCCTGTTCACTAATGCTTAAGACACAGGCAAGAGAGTCTTGCTTCTGCTTTTCCCTCTGCAGATGCTGACAACATCACCTGCTACACCCCAGAAGGCCTGCGTGCCCTGAAAATGCCTGCAGTGGAGGCACAGCTCCACTTCAACTGCCTGACCCAGCTGCACAAGCAAGACTACATCTTTCTGTGTCTCATTGGCTTCTGCATATTCTTTGCTGGCACCGTGGCAGCCTGGCTGGCTGGCGTCTGCGCTGTCATCTACAAAGTCCACACTTCAAAGGGAGAGGAGGGGGAGGAGGAGGAGGAAGACACAGTCACTTAGGATCAGCCCTACAAATCCTTCTGAACTCCCATCGTGGGAACTGAAGGCAGGCCCTTCCTGCCTGATTTCCCACATGATGTCCTACTCTAGATGCTATTTTTTTTGAAGTGAAATAAAACTGCAAGAGAAGAAACTCTCTGTGCTCCAATTTCACTCACTGTGCTTCCTCCACTTGCCTTCTTCTACTGGGACTCTGGATATTGGCAAAATATTCATTTTGGGGGGGCATGAGAGGCGTGCACACTGCCAGGCATCTACACTCCCGCTTTACCATAAGACCACAGAAAAGAAGGGTTATAGGGACCGGCTTGAAGAGGTACGATCTGAAATATGGGAAAGGCCCCAACACTGTGCTGGAGCCAGCGAGTTCAACCAAGGCCTTTTTGACCAGAAAGCCCAGCAGAGCATATTGGGACCAGCCCAGATAGCTCACTGGAGCCCCAGGGAATCTGCGAACTTTCTGCTGCGGAAAGGCAGGTATGTGAGCAAAGAGATTAAAACCAGGACTTTTAGGGACGGGGGATCCCACTGGGTCTTGCTTTCTTCCCCATTACTCTGATGACAGCAAAAGACACCGTCTGTCCCCCCACGGCCAAACCCCCTGTACCTCCACGTGTTATTTACAGAAGTGGGAAGTCCAGCTCCAGTTTTGTATCACATATCCCTAAAACTGGAATTTTTTTAATGTCAAAAATATTGCTTACACATCCAAGTATTCTTGGAAATGGCTTGTGTTTCGATGCCAAAATCCCAGGGTTGCATATACAGACCAGAATAAAGGGAGATGTAAACATGATCCTTCGTATCACTAACGCTGGTAATTGCCAAGAGAAGTATCTGCTTGCATGACCGAGTACAGCAACTCCACGTGTGAAACACTGGCTTCTTCATCCGATACTAGCAGGATCTGGTGAAATAAAAGGGAAAAGCGGGAAAAGATTTCAGCGAGCGTGGTATAAATTACCATACCGTCTTATAGCCATTAAACTGTAGACTGTGAATCAAAGCTGAAATCTTTGTCTTAGGTATGATCGGTATGACAAAAATGGTTAAAAGCGGACACGGCAGTGCAGTCTGCTAAGGATACGTATATGCTGGGGACATATAGGACAGATGCCCCCTTAGCAGCCCTCCTGGTGTGCTGGAAGACACTGGCACGGCAAAACCCTCTGCAAAGCCACACGAATCCGTGCCAAATTCATCTCTCAACACAAGACCGGTTCTCCCACGAGGCTCCTCAGGACCGAGCACCGCTCCGCACGGCCGGCGGCGCGGGGGCGGCCGCGGCGGGGCTCCGCCTGCGGGCGGTGCCGCGGGCAGACCCGGCCCCGGGCGCGGCCCCGCTCCCGGCCCCGTCCTGCGCTGTGCTGGGCTGCTCCGCGCCGCGCCGGAGGGTGAGTGCGGGCCGGGGCCCCCCAGCCGGACCCTCCGGGAGCGGGAGCGGGGCCGGGGCCGCGGCGGGGCGGGGCGGAGCGGAGCGGGGGCACGGGCGGAGCGAATGCTCCGAGTGCATGCTTATGCTGATTATCCCGATAGACGGCGAAGAAAATACAGCAAGCGCTGTGACCCTCCTGCCTCACTTCCCCTTTGTCCCTCCGAGTGCAGGCTCCGGGGGAAGGAGCAGAGCGCGGCGGGGCCCTGCCCGCACCCTCAGCCTACTTAGGTGGAGCCTAACCCTGCAGGGGGCTCTGCCTCGGGAGCTAAGTCTGCGCGCTCGCCTGGTAACAGAGGGGACGAAAGGCTCTCCTGGCTTGAGAGAAAGTCTGAGCTTGTATCTGGCAGGCCAGTCAGAATCCACGCGTGGGTCTGCACGAGGAGACTAGCTTTGCTGACTCATAGTAACTATAGTGTTATATATATATAGTGGCAAACTTGGTAAGAACCCTTACTCTGGAGTAAAAGCACCCCTGGGGAGCTCTTCTGCTGCAGCTCCCAGTCTGTGCTGTGTCATGCTCCAGAATCTCTTGGTGGCTCCGGCCTAAAAGCTTGCTGCATGGAAGATACAAATCCAGTCTTGTGCACCGTGCCAGTGCTTGCCAGCAAAGTCCTTGCAGCTGCGGGCAAAGGTTGCTGAAATGCACAAGCCACCAGAATCCAGAAACAGCCGCAAGGCAGAGAGAGGCTGGAAGTCCTGTGGACTTTGAAGTGCTTGATATAGCTCCAGATTACTACAGCAAAGGCTCGCAGTAGAGTTTCATACTAGTAGCGTAAGAGTAGCAGCTTTATAATACACCTGGCTTAATGCTTTGCTGTGACTGAATGGTGCTCTTTGCTGCTAAGATAAAACCCCAGATTATAACTTAGCAGTGTGAAGATAAAATGCCTCGTCCTTGCTGGCAGGCGGGGGTTCTCCACCAACCTTGTAATTTGAAGGGGGAAATGTGACCATCAACCTGCTCTACCGAGTGGGAATGTGTTGTATTTTCAGTGTCTCTTCTGTCGGGCGCTAACCTCTATTACACGTGGGTGCGGCTGACATTTCTTAGTTAGTTTAGGTTTTCAATGTTCTTACTGATAATTGTCTACCAAACTTCATGTGGACAAAGCCAGCTGATGTCTTCGCCTTGCTCCATCAATAATAATCCCTTTGCAAATGAGAAATAGAACCCGCTGGTCCCTGAAGATCCCTTGTGAGGGGTGCTGGCGCTGTTGCAATAGGAAGGCCGTTTGCACCCGTTCTGTGATGTGGCCCATTTTCGCCCCGCAGTGACAGATTGTGTTGGTGGGACAGTGCAGGAGACACCAAAACCTCGCTACTTCCTGGAGGCAGCAGATGGAGATCGGCATCAGCTGGGGTTTGGTTTGGGGAGGGTATCGTTTCAGTGCTGGAGAGAGGTCTCTGCTGTGATGCATGATGCAGCACCATCTTGGGTCATGCAGACAGAAAACACCTGAGGTTTGGGATTGTGTGAGAGGACCAGTGCTAGATGATTGTGAGTGAGGGCGCTTGTCCTCACTTGCAGCCGGGGAGGGTGCCGGAGTGCACGGGGTCGAGCACCAGGCTGACGGCAGGTCCAGCAGACGGGGAGCAGGAAAGAGGGAGAAGCATGCAATGCAGCCTTGCTGCGGGGCAGCGTGGTGGAGGCTGCTGGATGTGTCTTCTGCTCCCATCTCAGGCCTGCGCGAGGAAGCAGAGAACCGTTAAATGCAAACCACACAGGCCCTGGCGTCTCCTGGCCGGCAGATTTGCTTGTGCAGGTGTTGGTAAATGCCAGCAGCTGCGTGTTGCTGGGGGCTGTTCACCGACTTGTGACTCTGAGAGGGTTCCCTGAAGCTGCGGGATTGAGCATCGCTCGTCCTGCCAGTGCCCTTTTACTGAAAAGTTTTGGTTATTATTGCTATTGTTGTGGTGGGTTCTATTATTATTTTATGTAAGGATGACCTTACTAATGATTCATGTGGCCCAGCTCCTTTCAGCTCCGGGGATTTTTGAGCCAGTTCGAGTTTATCTGTATTGCAATTCCCAGTTTACCTCTCATTCCTAGAGCTTGCCCAGTCTCTCCGTGAGTTTATGAAAACTGCCTGCACTCACAACATCCCTCAGCAGGGAATTCCACAGGTCTGTTTCCCACTGCACCAAAAAAAACCTCTCTTAGTTTGTTTTGAATCTGTTTCCTGACTTCATTTGGTGGCCCGTAGCTCTGGTGTTGGAAGTGGCCGTGAACAATCAGCTTCTGTCCACCTCTCCAGAGCATCCCTGCAGGCACAGCAGTGGGTCAGTGAGGTCATGGACTCAGCCAGCCACAGCCAGAGCTGATGGGACCTGCTGTTGGCTGTAGTCCTGCTCTGAGCAGGTCCTCCAGACACCGCCTCCCACCAACACCTCAGTGATTTTAAGGCTTGCTTGACAGGAACTGAGCAGAGCGCCCTTGGTTTGTGCTGCTTAATACCCAGCAGGCACCAAGAGGTGAAAATTCCCCACTCACCGTATCTCCCTTCCTTCAGCCAGTCCCCGTGCTGGGAGGTCTTGGGTCCATGCTCAGCGGTTCTTCCATATACACGTATCTGCGTGTAGTGAGCTGCCACTTCTCCAGTCACACCCCGAAATAGTAACGGGCTCTCTTTTTCTGACAGCACCAAGATGGCTGTTCTCTCAAAGGAGTACGGCTACGTCATCCTGACGGGGGCTGCCAGCTTCGTCTTGGTCACCCACCTCGCGGTGAAAGTGGCCAAGGCCCGCAAGAAGTACAATGTGGAGGTGAGTGCTCAGGCTGAGGGAACGGGAAGGTCGGAGCTGGTCTGCAGGGGATGTTGCAGACAAGCTAGGTGACACCTTGCTGATTTTTGGGTGACCTGCTGACGCTTCCTGCCCCACCACACGGATGCAGGAGGGATGGAGCTGCTATTCTGGCTCTCCAGACTGGAGCAGACGGCACGACGGAGCCTGGGTTTGGCAGATCAGGCACTTGGCACAAAGCCGAGACGGCTGAAAGCACAAGGCTTTGAGCTTGGAAACACTGATGAGCAAGAAACCACACAGTCCTTTTTCCTGCAAAGAAGGCCAATGCAGCGTAGGGGACAAAGGGATGGCGGTGGAACAAAAGTGACAGGAGGGTTTCTCAAGCTCAGGGAGCACGTGAGCCCTATCACAAGCAGTATTTCAAAGTGACCTTCCCTCGGCATCCATCAAGGAGCACGCGAGCTGGGCAGGGCTGTGGGCTGGGTGGGGGCGGCCGGTCCTGTCCGTGCGTCAGGGCGATGGCATGCGGAGGCTGCTGTGCCACTTGGCTCCCAGTGCAAACACTCTTTGCTCTTTCCCCGGGTCACTCGGGGAAGTGGCAAGAAGGGGTGGGTGCAAGGACAGCCCCGGGCGTGTGCTGCAGGCCCTGGGTGCCTGCCGGGGTGACCCCACTCCCACTGGATGAAGGCAGGATTAGAGCAAACCCGCCCAGTGTGTGTAGTGCCCAGAGCACGGGATTTCAGGCCGGGAGAACCCTCTGCAGCCAAGCGGCAGCTCCGGCTGGCTGCTCAGCTCTGCAGCGGTGAGGAAGGCAGTGTCCTCCCAGCCTGTTCCTGGGTGATGGGCTGCTGTCAGCTCCCCAGAGGAGACATGGGGGTGCGTCCTTTGCTCTCCCCCCCAGAGGGATGAGATTTAAGCAGGGAGGTCACCCAGTACCTGGCTATCTTCTCTTCAAAGCAGAGCCACCTCCACGGCCGTCAGGTTGCTCAGGGAGTTCAGGAAGCAGCCTGAGGCAAGCAGCAAATTTCAACAAAGCAGTTGTGGGCCATGGGGCAGGAGACAGGCTCTAGCATGCCAATGCAAGTCAGTCTTGCAAGCAGTCATGCAGCTCTGGGCTCTGAAGGCCAGGCTGCGCTTGCTCATGTTTTGCTGCTGGTTTATTTTTTTGGCAGTATCCAACCATGTACAGCACAGACCCTGAACATGGGCATATATTCAACTGCATCCAGCGTGCACACCAGAACACGTGAGTACCATGTATGAATGCAGACCTTGAAAACACGCAGGGCTGTGGAGCAGGGCCTACAGCTAGAGACTCGCTGCTGCCAAGTGCTTGGGTTCAGGCTCAATGCCTGAGGAAAACATATGGCCATGTAATGCTTAGCAATAAGGCTTGCTGGCTCCTTACCATGCCTTAAACCATGCAACGGGGCTGTGAAGCAGCCTCCTCTACCCCAGCATCCGGCTCTTTGCCTCCGTGGATGGATCTTAAGACACTGGAAGTCTTGTTTCCAGAAGAGCCTGTCTAGGGGCTGCTGATCTGTTGTATTGCCCAGATCTCCCTGGGGAGAGGCTAATGTGGATCAGGCTGCAACACATCAAAGAGGTGCTAGGAGGAACAACTCCTCCTGGGTTAAGTGGTGGTAAGGGGCTTAGGACACAAAACAGAAAGAGTGGGTGGGTGGGTGGCCTTGGAGAGAGGCACAGACAGGGGGAAGTCCCTAAAAGTCTGTGCACGCTCCGATTCCCTCTTTTCTCCATCTGTGGCCACAGCATCAAGCACAGCTCTCCTGAGTATGGAGACTCGTAACAGTCAGGCCCAACAGAGACCTTGGCAGGGGATGCTCGCGGCTTCTGTGTTTGTGGAGCTTCCTCTTTGTAAGCAATTTGGGCACAAACACAACCTCCTTGCTTTTATTTTCAGATTGGAAGTTTACCCTGCCTTCCTGTTCTTCTTGGCCACCGGTGGAGTCTGCCACCCGGTAAGTGACGCTACGGTGCATGACTGAACTCTGCTCTTGCTCCCTGACTTGGGGAAGGTGGGGGGCAATAGGCCAAGCTAGCCTCTCTGGAGACAGCAGGCTGCTTCACTAGCCACATCACACTTCACAGCTATGCCCCTTCTGAAAATGTAGTGGTAAGTCTTGTGCAGGGGAATCATAAGTATTTAATAAACTCATTACTGCTGCTTCAGCTTTAGACCCCTTTTCTTCCTCTAAGGCTACCTTGTCAGACAAACCGAAGCATTCACAGCCTCCAGCCCATGAGTGGGAAGGGTCCCTCCAACCCTGCCTGGTTTTTCCAAGCCCTGCAGGGTCCTGCTGGGCTTGCAGTAGGGCTACTCAGCACCTGGTTGTGTGGAGGACAGGAACCCTTTCTCCCCCTTCTAAGCACACTTTTATGAAGAGTTTATCTGATAAGAATAGATGGGGAACATGGTGACATTCCCACTCACTTCCACCGCCGAAGGAGGTATGCGAAGGATCACAAAAAGCCTGGATTATTTTTAACTGAGAGATGTAGATAACTCATGAGGAGGCAGGCATGTGGGAGAGGCCAAAACCAGTAGCTCTTTCTTTGCCACCAATAGACAAATCGGGTCCTTCCTGAATATTCCTTTTCAGAGAGGGAAGGAAGCACCATAGGTAAATCTGGCAAACTGGAGCCATGTTGCAGCAAGCTCTAAATTAAGAGGCAAGGTGGAAGTCTGTAACACCTGCAACAGGAAACCCTGTACGCCTGCTGGAGGCAGTGGAGCGGGGCTTGGGGCAACAGCTGCCTGCAAGATCCTGGCACATGGTCTAGCTCACTAATTGGACAGTGGTGAAATGAGATTCAGCACCTGCTGCCCGTATGACTTAACCATTTCTTGCTTGGGAAGAGTTGTGCTGCAAAACAGCAAGGCTCTGCAGCACATAGCACGCACCTCCCCATAAGTGTCATGAAAGTGACTCCTATACAAAACTTATCCTAGCACGCTCCATCAGTCACCCCCTCCCCTAGGCTGACTCCCCGTTGTCCTAGCAAGGTCAGGACCCATGCTATAGTTGGTGGTTACTTCTTTGAAGCAGGGCTGCTCTAATAGCTTAAGCACATGCAAGCAGCAAGTCTCTACAACCTTTAATGCATCTCCTTTCTCTCTAGCGGGTTGCCACGGGGCTTGGCATCACCTGGATCCTTGGGAGAATCCTTTATGCCTATGGCTACTACACAGGAGGTAGGTCTTTACCCTGCAGCACACAGCAGGTGCTTGGAAACTCAAGTCTCCTACAGTGGCCTCAGGGCTCTTTCCTCCAGCTCACATCAAGGAGGCAGCATAAAGCTTCCAGTCAGGGTGTGGACAAAAGAGGGCAGGTCCACAGGCTGCTAACTCTGCAGTACGCTTTTCCTACTGATAGGGAGAGCACTAATCCAATAATAGCACAGACTGAGGGTCGGTACATGGCCCGAGCTGGTGCCCGCTGTTTTGCCTTGAGGTTTATCTCTAGTTCCTACTCCCTCTAATTTTTAGGATGGGCTAGTCTTTCAGTGATGGGCTGCTGAACTGACAAAACATGCCTTTTTTCCAGATCCAAAAAACCGGAGGAGAGGGGCCATTGGTTCAGCTGCACTCATTGGGCTGGTAGGCACAAGCGTGTGTTCAGCTTGCCAGCACCTCGGCTGGATCTGCCAGGACTAACTGACCATTGTGATGGCTGCCTGGGAAACTAAAGGGATTTTTGTTTTGTTTTCTTTTGGAACATTTCATTTCCTATCTGTTTGTTTGGTTTTTTTTCTCAATTTAATAAAATGAAGTTGTCAATTCTCTATTTTCATTCTAAAATTATAGAGAGCTTTCTTAAGTTTTGCAGAACACTAGAACAACTCTGGTTTTGTAGAACTACAGAAATCTGCCTGTCAGGCAGAGATGTTCTAGCTTTTATGATTTTGGTGACCAAAAAGCCATCTTGCAATCTGTTTTTTTAACCCATGCAGCAACAGCCCTTCTCTCTATCAGACTACATTCTACATCACTCTCCGATAAGATGTTCCAAACAGAATTAGTATTTATTTGATTGCTAAAAAAAAAGATGTAGGCAAACATTTAAACATTCATCATGTTTATAAAGAACAGTAGGCCTGTAGGAAGGAAGTCAAATAGCTTTCGCTTAAGCGAGGCAGCACTCTATCCTATGCTGGACCATGCTACCACTCTAGTGCGCTCCATACTCTGTGTGTGGAGATGATTCTCAGGGCTGTGCCTGTCCCAGGCAGCATCTGCTCACCATCCCCACAATATCTTGTCCCACCTTGGAAGTGAGGTACAGATAGAAAAAACAAAACTTGTGTTTAAAAGGCGGCTAGAGGGGAAAAAAACAATCCTACCCTTAAGGCTTTTATGTAGTCAGAGAACAGACAGAGCCTATAGCTACAGGATATCCGTGTGTCCAAGAGCTTATATGTGCATTGAATAGGGTCATACCTGTTAAGCAGCCAAAACTGAAGCTGACTGAGGGAGGAAGACAATGGGGTTCAAGGCACGCAGCAGGGGAAGCAAGCTGGGCTGGGCCTCTGCCGCTGGCAAGCCTCTGGCAACAACCTACGTAGCTGCACGTGCTGCTGCTGGAAGCCATATTGCTACCTCCTACTCCGAGGTTCCCATCTTCCACCAGACAGGACAGAGCAGGCCCACAGGCTGAGCCCTGTGTGTACATTCCCCCTTGCAGGAGCAGGGTGGCTAAATGCTGCTCCAGCTACGCTCCCCCCCAGGCACTTACAATTTTAGAGCACTTTATTGCTGTGTAAATGATCCACATCTCTGGTTGACAGGCAAGAACTGGCTGATGCTCCCTTGAGCAGGCCCCAGAGCCACTAAAACACAGATTCCACATCACCCATCTCCACACAGACAGTCTTCAGCTGCGAGTAGTACTCAATGGCTGCCCGCCCGTTCTCTCTGCCAAATCCTGCAGGGACAAGCCAGAAGTGAGAACACAGCTCTAGGCAGTGCCAGGTACCACTCATACCCCCCGTAATTGGCACGTAGTCATACCAGGAAGAACACAAGCCATACGCTCACTGCAAGTGCCACCTCATGGCAGCACTTCTGATCAAGCCCAGAGTAGTAACCGGATGAGCTCAGCTGCAAGCAAGGCCATGTATATTAAAGCTTGCCTCCTTGCTTTCTCAGTACAAAGCTGCAATCCATTCCCCAGCTTCCCTTTCAGCTCCCAGTGTGGCATTCACTTCTTGGAGGCACAGCAGAGTGCCCCGCTGCCCCAGCAAGAGAACACTCACATCCACCATCACAGAAATAAGCTCATCCTCACCCCTGTGTGCAAGAGGGCCGAGCCCAGGAGAGGCCAAACAGAGCTCACCTGATGCCTTGTATCCTCCGAAAGGCAGCTCCACAGGGCTGATGTTGTAGTTGTTAATGAAGCACATCCCAGCCTTGAGAGCAGCCACTACCCTGTGAGCCTTCTGGATATCCCTGCAGGAAAAGTGCAATTCAGCTGGATCCCTTCCCATTCATCCCCTCCCTCCCTGCCAGCTAACATCCCACTAGAGAAAGGCCTGCAGGTCGCAGTGACTTTTGGAGCCCAACCTGCCCTACTCTGTCTCTGCCTGCTCAAAGGATGTAGCACCTATTCCCAAGGACACTCAAAACTGCATTTGATTTGAGAGGGCAGGACAAGGACACCAGCAAAGCAGACTACGGCAAGCGGCCAGCAGCCAACAGCCGTCTTTGCGCGCTTTCAGCAGCGTGGCAGGCTCCCGGTGCACATCTCCTGGAGATGCAGGAAGGCAGGCAGCAGGCCAAGCGCAGGCTGGAAGGAGTCTGAAGGACAGCTGAGTCCACCTAACCCTTCAGGAAAAACTAGGAGGAGATGCGCAGTCATTTACAAAGTTCCCTTTCGGCAATCCCTTGCTCCAGCTTTTCTGGAAGAGGATATCCATCCCCATGCCAGGCACCGCAAAAGGAACATCAGGTTGTTGCAGTATTTCCCTTTTCCTCCCCTCTCTAGACCGCTTCCACGCCAGCCACACTACCCAGTCCTACCTGGTGAAGACACCACCGGCCAGGCCAAATTTGGTGGCGTTGGCTCTCTCCACAACCTCCTCCTCCGTGTCAAACGGCAGAATGGACATAACAGGCCCAAAGATCTCTTCCTTCACACATGTCATGTCATCCGTGCAGTTCCCTGGAAGCATGGCAGAGCATGTGTGCTTCAGGAGGAAAAGCTAGCAGCACAGCCTGTGCATTCAGCAACCCACACAGCCTTTGAGACAGCAGTCAGCACGGCACAGCCCCCCCAGCTCGGCTAGCAGAGGAGCCAGTCCCATCCTGCATCTCAAGGCAGCAAAGGCACTAACTGCACGTGTCCTGTCAGACCCTCCAACAGCAGAGATTTCTCTGGACGCAGTTCTTGGGTGCCTCAGCTCTCTCTAGTACACCCATATGAGTGCCTGTCCACACTGCGGACATACACAGAGATAGGTTACGCTGAACACAGCTTTCTCTAGAAGAAACTCAACAACATCCATGTAGAAGACTGCAATACCATGAACAGGAAGGATCATACCTAACACGCAGGGTCGCATGTAGTAGCCATTCTTCAGCTTTGGGTCATCTGGCACGTACAGGTCCCCACCACACAGCACCTCTGCCCCCTGAAAAAGAGCCAAGCAGAAGGTAGGCAGGCACATCCAGGAGCATCCTGCCCAGCTGCCACAGCTCTGGCTGGCTGATACTCCCTGCTGGGTTTACAGTTCTATCGGACAAACCGTGCCTGTGCCCTCCCTGGTGTCTCTCCAGGTCAGGACTAATGACAGAGCATCACTGATAGATCAGGGTGAGGGGGTGAGACCCATTCTAAAAGTCCAAACAATGCTGGTTTGGGGTGCAAGTGCCACAGGAGCCAGTGTAGGTTGGAGGGGAGCAACTACAACTAGGAGCAGATCCTCAGCTGGCATCTCATTAACTTCCACATCTTCACACAGTGTGAATTCCCGCATTAGCGAGTCAATCAGTCCCTTAGCACACCACCAGGCAAGAAACACCTGCCTCCATCAAATGCCCCGCTTTAGAGACGGGGATTTCTCCTTTCCTTCCCCACATCTCCTTCCACATCCATCTTCCTGTTTCCACATCCTCATCTAGCCCTCCTGGCTTTCACTCACATTCCCCTTCTCCAGCCCATCCCCAAATTGGCTACACCTAGTCATATACCTAGCGCTGACATTTAAAACATCTTTACAATAAGACCTGGAGAAAAAACCAAAAAGCCTGGGTAGATCTTATTGCTCTACAGAGAGAGTTTCCAACAGCCTGTAAATTTGGCCTTTGATCCTTAGTAAGCTCCTTCTGCAACCAACAAAACTGGAACCCAAATGAGATAATAGCCAAGTGTGCAAGATGTCACCACAACTTAGAACCAGCCCAAACGTTATGGATTATCCTATTTTACACACTGTTATGCTGGGTATCTCACAACCTCTAAAACCTGGCAACATCACAACCTGGCAACATCACGATATGGAAAGCCGTGTCACCTTCAATGCTGATTCAGAGACATGTACTGGGTCACTTTTAATCTAGTGGCCCAAGACACCAATTCAACCACAACAAAAAAAACAGCTTAACTGGGAATGCATGGGGCAGGAAAGCAGCTGCCAGTCTGTTTGTCTAACAAGAAAGAGAGACATTTCAGGGCAGTCACAAGGCAGCATCACAATCTCACCTGCTCCTTCGCCTGCTTGATAAAGCCCTGGACACGATCCAGGTGGGGCCGGTTGATGAGGGCTCCCATCCGTGTGTCTTCCAGAAGTGGGTCTCCAATTTTGATTTTCTGGGTGCGTTTCACCACCTCCTTTGTGAAGACATCCAGTATCTTCCTCTCCACAAACACCCGCGTGCCGTTGCAGCACACCTGGGATACAGGACAGGCTGCTCAGAATAAGACACACAGCACTGTGTGTCTTCCCTGCTTGGGTCCTGCTACAGAGGCTCTCGGAAAAGACCCTCAACAGCTGCCAAAACAGCTAACTTGTCCCTGGGGACAAAGACGACTAGATTACCCTGCTGCTTGTGACCACACTGAACAGTCCATGCTGGACATAGTGGTACTGATGCCACCAGGTGGCAAAAACGCATCAAGTCACCAGCAGGAGAGAACTTCAGCAGCCTTTTCAGTTTTCAGAGATGACCCCGGTAAGCCAATTTGCCAGCAGGATTACACAAAACCTACAGCACGTGTGGAGATCCCAAATTTGGGAAGGACAGAGCCTCATAGGGCTGTGGCTCAGCGCACTGGATTGGAACCTGCTGCCCCTCCAGAGGACACCAGCACAGCCTCTTCTGACCTCTGTGTGCCAGACTAGAGCCCAGGGCACAGCTGCTCTGAGCTGGCTACCGGGTGCTAGAGAGGCTCCACTTCTGCGAAGGACAGGGCATCAGCTGAAGCATGCTCCGCTGGGACGCCCTGCACTAGCTTCTGCAAGGGCTTCCCTTCTGACACTGCATAGGGAAATGGGTAGCAAGATGGGAGCTTCAGGGCATCCCTCACTATGCAAGGTCACAGGCTGGCTCTGCTGCCCAATTCTCAAACCACCCCGCCACATCGGGGAGGACCGCCCCTGCCCCACGGGCACACACCTCGCCCTGCGTAAGGAAGTTGGCCATGAGGGCTCCGTTCACGGCGTTCTCCAAGGCACAGTCCGAAAAGATGATAAGGGGGGACTTGCCCCCCAGCTCCAGGGTGACTGGTTTGATCCCTTTAGCTGCCATCTCCATGATCTGACAGAAACAAGGACAGAAGAGAGAAGTGACCCACTGGCAAAGGGGAGGTTGGTGGAGGGGGGGAAGAGACACCCATGGGCAGAGTGCCCACGGGGCCTTTCACCAACAGAAGCAGCATGAAGGGCAAGCTGGGTTTCCTAGATGTGTTTAGTTCAGACTGGGGACAGTCTCAGAGAGTTTGGCGTTTGTTTTCTTAAAAATAAAAGCAAGAAAACTTGAGGAGTCATTTGCAGGAAGTCTCGTGCTCAGCGTAAGCCCAGAGGACAGCTGTAATTGCATCTGTGTCGCTGCACCCCACAGGTACACACATGTAAGGAGAGTTCAAGGGGCAACAAACATTTCCCCTCTTTCAAATCTGGATTTAATTTTAAAAGTCTTTTTAGGGACTTTTAATTTTTTGAAGAATAAATTAAGGGTAAGAAATTCACAGAAACTAACCTCTTGCTTAAAAACAGTGGGTTGTATGCAGCTAAACTGAACTACTACTGCGAGAAACGCTCACACATTTTCCCAGAGCTGCTCTGTTTTATGTACCCTCCTCCCCTCGTAGACACCCACTTTAGCAGCTGAGAGACTTCACTGCAACCAGGGGCTAAACAAGTGAAGATGACCAAGGGGCTCCTCTGAAAGGACCGAGTGCCCAAGCCCATGCCCAGCGGGTTAACTGGTGCCCCAGTGTAACCCTGTACGTGCAAGCTCCTTGCTCAGACCCACAAATGCCAATTCACACCCCATCTTTACAAGCCTCATGCACGAAAGCTCAAGGAGGTATCAACACCCGCAGCACATCAGGAAGGCTGGCACTACAGACCCCTTCCGTCCCCGAGTGCAAAGGTGCCTTTACCTTGATGCCAGTTGGCACACTGCCAGTGAAAGAGATTTTGGCCACATCTGGGTGATGACAGAGGAACTGGCCTGTGGCCGCTCCACCCTGCACCACGTTGAAAAGCCCCTTGGGCACACCGGCCTCTGTGAAGATCTCTGCCAACCTCACCACCGAAATGGGGGTGAAGGGAGAGGGCTTGAAGACCATCGCATTGCCTAGGGGAACCCAGACAGAGGCAAGGTGGGGTTAACACCCGAACTGCTTTAGGGAAAAGAACAAACAAACAAACCACCCCACACAATGAGTTTGTCTCAACAGATCCCAGATCCCCCCCAAGAGAGGAGGAAACAGTTTCAGCTGAACACTGCAACCAGTGAAAGGGAAGAACTGCACTTTCCTGCTGGGAAGGGCTGGGGGAGATGGGGCTGCTGGTCCTGCGCTGCAGACATTTCCAGAGACCTTCCTCTTCTGGTACAAAGCCAAGCAATCAGTGTTTTTCCTGATGCACTCCTGCCCTCTTAGTATCTGCCACGTTCCCGCTTCCATTTCCTTTCCCCTCCTGCCAGAGTAACAGCCTGAAGGTTCTGCTAATCCTTCAACACCTCCTTCAAGGTAATCCTAGACTTCATCCCCCAAATCACTCTCCCCCACAGGATCACTTGACTTCAAAGCGAAGCTTGCGCGGGCAAAGTGTCTCCATTACCACAAGCCAAGGCCGGGGCAGACTTCCAGCAGGCAATCTGGAAAGGGTAATTCCAGGCTCCAATCCCAACACACACCCCAAGGGGCTCTCTCCGAGTGTACCCAAAGGATCCCCCGGGAAGTTGGACATGTTCACCTGCAAAGAAGAAAAACAGCCAGAAGGTAGAGAAGAGCAAAGCCCCTTCCTGTCTTATCAGAGCCTCAGGGGCCAGATCTCGCTTTGATTGGGAAAAAGAGACACACGGCTTTTACCCCAGCAAGCTCACAGAAGGTGCCCACAGAACACGGCAGCATTAGGTAGAGATCTCTGAAAATCCTTCCAAGATCTTCAGAAAAAGGAGTAGTCCATCTCTTAGAGAAATCAACAGCAAAGATGGTCTTGCACCATGGAAATTACCAGGGAACGCAAGTGGCAAGACAGAAAGCAAAGAGCAAATTCCAGTAACGCTCTCACCAGCTAGAGATCCTGCCAGTCCTGCGTAATACTCCAGGCACTGCCAGGATATGTCGATGTCCACTCTAGCTTCAAAGATGGATTTCCCATTGTTGATGGTTTCCAAGGTGGCAATTTCTTCTCTCTGCTCCTGTGAGAGACACAGGACAGTGACAACATGTTAGAGAAGCCTGTAGTAGAACTCCACAAGGAGACAGCTGCTTCTCAAGCACGCAAGTCCCAAACAAGGCTCTGCCATAAGTAAGCCATGCTCTGCTGTGAGAAATTGTCACCTCTAAAAGTTACAGTCCCAATTGATATTTATCAACTTCCCAGTAGCGACTGATCGCAGGAGAAGGTCAGACAGCCGCTGGGGTTCACTCCTAGTCCAGTCTTTCTTAATATCCCTGTTTATCTACACGATGAGAAAACTTGAACAGAGAAGCCGGCTGGTAAACAATGTTTAGCATTCACAGAACTAAACTGGGAGGAAGAGCAAACAGCAAGATCAAAATGGAACGAGAGGATTTAGTGAAGGACAGACAAAGCAACGCAGCTGGGAAGCGTCCTTTAACAGACCATCTCCCAGACAGAAATATTACCCTGCTGCAGATGTCTGGCAGAAAGAAAACAGTTTTCTCATCACATATACACACTGGGGAAAGAAGCTCTGGTTTCTTACAGATCTGTGCCTCGATGGGGATTAACTTCGATGTCCAAGAACACCTTATCTCACAAAGCAGTCTGTGATAAATCTAGCTTATTTGTATCCTCTCCCGCGTGTGTTATCTGGTATCGAAGATAAAAACGGGCATTCCTACACTTTTTTTATTGCTAAAACAAGACACACTCCAGTCCGTGACAACAGTGTCCAACAAGCTGAAAATTCAACAATATGACAGTTACACAATTTCAGCTTTGAAATCACGTGCAGTGAAACTTAATCTTTGGCGTTGCGAAAAGAAGCACGAGTCCTGCAAGATCTCGACTGGATAGCTTCAGTTTTATGTCTTCTAACAGAATTACGCAGAGAAGGTACACACTGGCCTTGAACAGAGTGATAAGACTGAAGCCCTACCCAAGGCAACCTACTTTCTCTTCTGGTCAAAGGTGTGTTTTAACTCCTGCGTTCCTCCTGGAAGCCCCCAACAGCCACATTAAAGCTCAAGAAAGCTGAGAGACAGAACCCCCACTCTCCAAAAGAGGAGGCAAGCTCCCACAACATACCCGAATAATTCTGGCAGCCTCCAGCAGCACCCTGCTCCGCTCCATGCCAGACATCTGACTCCATATTTTAAAGGCAGCCTTTGCACTCTGCACAGCCAGATCGACCTCCTTCTCCCCAGAGCAGAGCAGCTTGCTTATCACACGACCTGGGCACATTTTAAACAGGAAACAAATAACATGGAAATCTCAAAAAAGGGGCACAAAAGAACATGGTTTATCTTGCATCAAACCCCAAAGACTTCAGTCCTGTCACCTATACCAGGCTACACAACTTCATGCTATGGCTCCCACTGATTTGTAATTGATTATAGAAGAGGTGCTGCAATTCAGCTGTTCTGAATTAAAAGATCTGCCATTCTCCACAGTCATGTTCTAGTTACTAATTAGCTCCAATTGTTACAAAATTCCTCTGTTTCCCAGTGGAGTTTGTTATACTTCTACCACCAGCTTCAGGACTCTGCTACACATTCCTCAACATAGTTAAATACTCTCTTTCTTGAAGCGATCTGCTGAAACCTAGGGATCTCCAATTAAATAAAAATAAATTAATTTTAGAAATGTTTAAATCACGTCCTTTGCCAAGATCAGGCACCACTCAATTTTTTGTTTGACTGAGAGTCAGAGCCGATTTCTGCTAAAAAGTTTGATGATGGACCTGCACTGCAGGAGGCAAAACGCAGCTACCAGAACACCACGGCGTTCAGGACAGGCGCCATCCGATGCGGGCAGCTGGGAGAAGCCGAAGGCACCCGGCCCTTCCAGGCAAATAACAGGGAGGCAACTCCCGGGCACCGGCCCCGCGCCCCAGCGCGGGTTTAACCCCCCCCACCCCGAGCAGGCAGCGGGGCGGTACCTGTGGCCGGTTCATACACCTCCTCGGCCTGGCCGCCGTCGGCGGGCTGAAGGCGGGCGCCGGCCCGGTAGTTGAGGGGCTGGTGGATGGTGAGGGTGCCGGTAGCGCTGCTCATGGCGAGGCTGGGACGGTAAGAGCAGAGCCGGGGAAGGAAATTCGGCAAGCGGGACCGCGCCAGCATCGGCTGGGCCGTCGGGGGGAGGCGGCGGGCTGGGGAAACCCCACGGGAGAGGAGCCCGTTCCCCGCGGCAGCGACGCGACGCCCGGCCGCACACCGCCTCCCTCAGGGCCGCGGGACCCGCCCCACCCCGGCGGGCACGCGTACGCGTGCCCGCCGGGGTGGGGCGGAACCCGCGGCCCCGCCCAGCGCTCGGGCTCCCCCTGGCGACTCGGAGGTACGACACCCGAGTTTTAAGTGTTTGGGTAAATCGTAAAGATTGGCGAAGAATGAATCGATACGCAGAACCAAAGGGCAGAGCTGCAGGAAAGTAAAAGCCCACGGACATATTTCACCACGGACATATTTCACAGCCATCTACCGCAAAGTTTCTGAAAAGTTCCTCCAATAGCTGCGGCCGGGGACAGGAGGCAAGACGGCGCGGCAATTTGTGTAAAGGACAAAAAGAGGAGGAAATGAAGAGGTCTAAGGCTGGGCGAGATGATCAATGCAGCACCACACGCAGGGGATGAGCAGCAATACATGTGAATTCCCACCCACTGCATCACCAGCTGGCAGTAGTTAAACCTCCTCGAAGAATATGACCACAGATACAATTTCTCTTGAGATATACATGCAGCTTTTCTTTTTTTTTTTAAGTTATCCATGAAAGAGAACGAAGAACATCCTTTCTTCCTCAAAACCAAGAGTCTTCCTGTGGTCATAAAGTTGTTTTTCATTCTGAAGATTCTTAGAATTCAGACCTTTTAGTGGCTGAGGTTTGGAAAGCTGTTCTCCTCAGTTCATTATCATGATTAACAACCCCCAGGGAACTAGTGACAGCAGAAAGCAACCAGAATACAGCAGATCAATAATCTTTGGACATGCAAATGCTTCCCTCTCCAAGTGACAAAGTGTGGTATGATGCAATGTGTGCAGATTTGCTGAGGGCAGAGTTTCTGACAGCAGCAGGGAACATTACTGTACAGCACATAACACTTCCGAAGCCATTGAGGTGCAGTTTGTCATTATGCTTGATCAGATTTGGCTGTCTTAGTTGGATCCGACAACATGCTGCAGAATAAACTACTCCAACAAAGCCGATTCACACAGGTAAGAGGCTGGGATGTTTCTGGCTTTGCTGCAGGATCAGGCCCTTGAACTAAGAGGCTACACAAGGGAAATAGGAATTACACAACCGGGGCTGCTCCCTGTGGAAGTTTGTAGCTACAGTGGACACAACAATAAGTTTAAAAAAAAAAAATGCTGCTTTAGAGCCAGGCAGCATCAGTATACAACAGATGCTTTCCTTTACCTGCCAAATACTCGTTTTTGAGAGGTAGAGCACTGAATAGAGGTTCCACACTCATGATTTATCTTTAAATAATCCTATAAAAGTGCCCCATACTTATTAGTGATAATTAATCCAATATTTAGTATTTAATATGGTATTGCACGTGCTCCACACTGCCATAAGGTGTTTCAGATTTATCCCCTTTTCATGCATCTAGTCAAAAACTCCCAGTAAGAGGCACCGCATGACAAACCTCTGGTCACCGAAGCAAGAAATCAATAGCCCCTATGGGCACTGCTTGCTTGAGGAAAACTGTTAGCCTAACTTGAGAGTGGCAGCAAGATCTATTCACCCCTTTTAAACAACGTGAGCAGGTTCCAGCTAGCAAGACTGATCCAGATAGTTATTTGGCGAAGCAGGAGACAGTGCAGAGAGCACCCTGGCCTAAGGAGGAAGCCTTAAGATGCATACTGATCATCAGTCTGTTTAGCAATAAACTAACGAGCATGAACAAAAATGCTGCTGTCATAACCACTCAGGCAATAAAGGGTTCAGTAGCAGTGGATGGTACTGACATAATTTAACAGTTTACTCAAGTTTGAAGGCCAGGTTTGTTTCTGTAATTGTGCAGATTCTGCCTAAGCAAGCAACTTTTACAGAAGCTGTACAATGCCACAAAAATCCCTGTGGGGCTGTACTCAGCCAGGAAGACGCAGGCTGACAGTACATCCAGAAACACTTGCAACCTCCAAGGGCAGCCTGGCACAGGGGCAGGTTCTGGTGCCCGCAGTCACCTGAGCCAACAAAAACCCTCAACCTCCATGCTGGAAGTTTTGCAGAGGGAGAACTAAGCACACCTACTTGCCCAGCTCCCTGCTACACAGGACTACACCCAGTATGGCCAAAGACAAAAGAGTCACTTCACAGGATGGTCGTTCTGAATTTTCCAAATTGTCTACTTTGCAGATCTCACTCTTGCTATCCGAGTTGATTTCCATGCCGTAAACTAAATCAACTGCACTGTATCAATGTATTCCTACTTGTCCTACAGTACAATTAAGAGACATCTAAATAAACATGCCCATGCCATTTATTTCTCAGAAACACCAGAAACAAAAGGTGAAGTTATCTTCTGAGAACTTTCTTGGTTTGATGAGCAAACAACTGCTGGTAGAATACTTCAAATGGAAGATGTTTCCAAGACTCTGGCCAATACTGCATAGACTGTTTTTGGACATGTGAAGCCTGGTGCAGAATCCCATCTTGTTACCTCCCAAAGGCAGTCTTGTGCACTGGTCAGACCTTCCGTGAAGGCTGTAACTGTGCTTTAGGAGAACTTCCCTGCCTGAGGTGGTGGGCCAAGGAAGCCCCCTGCTTGCTTGGTGGCAGCCCGGGAAGGAGCAAGACCGAGCATCTTCTGGATGTTCTGCAAAAACAAGAACAGAAGAGCAGGATAGTGTCAGACCACGATGAGGGAGACAAAGAGGAAGAAATTCCAACTCTGCTTACAAGTACAACCTTCCCACTAGTTTCAACAGATTCAGGTTCTCACCCACACAGCCTTACCAATCTGGCTACTATATATTGGACCTCTATCCCTATGCATTCAAAAAAGCTTAGCACAGAGCCAGACAACCAATCACAATGGCTACAATTAGAACTGAGCCACGCTCCCCCACCTCAACAAAAGCCTTCTGATCATTAAATCCATGTTTGGGTTGAGGGTTCTTTTCCACCTCCAGCTACACACCACATAGTCAGCTGGCAGGTACCTCGTTAATGTCTTTGCACACGGGTTGGTTTAAAAATCAACCTACAATAGTTATCTTTGCAATTTAACTGCAGTGCACACACAGCAGCAGGTTCCTAACATCTGCTCACAGGCAGAACCAAAGCAGCCCTCAAGTTCCAGTTTTCACAAGTTCCAGAAACCCCTGTTGATGGCAGAGTCTGAGGATCTGCAAGCTGGCGAGGAAGGCTCTCTCCTAACGCAGCCGGAATTTGGGTCAGCAACATGGCAACCAGAGTGTGTGCCAAGTCAGGAGCTTAGGCACAGAATTAACATGAATGCTAGTGATGCAGACAGAACAATGGTTCGGTGGAGACATGCAGTACAACAGGACATATGTAGCAAAACCCAAAAACTGACTATTGAGATGACCTCATCTGCATCTGAGCAGGGTGTTTCAGTGGAAAACAACAAACAAAAAGAATTAAGTAGCAGAGCGAGGCATTAGCTAAAAACTCACAGCAAAATATTTACATTTGATGTTTTCCTTCATTTTATGTGAAATTTCTTTTAAATTTTGCAACAATGCTACCAATTAAATTTAATTAATTTAAATTTTGCGACAAAGAGCTACCAGTTCTTTCAGTTTCATCCTTCACTGTAAATAACTACAGCTCAAGATGCTGCTTACACAGTGCAGGCAAAACAGGGACATGTGATGCAAGGGAAAGAAGAAAACAGCTGTGTCCTCCTCATGTCACCAGCTGAGTCCTAGCTATTGAGACAACAAAGGAGGAAGGAGGATTCTCTTCAAACCTGAGCATCCTCTCCAAAATAACTGTCAGGATAAGTCAGACAGCAAGGTGATAGAGTTCTTGAACTTTTTGATCATGGAAGGAGAGCAAACTTTAAAAAAAAAAAAAGCAGACAGAGCTTCATAATTCCATAGTAGCTAAATTTAAAAAAAAAAAAAAAAAAAATCGGGAATCATTCCAGGTGGAGACTATGGAAAGGAAGGTTTCAGCCCACACACAAGCATGAAAGTAAAGGAGGGGAACACTTGAAAGGGAGTTACATCAGGTTTAGTCCATGGCCTACATAAATCAGCCACTGGTTGATATTCAGCAACTGAATATATCTGAGAGCATTTCACTGTGGGGGACTCCTTCGTGTGGTTCCTTTTCTCAGAGCTTCCTTAGTCAAGAGATGGACAGAAAGAAGAAATCAAAAACAGCTAAGGGACAGATTCAGCAACACCAGAGGGTGCTGCAGAGTCAGCAGCAGGTAGGACCAGGATCCTACCAGTTTTCTACAGGCTCACCCGTGGAGTAGAGATCCTAGCAGAGCACCCATGGGAGCATGGAAGCGTGCACTGCCTCCTCCCTGTTCCTTTAAGTATCAAGAGAGAGGAGAACTCTGGTGCTAAATTTTACTCCATCTGCTTGAACAGTTCCAAGAGGAAGAGAGATGACAGCTTGTCTGTATGTGGATTCAAGACTACAGTCACTCTCCAGCATTATCCTTCCATAGTAGTCCCCTCCTTGCTGTGGAAGGCAGCTAGCCTCCTGCACTAGCTGCAAAGCAAGTATTGCTGGACAGCAGTCCTGAAGTCTACTCAGCTGGAAACACCAGGGCTGGGGCAAGGTCCTGCAGAAACCTGTCCTGTCTGCTGTGGGCCACATTGCACAAGGAAGTCTGCAGAGTCTACTTCCAACACAAACACGACCATCACCTTCAGGAGCAGGGAGGGAAGACCATAAGACTTAAGGATCCAAATTCCTCATCTGAGCTCTTCTGAACTTTCCTCAAATGACTGCAGGAAGGACAGGAGCTGCTTCTGCTTTTGTCTTAAAACCCAGAAGGAGCCTCAAAGACCAGGCAGCAAGTGGCTCCCTGCTACAAGATCAGGCCGTGTGGGAAAGTGCACTCCTAGCAGTAGGGATAATTGCTGGCTCCCTTTCCCACTGGGAACACGTTTCAGAGAGAAGCAGCCTAATCTACAGTTCAGGCATGTGTGAAAAGGAAATGAAGACCAGCAAATGCCTGAGGAATAGCAGCATATTCCTCTTCACAAACAGCACAGGTGAAGGCTGGGAGCTCAGAAACAGGGACAGAGGATGTAACCCTGACATTATGCCTCCCGCCCAGCCCAGCAGCAGACTTTCCCAGCTGAAACCCAACAGCTCAAGGACCCTAGGAAGGCCTCTCCCAGCAACCCTCCTCTCTCCAAACAGGAAGGCAGGAGGAACTAGGGGACAGGATTTACGTGCCAGGGAGAGCTGGGAACAGCGCAAAGGAAGTTACTCACTGCGAGCTGACTATTTCGGGAGATGCTGGCCAGGTCACAGGCAGCAAGCTTCCCAGTCTATGTTTGAAGAGTTTATCACCCTCACATGCCTGAGGACTACATGAAGAGACTGCCTGATGTTGCTACTGCCCATCCCACTAATGTCAGTTTAATCACCATCCAGTTAGTCTCCCCACCCTCACGTCCTCCCCTGCATTTCCCTCCAGGTCACATTTTTTTCACACATACAAGAGTTCCTCTACTTCTGAGCTCCATAGGGACGTGTCTCTTCCCTGCCTTTGATCCCTTCACAGGCAGCTCCAGGATTTAAGGGAAGGCTGAGGGATATACGTTCTCCTTAGTTTGTTCACAACCTGTTCCCTGACTTTTGATACACCTCCACTCCTCCTCCTGTGTCAGCAGCATCAAGCCAGACACCAACTCCCACATCAGTTCTCCTCCCTTGGGCTAACAGCTGTTTTGAAGCTGACCTGGGGAGAATTACCCTTTTGGACACAGTGAAACACAAAGGGTGACAAAGCTTTCACCTCCAAGGTCATCGAAAGCACGAAAAGCAAGTCTTTGGCACCATTTTAAGCCCTTAATTACTTTCTTCCCCTCTCCCCTGGCCTCTCACAGCCCTTCAAAGTCCTCTTCCCAATGCTGTTATCAGTTCTTTCAAATAGTAATAAAGCCAAGAGCAGGATGCCAGCAATCACAGCTTCAGTTCCTAGCTTTTGCACAAACTAAGTGGCTGGTCTCTGCCCTTCCCTCCATGTAGCAATGACGAAGAAACTGAGCTGCCTAACAGCTGGAGAACTGCAGGTATAGTTAACCACGATCACGTAGATAAGGCAGCACTATGAAGACTGCAATCTAACACTTCAGAACTAAAACACCCTTCTCCAGAGCAATAAAGTAACTTCCGTCCTCCACAGGGCCATCGGCATGAACTCTCAAGCACAAGTGCAATTTTTTTCCGGAATTTCTCTTGAAAGCCCAACCCACTGCGAACAGTTTGGCATTTCTGCCCAGAACCAGATTAGACCACCACTCAGTTCATGCTGTCTACTGATTTCACAACAGAAAACATCAGGAAATGCTCAGGACTAGAACTAACCACAGGAATTATATTTTTGGACAAAAAAAAAATCCATGGGGGATTTTTCAGCAAGGGAGTTCCCCTATCAACCCAATGGGTGCAGAAAAATCTTGCTGATGGTGCTATTTAGTTTCATATAATAATCTGCAACATTGGAAAGAAGGGACTTTCCATGTAACAGGTGAGCAACACAGAGCTGCACCAGACAAGATGGCCTGAAGGAACAGCATCAGACCACAGCATCCCAGGAATTCAGAAAGATGATCCTAAGAGCCAAAAAGGTCTCATTTCTTTCAAAGCAGCAAACACTGCTCCAGTTACTGGGAAGTGAAACAAGAATGAGGAAGCCCTTGGCCTTTGGTACTCTGAAGCTGGCCCTGCTTGGAGTGAGGAGTGGGCCAGATAACCTTCAGGTGACCCTTTCAACATAAATTATTCTACAATTCATTATCTGCTTTTGCACAGGACCAGACACGGATCCATTTCAGCACAAGCACCCGATATGGAGAGCTATGGAGAATTCGATTCACTAGCATGCACTTTGTGACTAAAGGAACTCTCTATTATTAAGCTGCTCCATCAACCTTATCCAAACTTCTGACAGCGGCTGGCATAACACACCACTTCCCTTTGCTGATCTGCTTTAAGTCTTTAAGTCCCTCAGCACCCCCTGAGGAAAAGCAACAAGTCAGTCAAGGAGAAAAGCGGCAAGAATTCAGAAAGTGAATCAAAGAAAAAGGAAATATAAATACAGAAGAGCAGATAATTTGCAGCTAATTGCACCAGCATTCATCCAGCCCCCCCCCGGCGCCTATTAACTTATCCCCAGCACTCTCTGGGGAAATTTGGCAAAGTAGACTTCTGATTGCACTGAGAAGGTCCACTTGTCCTCACCACTCATTCTGCTAGTGAACCTTCCTGAACAGGCACTTCCCTTATCCTCACTGATGCTTCTCTTTTCAAAAGATGGGACTAACCAGTTTCACTGGGGAGCTATGTGTAGCCTATTCTTGGCTTATCATACCAGACCCCCTTTCTGTGTCACATCCCTAACACTGGGAGAGACTTGATACCAAAGGTAAAGTTCTTAAGACTCTGAAAAAAATCAGGCAGTCAGCAAAAAGAGGAAGGACAAACTCAAAAGAACAGGTTTAACTCTTTCCTCACTTTCCTAGAATATTTATGGACTGATTGAATCTTTATAAAACCTCAAGCCACCAAGAAAGTTTCCCCTGAAGATGCTACACTTCTCTTTTCTCATATTACTGTAAAAGTCATAATTACTAACAAGCAGTACTTAGATCAGCTTCTAACGGAGACAATCTCTTGGTATGGCAATCCACAAAGTTATCAGACACACACACACAAGGAAGGCACCCATTTCTGCCAACTTTATCCTAGCACCTTGGTGCAAGTCTCCAGTCAAGTCTTCCACACCAGTCCAGGATAGCGGCTGTTTTTATGATCCCAATCTAGAATTGCTTTGAATATGAAGCATAGGAATGAAGGCAAACACAGAAACCACAAACAGATCAAAGATTATACCAGCAAAACTGGACAGCAGTAATAGTCTCCTCTTTAGGGATGGAGATGTGCTTTCCCTGCTCCAGGCATGCAAGAGACACAGCAATGTACTCACCTGTCTGATTGACATTGTGCAGAGAATGTAGAGGAAGATGAAGGAGCAGTCGGTGTAATCCTCACCCAGAAGATTGCGGTGGGAGAGACCTTGGATGTACGACAGGGGGATAAACGGAAGCTTTGCCACCACTCGACCATCAAATCTGGAAAAGGGAGCACTGGATCACAACTGAGGACAATAAGAGTCTTTCGCTATAGAAAGAACAAGTGAGCATCTTCAACAGGCCACCAGAGCAGACTAAGACCACATGGAAGGCTAAAAAGCCATCCGCCTTCACCAGATGTATAAATACACCTCTCTCTCAAAGCCTTCCATGCCCAATCATCCACAGGGTAAGTAGGCTTCCCCCAGTAACAGTTTTGCCATAGTCAGAGCCAAAGTGTTTGATAGTGATTTAAGTGATCAGCTGGACAAGCTGTTTCATAAAAATCTTGGTTAGTGTTTTGCAGTTTACTGGTGCATTTTATTTAAAAGTCAAATTTAGCAGATAACTTCCCAGAACACAGTCAGCACTTGAATAAAAGATAAGACGACTATCACCCTGCTGTATTGCAGTTAATGCAAGAAGATGGATTCTTTGCTTTAAGCAAAAGAGCATTTTTTTTAAGCAGAGCATAAACCAAAGACACCTTTTCCTTTCCTAGAGCAGCTATACTTCTCAGCACAAGAAGGATGCATAAGAGAGCCATCAACAGAATGCTTTTTAATACCAACAGTCTTCTCTACATTAGCTCTGAAGACAAAGGCAGTGCAAAGGCAGGATGATACCACATATTCCAAGCAGCCTGTCCTGCTCCTGGAACTCCTCCAGGTCCACATTCCAGGGCATCAGGCAGAGTGTGAATTCTGGCCAGTCTGCAAAGATTTCTCCCAATCCAGACAGTCGACCCAATCTTTTGAAGTAAGTGTGTATGATGCCTCATCAGCATGTGCATATTTGGATGTTATTTTCTCTGCATGTGCTGATTTTCTAACAGGTGTTTCTTGTTTCAAGAGATCCGAAATGAGCCTTCTTTCCTGTGGAGATGCATTCACACAGCTACAGCTCAAACACACGCCAACTTTGTTTACATCTCAGAGGCAGTTTGGCAAAAGAGCTAGGAACGGATGTTTATCTCCCTGTAACATCCCCCAGTGGTTTAAAATTCTGCGTTATTCCTGCTGTGAGAGCGACAAGTACTTCAGCAGTAGCACCCCGAGGTACCTGCTTTCAATTCCAGCAGGTTTTCACAGTTATCATGAAGGGGTACTGAAATGCACAACTCCTAGAGGAAGACAGAGAATTGATTGCATTAAAAAGTTTCTGACAAGAGAAAATTGAGACACACAGAGGCTAATTCCTCTCCCAGGAGAAATCCCATCTGCTTGGATGCCACCACTGCCACAGATCTCGCTGCCCTAGCTTACCTTTTAAGCATTCTGCTCTTTGGGTTTAAACCAGCCTTCTTGACACTTACATATCCTTCCAGCATGGTCCACCCTGCTGCCCCATTACTACTGACACTCTAAGAAAGAGAGCCAGTCATCACAGTAATTTCCATTTTGGCTAAGCTGGCACTTGGCAAAGGTGATGTGCCCAGCCACAGAGTAGCAGCGTCTGCATTGTACTTGTCCAAAGGGCGGCACATCATGCTATTTCCACACAATTCCTGCTCCTTTTGTCCCCCAGAGCAATGAACTCATCCAAGAACAGGAAAGGCAAGCAAATGAGGCTACAGCCAGTGCAGGTGTCAGCCACCCTCTTCCTCCTTTTCACACCACACCCACAGCACCTCCATGGATGACCTGGCAGTAGCAGCTTCCCAGAGGGAGCCTAAGAGCCTCCTGAATTCATAACTGAAGTACACTCCTCCTGAGACAAGCAGCTGCTCTTTATGCTATATCAAGAGAATGACAGTACGAAAGTGAGAACCAGCTCCCTCAAACCATTCTAGCAGCATCAAACAGTGCAAGTACAACCCACCAAAGCTGCCATTCAGATACAAATGCACTAGCTACCTTGTACTGAGACCAGGAGCAAAAATTTAACTATCTAGCCCCAAAGGCAAGACAGCCAAATCTTTAGATTTTAATTCAATAGCCTCAGTTATTAGCAAGAAAGCTATTTCAATTCCAACAATCAGTGAGCTCTCTGGATACTCCTGCCGTTCATGTTCAGGTTCCCTCTAAAGAAAGAGACAGTTAAAGGAAAGATATGCCCAAAAGCTTAATGTCAACTCTGTGGCTTGTAACATGGTCTCTGTGGAGGAATCCTCAAAAGAGGAACAAGACAAGTAAACTTGGTGGTCTTAAAGGAGAAGAAACCAATAAACTGATTTTTTAGGTTAATATCTATGGAAGGAGAACCACACGGGATTTAACCAAAATCAATTCCTTCCTAAAGCTCTTAAATGAACTTACAGTCCTGTAACACTTGTCAGTTGTAGCACTCTCTGAACTGCCTCTCCCCAATCTAGGAAAGTGAGCAGAGTAGGGTGGGGTTTTTTTAGTTTGTTTTTCAGTTTGTTTCAGGGGCAGAGGTGGTGGTGGTGTTTGTATTGCAGCCAAATAGCTAGGCAAGCACTTGAAGGCCTCAGGTGCAGCACTATAAATCCCCCACAGATGCTATGTTGCCGGGCACATGACTCACAACGCACCTCCATCCCTGCTAAGGACTACAGTGAAATGAGACATCAATGACTCAAGACTGTACCCAAATTTTTAAGTCCTTTAGTGCTGTGTTCATCTGCTTAGTTTCACAGCATTCCAGAGAATGCTAGATGCTCAAATCTGACTAAGCTGAATAAAGAAAGAGTCCACACAGGGGCACTTCTGTTACTATATTACCCCGTTTGCAATTTATCCACCCGCAGGTCTGCAGTAAAATAACAATTGACTGTATCCTGGGGACTGCCAGCGCAGAGGCCAAAGGTTTTGATGCCCAAGAATATAAATTCCTGTTTGCAGGACAAGTATATTGGCTAGATATTAAGCAGCCTCCCAAAGGTTATACTAGCCATATTCATGTTACCTTCAGATTTAGCAGCCAATGGGAAGTTCACATTTCAAGATTGAATCAAGTTTTAAAAGTCAAGCACAGTCTTTCAGTTTTGCATGTCTGAAACAAAGCTGTTTATAACCATGCAAACCAGTTTGGGCTTTTTTTTGTCTTTGTTTTTTTAAAACTAGACCTATCCCAGGTCATTTTTAAAGCAAAGGAAGATTAGAGCCCATGCCTGGACCTGTTAGTATTTTGACTCTGATCACCTTAAGTAGGGCAACAATGAACTTTGCAATTACAGCTCATTTCTAAGGGCAAGGGAGCTGACACAGTTTTGCTTGCGAGAGCATTCTTTGGACACACTATTATAGCAAAGCCAAAGAAGCTGAAGACTCTAGTTGCTTGCCTGAGATCTACCAAACTTGCCCTTATCAAGATGTTCCCAAGCAGAAGGGATGGTACACCTGTGTCTAGACTGAATGCAATTTGTTCAGTTTGATTGCATTCAGCATGCAGTGTTCTCTCTTGAGCAGAACATGCGTGTGGTGACCAAACACCGCATCTTCATATGAAATATTGATCCATTTTATACAGATTAGTTATGGTTCTTGGATGGACTCTGTCACTGTAACACTTCAGCTGATAGAGGGAAGGTGGAGAATATATTCACCATGAAAATTTAAGAAAAATCCAGAAAGTTGATATACTTACATGGAGTTAAACATTCCCATCAAGGCAGTGAAGCAGAAGCCAATGGCAAACATGGATTTCATCCGGACCTGCAAGCAGAAAGGTCAGAGATAATCAAAACAACAGGCCTACACTGAGGGATTATGGGCTCACACCCTTAAGAACAGGCTTTGTACAGCATCACTGGAATCTAGAAGGAAAAAAGATAATCCAGAAGGCCAGAGGGATTGTAAAAGTGACTGGAGAACTTCCAAAGAGAAGTTCGGTCAACAGCTGGGTACAAAGGCAGCCACAGAGTGGACCACTGATGTGAAGAGCTGCTTCGGGGGGTGGGAGGGTGGGGCGGGAAGTGCTCAAGAACTGTCCTGTTACATTCCACAGGTTGGTTATTCCTCCTTAAGCCTATGCAACCTATCAGCAGGGGATCATTTTGAAGACTGAACTTACAAGAGGAAGTCAGACAATTCTACTTTGAAATCATCATGGAGACTTATAAAGATGAAAATAGCTAAGACTGGGCATGCGATGAAGCAGTAACTGCTGAAGAATTCTGTGGCTCATACTAAAATCTGTAGCTATTAGAAATCATCCAGAAGGACCTTTCAGGAGGAAAAGCCGCTATGTCTGCCAATTGAACAAAGTCTTTCTGTTGGAAAGCTGACTGAAATCTTCAGCAGTCGGGAACTGGCTTTAATTTTCTTACCATTGACAAGTCTCTGTTGTTATTCTTCAGTTTCTCTTCTTGTCTCTCTGCAACGACAAAAACAACAACAGTTATAATCAGTTATACCAACCTAGAAACCAGAGTGTTTTAATTTCCAGGAAGACTTAACCTTCTTGGCTCTCCAGACAAATAACACTTCCAAAACCAACTCCAGCTCTGTACGCCAGGGAGTAGATAGTGAAAAACTGTACATAGCCAACTGCTTCTCCACCACAGCAACATGCAGCAAAGCTGGCACAAAAGAGGAGGAGGCTAGAATCACATTCAGCACTTTTGAAAGAAATGCACAGAATGTCAAATTTGCTAACTCAACCAACTAACACAGTAGCATGAACAATGTTGCCAGAAAACAAAGACAGTGCCTCTATATCACACTTCCGAAAGACAGCAGTCTCAATTTGCTGCACACCAGGCTCACCCATTATAAATACATTATATAAGAAAGGATTTCATTTTGGAGGTGTCAGAACGGACTCCGAAACTGTATACAGAGCCAGGAGCCGCGCCTCAGCAAGGCTAATATCCTGCTGGTCTTAGTAATGAATTTTGGACCCTTGTCACACCTAGAAGATTCTCCAAAGAGGAAAGATATTTTCTACATTAATTTCAGTAACGTGTGTATTACTATGCTTCGCAGAGAATACTTGAAAATACTACTTTGGAAATTTAGTCTGTCCTTAAGTTGCCACAAACTTAAAAGATGCCCAGTTTTCTGAGAGGGCATTTTCCATGTCCTTCATTGGAGGACTGCTCTGGCCTTGAGCATTATCCACCACCTGCCACCTTTCTTGTCCCACGTCCCCATCGTCCCTTGTGCAGTACGCTCCACTCGGACTGAGGATCCAGAGAGGCAGCCAGTGCTTGGAAGCAACACCTAACTGAAGTAAGGATGTGGACGATGAAGAAATATCCAAAGAACAGTGTGAGCGAAGAGAGGGGGGCTGCAGGAGGACTGTCAAGGGCTATACAGCATGCAAGTTGTCCAGTGGTTCCCTGCTGAAGTTTCAGTACAAGAGGCCCACAGTGTAGAAGCTCAACAGTTATCTTTCAAGCCCCTGCTAAATACAGGGACTCGCAGTAAGCGTTATGAAAAGCAATAGCAACACCCCTATCCAATTTCTTAGAATCCTTATTGCTATTTTCAGTTGCTCCTAACTACAAACCATCCACTGTGGCAGGAACTTTCCAGACACCTGCTTCCTGACCCAGGTGGAGAGTTTTGTTTTGGGACATTTCACCATCCACAGGCCAACTCTTTAGGAATCACATTTGGCACAAATACTTGTTTTTTCCCTCTGCTACATAACTAACTATCTATTTAGATGGGCTAAAGGTTACATAGGGAGAAAGAATACAGCCCCAATCACCCAATATACCGGACCTGTTCCTCACCCATTTCTACAAATTCAAATCAAACAGGCTCTGGGTATCCTACCACCTTACATAAATAGTCTACTCCTACGGCCCAAGTCATACATAAGCAGCTTTTAAGTACTTTGCTGTACAGCTGGGTAGAGGCACAGAGAAAGAGGACTGGGTCAACAAGCAGCACCCTGGGGTCCAAAGTCTTATTCTGCTCATTGGAACACAAACCATGAGGATACAGGCATACAGCAATAATCTTATTTGCCAGCATTGGGTTTTTGTTTTGTTTTTTTTTTTTTTGTTGTTTTGTTTTGCTGTCTAGCCAGCACTCATGTGGACTCCTGGGAACATCACTGTCTTCTTCTAGCGGCACATGGACGCAGAAAGCAATAGCAAAGTTTAAGCTAACAAACGCACTCCTTAAGCTGAAATGACAGAAGGCTGCACCACGATGTTAAAGGTGTCCTGTTCAGCAGCGTGAAAAGAGGTTTAGACACAATGTGACTGAAGTCTGTTCACTTTAGACTTAAAAATAAAAAGTTTGATAAGTAGGAAACACCAAATTAAGCCTTCCCATGCAACTTTCTCCCTATCTCCTTGTGCATATGCATGATTCATCCCTTACGTAACCAAGCAATATCATACACACACCTCCTGCCTTATTCTGTGTACAAAACAGATGGTAACTGAGGCAGGTCTGTACCACAGCTGTGACTTATCTGTAAAGCTTCAACTCTTTTTTTTTTTTTTTTAAACTAGAATGGTAGAATTTAAAGGAACTCCAGCACAAGTAAATTTGCTGTTAAAACAATGCTACATCTTGCAGAATGATTCGATGTCCAGTAAGTTACTGGGATCAGAGATTTCAAAAGCAGTTAACAGCTGTGAGTCATTTTCTGGATGTCCAGCTTGACATTTAGGGTCTGATTTTTCAGAAACACTAAGAATTCAGCTTCGCCTGAAAACAAATGAGACACTGAAGTTATGCGGCACTTGCAAAAAGAAAAAAAAAATCAGTCTCAGTATCTTAGGCTTGGCCAGCAAGCATCACAGCAAACAAAATCAGTGGTCATTTCCTAAGTTCCATTCTTAGTCCCTTTGTGCTTTGTTTTTCATTTGCAAAACAAGATTATTTCAGTATATAAAAAAATTGGTGGAGCATCTGAATTCCTCAGATTCTACTGTTTATTAGTTTAGTCCAAGCACAAGTAAAATATTCTCTGCTGGGAACATAGCTTGGATAGTGCTCTGCAAAAAAGTCATTGCCACACATTCAAAAGTGACCACATGTTACAACAGTATGTAACACTAAAAAGTTGCCTTATCCACCAAGTAGTATTCATCCCATGCAGGGATTATTCAAGATTAAGAACTGAAAATGCACAAGAGGAAGAATTTTGGCTCCTGTCCCTTCAGGAGTCTAACGATAACAGGTTTTATACCTAGGAAGAACTGTTTGAAGATATGTTTATAATTATTCCCAAGCTTTGTACAGATCAAATGACTAATCCAGCTACCTGGTGTTACAGAGGAATGAGGAAACCAACTCCCAGGAGCTCTCAGAAGTGTTCCTGCCACAAGTTCTGTAATACTTTAACTGGGCTTTGCTGCACGTTTTACTTTAGAGTCCTGCGGATAACAGAACTTTCTAAAGCTCTCCATTAACCATCTACCACATTGTTCTTGCATAGTTCAGTACTTAAAGAGTTACCTTTACCCAGAAAGACTTAAGCTTATTGACAATGAAAAAGAATGGAAAAATAAAACACTACTTAAAATTGAGCAAAACTAATTTAATCAAACTTGAAATAAATCTAAGGGCAGTCAGAGTTAACATGCAAACACGTTCAGCTCTGAAGTATTCAAATGAGGAAAAAAAAAAGAAAGATCCAAAAATCACAATCATACAGTCATACAGCAATTGCAAGCTGACAGTGCACTGCAGCAAAGAGCTTTGACAACAGAAGTTAATAACAGTCATGGATCCAAAGGCTCAAATCGGAGAGAAAGGCAACCAGTTCAGCAAGAAGTGCTGCTTCTCTCAGTGATGCTGCCCTTCTCTGCATTTAACTAAAACTATCAGGAGGCTAGATGTCTCCTGTCTTGGAAGAGTAAGGCAAAAGCGTTCATATTCCAGTCATCAAACCAAGAATCAGCTCTAGTAATAAGTAGTTTTGAAAGGAAGTAAAGGATAGTCACTTCTATAAGTTTCTCAACCTTCCCTCGTTCTTGGGGCACCGCACTCCTCTCCCAGTCTTACCTATTTTCTTTTTCTGCTGTCGGCCTGCTGATTCAGTTATCGTTTCTTTCTTCTTTTCCACTGCCAAGTGAAAAGAGAGATATTCCACCATTTCTGCATAGGGATACCACCACCCCTTTTCCACACACCAAACAAAACATTTCATTCCTTTAGAGAACAGGGGCACAAAAGGAAGCTAGGTATGACTAAGAAGACATTCAGAATCAGTAAGTTATAAACCACCAATGCTGACTCCACCAAACACTTAAAATAATAAAAAAAATTCAAAACCCTGGATGAGATATCAGAATATTTAAAGGGTTAATTTTAAACTCTGTCAAGAGGTCATTACATTGTTAACTGAGCAGTCTGGGGACAATTTTGGCTCAAATGACCCTTGCTGATTTGTCATTAGTACTAGACAGTACTTTTGATTCAGCAAGTGTAATGAAAAGAGCTTTGTGGCAAGCTCTGCTCCCGATTATCTGCAGTGGGAAGCAGAATACAGGAAAGCCTGTGTTCCTGTACATCCCTTCTTCACAGGCAGGCATTCTCAGGGGAAATGCTGTCCAAGCAGTCGGCCACAGCCTCTCCATTCTTCAATTAATTAGTACTGAAGCATTTCCAATATTTTAAAGTAGAAGCCTAAGCTCAAAGTTACTAAGACCCCAAATCAGACACTCACCAAGCATCTGCAAACAACTACCACTGCAGCAAAAAAGGCTAACATAAAGCCAGCATAGTGAACTTATAACACAGTAAATGGGCTGCTCAACTGCAAATGCTCTTCTACTGACAGCAAGAAGAGCTTTTGCAGAAAGTAAGAGACATTTTAATTTAAGACCTAAAACAAGAGTACTACAAGAAGTGAGGATGATAAAGCGTGGCTATGGTCTAACAACAGATAGCAACCCTTTATTCACTCTAAACTCTTTGTAGCTATACTCTACCAACGAATAGACTTGGCTCCTTGTTAGCTCACAGAACCAGCTAGAGACCTGAGCCTTAGGACTCTTCTCCCATAGGAAGCACTAGCTGCGCACAGATCTAGCCTTGATTTCAAAGCACAAGTGAAATAAAGCCAGCCTTTAAAGTCACACAAGGATTTGTAGTGCTGGCTTCTGAAATGCCTGAGATATGCGAGTCAGCCACAACTGCTAAGAAAACCACACTAGCCCGAACAAGATACCTAAACATCATCTCTTCCATGGTAATGTAGTAAGATGCAATTGTTTTTTCCAAAGAACAAGCATATCTCTGATGGGCAGGCTAGCACAAGGGCAAAAAACAGGCAAGTCTGCTCAGAGGGAATGCTGGAGAGAGGTGCCAGATGACACAACACACCCAGTGCTCACAGAATGCTCTCTCCACAACCTTCCTTATGCCAAATCCAGCTGGGGGATCCTGATCAGTCCATCCCAACCCTAGTCCACATAACCCCATGGCCCCCAGCTCTAAACCCAGCTGGAGAACACTTTAACTCTTTTCAGGCCTACCTATTGCTCCCAGCCCTAACAAGAGGGCTCCTCCAGACCCCAGCTTCGCTCTAGACAGCACTATTAAGCCTTATGCCAACCCCAAAGAACTCTACAGCCCTACTTCCCTTATGGTTCCAGCAGAAGAAATAACTGTCAGGCAGTCTCGCAAGCCTGTCCTTGGGAACATACATGACAACACAGCAGCAATTCTAGATAGCCTTTAGCCTTGCAAATTTACCACTACATTTACCCCAGAACATTTACTATAACCTCTGCAGCAGTCTCAGACAATGCTGTGCCTCTCAACAGAAATAAGAGGACAGGAAGAGATGAAACCAAGGCCTGAGTAACAATGTCTGCTCAAGCACACTACTTGGCCCATCTGTTTTTGCAAATCCTAAGGATTGCTAGGACTCTCATGGGAGAGATTAAAGATCTCAAATGTGTTTTTTCCTGTTTCAGATGTGTTAGATAACAGCTGAAAGGTGTGGCTCAAGTGGTCTACTTTGCAAGTTGTCTGTAAGCCATCAGGTCAGCCAGCTGTCCTTAGCACAGGAGAGAAAAAAACACCCACACAAAAAATAAAGCTGAATTTTTAGTGACTCCTTATTCGGTTTTACTTTTTTTTTTGTTGGGGGTGGGAAAATCAAACATGGAGATTAGAAACTAATTGAAATGCATGAACCTCACATCTTTCCCTTCACAGATTATAGCCTAGATACCAGGAGAGCTATAAAAACAAACAGCATTAAACTCTTACAGCAATCATTAAGCCCCAGAGATTAAGCCCTGCTAACTGCTTTTCAAGTTCCACAGCACAAACACACTAGGACATTAACTCTAAGTTTTCAGCTGGGTTTCAACTACCTCTCTAACTTGCTCTTCTGGGGCTAATTCTACCCTACACATTTTTGTCAGTCAAGTGGGATTAAAGCGAGGCAGGCAGAGATGCAATCCCCATCTGATACTGCTGTGATGACAAAAGCCCCCAATTTAGGAGCTGTGACACAAGCATGACTATACTTCAACTCTTTAGTTTATTTTGCCCAGGGGAAGGCTGGAATAAGCTAGACTGGAAAGAGCATGCTTTGATAATATTGTTCTCTCACACACTAAGAGCGCTGACACCACGGTGAAATATTTTTAAGGTAAAACGAGCTCAGGCTTGGCCCCAGTTGTTGTGTGCTGTCTCTTACTGCTGCAACTTGTGTAGGGCGCACACAGTTGAGTTTGAAAGGTCAGCTGAATTTCTCCTCTGCTCCCTGGCTTCTGATACAGACAGGTCCACTGAAACACTCCATGCTCAGACCCTCCTGTTGACCATTCCTCTTAATATCCAATGCATATCTTCTGGACTGCTCACCCTCAGCTCCCTTTTCTCTTCCTCCCTCATTCTTTGTTCAACCCCTCCCAGGCCTCTCAGATCTCCTCTCTATCGAAGTAACCTGGGACTTTTTTCCTAATCAATTCTATTTGTTTCCAGTTTACACTAGTATAATTTATTTTTATATCAGCTGATAGCTCAGACCTTTCTATCATGGCTTTGTCTTTACTCATCCCCCACCATCAATCATCACTTTCAATCTTTACATATAATGCTTTCCTCTTGTGGTATTCATTATTCAACCCTAGCTCTTTCTTACTACAGATCTCAAATTCTCCACTGCTCTGGAAAAGCAGAAACTGCATCTTTGAACTTGTTTCAGGCATTGAGAGGAATCTACATATACAGACACTGGCTACTGATGTTCAGAAAAAAAGATGCCAGTACTGATCTCTTACTCCCTCCCGTCCTCTATTAAGAGAAGGGGCAATTCAGACAAGGCACCCGGTCTTTGTACTAACCTTCCCTCCAGCAAGCGACGAGAATTAAGGACAGAAATAAGTCCCCTCAGTACAGATTTGTATAACTTGTAAAATTAGGCTCCTATGAAATCCAAGCCAAAGAAAGTTCTCTGCCTCAGCAGAAGGGGCAGCAGGAATTTCTCAGAGCACAGTCTCTATTGAATTTGACCTCTGCTAAAGCACGATATAACAAGAGCAGCAAGACACATTCTCTAATATCTGAAGAGTACTTACACTTCTTGCTCTGTTTTTCCACTTCAGCCTTTAGTCTCTTGTATTTGTCTGTTCGGTATACCAGCACCCAAGTTATACCTGAAACAAATACTCAGCAAATAACTAGATAAGTAAAGACCTCTTGCAATAATAGGGATACAAGTTAGCAAATACATATGCAAAAAAATACACGTCATGTCTACAAAACCACATTATAATACAGCAAAGGTACCACAAATCACTGGAAAGCTGTATCATCACTTTCCTTCAAATCCCCTTTTCAAGTTCCATGTAGCAACGGTACCTATAAATTAAATGTCTTTAGAAATTACCGGCTATCTTACTGAGCACTGCTGTTTTGTGGGACTCATTCAGTTCCTTCATGCTCATATTAACCAGCTGTTGCTCACCTTAAAACCAGGAGCTGATTAAGGCAATAAACATCTTTGTGTTCTGCATTTTCATAGCACCTAATTAAGGCCTGAGGAATAATTCCCACTCCTACCAGGACCTGCCCGTTAGTAGTGGCACATTTTGAAAAGGCAAATAGAGGTATTAGGCTAGAAGAGAGCTCAAGAGATTCTCTAGCCTAACACCTTGCACTCAAACATAATCAAAACGAGTTACGCCACAAGTGCAGAACCAGTGGTTTGTGAACAGTTTAATCTGAGCTCCTACAGAAAGCTTTTGGCCCTTTTTTTGGCTTTGTTTTATTAACAGGACTGTGCTACTGAGAGCCAGGGATCACTAGCTGCAGAGAAGGGAACCCTGTAGGTGCTTCTGAGATCAACACAGCTTTGTGCTGTGAAAGGCAACAGGTGTGTACACAACTTAACCCCAAAGGCAACGCAGTAGGGCTCCTAAAAAGCAAGTATGATATTCCACATGAGACTTTCCCTGCCCTTGAATGCCCAAAGACAGTGTCTTGCAGCTCTGGTACAAAGGAGATTTTGGGATATAGCTCAGTGGCAGGAAGAGGGAGCAGCCTCTGACTTTGACTGCCCCAAAAGGGATCTATCCAACCTGTCTTTAAAAAGCTGCATCTATTTCAACACCCTACCATTTAAAAAGCCTTTTCAAGCAACCAATCTAAGTCACCATCACTGCAAGTCCAGGCAATTTCTTCACAGCCTTTCCGCAAGAACTACAGAAAACCAGCAGTGTCCTCTTTCAGGCACACTGAAAACTGTTAGCCCATCCTCCCACAGCCTTCCTCCTTCTAGACCAATTCCCACCACTTCATATCAGAGCTCAGTTTTGTTTAAGAGTTATTCACTGCTACTCTCCGGGGTACCTACACTCTGCCTATACCGGCCTCCAAGCACCAGGCCTCAGGTGGCCCTGAGTAACTGAACCTTGTTTCACACCCTCACTGGCCTGCTTTCCCTCCGACACACGCTCTGCCTTCCGTTCCGCCCCCCCTCCCCAGTGACCCCAATCCCGCCCTTCAACCCGCTCCCTCCCAGCGCTCGGGGCCGACGCGGCACAGGCGAGGAACAGCAGCCTCCCGCCAACCCTCTCCCGGCCACCCCGGGACCTTCCCACGCCTCCCACGGACGGCACCACCGGGCCAGGAGCGGCCCCAAGGCCTCCCCGGTCCTCCAGCGCCCGGATAGGCCAGGCCAGGCCCCACCGGCCCGCGGCTCGCTGAGGGAGCGACGCCGCAACCCGCCCCAGGCCGCCCGGCACTCACCCTCGGCCAGCAGCGCGGTGCACACGGAGATGAAGACGATGAGGAGGGTGTCGGCGAACATGGTGCTCATGATGGTGCCGCCGCCACCCCCCTGCCCCGGTAACGCCGCCGCGCTCCCGGAAATAGACCCCGCCACCCGAGAGCTACCGGGGACCACGTCGCCTAGCAACAGCCGGAAGCGAGCCCCCGCGCTTCCGGGAGATGACGCCAGCCAATCGACGCGGCGCTGGGAGAGAAGCCGCGGGAAGAGCGATGGGCGGGGAAAGCGCGAGCAGGCGCTGCTCTGATTGGGCGAGGCGGCTGTCAATGCTGGCGGCGGGGTCCCGCCCCTCCCGCGGGCCACGGGAAGCGCGGCCTGGTGCCGCCGCGCAGCCTGTCATGGCGGCGGGGGTGGGGGTCCCCGGCCACGGCTCTCTTTGGGGAGCGGAACCGGGACCAGGCGTCATCCCTGTGGCTGGGGGGGGGGCCTGTCCTCCTTCCCCAGCACCCCCCAAGTCCCACACACCTGGTTCTGGGGGTGCCCAGGCCCTGCGCAGGGCCCATGGTGGGGTTCCCGCTGCCAGCACTGCTCTCCCGGTGCCTTGCTGGGCCGTGGTGCCCCGCACGGCTCCCTCCGAGCCGCTCTGAGGCTGCTTCCAGAGGAAGATGCACAGGGCATTTGCTTTTGTTGAGCATTCCCGCCACAGTCACCAAGGGGTTGTATGGAGCAGCCTTCCTGGTTTCTAAAATTGTGCCCTGGGTTAATTTGCCAATGGCATGAATATCCTCTTAGCGTATAGCGGCGGGAGGCCTTTCGCTAGGATCGAGTATTTAAAAACACTGTTGCCTGCCATTTATTGGGATTTGGCCCGTTCTCTCCTCGTACAGCCAGCAGAGGAGTACTGCATTCAGTAATTCAAAGGGTTGGAAGCAGGGAAGTAAATCTTACATCGCTGTACGTGTGTAAAATATTCGCAGATGGGATGAGACTAAGAACACCACTAACGAGGACAGTGAAATAATGGCAAGGATTTAGCAGAGAGACTAATTGACTTTTATTGAGGCTCCAGCGGTTACACCTGGAGCAACAAAACTAGACCAAATCCACAAGTTGTAATGGGGTAAGGAGACCTAGAAAGCAGAAATACAGAAAAGGAAACAGGGCAGGCAGGGAAGGGCAGGATTCTGCCTGTCCTTACATAATGGAGGAGTTTGCCATCCGTGAAGAGTGATGCACTGTGGGATTACACGTGCAGAGCTGAGTGAAAAATAAGGAAGGTAAAAAGCCCTGCCGTCGCCCGTAAGTTCAACACTCCATTCAAAAAGACAGTGACAAACCCGTCATTCAGAGAAGGCAGCGCAAGTAATAAGTGAGGGTGTGAGATTAGACAGCAAACAAATCCTCCGGGGCCTAGTGACATTTGCATACAAGGAAACACGAAAGCCGCATGTTGCAGGTGGCTACGCAATGAGTCCAGGTGTCACTGAAAGTTGCAGCTAAGCACCCTCTGTGCCCCAAGGAAAGTCCCGGTGCCGCCTCCGGGCACGGGGAGCTTTCTGCAAGATCGGGGGAGAACTGAGAACAGAACCTGGCCATGAGCAACGGGAGTCCGGTGGGAGGGAGGAGAGGACTTGAGTGAGAGCTGTCAGGGAGACAGGGATGAAATTAAAGATGGATATTTCAGTTTAGGGTGAGCAGCAGGAAGATATTAACAGCTGATGATGTGGCAGGACCCATGATAATATTTTGTGCCCTGCTGTGTGCCACCTCATGCACTTGGCTTTGCTGTGTGCTGTCCTCTGCCCTCTCTCCCTCTCTTTAGAGCTTCCTGGCTTTCCTGGCTGTGAGATGTATCGGTATTAATCAAGGCAATATTTGGAGGTAGTTTCTTTTATATTGCTATGGGAAATGATTCACACGGTATCAGTTATCGATACTTGAACATGGTCTTTCACAGAACAATTGTGCAGCAGAGGCCAGGCCAGGAGGAGACAGTCAATGACATGAACGTCTTTCCTCTCTAGTGTCCATGCTTTGAACTGGAGGTAGAGGTGACACGGGGTCTCTGTAATTTCATCCTGTCATTTTGAATCACACCAGGATCCTTATCAGCAGGTTTTTTTCAGACAACAGAAGGCATATTACCCTCAATGGCATTTCCTTTTTAAAACAGCATTCTGTGCTTTGATCAACATGTAAAGGACAGATGAAGAGTTGGGTGCAGTTTGATTTGTTCTAACAAGCCTGGGATATGAGAAAAAGGAAAACATTTCCATAGTACATAGCTCTGGACGCATGAGTTAAGGGCCAGTGCAATCTACAAACATTCTAGCTACAGCAGAGGTAATATTTATGGAGGCAACCTCAAAACCAGATTAGAGAGAGACATGTCCAAACAGATTTCATATACTGAAATGTCTGGACTTAAACTGAGCAAAAGGTTAAGTTGCTTTGCACAGTATGTTAGTGACTGGCAGCTAGGAAGAAGAGTGTGTAAAATTCTCAGATAAGTTTTGAGGAAAGATGCCACCTAAAACTAACTGGGACTTGGATTTGATTCACTTCCAGTTTACAGCCCTGGCCTGGTTTTGAAAGAGACGTTAATCTGACCTTTGCAAATTCTCCTTGTGTTCTGTATAAATAAGCCTTGAATATCCTTAGCTCGTACCCCTCGAGGGCCCATCAAAAGGCGTTTACTTATCCTTCCCTCTACAAGCGTGTCTGCTCCTGCCACGTGTCAAGTGTCTGGCTTAAAAGGGGAACTGGAGATGAAATGCCACGAATGGGCAACCTGCAGAGACGCTCAGCTCTGAGGTCGACGGACAGCACGGTCTGAAACAGCTTCAGCACAGCAGAGGTTTTGATCTGCTTCCAAGCAGGGCAGCAGAGAGGCTGGCAGCAGTGGGCGTAGGCATGAGGAGAACCAAATAACCCGGAGGTCAGGACTCGCTGAGGGGGTTTTGCCGTTCGGATATGGGTGTGTCGGCGTGGGGGTAAGAAAGAAGAGCTGTGAATAGCTCCTGGGGCCCGGCGGTGTGCGCAGGAGCCGTGCCCACGGTCAGCGCTTGGAAACTGGCATGGGGCCGTGGGAATCCACTGGAATTCATCCCCGCAGGAAGTTCTCTCCGCATATAGCACTTCCTCCCCTGGCACCGGCCGCACACGGTGCCGTGCTCCCATGCCACAAGGCACGGGGGCACGGTTGGAGGGGAATTGGGATCAGTGGGCAGAGAGGGGCCATACTTTCCCAGGAGATCCTCTCTCACATCCTGCGTGATGAGGGCTGGGACGTGGGACCCCATCTGGCAAACCTTTCCACTCCTGTTTCACTGTACTGAAGTGGGAAGTTAAAAACCTCGCTCAAACTTATGACTCTATGAACAGGGCTGGGAGGAACCTTAGGGCATTGCTTAGGCCTTCTCCTGCCCCAATGCAGGATCAACTCTACTAAAACCTTTCTATACAGGAGCTTGCCTAGTGCATTTTTTTAAATCCTCAGTGGTGGAGAGTCCTTACTCTCCCTAAACAACCTATTCCAGGAGCTTAACCATTCTCACACTCAGAAAATGCCCCTGAATGTCTATCCTGAATTGCCCTTGTTGCAATTTGAGCTGGCAACATTTTGTTCTAATCCCCATGGGTAAGAGAAATGTATTCCCTTCCTGTTTGTGGCAGCCTTTTATGTATTTGGAAACAGTTATCATGTGTCCCTGCAGCCATCTCTTCCCCCAGACAAAACGCGTGGTTCCTGCGGTCCTTCTGCAAAGCCAGACCCCAGACTGTTCCCAAGACCCTGTTGGAGTCTCTCCATCAGGCCTCTCCTTTCTCGAAATACGGTACCCAGTGGCGTTGGTACCCAGCGGAGGGTTAGCTACCGCATCCCGCCTATGTTCATATGTCCCAGTGGGATGTTTGCCTTTTTCACAGCAGCACGGCATTGACTCTTTGATCCACTGCACTCCCGGACCTTTATCTGTAAAAGGGGTGGCTAGCCAGCAGGTTCCCATCTTGCATTTTCATGGATGATTACCCCAACCTAAGTACAGTACTTGGCACTTATTGCACCCTACATTTTGCCGAGCCTTTTTCCATTTTGTCAAGAGCATTTTGACTTTGAATTCTGGCCTGCAGAGCGCTCACGGCTCCTCCCAGATAGGTCCCATTTGCCAAAGACATAAGCATAATTTTTATTTTTGGTCTTGGGTTGTTAATAAGCATTCCTAAGTGCTTGCAGGACCAGGGCTCGGGTGGGGTGGGAGCAGCCAGGGTGGAGGACATGTCATGGGGGTCCTGCTGGGGACCACCTTGGTGTGGTCCCAGCGCTCACTGGAGGCTGATGGCGAGTGGGCAGCGGGACTCATCGGGCGGAGGGGCAAACCGCGCCGGCGGGGAGAGGGAGCGAGGGCCGATGCATCGGGCGGCCGCATCGCCTTTGTCCCCGGGCGGGCGGCGGCGAGGTGCGGGCCCATGTGGCCGCCGCGCCGCGCCGCGCTGTGCCGCCCGCCGGCAGGCTGGGCCGGAGCATGTGCAGCTGCGGCAGGCACCTGGCAGGGAGCCGCAGCGCCGGGGATGTGAACCAGGCGGGGAGGAAGGCCCTTGACTCATCAGATAAATCCAGCCCCGCACGGAGAGCGAAGGCGGAGGAGGCGAGGCAGCGGCATTGCTGCTGCTGCTAGCAGGGGAGGATGGCGGGGGACAGCGAGCAGAGGCTGGAGGAGCACGGGCAGCCCAGCGGCGGCGAGCCCTTCCTCATCGGGGTCAGCGGCGGCACGGCGAGCGGCAAGGTGCGGGGGCTTCAGCTGGCGGGGCCCGGGGGCTTCAGCTGGCGGGGCCCGGGGGAGCCCCGGTGCGGGGTGGGGGGAGCCCCGAGCCTCCCCCCGCCGGGCGCGGCGGCCACATGGCAGCGCGGCGGGTCCGAGTGGCCGCCCCGCCACGTGCGCTGCCCCGGGGCCCCGCCGGGCCGGGCCGCGGGAGGGGGAGGCGGCGGCGGCGGCGGCGGCGGGCGGGTTCGCTGCCCCGGCGGCACACGCTGCGGCCCGGGGAAGGATCAGCCGGCGGAGAGAGCGGGGCTGCCGAGGCCTCTCCCCGGGCGGTGGCTGCGGGAGCTCGGCGGCCGGGAGTCCCGGGAACACGTGGAGGGGGGGCGGGGTGGGCGCAGGCTTTACCCCCTCTGGCCGAGACCGGCTCCCCTCCGCCGCGCCGGGTGGGGGCTGCTGGAGAGCAGCGGGCAGGGCTGGGGGCTGTGCGGGGCGTGGGCGACCCCGGCCCGTCCGGGGTGAAGGAGGCATCTCCCCTGCAAAATCCTCCCTCCCGTGGCTTTAATGAGCGCTTCCCCTCCGCCACCCTTTCGCTTGCAATGTCCCAAAGGGCTGCTCGCCCCGCGGCAGACCCGCAGGGTGCCTTGGGTGCGATGCAGGTTTTTTTGGGTGGTTTTTTTTTTTTTTTTTAATGGTGTCGGTCGTGCATGGGGGTGCCCTTTTCTGGCCAACTTTGGGGTAGCAGGAGTGGAAATTCTGCAGTAAATGCTGACTCACAGCGGCAGAACGACCTCCTTGCTGCGCCCGGGAGGGGATGGTCCTTGGCAGCGGCAGGTCGGAGTGGGGCGGGGGGCTGCGGGGCAGCCGCGCCGGGGAGAGCCGCTCCGGCCGGGGGTAATGCGGGTTTCTCTGGAGGGCTGCTACACCCAAACTGCAGCTCAGGGCAACTCCGGCAACGTTACGGCTTTCTCTTTTCTTTTCTTTTCTTTTTTTTTTTTTTTTTTAGTTATTTCATACAGTCGTTTTTTATTTGTTTAACCTGAGATAGGTTGCTTTCTATCCTAATATGAAAAGAAAATGACTTTTTTTTCTTATTTAAGAGCAGTAAAACCAGATCCACAGCTAATCAGCCCTCCTATGCAGGGCAGCACAGACATTCTACCTACATTTTTAAGAGGTGTTTTAGAGAGCATGAATAGGTTTGCAAGTAGCGATACCTTTGAAATATTTCTTGCTAAGGAAACTGAATGTGGGCCATCACAGGAGGAAGACAGAGCCTTATATCTCTGGGTTGATTTGTGTTTGGAAGGGGGTCCCTTTTTCTCTTGAAGGATGGCATAACCCAACTGCTGTACCTCAGCCCATAATAACAGTGTTTTAAGAATGTGTCTTTAGCGACATTGATTCTTGGACCGCTGTTGCTACTGCAAGGGGGAAAAATCCAGATATAACAGGGGAGGGATGGTGAGAGAGGATGCAATCTCCTCCACTGGGAACCAAAGCTGGATTGTTCCTGCAGTACAGCTCCTGGTGACTCAAAGGCGCTGGGTTTGTCTGCTCTCTGATGCGTGGGTCTGCCTCTCTAGCTGTCCCAATAACATTGTGTCTGGCGCTGCTGAACTGTTATGTCTCTGAACGCTGTCTCTGGCCCACAAGGTAAAAGCAGTGCTTACAGTACAGTACGCCACAGTTGTTCTCAACTTCAAAGTGAAAATGCCTAGTAGCAGCAGGCTGCCTTAGGAAGAAAAATAGGGAAATGGTTCTTTCTAGCAAGGGAGATGTACTAACTGGCTTTTCCTGTCTCTCAGCTTTGATTTACCCCCCTCCAGTGATTGCTGGCTGCTAAAAACCTCTGTGCAGTGCTGCCTGTGGAAGGGAATCCAGCAGATCGGTACAAAGTTTGTGGGAAAAGGCTGCGAGAAATATGCTGGCAAAAAAAAAAAAAGCTTGCTCAAGGAGAAGCAACAGGAAAAAAGGACCCGGGGCTTGTGCACACAGACCCTCAAATTCACATGTGATACAGCTGCAAGACTGGGGTGCAATGGAGCTGTCCCCCATCTGGCTGGTGACAGTGTCCTGTGCAGGGCAATGCCGAGTGCCGCAGCACGCTCCGGGAAAGCAGCGGTGGGGCTGGTGTGGTTTGCTCAGCTAAGGGCTTGCCTGCCACTAAAATCCAGCCCAGGGGCTGCCGTTCTGGTGTGCTGGCTCTGGGTGAAAACAAAATGCTCCTAGAGGGAAAGCAAAGCAGGCACCTTTCCCACTGGGAAAGCGGCAAATCCATCCGACTTGCCTTCACACCAATTGAGGCTTGTTGTCATAACACACCCCTTTGGCAGCACACCAGCCTGAAGATAACGGAGGGCATTTGCCTTCCAAGGCCCCCCCCCAGCTCCTCCCTCTGCTGCTTTTGTTGAGTCTAAGATGGGGGGAAACAGGTTCTGCGGTCCCCCCCATCCCTTTCAATGTACCAGCACAGTCAAGCTGTGGAAGGAAGGATTCCTGTTTGTAGCTTGCTGCAACTTGTTGTGTCGCGTGGTGCCCTGGGGAAGCTGGGATCTGGAGCGGCCAGCCTTCCCTGAAGAGCTGGGGGGAGTGTTTGGCTGGTATTTCTTAAAGGCAAATTGATGAGAACTCAAATTCAAAGGCTGACTGCTGTTCCTTACTGAGCAAAAGAGGCTTGAGCAACTTTCAGTACTCAAATAGGAGGTAGAAACCTGAGCGTCCTCCTGTGTTTGGCTCTTAAAAGAATTTTGGACTGTGTTGGGAGCAAAAGCGGGGAGCCGCAGAGGTCTGGGGCAGGCTGTGATGCTGCAGCTTCTACGAGGTGCATGGTGGCTGTTCTGTGTTGGCTCGGCTGGGACAGGCTCTTCACAAAAGCTTGCTGGGAGGCAGCCTTTCCCCCACTGTCCCCTGAAATCAAGCACCAGGCAGAGCTTGCTGCAGTCTCCTGATGTGGAGGCGATGACATGGCATGAAGACTCTCTCCTGTGCCAAAGCCAGAAAGGACTGCAACTGCCTCATTTCCTCAGAGGGATTCCCAAGGCTGGTTGTAGCATTTTCTTTCATCCTATATGCTTTCAAGTGCTCTGATAAAGCTCTTGTTTCCTTCTTATACCCATGGTCTTTGTGCTAGCAGCTTCTTCCCTCCCTCCCGCAAGAGATTCCTGACTACCAAGGACTGCAGCATGCAAGGCAGGCAGCCAGGTTGCGGGCTGGAGGAAAGTTCAGCAAACTGACTACTGGGATGAGCTGGGAAGTGTTGGGATACCTCCTTAAGCTCTTCACGTGTCCTCACTTTAGCTTAGCTCCTGGAAGCCTGCAGCTCTGCCGGCAGTGCTGGAGTGGCTTGCTGCCAGCAGCAGTGGAAGCATCTGTTGCTGGCATGGTTGCAGGGGTGGGGAGAGCTCGAACTCTGGCTGAAGCATTAATTGCTTGTCCCCACGTGCTGCAAAGGGAGGTGCTGATCGCTACCTTCCAACAGGAGGTTGTAAGAAAAGACACATTTACAAAGGGCTGAATGCTTTCCTTGGCTGCCTGGGCCTCAAACTAGTGAGGGCTGAATATGGGTGTCGCTGTGGTCCGGTGACTGCGCTGTTTGGATCTTTAGTTAGCACATAAAGTTGGAAATGTCTGTTTGAACATGCAGCCTGAGAGTTTCCAGACTGCAGAGCACCCAAATTGCAGCGTGTGTTCAGCCAGGTGTATTCTTCACTGTTAATCCATTAGGCACTTCTGCTTTAAACACCAAAAGCGCTGTCTGAGGCGGAGCTGGCTGCCTCGAAGAGTGAGCTAGCCAGAAGGCTGGCATCACCCAGCCAGGGTGGGACAGCCAGCATGTTGATCCCCAGGGAAGCGGTGGCCCCAGCACATCTCCGCATGAGGCAGTTCCTTCTCCACATGGGGCTTCTTGCATGACAGAGCTCGGAGCCCTACCCTAGCGAGGGCTGAGGTCCGCCACAGCAAGATGGGGGTCACTGCCACCACGTCACCACCTGGATGCCGGGCAAAGAAGCCCGGGGAGACCTGGCAGTGACCCGGGGGGAGCCACGGGAGGGGGACTAGCAGGGATTGCAGCAATCCTGCGTCAGTTCAGCACCATTTCCCGGTGACGTTCCGTGGCTGGCAGGAGCCCTGAATCACAAGGTCTGACTTGTTAAACGCTGGTGTCGATGTGTGCTAGAGACTTGTCAAACTTTCTAGTAGAACATTATTCTGGGCCAGCCCCTGATCAGACTGATACACGGGATGTTTTGACGGGTCAGCCCTTTCCTGTTACTGATTGAATATGTGCGAGTTTGTTATGGAGCCTGCTTACCGTCGTCCCGTGGGCTCAGCCAGCTCCAGGCTATGAAGTTTGCAGCAGGGGCTCGAGAAAAATATCCTGCATCTAAACCCAGTGGATTGGGAGGGATTATGTTAGGGGGGTTGTTTTCCTCCCCATGCGTAATCTGTGTTCAGATTCTCTGTGTTTGTGTGTGCCTGTTTATGCTCCAGCCCAGAACTGCTGATCACATGCGCAGAGTCCCAGGGTGAGTGATCAGAAACCTGGCTATCCCAGTCCAGGACTGGTTGGCCTGTGGTTCACAAAGCGAAAGGCAGGAATGGTGAACCTGCCTGGGAAAGCTTTGGGTGGAGGCCCAGGCTTTTGGTACGAGAATAGCAAGTTTCCAGTCCCAGTGCTGCCTTAGGATGTGCTCCATTAGGACTGGAAAGGATTGCGTGGGTCATGAACTAGCTCTCTGCATTCACAGGCAGACATTTAATAGATGCTCTGGGACCCTTCCCAGTTTGGTATCTGTTCTTTGTGTCACCCCAGTCCACCAAGCAGTTCCTAATACTCTATAATTAACATAACCTTACAAGAAGAGACCAAAATGCAGTACTAGTGTGCTTCAGGAAATGAGCTGGCGAGAAGGACAGCATTGCTACGGCTCCTGATTTCAAGAACCCAATTGAGTAAAAGTCCCCTGTGATGCCCGGAAAGGGAACAATGCCACAGCGGACATCAGAGAAATGCAACAAGTACTCCCAGTGGTCCCTGATGTGATCTTAGGGAAAATCCGGCCAGATCCCAAAACTGGAGGCTATTTTATCCACAAGCATGTGATGAGGACACCCTGGCCAGGCTCCTGTGGATGCAAAGCTATCGACAGACCCTGCCAAGCCTGTTCACACCCAGATCCTGCAGGAAGGGGGTTGTGGCAGTGGTGTCCCGTAGATATAACCTCTGGGCTTCTCTCCTTGGTGGGAGATGGGACGTGACTGCTCCAGTCTGTCCTTGCTCCTGGCTGTAGCATTTGTTGTGGGCCAAGGGCATTGCTCTGCTGGGGAGGACTGTCCTCATGGTGAGCAGTGTCTTGGCTCAGGGCGAGCAGCCTGCAGCGGTGGCAGGAGTCTGTGCCTCTTTTCCTTCCACACTGGAACCCAGCACGTGCCTCTCCTGGTAGGTCTTACTCCTGGCACAGCCCTTTTCCCTTTACCTCCTTCCGAGGGGACTGGCAGCTTCCGTATTTCTTTAGGGCTGGAATCACTTTATCTGGTGTAAGTCACTTCTGCTAGGTGTCTCGTCTAGAGTCCTTGGGAGGATGGGAGGTCCTCCCTGCTACTGTATCGGGAGCCTAGTGAGCAGCTCGGTGTAGACATCCCTCTGCAGTGCCAGGCTCCCTGAGGACGGATGGACTGCTCCGAGCGAGTGGGTTTTGGCATATCCGCATGCGCAAGGCTTATGGATTCCTCCTAGCCCAGGACAGGCCTTACCAGCTGAGGCAGAAGTGCCACAGCAAACCTGGGGCTGAAAGCGTCAGCTGTGTCCTGCCTTCACATGGTGGTTCACTGTAGCGCTGTCCATCAGCTTTCTCTAATACCCACCTGAAGTCGTAACTCACTGCCTGATCAGAGCTACCCAGGAGGGATTGTGGGATAATCTGCATAATAATATTGGGGAATTAGTCGACTCCTGAAGAATATCTGAGCAGCTGGCTATAGGCCATGAGTGAATATGAATTAAATATGTAATGTAATTAATACCTTTCAAATAAATGTCAGGGGTAGGGCTCCGAACACTCATCTGTTGAGTTTTTTCCCCTGTGCACCACCTCTCTCCTTCTGGGAAAATATGCTGCAGTTCTTCCCCAGGTGCCCTCTGCGTCTTCCCCGCCCAACAGAATAAAGCTGTACTTCTTCCTTAAACACTGGTTATTTGTGCGCTTGGTTCAGAGGAGGAATCCTGCAAGGGGAGCTGCAGCTGCTTCTATGCGGGAATAACTTCTCTCTGAGCTCTTCTTGCACTGTGGTGTGCAGATACCTCCCTCTCAACCGTCTGTGTGTGGTGTGGGTTGCTTTGCACAGCTTTCCCGGGGAGCAGCTCAAGCGCAAAGCCTGGGGGAGTACAGCTCAGTGGGTTGCAGCCGGTTTGCTCGAACCCAGAGCTGAGTTCCCCTCACTGCAGCATGTGGAAAGTCATGAACGATGGCAGAGAGGCCGGGGCTCCCTGCCTGCGTGCTTGGAAAGCCCTGCATCGGTTTCATGTGGCTAACATGGTAAAGGTCTGCTTGGCAACCATGGAGGCTTGGTGTCCTGTCTATATTTAGTTTTAAACAAGTTCTGGAGGAGGGGAAGGTTTTTGCTTGAGAAAGCATTCCGTTGCCGGGACTGCGCTGCGGCTCAATCACCATCAGCGTTCGCTTTGGGTGGTGGCGAGGTGTACATGGACAGTGTAGATCTGGGGAAGGGGCTGAGCGGAAGCGAGGAGCCCTGTCGTGCCTCTCATCTTCCTGCAGATGGGATGTGTCATGCAGGGCACAGCTAGGGATGGGGCTCGAATCTCAGAATTTCTGTATTAGGATTCATCTATAGCATCATGTCATCTATCCTCAAGTCATCCTCCATTTGCCTCTGCAGTCCTGGGCTTCTGAGGGAAGAAACAATTGTCATCTTCACCCTTGGGAGAAGCGGTTGCTGGTAGGAGCCAGGCAGTTAGGAGTCGGCAAAGGAAGGAATCGGAGCCCAGGTTGTCCCTTCAAGTGGGTGCTGAGTGCATGTGTCAGCACCACGCATGCCGTGGGTTACCGTGCATCCGTGCCGGTTGCAGCCCAGCACGGTACTTCGCAATCATGCTTTGGTCTTGGTCTTTCTGGGCATCTGCAGACCTCCCCAGAGCCTAACCACTATCAATTCCAGTTATTAGTGGATTTTTCGCAGTTCTGATTAACATCGGTCACACGTACGTATGCATTGCTGGTTTGGGAGAAGGGGGTTTAAGCAGGGGACGTGTCATTCATTTGGAGGGACGCTTCCAGAGGCTGGGAGTTTCTGTTCCCACTGCGTAGGGGAATTTGTAACCTCTGTGTTTCTGGTTTTTCTTCCTCCTTAACAGCGTGTTTATCGACCAAGGGGAAAAACTCCCTGTCCAGCTGTAGGAGGTGTTTAGACTGGTATCAGGGAATGCCCCTCACGAACCATTCTTGTTTCCATCACAAGTGATTGTGGGGAAAGGAAAAACCTTCTTCACTTAGACCTGAGGTGGGCGTTATTTCTTAGCAGCCCCAAAAAGAAAGCTGCAGGAGTTCTCGCCGAGGTTTGCTGCCCCACCAAGGCAAGCTGAACGCAACCCTTGGATTGGAGGAACATGCCGTGTCCCCCACCGTCCCTATGTCCCACTGCAGTTATGCAGGTATCACGTGCAAGCAGGCCCACAGCTGCCTTCTGCGGGACCAAGGTGACATGTGTGCCTCTGCCCAGAGGTGACACCCCTGCCCACCCAGGCAACACAGTACACTGGGCTCTGTCCTGAGAGCAGGATGTCCTTGTTGATCATCTTTCTCCACCGCTTCTGATAGCTCTCCAAAGCCCACCAGAGAAAAGGGAAGGGTCCGTGGCATCTGGATGCTTTTGCAAGAGGCACTTGCCACCCCAGAGCACTGGACGATAAATGCATCTGGGATATGCTCCAATCCTTGTCCTGGGCCTCTGGGGGAGGACATACGTGTGCCAGGACTTCTGTTCCTGTCTCCAGCTGCCGAGAGTTACTTTCTCCTTGGGTTTTTCTCACCATCGGATGTCTTGAGTTGTGGGGTGTCGAACAGGAGGGTGATTTTCAGAGCTGATAGGGACTTTTTTCCCCACTTTCCAGGTTCAGTAGACCAGGGATTAGTGTGCATAAGGCAGAAGAAAGACTGGCTGGAACTGTCTGATGCCCTGAAATGGTTTTATTGTCCATCTGTGTGCTGAGGTCCAAGGGGAGAGTGTGAGTGCAACTGGTGTGTTGCTTTCACTGATCCAAAGTAAAGGAGCCTTGCTCCTTCCCCCGGGCTGGGGAAGGCAGTTTCTGGTGCAGATCCTTATGGAGCTGGGGATCTGCCTGGGTGGCTGAGCTGGAAGGTGGTTTATTCCTAATTGCAAAGCGCGTGGGAAGTTTGGTGTCCTCTGCAGCTGTGGCCAAAGCTGAACCCTGCTGCGCCGCGTCTCCTTGCTGCACGGGCAGCACGGAAAGGCAGCAGCGTCCGGGGGAGAGAGCAGGGAGGAAAAGTGGAGGAGAGGCGCTGCGCACACCCTGTTTTTGTGAAAACCTATGGGATACAGCTGGATAAGCAATAGGGCTGATGCAGGCTGGAGAAGGATGTGGGGAGTGGGAAAACAGAGGAAACGGAGAATGGGCTCCGGCTTTGTGTCTGCGCGTGCCGAAGGGCGAGTGACTGGCACTGACTTGCAGTGCTTTGTTCTGGGTGGTAGCAGCTTGCTGCAGGGCAGGGCTGCCAATGTGGCTTGGGAAGCACAACTTGCCAGCCGTGAGAGGCAGGAGAAGAAGGTGGGATGCTCAGGGAGACCCCATCTCTGACCCAAAACCCAAACTTGTGCCCAGGGCCGCAAAGACTGCTGTCGGGCAGCCCGAGCCGGTTCGCTCTGCAGCAGTGCTGTGTGCGGAGGCTCTCCAGCCAGGCTGGGGCTGACTCACAGCGCAGCGGTCACAGCCAAGTCAGGTCAGCCTGGCCTGGAGGGGAAGAGATGGTCTCTGGGGACAGGAATGCCGTCAAATCTTCCAGCTTCTCAGGCAAACAGCCTTGCCCTCTGCCTGCTGGGGTGACCTCTTCTGCCAGGCATGCCTTCCCCTCCCTGTTCCCTCTCGCCACCGCTGTCTTCAGTTCTGCTTCTGGAGGTTGCCAGCCAGGTACGGAGCAGATGGTTGAGCCCGTGGGGTGGTGAGAGCATGGAAAGAGCCATGGGCAGGCTGGGAGAGGCAGGCTGGGGAAAGCAAACCTCTCTTTGCAAAGCAGAGTGCTCAGTGGAGAGTACTTGTAGTAACCGAGACTAGGAGCGGCTCAGCTGGGCATCTGCAGCAAGCATGATTCGCAGGAGGTGAAGCAGCTCAGTTCGGCACCAGGAGCCCCCCCCCTTCTCCTTAAACAGTGGGTGCCGCAGGGCAGGAGCGGGGCTGACGCGCAGGGCTCCCGCAGGCAGCAGAGCACTCCCCCGCTGGCCTGACCTTGGCTCTCGCTGGCCGGGGCAGGCGTGCCGGCTGCCAGTTAGTGATGCAGTTAACACTGCTGTGTTGCGCAGCGGCCAAGGACTCGTATGACTAAGGAGAAGGGACTGAAGCAGGCTTTGGGACTTGTCCCCCAAGCTGTGCTTTGATTCGTGTCATGATGGCGGGGTCCGTCGTGACCCTTGGCCATGCAGCCTGCGCCTGCTGCGGTGCCAGCAGAGAGTCAATGCCGGCCACCAGCACCTCGCCTGCTCCGCGCGGTGTGCGAGGTGCCGGTTCTTGTGCCAGCAGTGCTAGTGGGGATCTTGCACCGGCAGCCAGAGCCACGTGGCGCTTCAGCCCCTGGCTCTGCAGTGCCCTTCGCCTCGCTGTGCCAAGAGGCACCAGGATATGCTCGTGGCTGCTCCTCCCAGCCCTGGCAGCTGTGGCAGAGATCCCTGATAAAGTCCCAGAGCCCTCCTCCTGGTGTCTTTTCATCCTGGGTTTTATTTAGGGTATATAAACAACCTGATTCTTCCTCTCTGAGGACTCTCTCCCTCCTTGCCTGGGCAGTGGTGGAGTTTTTGGGCTGGACCAGGGCTGGGGGAACCAAGGTACTGAGGCTGCATCCCAGGGAGGAGGCACAGTCCTGGTGCCACACACAGCTCTGCTCCCTGGGGAGCTCCTGGGCAGGCTGGAGCTGGCCGCGGGGGCCCTGGGGGTGCGGCTGAACCCGGGCAGCAGCCAACTGGTTTCCTGCTGCAGTTTGTGCCCAGAATAGGAGCTGTGGGCAGGCCATAGGGACAGCGGAGAGGGAGGCAGGGAGCAATCTTGGTGCTGCTTTCACACTGAACGGCCCCACGGTGATGCCCCTGGAGCATTTTTCCCTCAGTGGCTTTGGGCTATGTCTTTGAGGGGACCACGAACTCTTGGCTGAAGGTTCAGCAAGCAGTGCCCCATGCACCCAGGAATGGCCGTTACCTGGGGACATCCTCCCTGCGCAGCTCAGACACTACTTGCTGCTGACTTGCTTCCTTTGCTGTTCTTTTCCCAGTCCTCAGTATGCTCCAAGATTGTCCAGCTGCTGGGCCAGAACGAGGTGGACTACCGCCAGAAGCAGGTGGTGATCGTGAGCCAAGACAGCTTCTACCGGGTCCTCACCTCAGAGCAGAAATCCAAAGCGCTCAAAGGCCAGTTCAATTTTGACCACCCAGGTGAATGGAGAACAGCACCGGGGCTCTGCTGCGCAGTGGGGGGCGAGGGCTGGAGCAGGATCCCCCGCTCCACCAGCAAAGAGCCTTGCATGGACACTGGGACTCTTGTCTCTGCGTGGGGCAGGAGTGGGTGGCTTAGTTAAGCTCTTCTGGAGCCGGGTGCATCCCTGGCAGGGTGGCTGGGGGCCACCTGTGTCCCCTGCAGTACCACCTCTGCCTCTCTTGGGAAAGAAACTGCCTCTGGGGTGGAGTGTTTGGGATGAGAAAGGGCAGGTTGTGAACCCTCAAACTCCTTAAGATGCTCCTCTTCTCCCTGCAAAAACATCCCCCAATTTGAAAAGCTTTCTGCTGCAGCTGGGTTGGGACCAGGGAGATCTGGCCTGGCACAGCCCCCTTGAGCCAGCAGCTCCGTGTCCCTCCTTCAAGGAGGGAACAGTCTTGTGCAGCTGCTCTGCAAACCCCTCCACCGAGGGAGCCGTGCCCTGGTGCTACAACAGGGGCTCTTTGAACCATCTCCGGGCTTGGTGGGGAAATTTCAGAGCCGCTGTCCCTTCGTCCCCACAAGGACAATGGCTGGAGGCAGCAAGCACTGAGCAAACAGAGCCCTGTCTGTCCGGCAGCTTGAGGCTGAAACACTGCTCCAGTCTCTCCGAGGGCTGGAGCCCCGGAGGAGATGCCTTCGCGAGCCTGGGCTGTCAGTGCTGCCATACAAGGACGGTATTGATCTCCGTGGGCCAGATCCCAGGCTGGTGCAAAGCAGTGAAGCCCCAGGGGCTCTGGGAGAGCTGGGCCTTGCTACGCCCACAGAGATGTGCAGGGCTTTCCTGCCGAGTCTGTGCGTCTGTCTGTCCCCAGTGCGGGGTGCCAGTGGCTCTGGCTAGGCTAAGCTCAGTGTCTGGTGGGTGGGAGAGGTTGCAAAGCTGCCTCAGGTAACGTTTCCTCTCTCCTCAGATGCCTTTGACAACGAGCTGATCGTGAAAACGCTCAAAGAGATCACGGAAGGGAAGACGGTCCAGATTCCCGTCTATGACTTTGTCTCCCACTCCAGGTCTAACAGCTGCCTCTGCCTTGCTGTGCCTCTGCTAACGCCCTGCGGCGCAGCACGCAGCCTTGCCAGCCCAAACCGCCTGCCCCTCCGCTTGTGCCCGCTCTTAGGCACCTAATGTGCCAACCGAAAGTTTCAACGCCAACTACTCCAAACCCCTTGGTTAGAGGATCCAGGGCAGATACAGGCGCAGTCTGAGGGTCTGGAAAGCTGCGCAGCCATGCAGTTGCATTCAGCAACATGCAGGCGTCAGTGGAGGAGGGTTATGGCCCCCCTTTTCTTCCGCCATCCACACTTCCTCTCCCCATAAACTCTGAGTTTGCAGCTTTAACAAGTATTCCAGGCTCAAACAGCCTGGCATTGCCAGGAAAGGAGGAGGACGACAGTTCTTGCTCCTGTAACTCTTCTCTTGCATGTGTTCAGCTTGTTTTTGCATGCCTGTGTTGGTTGTGGATGGTGTGACCCACAAAAGCGCTGTGGTGTCAGGGAAGTGCTGCCTGGTTCCCAGGGGAGCAGAGCTGGCCCTTGCGGGTTCCCATGGGTCGAGCCGCACGCAAAGGCTTTCTGGGCTTTACAGCTTGGCACATAACACTTGCAAGCAGCAGCTGACCGAGGCGGGGGGGAGAAGGGCTGGTCTGCTTCCTGCTCTGCCATTTGTCCTTCTAGGAAGCGTACGTATGCCTTGGATTCCCTTCACCGCGGTGGGGTAGGTCTGCCCTCTCCTCGGTCGCCCCCCTGGTGCAGCAGTGATGTCCCAGGGTTGGAGCAGTGCCTAGGAGCACCGCTGTTTCCCCCCACCTCTCTTAGCTTGTTTCCCCGCATCAGCATATTTTGACTCTCCTTCCCTCTGCTAGGAAAGAGGAGACGGTGACCGTCTACCCTGCCGACGTGGTGCTCTTCGAAGGCATCCTGGCCTTCTACAGCCAGGAGGTGCGGGATCTCTTCCGCATGAAGCTCTTCGTGGACACGGACGCGGACACCCGGCTGTCCCGCAGAGGTGAGGCCCGAACATGCCTTGTGCAGCAGGGACAGAAATGTCACTTAACTGATCTGGGCAGCTGGTCGCAGGGGCTGGTGACAGTGACTGGAGCAGAACTGGAATTGGCTCTTTGCTGCTAGCAAAGAGCTGGGGGGCTTTTCCTCCCCAGTGCAGCATGTCACATAGGGCGGCTTATGGCAGCGGGGAGCACCTTGCTCCACGTCTCTTAGGATTCAGTGGGGTTTTTGCTGCCTTGTTTGGGATTCCTCCTTTGGTGCATGCAGCAGTGTGACTACTGAGCATGCTGTGTCCTCACATGGCCCTGTGGCACCAGCCCTGTGCCATCTCCTGAATGGCAGCTACTGCTGGTCAGCAGGTACCAGCCGGGAAGGGTGCAAAGGGCACGGCAAAGCAGCTCGACAGCTCAATTAGAAGGCAGTGCCTGATAGATCTGCTCAGGACTTGGGGTATGGGTGTGCTCCGAGGATGGCATTTGGGTGTGAGAGTGATGATGCAGATAGATAGGGAGTTTGGTTTTACATTTTGGTTTGTGCAAGCACAGCCAGTGCAGTGTGGAGCTTCTTTGTGGTACTTGGCACTGGGGTGATGGGTTTGGGGGCAAAGAGCCCTAGAAACCAGAAGATCCCTCTCTAGCACTCCCTATGCCCAGCTGGCTTGGCTGTGGGTTGCCAGCTGACATAGGAGGCACTCCAGCTCTGCAGGGTCGGCATGGTTTGAGATGCAGTACATTTCAAAGCAGGCTTTAGGAGTGGGGTCACTGATGTAGCACCTGGGTCTCCTGGATGACTAAGAAAGCATTTGGGGACTCTTGGGGCAGAATTCAGTTCTTTCTGAACTGTCCCTACCCCTGCCTGGCTCCGACAGCCTCCACAGGGTATCTGGGGATGCAGAAGATGACTTAGAGGAGAGGTCCCGTCCAGACTCCTGTGCTGTGATGAGAGGAGGGTGTCTCAGTGCGTCAGCCTGGGACTGCTTGTGTGCATGGGACTGTTCCACTCTGCAACGGAACTGGTCTTGCCTGCCCTCCTGCTGTCAGACAGATACACAGCCTCCTCCGCTGCTGGGATGTCATCAGCACTGATTAAAAGCTCCTTTTTACGCATCCTTCTTGACTCTGCCCACTGTTCTTGCATGACTCATCCAGGGAGGTGACAGCACAGTCATTGCAGGGAGACGTATTAGCAGGTCACAGATACGCATTTGCAAGATCCTGCAATGTGAGCCTTATCCCTTAAGCAGACTGTGCTGTGCAGGAACTTGGGTTCACACCCAGCCACGGGGTAGCACACGGTTTTGGCAGTGCCCTGTATCAGCTGTCTGAAGGCAAGGCATTGCCTTGTGCATTTGCAGCGCCGCATGACCGTGTGTGCATCCCAATCGTACTCTGGAGCATGTGCTTCAGTCACTTCAGACTTGGTATGTAACTGTGAGCTCAGGGCTTGAGAACTGGTTCAGATCCCACTGACTAAGAACCGAGACCATCCAGCTGCAGACCACAATACAGAGCTAAACCCTGTTGTGCTGCAGCTGTTGGACGGGGTCCTGAGCTACATGGGCCCAGGCCGTTCTTGGGGTATTTCTCCCATCCACCATCAATCGCTAAAGCCTTGCAAAGGGGCAGCTAGGCTGGTTGAGGTGCTGGTGTCTCCTAGTTAGGGCAATTCATCGGCTTCCTGATAGGGAACTGACCATTTGGCAGTCTCCTGGCCTGCCGTCAGCAGTTGGTGGGACTACTGCAGCAGCAAATCTGTTTACCGTAGGTCTCCCTGGCATTTCTGGGAAAGGAGAGCCTGCGTGTGAGGTGCTGAAGGTATAATCATGTCCCTGAAACATAGCTGGAGGCAGCTTGTAGCAAAAACCGGGATCTTGCATTGCGACATGGCTCTGAGTCATCTTGCTCTCCCAGAAGTCCTGAAGAGTTGCAGCAATGGGCTTTTCAGCTGGGCAGCAGTGGGAGATGAGGTTCCTGGAAGTGAAGCTAACAGCTCAGTTAATCAATAGCACTGGGGTTCAGTTTGTGCAAGTCACACTGTCCTCGTCTCAGCACCTCTCCCGAGAAAAACGCTGCTACCGGAACGCAAGGGGCAAGGTCTGTCAGGTGCCTCAAACAGCCTGATCCGTGCAAAGCTGATTCTGGCTGAGGTCCCTCGCTGCCCCGTCCTCGGCCAGCTTCCATAAAACAAAGATCAAGTCAGGTATCACGTGCGTGTTTTGGGCCTGATTTGAGTGATGTCTGCCTTCGGGCTCTGGATGGGTGCTGATCCGTCCTTGGGACGTTTGCCTGCCCTGCAAGTAGAGGGTGATACCTCCAGATAGGGTGCATGGTCTTAGCCTGGGTGGCTGGGACCTGTTGCTTGGGGGCCAGGTACAAGACAGTGGGTCCTTGACTCGTGTTTGTGTGGGGGGCGATTGCCCTCCTGTGGTCTGCCCTGGGAGCAGGCAGGAGAGTTTTGCCCTGGCAGGACCAGCCCCTGCAGCCTGGGCACTCATCCTGCGCAGCTTGCAGGCCTCCTCCACGCCGTCCCAGGCTGGGTGTGCTGCAAATACACCCTCGCTGTGCTCCTCCTCCGCCCCGGAGCCCCAACCCACAAACAGGGTGTGGGACCTGGGAAACAAAAGTTTCTCTGTTTTATTTTCCTTGCCTGTTTTTCTGTATTGTTTGAGCTGGGGCTTGCTCCCGCTCTCTGGAGAAGGCAAAGAGCTGGCTAGAGCAGGCTGGGCTGGGCTGAGCCGTTCCTGGGGCAGGCAGGGAGCTGGCACACATCCTGCTGCCAGCCCTTTCTTACCCCCGTCACCTCCCCTGCGCGGGGCTGCGAAAGGGCACGCTGCAAAGCTGCTGGCCGAGGGCAAACAGAGCCGCAGGGACGGTGCCAAACCAGCAGTGGGAGAACAGCGCTGTCCTGGCCCTGCAAGCACGCGGGCACTGGCTGACGAGTAGGTCACGCAGGCTGGCAGTGCTGCGGCTCCGCTCTGCTTGGCACGTGGAGAAGGCTCGCTCTGAACCCAGTGCCAGGCACTAGCATGCTGGGGAGAAGCCAGCCAGCCCCTTGGGGATTGCCAAGAGCTGTCTGCTCGGCCACAGCGCTGTTTTGGCTCTTACGTGGATTGAATTCCTGCTGAACTCGGGGCACTTTTCCACGCTGAAGTGGCTTCAGATCGGAGATGGCAGTGGCCCAAATACCTCGTGCAAACAGGGTGTAAGTCCTGAATGGCAGAACAAGCAGGAGGCCAGCTTGCTTTTCTGCCTCCTGGCTTCCTCCTGGGCTGATCTCCTCCAAGCACCCCCTCAGTCTCTGGTTGTGGGAGCCTGCTTCGCCTTCCCATCCCACCCAGCTGGGGACAGCACAAGGAGCCTGGCAGAGCTGGGTAGGTGGGTGAGTTTTATGCTCCTCACCTCTGCAGACCTGAGTTAAACTGCACCTTAATGTGTGTATGGGTGAACCCCACTGCTTTTCTATTCTTTGGGCACCTCTGCACTGGGATGACTGGGAGAATGCCCCATCCTTAGGCCAAGGGCAGGGCAGAGTGACAGGAGGGATGCAAGGGCTGAGGCTGGGAACAGTCAGGATTGGGGTGGCACTGGTTACAGCTGGAAGAGCTGAGAAGGGAGGGAGGCCAAGAAAAGCCCTTGGTCAGGTCAGCCAGCCCTTGGCTCCTGGGAAGTCTTGGAAGCGGGTTAAAAGCGTGTCGCTCGGCTGGGGTGTGCTCGGACAGCAGCCTCCAGGAACAGACTTCAGGCAAAATACCCGGGTGGCTGGCCAAGGGCTGTACTGGGGGGAAAGGGGATGGAGCGATTCATGTCTCGGCTCCTAACTGTGCCTTACATCTTCCCCACAGTGCTACGAGACATCAGTGAGCGAGGCAGGGACCTCGAGCAGATCTTATCTCAGTACATCACCTTCGTCAAGCCTGCCTTCGAGGAGTTCTGTTTGCCAGTAAGTAAGGGGAGTGACACTCACGGGAGTCTGCCAAAAATGCCTCATACCCTGCCCAGCTCCTCAGACAGGAGGATTTTATGCCCCAGAGCTCAGGTCAGCCTGCCTCGCCTTGCTCCCTCCCTGCAGGCACTGGCAAAAACGGAGGTGCCAGCGCTGGCGAGGGCAGGGCGAGATGGGGACTATTTATACAGCCACTGCCTTCCTGGGGAGATCACCCTCCCCTATGGGAAGGCCGATACCGCAAGAGAAACCCCTCCCTGCACAGGGTCTGACAAACCAACACCAGGCAGCTCAGCAGATGCCAGCCCAGGAGGGGCGATCCTTGGCCGCATCTTGCCAGGGGAGGGGAGATCCCTGCCCCCAAGCAGTGTGCGCTGTGTCTGCCTCCTGTTCTGGGCTGTCCTGCCTGCCCTTTTCACCCTGCAGTGCTGCTGGCTTCTTGCTGGCTGGATGCTTGGGAGAGCAGGGGAGCTTCGTCCTTCGCTCAGTGCTGTGGGATGTGGCCTTGCAGGTTGCATTTCCTGGCTGGTGAGAAGCCAAGGCGTAGGGCAGACAGACCTTGCTTGGGGCCAGGGTTGCAAGGTCTGCCTGGAGAAAGGAAGCTACTTTGGGAGCCGATAACTGAGGCAAGGCTCCCTAGCAGACAGGGACTTTGCATGCAGGAAACCACTGCAGAACTTGCAGGTGAAATAGCACGTTTGCAGGACTAGCCATTGCACACCTCCCCTGGCTCTCGTGGAGAGGAGCCTGCATCTTGGTTCTCAAGGCTTTTCAAGCAGATGTGGTAGTTACATGAGGAGTTTCTTCTTATTCTGGAGGAACTGAGCCAGCAGAGTCCTGCAACCTGGGAACTGCTGGCCAGCACCACAGGCAGGAATTGAACCTGTGCCTCCAGCCTCAGGAACGTCTCTGTGCCCGTCTATGTGGGCAGCTCTGCTCCTTCCCACGAGGGGCTGATTCTTTCTGTGCTACAAGATCTTTTCCTGGCTCCTGGGCAGCACCCTTTTCTCTGTCTCACTCAGTTGTGGCTCGGGGGACCAAGGTCCAATTCCAGTGTAATCCCAGAAAGGCTTTTCCTGAGAGGCAGGTCCAGCTTGGTGGCTCCCCTCCTTGCAAGTCCCCAGCAAGGTAAATCTGCAGCTTTGCAAAGCAGCAGATGCTGCATCAATCTCTTCTGTTGAATAGTCTGTAGGAGGACGAAATGTGAAACAAGGAGGTAGAAAACAACTGCTTTGTCCCTACCCACCAGCTTTGCAGTGGTCTGCTCCCACTTCCAACCTGGTGGTGGGCTCAGCTGCAGAGCAATTGCATGCGGATGTCGAGCAGGCTCAGCACCCACTGTTGCTGTTACTCGATTCCTAAACCAGCTCTGGGCCGGGTGGTTCAGCACTGAAACGGTCCAGCATGTCCTGGTGATTTTTGATATGGCTGGAAGCACCTGAAGGTGTCAGATGTCACCCTTCACCCAGCCGCTGGCTTGTTTACTGATGGTAGAGCTTGGCTGTCAGGAAGCTGATCAGCTGTAAAAGCTGACACAAATAGGGGAGGAAACTGGGACTGGCATCTGCAGGTGAAAATAGGTCAGGACTGGTGTCCTGAAGCAGACCTTTTTTGCAAGCGGTGCTAGAAGAAAATTCTCCCCACATCCCAAGCAGATCATGTGGCTGTGCCCTGCATGTCCTCACAGCCCAGGCATGCCAGCTCTTGCTCTTGTACCAAGTCTGGCTGGATTCAGGGGGGAGGTTGTTCCCAAAAGCATCAGCTGCTAGAGTCTTGCGATCACGAGGCTTTTTAATTTCAGGTTTTGTTAGGGTGGCTTTTACTGCCTCTTACTGGAATCTGTATGAGCTCATGAAAATGGAGTCAAAGCGCAAAGCGTGGCCCTCGAAACGCAGAGCAGAAGACAAATAAGAGCATCCAAAACGTATTATCAGCAACGACATACCTTCCGGCGGGTTTGGGTTTGGCAAGGGGAGGGGAAGGACCTGCCCCAGGAAGCAGGACAATGCCCCAGTTTGGTGGCTCTCCACTTTCCCCGTAACGCAGTGCTCTCTCTCCTCCCAGACCAAGAAGTATGCTGACGTGATCATTCCCAGAGGAGCAGATAACGAAGGTGAGTGGGCCCAGACCCTGCTGTTACGTCCTGGCAGCCGGCTTTGGGCTGTTGCGGCCGAGTTAGGTAGGGAGGTAGCAGGACCTTTCACGGAGGTGATTCAGGCCATGGCCTCCCGAGAGAGTGCTGTTACCACACATGCGCTGAGATGAGCCTCTCCCCTTTGCTGCTGCCTGGAGCATTAGTGATTGGGAGTTTGTGCTCCTCTTATCAAGCCTGGGAGCCCATCTATGTGCAGTGCCTCCAGGCAAGCTCCTGGTTCATCCCCCCACAAAGGGAAATGTGCTTCTCCAAGGCCAGATGTGCAACTGGGACAGCCAGGTCTCCACCTGGCTGGAATCAGCCTGACCATACTGGCTTGAGTGCTGGGCTCAGGGATGAAGTCCCAGCGGGACTGCAGGATTGCAGTTCCCCACTATGTGGTAGGAGGGGATGGAAGCAGGGGAGACAGCTGGGTCATCGTCTCTGGCTTGGCTCTAGTTTATTTGCAGTGATTCTAATGCAATCTCTCCCCTCTGTCTTTCCCTCCCTTTTGCTCACAGTGGCCATAAACCTGATAGTGCAGCACATCCAGGACATTCTTAATGGAGGACTCAGCAAACGCCAGAGCAACGGCTACCTGAACGGCTACACTCCTCCCCGCCAGCGGCAGCCCTCAGAGTCCAGCAGCCGGCCTCACTGACCCCGGGCGGCAGGCGTGAGGCTGGGGGCGGAGGGCGCTCGGGCCCTGCCACTGCCCCTCTGTACATACTGTCCGTTCATTCCCCCCTTATCTATTTAAGAAACCAGACGGAGACGAATGCCTTTAATTTTGTATGTTGGAAATGCCGAATGAGAAGCAGCCGGCTGCTCGGGAGCCTGGACCGCCCACAGCTCCTGGCCTTGCTCAATAACTCCTCCAGCACGGAACTGGCTATAAATCTCTATAAATATAGAATTGCTCTATTTTTGTGTAAATGCAGAATAACGTAAAATTACTTGCCATAAGGTATTTGCCAGGCTCAATGTTGCTGGGAGGGGGCTGGAAAGAGGGTCTTGGGAGATGTTGGTGTCAAGATCCTCACCTCAAAGGCGGCAAGGAAGGAAGAGCATTTGACAACTGCTTTAGTATCGTAGTGGTCTCCATCCCGGGGAAGGGACGGGCTGTGGTGGAGGTGGCAGCTTGAGTGTGGCATGGATTTTGCGACTGGGCTGGGGTTGCCTCCTCCTGCCGTTGCTGTTCAGGTCTGAGCAGCCTGGTTTTGGCTGGCAGGCTCCGTACAATGCCACTGGGAGTTGGGAGAATGATGTGTAATACCTCCCCTGACTGTCTCCGCACCTCCAGGTCTCAGTCCCTCAACAGCATTGCTTTCTGTGTCTGACACCCCTTCCCACCACAGTGTGGGTTTGCTGTCACACCCTCCAGCAAGGACCTGGTAGGTGATGCTGGATATGTGTTCATATAAACATGGCAGCTTGCGTCTTTAGCAGCCTCACTGCCTGGCTTGGGTGGGGATGGCACATGGATACCTTCAGCCCCTCTGGAGCTCGGTGGCCGCGCGTGGTGGGAATCCTAGCCGAGCCCTGGGCTCAACCCTAAGCCTGGAGGTTGGCTTGCAGAAGGTCAGAGGTGTGTCTGTCATTCCTCACTTGGAACAGTTTCACTCCTGGCTGGGGGATTTTGGGTCTGTAAGATATGGTTAAGGGAGCCTCTTCTGAAAGAAAGGGGCAATAGATGATGAAAGGCAGCTGCTGAGCAGCCTGCCTGAGCAGGGGCAGCAGTGTGTAGCAGTCCCTGGGCTATCTAGCATCCCCATATGGGACATCCACAGGTCCCAGCTGGGTAGCATGAAACTGTGTGCCCAGGGGTCCTCTGCTCTCCTTTTTCAGAGCATGCTCTTGCCTGGCCTGTGTCCCTTTCATTGTGTCCTGGTGGAGGACACTGTGTCCTTGCAGTATGTTGTCCCCAGGGCTGCCCAGGGAGTGCCCTCCTTTGCCCAGGGTGAGAATTAGTCTCCCCTAACCTGGTAGTGCTCCAACAGCCGTGTCCCAGGAGAGGGTGGTGGAGTTGTACTGCAGGTCTGGGGATGCCTGGAGAGCAAGGCGGGGCAGCTGGGCTGGGGCAGGAGCTTGGAGGGAGCCAGGGAAGGGGATGTGGTGGGAGATTAGCCAGGAAAGATCCTTTGGCCCATGCTGCTGGGATTGACTTGCCCCCCGGAAAAAAAAGTTTCATGGGCATCCCAAGAAGCCTGGAGCAAGGAGCCTTAGCCTTGCTCCCTCTGATGATTTTCAGTCTTTCCAGAGCATTGGTTTTGCTCTGCACGGTTAAAAGCTTAAGACCTTAGGCCCTCAATGCTCCATCGCTCTCCAGCCCCACATGAGCTGAGACAAGCTTTGATTTTTAACAAAGAGAACAAGAAAGGAAACACCTCCCCCAGTGACTGCTGCTGGGGCAAGGTCATTCCCTCTTGATCTGTGATGGGGGCACATGGCAGCCCTTTATCCCCCTCCCTGGCTGCAGACCCTCCCCGAGGCTTCTCAGCTTTGCCATGATCAAGGACTGGCACTGGCTAATTCTAGGTACAGCCATAGGTAAGAGGGACGGAAGCCCTGCAGAACTGGTGAGGCTTCTCAGGGCTTAAGCAGCCAAGACAGCTCTCAAAATGAAATACTGGCCTCCTCTCCCCTGTAAATAAAGACAGAACAAATGGATGCTGGTGTTTCTTGTCTCCTGTTTGGTGCTGCATCTTGCTGGCTGCAGTCCCAGTTGTGGAAGCAGACTTGGCCAACATTGTCTTAGTTCTGCAAGTCAAAGCCAGACCTGGAGCAAAGCTCCCGGCACAGACTGCTTTGGTGAAGGAGGTGCTGAAGGCAGTGGCTCTGGCTTTTGGCTGGCCAGCCAGCTCTCAGCAGGTCCTGGTGCCCACATGGCTTGGCGTGCTTTTGTGAAACTCTTCTGTGCTCTCAGGACAGCAGAGATGGACAAGCTCAGCCCATCCCAGTATGTCTCTTGAACAGATGACAGTCAAGTGAATTTCATCAAAAGACCTTACAGGCATTAGCACTAGAGGGGTGTCAAGCAAGGGTGAGACTGCTTTTAGCAAAGGGGTAAATCACTTTGTGGCAAAGCGCTTTATGTCAGCATGGATTCACGAAGGGGAAGTCACGCTTAAGCAATCTGATGACCCTCTATGATGAAATGACTGGCTTGGTAGAGAAGCTGTTGATGTATGGGCTGGATGACCAGACTGTGAGATAGATTGAAAACTGGCTGAATGGCTGGGCCCAAGAGCGTGGTGATCAATGGTATGAAATCTGGTTGAAGACCAGTAACTAGTGGTGTAGCCCAGGGGTCAATACTAGATCCAATCCCATTCAGCATCTTCATTAAAGATCTGTATGATGAGGCAGAATGTACCCTCAGCAAGTCTACTGATGACACAAATGGGGAGGAGTAGCTAGTACACCAGAGGGTTGTGCTGCCATCCAGAGGGACCTTGACAGGCTGGAGAAATGGGCTGACGGAAACCCTTTGACGTTCAACAACGGGGAAGGGCAAAGTCCTGCACTTGGGGAAGAACAATCCCATGCACCAGTACATGCTGGGAGCCACCCATCTGGAAAGCAGCTTTGCAGAAAAGGCCTTGAGGGTCCTGGTTAACCATGAGCCAGCAATGAGCCCTTGCAGCAAAGAGGGCTAATGGTATCCTGGGCTGCATTAGGGGGACTTGCCAGCAGGTCAAGGGAGGTGATCCTTCCCCTCTGCTCAGGTGAGGCCACATATGACTACTGTATCCAGTTCTGGGCTCCCCAGTACAAGAGAGAGATGGAGCTACTGGTGACAGTCCAGTGAAGGGTCATGAAGATGATGAAGGGACTGGAGCATCTCTCCTATGAGGAAAGGCTGAGAGAGGTGGGACTAGTTAGACGGGGGAAGAGAAGGCTGAGGAGGAAACCAGGAGGGAGGGTGAAAAGAGGACAGAGCCAGTAACAGGACATGAGGCAATGGGCACAAATTAAAACAGAGGATGTTCCCTCTGAACATCAGGAAACACTTTTTTGCTGTGAGGGTAACTGAGCACTGGCGTGCGTGGCCCAGAGATGCGGTGGAGTCTCCATCCTTGGAGATAATCAAAAGCCGTATGCACAAGGTCCTGGGCAACAGGCTCTAGGCAGCCCTGCATGAGCAGGGGCTTGGACGAACTGACCTCCAGAGGTGCCTTCCAACCCCAGCCATTCCGTGAATTTTAGTGTCTTTTCAGCACTGAGAAATGCAAAGGCTTGCCTGCTGTCGGCTTCCTTAGTCACAAGCACGACCCTTCTGTGCCCACATCGGGCTCCTGGAAGGCCTGGGCAGATGGCACAGGTGGGCCACTGTGCTCCAGGTTCAGCTGGGAGATGAGTTGGTGCCAGCTTTACCCCTCCTCTTGTGTCCCTGAGCTTGGCTCTGAGATGCGTCCCTGTCCCCGTCCCTCTCCATGGGGACTTCCAGCACAGCTGCACGTGAGGTTTCCCCTTATGCGAGGCTTGAGCTTTTTACCGGCGGCGAGAGAGCACCGAGCACGGGCGGGGCGGTGTGAGGGAGGCCCAAACCGGCTGGAACTGGCTTCAACGGCCGCTGCCACCGGCAGGCAGATGGAGGAACCGTCGCTCCTCAGAAGGGCACCCAGTCAGGGCGCGCTGGCTGGCCGCGGGGGCAGCTGTGGCGGCTGAGGGAGTAGCTAAATGGCGGGACAGGGTGGGTGGCTGTCTTCAGGCGTACCCTATGCTCAGATCTCCACAGCCACTGGTCTGTGGACGGACAGGGGTTCGTTTGAGTGAGCTGCTGCCCCTCCACAGAGACAGTGAACTGCTGCAGCACGCCTTGAGGGCGGACTGTGGGATGGGAGGTGAGGGACATAGGTAGGACCAAGTTTGGGGGTGTAGGGGCGGTCTGTGAGAGCTGGATCTGAGGCTGATGCGCTCTGCCCGGTACTGTGGGGAGCCTGTGGTTCCCCTCAGCAGCTGTCGCTGCCGTATGTGAGCACATGGATCTCTTGTGCCACTTGGAGGTATCTGTGCAAGAGATGGTGGCGCTGAGTGGGCGCAGTGCGGGCCCTAGACCTGGGACAGATCTTTTACAGCATTATAGACCACAGCAGTCAGGCACGCGTTCACGAGCCACTGCCGCAGCCTCCCCTCAAGCTAACCAGGGTAACGGCTGCCCCAGGCTGGGTGCAGTCCCTTTCCTCAAAATCTGCATTTTCCTTCGTGGCCAGAGGAGAGAGGTGCATCAGGCCTCGGGGGTCTCCCCTCTCCCGACTGTGCTGCTGCCGAGGCGGGGACAGGATTGCGGTGGTGAAGAACTTGCCTCTGGCCTCTGGCTGTGACCACAGCTAGGATCAGCTCCCCCCTGCTCCCGAGCCGCACTGTCTTGCTGCACCCTTGTGAGCTGCTGCTGCCTCTCTCTTAGAGAAAAGAGAGGGATGCTGTTGCACCTGGGAGAGATGCTACCCGTGGTTCACCTTCGGAGGGCAATATTGAAATGCTACCCAGATCTGACCATTGTCGGGGATGAAAGCCGAGACCAGCATCCACAGGGCTCCGCGACGTTCCTTACGAGGCTGGCTTTCTCCCCCCGTCACCTGGCTGCCGTCCAGCTGTCAGATCAGAGAGCCATGCACATCTGCAGCCACAGGCACTTCTGCTCAAACGAGAGAATCGCATGGGCCAGACCGCCATGCTTTGCAACAAGGCCTTTCATCATTTCTCTTTCATGAGCGACCCAACCGAACTTTCACCCTGCAGAGGCCTGCTGTTTTCTGCCTTGCATTCCGGCTGGGTACCGAGAGAGAAGTGGTCGTGTGCCTGGCCAGCCAGGAATCTTAAAAGCAAGCCCAGCCCCTTCCTTCCCCAGAGATGGGCAGTAGATGAGTCAATAGGAAAACGTCTCCCTTTTCATGTGACACCTGCATACATTTTGTTCATCTGGAGCGTGCGAGAAAATGAAGGTGGTAGCGTGCTCTTTAGCAGGAGTTTTGCCGCGTTTCCCAGCCAGCACTGCTGCACGCGGTTGCTCTTGACCGTTGAGAAGGAGGCGTGCGATTAGTCTGGCATGATTCCTGGAGGGACGTGACCCACGGGCTCCTGGGCGTGCAGCAGCCACTGCCACCTCACTGGGACATGGGCAGCCACCAGGCGTCTCCCTGGGACATGGGCACCCCCTGGGAACCTCACCGGGAGAAGGACACCCTGTGGGGATGCGGGGCCTCCTCCTGGAAGATGGGCACCCGCGGGGCGCCTCACAGCCATGGATGCCCGTTCTCTCCCACCCCAGCTCTCCCACTTCTCCCGGAGCGCATGCTCCGCAAGCCCGCGTACAGCTGCCTGGCTCACACCGCTGCCTTTCATGCTGCCGCTTCCCCGGATGCCCGCGGTACCGAACGGACACGTGCTACAGGAACAATAAACTTTATTGATCTGAACAGCGCCAGAAGACTGAGGAAGTAGGCTGCTCCCAGCAGGAGTTTTGCCGAGGCTCCCAGACGTCTGCGCTGCACGGGCGTGCTCTGGCTGTCACCCTGAAGAGAACTCACTGTTAGCTGGATGAAAATGCCACGGTTGCAGTTGTTATCCACCCCCTTCCTAACACCTGCCCCTCTTCCTGGTGTGATGCTTGCCCTCGCACCAGCCTTGGAGGTCCTAAGGAAGGCAGTGGGTCATGGGCAGGCCCTGGCCACTGCCACCTTGCAGGGACTGGGGAGCAACCACCACACCTCCCCGGGAGCTGGGCACGCACCAGGCACCTCAGTGGCATGTGGGCAGCCAGAGGGGACCTCGCGGGGACATGGGCACCCTGCCAGGATGTGGGCCCCTCCTCCCGGGACGTGGGCACCCGTGGGGCACCTCACGGCCACGGATGCCTGTTCCCCCCTGCCTCAGGTCCCACCCCGCATGGACAGCAGCACTCACCTGCACCGCTGCCTTTCACGTTGCCCATCCTCCGGGTGCACACTCTAGCTGGAGTTGCACGGGGATCTAGAGAAGGCTCTGCTCTTCTTATCTTTTTCTCGTGCCGCCTTCTTGAAGGTGCCGGAGCTCTTTCAGGTGGAGGCGGCGCAAATGCCTCAGGCACCTGACCATCCGGGCGGTGTTGGTCTTCATCCTGCAGAACAATTTGGAATGGCTGAAGGTAGCCTTTTCCCAGCAATCTGTCCCCATGGAAGATGAGGCTGTCCGTCCCCTTCTCTGGAAATGACAGGGCGGGGCTTGGGTGGCCGAGAAGTGTCCTGCTGGACTTGGCTTCCTCTGGAAGAGCTCCAGCCTCGCAGGACCGCTCCGGGCAGCACGTTGGGCTGAGGAAACCTCTGGCAGGCCCCGTGTCGTGCTGGGGGCTCCCGGAGGGTTTCAGCCCTGCGGCTTGGCATGTCCCTGGGAAGAGGCAGAGGACCTCTCGGGGCTGCGGAGGCTTTCTTGCCCGCGCTGGGTTTTGTTTCTTCATTGCAAGCCTTCTTGGCCAAGGCTGTTGTGGTTCCCCGCTCCCCACAGCCCGGTCCCTTCCTGTGTGACTGATCTCGACTGCTCACCTGTCCCTGGGGTCTCTCCACATTTCTCCAGAGGCCAAGCGCAATCCAAGCCATGCAGAGCAGCCACACGGTTTGCCAGGCCCTGCAAAGCAGCCAGGTCACATCCACCTGGGCAAGGTAGTCCCAAAGCTGGCCCCGAGGGGAGGGCAGGTCAGAGGCCACGCTCACTGCGCCAACGGGCGGTTGCTTCTGGCCCTCAGGAGCGATGTGCATCCTGAACCTGACCCAGCGTTGGGGGCTGCGCAGGCCAATGCTGCCGGGCCATTCGGCGGTCACGCTTTCTGCAGCAATGGGCGGCTGCTTCAGGTCTTCAGGAAGGATTTCTATCCTGACTAAGACGCTGTTGCGGTGGAAAAAAAGGCCAATGCCACCGGAGAACAGAGACACCATGCAGAGCGCCACGGTGAAGCAGAGAACTGGGCTGAGCCCCATCGTGGTCTCTGCTGAGGAAAAAAATATCGACGTGCGAGCTGGCCCGGGCTGTCACCCTGAGCAGAGTTCAGGCAGTGGCCACCACCAGGACCAAGCGGCCACCCCGCGTGTCTGTGCTTGCAAGGCTTGCTGATGGGACAAGTCACACCGGGCTGATGTCACACAAGGCTCTGTGATGTCACAAAGCCTTTCCCTGCCCGCCCGGCAGGCGATGAAGGCTGAGGCGGAGCTGGGGAGGACCTGCGTAGGCGCATTTTGAAGCCTGCTGCTCCCACTGCTGCGCCTGCCGGCGGACACTGAGCCCAGCAGTGGAGCGGGACTGTGTCCCGCGTGATTTGGGCTGTGCCCTGAACTTGACGGCGAGAAGGAGCTGTGCCCAGACTCCGTCCAAGCTGCCTTCAGCGCTGTGCCCCAGCTGGGCAGGCGTGAGACGGTCCCGCCCTAAATCCTCTTGGGGGCAAAGTGGCAGCCCACGTTAAGGGGAAAGCCCAAAATCCACTCACTTTGCCAAAAATCTCAACCCTGAGCCTGAGCAGGGGGTTGGACAAACGGACCTCCAGAGGTGCCTTCCAACCCCAGCCATTCCGTGAATTTTAGTGTCTTTTCAGCACTGAGAAATGCAAAGGCTTGCCTGCTGTCGGCTTCCTTAGTCACAAGCACGACCCTTCTGTGCCCACATCGGGCTCCTGGAAGGCCTGGGCAGATGGCACAGGTGGGCCACTGTGCTCCAGGTTCAGCTGGGAGATGAGTTGGTGCCAGCTTTACCCCTCCTCTTGTGTCCCTGAGCTTGGCTCTGAGATGCGTCCCTGTCCCCGTCCCTCTCCATGGGGACTTCCAGCACAGCTGCACGTGAGGTTTCCCCTTATGCGAGGCTTGAGCTTTTTACCGGCGGCGAGAGAGCACCGAGCACGGGCGGGGCGGTGTGAGGGAGGCCCAAACCGGCTGGAACTGGCTTCAACGGCCGCTGCCACCGGCAGGCAGATGGAGGAACCGTCGCTCCTCAGAAGGGCACCCAGTCAGGGCGCGCTGCCTGGCCGCGGGGGCAGCTGTGGCGGCTGAGGGAGTAGCTAAATGGCGGGACAGGGTGGGTGGCTGTCTTCAGGCGTACCCTATGCTCAGATCTCCACAGCCACTGGTCTGTGGGCAGACAGGGGTTCGTTTGAGTGAGCTGCTGCCCCTCCACAGAGACAGTGAACTGCTGCAGCACGCCTTGAGGGCGGACTGTGGGATGGGAGGTGAGGGACATAGGTAGGACCAAGTTTGGGGGTGTAGGGGCGGTCTGTGAGAGCTGGATCTGAGGCTGATGCGCTCTGCCCGGTACTGTGGGGAGCCTGTGGTTCCCCTCAGCAGCTGTCGCTGCCGTATGTGAGCACATGGATCTCTTGTGCCACTTGGAGGTTTCTGTGCAAGAGATGGTGGCGCTGAGTGGGCGCAGTGCGGGCCCTAGACCTGGGACAGATCTTGTACAGCATTATAGACCACAGCAGTCAGGCACGCGTTCACGAGCCACTGCCGCGGCCTCCCCTCAAGCTAACCAGGGTAACGGCTGCCCCAGGCTGGGTGCAGTCCCTTTCCTCAAAATCTGCATTTTCCTTCGCGGCCAGAGGAGAGAGGTGCATCAGGCCTCGGGGGTCTCCCCTCTCCCGACTGTGCTGCTGCCGAGGCGGGGACAGGATTGCGGTGGTGAAGAACTTGCCTCTGGCCTCTGGCTGTGACCACAGCTAGGATCAGCTCCCCCCTGCTCCCGAGCCGCACTGTCTTGCTGCACCCTTGTGAGCTGCTGCTGCCTCTCTCTTAGAGAAAAGAGAGGGATGCTGTTGCACCTGGGAGAGATGCTACCCGTGGTTCACCTTCGGAGGGCAATATTGAAATGCTACCCAGATCTGACCATTGTCGGGGATGAAAGCCGAGACCAGCATCCGCAGGGCTCCGCGACGTTCCTTGCGAGGCTGGCTTTCTCCCCCCGTCACCTGGCTGCCGTCCAGCTGTCAGATCAGAGAGCCATGCACATCTGCAGCCACAGGCACTTCTGCTCAAACGAGAGAATCGCATGGGCCAGACCGCCATGCTTTGCAACAAGGCCTTTCATCATTTCTCTTTCATGAGCGACCCAACCGAACTTTCACCCTGCAGAGGCCTGCTGTTTTCTGCCTTGCATTCCGGCTGGGTACCGAGAGAGAAGTGGTCGTGTGCCTGGCCAGCCAGGAATGTTAAAAGCAAGCCCAGCCCCTTCCTTCCCCAGAGATGGGCAGTAGATGAGTCAATAGGAAAACGTCTCTCTTTTCATGTGACACCTGCATACATTTTGTTCATCTGGAGCGTGCTAGAAAATGAAGGTGGTAGCGTGCTCTTTAGCAGGAGTTTTGCCGCGTTTCCCAGCCAGCACCGCTGCACGCGGTTGCTCTTGACCGTTGAGAAGGAGGCGTGCGATTAGTCTGGCATGATTCCTGGAGGGACGTGACCCACGGGCTCCTGGGCGTGCAGCAGCCACTGCCATCTCACTGGGACATGGGCAGCCACCGGGCGTCTCCCTGGGACGCGGGCACCCCCTGGGAACCTCACCGGGACACGGGCACCCTGCGGGGATGCGGGGCCTTCTCCTGGAAGATGGGCACCCGCGGGGCGCCTCACAGCCATGGGTGCCCGTTCTCTCCCACCTCAGCTCTCCCACTTCTCCCGGAGCGCATGCTCCGCAAGCCCGCGTACAGCTGCCTGGCTCGCACCGCTGCCTTTCCTGCTGCCGCTTCCCCGGATGCCCGCGGTACCAAACGGACACGTGCTACAGGAACAATAAACTTTATTGATCTGAACAGCGCCAGAAGACTGAGGAAGTAGGCTGCTCCCAGCAGGAGTTTTGCCGAGGCTCCCAGACGTCTGCGCTGCACGGGCGTGCTCTGGCTGTCACCCTGAAGAGAACTCACTGTTAGCTGGATGGAAATGCCACGGTTGCAGTTGTTATCCACCCCCTTCCTAACACCTGCCCCTCTTCCTGGTGTGATGCTTGCCCTCGCACCAGCCTTGGAGGTCCTAAGGAAGGCAGTGGGTCATGGGCAGGCCCTGGCCACTGCCACCTTGCAGGGACTGGGGAGCAACCAGCACACCTCCCCGGGAGCTGGGCACGCACCAGGCACCTCAGTGGCATGTGGGCAGCCAGCGGGGACCTCGCGGGGACGTGGGCACCCTGCCAGGATGTGGGCCCCTCCTCCCGGGATGTGGGCACCCGTGGGGCACCTCACGGCCACGGATGCCTGTTCCCCCCTGCCTCAGGTCCCACCCCGCATGGACAGCAGCACTCACCTGCACCGCTGCCTTTCATGTTGCCCATCCTCCGGGTGCACACTCTAGCTGGAGTTGCACGGGGATCTAGAGAAGACTCTGCTCTTCTTATCTTTTTCTCGTGCCGCCTTCTTGAAGGTGCCGGAGCTCTTTCAGGTGGAGGCGGCGCAAATGCCTCAGGCACCTGACCATCCGGGCGGTGTTGGTCTTCATCCTGCAGAACAATTTGGAACGGCTGAAGGTAGCCTTTTCCCAGCAATCTGTCCTGATGGAAGATGAGGCCGTCCGTCCCCTTCTCTGCAAATGACAGGGCGGGGCTTGGGTGGCCGAGAAGTGTCCTGCTGGACGTGGCTTCCTCTGGAAGAGCTCCAGCCTCGCAGGACCGCTCCGGGCAGCACGTTGGGCTGAGGAAACCTCTGGCAGGCCCCGTGTCGTGCTGGGGGCTCCCGGAGGGTTTCAGCCCTGCGGCTTGGCGTGTCCCTGGGAAGAGGCAGAGGACCTCTCGGGGCCTGCGGAGGCTTTCTTGCCCGCGCTGGGTTTTGTTTCTTCATTGCAAGCCTTCTTGGCCAAGGCTGTTGTGGTTCCCCGCTCCCCACAGCCCGGTCCCTTCCTGTGTGACTGATCTCGACTGCTCACCTGTCCCTGGGGTCTCTCCACATTTCTCCAGAGGCCAAGCGCAATCCAAGCTATGCAGAGCAGCCACACGGTTTGCCAGGCCCTGCAAAGCAGCCAGGTCACATCCACCTGGGCAAGGTAGTCCCAAAACTGGCCCCGAGGGGAGGGCAGGTCAGAGGCCACGCTCACTGCGCCAACAGGCGGTTGCTTCTGGCCCTCAGGAGCGATGTGCATCCTGAACCTGACCCAGCGTTGGGGGCTGCGCAGGCCAATGCTGCCGGGCCATTCGGCGATCCAGCTCTCTGCAGCAATGGGCGGCTGCTTCAGGTCTTCAGGAAGGATTTCTATCCTGACTAAGACGCTGTTGCGGTGGAAAAAAAGGCCAATGCCACCGGAGAACAGAGACACCATGCAGAGCGCCACGGTGAAGCAGAGAACCGGGCTGAGCCCCATCGTGGTGTCTCCTGAGGAAAAAAATCTCGACGCGCGAGCTGGCCCGGGCTGTCACCCTGAGCAGAGTTCAGGCAGTGACCACCACCAGGACCAAGTGGCCACCCCGCGTGTCTGTGCTTGCAAGGCTTGCCGATGGGACAAGTCACACCGGGCTGATGTCACACAAGGCTCTGTGATGTCACAAAGCCTTTCCCCGCCCGCCCGGCAGGCGATGAAGGCTGAGGCGGAGCTGGGGAGGACCTGCGTAGGCGCATTTTGAAGCCTGCTGCTCCCACTGCTGTGCCTGCCGGCGGACACTGAGCCCAGCAGTGGAGCGGGACTGTGTCCCGCGTGATTTGGGCTGTGCCCTGAACTTGACGGCGAGAAGGAGCTGTGCCCAGACTCCGTCCAAGCTGCCTTCAGCGCTGTGCCCCAGCTGGGCAGCTGTGAGACGGTCCCGCCCTAAATCCTCTTGGGGGCAAAGTGGCAGCCCACGTTAAGGGGAAAGCCCAAAATCCACTCACTTTGCCAAAAATCTCAACCCTGAGCCTGAGCAGGGGGTTGGACAAACGGACCTCCAGAGGTGCCTTCCAACCCCAGCCATTCCGTGAATTTTAGTGTCTTTTCAGCACTGAGAAATGCAGAGGCTTGCCTGCTGTCGGCTTCCTTAGTCACAAGCACGACCCTTCTGTGCCCACATCGGGCTCCTGGAAGGCCTGGGCAGATGGCACAGGTGGGCCACTGTGCTCCAGGTTCAGCTGGGAGATGAGTTGGTGCCAGCTTTACCCCTCCTCTTGTGTCCCTGAGCTTGGCTCTGAGATGCGTCCCTGTCCCCGTCCCTCTCCATGGGGACTTCCAGCACAGCTGCACCTGAGGTTTCCCCTTATGCGAGGCTTGAGCTTTTTACCGGCGGCGAGAGAGCACCGAGCACGGGCGGGGCGGTGTGAGGGAGGCCCAAACCGGCTGGAACTGGCTTCAACGGCCGCTGCCACCGGCAGGCAGATGGAGGAACCGTCGCTCCTCAGAAGGGCACCCAGTCAGGGCGCGCTGCCTGGCCGCGGGGGCAGCTGTGGCGGCTGAGGGAGTAGCTAAATGGCGGGACAGGGTGGGTGGCTGTCTTCAGGCGTACCCTATGCTCAGATCTCCACAGCCACTGGTCTGTGGGCAGACAGGGGTTCGTTTGAGTGAGCTGCTGCCCCTCCACAGAGACAGTGAACTGCTGCAGCACGCCTTGAGGGCGGACTGTGGGATGGGAGGTGAGGGACATAGGTAGGACCAAGTTTGGGGGTGTAGGGGCGGTCTGTGAGAGCTGGATCTGAGGCTGATGCGCTCTGCCCGGTACTGTGGGGGGCCTGTGGTTCCCCTCAGCAGCTCTCGCTGCCGTATGTGAGCACATGGATCTCTTGTGCCACTTGGAGGTTTCTGTGCAAGAGATGGTGGCGCTGAGTGGGCGCAGTGCGGGCCCTAGACCTGGGACAGATCTTGTACAGCATTATAGACCACAGCAGTCAGGCACGCGTTCACGAGCCACTGCCGCGGCCTCCCCTCAAGCTAACCAGGGTAACGGCTGCCCCAGGCTGGGTGCAGTCCCTTTCCTCAAAATCTGCATTTTCCTTCGCGGCCAGAGGAGAGAGGTGCATCAGGCCTCGGGGGTCTCCCCTCTCCCGACTGTGCTGCTGCCGAGGCGGGGACAGGATTGCGGTGGTGAAGAACTTGCCTCTGGCCTCTGGCTGTGACCACAGCTAGGATCAGCTCCCCCCTGCTCCCGAGCCGCACTGTCTTGCTGCACCCTTGTGAGCTGCTGCTGCCTCTCTCTTAGAGAAAAGAGAGGGATGCTGTTGCACCTGGGAGAGATGCTACCCGTGGTTCACCTTCGGAGGGCAATATTGAAATGCTACCCAGATCTGACCATTGTCGGGGATGAAAGCCGAGACCAGCATCCGCAGGGCTCCGCGATGTTCCTTGCGAGGCTGGCTTTCTCCCCCCGTCACCTGGCTGCCGTCCAGCTGTCAGATCAGAGAGCCATGCACATCTGCAGCCACAGGCACTTCTGCTCAAACGAGAGAATCGCATGGGCCAGACCGCCATGCTTTGCAACAAGGCCTTTCATCATTTCTCTTTCATGAGCGACCCAACCGAACTTTCACCCTGCAGAGGCCTGCTGTTTTCTGCCTTGCATTCCGGCTGGGTACCGAGAGAGAAGTGGTCGTGTGCCTGGCCAGCCAGGAATGTTAAAAGCAAGCCCAGCCCCTTCCTTCCCCAGAGATGGGCAGTAGATGAGTCAATAGGAAAACGTCTCTCTTTTCATGTGACACCTGCATACATTTTGTTCATCTGGAGCGTGCGAGAAAATGAAGGTGGTAGCGTGCTCTTTAGCAGGAGTTTTGCTGCGTTTCCCAGCCAGCACCGCTGCACGCGGTTGCTCTTGACCGTTGAGAAGGAGGCGTGCGATTAGTCTGGCATGATTCCTGGAGGGACGTGACCCACGGGCTCCTGGGCGTGCAGCAGCCACTGCCATCTCACTGGGACATGGGCAGCCACCGGGCGTCTCCCTGGGACGCGGGCACCCCCTGGGAACCTCACCGGGACACGGGCACCCTGCGGGGATGTGGGGCCTTCTCCTGGAAGATGGGCACCCGCGGGGCGCCTCACAGCCATGGGTGCCCGTTCTCTCCCACCCCAGCTCTCCCACTTCTCCCGGAGCGCATGCTCCGCAAGCCCAAGCTCACACCGCTGCCTTTCATGCTGCCGCTTCCCCGGATGCCCGCGGTACCAAACGGACACGTGCTACAGGAACAATAAACTTTATTGATCTGAACAGCGCCAGAAGACTGAGGAAGTAGGCTGCTCCCAGCAGGAGTTTTGCCGAGGCTCCCAGACGTCTGCGCTGCACGGGCGTGCTCTGGCTGTCACCCTGAAGAGAACTCACTGTTAGCTGGATGGAAATGCCACGGTTGCAGTTGTTATCCACCCCCTTCCTAACACCTGCCCCTCTTCCTGGTGTGATGCTTGCCCTCGCACCAGCCTTGGAGGTCCTAAGGAAGGCAGTGGGTCATGGGCAGGCCCTGGCCACTGCCACCTTGCAGGGACTGGGGAGCAACCAGCACACCTCCCCGGGAGCTGGGCACGCACCAGGCACCTCAGTGGCATGTGGGCAGCCAGCGGGGACCTCGCGGGGACGTGGGCACCCTGCCAGGATGTGGGCCCCTCCTCCCGGGATGTGGGCACCCGTGGGGCACCTCACGGCCACGGATGCCTGTTCCCCTCTGCCTCAGGTCCCACCCCGCATGGACAGCAGCACTCACTTGCACCGCTGCCTTTCACGTTGCCCATCCGCCGGGCGCACACTGTACCTGAGCTGCACGGGGAGCTAGAGAAGGCTCTGCTCGTCTTATCTTTTCCTCGTGCCGCCTTCTTCAAGTACTGGTGCCGGAGCTCTTTCAGGTGGAGGCGGTAGACTTGCCTCAGGCACCTGACCATCCGGGCGGTGTTGGCCTCCATCCGGCAGAGCAATTTGTAATAGCTGGAGGTGCCCTTTTTCCTGCAGTCTGTCCTGATGGAAGATGAGGCCGTCCGTCCCCTTCTCTGCAAATGACAGGGCCGGGTCACAAAGAAGCGGTTGGGGGCTTGGGTGGCCGAGAAGTGTCCTGCTGGACGTGGCTTCCTCTGGAAGAGCTCCAGCCTCGCAGGACCGCTCCGGGCAGCACGTTGGGCTGAGGAAACCTCTGGCAGGCCCCGTGTCGTGCTGGGGGCTCCCGGAGGGTTTCAGCCCTGCGGCTTGGCGTGTCCCTGGGAAGAGGCAGAGGACCTCTCGGGGCCTGCGGAGGCTTTCTTGCCCGCGCTGGGTTTTGTTTCTTCATTGCAAGCCTTCTTGGCCAAGGCTGTTGTGGTTCCCCGCTCCCCACAGCCCGGTCCCTTCCTGTGTGACTGATCTCGACTGCTCACCTGTCCCTGGGGTCTCTCCACATTTCTCCAGAGGCCAAGCGCAATCCAAGCTATGCAGAGCAGCCACACGGTTTGCCAGGCCCTGCAAAGCAGCCAGGTCACATCCACCTGGGCAAGGTAGTCCCAAAACTGGCCCCGAGGGGAGGGCAGGTCAGAGGCCACGCTCACTGCGCCAACGGGAGGTTGCTTCTGGCCCTCAGGAGCGATGTGCATCCTGAACCTGACCCAGCGTTGGGGGCTGCGCAGGCCAATGCTGCCGGGCCATTCGGCGATCCAGCTCTCTGCAGCAATGGGCGGCTGCTTCAGGTCTTCAGGAAGGATTTCTATCCTGACTAAGACGCTGTTGCGGTGGAAAAGAAGGCCAATGCCACTGGAGAACAGAGACACCATGCAGAGCGCCACGGTGAAGCAGAGAACTGAGCTGAGCCTCATCGTGGTCTCTGCTGAGGAAAAAAATCTCGACGCACGAGCTGGCCTGGGCTGTCACCCTGAGCAGAGTTCAGGCAGTGACCACCACCAGGACAGAGTGACCACCCCGCGTGTCTGTGCTTGCAAGGCTTGCCGATGGGACAAGTCACACCGGGCTGATGTCACACAATGCTCTGTGATGTCACAAAGCCTTTCCCCGCCCGCCCGGCAGGCGATGAAGGCTGAGGCGGAGCTGGGGAGGACCTGCGTAGGCGCATTTTGAAGCCTGCTGCTCCCACTGCTGTGCCTGCCGGCGGATACTGAGCCCAGCAGTGGAGCGGGACTGTGTCCCGCGTGATTTGGGCTGTGCCCTGAACTTGACGGCGAGAAGGAGCTGTGCCCAGACTCCGTCCAAGCTGCCTTCAGCGCTGTGCCCGAGCTGGGCAGCTGTGAGACGGTGCCGCCCAAAATCCTCTTGGGGGCAAAGTGGCAGCCCACGTTAAGGGGAAAGCCCAAAATCCACTCACTTTGCCAAAAATCTCAACCCTGAGCCTGAGCAGGGGGTTGGACAAACGGACCTCCAGAGGTGCCTTCCAACCCCAGCCATTCCGTGAATTTTAGTGTCTTTTCAGCACTGAGAAATGCAGAGGCTTGCCTGCTGTCGGCTTCCTTAGTCACAAGCACGACCCTTCTGTGCCCACATCGGGCTCCTGGAAGGCCTGGGCAGATGGCACAGGTGGGCCACTGTGCTCCAGGTTCAGCTGGGAGATGAGTTGGTGCCAGCTTTACCCCTCCTCTTGTGTCCCTGAGCTTGGCTCTGAGATGCGTCCCTGTCCCCGTCCCTCTCCATGGGGACTTCCAGCACAGCTGCACCTGAGGTTTCCCCTTATGCGAGGCTTGAGCTTTTTACCGGCGGCGAGAGAGCACCGAGCACGGGCGGGGCGGTGTGAGGGAGGCCCAAACCGGCTGGAACTGGCTTCAACGGCCGCTGCCACCGGCAGGCAGATGGAGGAACCGTCGCTCCTCAGAAGGGCACCCAGTCAGGGCGCGCTGCCTGGCCGCGGGGGCAGCTGTGGCGGCTGAGGGAGTAGCTAAATGGCGGGACAGGGTGGGTGGCTGTCTTCAGGCGTACCCTATGCTCAGATCTCCACAGCCACTGGTCTGTGGGCAGACAGGGGTTCGTTTGAGTGAGCTGCTGCCCCTCCACAGAGACAGTGAACTGCTGCAGCACGCCTTGAGGGCGGACTGTGGGATGGGAGGTGAGGGACATAGGTAGGACCAAGTTTGGGGGTGTAGGGGCGGTCTGTGAGAGCTGGATCTGAGGCTGATGCGCTCTGCCCGGTACTGTGGGGAGCCTGTGGTTCCCCTCAGCAGCTGTCGCTGCCGTATGTGAGCACATGGATCTCTTGTGCCAGTTGGAGGTATCTGTGCAAGAGATGGTGGCGCTGAGTGGGCGCAGTGCGGGCCCTAGACCTGGGACAGATCTTTTACAGCATTATAGAGCACAGCAGTCAGGCACGCGTTCACGAGCCACTGCCGCGGCCTCCCCTCAAGCTAACCAGGGTAACGGCTGCCCCAGGCTGGGTGCAGTCCCTTTCCTCAAAATCTGCATTTTCCTTCGCGGCCAGAGGAGAGAGGTGCATCAGGCCTCGGGGGTCTCCCCTCTCCCGACTGTGCTGCTGCCGAGGCGGGGACAGGATTGCGGTGGTGAAGAACTTGCCTCTGGCCTCTGGCTGTGACCACAGCTAGGATCAGCTCCCCCCTGCTCCCGAGCCGCACTGTCTTGCTGCACCCTTGTGAGCTGCTGCTGCCTCTCTCTTAGAGAAAAGAGAGGGATGCTGTTGCACCTGGGAGAGATGTTACCCGTGGTTCACCTTCAGAGGGCAATATTGAATGCTACCCAGATCTGACCATTGTCGGGGATGAAAGCCGAGACCAGCATCCACAGGGCTCCGCGACGTTCCTTGCGAGGCTGGCTTTCTCCCCCCGTCACCTGGCTGCCGTCCAGCTGTCAGATCAGAGAGCCATGCACATCTGCAGCCACAGGCACTTCTGCTCAAACGAGAGAATCGCATGGGCCAGACCGCCATGCTTTGCAACAAGGCCTTTCATCATTTCTCTTTCATGAGCGACCCAACCGAACTTTCACCCTGCAGAGGCCTGCTGTTTTCTGCCTTGCATTCCGGCTGGGTACCGAGAGAGAAGTGGTCGTGTGCCTGGCCAGCCAGGAATCTTAAAAGCAAGCCCAGCCCCTTCCTTCCCCAGAGATGGGCAGTAGATGAGTCAATAGGAAAACGTCTCCCTTTTCATGTGACACCTGCATACATTTTGTTCATCTGGAGCGTGCGAGAAAATGAAGGTGGTAGCGTGCTCTTTAGCAGAAGTTTTGCCGCGTTTCCCAGCCAGCACCGCTGCACACGGTTGCTCTTGACCGTTGAGAAGGAGGCGTGCGATTAGTCTGGCATGATTCCTGGAGGGACGTGACCCACGGGCTCCTGGGCGTGCAGCAGCCACTGCCATCTCACTGGGACATGGGCAGCCACCAGGCATCTCCCTGGGACGCGGGCACCCCCTGGGAACCTCACCGGGACACGGGCACCCTGCGGGGATGCGGGGCCCTCCTCCTGGAAGATGGGCACCCGCGGGGCGCCTCACAGCCATGGGTGCCCGTTCTCTCCCACCTCAGCTCTCCCACTTCTCCCGGAGCGCATGCTCCGCAAGCCCGCGTACAGCTGCCTGGCTCGCACCGCTGCCTTTCCTGCTGCCGCTTCCCCGGATGCCCGCGGTACCGAACGGACACGTGCTACAGGAACAATAAACTTTATTGATCTGAACAGCGCCAGAAGACTGAGGAAGTAGGCTGCTCCCAGCAGGAGTTTTGCCGAGGCTCCCAGACGTCTGCGCTGCACGGGCGTGCTCTGGCTGTCACCCTGAAGAGAACTCACTGTTAGCTGGATGAAAATGCCACGGTTGCAGTTGTTATCCACCCCCTTCCTAACACCTGCCCCTCTTCCTGGTGTGATGCTTGCCCTCGCGCCAGCCTTGGAGGTCCTAAGGAAGGCAGTGGGTCATGGGCAGGCCCTGGCCACTGCCACCTTGCAGGGACTGGGGAGCAACCAGCACACCTCACCGGGAGCTGGGCACGCACCAGGCACCTCAGTGGGATCTGGGCACCCAGCGGGGACCTCGCGGGGACATGGGCACCCTGCCAGGATGTGGGCCCCTCCTCCCGGGATGTGGGCACCCGTGGGGGACCTCACGGCCACGGATGCCTGTTCCCCCCTGCCTCAGGTCCCACCCCGCATGGACAGCAGCACTCACTTGCACTGCTGCCTTTCACGTTGCCCATCCGCCGGGCGCACACTGTACCTGAGTTGCACGGGGAGCTAGAGAAGGCTCTGCTCGTCTTATCTTTTCCTCGTGCCGCCTTCTTCAAGTACTGGTGCCGGAGCTCTTTCAGGTGGAGGCGGCGCAAATGCCTCAGGCACCTGACCATCCGGGTGGTGTTGGCCTCCATCCGGCAGAGCAATTTGTAATAGCTGGAGGTGCCCTTTTTCCTGCAGTCTGTCCTGATGGAAGATGAGGCCGTCCGTCCCCTTCCCTGGAAATGACAGGGCCGGGTCAAAAAGAAGCGGTCGGGGGCTTGAGTGGCCGAGAAGTGTCCTGCTGGACGTGGCTTCCTCTGGAAGAGCTCCAGCCTCGCAGGACCGCTCCGGGCAGCACGTTGGGCTGAGGAAACCTCTGGCAGGCCCCGTGTCGTGCTGGGGGCTCCCGGAGGGTTTCAGCCCTGCGGCTTGGCATGTCCCTGGGAAGAGGCAGAGGACCTCTCGGGGCTGCGGAGGCTTTCTTGCCCGCGCTGGGTTTTGTTTCTTCATTGCAAGCCTTCTTGGCCAAGGCTGTTGTGGTTCCCCGCTCCCCACAGCCCGGTCCCTTCCTGTGTGACTGATCTCGACTGCTCACCTGTCCCTGGGGTCTCTCCACATTTCTCCGGAGGCCACGCGCAATCCAAGCCATGCAGAGCAGCCACACGGTTTGCCAGGCCCCGTAAAGCAGCCAGGTCACGTCCACCTGGGCAAGGTAGTCCCAAAGCTGGCCCCGAAAGGAGGGCAGGTCAGAGGCCACGCTCACTGCGCCAACAGGCGGTTGCTTCTGGCCCTCAGGAGCGATGTGCATCCTGAACCTGACCCAGCGTTGGGGGCTGCGCAGGCCAATGCTGCCGGGCCGTTCGGCGATCCAGCTCTCTGCAGCAATGGGCGGCTGCTTCAGGTCTTCAGGAAGGACTTCTTCTATCCTGATGCTGTTGCGGTGGAAAAAAAGGCCAATGCCACCGGAGAACACCAGGCTGAGAGCCATGGTGAAGTAGAGAACCGGGCTGAGCCCCATCGTGGTCTCTCCTAAGGGAAAAAATCTCAACGCGTGGCCTGGCCTGGGCTGTCTCCTTGAGCAGAGTTCAGGCAGTGACCACCACCAGCGCCGCTCCACGTGTCTGCGCTTGCAAGGCTTGCCGAAGGGACAAGTCACACCGGGCTGATGTCACACAATGCTCTGTGATGTCACAAAGCCTTTCCTCGCCCACCAGGCAGGTGATGAAGGCTGAGGCGGAGCTGGGGAGGACCTGCGTAGGCGCATTTTGAAGCCTGCTGCTCCCAGTGCTGTGCCCGCCGGCGGACACTGAGCCCAGCAGTGGAGCGGGACTGTGTCCCGCGTGATTTGGGCTGTGCCCTGAACTTGACGGCGAGAAGGAGCTGTGCCCAGACTCCGTCCAAGCTGCCTTCAGCGCTGTGCCCCAGCTGGGCAGCCGTGAGACGGTCCCGCCCAAAATCCTCTTGGGGGCAAAGTGGCAGCCCACGTTAAGGGGAAAGCCCAAAATCCACTCACTTTGCCAAAAATCTCAACCCTGAGCCTGAGCAGGGGGTTGGACAAACGGACCTCCAGAGGTGCCTTCCAACCCCAGCCATTCCGTGAATTTTAGTGTCTTTTCAGCACTGAGAAATGCAAAGGCTTGCCTGCTGTCGGCTTCCTTAGTCACAAGCACGACCCTTCTGTGCCCACATCGGGCTCCTGGAAGGCCTGGGCAGATGGCACAGGTGGGCCACTGTGCTCCAGGTTCAGCTGGGAGATGAGTTGGTGCCAGCCTTACCCCTCCTCTTGTGTCCCTGAGCTTGGCTCTGAGATGCGTCCCTGTCCCCGTCCCTCTCCATGGGGACTTCCAGCACAGCTGCACGTGAGGTTTCCCCTTATGCGAGGCTTGAGCTTTTTACCGGCGGCGAGAGAGCACCGAGCACGGGGGAGGAAGGGGGGACTGAGATGGTGGCGCTGAGTGGGCGCAGTGCGGGCCCTAGACCTGGGACAGATCTTGTACAGCATTATAGAGCACAGCAGTCAGGCACGCGTTCACGAGCCACTGCCGCGGCCTCCCCTCAAGCTAACCAGGGTAACGGCTGCCCCAGGCTGGGTGCAGTCCCTTTCCTCAAAATCTGCATTTTCCTTCGCGGCCAGAGGAGAGAGGTGCATCAGGCCTCGGGGGTCTCCCCTCTCCCGACTGTGCTGCTGCCGAGGCGGGGACAGGATTGCGGTGGTGAAGAACTTGCCTCTGGCCTCTGGCTGTGACCACAGCTAGGATCAGCTCCCCCCTGCTCCCGAGCCGCACTGTCTTGCTGCACCCTTGTGAGCTGCTGCTGCCTCTCTCTTAGAGAAAAGAGAGGGATGCTGTTGCACCTGGGAGAGATGCTACCCGTGGTTCACCTTCGGAGGGCAATATTGAAATGCTACCCAGATCTGACCATTGTCGGGGATGAAAGCCGAGACCAGCATCCGCAGGGCTCCGCGACGTTCCTTGCGAGGCTGGCTTTCTCCCCCCGTCACCTGGCTGCCGTCCAGCTGTCAGATCAGAGAGCCATGCACATCTGCAGCCACAGGCACTTCTGCTCAAACGAGAGAATCGCATGGGCCAGACCGCCATGCTTTGCAACAAGGCCTTTCATCATTTCTCTTTCATGAGCGACCCAACCGAACTTTCACCCTGCAGAGGCCTGCTGTTTTCTGCCTTGCATTACGGCTGGGTACCGAGAGAGAAGTGGTCGTGTGCCTGGCCAGCCAGGAATCTTAAAAGAAAGCCCAGCCCCTTCCTTCCCCAGAGATGGGCAGTAGATGAGTCAATAGGAAAACGTCTCCCTTTTCATGTGACACCTGCATACATTTTGTTCATCTGGAGCGTGCTAGAAAATGAAGGTGGTAGCGTGCTCTTTAGCAGGAGTTTTGCCGCGTTTCCCAGCCAGCACTGCTGCACGCGGTTGCTCTTGACCGTTGAGAAGGAGGCGTGCGATTAGTCTGGCGTGATTCCTGGAGGGACGTGACCCACGGGCTCCTGGGCGTGCAGCAGCCACTGCCACCTCACTGGTACATAGGCAGCCACCGGGCGTCTCCCTGGGACATGGGCACCCCCTGGGAACCTCACCGGGACACGGGCACCCTGCGGGGATGCGGGCCCTCCTCCTGGAAGATGGGCACCCGCGGGGCGCCTCACAGCCATGGATGCCCGTTCTCTCCCACCCCAGCTCTCCCACTTCTCCCGGAGCGCATGCTCCGCAAGCCCGCGTACAGCTGCCTGGCTCGCACCGCTGCCTTTCATGCTGCCGCTTCCCCGGATGCCCGCGGTACCAAACGGACACGTGCTACAGGGACAATAAACTTTATTGATCTGAACAGCGCCAGAAGACTGAGGAAGTAGGCTGCTCCCAGCAGGAGTTTTGCCGAGGCTCCCAGACGTCTGCGCTGCACGGGCGTGCTCTGGCTGTCACCCTGAAGAGAACTCACTGTTAGCTGGATGGAAATGCCACGGTTGCAGTTGTTATCCACTCCCTTCCTAACACCTGCCCCTCTTCCTGGTGTGATGCTTGCCCTCGCACCAGCCTTGGAGGTCCTAAGGAAGGCAGTGGGTCATGGGCAGGCCCTGGCCACTGCCACCTTGCAGGGACTGGGGAGCAACCAGCACACCTCACCGGGAGCTGGGCACGCACCAGGCACTTCAGTGGGATCTGGGCAGCCAGCGGGGACCTCGCGGGGACATGGGCACCCTGCCAGGATGTGGGCCCCTCCTCCCGGGATGTGGGCACCCGTGGGGGACCTCACGGCCACGGATGCCTGTTCCCCCCTGCCTCAGGTCCCACCCCGCATGGACAGCAGCACTCACTTGCACCGCTGCCTTTCACGTTGCCCATCCGCCGGGCGCACACTGTACCTGAGCTGCACGGGGAGCTAGAGAAGGCTCTGCTCGTCTTATCTTTTCCTCGTGCCGCCTTCTTCAAGTACTGGTGCCGGAGCTCTTTCAGGCGGAGGCGGTAGACTTGCCTCAGGCACCTGACCATCCGGGCGGTGTTGGCCTCCATCCGGCAGAGCAATTTGTAATAGCTGGAGGTGCCCTTTTTCCTGCAGTCCATCCTGATGGAAGATGAGGCCGTCCGTCCCCTTCCCTGGAAATGACAGGGCCGGGTCACAAAGAAGCGGTCGGGGTCCTGGGGGGCCGAGAAGTGTCCTGCTGGGCTTGGCTTCCTCTGGAAGAGCTCCAGCCTCGCAGGACCGCTCCGGGCAGCACATTGGGCTGAGGAAACCTCTGGCAGGCCCCGTGTCGTGCTGGGGGCTCCCGGAGGGTTTCAGCCCTGCGGCTTGGCATGTCCCTGGGAAGAGGCAGAGGACCTCTCGAGGCTGCGGAGGCTTTCTTGCCCGCGCTGGGTTTTGTTTCTTCATTGCAAGCCTTCTTGGCCAAGGCTGTTGTGGTTCCCCGCTCCCCACAGCCCGGTCCCTTCCTGTGTGACTGATCTCGACTGCTCACCTGTCCCTGGGGTCTCTCCACATTTCTCCAGAGGCCAAGCGCAATCCAAGCCATGCAGAGCAGCCACACGGTTTGCCAGGCCCCGTAAAGCAGCCAGGTCACGTCCACCTGGGCAAGGTAGTCCCAAAGCTGGCCCCGAGGGGAGGGCAGGTCAGAGGCCACGCTCACTGCGCCAACAGGCGGTTGCTTCTGGCCCTCAGGAGCGATGTGCATCCTGAACCTGACCCAGCGTTGGGGGCTGCGCAGGCCAATGCTGCCGGGCCATTCGGTGATCCAGCTCTCTGCAGCAATGGGCGGCTGCTTCAGGTCTTCAGGAAGGATTTCTATCCTGACTAAGACGCTGTTGCGGTGGAAAAAAAGGCCAATGCCACTGGAGAACAGAGACACCATGCAGAGCGCCACGGTGAAGCAGAGAACTGAGCTGAGCCTCATCGTGGTCTCTGCTGAGGAAAAAAATCTCGACGCACGAGCTGGCCTGGGCTGTCACCCTGAGCAGAGTTCAGGCAGTGACCACCACCAGGACAGAGTGACCACCCCGCGTGTCTGCGCTTGCAAGGCATGCTGATGTGACAAGTCACACCGGGCTGATGTCACACAAGGCTCTGTGATGTCACAAAGCCTTTCCCCGCTCGTCCGGCAGGCGATAAAGGCTGAGGCGGAGCTGGGGAGGACCTGCGTAGGCGCATTTTGAAGCCTGCTGCTCCCACTACTGTGCCTGCCGGCGGACACTGAGCCCAGCAGTGGAGCGGGACTGTGTCCCGCGTGATTTGGGCTGTGCCCTGAACTTGACGGCGAGAAGGAGCTGTGCCCAGACTCCGTCCAGACTCCAGTGTGAGACGGTCCCGCCCTAAATCCTCTTGGGGGCAAAGTGGCAGCCCACGTTAAGGGGAAAGCCCAAAATCCACTCACTTTGCCAAAAATCTCAACCCTGAGCCTGAGCAGGGGGTTGGACAAACGGACCTCCCGAGGTGCCTTCCAACCTCAGCCATTCCGTGAATTTTAGTGTCTTTTCAGCACTGAGAAATGCAAAGGCTTGCCTGCTGTCGGCTTCCTTAGTCACAAGCACGACCCTTCTGTGCCCACATCGGGCTCCTGGAAGGCCTGGGCAGATGGCACAGGTGGGCCACTGTGCTCCAGGTTCAGCTGGGAGATGAGTTGGTGCCAGCTTTACCCCTCCTCTTGTGTCCCTGAGCTTGGCTCTGAGATGCGTCCCTGTCCCCGTCCCTCTCCATGGGGACTTCCAGCACAGCTGCACGTGAGGTTTCCCCTTATGGGAGGCTTGAGCTTTTTAACGGCGGCGAGAGAGCACCGAGCACGGGCGGGGCGGTGTGAGGGAGGCCCAAACCGGCTGGAACTGGCTTCAACGGCCGCTGCCACCGGCAGGCAGATGGAGGAACCGTCGCTCCTCAGAAGGGCACCCAGTCAGGGCGCGCTGCCTGGCCGCGGGGGCAGCTGTGGCGGCTGAGGGAGTAGCTAAATGGCGGGACAGGGTGGGTGGCTGTCTTCAGGCGTACCCTATGCTCAGATCTCCACAGCCACTGGTCTGTGGGCAGACAGGGGTTCGTTTGAGTGAGCTGCTGCCCCTCCACAGAGACAGTGAACTGCTGCAGCACGCCTTGAGGGCGGACTGTGGGATGGGAGGTGAGGGACATAGGTAGGACCAAGTTTGGGGGTGTAGGGGCGGTCTGTGAGAGCTGGATCTGAGGCTGATGCGCTCTGCCCGGTACTGTGGGGAGCCTGTGGTTCCCCTCAGCAGCTGTCGCTGCCGTATGTGAGCACATGGATCTCTTGTGCCAGTTGGAGGTTTCTGTGCAAGAGATGGTGGCGCTGAGTGGGCGCAGTGCGGGCCCTAGACCTGGGACAGATCTTGTACAGCATTATAGACCACAGCAGTCAGGCACGCGTTCACGAGCCACTGCCGCGGCCTCCCCTCAAGCTAACCAGGGTAACGGCTGCCCCAGGCTGGGTGCAGTCCCTTTCCTCAAAATCTGCATTTTCCTTCGCGGCCAGAGGAGAGAGGTGCATCAGGCCTCGGGGGTCTCCCCTCTCCCGACTGTGCTGCTGCCGAGGCGGGGACAGGATTGCGGTGGTGAAGAACTTGCCTCTGGCCTCTGGCTGTGACCACAGCTAGGATCAGCTCCCCCCTGCTCCCGAGCCGCACTGTCTTGCTGCACCCTTGTGAGCTGCTGCTGCCTCTCTCTTAGAGAAAAGAGAGGGATGCTGTTGCACCTGGGAGAGATGCTACCCGTGGTTCACCTTCGGAGGGCAATATTGAAATGCTACCCAGATCTGACCATTGTCGGGGATGAAAGCCGAGACCAGCATACACAGGGCTCCGCGACGTTCCTTACGAGGCTGGCTTTCTCCCCCCGTCACCTGGCTGCCGTCCAGCTGTCAGATCAGAGAGCCATGCACATCTGCAGCCACAGGCACTTCTGCTCAAACGAGAGAATCGCATGGGCCAGACCGCCATGCTTTGCAACAAGGCCTTTCATCATTTCTCTTTCATGAGCGACCCAACCGAACTTCCACCCTGCAGAGGCCTGCTGTTTTCTGCCTTGCATTCCGGCTGGGTACCGAGAGAGAAGTGGTCGTGTGCCTGGCCAGCCAGGAATCTTAAAAGCAAGCCCAGCCCCTTCCTTCCCCAGAGATGGGCAGTAGATGAGACAATAGGAAAACGTCTCCCTTTTCATGTGACACCTGCATACATTTTGTTCATCTGGAGCGTGCTAGAAAATGAAGGTGGTAGCGTGCTCTTTAGCAGGAGTTTTGCCGCGTTTCCCAGCCAGCACCGCTGCACGCGGTTGCTCTTGACCGTTGAGAAGGAGGCGTGCGATTAGTCTGGCGTGATTCCTGGAGGGACGTGACCCACGGGCTCCTGGGCGTGCAGCAGCCACTGCCACCTCACTGGGACATGGGCAGCCACCAGGCATCTCCCTGGGACGCGGGCACCCCCTGGGAACCTCACCGGGACACGGGCACCCTGCGGAGATGCGGGGCCCTCCTCCTGGAAGATGGGCACCCACGGGGCGCCTCACAGCCATGGATGCCCGTTCTCTCCCACCCCAGGTCTCCCACTTCTCCCGGAGCGCATGCTCCGCAAGCCCGCGTACAGCTGCCTGGCTCGCACCGCTGCCTTTCATGCTGCCGCTTCCCCGGATGCCCGCGGTACCGAACGGACACGTGCTACAGGGACAATAAACTTTATTGATCTGAACAGCGCCAGAAGACTGAGGAAGTAGGCTGCTCCCAGCAGGAGTTTTGCTGAGGCTCCCAGACGTCTGCGCTGCACGGGCGTGCTCTGGCTGTCACCCTGAAGAGAACTCACTGTTAGCTGGATGGAAATGCCACGGTTGCAGTTGTTATCCACCCCCTTCCTAACACCTGCCCCTCTTCCTGGTGTGATGCTTGCCCTCGCACCAGCCTTGGAGGTCCTAAGGAAGGCAGTGGGTCATGGGCAGGCCCTGGCCACTGCCACCTTGCAGGGACTGGGGAGCAACCAGCACACCTCACCGGGAGCTGGGCACGCATCAGGCACCTCAGTGGCATGTGGGCAGCGAGCAGGGACCTCGCGGGGACGTGGGCACCCTGCCAGGATGTGGGCCCCTCCTCCTGGGACGTGGGCACCTGTGGGGCACCTCACGGCCACGGATGCCTGTTCCCCTCTGCCTCAGGTCCCACCCCGCATGGACAGCAGCACTCACTTGCACTGCTGCCTTTCACGTTGCCCATGCGCCGGGCGCACACTGTACCTGAGTTGCACGGGGAGCTAGAGAAGGCTCTGCTCATCTTATCTTTTCCTCGTGCCGCCTTCTTCAAGTACTGGTGCCGGAGCTCTTTCAGGTGGAGGCGGCGCAAATGCCTCAGGCACCTGACCATCCGGGTGGTGTTGGCCTCCATCCGGCAGAGCAATTTGTAATAGCTGGAGACAGACTTTTTCCTGCAGTCTGTCCTGATGGAAGATGAGGCCGTCCGTCCCCTTCCCTGGAAATGACAGGGCCGGGTCACAAAGAAGCGGTCGGGGGCTTGAGTGGCCGAGAAGTGTCCTGCTGGACGTGGCTTCCTCTGGAAGAGCTCCAGCCTCGCAGGACTGCTCCGGGCAGCACGTTGGGCTGAGGAAACCTCTGGCAGGCCCCGTGTCGTGCTGGGGGCTCCCGGAGGGTTTCAGCCCTGCGGCTTGGCATGTCCCTGGGAAGAGGCAGAGGACCTCTCGGGGCTGCGGAGGCTTTCTTGCCCGCGCTGGGTTTTGTTTCTTCATTGCAAGCCTTCTTGGCCAAGGCTGTTGTGGTTCCTCGCTCCCCACAGCCCGGTCCCTTCCTGTGTGACTGATCTCGACTGCTCACCTGTCCCTGGGGTCTCTCCACATTTCTCCAGAGGCCAAGCGCAATCCAAGCCATGCAGAGCAGCCACACGGTTTGCCAGGCCCCGTAAAGCAGCCAGGTCACATCCACCTGGGCAAGGTAGTCCCAAAGCTGGCCCCGAGGGGAGGGCAGGTCAGAGGCCACGCTCACTGCGCCAACGGGCGGTTGCTTCTGGCCCTCAGGAGCGATGTGCATCCTGAACCTGACCCAGCGTTGGGGGCTGCGCAGGCCAATGCTGCCGGGCCGTTCGGCGATCCAGCTCTCTGCAGCAATGGGCGGCTGCTTCAGGTCTTCAGGAAGGACTTCTATCCTGATGCTGTTGCGGTGGAAAAAAAGGCCAATGCCACCGGATAACACCAGGCTGAGAGCCATGGTGAAGTAGAGAACCGGGCTGAGCCCCATCGTGGTCTCTCCTAAGGGAAAAAATCTCAACGCGTGGCTTGGCCTGGGCTGTCTCCTTGAGCAGAGTTCAGGCAGTGACCGCCACCAGCGCCGCACCACGTGTCTGTGCTTGCAAGGCTTGCCGATGGGACAAGTCACACCGGGCTGATGTCACACAAGGCTCTGTGATGTCACAAAGCCTTTCCCCGCCTGCCCGGCAGGTGATGAAGGCTGAGGCGGAGCTGGGGAGGACCTGCGTAGGCGCATTTTGAAGCCTGCTGCTCCCACTGCTGTGCCTGCCGGCGGACACTGAGCCCAGCAGTGGAGCGGGACTGTGTCCCACGTGATTTGGGCTGTGCCCTGAACTTGCCGGCGAGAAGGAGCTGTGCCCAGACTCCGTCCAAGCTGCCTTCAGCGCTGTGCCCCAGCTGGGCAGCCGTGAGACGGTCCCGCCCTAAATCCTCTTGGGGGCAAAGTGGCAGCCCACGTTAAGGGGAAAGCCCAAAATCCACTCACTTTGCCAAAAATCTCAACCCTGAGCCTGAGCAGGGGGTTGGACAAACGGACCTCCAGAGGTGCCTTCCAACCCCAGCCATTCCGTGAATTTTAGTGTCTTTTCAGCACTGAGAAATGCAAAGGCTTGCCTGCTGTCGGCTTCCTTAGTCACAAGCACGACCCTTCTGTGCCCACATCGGGCTCCTGGAAGGCCTGGGCAGATGGCACAGGTGGGCCACTGTGCTCCAGGTTCAGCTGGGAGATGAGTTGGTGCCAGCTTTACCCCTCCTCTTGTGTCCCTGAGCTTGGCTCTGAGATGCGTCCCTGTCCCTGTCCCTCTCCATGGGGACTTCCAGCACAGCTGCACGTGAGGTTCCACCTTATGCGAGGCTTGAGCTTTTTACCGGCGGCGAGAGAGCACCGAGCACGGGGGAGGAAGGGGGGAGTGAGATGGTGGCGCTGAGTGGGCGCAGTGCGGGCCCTAGACCTGGGACAGATCTTTTACAGCATTATAGAGCACAGCAGTCAGGCACGCGTTCACGAGCCACTGCCGCGGCCTCCCCTCAAGCTAACCAGGGTAACGGCTGCCCCAGGCTGGGTGCAGTCCCTTTCCTCAAAATCTGCATTTTCCTTCGCGGCCAGAGGAGAGAGGTGCGTCAGGCCTCGGGGGTCTCCCCTCTCCCGACTGTGCTGCTGCCGAGGCGGGGACAGGATTGCGGTGGTGAAGAACTTGCCTCTGGCCTCTGGCTGTGACCACAGCTAGGATCAGCTCCCCCCTGCTCCCGAGCCGCACTGTCTTGCTGCACCCTTGTGAGCTGCTGCTGCCTCTCTCTTAGTGAAAAGAGAGGGATGCTGTTGCACCTGGGAGAGATGCTACCCGTGGTTCACCTTCGGAGGGCAATATTGAAATGCTACCCAGATCTGACCATTGTCGGGGATGAAAGCCGAGACCAGCATCCACAGGGCTCCGCGACGTTCCTTGCGAGGCTGGCTTTCTCCCCCCGTCACCTGGCTGCCGTCCAGCTGTCAGATCAGAGAGCCATGCACATCTGCAGCCACAGGCACTTCTGCTCAAACGAGAGAATCGCATGGGCCAGACCGCCATGCTTTGCAACAAGGCCTTTCATCATTTCTCTTTCATGAGCGACCCAACCGAACTTCCACCCTGCAGAGGCCTGCTGTTTTCTGCCTTGCATTCCGGCTGGGTACCGAGAGAGAAGTGGTCGTGTGCCTGGCCAGCCAGGAATCTTAAAAGCAAGCCCAGCCCCTTCCTTCCCCAGAGATGGGCAGTAGATGAGTCAATAGGAAAACGTCTCTCTTTTCATGTGACACCTGCATACATTTTGTTCATCTGGAGCGTGCTAGAAAATGAAGGTGGTAGCGTGCTCTTTAGCAGAAGTTTTGCCGCGTTTCCCAGCCAGCACCGCTGCACGCGGTTGCTCTTGACCGTTGAGAAGGAGGCGTGCGATTAGTCTGGCGTGATTCCTGGAGGGACGTGACCCACGGGCTCCTGGGCGTGCAGCAGCCACTGCCACCTCACTGGGACATGGGCAGCCACCAGGCGTATCCCTGGGACGCGGGCACCCCCTGGGAACCTCACCGGGAGATGGGCACCCTGCGGGGATGCGGGGCCTCCTCCTGGAAGATGGGCACCCGCGGGGCGCCTCACAGCCATGGATGCCCGTTCTCTCCCACCCCAGCTCTCCCACTTCTCCCGGAGCGCATGCTCCGCAAGCCCGCGTACAGCTGCCTGGCTCGCACCGCTGCCTTTCATGCTGCCGCTTCCCCGGATGCCCGCGGTACCAAATGGACACGTGCTACAGGAACAATAAACTTTATTGATCTGAACAGCGCCAGAAGACTGAGGAAGTAGGCTGCTCCCAGCAGGAGTTTTGCCGAGGCTCCCAGACGTCTGCGCTGCACAGGCGTGCTCTGGCTGTCACCCTGAAGAGAACTCACTGTTAGCTGGATGAAAATGCCACGGTTGCAGTTGTTATCCACCCCCTTCCTAACACCTGCCCCTCTTCCTGGTGTGATGCTTGCCCTCGCACCAGCCTTGGAGGTCCTAAGGAAGGCAGTGGGTCATGGGCAGGCCCTGGCCACTGCCACCTTGCAGGGACTGGGGAGCAACCAGCACACCTCACCGGGAGCTGGGCACGCACCAGGCACCTCAGTGGGATCTGGGCAGCCAGCGGGGACCTCGCGGGGACATGGGCACCCTGCCAGGATGTGGGCCCCTCCTCCCGGGATGTGGGCACCCGTGGGGGACCTCACGGCCACGGATGCCTGTTCCCCCCTGCCTCAGGTCCCACCCCGCATGGACAGCAGCACTCACTTGCACTGCTGCCTTTCACGTTGCCCATCCGCTGGGCGCACACTGTACCTGAGCTGCACGGGGAGCTAGAGAAGGCTCTGCTCGTCTTATCTTTTCCTCGTGCCGCCTTCTTCAAGTACTGGTGCCGGAGCTCTTTCCGGCGGAGGCGGTAGACTTGCCTCAGGCACCTGACCATCCGGGCGGTGTTGGCCTCCATCCGGCAGAGCAATTTGTAATAGCTGGAGGTGCCCTTTTTCCTGCAGTCCGTCCTGATGGAAGATGAGGCCGTCCGTCCCCTTCCCTGGAAATGACAGGGCCGGGTCACAAAGAAGCGGTCGGGGTCCTGGGGGGCCGAGAAGTGTCCTGCTGGGCTTGGCTTCCTCTGGAAGAGCTCCAGCCTCGCAGGACCGCTCCGCGCAGCACATTGGGCTGAGGAAACCTCTGGCAGGCCCCGTGTCGTGCTGGGGGCTCCCGGAGGGTTTCAGCCCTGCGGCTTGGCATGTCCCTGGGAAGAGGCAGAGGACCTCTCGGGGCTGCGGAGGCTTTCTTGCCCGCGCTGGGTTTTGTTTCTTCATTGCAAGCCTTCTTGGCCAAGGCTGTTGTGGTTCCCCGCTCCCCACAGCCCGGTCCCTTCCTGTGTGACTGATCTCGACTGCTCACCTGTCCCTGGGGTCTCTCCACATTTCTCCAGAGGCCAAGCGCAATCCAAGCCATGCAGAGCAGCCACACGGTTTGCCAGGCCCCGTAAAGCAGCCAGGTCACGTCCACCTGGGCAAGGTAGTCCCAAAGCTGGCCCCGAGGGGAGGGCAGGTCAGAGGCCACGCTCACTGCGCCAACAGGCGGTTGCTTCTGGCCCTCAGGAGCGATGTGCATCCTGAACCTGACCCAGCGTTGGGGGCTGCGCAGGCCAATGCTGCTGGGCCATTCAGCGGTCACGCTTTCTGCAGCAATGGGCGGCTGCTTCAGGTCTTCAGGAAGGATTTCTATCCTGACTAAGACGCTGTTGCGGTGGAAAAAAAGGCCAATGCCACCGGAGAACAGAGACACCATGCAGAGCGCCACGGTGAAGCAGAGAACTGGGCTGAGCCCCATCGTGGTCTCTGCTGAGGAAAAAAATCTCGACGCACGAGCTGGCCTGGGCTGTCACCCTGAGCAGAGTTCAGGCAGTGACCACCACCAGGACAGAGTGACCACCCCGCGTGTCTGCGCTTGCAAGGCATGCTGATGTGACAAGTCACACCGGGCTGATGTCACACAAGGCTCTGTGATGTCACAAAGCCTTTCCCCGCTCGCCCGGCAGGCGATGAAGGCTGAGGCGGAGCTGGGGAGGACCTGCGTAGGCGCATTTTGAAGCCTGCTGCTCCCACTGCTGTGCCTGCCGGCGGACACTGAGCCCAGCAGTGGAGCGGGACTGTGTCCCGCGTGATTTGGGCTGTGCCCTGAACTTGACGGCGAGAAGGAGCTGTGCTCAGACTCCGTCCAGACTCCAGTGTGAGACGGTCCCGCCCAAAATCCTCTTGGGGGCAAAGTGGCAGCCACCGGGCGTCTCCCTGGGACGCGGGCACCCCCTGGGAACCTCACCGGGAGATGGGCACCCTGTGGGGATGCGGGGCCTTCTCCTGGAAGATGGGCACCCGCGGGGCGCCTCACAGCCATGGATGCCCATTCTCTGCCACCTGACTGGGACATGGGCTCCTATTGAGAAGGTCTCCTGGGCATGGGCGCTGCACTGGACACGGTCACGCCATGGGACACTGGCACGGTATCCGGCAGTCAGTGCCCCCTGACGGGGACTCTCCGTCAGGGACAGCCCAGCTGACATGGGCCCTGCCGGGACACGGCCATCTCTTGGGGTAGGCCGCAGGCCGGAGCAGGCCGCGCCAGGCCCTGCCCGTAGCGGGTCTGTGGCGGGCTCGGGGCCGCCGCCGTTGCCGCGGGAGGGCGGTGCGGGGTGGGCAGGGGCGGTGGCGGAAGGGGCGGGCGTGCGCGGCCCGCGGCGGCGGTGGTTGGCGGGGGCGTCGCGCGGGGCCGGACCTCTTCCTGCCGCTGAGGAGGCGCCCAGCGGGGTGGGCTCGGCTCGGCGCGGCTGCTGCGGGACCGCGGCTCGGCGGCGGACCTCGCGCCCGGCGTGAGTGAGCGCGGCGCGGGCCCTCCTGCGCCGTCTGGCAGGGGGGCGGCTTCCCGGGGCTGCGGGCGGCCGCCCGCTGCAGCGCGGGCGTGCCGGGTGGCCCCGTTGCTCCCGTCGGTGCGGTGTCGGCTCGGACGGGCTGCGTGCCCGGGTGCCGCCGGGGTGGCGGGGCAGGGCCGGCAGCGGCGTGTGTGGGGCAGCCCCGGGAGGCCGCCCGCCCGGGCGGGGCGCGCAGCGCGGCCTGGGCCCTCCGCTCCCGGGGCCGGTGGCGAGGCGGCGGCCTGGGGGAGCGTGCCCGGCTCCTCGGCTCGGCTCGGTCTCCTTCTCCGGGCCGGGGGCCCGCGCCCCTGCCGCCCGCCGCTTGCTGTCGTTTGGCGGCGTGCCCTGTCGCCGCGGGCTGCCGGCGTGAGGTCTTCAGGGGAAGGGGGCAGGAGGGGAACGGTGTTCGTCCCGGAGGAGCAGCCGCACGCCTCGGAGAACCTACTTGTGCCTGTGGGTGCTCGAGAGCCAGGGCCCCGTTTTGCTCAAAAACCGTCGTTTCACCTAGTTGCTGCCCCGCGGAGAACACTAAATCAAGAAACCTGGGCCAAAATGCTTCTTTTTCGCCACGACTTTCAATGTGGGTTTTAAGGGGATTAAATCTGATGCAATCGGGGGTCTAAGAATAGCATCGTCCACGTTTCCTAGCATGTGCAGAGTGCTCTGAACGGCTCTTGCGTGCGTTCCTGCACACGGGCAGTGTGGAGGTGCTGTTTTGCAGTGGGGCACCTGGAGTTCCCCGCGGTTGCAGGCAGCGAGGCTCGCTCTTCCCGGAAGCCCCTCGACGCTGGTGAGAGGAGCGGTGGCAGAGTGTGCTGGGGGAGAGGCTGGGCAGGCATAGCTCGGATTTAAATTGGTATGTGATACCCTAACCGGGAGGAATTAGCTTGCTTTATTTGCAGGAAAGTATGAACCTGAGTAATTTGCAGCGGTGGAAGACAGCAAGTCTGAGCTTATTCTTCATTAACTGGCAAACTGCTCCATTGGTGTTTCTGCAATAGTGTACCTGGAGAATGTTGCATATAAAATAAGGTGCTTGTTCACGTAGCCAAATAAAGCTATAAACATTTTGTAGTTTAATTTAAATTGTGCCCAAAATATTTTGTTATTGTTGGACGCAGGGCTTCAATCTGACAATTTCAGTCTTCCAAAAATTATTTCATTCTTCCTAAATTTAAGTTTTTCTATTTGAAATGCTACTTCTGTTTTTTTTAAGAGTTACTCAGTCTCATTCTGTCATTGCTTTTCCTATAGTTTAACTGGTTTCCTATTTATCACTCCACTCACTGGATTTCTCCCTCACTTCTGGATGGGAAGAAGTCTGTGACTATCAACATGGAAGCAGAACACCCTTCTGTTCTTTTAATACATGACAAAAAGTTAGGCTTACTGCTTTAAATAATGATTGAATAAATTTATTCCTAATTGCATAGTCATTAAAAATGAAATCGGCATGAGTGATGACCTTGTAAAAAGGGTTAATCTGCATTAGAATTAGAAGTTAGTGGTTGAATATTGAAGGCCTGTGCAGTTTGCAACTCTTATTCCTCTCAGAAAATGAGTATTTTCTGGAAGTGTAGTGGGCATCAGGCAGCATCATTAATCTTTAGAGATGTAGTACCATTATTAGCATCTCTCTTACCTCTGGGGCACATAGTTATCTTCAATTTCCAGACACAAGTTTTATCTTGTATCAAATTTTGGCTCTGCAGTGTAGCTGTTGAGCAGCGCTGTGCTGTTTGTTAGGTGCCAGCCTGCCTTAAATCTCTGGTAAATGTGTGAGGGAGAGATACCTCCTGGCTCTGAGCAAGGAGTGAGAGCAAGCACCATGTTACTTGAGATATTTTTTTCCTTTAGTAGAACAATTGTAAGGATTCAGGGAGGCAGACAGTTTACTGACTTTATGATATGTGTGTCCATTTGCCTAAAGAATCATTATGCAGCTGTGGTGAAATTACTTCTAATGATGATTATATTTTCTTCTGCTTTATTCTCTGCAATCCAGGCATCGTTAATCTAGGCTGTGAATTTTATAGCTGGATAAGAGCTTGAAGGCATATTAGTACCTGGACGTGGCCAGTTCTGTTGTCCTAGAGCCAGACTGAAGAGAGGGAAGAAGATTCGCTTGCTTCAGAATATCACCCCCCCCTTTTTTTTTTTTTCTTTTTTTTTTCCCTTTTGGATCAGGTCTTGAAGCATAGGGTGAAGGTTTCTCTTCACGGTGCATGGACGGAAAGCCAATGCGCAGGTAAGATATGAAAAACAATTATCCTTCTTTTACCCACGTATGATAAATCATGTGAGTTGGTTTCATAAGTGCCTGGACCATAAAATGTTGAGTTTTTTGGGGTTTTTGGGTTTTTTTTTTGGTTTTTTTAAAGGCCTGGTTAGGAGAATTAGAATATAAAGCATTCATCTTTAGTCCGTACTTAAATGTATTTAGTTTTCAATATTTACAAGACCAGATGTCTTTAAATGTATATGCTTTTAGGAAGACTACGGATGACAAGTTATCATAATTCTCCATCCCCCCTCCCTACTTCTCCCATTAACTATCATATTTAAAATCCAGTATTTAATTACTTAGGTATTCAAATTGTGTGAAATAAACTGCCTAGGAATAAATTGAAACTTGATTTCTAAGGGGCATTATTTTTCCCTTAACTAAGAGTTCAGTCCCTTTGATGGAGTGAGGTCTTGGATGAAAAGGAGGTTTCCTTTTCTAATTACGGATGCCAGCTGCTTCAATTCTAATGAGCTGAAGATGCAGCTGAAGTTTAATTCACGGGAGTTCTTGCTGTGGTTATGTCAGAAACATTATCTGTTATATAGAGAAAAAATTGTGACAGTAAATCAGCATGATGACAGATTGGCAAACAGGATTGTCTGCTAGTTCTAGTTAGTTTTCACTATCTGATAGCAATCCCATGGCAAAACTTAACAGCAGATACATTTCTGTATGTGGTACAGGCTGTGTGGAAGCTAAGTTTCCTGAAGTTCTACAGCTCTAAATGAAGTAAAGAGAACTCATGCAAATTGCCTTGTCTGTCTGCACTCTCCAGGATGTTGAAAGTAGGGAAACTTTTATTATGGATAATTCTCTAAACAGTCATGTAAGAGAAGGCAAGGAATTTTAAGCATGGATGAGTAGGTAGAGCATTTCTAGCTACAGCATTTGCAGAAACCATTAGCCTGGGTTCTGTGTGGTGGAAGGAGGTAAGAAATAGTCATTTAAACCCTGAAGAGTTGACACTATGTTGTTTAATTAAATGAACCCCTCAAGCGCAACAAAAAAAGGCTGTGCCGCTGCTTCAGTTAAGCTCATGAGTAAACCTTGGGACACAATGCTGGCATCACTGGGGCTATGTATTGTTCAATATTTTTGCCAAGGTAAGAAATGTGGTTTAGACAATGAGGAGCTGTATGTTACTTTTACAGTGAGTTCCTTTTTCTCCAAGACAGATTAAGTAGCAGATGAGCTCTCTTCCATCTTAGTCTTGCACAATCGAGACTGTTTAAATCTTAACCAACATAAAACTACAGCTTTTCAGGTTCTTATGTTGCACTCCATTTATCAAAATGTTTTTCCAAAATGACATAAAATTGGTGACTAGTTTGGCTTGTGTTCTTGTTTTCTCTCTACTTTATTTTTTTCTGTTCCTAATGGAAAAATTGAGGTTCTAAATTGATTTTTATGTCTGCTGTTTTCTGCGTCTCACATTGAGGCAGAGAATTAAAGTGCTGAAGTTTGTATGTCTTTTGTGGGTTTGTGGCCTTGGAATTGCTATCATGGAAGTTCTGTCTGCCACTCAAACTGGGTAGTTTTAGCAGTGGGCAACAGCACTGGGCTGAGGAAGTAGAGGTTTTCTATTGTGGTGCTGATCCTGGCCCTTCAGGCGTTTTCTTTTTTCTTTTTTTTTTTTTTTTTATTTGGATAATGGGTGCAGACCAGACCTTTCAGTACCTTTTGTTTTCCCTCCCTCTCTGACAAGCCAGGGTAGAGCATGGATAACACGTTTGACATATTTACGTGGCTTTACTTTTGAACTAACCTTTCAGCTGATCTCTGTGCCTAGATGTCTTGTATTGCTGCAGTCTAGCCTGACAAGCGTGGCTCTATCGTGGCCGGTGGACTTCAGTTCTTGAATGTGCTTGCGTGTTTTAAGAGCCTCTGTGTGGATTGTTAAAATTTGTTTGTTACTCTACTGTGTATCTTAGCAGAAAATGATAAAAGCTTCCTGATTGGATTTCAGGCTCACAGATCTTCCTATGAAGTCCAGCTAAGCAGATGACAGAGCACTGCCTTTTATCCTTTTACTCAGGTCTCTGCAGCCATTTAATACCATGCGAGAGTCCTGTTAGATATTGCAAGAAGAGGGGAGTGAGACTTGGTCAGTACTGTATTAGTAAACATGGTGAGTTGGTATCAAATGTCTACAGCATTCAGAGGATGGGAAGTACAATTTGAACAGAAAAGGCATTGGAGCTGTTCCTGTCAAGGTTATAGTAGAGAAGATACATTGATGTTCAAACAGGATTTATCATGCATTAGAAATGAAATGATAGTTGGGGCAGGCTGTTCTTTCTTGCTGTCGGGCAGCAGCAAGAGAACATTGTTTTGCTGAAGGTAAAAGCAAGGCAGAGGAGACCTCTCCAGGGAAGGGCATAGTCCCACAGTACCCGAGCAAGGACGGCAAAGCAGATCTGATGCCCAGGGTCAGCCAAGAGTCTGTTGCTCATCAGGCAAGTCTGCAGTGATGCGGAAGAGCTGAGGTCAAGCCAGGAAGCCAACGCAGCAGGTCGGTATTAGTGGGGTACATGGTCAGGTACAGGTGTGCCTTCACCATAGCTCAGGCCAGGCACGAGGGCTTGAGGAAAGTGGGGAGGCCCTCCCGGCTCTTTCTCACCCAGCTCTTTCCTGGCAGCCTGATCCCAGATTACAGCAGAGCTGTATCAGAGCTGGCTCGAGCACAGGCAGCAAGACCCCGCTGAGGGGGAGAGGCTGCAGATCCCGATGGTGCGCTTGGGACCCTCACATGCACTGAGGAAGTTGACAAATTGCTTGGACATAGCTCTTGCCCAAGACAAACTGCAAAAGGCTTAGGAAGGTTTTGGAAGGCTCAGGTAATGACCTCATCTTTCTGCGTATGGACATCCTTATTCTTGGTGAAACTGAGTTTTCTGGGTTTGGTCGGTGAAAATGAAACTAAACAATGTAAATAGGGACATATGCACCAGATCCTTGCTGTTCCCTGTTGAGTAATGTAAAATAATGCAGCCAGGTTTATCTGCTTGTTTTCATAACTCAACCTCATTGAGCACGTATACCTAAACCTTGCTGTCTAGGTAAGAAAAGGAGTCAGTGGCGTTTTTATTAATAATTAGACTTTTAGCTAACTAATTCCTAGAGTATTGATTGCCACAATTAAACATTTCCATTTACTTAGTCGGCAGTGTTGTGGTGGTCACTTCTGTTGCTGAAGGTACCACTTTTGGCTGGGCCAAATCAAAGATCTTTGTTCTAGCAGTTCTGTAACGCGTATAGGAAATATTTTCTTTGTGTACGCATTAAATTCGAAGCGAGGCGTTGACAGAAATCACTACCGGTTTGGTTTGTTTTCTTCATTTGCTACTGAAGTCCATTGCTGCTGAAATCCCCTAGAGCAATGTATGATTTTGGATTTCAGTTGATGTTTTCAGCCTGAGACTTGTTCTGTTTCATAGGCCTTAGGACAGCCTATTGTTTTCTGCCGAACTGTGTTAAAGCTTGCTTGTAATCTCATGCTAAAACATACATTATCTTAAACAAAAAATGCAAGCTACTCTGACTTGAAAGTTAAGGAGCTCTATGATGGTATCGGAGAGTATTCTTCTTAGATATGTATTATTAGATTTTTTTTTTTGAACTTTGGAAGAAGCTGCTGTAAGCTCTAAGAATGGATGTCTCATAGATTCCTCTGTTAATGCATAAAGTTTTGGGAACTGGCATAGCTGAATAAAATGGAGGCAGAGAAGCCTATTTATTTAGCTGACTTAGTGTTGGAGACTGCCTGTGTTCCCATTTGTGCTTTTCAGCAGCGTGCTACAAAAACTTATCCTTTGTCAGCCCTTTCTTAATCCCATTGTATTTGCTGATTTCCCTAGCCCTGCATTTTGGTGGAAGCTAATCTTAGCATATCTGCGTAGCTGAGTGTGAATCTTTTATCCTTGTATACACATTTCCTCTCCGATCCTCAACCTTCTTAATCACCCCGAGTATTCAGGAGCAGCTCTTGGCTTTGCGTGTGTGTGGGGGGGAGGCAGCTAGCCTGCCATGTGAGAATCAAGTGCTGCCTTCTGTCTTTCACACCTCTAAGCTACTGACTCATCATTTCATTCTCTATGCATATATATGCATAATGCACACATAATGCAGTTAAATTATTGTCCTCGTGGAGACACATGCCATCAGACAGTGTCCTTTTAATTCACACTTCTGTGCCTGTGTATAGCAGCAACCCACAGTGCTTAACATCAAGCATCTGGTTTGATCCAGTATGGAAATTCCCAAGCCCATTGATCACTAGCTTCTGCATTACCCAGAGATAAGTTATGGATGAATCAGGAGTGCTAATTTGATTATTACTCTTTTTTCCAGCCATTCAATTTTCTTTCATCATTAACCAGCAGTTTCTCTCCTGGAGAAAGGAGACTGGATACAATGCAGGCACTGAGTTAAACGCTGATGGGAACAATGCAGGAATGCCTCCAGTTCTTACTAACCAGACTTCTTTTCAGTTAGTTAATTTAAAGATGTGCTCAGCAGAGTCTAATTTGGGCAGAAAAATCCTGTTCTGCCCTGGCTAGAAAGTACTAGGACTACTGCCTAAATCTGGCCAACTAATCAGCGTAAGCTGGTTCACCCCATTACTCTGTATCAGCAAAGAGTCTTGGGTGGTAGGATTGACAAAGTACACTATATTCCTTGTGGTCGCATAGCCTTAATCTAATCTTTTTGTAGTTCGAACCTGTGCCGGTCCAAAAAGCTCTTTGAGATCTGCTTTAGGGTTGTTTTTAGTGGGAGTTGCCTTTGAGGAAAACCTACAGGCATAACAAAGGGGTTCTGCTTTCCAAAAAGAGGTCCTGTCGTGGACATAGACCATCTCTTGTGATCTGTAGTTCTGTGAAATGGGTTTTTATTTGAAGAATGCTTGTTCTGTGCTTAGATGCTTTGACTGACAGCCTGGTCAAGACAAAGGTCCAAAATTATTACAGTAGCATGTGTCTTAATAGGGCTCTTATTTTTTCTTTTTTCTCCCAGGGGTTGGTTTGACATAGCTTGAAACCCCTAATGCACGATAAAATACGTTTGGCTTGCTTAGCAAGAGTTAGATTCTACAGGGGCATTTTTGTCACCACCTTTCTTCATCACTTGGTAGAGGGATTAAATTACTTACCCTCTGGCCTTAGCTGCTAAGGACTATGGAAGTAAGCCAATTAGGTAAATTAATCTTTAGCCAAGGTTTCTGGGTATTTTTGTAGGGGTACCATTAAACTTAGTTTGCGTGTGCTGCTGTGAGGAGAGCTTAGCTGCATTGTTCATGAGGAACTTGGCAGAGCGTTGAAAATGGTTGTCAAACCCCACGAGGTAAATTTGGGTTGTGAGGGACAAGAGTGGGTGGAGGAGAGTGAGAGGCAGTATAACAGCAGAAGGATTTGTCAGAGGTGTCAGAAAAGGAGAAGGATGATGGATATAAAAAAGATGGAGTAGGGATAAAAAAACTCAAGGCATTTAAGGTGCAGAGGCTGAACAGGAGCAAGCAGCAAAACCCAGAGGGGAGACCCAGCTGGATCTGTGTAACTAAGATATGAGGAAGAGGTAATGGTCTGAAACATCTGAATATGATGATCAAGGAGAGGTGTGGAGGGAATGGGAAAACAGGCTAAGATAATTCAAACCGCTGCAAAGAGACTGGTTTCCCTGTGGTTAGAAAGTGCATTTCACATAATAATGAGAGGAAAAGATGTGAGTTATTTTTTTAATTCTTTCCTTCAAGCATGCTGCAAAATACATTGAGCAATGGCAAAGCGGAGTTAGATTTCTTTTTAACTCTTAGTGTGAACAAAGTGAGGTAGTGACAGCCCACAAATGCCAGTGTATCAGTGAAGCTGGTAATAGATGAGATGTATTGTGTCTTTCAGTATAACTCCAACAGCCAGTGCACTCACTGGATAATTCATAACCATCTGATATTTTGCTCAGTATGCTTTAATTGCTCTAAGTGATGGTTTTCTCTTGAAGTGGGAAGAGGCCATAATTTCCTGTATTTTCTTTATTTTTGCAGTAATTGGTATGTCACTGGTGCTGATGCATCTTTTTAATAATTGTTCATATAATATGTGGCAGAAATTCAAATATGCTCCAAACATGCAAAATGGCATCTCAGTTATGTGTGTGGTGCGTTTAGTGTGCACTGATCTGTTTGTTTAGTCTGATTGCTGAAAATAGAGTTGGGTTCATTTCTTCTTATTTAGCACTGATTTCAGTCATAACGTGACAGTGAAGCCTGGGGTGTAGGCAGATGTCTCTGGAAAGTGAGGTATGAGATGTGTCATCTTGGTCCATCCTTGCAGAACTGCAGAAGGGCTCGAGGCAATACTGCATTCCCGTTCTCTCGAGTTAGTAGCATACATGGCGCAAAGCGCGATCTGTCAGCATTGTCGTGCTGCCGTGCAGAGGGGTGTTGCACTTAAGCCGTGACAGAGCTGACATCTGCTCAGGGATGTGAGGGATAAAGGAAAGGTACCTGAACTTTCATAAGGAAGGATATCAGATAGCTAGAATGCTGCACATGGAGCTGGGAAGATAGTATCTTTTTCCTACTTTGTGCCAGAAACTTGGTTTATATATTCTTAAGTTGTTCCTCATCTCTAAAGTTACAATCTTGACTTTATTTTCTTCCTTTTTTGGTAGGCCGATAGTCGTGGATACTTTGATTGTTTTGACTTTTTCCTGATTGGTCTGATAATCCCGATTGCCCTCTGCAGTTCTTAGTCTGCCATTCTAGGGAGAGATTAACCTTCTTCTGAAACATGTCAGGGAAGGTAGATGAGCGACCCTATCAAAAATGTAGGGAGAAGAACAGAGAAGTTTGGTTAAATCATGCAACTGGAATTCTTTGCAGTGGAAACCATCTCCAGCTCTGTCAAAGAAAACTCAAGTGACAATGGGCAAGTCAGCTAACCTTCTCTGCTTTGAGTCACTCTTTATGAAATGGGGCTAATATTCCTCTACCATGCAAGGCTATTATGAGGTTCAGCTAATAAATATGTATGTGTAGTTGGATATTACAATGGTGTGTCATAGAAAGCATATAAAAATAGGTATAAATATAAGCCTGTTGCAAGTTGGGATTTGTTTACTTCTAGGTGCACTTTGGTTTGAGACGGATTCCTCTTTCACATGATCATGTGTTTGTTTCCACGTTCCACCATGGAGCTATGGGCACTGCTGGTTTTGCGCTCATAATCGGTGGGAGCCTAGAGCTTTGGCTGACAGCTGGTGATAGATTAGTTGATGATGGTCCTGTCTTATGGCTTCCTCCACTGCAGGTGTACCAGTACTCGACCAGGAGAGACCGGAATGGATGTGACTAGCCGTTGCACACTCGGAGATCCTAACAAACTGCCGGAAGGGGTGCCGCAGCCTGCTCGCATGCCCTACATCTCTGACAAGCACCCTCGACAAACTTTGGAAGTCATCAATCTTCTCCGGAAGCACCGGGAGTTGTGCGATGTGGTGCTAGTAGTCGGTGCGAAGAAGATCTACGCCCACAGGGTAATTTTGTCAGCCTGCAGCCCTTACTTCCGAGCCATGTTCACTGGGGAGCTGGCAGAGAGTCGGCAGACAGAAGTAGTGATCAGAGACATCGACGAAAGGGCCATGGAACTGCTGATTGACTTTGCGTACACCTCTCAGATCACAGTGGAAGAGGGAAATGTCCAGACCTTGTTGCCAGCTGCTTGCCTTCTCCAGCTGGCTGAGATCCAGGAGGCCTGCTGCGAGTTCCTTAAGAGACAGTTGGACCCTTCCAATTGCCTGGGCATCCGAGCTTTTGCTGACACTCACTCATGCCGTGAACTACTGAGGATTGCTGACAAGTTCACACAGCATAACTTCCAGGAGGTAAGAAGCTAGTATGCTGGAATCATGGTGTAAAACTTGTGAACGTGTCCTGTGAGAGCCTGGGCAACTCTCATTTTGTGCTTCTTTCCAAATCCTGCCTTTACATCTGCTGTGTGCCCTAATAGCGATGGGTATCAGCCGTTAGTTGTGGAAGAAAGAGGGAAGAGGTACTTGCAGGACTGTGTTGCACTAGTGGTTTGTATATGATCCACAGCATTTCTTCTCTTAGAGTTGTGTGGCGAGTGCTACGTGGAAGGCAAGGTTGCAGGCATAGTTGGAGTTTGGTATTATATCTGACATGGCTGCACGATGGTGTGACACTCCACTCCCCTTTCAGAAATGTTCTGGATTCTACAGGCTTGAAGGGGAGATGGGTGTTATCAATAGAACCAAGGAAAAAATTGGTGTTGAGTTTAGGGATTGGAAATGTGGGTGTATGGGGGAGCATACAGCTGCCTCAGTGGAGTCTTCAACTCCCTTGCTGTAGCAGAACTAGGGTTTAGCATCTATTATTCAGCAGAAGTTGTTTGAAAGTAATTCAAACGTGTAATTTTGTAGCTGACCTTTATAAACCCAAGTCTCTTTTCCTTTGTTAATTCTGCCTACATGATTTTTGGGGAAAAAAAATTGCCAGCAACTGGTTCAGGGAAGGATCAGCATAATAATTAAGGATTCTGTGAGCAATTGTCTGAGAAGAGTGGGTCTTTACTTAACTGTTACACCCAGATGCAGAAAGGAGCCCCACACTTTTAAGTGGTGTCTCCTGAGCCCTGGTTGGAAGGGCAAGAATTTGCCTATGTTTTGGAAGCAGCCACTCTCTAGGAGTGGGCTCAGCGTGAAGGTCTGTTCCCCTGCTAGAGAGATCCGTCTCTTGCCTTTTCAAGAAACTGCACTCTTCCAATCCTTGGAACGGGTAGCCTGCTGTGGAGAAAAGTCCTCTTTCCACCTGCTTCACAGGTAGATCCTTTCCGAAGGGAAAAACTCCCGTATCGACTCCTGATGCTAATTTAGTTTCCCCAGAGAAGTGGCAGTATGTAAGTGCTGTGATTGATTGCAGCTTGCTGACTTCTTTTTCCCTGCAGGAAATAAATTGGAATTGTATTAATTTCAGTCAGGTAGTACTTAAGAAAATTATGAGCAGAAGCAAACACAATTGAGCTTGACTGTTGGACACATTGAAGACAATACTTGGTATTTAACTCTAGACACATGATGTCAGTTTACTTTAGAAGTTGCAATTAAATACGTCTTCCTAACCATGAAGACTAGAAAATAGCATTTGCTGTTTAAGATGAGAGCTTGTTTTTTGTAGAACTTGGTGATTTCCCAAAAGCCCTGCCTTTTAGCTGGCCATTTCATGTGCTCTGTGCTTGCTCTGCATTTCTTTTCTTCTGCATTTTTTTTTTGGGAGCAGGATGGTAACCAGATGGTCGTTTATTTTCAATGCTTGGTAGTTTTAATGGTTAGAACTGTGCTTCTCTCGTTATTACGTGAGTAGGGCATGCTTACAAGCCTCTAAATAACTTTTTAACAGCATAACAATTTTGTTTTTAAATGTTTTAGCATTAATATATGCAGCTGGCTGTTAAGAGCTGCCTGCTATGGGGTTCTTTTCTTCTGCAGTCCCTGGAAGACAGCTTCCTGTCTTCCTGATCCCTGTTAAAGCACACAAAGGCAAAAGTTTTGGACTCAAGAAAACACTCTCCTCCTCAAAGATGATGCAAATTATAATTGACTTAACTGAATCACGGCTTCTGGAAAACAATTGCTTAGATTAGAGCACTCTTTCTTTGGCCTGGGCAGGTTTTGGTGTCCCTTTCAGTGCCCCGGGAATTTTGCAGCTCTTCATCCTTAGTGATCACTTCTTTCGCTTCCGCTGTTTCTCTGCAGACAATCTTAATGATGCTGTTTGTTGGGATTGTATTCTGTTCTACCATTATTTTCCATCTGGAGATTGGATTGGCAATCCCTAATGGAAGCCAGTGACTTGGCTACTTAATAATCCTCCACTGTGGAGTTTGAGAACTGATAAAAAAAAAATGCCCTCCTCTGCAGAGGCTGTATCGTCATCGTTCCTCCGAGCTGGCAAAAAGAAATGTGAGATGAGAATTTCCTGAATGGCAATGTAAAATATTAAGCACTAGGCATCAGGCCAACCCATGCAGTTACTTTGAATGCAGTCTGAATTGCTTCATGTCCTCTGCTGTGCTAACCTCTAGTTCTATTAATTTTTATGTGTATTGCTGCATTACATCATTAACTTCTTGGTAAAATGTTTTTCCAAGTTTTCCATTCCCCTCAATTTAATTTCTTGCCTAAAACCCCTAGTGAATCTTGTGCATGTAATGTGAAGTGGTTCTATTAACAGCTCCGCTGTACAAGAACAGTCTTTGTATTTTTTTGTTTGGTCTCTGACATCTGTGTGAAGGGAAAAAATATACTTAAGGATGAACAACTTGTACTTTCTATCAACAGACAAAAATTGCACTCCATATTGTATACTCTGACATTTATTCTATCTGTTTGTAAATGCAGTAATGCACATGAATACTGTAGAGGAAATGAAGCCCATCCAGTTCTTGTTTAGTAAGCAAGTCAGTCAAATAGACCATTAATATGAGTCAGATAATTATTAGTGACCTGATAATTAAGCCAAAATAAGCCAAAGCATTTTAAATAATTATTTGTTTTACTATGTAAACTAACAAGTTGCACAGTAGTAATAACTTGATTTGCCATCGATGCAGCTGGGTTTTCTGAGGGTGGAAGGGAGAGTCTGGATGACCATCCTTAACTCATAAATTTTCAGGGTCTGAGGCTGTATTTACAAACTGTCGGGGTAAAGTTTAGATACAAGCTAGTCTATGTAGAAGGGAGGGAGACTATGGAAAAATGCTGATAAAGATCTTTAATGATCAGCCCAGTTATTACTCTAAGGCTGAAGAAGTGTGTGAGCTATGGCTCTTACTGCCCCTGAAAGTCCACAGGATCCTAGACCAAAGGCTGGTAACTGATCTCACTGTCTGTTGTGTTCCTTTTAACTATATTTGCTGTTGTCAGTACTTGGCAATTTTTGTATATTCATTCAGTGCTCTTAATTAATTTCTTTAGGTAATTAAAAGGACTGCACAGCTGATTGCTGTTGAGATGATCATGTCAAAGAATGTATTTTTCTTTCATTTATGCTGCAAATCATAAAATAAGTCCTGGAATTCTAATGTGGTCGCAAATGATGAGGACAAGATGATATTCAGTTATTTTCTGTCACTGAACCTCTTGGACTATGGGCTACAGACTGGGAGTGCTTGTAGGGAAGCCGAGCTGGCAGTTATCAATCAAACCATTTCTTCAGTTCTCTTTATTTTGATTCCTGCATCTTTCCCATCTACCTGGCTTCAGTGCAGAAGACGTGGCTGTGCGAGAGCTCTGTAACCTCTCAAGGCAGTCGCAGGCTGACTCGCATGTGCTCTGTGGTGTGTTGTGTGAGCAGTCCTCCAGCGGCAGCTAAAGCCTCCCGAGAAACTCAGTTGCTATCTTGGGTACTGAAGGAATGAACATGTTTGCAGCTTGTCAGTGGCTTGAATTTCACAAGAGATCAGTCCTTAGGGCCTTAGGAGGCTCTGATTCCCTCTTAAGTGCTTCTGGACTTGTGCAAACTCTATGTATATATTTAGAGCAAATGAAAGAGGCAGAATCAAGTAAGTCCATCACCCTCTCCTGAAATATTTTCTGTTCTGCCACAAATTGGCATTCAGGAAGACTTTCCATGTTCTCTACAATGCCTCTGGTAACTTGTTTCTGAGACTCTTATTTTTGTGCTCTGTTTTGGATTTCCTGTGAATAGAGCCCCTCTATTCCGATACCACTTTTCAGTCACGTATTTATCACCTATGCGGCATTTTTAAATCTGCTTTATGTATTAAACAGGCAAACAAGGAGACTGATTTTAAAGAAGGGCTTTGCTTTTCCTAAATTTTGAAACCTGATCAGTGTGTTCTGTGGTTTAACCCTTTAAAAGTGTCCTACAAAAAACCTTTGTGTAAAATTCCCTTTCACTTGCATCCCCCTCTAAAGGTGTCTGTGTTGTGTTGCTAGGGACTGCATTCTGCTCTGTGCAGCAAACTTCATGTATGTTGATGTCAAAACAGTGATGGGTATTTGGCACTTCACTGGATCAGTCCATCAGACTCTAATTAAAGCGGACTGTATCCACTTCAGAGTTGCACTGAAGTGCTGGAGTGGTGAATGGCCATGGTGCTTTGGCCACTGTCCTTACTTTCTTTTTTTTTTTCCTTTCCATTTACCCAGGTAATGGAGAGTGAGGAGTTCATGCTGCTTCCTGCCAATCAGCTCATAGACATTATATCCAGTGATGAGTTAAATGTTCGCAGCGAAGAGCAGGTGTTCAATGCGGTGATGGCCTGGGTGAAATACAGCATTCAGGAAAGAAGACCCCAGCTACCACAGGTAATCTTGAGTGCAGTAACGTTCGAGACCGCTTTATCCAGGGGAAGAGTAATGAGGGCTGATATGGTGGTGCCACAGCAGTGTGACAGTTCTGAATGCATGCAAAGCCACAGTAATTCTCTCTGACTTCCACCTGTGCTAGGTGGCTTGCACTTTCCCTTCATCTAGGCTGGAAGGTGCAGTGCCTAGAGCCTTCAATAGGGGCTTTGTTGAATTGTTTCCAGGTAGGACTGGCCAAACTAGATCGTTCCAGTAGTCTGTCCAGACAAACCTGCCTGCATTGCTTTGAGTGTTGTATAAAAAACGCAGTGGATAAGAAAAAGCTTCTCTTTGTTTGCGGTGTATCTTTAAGCTCTGCTGTTTGATATGCCTCAGCCCTCATGATCTTATACTGGAGCTTGTCAGAATGGTTTTGTTGAAATACGATGCTTCATCTAAGCCAAGCCATTTCACAGAGAAGCACCCATTCTGACAAAGCTGTCAGCCGGAAAGCCTCTGAAGTCTCAGGCTTTCTGATCAAAAGAGGTAAGAGTTTGCCTGCCTCAGTGTTTCTGCTTTGGAAATAGACATTAAATGCAATTTTATTTAGTGGAAAGCTTTTGAAAATTGTTTTAAATAAACAAACCAAACCAGAAAAACTTGCTGTTCTCAAGGTAGCTCTTAATGCCCTTATAACTGTGTGCCTTTTTAGGCCCCTCTGTCTATACCTGCATGCGCCTCTAAATTCTAGGTCATTATGAAAGGCAATGTTACTTGTTATTGTTCATTTACTGCACAATACCAGTCACATTGAAGAGAGCTAAATGGTTGATGAAACTTCTAACTAAACTAGTATTTCTAGCAGATGTATTGACATCTGTAATTTTATAAAGGTTTACAATTGTGACCTTGTTTTCATCTGTTAATAGATCCAGTGGATTGTCTCCTTTCAAATACTGATTTTCTGCTGGGTATCTAAATTGATATATTGAAAAGGCAAAGGTGCTGCAAGATGAGCTGCATTTAACTAAAAAGCCAAGATTTGGATGTGTAAATGACTCTGCATGTTTGCCAGAGGAATTATCAACTCTTTATCAAAACTTACTAGCCACTATGGTTTTCCATTTGGCTTCTTGCATCTCTGTGGTTATATGTAGTTTACCATGTATGTTCTGGTTTGTGTTTCAGGTCCTGCAGCATGTCCGTCTACCGCTGCTGAGTCCCAAGTTTCTTGTGGGTACAGTGGGCTCTGATCCACTTATTAAGAGCGATGAGGAATGCCGGTAAATCTCCTCACTGATTTACAGAATTGGATTTCGATGTATTTGGGTGCCTTATTTGCATCTGTTCTCTAAAACTGTGCTGATTTGTCACTGGTAAATGGATGATAGCTCACAATTTCCTCTTTTGCAATTGGGAGGAGAAATGATGCAAGAAAGCATGTTTTCTATTTATATAATAGTCAACAGTGTGCTCTGGAAGTGTTTTTGTTCTTTCAAGTTTTCAGTGAAATAGCAAACTTTGAGTGCACAGTCTGACTGTTGGTAAAATACCCTTCAGTGTATAGTTTTCCATTTCGCCTTTTTTGTTTCTTTAGTCATGGCCTTTCATTACAGCTTACCACTTGCATGGCATTCATGATCTCATTATGACTTAAAGTAGTTTCTCTATGTAAAAAATCTGTACTTTGATAACTGAATTGGACTCTGGGATTAGTGTCTGCTATTTCCCACAATGCTAGTGCAGGGAAACTTATTTCCTTCTCTCACGGTATGAGTCTCACCTTTCTAGCTCTTTGGAGTTCTGTATCATCTATAAAGCACGCAATTTTTGTGCTTAATGCAAAAAAGTTCAGGGGATAGGCTAAACTGTTCTCTTCCTGAATAAGTGTTCATAGTGGGGGAATTCCACATTTGTAGAGGGAAGGAGGACTTTTTTTTCTTTTTTGGTTTGTTCAAGGGTTTGGAATATTAGGATTAGTCCAGATGAAAAGTCATGAATGGATGGACAGTGTGAGCTGGCCAGAGCGGATGGAGAAAATATTCATCAGAAGGGTACTATCTCCATCTATTGGTCATGTGTGTGTGATGTATTTGTGTGCTTTTCAACTCCTGATTTGTTCTTAGACAAAACAACTGATTGTTAAGTTTTAGCTTGAGGCAGTCTGGGTTTTTCTTTTCTGCATAGTGAGCTTGACAAATCTCTTGTCACAGTTTTTTATCAGTCTTTATAGCAAGCAATATCTATTATTAACTCTGGCCAAATATTGATACCGGTCTACAGCTGTCACTGTGTAAATGACTTGTAAACAAGCGATGAGTATTTAGGTGACAGTGTACATTTTAACTAGATCTGTTCACACACTTACATGATGAAGTGCATGACTAGTGCTGGCTGCTCTTGCCATCCGTTTTGATTCATACCTTCTCCTGAGACTGCTATCAGGTGAACTTTGGGGATTAATATTTTCCTGTCTTGCACAGGGATCTAGTGGATGAAGCTAAAAACTATCTGCTGTTGCCGCAAGAGCGGCCACTGATGCAAGGACCAAGAACTAGACCGCGCAAACCCATACGCTGTGGAGAAGTGCTCTTTGCAGGTATGTATAGCTCCTACGGGCTTAGGTCAGGAGATTCAAGTCTGGGTTTTCTGGTGATAGAGCTTCCATAAGGCAAGTCTTTACAACATATTTCTGAAGTGACCTGTGCACTAATGTTTGGAGATTTGAGTTAACTTGCACTTTTTTACTTGTGTGATTTCTTTGGTGCTATGAATGCCACAGTACTTCCAAACTTATGCTAATCCTCTTGAAAATCATATTCTGTCTTCTAACTATAATCCTCAGAATGAGTAACTCGGAGGTGGGTCTACTGGGTTAAGGCTGACAAAGTCCGGAGGGATTATTTGTACCAGGCACACATACAGTACGTGAGCTCAGTGCGTTATGATGCTATTTCTTGTGTTTGGTTCCTACAGTGGGGGGCTGGTGTAGCGGGGATGCAATTTCCAGTGTTGAGCGCTATGACCCTCAAACCAATGAGTGGCGGATGGTGGCTTCCATGAGCAAAAGACGCTGTGGCGTTGGAGTCAGTGTTCTGGATGATCTCCTCTATGCTGTGGGAGGCCATGATGGTTCCTCTTATCTTAACAGTGTAGAAAGGTAGGTCTCCATAAGGCCAATGTGCAAAATGTTAACTCTGAATGTTTAAAACTGGGTGCAACCTCTTAAAAACGAGTTCATTTTGCCAGCTGTGTTCTTGTTCTGCTGAAAACGTGAAATTTATATTACATGTTATCTGCATTTCCTCCTCCCTTGCATACCCCTTCAGTATTGTGTTGGTTTACTGCTGAACTAGGCCTTCATGCATAACAGGTTGTGTCATGTTATCCCCAGCTTAATGAGACAAGACATAGCCTTTGGTATAAAGAAGGCATATGTAAGAGATGGGTCTGGGTGTAATTGATGGGAGGAGTGATGATCCTGGTTAAGCTTCTTTGCAATTGCGGGTTTGTTTTTAGCATTATTGTGGAAGGTGAGGTTACAGTAGCATTTCTTAGATGTTGAGGGGAAGATCCTGGAATTTTATTGTGGAGTGGTAACTAGAGAATTAAGAAACCTTGGCACTTATACAGAAGAAGGAAAATAGGTCAGTTTTAGACCTGTGAAAGACATAAATCAAACAAGCTTTGCCAGGCTTCCTGTTTCTGGGAGCTGCATATGGCAATCCCCATGCCTGAAAGCCATATGACTCAAGCACTCCTAGTACTCTAAATCTTGGCCCTGTAACAAATCCAATGAGCTATACAAATATCTCCTTTCTCCTCAAGCCTCCCCGTCTTCCCACGTATATCCTTGCATACTCCCAGCTTCCCACGTCATGACTCTAGCCTTGCATCTCCCATGTCCTGGACTCTTCTGCTATGCACCACATCTCCTTGTCTCTGGATTTCCAAGTCCATCTGGTTCCTTCATCTTTTATCTTGAAGTGCAGGTTCCAGTGCTGGCTGAGTTCTTGTGTGAACTGCAGAGAACATACAGCAGAGTAACTCTGGCTGCTGCTTTTTGCATCGATGCAAGTTACCACATGTCAGCCAGTCCCTGGTAACCTGCTGTCTTATGAACCTGAACCTTTGATCTTCAGTTTGAATCATCTCAAGCTGTAGTTTGAACATCCCTGGAATAACATGTATTTGGATGCATTATATCACTTCAGGGGCTTTATCCAACTTACAAATAGCTGTGTTGCAGTTTAAGCTCAAGACAGGCAAGTTTCACTGCCTTAGTAGTTCCCAAGCACGGGGGAGTCTGAAGCATACCTCGTCAAGCAATTTGTGCTGTTTGGTGTGTTTTTCTAGGTATGATCCGAAGACCAATCAGTGGAGCAGTGATGTGGCCCCCACCAGCACCTGCAGGACCAGTGTTGGAGTAGCAGTTCTTGGAGGCTACCTCTACGCTGTGGGTGGCCAGGATGGTGTCTCTTGTCTCAACATTGTGGAAAGGTACTTTTTAATTTACAAAAACAAAGGTACAGGGAGAAGAGGGTCTCTTAGAAAGTGCAGTTGATGCAGGTGAGCTGGAGAGGAGGTAAGTACTGTACAAATCTTACGAGGATTTTTGTTTGGAGAGAATAAGGTCAGTGTTCCTGCCCCTTTGTGAAGATGTTGACACTTCACTAAGCTTTGGTGTTTATTCTTTTGCCAGGTATGATCCCAAAGAAAACAAATGGACTCGAGTGGCTTCCATGAGCACCAGGCGCCTGGGAGTTGCAGTGGCTGTGCTAGGGGGCTTCCTCTATGCTGTGGGAGGCTCTGATGGCACTTCTCCTCTCAATACTGGTATGCCTTTTGCTGTCCCTTATTGCAATCAGTGCTTGTCATTGTCCTGTTTGGCCTTAGTGTCCTCAGATGACTGTTGAATAAATTAGTCATCAGTTTGCTGTGTTTTTTCTCCTTTAAATGTGATTTTTACCATACGGTAATTCACTCTCTAGACTTGTGAGCCCCTATTACCTGGTTGTGTGTGGTTTTTTTCTTTCTCAGTGCTGCATTTGGCAGTGTGTCCTGAATAAAATACTTTGATCGTTTGCGTAACAGTTGCAAGCACATCTTTTTTCCTGCAGTAGCCCTTTTCTGCTGTAGGAAGGAAGGTGCCAAAGATAAAACTACTGCAAGACAGTAATGCAGGTCAGTTTGTAGCGTTGCCAGCTCCCTCTTGAGTGAAGATGCTGAATGAGATTGACTGTGTAGGACTGGAGAGAGAATAGCAAGCCCTCTATAGAAGAAAAGCATTAGAGTGAGAGATAACAAAGTGGTTCATCCTATTTTTGGCATGTAGAAATTGCAGTGTCTTTACAGACTGAGCAATACTTTGGATGCAGGTTCAAAAGTGCTAACCCCCACTGCCTGCCAACCTTGTTGTCCAAAGACGTGTCATTTCCTCTGCAGTGGAACGCTACAATCCCCAGGAGAACCGCTGGCACACAATTGCACCCATGGGGACGAGGAGGAAGCACCTGGGCTGTGCTGTATACCAAGACATGATATATGCTGTGGGAGGCAGAGACGATACGACAGAGCTCAGTAGTGCTGAGAGATACAACCCTCGAACCAACCAGTGGTCTCCTGTTGTGGCCATGACATCCCGCCGAAGTGGAGTGAGTTTGGCTTGAATTGCTTGCTTATACTATACATAATCACGCGGTGAGAGCACAGGGTAGTGTCATCTTGGGAGGTTTCTCTCTTGCTTCCTCTGTACCTTCACCTCTCTTCTTCTGTGAGGGGAAAGGTTTGCAAAAAGTCAAAGCTCTTTAGTAAGACTAGAGAATGAAGTGGTAGTCATGTCATGCCGTAGACAGCTGTTTAATATGCCTGAGGATGGGGAAATGGAGTCACTTGAGGGTCTTTTTTAATAGTTTTGGTCCCTTATACAGAGTCAACTAATTTAGGCCTGAAACAGAAGAGTTATTTAGTTTTTTACTTGGCAATGTAGCCATACTTGGCATGAGATATTATTAGAGAACAGTATCAAAATTAATACCTGGGTCTCATCCTGCAATGCACTTTGGATGAATTAGGAGGTGAATGTACCTACTTGCCCAGAGGAAAGAGCTGGGAATCTGGGCAAGCATGTGTTTAGATACAAACTTCCAGCGAAGTCTTTTTCATTGCCTTGAGATGTGTGGGAACAGGGTTTCTGGGCTTTCACTTAGAATGTTGCCTGTCTTCACCGAATCCTGTGAATATGGGGAGTGACAGCATGTTCTCATCAACTGCTAATCTTCCTGCTTTCTGTAGACATGTGAAGAAAAGATTAACATAGTGTTTTAAGCAGTCATCGTGTTTAGGCAGATGCAAATGTTATGAATATTTATCATTGGATACTGGATTATATAGTAAAGAGTGGATTAATTCTGTCTGTATGTTAGTATTTCAGTGGCTGGTGAGGCAAGTATGAATCATAATTTGAGCAACTACTGGTTTTGGAGGCAGAGAATACGTATTTATTTCCATCCTCAAAGCATATAGTACACTGTCCCAACACTCTCCTTTTTAGTTACTGATCAGGCATTGACTTTTCATGAGCTGCTTCTATATTTGCTTTCTGTAGAAACTGCTAAACAGATGCATCTGCATCTACAGCCTTCCTGAGTTTTCTAACTTCCTCAAAGCCAAAACAAGGACCACTTTACATTGTGTTCTTGTCGTCCTTTTTGTGTTATGCCACGAGTTGTTTTCACTGGAAGTGATCTTCCTAAACCACAGAACTGTTTGAGATCTCGGTGATTTTGTGCTTCAGCAGAAAGACAAAATAGAAAGGCTGGAGGCCAAGGTGCTTACAGACGGTCCAAGCCCCAGCCCAAGAGGAACGGGCCAGGGGTGTACATATGGTTCTCCTAGTTTAAGCAAGTGTTTGAGGCTGTAGGTTGGTAGATACTCTGGTGCATGCATCTCGCGCTTCGTGAAGAATTTCAGTCCAGGACGTAAACCTTTATCAGCCAAAACTTTTTAGGTTCTCATGTATCTATTATCATGCAAGCAGTTATAGTTCTTGTAGCTGGTAATAAGGGGAACCTTCTGCTTTTTCTTTAAGAGAGTCTCTATTTTGAGATATATATTTAACTTTCCATGTCTCATTATTTTTTAGGCTATTTTATTTGTCCTTCACTGTTCCCTGCCCCCCCCCCCCCCCAAAAAAAAAAAAACAAACCCCAAACCTCTACTTTAGACTGTGTTTCACCAAACATGGTTATTAAATCCGTAGTATTTTCCTTTTAACCTTTCTGGTCAGGACCTGTCTTTTCGGGACATCCCAGCTAAATAGCTACTACCTGTGATGGTTGTTTTGCAGGTTGGCCTCGCAGTTGTGAATGGACAGCTGATGGCAGTGGGGGGTTTTGATGGCACAACGTACTTGAAGACCATTGAGGTGTTTGATCCAGATGCTAACACATGGAGGTAACTGTTAAGTTTGTGAAACAATCAAATAGCGATCTCCAGCCATAGCTGCTGCCAGGAGCTGACCCAGCCAAATTAGAAATGTGATGTACACCATAGCGAAGAACTGGGGTGTGGTAGCCAGCATAATGTTCACATTGTGGCTTGCATGAAAGTGTAAGAAAGGGAATCACATTTTGAAAAATACCCCAATATGCCATTTACCTATGGCATCCCATGTCTATGACTATGGGAGTAGTAGGCAGTTGAGAAACATTTTCTTGCAGATTTCTGCTTGAATTCCAGCCATTGACTCCATTTTAAGTAAAATGGGGAGTGAGTTTTCCATAGTTTTTCCCATCTGAATATCCAACAGATTTAACCAACACTTAATGAATAAAGTCTCATTGCATCTTCTGCAGGTAGGAAAATGGTGTATAGGTAGGTTATCGAGACCCAGAGAAAATAAATGATTTAGCAGGCTTGTTGGGTAGCAAGCAAAATGTCATACCAAAACCAAGTTTGATTTTTAAGTGCTGCTTTTGAACCTAACAAAAATGGACCACATTGAGAAAGATATACCCCTTCTGTTTATTTTGGGCTGAGACTCTTCTGCTTCCCAATAAAACGAAGCTTGCCCTTAGCAGAAGGAGCTCATAGTCGTGATGTAGAATTCGGCCTACTCATTTTTTGCTTGCAAGCTGAGGCTCTGATTTCCAGATTCTTTTGGAGGAGCTGAAACAGAACACTTTGAGCATATGATGTTCTTCCCCTTTAAATCTGCAAGACGGCAATTAGAAGAATTTCATCTGATTTACAAGCTGAGAGAAATAATATGAAATTGCCAATCAAAAAATGCGTACTGAGCAGAAAGGCTGTTTTTCCTATTTCTTTTCTAGTCATAACTACACTTGAAAGCAATTGCCTGTGTATTTATTCCCAAATCTAATTAGTATTAAATTCCAAGCTCCTATCTGTATTCTTGCTGCTTTAGTAATCTGGCAGGGGTGGGGAGTAGAAACAAATTAATGTCCTTATTTCTTCCAGCCTAGCAATACTAGTAGATTAATCCTTTCCCTATGAGATAAGCTGTCATAAGAAGCAGTGGAGGAACTTCCCCTTGTTTGTTGAGTTATGGACAATGCCTTCTGAACTGCTGAGAAAACCAGTCGTGTAGAGAGTAATACCTACTTTGTATTCCTTAGCTGAATGGTTTCAGCTACTTCCAGTGACAGTAACAGTAACAAGATGTCTAGAGTTAGGAGTTACTGCCTGGGCTAGCATTCACAGAAGTTTAGGAGGTCGTTCAAGGTATTAGCTCGTGGGTTTTTTTCTCCCACTGCATTCAATATCGCTGATCAACATCTGAGGTCTTCTCTTTCTTTTGCTTGCTGAACTTCTTGCTCTGTGAAGGATATTTTTATTTGTGTAGCCTGACCGAGAAATGCTTCCGATGCAATTTGGATTTAACAAATTGCATTGGTAGGAGTTGTTTGAAGAACTTGCTTCTCCTGTTTCTGCCAGCAGACTTCAGTGGCACAGAGGGGAATATGCAGCTGAAGTGAGTAGGATGCTGGAGTCTATAGGGATCAGATTTCCATATGAAATGCAGGCACCATTTCAGTAACATATTTTGGAGAAACAGATGGTGCTTGGGATGTGTTATATCTTGGTTGGATCAGCTGAATTTAGGGTATTAGAAATATAAAAGAAATTAGTTGAATTGTGAGTAGCAAACCTATCCTTGCTCTTGTGTTACCCAAAATGTAGCCCAAGGTCAGCTATAGCCTGCAGAGTTCTTTTCTGTCTTGCACATTACCAGACAGGGAGAAAGCAAGTGATTACCTGAGTAACAGAAAACTGCGGTGTCAAAATGAAGAAGCAGTTTCTGTTTTGAGAGAGAAAGGCATGAGCGGATACAGCTGTTTACCTTGGACATGTATAAAATGACTGCTACCCAACTTACTTGTCATGGTCTGCTTTAACCAGAGGTTAACAATGGTGTAATTGTGCTTACAAGGGCTGGTTCAGTTTTTCCCATGGTAGCTCCATGAAGGAGCTGAACCGGTGTGACCACTGAAACCTTGTCTTTGCAGGTTGTATGGTGGGATGAACTATCGGCGGCTGGGAGGAGGAGTAGGTGTTATCAAAATGACGCACTGTGAATCCCATATATGGTAAGCATCAAGAGGGAGGGAGACCCCTTGGTTCTCATTCCTAGAAAAACTGAAGAGACTTGTTGACACTGGACCTCTTTGCAGCTCTAGTATGAACGGTCTAGATCCAATGTAACTCTTTGCCGGTGACTCTTTCCATGGAATTATAAAAATGACTTCTGTGAGAGTGTGCCCAATGGGAGACCACGTTGTCAGACTCCAGGGAACCACTGGACAAAAGTAGAAGTGTTGCTTATGTCCGTATTTTTTCTAAATAGTCTACATTTTTGAATAAACCAAACTGTAAAAGTTATTGTAGCGTAAACAATGCTGATGTAGATACCACGTGCTATACTGGGAGTCTGGCAAGGAGGAGGGTTTCCTGCTTTGCCTCCAGCTGTGAGCAGTGGATGTGGCAGCTGTGTGGTGAGCGAAAGAGGAAAGTGATACAGAAAACATTGCTTTTGCCTTATTTACAGAGAGCTTCAAAAAAAGTACTTGACCTGCAAGGTGCCACCTTTGCACAGAAGCTTTTCTGTGCACAGAGTATATTTATTTTTTCATTTAATTTGTATCATGTATTTTCTTTGTATCGCTCACAGCGATAATTCCAGCTTTTTATATACATATATATGTGTGCATATATATATATGTATTTTATATATATATGTATATGTGCGATTTGAGTTTTGACAAGCTGGTGGTTAGGGCAGGGCTATGTCCTGCCAGCTATTGTGGTTCCAACCCTTGTGGTATGTTTTAGGGTCTCTTAGAGTACAGGAGAGCTATGAGGATGGGTGCCCTGAGTATCTTTTCAGTCTTGCTGGAGGCAAGCAGAACTGGAACTCTCATCTCTCGACTGAATCAGTGAAGTGCCCAAAAAGGGTGAGAGTGAAAAGGATTTCAAATGATGCCTTTTTACTGTACAGTGTATGGTACAAAAGTTCAGCTTTTGTCTCTCCCCTCCCCTGTATGTGAACCCAGAAACAACTGGTTGTTGCTTACTTATAAAAACCTTTTCTCACATTGCCTGCTAGATATCAGTTCCTGTCTGAAGCTGGGATGCAGGTATCATCTCTTAATTCTGACTAGCCTAGATCGACACCCGCTTCTCAGGTTCTGGCTAGAATGGCAGACCCGCAATCAGCTCCTGCTGAAAAAAGCTTAGACCAGCATCATCTTAACTGCCCTCCTGCCTCTTGTCTGTGTCTTTAGAATTCCTCTTGTAAAACACTGACCATGATGAGATGGTACCCTCCCTTTTAGTGATTTTTATGCACTTTGCCCCTGTGTGTTTAGAGCAGGGAAAGGTATGAGGCTCATTAAAGAGTTTGGAGAGGAGGGACTGTTTGCTGGCACTGTGAGTAACTGTCGCGTTTCAGTGACTGCGGAGGCACCCAGGGGTGGGGGGAGAGGAAGGAGGAACTCTAGACTCAAAGGTTCTGATACGTTTGTACTGTAATTTCTATCTAGTATGAAAGAATGACCTTTTGCACCCGATATAACTTTGGACCTTACTAAATCTGATTTTAAAAGAGGACTGTGAATTCTTGAGATGAAAAAGGCAGTGCTGATATCTTAAGTTCTTTAACTTCATAGTTTGATTCATATAACTCAGCATTTTAATGTGCTTGAATATAGTAAAAATTACACTACATTACATTACAGTAATAAATGGGTCATTAAAACTTTTTTAAAAGCCCCCTTTCCCCTAAAGGTCGGTATTCTTGTGTTTACATATGAAGATCATTTGCACCTTTACAAGGAAAACAAGTATTCTGTAAACAAATGTTTACATCTATCATTTATGCTTTTTTCTAGCATGAGTAACTTGTATAAATAGTGCTATCTTAATAAATTTCTTCTATGCTGTTCTTTGTTTGTTCCTTTGGGTGAAAGCAGTGAACTATGCTTTTGTATAGTTTGTGTGGACATAGATGCTGGGTTTTTTTTTTCAGATACCAGTCCAAGTAAAACTGGCTTAAAACTCTGCTGTTTGGTGTTAGCTTCAATTGCTTAAAAGCACATAATTCAGAACCAGCTTTTTCTGGAAGAAAGTATCTGCGCTATCTGGCTAAATCTAGCTTTGTTCACTTAGCCTGCATTGATAACTGCAGTTATACCCCTATTTGCAGATAAGCATGTAAAAAAAAAAAAAGGAAAGTAGCTTTTCATTCCAGCAATACCTTACAGCTAGGCCATAGTAGATACCACACATACATAGCAAAGCATCACTCTTAAAAGCTGAGTATGGCTGTAGTTCATATACATACTCTACTGTCGTTTCATATGCTATTAGTCTGTGTTCTTAAGGCAAGGAAGAGGTTAAAAGAGGCTATCTGGAATTTAGTTTTTTAGGGATTATTTATGCAAATTTGTTGGAAAGAGCTGAGAATTAGATTTAAAACTAAGCCATGGGTGTAACAGTCTTGTTTTCAAATCAAATACAGGTGCCAGTTATGTCAGACCTACTCCTGCTTTACCCAGTGTTCTTCTGAGAGTAGCCTTGAGATAGCAAACTTTGTCTAAGATGTTTCAGAAAAGGAAACAGAAGCACCAGAAGTGATAGTTTAAATAGCTGCTGAGCTGTCAAGACCTTCAGAAGATTGCTTAGCTGCTTCTACCAGGGTAAGAGTTACCACTTTACAAACTGTAACCTCTACAAGCAAAAATAATCCATTTTCAACTAGTAAACAAAACCTAAAAACAAGTGCATGTTTCTTTGGCTAATTCTGGAGACAGATTACTAAAAATAGATTAGGAGCTAGGCTGGTTCATGTCAGTGTTGCTGGGGAGAAGAATGACGAATGGTTTTAGTGACAGCTGACAAATAAATGCTAAAATTATGTGGTTGGGCAAAGAAGGGAAAACTTGCATCCCTGCCTAGGGGGAAGGTCACAGCACAAACTCATCAGACCTTAGATATGCTGCACAAGGGTGAAGCTATTACAAGTGAATTGTATAGGAAGCTAGACTTTAAATATTGCTGCTCACCTTTATTTAATTGCTCACCTATTATTTAATAGGTAACAATTAGTAGTTTAGTCAGGTAAACTATAGTTGTAAATAAACACCACACAAATATATATTTAATCAGATATAGGTGATCTTTACTTTGCTCAAGACCAATCGATTGGCAAAAGATAGCAAATATTTTCTTTATTTAGTACTGTAATACAAAAATCAGAACACTTAGTATGTACTTACTCTACTTCCTTTCTGCTCACTTAAGCTATAGCCAGGCACCGTGTACTAGCTCTCTGAACTCCTACTTGCTGTAGAAGGGAGAGATATAGTATAAAATTTTAGCACCCATAGCTCCAACCCCCCAGCTCTCTAGCCTACAAGATGACATCCAAGGCAACAAATATCAGGCAAAGAATAGTAAATATCTAGCTTATACAGAGACCTCCATTTCCTATGTATTAACTTGTCTGAGAGAACCAACAGGCTGGACACACAAGGCAGTTGTCAGTCTCATGCTGTTTGCCTTAGCTCAACCGGGATGCAGATGAACACTTTATGACCATTACCAACTGGCCTTAGCAAGCTAGAAAGGAAGGTAGAGACCTGGATTTTTCTGCCCTGGGTTGTAGAGCATGCATCCTTTCTCAGGTGTGCTTGACTTTGCATTTAGACTGGCCCAAGAGTAGTCACAGTTTAGCTAAGGCTAAGGTCTGTATAGCTTAGGCTATCTAGTTAAGTGGAAACCAACTCGCTATTTGAAACAACAGAAATACCTGTCAATAAGTTGCATCCAAGAATTTGCAAAGTTTATCTCCTAGCCCCTGGCTGCTATCTACACATAAATGAACAGAGTGACTATGATAAAGCAAAGCTATTAGAAGTTTGTACTGTAGCCCTTCTTTAGGGGAAAATGTCTGCTTGTCTGCTGTGCATGACATTGAATTACACCTAGTTACGGAGTTGAGTGCAGGAGTTAAGAGTCCAGCTTTGGACAGCCAGCATGAAAGGAAAGATGCTGCAGGAATGAGTTTCCAATCAGTTTCTCAGCATACATCTTCCAACAGTAAGTTTTTTAGCGTGAAGATTTACTGAAATGACTCTCACTGTATCTGAGAGATTGCTAGTTCGGTCAGTAGCATCAGCACTCCAGTTAGGTATTGGCTTTGTAGAAACTGTAAGAAAGAAAAAAAGCATGTCAAAACAAAAATTGCAGTTGCCTACCCTTAAATGGTTGGAAACCAACTATCAAGTGTTCCATGTGATTAGTCAGCTTCTCTGTTGTTGTTTGCAAGGTACCTTTGTTACTATTTTGACCCTGGATATGGAGAAAACACACATGCCTACATGCTGCTCCTTTGAGAGCCCTCCGACTTCTGCTCCTGTCCCATGTGAAGCAGGGTACCTAGAAATACCCTGCTCCTACTCCAGCTTTTTGGAAGGAGAGAATCCTAGCACTTCTGCTCCTTTGGCTGCCTCTCTCCTTCTATGCCAGTTTCCTTGAATACCCCTATTTTCCCATAGTGAATATATGTGTCTAACTTGAACTCATTATCCCTATTGCGGAGGAGCCATAACTGAGTTTACAGAACACACTTTCCAGAAGAGAACCCTTCTTCAGAAAGCCTATTCAGTTGAGTATCTCTTATGTTTACTTACTTGCAACATAAAGTTGTTTCAGCCACTTTTAAACCACTACAGGTAAGAACAGGCAATGTAACACTAACATTTAGTGATTTGCAGTTGTCCTACTGAAGGGCAAAATTGTTAAGAGATGCTTCCCAGCAAAGCTTATTTTCTTTCATTTGATAAACTCATGCTCCAGGAAAGAGGTGTATGAGTGGGGTCCCAGCTGTAGCCTCTAACATTCCCTCTGTACCCGGAACAATGAAGCACGCATCATAGACAGACTAAATTTAAGCAATTGCATTTACACAAATTGTTCTTTAACTCAGAAGATCACATTGTATTGCTTGAAGAAACTTCAGGAAGGATTAATCCTCTATGGTTCTAAAGCATATTATAGATACTTCTATAGGGAGACCAGAACCTTTATGAAAAGGGTTACGAGTGAAGTAGTTTTAAGCAAGATGTTTTGACTCTTAAGATCATCTGTCTTTTGGCCCACCCACACACCAGTGTTTTATATAGCAGGTTAATTATATGTGTCTTCTGTCTATCTTAATAACTGCAATACTAGAAAACTAACTTTTTTTAAAGGTGTTTGATTAAGTTAGGGATCTTTTAAGCCTAAGTTTTGGCCAATGGGCAAAGAAACTTTCCTGTTCATACTGCAGCTAATACACCTACTTCAAGGCCAAGACTAGGGTTACTAGCTTCTGCTGCAATACAGTAGTAAAATATTGTATTGATAGCTGCTCCAACACTAGAACTAATTATGACTGATAAAAGCTGAGGGTTTAACTACTTGTAGGAAACCATGCATAAGAAACACGAAACCTTCATTTTTTAAAGTAAGGCATTTCTAGTCAGGTACAACTTTTTTATTTGTCCTGCATTAGTTAGGACAACATGCTACTTAAAACCTCACCTTTATAATTCCATCACAGTGTGCTGAGGCAATTGCTGTAGAAACTTTGACCAGTTTTGTAGCTGACAAGTAGATCTTAAAGTGTCTGTGGAAGTGAGAGTAAAGGCAGTCCATAAAGACATCCACCTCTTCTTGAGTGATCTCTCCTGGAGTTTTTTGGACTGTGTCCCACAGAGCTTTTGCATCCTCCGGATGAATGGCGTACGAAATATCCAGAGGGTGGGGCAGACAGGGGACAGAGAAAACAAGTTCCATGGCAGATGCAGTTTTGTCCACTTTGCATCCAGTCCACATAGCTGCCATCCAACTGAGATTGAGAGGGCTGATGGCTAAACGGCGGAAGCAGCAGTCAAAAGTCTTCTGAAACCAACTTCCAACAATGGACGTGTAACTCTCTGCCCCACTAGCAAGAAACAAAGGTAAACAAGTGAAGTCCTCTGGCACGTTCTCGGAAAGGTCATCTCCAGACACACAGCAGAACCAGCCCGACCATATCAGTTTCTCTTCTGAGTTTTTTGGGGAAGCTGGTGATCTCGAAGAAAGCTGGGATGGGGAAAAGAAGCATTTGAATGCTACAGAGCAAGTTTGACTTTTTTTAGCCAAAGATGGTTTCTCTTCTATAAATTCAAGTGTTTGGTAGAAGATTTTTCTCAGGACCTCACATGCAACATTCTTTTCTGTAAAGTTCATACAGTTATTCAATCTATCCACTACATCCCTAAAAGATGCAGGCAATTCTTTTGAAAACAGCGGGAAAAGCACTTTATACTTCATTAGGAACAGTCCTAACATCTAAGTTTATGCTGCTTAAGAAGAGCCAATCCATGGTACATCCTATAACCATTGCCATACTGAACTTGGCCTTTCATTAGCATCTTTCACTTGAGGCAAAGCATTTCAGAAATATTAATTAGACTTGAGCTATGGCCAGGCAGGATTATGCCAACTTTATCCAGGAAGCTACAAAACCTGTCTGACTTCTTGCAGTAAATTGACTGTTGAACTAAAAAATTAGATGAAGATTGCTCCATATAGTCTTACTCTGATCTTACCAAAGAGTTGAACTCAAAATTGCAGTTAAACATATCCATTGCTTATGAGATGTTCTGTTTAAGTTAAAAATAGACAGGACTCACTTTCATTAAATCTCAACAGCTACTACAGTAATTACTCCATACAGCTAGGGTGTAGTGGGGTGTTTTGTTTTGTTTTGTTTTCTTTAAGGAGACAGAGCAAAAACAACTTGTAAAACGCAAGTCTCAATTATAATTATCGAAACTGCTAGGAAGACTCCTTACCTGCACGAGAATCGCAGCCTGGTCTTGGTCACTACCTTTCAGGTCTGCAAGGCTGGAGACAACCACTTTGATGTCCAGCTCAACCCCTACTTCCACCGCCAGTCCCTTCTGCTTCTCGGCAGCGATAAAAGCACTAAGCAGTCTAGCGTAATCCCTCAGACGAGCGTCAGAGAACCTGTACAGAGGGGTCACGCTGTATAAGGTCCACTGCTTGCGCAGTAGAAACGCTGTTCTCTGGGGATCTGCGTTTTCCTAAAAAGAAGAAAAAAAAAATTAAGAAAATAATATTACAACCCAACGAACAAGGCTAGCTGCCCCTTTCAGGGCTTGCAAAAGGACCCCCAGCCCGCACGGCCCGGGCTCCGTGCCCGAGCAAGGCGGTTTTCCCGCCTAGCAGCGGTGCCGAGCGGGAGGCGGCAGTGCTGAGGCGGCAGCGAGTCCCGCGGACGCGGGGAACGGAGGGGAGCGAGCTCGGCCGGGGCACAAGGGCCGGTGCCGGCGGCGGAGCCCGGCTGAGGGGACGGGTAGGCCCCACCGCCGCTCCGGCCCTACCTGGGAGGGCGGCGCTGGCGGGAGCAGCCGACCGCCGGGGCTGAGCCCGAACCGCCCGTGCGCCCGCCCAAACAGCGGCCCCCGCGACAGCCGCCCGATGCTGGGCAGCGTCCGCGCCGCCCCGTCCGCCGACTCCATGGCCGGTACCGACCCCGGCGCCGCTCCCCGCCGGGCGCCGTTTGAACCCCTTTCCCGTCAGCCCCTGCGGCGCGCTGGGCGGGCGCCGCCCCGGCCGCCATATTTGTGGCGGGCGGAAGCAGAGGAGGGAGGTGGCGGCGTTTGGCTGGCGGGGTGAGGTTCCTTCGGCCTGGCCGCTCTGCTGTGGCTCGGAGGCCTTTCCCCGATAGAGCGCGGGGGAGCTGGGCCTTACCGTGAGGGGACCCGCCTGTCTGCGGCTGGCGGCCTCCCGGCCCTAGCTGCAGGGGCTCCGCTTCCCGCCGGTGCCCCAGGCCCCTCCGGGAGACGGGCCTCCGGAGTAGGGCCGGCCCTGAGGGGGAGAGGCTGAGGCTCGGGGGCTGGCGCTTTCCCTCCTTGCGTCTTTATTTTTAACGACCCGCAGGTTTGTGACGGTCCCCTCTTGTTTCTGGTTCAGGTGCAGGCTGCGAAATGGCCCTTCCCCGCCTGCTGCGGCTGCTGCCCAGGGCGCTGACCCCGCTGGCCGGCGCGCTGGCCCGGCCGGGCTGCGGGCGGGCTCTGCACCGGGCGGCCCCTGCCCTGGTACCGGCGGCTCCAGGTGAGAAAGAAGCGTTTGTCTTATCCCCGCCGCCGCCTCTTCTGGGTTTTGGTGTTTTTTTTTTCTCCCTGGGACCCAGGTCAGGGTGGTCTGCAGAGGAGAGTAAAGGCACAGTCATGATAAATTGTTTTCCCTGGATCATTTTTAAAAATGTCTTCTCCAAATCATGTTTTTATTTGACTTTTGGTATCGCACAGTGAATTGTGATTCAAAGTATATAAAAACCAATCTGTCTAACTTTATTTTTTTTTCCTGAGCTTCTACTTTGCTTTTTTCCCCTTCTTTCTTCTGTAGCAAACAATCTATAAACAACAGGGGTAGCTGAATGCCTAACGTGAAAACAAACCTTGCCCTCTCCTTTATTTTTACAGCCTTTAGGCTGTGATGAAGGTAGCAAGGGAGACTAATTCATGTAATTATACACATACATACATGCCTAGGTAGTAACATTCTTCAAATTTCTCCTTGCAAGCTGAAACTCCAGCACGTTCTGTAAATGGTGTGCTTGGTTTTATAACTAAGTTGTGATGCTAGGCACACTGGGGCCCGTGGAAAGTCTTCTGTAGTCACGGTTCAGGCCTTTTAGCAGTAATTGCAGGCAGGAAACTGTTCAATGTACACCTGCGTGGTGCGTGCCAGTATGTTTCAGTGTTGGTTTGTCAAGCCCCCTTTCTCCTGTGTCTTCTAGATTCGAATGTGGAATTGTCAGCGTGCCTCAGGACTGATCTGCAGCTTTGCCTTCTCTTGCTCCTGAAATTTGCAGGGCAACAGTTTGCAGCAAGAATGTGTTCAGCTTTCTGTATGAAAGTTTGACTGAAGCATAGAAATAATTCCTCTTAAAAACTTGTTTAGAATAATTTCATGTCCTATTTGTGCCCTGATGTCTTACAGCAGCTGTATTGGCGATACATGGAGTAATTTCTTTGTATATGTCTAAATTATGTCGGTGTTGGGGGGTGGAACTCTGTAACTGTTTTGTCTTGCTTATCTGCAAAAGCCGCAAAAGAATTTATTATTTTATTCAAGACTTCAATAGCTTCGTCACTCGGACCAACACTTGTGGAGAGCTGCGTTCTGCTCATGTGGGACAAGAGGTCACACTGTATGGATGGATTCAGTATCAAAGGTAAACGCAAACCAAGGTGAAAATGGAGATGCTTATTTGCCAGATCCAATGTATGCTCTAGGCCTGGATTCAAACACTTTTTTTATGCTTCAGGCTATCTTTTCATATCCTGCAGTAGTCACTTCTGAAGCAAGTAAAACAGTTGAGAACTGTGCCAGATCAGTATTTAAAACTTCAGAATTTCATACAGATGTTAATTGATCCTCATTACAACACTGTAAAGCAGTTAAATATTATTACCCTTGTTGTATAGGAGAGAAAACAAGTAACAGCACATTTATAGCAATTCTAACAGCTGTGAGCAAGTAATTTCTTTTATATAGTGTCCCTAAATTTTAAGGAAACAGTGCGGTTTGTCTTTTCAACTACAGCATCTAATGATGCAATTTTGAAGTATGCAAGCTTTGTTTAAAAAAGAAATATTAAGAAAAGGTAGTAAGCAGAGGATGAAATGTTAATTCCAACAGTTTGCTACAGGTGGCGTGATATAATCACTCCTAATGGAGTTGTACATTTTGTAAATGTAAGGTGAAAAGCATGTCTGCATACAGCATGGACAATGCTCCAAAATATTCTGATTCTGGGTATGTGCTTGTAAAATGGAGATAGGTCCTGTGGCTTTGATGAAATAAATCTGTATCAAAAGTTGCGGTTTGTGTTTTACAGTCCAGAGAGGATGGTTTTTATCCAGCATTGTTCTGCAGTGATAGTCGGTATGGGTTGTTTTTTTTTTTTTAGGAGGTCCTGAGCATCTTGCCTTTGAACAGTCGTGGGTGGAGTTCCAGGAAGCAGAGTTAGGATTGTTGCAATGAGATTGTTGCACTCTTGCTTTTAAAGACAGCCAGAGCATGTTCCATTTGACAGCTGCTTGATGGATTAAGTACAATGGTAGCTGTCTCTACTGCAGCTGAAGAGATCAAAATTTATGATTCTGGATCTAGGAGTGTGGATTGTTCATGTGAAACTTTTTATGGGTGTTCTCTTTCTTGTTTTGTGGTTGGATTTTTTTTTTTTTTGTATCCATGTGAACTTTAGTTTTATTGCTCATCTAAATGTGTTTATCTGAATGATATTTCCCAGCAGGAAATTGCACATATCCAGAATCCCCGCTCTACATGGATTAATGTTGAAGTTAAAATCCTGCCTCTCCTGGTTATTTGCACATTGTTTGTCTGTGGCTGGGCAAAATCTGAAACAAATTGTTCAGATTAGATTTAGATGTGGGAAAAGTATCTGTACATACATTACTTGGAAGTGCTTTGAGATTAGTCACAAGGTACAGAAAGTAGCTAGTTGCCATGTGCTTTGGCTTAAAAAGCAGAAGACTACTGAATTCTTGAAAAAAACTGTTTTTCCTTTTGTGTTTTTCATGGATTAGACAAGGCCTGTTTCTGGTTTTGAGGGATTTCCAGGGTCTGACCCAGATCATCATTCCACAGGATGAGGTAAGTGCTACCAAAATATGAGTCTCTATCACTTTTGTTTTTCCTTTGGTAGCTTGGGTGCAGCAGACGTGGAGAGCAGAACGAAGTAATTTGTCAGACTGAGTGCTCTGACTCACAAGTAGATGTAAGTGTTATAGTTTCTGAGCAACAGAAACATTAATGCTGTTTCCTCTGGCTTACGGCGAGTCATCCCGGATTCAAATGGGCTGTTAAGAAATGAGGCCCGTGAGCGTGATGTATTTGTCCTGTTCTTCGAATTCCTGTGAGATGTTGTCATCTTCTTGCAGGCACATTCCCATGTGAAGAAGCTCTTGTCTAATGCCCCTGTGGAGTCTGTTGTGCGAGTGACTGGAATTGTGTCCCCTCGGCCCCCAGGGCAGGAGAATCCGGTGAGGATGTTGGGGTGTCTCAGGTGTTTTGTTCCTTGTGGAAAAGAGCACTGAATAGTAGGATTATGGTAGGTTTTGTGTCATAGCTTTGCCATGGGTTCTGGGTGTGTGACAGCCTATCCTCAGATAATGTGAGGTGAAATAACTGCTATGACATGTAACTTAAGAGAACCTCAAAGCACATTACAGCCCTTTGAAAAGATAATGGCTAGTTTTTTCAGGCTTTCAAAGTGTGGTTGAGAATTACTTTTTCTTGAAAGTAGGTATTGTCATCACAAGTTCCACAGCATGTGATGACCTATTTCTCACTCAGAATAGATTTTGCTGTTCTCTAGGAAACAGAAGTTGAATAATTTTTTTAGTGTTATGCATTCCTCAGCTCTCACTGTAATCAGCTGTAGGTTAATCTGTCAGGATTGTACGTATGCCATCACTGGCAGGCCTAAAAAGAGAACCTGGATTTATGACCATAACTTTCTTGCTCTGACAACTTATAGATATCCATAAAGAAGGCAGGCTTCAAGCAATGCTTTTATTTCTTTTAATCATTTATCCTTTTTTTTGGAAGGTTGTACATAATTTCCCCTGGTAAATAGAAAGAGTTCTGTAGGATCAAATGAACTTTGATGCGGTGCAGTGCTAAGTGGGGGAAGCTGTCTGTTCTCCCTGGGGATCTAAGAAAAAGAAGACTAGTTCTGAGAACTGGTGTTCAGAACTGGAAGTTCTGAACAGAACTGAACAGAAGTCGCCTTTTTTGACTTGTATTAAGGACTGATGGTGATACTGCTAATGCACACTAAAATGTATACTGCGTGGTTTCATTGAAGCTGATGGAACTAGTATTTTGTCCAAATGCGTGTGCCCTAGCAGGGTCTGTGCCTGACTGTTCCTCTGTGCTCAGCATGTCCTTCAGGGAGAAGGCAAAGGAAAAGTAAGTATATTTCTTGTAGAGATCAGTATGCTACCGGGAAAGAACATGCCATCTTTGAAGTGACTTGTGTTTTTCTGAACAGAAGGGAAATCTAGGAGAAATCTGTCCTTGAGAGAAGTTCTCTGAGTTATACTGTGTTAGAAGGCAGGGAGGATAATCACATGGGTTTCTTTTTTCCCCCGACCATCTGTGAAATACCTTTGTCCAATTGTTTTCCTTAAGTTTTGAATCTAATTTTTTTTTCTTGCCTTTTTGCTCCAGAAAATGCCAACAGGGGATATTGAAGTGAAGGCGGAGACTGCAGAGATCCTGAACTCCTGCAAGAAGCTACCTTTTGAAATCAAGGATTTTATCAAGGTGTCCGTGTTTTTTCTTTTTTTACCAAAGTGGTGGCTTTTCAATAAATTGGGAATTTGCCCAGGGTGATGGTGAAACATCTGAGAGCTTCGTCTGGTTCTCCCAGCTGTGCTTTGGGAGAAGGATGGTATTTAAAATAGGGGTGCTGCTTGTTAGCTGTGAGGATGTAATTCTAATTAGAGTTAAGCAGAAAACAAGGCTTAAATGATTCCAGTGCACCGGGTTTTCAAATATCACTGTAAGAACAGATGGTAAAGAGAAGAGTGAAAGAAATCCAGCTATGCTAGCTTTTTTGAGAGTGTGAAACAGAACCTGCCAATGCACTTCTCTGTTTTAAGGCAAGGGTGCTTAGCCTTATCTGGACAAGTAGATAGTCAGCCAGAGAATTTTCTTCCTCTGTAAGTACACAGTCTTGTAAGAGGTTAGTTTTAGTTCAGGCTCCATGGTGTAGGAGTGGCATCGCTGTTAATTGAAGATATTCTTTGTGCCATTGAAACTGTGACTGATAGATAGGTGTTGGAATTGGGAGAACTGGGTCCTGTTCCTTCCATGTTTTGGGTCCTGGACAATTCCCATCATCCACACTACTTCAGTTTTCCTGTCTGTAATAAGGATGTACCACCATTTAGTTGTTCCTTTAGATCTATGTATGATACCACTCCTCTGCTTAAAAATCGCAGGGAGGATTGCTACAGTCTGTTGCAGCGGACTGAGAATAAGGAGAGCTGAAATCCTGAGCTTTGTTGAGGCAGCTATTATCACAGTGAATGTCTGTCTGTTTTGTTCTTTTTTTTTTTTTTTTTAAGTAATTATTGTGCATGGAAACACTCTCAGTGGCTGATGTTTGTCTGTGTAGATTGTGGGTAAAGAGTGGGTTGTGGTAATAGAGCAGCGTCCTTTTTTAGCTTCCCCCTTTTGTCCTGTGGCTTTAGGAGCAGTTTCATTGGACGTGTAATTTGAATTTTTCTCTTAATCCTAATTATCTCTTATCTCCAGAAATCAGAGGCCTTACGGATGCAGTATCGCTACTTGGACTTGCGTAGCTTCCCGTTGCAGTATAACCTGCGGCTGAGATCACAGATGGTGATGAGGATGCGGGAATATCTGTGTAACCTCCATGGTAAGAAAAGTGCTTGAAGAACAGCATGCAGCAAACAACATTTTAGCCCTCCCTTCTTTTGTTTCCTGTTGCTGGGAGAGATTGCCAATCAACTTGGTACTCCAAACTGGTCCCACTTAGTAAGGACATGTTTGCTTGCAGTGGGGTCTTTAGAGGGATGTTGGCAGGCCTGAAGAACAAAGTATGTTGAAATCTCTTAGCATGCTACAAACTAGTTGTTTCAAATGAGCTATATCCAGTGAGAAAAGGCCTCTTGCAGGTAGTTTCCCTCTTTGGGTCACCCAATTTGAGGCATGTCAAAGGGATGGATTTCTTATAGGGCTTCTGTTTATCTTAAAATCAGGAAATCCTTTTTGGAAAAGCAAAGCCTAGTTCAAAATGGATAGAAAATTAACAATTTTTCACTATATGGAGTCCTCTGTCATCAACAGTTCTGGCAGGACATCAGGGTAGCTCAGAGCCTTTAAATCTGTCATCACACAAGTTCTTCTTAGAAGCAGCAAAATCTGTAGATTTTGGAGAGGCTACGTGGTATGCTAGATTACCTATTTTGCTGACTAACCCTACTCTAGCTTACTTTGTGTCATACTAGTTCTCCCTGCTCTCAGCATATTTTGTGTCTGAAGCATGTGTTTGTTCCTCAGGGTTCGTGGATGTAGAAACTCCAACGCTCTTTAAAAGAACCCCAGGGGTATGTATTCTGTCAGTAATGCATTTTAGCCTCCTGCGATTGCGTAGGCAGTTCATGGTTGAATTATTGTCAGTTGCCACTTGGCCTTCATTGCTGTTCCCTCACTAAATAACAGCTCGGGCAAATTTCTGATATGATACATGGATCCTTATAAAAGCAGAGGGAGTGAAAGGGGAGAGATGGTATCTTGTGTCTTAATTTTGAACCTGCAAATGAATAAAGCTTCTGTCTTGTAGAGCACATGTTGAATGCAAGTCCTATCCTGGGACAGCCAGATTATAAAACCAAAAAACTTCCTCTAAGCACTGTTTCCCCAGCATTTATCTCTTAACTAGTAGGTTACTGCGGTGGCACTACTCGGTAATTTTAATTTCTGAGTTTATATTCCTTTCTTTCATTTCAAAAATAATCACAGAGAAGAGAGCTGTAGCCCAAGAATTGTTGATGCAGCCAACACATGGAGTTCTTGCATTTAAACCCTTGTCTTAGATGGTGTATTGTTATGCATTAGTCTCTCAGGTAGAGAATCCTCCTTTGGGATATTTTGGACCAAGCTGATTAACAAATTTTTTTAAGTGTAATGTACAAACAGCCATTTCCTCACAAGTGGGATTTCATAATGGGGAAAATAGGTCCTTTCCTCTTACGCTTCTAGTCTGTGATCTCTGTCAGGAATTGAGGCCACTTATTTGCTGAACTGTGTAAGCTTTTCTTTCTGATGCTAGGGAGCAAAAGAATTCCTTGTGCCCTCGAGGGAAGTAGGCAAGTTCTACTCTCTGCCACAGAGTCCTCAGCAATTCAAGCAGCTCCTCATGGTTGGAGGCCTGGACAGGTAAGAGTTTCTTGGACTCCTGTTCCCTGCATGTCCCATCCAGAGTTTGCTTGCTTTGATTTGTGAGGTTTTAAATACTTCCCAAAAGCTTACTGCCAAGGGTTTTGTGTTTTGAAGAGGGATCCTTAAATACTTAGGACTGTTCAGCTAAGCCAGGCCCTTTGCTCTCCGCTCCCCCAGCAGAAACACCTCCCAGTAAGAGGAAATGTATCCTGTTCGAAGGTTGAAATCTTCCCTTGTTTTAAATGGAAACCTGATCTGAAGCACAGTCTGCCTGAAGGGCAGAAGATTTAGTGTGTGATAAAAGCCTCTCCAAGCGTAACCTATAGAACTAATTGAGATGAGGCTGGGCAGCTGAGCAGGACTGAGACAAGGAAAGCATGTTCTCAGGGTGCCCGAGTACAAAGCTTTTAACTGGGCTTGTTCCTCCAAATAAAATTGAAGGGGAGGGAGACAGTTCATGCAGTGAACTGCAGGCCAAGTCTTGACCGTGAGTGAGTTTTGCATGGCCCTTCATAGAGTCCAGGTTTGGAGTGGAAGGTGGGAAAAGGGGTTGTGTATGTCCCGGTTGGGACACAGCTCACCTGGTAGTCTCCACGTGCCTCTGGAGGTATGGTTGGAGGTGGAATACAGCTGCTGATATGGTTGCTTCCACTCAAAATTTCATGCTTTTGAGAGGATGGGAACAACCAGGGCTATGATCATCTGCTGCAAAGGGAACAGACCTCTTTTTTTCTTTTTGTGATCAATTCTATAGCCACAATTTAATTTAGGGTACTTTAAATTGTTATCTGAGTGAAAGTCCTATTGCAGGTATTTTCAGGTTGCTCGCTGCTACCGAGATGAAGGTTCGCGGCCTGACAGGCAGCCTGAATTCACTCAGGTAACCAGCTCGCACTGCCTTTTACCCTTACTTACCTTCTGAAGGCTTAGTTTCTGCTAGCTCTTGTGCTGCGTGGGGGGTATAATGTTGTTTGCTGCATGTTTCACAGGCAGCCCTTTGAAGTTAGTATGGGACATGCACAGAGTGGTTACTGTCCCTGGATGACTGCACAGTCCCAGGTGCAGTAGATGTGGGAATTGTGTTGCAGCAGTGATTATGCTTGATGATACAATCTCCTCCTGTCCTGCTGGGTCGGACATCCTGTTCCTCAGCCTTGAGATCCCGGGCAGAGTTAGCCTGGTTCATTCAAGGCTTCTCCTTCTGTCCTCATCATCATTACCTCATTCAGTTATCTGAGGAGATCGTGTGCTGAGTCATCAGGCTGTAGGGAGATCATAAGCACACCCTCAGTCTACTGCAGTCATGCTATGATTTAATGTAGTATGTGGTTTCTTTTTATGCTGGTTTTAGAGTCAAGAGCTTCTGCAAGTAGCAGTGCAAAGGCAAAACCTGTAGCTAATGTGGAATCCCCCCTTCTTGTTTTCTATTTTAAGATAGATATAGAGATGTCATTTGTAGATCAAGCTGGGATCCAGAGATTGATAGAGGGCCTCCTGCAATATTCCTGGCCTGAGGAAAGAGGCTGCATTACGACTCCTTTCCCTTCCATGACATACGAGGAGGCACTGGCTGACTATGGGACTGATAAACCAGACACTCGTTTTGGGATGAAGGTGAGGGTTTGCCCAATGGAAACTTGCAGCTTTTACTTTCTGTTAGTGTTTTAAGAATGTTTAAATCAAGTATATGTGATTGGCTGAGGATCTTAATGCTGTAATTTACCTAAGGTGTCTATCCCATCATTGCTGCTTTGTACAGGTAATCATCTCTTGCACAAGAGAGGGTTTGATTATTTAGTTGTGGGAAAGTGTATGTTTTTAGAATTTTATTTTAAAAATAATGTAGTGTTAGGAAGCAATGTATCTTGACTGTCTTAGGAGCAGAAGCCCATAAGGCACCCACAGATACTGTAAGTGCTTTTCTCTACTGCACTCCAAAGCATGCTCTGGGTGAGCATGCTTTATAAGACAGGCTTCTCCAGCCTTTTAATGGCCTGAAGATATTTTCAAGATAACCAACTACGGTTGTGTGCGTACACTGTTTGTTTATGAAATAAGAGTATGAAAGTATGAAATAAGAATATTGACAAATGTATTAAGAGAAGCAGTGCTGAAACGCAAGAAAGCATCTTACATTTCCCTAGGAATTAATTTTGGGGGTTTCTTTTTCAGTATACAGCTCTCTTCACTGTGGTAGGATGTCACCATCTCAACCTTGGCTTTTCCTGGCTGTCTTGCATTTCTGTTTCTGCAGTGTTCAGCCTCCCAATGGTTATTCCAGCTTGGCCCCATTAATTTCTTTCAACGAACCATTTGATTTCTCTGAGCAAAGAAATGATATCCCAGGGAATGACGTTGAAGGTGTTAAGACACAGGTGCAGGATTTTTGCTTCATGTTCCTACCACCACAACTTTTTCCTACGCTCTCTCCTTTCTCAGATAGTGGATATCAGTGACTTTTTACGAAGATCAGACATTCAGTTTGTGCAGAATGCACTCAGTTACCCACACGGCACTGTCAAAGCCATTTGTATCCCTCAAGGAGTGGTAAGTGGTGCTTTTACATACAGCTTATGGCTTACGTGAAAGAGAAGGCTTTGGGGAGACCTTATTGCAGCCTTTCAGTACTTATAGGGGTCTTAAAAGAAAGATGGGGACAAACTTCAGGGCCTATTGTGACAGGACAAGGGGGAATGGTTTTAAGCTAAAAGAGGGTAGATTTAGACTGGATATAAGGAAGAAATTTTTTACAGTGAGGGGGGTGAAACACTGGCACAGGTTGCCCAGAGAGGTGGTAGATGCCCCATCCCTAGAAACATTCAAGGTCAGGTTGGACGGGGCTCTGAGCAACCTTATCTAATTGAAGATGTCCCTGCTCATTGCAGGGGGGGTTGGACTAGATGACCTTTAAAGGTCCCTTCTGACCCAATTCTATGCTTCCATGATTCTATAAAATGCCAATTTGAATTCCTTTGTTGCTATGGAAATGTTCCTTGCTCTTACTGGGGGAGTGGTGTCCTTCAGGGGACTTGAGATTGGTAGTAATTGATGTCAGGTTGAGCTGAGTGGTGTTAGAATGGAGACAGGAAGAATATATTGTCCTCAGGAAGGGGAGGAAGAGAAGAGAGCTGCAAGATCCCTTGAGGATAGAACAGCCTCTTGAGGCTTCAGCTTGCTTTTGTCAATGATGCCTTCTGATGTGCACCTGAATAATAAATTGTGCCCTGTGGCAAGAGATTGAAATAGAGCCAGGTATTGCACAGCTCTGTTCTGGAGTAGTGAGAGAAACGTCAAGTGGTTACAAGCCCTTCTCATGTTTGCTTTTGTTGCATCTGTGGGCACAACTCATGTCTCACAATGAGAATGTCACAGACCAAATCCAAGGATGACAAAAGATGTAGAAGTTTATTTGACACAAGCTGTGTATTTTGGCAGGGAAGCAGATTTAATTCTGCCTGTGGGCATCTTTGCAACTTGGGCAGTATGGAAAAAAATCTACTAAACACTGAGTTTTATTTGGGGAATAGGACTTTCTGACCATGGTTTCTCTTGAAATGCCTTTAATTTTGGCACAAAGTGCAAGTTACTGGCTTCCCACAAGAGGGCACTAAGGTGTGTGTTTGAGCAAAGTAAAAGTGGCATCTTGAGCCCCTCTAAACATTAGAGTAGCTGGAAAAAAAAAATCAAGATCTTGATGCAGGTCCTCACATCTACTGCATTTCTTTGCACGTAAGAGTCAGAGTCAGCCCAGTTGGTTTCCCTCTGTTCCTCCAAATTGAGCTATGCCTTCCCCATCAACAGTGTGGTGTTATAATCTTGTTCCTGCATGCTGGAGGCAGTTGGCATGATCTGACTGTGCTGACAAGCTACATCTGATCTGTGAGCAGGGAGAAAAAGTGCAGCCAGATGTACAGCCTCTTCCCGAAAGGAGCCCGTGGAGGAGACACCCAGCTGCAATCTGGTGCTGTGGTCCCCTTCCTATTTCACAGCCCTCATAGAACTTGCACTAGAAACAAGTAACTGAAGAGGTTTGGAAACGGTTTAGTCAGTAGATTTGAATCCTGGTCAGGCTTTCCATAGATTTTTCTGATGTTTAATGTGTCTTCTCTTGCTCTTTCCCCAGAGGTATTTTAAAAATAAAGATTTGGAGTCATTAAAGGAGTCTGCAAAATCCCAGTTTAACCAGGTGAGATAGAAACACTGCTGAGGCATTGGAAACGGTGAATGAAAAAGTGTGTATAAAGGCACTTGCAGGCAGAGGAAGACAGAAGAGCAGTTTTTAATAGCTGAGAGTCAGTGCCTGAGCATGTAATACTTCAAGACAAGAGAGGGCAGCACTGAACTGACATACTCATCTTTCTTTAGGAAATCATGGAAATTATCTGCAGGCCTGATGGAAGCTTGAAGTCTCTGCTTACAAAGTTTCTTGGTGAGGAGCAGCAGTCAGAGCTCATCCAAGCGCTGAACATGCAGGTGGATGATGTGGTACTGCTGGCAGCTGGTGAACACAAGCAAGTGGTAGGAAGCATTTCTTGGGTGGCTATGTGAATTGAATGTTGCTCATGATGACTTTGATGTTATATGACCTTAGTCTAATTCTTCTTATTATTAAAATAGGTCATCATCTAATGCTCTCTTTCTCTGGAGCTGAAGCTATAGCAACAGCAAATAATGCATGAAATGTACCTATTGCTTTTATTTCCCCCAGTCAAATTCTGGGAAGAACTCGTAACTAAAATGAAGGCTGGCATATAAAACAGGAACAAATCAGTGCCTCCTTTTCTCTCACCTTAACTTAATTTTTAAAGCATCAAACAGATTGGAAAACAAGGTCAACTAGGTAATTTTGTCTCCCATAGGCAGATGACAAGAGTGAAGCACAGCTGCTTATTAGCAGCAGCGATGGGAGATTCTGTCCCTACCCTTCTCTGTATTCGTGCCAGCAGATGCTGCTTTCCAAGTATTGGTTTAAGACAAGATGTCATGCTTTGCTTGATAGCCAAAATTTTGTCATACTATCTTTCTGTGCCTTCATTTCTCTGTCTGCAAAGTGCAGATCTTACCTGTGCTCCCCCAGTTAATCCACACTTGTGTAGAGCTTGAGATAGTGTAGGAGAGTTCTGTGAGGATGGAATATTTGGAAGAAAATGAGCTTTCCAACTCCATACTCGCCTTTCTGTGTCAAACCCTGGTGCCGCTGCTGCCTCAGCAGGAAGGTGATATCTTTTAGGAGACAAGGCAAAAGTGTTTCAGGCAACAATGCATTACAACTGATGCTGATGCTGCCTCTGATAATACCTTTATGAAACACTCTTTCCCTGGTCAGTGTTTGAGTGACTTCCCTGTTAGTAAAATTGCCCCGTCTCATTCCCTCCCTTCTCTTTCGCAGTGCTCTGCATTAGGAAGCCTGCGGTTGGAGAGTGCTGACCTCCTTGAGGCGGCTGGGCTGGTACTGCGTGATCCTACGACTTTCCACTTCCTGTGGGTGGTGGATTTTCCACTTTTCCTCCCCAAGGAAGATAATCCCGCTGAACTGGAATCTGCTCATCACCCCTTCACTGCCCCTCATCCTTCAGATACCAGCCTCCTCTATTCTGATCCCACAAAGGTAACTAACTTCATGTCTGCCATGCTGGCTCTCTTAGAATCATAGAATCATAGAATCATACAGGTTGGAAAAGACCTCTAAGATCATCGTGTCCAACCGTCAACCCAACACCACCATGCCCACTACACCATGTCCCTAAGGGCCTCATCTAAACGTCTTTTAAATACCTCCAGGGATGGTGACTCCACCACTTCCCTGGGCAGCCTGTTCCAAGGCCTGACCACTCTTTCAGTAAAAAAATTTTTCCTAATGTTCAATCTAAACCTCCCTTGGCACAACTTGAGGCCATTTCCTCTTGTCCTATCGCTAGTTACTTGGGAGAAGAGACCAACACCCACCTCGCTACACCCTCCTTTCAGGTAGTTGTAGAGTGCGATGAGGTCTCCCCTCAGCCTCCTCTTCTCCAGGCTAAACAACCCCAGTTCCCTCAGCCGCTCCTCATAAGACTTGTGCTCTTACGGCTGTGTGTCCTGGAAAACTGGGCAAGTAGCATCTGTTTTTACTATAAAAAGAGATGATGTTTCATGGAACTGACTGCGTATTTTATGTATCTGTTTGGAAGAGATGGCTTCCGGATTACTCTGAGTGGCAAATACTCATGTGTGCCCCTGACAAAAGGGGCTTATAGGAAACAGCTGCTTAAGGGGTGGAGTCATATTCTGACCCATCCCATGTTGCTTTTGATCAACTTTGCAAAAGAATTTGTACTGTTCCCACCTCTGTCAACAGCAGTCCATGCCTCTGATACCTGGACTGGTACCTGAACTGTAAGGTATCACTGAGGGAGCAGTGTTGTAGTAGTCATGGCTTCATTCCCAGTGTCTTTGCTGTCTGTGTGCAGGTTGGTGTTAAATGCAGCGGAGTCCCAGCCTTGCTAAGGTGTTTATTAATTTCTTTCTGCAGGTCCGTAGCCAGCACTATGACCTTGTGCTGAATGGCAGTGAAGTTGGAGGTGGCTCCATCAGAATTCATAGTGCAGAACAACAGCATTTTGTGCTGGAGAAAGTGCTGAAGGTAACACCTACACTTGTCTCTAATATTCTCTTGGAGATTTAAAGAACTAATTAATTTAAATATCCATTTCAAATTATGGAAGAAACACTTGTGTGCTTCTCAGATAAAGAAGCATAACTCCTAGCCCTGAGTGATGGATGACTTCATCATACCTTCATCTTACGTTGCTACTAGGAAGAGAATAGTTTGCCCAGTGACACTTCTTACGTAATTTTGCAGGAGGATTCTGAGGTGCTTTCCCATCTGCTTGAGGCTTTGGAGTTTGGAGCTCCACCTCATGGAGGAATCGCTTTAGGTGAGTGCTCTGTGGCTCTCCAGGATGCCAGTGTCTTGTGACTTTTTTTGACATATTAGATCCCAGGAACAAGCCTCACGCTTGTTAGCAAAAGCTTTGTCTCCTCCTGACAGAGAGGGCTGTTCTGGTGTTGGTGTTTGGCACCACCGTGTTAACACTGTGTGGGCTTACACAGTGCTTCCATCTCTGTAGCTGCTTTGTAGAAGGGAACAGAGGTTTCGTCAACAAGTGCAGAATGTTTTGGTGTTTCTCCCCAGTGTCAAAGTGTGATTTAGTTCTTATGCAAGGACCAAATCACATGTTGGTGGCTCTAAGGATGATCCTTATACACTGTTCTACAAACAGCGTATTTGTTAAGATTAGGTCATCTTTATTCTCATTCCAGTGCAGCCAGAACAGGATCCCTGTACTGCATGCCCAGAGGCCTGGGACAGCGTGGTACTTTGTTTCATGCCCTGAGTCATAGCCACAACCTCGCCCTCTGCTTCAGTCTCACTTCCCTTCTTCCTTATCTGTTTTGCTCACTAATTCAGATAATGTCAGGTATTTTTCCTAGAACTTTGCAAGTTTGTGGTTTTAAAAAGGAAAAAACAACCCCCCGCCCCCAAACAAACAAAAAAACCTTACAAAAAGCAAAGGTAGCATTTTAAGGTGTGGTCTTCCAGTGTGATTTCCCTCCATCCAATCACCCAGAGGCTCTTGTTCTTTTTGAATTCCTCCTAGTTGTAATCCTTCAGAACTGGTTGATCAAGAGCTTGCTTTGAGCCGTTAAGCAGACAGTGTTCCTGCCACTTAGCTGCCCTGGTTTTGTTATGCTGTCTTTGCAAAGGCACTGTCTCTGTCTTGCAGTCCTTGGTGTGTTGCAGAACTTTCTGTAATATTGAAAAGCTTTAGGCAAGTCTGTTTCTCTGCTACTGGTTGAGATTAATTTTTTCCCCTTATTTGCTTCAGTTTTATTCTTCAAACTCAGTAATATTATCTACTCCATCTTTCTGATTTTTCTGAATCGGAGGAAGGAATATAGGGCCATAACTCAAGTGGTTCACCAATTTGTTTTCTGCTTCTAGGACTTGACAGGCTGATCTCTCTCATCGTTGACGCTCCAAGTATCAGAGATGTCATTGCTTTTCCTAAATCCTTCAGGGGACGGGACCTGATGGGCAATGCTCCAGACTATGTCACTCCAGAAGAACTAGAGCCATATCACATCCAGGTTTCCTGGCCTCTTGCAGAAAAAGAGGCAAAGCAAAACTGACTTAAAGACAGTGATGTAAGCTATCTGTTTAGCCAGAGGTGGTTACAGCTTCTAAATACTAGAATTCAGTTCAGAAAACATCAACCTTTATGGGAGGATGAGGGGCAGTGCAACCCCACTGTACCGTGGCAGTTTCAGGCTTGAATGGGAAATAGATACGAGGGCTCCCCCATAGGAATTCACCTTTAGATTGGTAATGGGAAGAAGTAGAAAAGCAAAAGAAAAGAACATAATTTTAGCATAGGATATTGAGAATGTTGGCTTTGGGGTGTCATACTGGAGTAATGATGGCATCTAATTTTTTTTCACTCCCCACTTTTTCCATGTCCCTTGTAAAGTATTTCTCTCCCATCTGGAGGAGATAGCGTCAGCTTCCCTGGCAAATGGTCTGTATTCCTGATGAACACTGAATCTGTTAGCTGAGGACTGTTACAATAGAGCAGTGCTGTGCTGAGCCAAGAGCTCTGGACGCTTCACAGCAAAACTTTAGTGCAACCAGCAGCTTGTCTCATGCTGGAGGATACAAGATCATCCAGAACTTGCCACAGGGAGTTCGTATTCAGCTGTGTTCTCTTGTCAAAGACTGGGAGAAGTGTTTTTATCATTAGGAACAGTTGTCCTCATAATACTTCTCAAACAGGAGATGATCTGTCTTTGGGGCCTGTGGTCCTACTGCTTTTCAGCATGCCAATTCTGAAGTTTGTATGTTTGTAAATAAAGTTTATCTGGCAACGTAGTTTTGAGTGAGCTTGGCTTTGGGCTTTCTACAAGAAGAAAGAGCCACCAGTTCTTCTTTATGACCCCTGATCCCTCCAGGAGATGACAAGAAATCTGTGACAGCATAGCAGGGTTGCCGGTCTTCTGTGAATTCTGCTTGGTCCTGCAAACCTGCTGCAGTGGTGAGTGATGCAGCAGCAAGTTCCTCGCAAGTAACTGTTCATCCCTGTCCCACACCAGAACAGCCACAGGGCAGGGGTGACTCTGTACCGAGCAGAGTGTGGGCTCTAGCAGCATCCTACCAGACTAAGCCACTTGGCTCCGCTCTTGTAGCGTATAGCAAGCCCTCTGCAGAGGCGCTCCGTAGGTGTTCGTAACTCTGTGGTTAGGTTGGAGAAAGCAGAGAGTTGGTGGGAGGAAAGGAGGAAGGTGAAGAAGCTGAGGAAAAGAGAAGGAAGAAATTACCTGAATAAGCTAGGAAGATGGTGCAGAGGAAGAAAAGGGAGAGCTACGGTGTCCAAGGGTTATCAGCTAATTCAGTCTCCACACTGTGGGATAACATTACACGGTGGTGCAGATTGTTGGTTTTTTTTAAATACTGGGCTGTCCTGTTGATAAAAAACAGTAAGGGAGGTGGCTCTTCTCCTTAAGCTTGTTTTTTTTGAGTACTTTATACAGGCTGAAAGTACCATCTGTAGACAAGTAACAGTAGAGCTGAGTTGCTGCTGCTTTGCAGGTTATAAGATGATGGAGTTAGGTGTGTAAAAGAGAACTTAAATCCTTTCTTATTTCATGTTGATTGTTATCGTCAGTCTTGGAGCGTGGTTCAATACTATTTTAAAACAAAAGAAAAACAACACAATCCTGGATTTGTATTCATGTTCATTCTAGCCAAACACTGTGAATTCCTTAATTTATTCCTTGTGTGAGCTATTCATTCTTATTTTGAAATGAATTCACCTTTGTTTTACTTCCCCTCCCCCCCGAGTAGAAGCTGTCAGTAATGGAGTGAGGACCAGTTTTCAGAGAGAAGCTGAGCTGAAAATTGGAACCCTAAGCAGATACATATTAAAAATAATTTTTAAAATTTTTTTGTTGTTGTTTTTGTGGGGAGGAGAGTCACCTTGTGAGAGTTATACCAGATACTTTTGTTCCCTTAACTTGTAAGTGGTGATATGGAATACAGCCACTACAAGGCTATGTATTATATTCTGCTTTTTTAGAGGATGGTATATTTTGTTACTTAGTTTCTTTACTGGTAGTGAGATTAAGATTTGCATGGAATTTGCTTGAGGATCATCTGTGGTCCTAAAGCACAGATGTCAGAGGCTTGTTTGAGGGCATGGAATCACAGAAAATAACAGTTATTCTGAAAAGTTCTTTACTCCTGCCAAACTATTATTTTTAGTAACTGTAAACATAATGTGCTGAACTTTTTTTTTTTCCCCAGTTGTGAAATAAGGGGTACTGTATCATTTGTTTAGTAACTGTTTGGAAAGGCAAATGCTGTTTACATCTAAAGAGACCCAGTTCTTTAAATTAGGATTATTACCAAGCGTTCAAAGGGTAACTGATGCTCTAAGAAGCTTAGGCAGAAATGTAACACTGCCTGGAACATTCTTTTGAGAGCACTTGTTAAAACCTGTGAGCAAGATGTCTCCGAGGCATACACATCCCTCTCTTGTGCAAGCTGTTTCGTATGATGTTTGTTTACCTGCTACTGTATTAAGGACTCACTGCAGTTATAAGTATGTGACACAGCTACGATTAGCTACAGTGAAAAAAATGCAACAAAACATGTCATCTGAGCTGCTGCAGCCCTGCCACAATTAGGTCAGTGGAAAAGATGTATCCCAAATTTATGCAAGCCATCTGTGCTTGGATTTGTGAATGAAGGTGGCTTACGATACAACTGTGTGAATTTACCAGTGGTTGTGTGAATGTTGCCACAGAGAAGACGTTAATTGTTTTGGTTTTTATAGAGCATTGTGTAAGGTTTCACTTGCGCTTGTGGAAGCCTGTTCTACAGAAAGTCACTTTTAAACCACAGTCTAGTTGGCATTCTTAGCTGCATATTTTGGTAGAAGCAAGAGTAGACAGATGTTACAAGAACTACATGGAAGTAAGGGGCGGTCATATTGCAGACCAATATCTCATGTTTGCTGGCAAAAAGCTGCTGGCCTGTGATCCTGAAAATAGATGTGAAAACCACTACTTCAGCTCAGCACGATGTCCATCAGAAACACCTGCTGAAAATAAGCTACAGCATAACCACAAACTGCAAGCTTTCACAGAGCCCTTGTTGCTTCTACCCTCCTTTCTTTTTCCTGTATGAGACAAATCTATAGAGAAATGTTGCTATGTCAGCTATGCTAGAAGATGCAAAGTCCTGGACTCCTCTGTTAAGAGTTAATCTTTAAGTAATCTTTCATTAGAGGTGTGGTGTGTAAGAAAAAGTTGGTGAATCTGTATGACTGTGTGGTTTGGGTCGGTTGGTTTTTTTTTCCATTCCTCATGCAGCACAAGTCTCCAGGCCCAAGCCAAACTAGCAGTGTAAATCTGCTCATCAACTTAATGAAAGTCCAAAGTCCTCGAGGGTGCCTTTGTACTATTCCTTTTTGTCCAAAGAGCAAGCAGTAATAGAATTAGTATATGCAGACTCCCCCGTGTTGGAGGTACTAATGAGACTGTCGGCTGTTGCCGGAAATGCCCCCCAGCACACAGAGCAGCCTCCCATGCTACAGTATGTATGTGCATAAAATTAGTAACAAAACCCATATCGTTACTATCTCCAGATTCCTGCACTGATTTCCACAGGTCATCGTGACTCCTCTTTTCAATGTGTGTGTCTATACGATGGACAAGAGAATTGCCCAGCCTCTGGGTACTGTACCTGGAGCAGTTGGCTTTGTTGGAAATAGAGTCACCAGCTGGACACAGGTGCTGCCTGAGGATTTGTTTTGGGTCTTTGCTGGTATGGATCAGCTTGTGATAGCTGAATGGGTTCCCTGACATGGTCTTCTCAACTCCAGGGAACTTAATGACTAGCATACGTGGGATGTGAACGTTAGGGTGGGTGATAGGATTGTAGAAGGAATGCTCTTGCAGGAGCCAGAGTTGTATGTAAGGCCTCTGTACTCCTTTAATCCTGCCAGCTTGCTGATTTTCTTCTGTTAGATCTGAACAAAACACTGGTAAAATTGAGAGACGGTTTATTCCTCACCTGTAGGGGAACTGGTTCTGTGCATGTTTCTATAGATTTGACTGGAACAACCCTCTAGTAAGTTTATACCACCCTTTCGTAACATCAGAGAGAAGTTTCTGGAGTGTTTCAGTATTTTTTTTCCCCTTCCAGAACAGGAGTGTAGCATGCCAGTGGGATTCTCAGCAGCCAAAGTGTGGGTTTGTGGTTTTTTTTTTTTTCTGAAGTTTCCAAGCCTATCCAGAATATTTCAGGTTGGACCAAGCTGGGGAGAGATTGCAGCATTTGATTTCAGCCATCCCAGATGGCTTGGGTGAGTTTGGCTGCAAGGGTTTTGTGCAAAATGCCATAAAGACAGGAACTGTTTTCAGAATTCAAGCTGGAGTTTAATCCTATATTGTGCTGGTATCTCTCTCTCTGGAGTTAGCTAAATTACAATATAACTTCACAGCAGCTTTGTGTAATCCCATGTCGCAGATACCCAGAGGTTGAGGGTGCTGATTAATTCCCAGTTCTGTTGAAAACAGACCACTGCTATACAAAAATACTATAATTCTTAACAAGCCAGCAGAAATTTTCAAAGAACGGTTTCAGCTGTTTGCAGCTGGATTTGCACCCACTATTTTACCCCAAGGGGAAAAGGGAGGAACTACTGCTCTGTACCGTCTCTCCTGTAGCCTGAGTCTGACAGAAGGACATTTGTGTATGCTTTTCTTCTGTCTTGGAGAGCGTGGGGACCTTAGCTCAGACCTGATGAAAGGACACTCAGTGCGGTGGAAGCCAGAGGACATTACTTGGGTGTACAAAGCTATTCCTGGTGCTAGATTGTGTGCTAGACCCAGTGCTGCTGCACGTGAGCAGGAGGTAGTGCTTTGTACGTGCCTGTGGCAAATCTCCAAGCCCAGGAAGGCATGACTCCGCTGCTCTGTATTTCACCGGGAGGAATGGAGCAGGTATGGCATCGCATGATGCTGCACTGATGTCCAGCATCTGGTGAATACAGGCAGCCTCAGAAAAAGAGTGTATAATGGTAAGAGCAGAAGGATAAGGAGAGCTTATGCTCTCAAATGCAAGGGTTTCTATTTTTTCCCTGCTTTATACCTTCAGTTGCTTGCACAATGATTTGTTTTGACCACACTTGCTTGCTGTTGTCGCTGTATGTAATCAGCCATCTCATGAGGATGCTTGGTACGCTGTTTGGCCCATGTGTTAGCAGCAGAAAAGGCATAGACAACTGACAGCCGCCTAAATGGTACCAGATGGAAATCCCCCGTGTAAGCTTCACATGACTTCACCTCTAAACGTTTGGGCTCTTATTTTAGGCTTCTGTTTGAGTTTGTTGGTTTTTTTCAAAGCATTGTTTTATGTAATTAAAGAATGTTGATTACAGGCAGTCACCAGCTGTGCCAGCCACAATTTTACAGCAAACAGAGCTCTGTGACAGATATACTCAGATGGATTGGTCACATTTGCCTCTAATAATCCATCAGGCTCCAGCTTTCTTGTTATGTTTTGTTAGTGTTTGTGTTTACTGTAATGCTAAAGTAGAATTGAAGAACAGCATTATGGACAGTTCTCCCATTAATTTGGTCATATTTAAAATATATTTGTATTTCTGTAGCCATGAGTTCTGTTAAATAATGTGTTATTCTAAAAAGTACTTCCTTAATTTAAATCTCTCATCTGATCATTTCACGAGGTACCTTCCCATGTAGGTTATTAGAAGGAATGAATACTCAAATTTCTTCTGTGTTTTCCACTCCGCTCATCACTTCATGAATTAATATCCTCTGTCCTTCAATCACCTCAATTTTAAGCTCTACAGTTTTAGGCGATTTCACCTGCCTTCCTGTGGAAATCGCTGCATACCTCCTGTGCAACCAGTGGTGACTTTCCGTACACCCATCAACAGCTGAAGTGGCCAAAAGTTGATGCTGTTGTAGGCTGTTTGGAGTCTTTTTTTCCCCATCTGTGTTACTGTTTGTATTTATCAACCTTCACTTTCTGCTTTGTACTGCGTAAAGGTACTAGATAACTTTTTTGGTACGAAAACTAGTATTAACCATGTACTTCAGTTAATATTTTTAAAAAATATAAATTATCAAAAAGATTACAAAAAGAAAAAGACAGCAGCAAGCTTTGGCAACACTTTGCGCTTTCCCAAGTAGCAGGTGTATACCGAAGTGAAGGATATAAAAACATTTCTGGGAACAGTTAGTACAAGGGGCATGTACAGTGGCAGTTTTCTCTGGAACAACAATCACAGTGTACTGTTGGATTTTTTTATATTATCCTCTATTTGGAGAGTGATAGATTTAAAACAGTCTCAGTCCTGAGAATTTTACTTGTTTGCTTAGCAATTTGAAGAGAATTGTGGTTGAAGGCTTCACCTCTTTGATGGTGTCCCTTGAAATGCAGGCTCCTCATTTGTCATCTATTCAGTTTCTCTTCTCATTAGATCTTTCTTTGTGTATAAAGAAAAAGATGTCCAGTACGGTTCTGTAAAAGAAAAGCCTTAAATGTTATTTTTCTTGTAGCATGAACAGAACTAATTTGACAGCAATTACAGTGCCAGGGCTTTGAGTAGGGTGGTACTGAAGCGACTCTGATCCTTTCAAACAGCATCACTTCACTTTGAGTGGCAAAACAACAGTGTCCAGAGCAAAATGGGTGTGATAGTTCTCGTGCGTGATACAGCCCCTGGTAACTGTAGAATACCTTTTTTTTTTTTTTTGCAGCTCTGTACAAACATATTGGAGAACAAACAGGAGAGGTGGGTGGATGACAGGCTGGCCAGCTCAAGGTTACGCAGGGTATTGTCCCAGAGGAAGCATCCCAGGAATACTGTAACAGCTCACGTAGAAAGCTAACTCGTCTCTAACCTCCCATGCTTCTTTACAAGGAAAAAATGCTGGAGTTTAAATAAAAAGTACTATGTCATATTCATAGTAAAAGTTTAAAAAAGCAATTATGGAAGGCAAGAGCTTGATTTGGATGTTTAGGATGTCTTGTAAAAATCCCAAGAATACTTTAAATAGAATTTAAAGTTAAAGCATATAAAGCCATGAATTTTCATTTCATATTTTCACTGTTAATGCTGTATAACTAAAGACAAATCCATCAAATCCCTGGCAAATGTTTGAGGGGGTGGGTGGGAAATGATTCTTTTAATGGGAGGAGCATGATTTTAGCACAGCTGCCACAGAAATACACAGAACAAGCTCTACCCACAGTTGCCTTTGGAGATAGCTTGCTGGTTTTAATGCAGTTGCAGGAGCCACATGAAGAAAATATCTGGCATGCTGTTACTAATTTAATTTGTGGAAGATGAGATAAATAGTAATGAATATAAACACCCATTAAATGTAGAGTCACCAGTTAAATAACTATGCTGACTATATAGAAGGAGGTACTTTGTGGTCAGGACGACATTCAGCTGGAATGATACTTTCTGAAAGGCAATTTCTGCGAGTTTATCGTTTTATTAATGCCACCTGAACAACCTTCTGTTTAAATCTAAGTTGTGAGCCTGCAGACCTTTTTCTTCTTGTCAAGGTCATTTCCATCCCCGCTTTCTGCTCCTCGCTGCTTCCTTGGCAGTGCTGATCAAAATGTTTGAGGGATGCCTGGTGAGCAGCACTTCGTTATTTCAACTAGGACTGCATGGCCTCATAAACAGCTGCTGCAGCACAGGTGAGGAATAGGAATAAGTGACTGAAGTTTGGGGAATACAGGAATGAGGACTGCTTGAGCTGACTTGAAGTAAAATAATGTGCAGTTAATTCATGCTGCCATCTTGTGGCTCCTGCTTAGAAAGATGTAAAAATACTGGAAACTATCAAAATAATCAGAATCTGTCATGCAACAGTAGGAAATACTGAAGCTGTTCTTTAAATAGCCAGTGACACAGATTTTTTGTGCATTTTCCTAGGGATTACTGTTCCCTTTGAAATCATAAAGTGGATTGCCATTTTTTTTTCCTTAGCCTTTCACAGTAGTGTGAACTAAAAGCTGGAGGTGTACAGTGTGTGTTTATATCTTCTGTGATCTATACATCTTATTATGGAGAACAGACATCACATAATGTGCAGTTATAAAAATTTTTATGCATTTTAACAAATTTGTAAACAGAAAATGGCATTTAACATGAAAATTGGTTTATAGTGTTCATTTATTTATTAAGTATACCTGGAGGATAAGTAAAATCGAGGATGAGAAGTCTCACCAAAGTCTGCTGAAGGCTGTGTCCACCCTGGTGTCATAAAAGAAGAAACAATGAGGATGGTCAGGAGAGCGAGTTGCTTAACTCGCCTTGCTTTCAACAGGCAGGACTCGAACATGATGCTGCTGAACAGTAGGATGTTTCTAATTGAGCTCAATACTTTTATGACCTCTTTGGCAGCTCTTGTGTTTCACTTGACCTTGCTTTTGAACTGCTGTAGGTTTGTCTTTGGTTCTTTTTTCCCTCCCTGGAGCTAGGATTGCTCATGCTAATGTCTCAAATTTCTTCTCTGTCTGTGGATGACTCCCTCCGATTCCCTTAGTCAGTGCGGTCCCTGTTGCAGGCACAGGAGAGACTTCAGGAGGCAATGCCTCCTGGCAACGCCATGGGCTTATCCAAATCTATCTTCAGGGCACTCTGAGACTATACAAATGGTTACCACTTAACTGTTGGCATTTGTCGTTTATAACATTTAATGTCATATTTGATAGTGGTGTGTTGGACTGCGCTGCATGGCCAAATGAAACTTAGGGGTTTTTTATTCCAGGTTTCTATTTCAGTATTACAGCTTGGCTTCTTCCAGGTTGCCTAAGTCGGAGCTTGCCTCCTGAGCAAAGGGAACAAGCCTTTGGTGACAGCGACCTAAAGTGCCACTACTAAATGAATAACTGCAATTCTCCCTTCGTAAGTGTGGAATTAGTGTGTATCTCTAAGCCTGCAGGACAAATGCTTTTTGCTTCATCACGATCCCTTAATGTAAGAAATACTTGTTATGACTCTGACAACCCTTCCTTTCAGTAGTCCCGGTATGCACAATAAATGAGCAGGTCAGCGCTTTCCTTGGTCCTCTTCATACTATTAATGTACATCTGGGATAATCGTGGGAACAGAAAGACCTGTTGAACAAATGTCACGAAGGCCAAAATGTTTAATCCTTTATTTTTTCATGCTAGTCACTGTTGAAAAGTTCAAGAGAAATAAGTGCTGACTAGCACTGCTGGTGATAATGACAAATAGTGAGATCTCTGCTTAGAATAGAGGAAGAAAATACATTCAAGAGGGCTCTTGGGAAATCAGGTGGTCTCAAGCTGTCTGGGTATCAGGAATCTTATTAAAAAGTTAGCTGAAGTGATTTCAGAATAATTTGTGGTGATTTTTGACAAATCATGGTTGATAGGTAAGGCACCTGACTGCCGTAAAAGTCGTGCAGTACCTGTCTCTTAGAAGGAATAAAAAAAGGACCTGGGTAATTACAGATCAGTTTAATTTTCATTTACAGAAGAAAAAAATCTAAAACAAAAGCAGTCTGGAAGATGTTGGACAAGTAAACCATGTGTTTTTTTGGGAGAAAAGTCATTTCAAACCAAAGTAGTATCATCCTATGAAAAGATTAAATCATCTTATTGCTAGGGGAGAGGCAGTATGTGACAATATACCAAGGTTTTTTGGCATAGTCATAGAACCATAGAATCATTTAGGTTGGAAAAGACCTTTAAGATTATCGAGTCCAACTGTTAACCTAACACTGCCAAGTCCACCACTAAACCATGTCATACCTAATGTGACTCTTGATGAAACTGGGTAAAAAATGGCTAGGTGATGCTACCCAGGGAAAAAAACATTTAAATGTGTATTTTCAGGTGCTTGTCCCAGGAACATTTCTTTCAATTTTGGATGGTGAATAGAAAACGTAGTTTCATATATTTATTAACAAACTAGTACAAATTTGGTAGCTGGGAGAATCTGTAGGCTATTAGGAGAGGGATACAGGTGGGATTCAAACCTTGACAAATGGAGAAATGGTCATGGAAAAACTAGGATGCCATGCAATATAGATAAATGCAAGTTGCTGTATTTAGGAGAATAAAACCAGCTCTGTAGACAGCAGCAGATGACCGGCTGTTCTGACAGCAGAAACTGCTGGTGTTTACACTGGGTCACAAGCTAAACACGAGTCAACAAACTTTTCCTATTGTGAAAAAGCAGATACCATGCTGGGGTGCAAACAGTAACGCAGACAGCAAAACACGTGTCGTGCTCTCCTCGTTCTGCTCGGCGTGGTGTAGTTTCAGCTACAAAACCTGATTTGGGGTTTGGAGCTGTGCCCTTGAAGAGAACCTGCATGCTGCTGAAATTCTCAGTCTGTGCTTCCAGACCAGCAAAGAGCAGTGCTGTTCACTTGCTGCCTTGTGACTTTGGTGTCGAATGATTCTCTTTGATATAGAAAAGCTGTTTCCTCCTGTCTGCGAGCAGGGAAGGCAGAGACTGGTGTGAGAGTTGACCGGGTGAACAAATTGGGTTCTCTTTTTGGTGTCGCATGTGGTGCTGTCCTAAATCTTGATTCCTGGCCCATGCAGAGTTGACCTGTCGTGCTGGTGTGCTTTGGCAGTTAGTTCTACATTTGACCACTCCATCTTGTTTAGTAGGTGTTGATGTTTTCCAGGACGGAGAGATACTGATATTCAGGTAGTTGTGAAGGTCTATTCTTGTATTTTTTTACTTGATCTCATTGCATATTTCTCTGATTTAACCCTACAGACCTAGCAGATGATCATGTTCCCAATACTGTACTTTTTTAAGAGCAGAGGGGCAATTTACATCGTATCTTTGTTGCAGATTCTGGGTGCTGCCTGAAGTCCATGAGACTCCTGGAACTTGCATCCACACTGCCTTTGTAGGCAGTCTGAGCTCAGGATCATCTGGGTCTGGATCAACCTCACTTGCCTATGCAGCTGTGGGGACCCGGGGACATCTTATCTGCCCGCTGTCCGTCAGTGTCTTTGCAAAGGCAGATGTGGTAGATGGAAAATCCTGAAATATAACCCTCTCTCTATGGGTCACCTCGTTTGGACATCTGTAGTCGTGCATAAGGAGGCTACAAGCAGGATATGCACAACTTGGCTAATAAATACAGCTTTATGGCTTTAGTGCACAGAGAGGGCAGGTAAGTTTTAACCAGCTGCTAGACTAAGAGTTAATACAAGCTGCTAGACCAGGCGTTAGTATGCTTCCACTCTGGTCTCCTAAGGCATCCAAAGAATCTTTGCTGGCCCCGTAGTTGTTGCCAAGAGTGGAAGGGTTGGCCTCCAGTGCTCCCTGCAGCAGATCCTTAATGGTGCTCAGTTGCCGTCTTCTGCCTCCGTAATTATTTCCTACAGAATTTTCAATATTGATGTTTTTCCTCTTGAATCTTTGAGCTACTGACTTTTCCTGCTGCAACAGTCCCGTAACTTTGTCTTAACCTTGCACAGCTCTGTTTTATACCTTTTTTCCACACCTTGGCAATTTCTTCTGCCTATTTTAGGGAGCTGGGCTGCATTGAAGTTAGGCGTTGGGCCCTTGGGCACCGCTGAACACCTTGGAGAGGAGGCGGAAGGTTACAGAGAGGATTACACTATACCCAGTCTTGGAGGCAGTGTCGGCGAAGGCTAAGCAGGTAGCAGTGTCGATGTCAGGCAAGTGATGGGTTAGGCTAGCAGGGAAGGAGTAGGATAACAGCCAACCTTAAGCACTAGAGCCAGCCCCATCTCACCACTGGGGCTGGGGGTGTTGATTCTGGGGGCTGCCTTGCCCGCCTTCCTAGGGGACAGACCTTTCCAATTCATGGCTATGTAGAAGGGGCTTTCTGCTGCCTCACAGCATGGCTCCAGGTTTTGCTGGGCTGCAGTGATAGAAATCCGAAAGACAAATTAACCTGCAGGTGCTTAGTCAGAGCTGGCAAGCGATTTTCCAGGCCAGTTCTCAGGGTCACAATAGCTGGAGTGTGTTTATGTATCTTGGCCAGTGTCATGAGAGCATCTAAATGCAACAGTTTGGGCAGTGGAGAGGGATGACTTAGTTCTTGGGCCTCTTGTTCTTTGCCAAATGGTACTTGGGTCACACCTTCTTCCAGAGAGGGTAAAGGCACGCACATCTCCTCTTCAAGTGCACCACTTTTTAACTAGAGGCTCAGCAGTTTCCCCAGATGTTAGTTCAGCAATGCAAGGCCTAAACAAACAGCAACAGATGGGAAGTCCCCTGTTGTGCACCACAAAGCCAGAATACGACTCCAAAACACATTTTGCAGAGTTGCTGCTCACAGCGGGTTAGTTTGAGCAAGCGGTGAGCTACAGCAAGGAAATGAGAGAGCAGCAGGAACATTGTTATATCCTTCTCAGTTGTGATTAGGAAGGAGCATTGGAAGGTGATGGCTCACCTCTGAGCTCTGTGTGTTGCTGCTACAGCAAGGGTAAATGCAGAATTAATAGCAGGGTTTTTCAAGACTTTTTTTTTTCTCCAGAAAGGCTTTACCAAGAATCTTGCTCCCAGGGTCATTTACTTTAGGGGAGAGAGAGAGAGGTTATCTCAAGAGTCCTTTCCAAAAGACTTCTCTGTTACGTGATGTTTTAGCAAGAAAGACCTTCTCCAGAGACTATGCTTTCCCTCAGGAGATTAATCTGTTTTGCAGAGCTTTTCCTCGTATGCTTCAAAAAACTCATTTCTGTCTCCATTTATTTGAAAACCACACTTAATATCAGTTGTAGCCTGTGGTGTGTTGGTCTCCCTTACCTCCCAGGCTGGACTTCGGTCACACAGAAGTTACGATACGGCCGTCTGTGGTCGATGCCTTTGTTCAGTACTGACCCTGGCTTGGACTCTACTTACAGACATTCAAAGCTCTGGGTCACCATCTTTTCTGGAATTCTCATTCCCCACTACTTTCGGATAGGTGTCCCAGGATCGGGGACTAGTGGAACCAGAGGCCACACAAGCATCCACAATTCAGTACTTTTTCTCTTGGTTTCCCCATGGGAGTGAATTTGCCTTTTCTGCCATTTATAAGCCCGGTTTACCCAATAAAGGGCTTTCCCAGGGTGACAAATTCAAAGCCAGACGAGTAGCAGTGTCGTGCTGTTGCCCACCAGTGCCAGCACTGCCACATGATGGTATCTGGAGCTAAAAGACCTCTTAAGGTGTGGGGCATCTGAAAAACACCTGAGTGACTAGCTCTGGGGTTTATATTTCCCAGGCCGGGTATCGCTAGATTCACGACCTGGTTTAAGTAGGGCAGAATACGTGTGTGTGAGGGGAAGGGGAGAGAAATGTCACGGGCGGGCGGACGGGCGCTGAAGCTTCCTGCCCCTGCAGGGACCAGGGTTCCGAGGTGGATCCAAGCCATCAGACTTCACAGCCAGGACGAGCTGCTAATTTCAGTAATGGCACTGCCCCGGCTGCCTGCTTTGAAAGATGCTTGGGTTTTGTTTATGCACAAGGGAGTCGTGTTTTGTCAGTGCCCCATCCACCACGGGGGATGTCTCTGTGAGCAAAGGGCCAGCACTAATGCCATCCTGCGTGGCTGTGAATGAATTCACCCTTTATCCAGCGCGCTCCACCCCTGCTGAGCCGAGCGCCCTGCGCTGCTCACAGGCGTGTATAGATGCTGCTATTTGCAGCGCTCCTTCAGCCAGGCTTCCACACCCCGGTGCCTCTAATCCCAGAAAAAAAACTGGGCTGTGGAGCAGCAAACACAACGAGACCTCTATTCTTAGCCTGGAAAGCCTCAAAGCCGGTTCTCTGGGGTCTAGAGCGATGAATATGCAGTTGCTGGAGCTCTCGACAAAGCTGAGTGAATAGCAGCATTTGTCGTTAGCCCTGAACATACGCTCCTCTCCCATTGGATCCGTAGCCTTCACTGCAGCTTTTCCCAGTTACATAAATATGGCCTATTTTCCCCTCACAAATTAACATCTTGCTCGCTAGCTTTCACACACATAGAAAACAAACCCTCTGATTTTTCACACGCAGCTGGAAATCCTGGCTCAGCCGGGAAGAAACCATCCCTGCCCGTATAAAGCCTTCACAGTGGTAACGAACAGTGGCACTGATGGTGTCCCCTTGCGAGCGGCATGACCCTGCGAAGTCCTGGACACTGCATTGCAAATCCGAGGTGCCTTGTCCTTTCCCGCTGGGAAAGTCGGAGCCCAGCCGTGTGGCTGCAAGGATGCCGGAGGGTCTGCCTCCCTGGCAGGCTGCACGGCGCCCTGGAGACTGGAAGGTTGGCTGCATGCTTTGGGACGCAGAGCAGATGGCTCCCCACTCCCCAGAAAACACAGGTGTGGGTAGTATTTTCCCCAAAGGTGGTTCACCCCCTGCCCCCCCGAATGTACTGGGAGATTGCACTGCAGTATATCCGCCTTAAAAACACCCCTATAGAGAATGGATGTCATTTGGAAATATCTCAGCCCTGGGATGTAAGAAAGCTGACGTGCATCCACTGAGACTCCAGGCTGCTTTATTAGTGATATAAGTGATACAGATGCACAGGGCTGGGAAACAGATGCCTGCGCCCTCCCCGTTGCAGTGATATTACTCCCTACTTCAGCAGCCTAAAGTGCTGCTGGGGTCTCTCTGCTGTGGGTGGGGGAATGGTCAGGATCTTGACATAGCATCAAATCTCCGCTTCTTACTCCTGTTGTGGGGGGAAAGAAGAATACCTCGTTGTAGGTCCTCAGGTGATCATCCCCTGGGCCAATGTATCTGCTGCTATGGTCAGAGAAGCATGCGTAGCTATGCATCCACAGTGAGACCTTTTCTATTCCAGGGCTGATGGCATGCTGTGACTTGACGTACGTTCTGACAGCTCCTGGCAGAGTGACCCGTGAGGGAGATGTTTCCTGGAGCTGGGCACCAATGTCCTGAGGCCAGCTGAGCAGGCAGGCGGTTGGGGTGCTGGATTTTGACTGGGTCCTATCCTGCTCTGCCGTAGACGTGTGCGTGCGATGTCAGGTGAGTCTTGAAGGTGTATTATTGAAGATAGTCATTTAGAGAGAGAGACGGACCTGGCAACGTGGTGTACTCTCAGGTTAACTGCTGTGGAGGGTATTGACTTGGAGACTTTCTGCGCTTGTAATTCAGTGCATCACACCCATTGATTTTTATTAGCAGCAGCCCTGTGGCTAGATATCTATGTGTCTCTGAAATCACCAGTGGGAAACCTTAGAGTAGGGAGCTGCGGTAAATGGGTGACTGGGGATTTCAGGGGAGGGTATGATACCTTAAGCGTCTGACTTTGCTTTCATTTTAATCCTTCTGACCAGAACTGAGCACCCCAGGCGAGACCCAGCCCCTCTGAGTGGTAACCCACTAGGGCAGAAGAGGGGAAGAGGTGTGGGATCTTTCAAAAAGCTGAAAAAGGCATTAGGCACAAAGCTCTCACTTCCTTCCAAAGGGGCACGTGCTTCTAAGCATGTGATGCTTTAGAAAAGCACATTGTAAAAATCTGGGGAGCAAGGAATTGGTGCCCCTTTGGGGAGGATAACAGCTAGATCTCTGAATCCCTGGTATTTTGGGTCTGTCATTGCAGCAGAGTGTCAGGGACTGCAGGCAGCTCTGCACACAGCTTTCTGTGCAATGTACAAATGGGTGGTGTTACGGCTGGAGTCCTTTCCACACCCTCCAAAGCCCTGCCATGCCTTTGGACCGGTATCGGCACGATCCGGATAATGGGAACGAGAGGGGGAGGCTGAGCTTTAAATGATGCTGGTGCTTTGGGTATGTGCAACCTGTGTTCTGTCTGTTTTAATGCAATGCTATCTTTAAAAGCTCTGGGTCAGACTAGCTCTATGCCATCCCTCAGCGCAGCTGAGGAGGACTGGGGTTGGGGATTTTTTTTTTTTACTGTTCAAAGGAGAAATGAAGTCATCAAGGAAAAGCTGAACTCGCTACCCCACAATCCCTTCCTGCCCTCTAGTATGGCCCTTCCCCTCCCAGGTAAAAGCAAACAAAGACAACAAAGCCCCCGGTGCCCAAGTGGCAGTTTTGCTTGCCCTGATGGTCCACAAGGTCCTAATCTCTTCCCTGTCCCTTTTCCCCACTGTGCCCTCGGCCAGCAGCAGATGCTGGCGAGTTCTCCATGGGCAGCAGCCAGCCTGTGGCAGTAATGAGAGCAAGTCAGGCAGTGCCATCCTATACAAACCTCTGTCTGCTCTGCGTGTGTGCATCTGCGAGAGCGCGCGCTCGCTCTCTCCCTTCTCCCCCTTCCCTTTCTTTCATAACCCCCCTCCTTCCACCAGCTCTTGTTCTTTTCACAAGATGCAGGGCTAAGGAGCCAGGAAAAGTGGCACAGTGCTGCTGCTCTTCCAGAGATAACTGTGGCCGGGCTGGGTCCTTCACCTCCCTGATGCACTGGGAGTCTGCAGACACTATTCCTCAGGGTCCCAACCAGCCATGTCCATCAAGCACCAAAAGCCACGTAGCCACCACCCTGCTGCCAGCTGCAAGACAGGTAAGAACTAGGAGAGCCTTGGTGGGTGATGAAAAGCTCTGTGGTCCTCTGCTTGGTTACGAGGCCCCGGGGCAGGGATTTTTACTTGCTCCTGCCCCAGTTTTCTGTGGGAAAGGATGGCTCCGCAGGCAAAGCGGGAGGGGAAGGGTGCTGCTCAGATGTCACCTCTATTAATATCACGGCAGCACTTCTCCCGGTGCATTAATCTTCTCGTGGTGTCTGAGGAATGGTCAAAGGGACACAGACATTGCTTCTAATTAACAGGCGGGGAAAGAGAACAGCGTATTTCTGATGTTAACCCCAGCCCAGCCCTGCCTGGGCTGATAACAGGAGCAGGACTGGTTCTGGGGTGATCTCCGTTTCAATGGGATTAGCGGTGGGCCTTTGATGCTGGGAGAAAACGTCAGCCTGTGCTGGTGCCTGCAGCTCTGAGATCTTCACTGTCTTTTCATTCCCCCTCCTTCGCTATTGTTGTTATTTTAAAATGGTGGATTGTATTTCCTTTGAATATTTGGGTATCTGTGACATTGTGACTAACACCCAGGCTGAACGCTGGGGCTGAGCTAGTTAAAAATAAGACTAACTGGAGTGAAAGGAGAATGTATTGGAGGCGAGAGAACTGCATTGAGCAGAGGCTGTAGCGAAAACTTGCAGATGGCAGGAGCGTGAGCACTCTTTGGGGGATGAACTGGGAGCTAACCTGAGGGGGCTCGTTTTCCTGCAGCCCTGACTGCGGGGCTGCTGTAATTCATGGGGATCTCTGCAGCGGCAAGGGCCATCTCTTTGGTGTTTGATGGGTGGGGGGAATAAGCTGGTAATTTGGCACAGAAATACAAGGGACCCGTCGTGCGGACCCGTCGTGCTAGCATCTTCTCTCTGTGGCTGTCACTGCACCCGATCCCAGAGGAATGCAGTTGCATTCCTCCATCTGGGGAGCGTACACATTGCATAAAGGGCTGTGCTTTTGCTGTCCCGTTGTGCTGCCTTTCTCTGAGACTTTTTCCTGCGGCCCCAGGCTCCTTCAAAGCTCCTTCTTGTCCTGCAGTCCTTCCACGAGGCTCTGGAGACGTTGCCCAGTCTGTAGGGCTTGGCTGGTGCAGGCGTTGGCAGAGCTCGGTGTGCACCTCTACCCAGACTGGTGGGGCACTGGCGATGATTGCAGGCTGGTCTCCCAAGGAGAGATTGGTGCTGGATGCAGCAGATGTTTTTATGAAAGAACCACCGTCTGCTGGAGAAAGAGGATGAGCCCATCTAACTCACTTCATTTATGTTTTAATTAAGGCTAGAGCAGCAGCCTCCAGAGATGAAAGAGAAATCCCAGCTCACCCATGTGGTTAACTCTGTATTTCATCGTACAAATATCTATTCAACTGCTCACATGTTTAAAGTTAAGCACGTGCTCAGGTGTTTTGCTGTACTGGGAATGACCTCCTAGTGCCATGTTGTGTATCTGTATAGCGGTTAATAGCCCCAGTAAATCCTTGCTGTGGGACCCAGATGCCCTGTAAGCCCAAGTCTTTGAAATAGCAGCGATAAGAGCAAAGGAGCATAGAACTTGTCCGTCACAAATGGATTTGTGACTGCAACCCCGAGATCTCGGGGCTGATTTCTAACATTCAATAAACGACTAGTTTGCAGTGCTTAGCTCGCAAAATGCAGGTGGCTTGCAAGCACCTTGAATGATCTCTCGGCAGAAAATTAACCCCATCTGTCAGCAAGCCTCACCCCCTGGCCCATGTTGAGCATCACATCTCAGTCAAAATGTACAAGGGATGGAGCATCTGCGGTAGGGGATCTTTGTGGAGCTCTGTCTGTTGGGGTGGATCTGTCTCGGCTTCCCAGCCGTACACACCAACTGCGTTACAGACGCTGCCATGTTGACAGCAGCAGCGATGCTGAAAGCTGGGAGGACTCCAAGGCTGCACAGAGCAGCTCTGTGTCAACTCCAATCCTTTCTGCCTCCCTGCTCCGCACTAACAGCATCCTCTCCAACGCACACACGGAGCACCGACGCGCTTCTTTACATGTAACTGCTCCTGGGCACAGGAACATGTTTCCTCGGAGAACAATTATGAAATTGTAATGAAGTGCTTTAAAGGGGAAATTCTTCCCTTTGATTCCTGTCTCGTGCGCTGCCCCTCTCAGCCTGGAGCCTTCCACGCTGCTGAGATGTTGGTTTTGCATCCTACCTGCTCGGAGGAATTGCGGAGGGGGTCGGGAGCACGCAGGCTGGGGCCAGGAGCCATCTCACAGCGGAGGCTGTTCTGTTCTGCATCTGTTCTGCTGCAGCAATCGCAACACCGGAGAACTGCAAACATGTCCAGGAGACACTCTTATCATTGACACAGAGAGAATTTAAAGAGCTGCCATGGTCTCAAACTAAGCCCAAGACAGAACCGTGGATCACACTTTATGTAGTTCATTTTTATTTTTAAACGCAGTCTTTTGTTTTCAAGGGGAGTTCAACTTGGTGGGTGTCTCCTGTCTCCTGCCCTGCCTCGTTAGCACATGAGAGGTGGCTTCTTTTATCAACCCCCCATCCACTATATCAGCTGCTTGGTTTCCTCGCCTAGCCCTGAAGCTCAAGCTCTCCTTGTTTCACCTTTCAGGATTTCCTGCTTGCCTGGGCTGATGTGGAAAATTATTTGAGGTTTATGGTGAATAGAAAAATTAACCCCTTAAAACCATTCTGAGCTACGTCTGTGGATGTTTCCTGACGCTACTGGAGCTCCTTTTTTAGAAGGGGAAGCCGTTCCCTTGGCTGTCTTCACAAGTAAGACAAGTCTGTCATTTGTTTTGCAGTTTAGGAAGCTATCCATGTCAGTCATAATTCCCTCCTGCCAAGACAGTCACCTCGTGCTGGACCAAGTGTGTTTTTCCCTGGACCCTCCAACAAGCAGGCAGGCAGCCTGGCACAGTGAGCAGAACATTGCATGTCAGATGTCAGTTACTAACAGTTTTCTTCCAGCTTTAATTGCAAACAGTGGTGGAGAACAGCAAGCTCTGGAGATAAATTAATTACTAATTTGAATTACCTTGGGGTTGGGCGTATATAGGTACCAGTCTGGATTCCGGATAAATTTTGAATGACCATGTGTCGGAGGAGATCAAATGACGTTTCGTATCATGGGAGATTTGCTAGGATTGCCATTCCAGATCAAGGGTGGTTGTTCCTTCCAGTCCTCCAGCAAAAAATCAAGGCCCGCTTGGGTCACAGCAGAAGTGATCCATGGCTGAAGGCTTGCGGTTGAGCCAAAGGCAGGCTTTGCCGCATGCAGGTCACCTGAATTCCCAAAGCAGTAACTACTGTGGGAGGCAGCTGGCCCCGTGTAATTGGCATTTTGCAGTCACAGAGCCTACATCACCGAGCATCTTCCAGAGAGATCACAGAGGCAACAGCATCTCGTGAAAACGTACCAAAGAATGACTTCAGCTGTGGGGATGTAGCTGCCAAATGTCGCAGCAGTCTGAAGAAACACTGTCTTGGTGCTAGGGAAAAAACCTCTTGGACTAGCAAGTCATGAACAAGCTCCTTGCAGCACGGTATTAGAAAAGAGAGATGCTGGCACAGAACCAGGAGAAGTCACAAAGTAAGAATGAACGCAACCCCAAAGAAGTTCAAAGCCCTTGTGGCACGGATCACTGTAAATATGACAAGGCCACGAAGTCAGAAATGAGAAGTGGAAGTGACAGCAGCAGGCTTGGCGTGACGGCTCGTTAAGCATAAAATAATGGAATCCCAGAGCGGCAGCAGCAGGCCCCCGAGGAAACAGAGCAAGAGTGAGAAGATAGGGAGAAGTTTGCTTAAATGTCAAGGTGAAGGAGTTTATTTAAGGCAAACCCACTGGAGATGTCAGCCAAGCAAATGCGCTAGTCAGTGTGGGCATCCTCTGATCTTCCAGCGCCAAACTGAGAAGGGTGGTCAGCTGCCAGCCCCGGGAGGAGCATCCTTGTATCTGGAGAGGCAAAAGCCACACAACTACCAGCCAGAGCTGCCTTCCTGGTCTGGATGGATACGTGAGGGCAGCCGTACTGGAAGGAACAGAAGTCTTCAGGCCACACAATTTTATCTAGCAGCTGGGTGGCAGAAACTGGGACCAAGTGAAATTGGTGGAGGGGTTTTGGTCCAGAAATTTTTGGGTAAAAAGCACTTGAATGATGATCAATGGACAAAACACACGAAATAGGCAGGGAGGTATTTAAAATGGGGAGGGTGAAAAGGACCCTGGAGATGGTGGAGAGAAGATAAACATCCTGGGAACAGGCTGGCAAATTCCCTTCCACCCTGACCAGTGACAGCCAACACTCCCAACGCTGCACGTGTTCACCGCTTGTGTGTTTGCTGTTAGCAGGTCATGAGGGAATTGCTTTAAAGTATTTCTTGGAGAGATTTTAAATTTTGGATGGGATTCAAGCCTAATATCAAAACGAGTTATTTTATTAAAAGCTTTTAAACAGAAGCTACAGTCAGAAGCAGGAGGGCCATTTGAAAAGGAATTTGCTATAAACCTCTTCTCCTACTGCACAGAAGCTTTCTAAAATATTACCCTGTAAAAATATAATTCTCTTTATCTGCAATTTAATTACATTTCCCATAGTGCCTGTGTCAACCCAGTTCACTTATTTTTGTTCTCTGTTAACTCACACCTGGCCCAGGAAACTAGAAGAAAAAAACTGTCAACCTTCAGAGTCATTTGTGGGTTGCTCCAGGGTCTCACTGAGGTTGTGAAAAGCGTGTACTGACGTACTGGAGAAATGGGGACTGGGGTCTCTGTCCATACTCGTGATGGCTCTGAAATGGCAATATATAAAACTGGCATAAAAGTAGGAGGAGGAGCAGGAGCGCTTATGTGGTCCTCTGATCTACCCCATCCAGAGTTAGTGGAACAGCGTTTTTGATCTGTTTGAGACTGAAGCAAAGTCCAGGTATCTGAATAATGGACCAGAATTATCTAGAGTTTTGTTGATTGAACATTTTGTTGACCTCGCCCACCCCACAATGTCTGTGTGTGTAAATGAGATCTGAGGGACGTCCTGGAAGTATTACGAAAACGTTGTCACTCCTGACATCCTGCGGTTGCCCAGAGAGAACCTGGAAGTGTGGACATTAAAACCAAAATGACATGTTAGAAGTTAAACTCTTGGTGATGAGGCATTAAACTTGGCTCGGGTTTGGGGCAAGGGCTGAAGCTGACTGTTATTTAACTTGAACAAACCGGCCTGTCATACCAGAGGCATAAGATGAACCTCAACCTTTGTCCTTAGCTGAGAGGAGATTGTATCAGCCGCGGCATTTTTTTCAGTGCTTGTCTTCTGATAACTGGAGACATGATTAATCTGAGTCAGGATGACCTGGGCTTTGCGATGGGAGGATGGGAACAAGGCAAATATTTCCTTGCCAAGTTGAGCTGTGAAGGAGGGGATCCAAGATGATGGAGAGCTGGGATCACTGCTGCAGTGTTACTAAGCCCTGTGTTTTCGTAGTAAGTTTTGCAGGACTCTGTCTTTCCCCAGGGATGTTGCCTGGTGATAATGTGTTGTCTCAAGACTTGTTTCCTGCTAGTAGCACCAGGATGTCAGGCCCAGCAGTGTTTTAGCAGAGAAGAGGCAGGTGACTACAAGTTTCCAGGAAAAAGGCAATAACTTGTTTAACTGCAGAGGAGGTTTTTTTTATTATTATTTTTATTTTTTTTTTTTTTTAGTCAATCAACTTTGTCAGGATCAAAAAGGCAATGGAGATCCCATGGCTTGAGCCCTGGGTGAGTCAGTGACCCACATCGGTGCCTGTGCAGCCTGCGTGACACCCAGGTGTTGTTACTGATGGCTGAGCTAAGCCCAGAGCTGGGGGGGCGTGGGTTAGGTGGTTGTTAGAGGCGCTGGGTGCGCTGGAGACCCGATATACATCCTCTGGAGGATGGAGGTGTGGGTGCAGGAGAGAAAAGGGAATCGGAGCCTGTACCGTGAGGCGAGCGCGCCGAGGGAGGCTGCAGGGAGCCTGCTGCGGGGCAGGGAGCGAGCAGGACTGTGCACCTCAGGTGAGAGAAGGGGAGATGGATGAAAGGGGTCAGTCACATCACTGACTTGCCAGGTGGATTTTTTCTTCTGTCATCCCTTGCCTTGCAATAAGGTGCTCCCTTGCCTGTTAATGATTTTATTTGGCCCTGCTGACACCTGGGCTCTTTAATTAAACTCTCCCATCCCTTCTGTTTGTGGCAACTCCTGATGATCTGTGATCTGAGGGCAGCAACCTTCCCTAAACCTCAGAGGAGTCGATTAAAACGGTGCAGGCGGATGCTTTATTCCGACATACCCAGGGTGACAACAGCGAGCGCTTTTGCAGGCATTCCCCCCCACCCCCAGATGCTCCCTGCCAGCGTTTGGCATCCGCTGCCCGTGCGGAGCAGTTCCCCCATCTCCAGCGGGGAAAAAGCTGGGGGTTTGCTGCCAGGTGGGCGAGGAGGGGATGCAGCGAAACGTGCTGATCAGGTGGGCTCCTCGGCAGTGCTGCCGATGAGCGGTGGGAGCCGGCTGCGCAGCCGAGCCCCAGCCTGCCGGCTTGAGGCTGCTGTAGGGTTTTGCTGGATGCGAGAGCGATCTGCTCTGAGCTGCGCTGCTGCTGCTCCTCGGAGAGAGGTGGGGAGGGCTGTCGAAGTGGGACTTTCACCCCGTGCAGGGGGTTGTCTCTGAAGAAGACCGCTCTGCTCTCTCCCCAGAGCCTCTCTGACCGCGCTGTCAGCACAGACCCACCGGCGGAGAGGACAGGTCAAAGGCAGTGAGTATCTTTTTCTCTGTGTCTGTCTGTCTGCAGTGCCTCTGTGTTCAGTTTTTTCTGGCTTTCTCTGCATGTGAATGGATGGTCTTAATCTCTTGAAGCCCCTGAGATCTCCTGGTTTGTTTTGTTTGTTTGTTTTGTTTTTTTTTTTAACCTTTGTGCTGCTAATTTTTTCTATTGGGATGGCTTCTTTATCTTTGCTCAGGTGATCTCCTGGGGTGGTTTGATAACCTGAATGTCATAATCACAGCCCTCCCTTTCTGTCTCCCAAGGAGAAACCCCCAAAACACATCCATGATGAGACTGGCAATTCTCCTTGACCACTGGGGTTCTTTCGTAGGAGGGGGAGGTAGGATGAATGATGGAGCAGGAGGCAAAAAGCCTCACCATGGATCCCTACCAGGATGCCTTTACCAAACGCCACAGATTATATTCCTAAAGTCATAATCGACTGGCTTTATTTGCAATCAGAGGAAATATCCATGAGTATGTCAGCCTAGCAGTGGGATTGCCTTCAGGGGCAATACAGGTCTCGGTGTCCGTGAAGTCAGACAGACTTTGGGATCACAGGGAAGTTCGGTGCTGCTCAGCTGTGCAGGTTGTTGTTGCGGGGGCGGGGGGGGAGGGCAGAAAGCTGTTTCATAACAGTACCCCAAAAAGCAAGCTGCTAGAGGAGGCTGTGGGGGAGAGGGCACCTGGCTCCGCTTCCAGCCGTCACTTCGGAGCGGCAGTGGGACGGAGGAGTAGGGGCTGCTGGACTATAGGAAATCATGTGCTGTGGCCCCACATGTGGGTGAAGCTGTTAATGAGGAAATTTAAAGGGGCTTAAGGAATTACAAGGATTGATTTCAGTTAAAGCGTATGGAAGCAGCCGGTCAGGGTAGGGATTAAGGAAATGCACTCACTGGCATGTAGCACAATCCCAGTTTCATTAATTCAGTTGGGAAGAGGCTTTGTGCGATTTTAATGTAATCAGGTTTTAAAAGGGATGTTGCGATGGGCAGCCCAAGCTCTGGGATCTCCCCAGGCCCCAGCAGAGCAGAGTCCTGGCTCCTTTGCACAGTCTCTGCTCTCATCAGTTCCTTTGTCTCTTCCTCAGTTGTTCCCTCTGAGCAAGAGGACATGGAGGTTATCTGGAGCTTGGCCGTATCCTGGCAAATAGGATTGCCCTTTGCTCGCTATACAGTCCTGCTCTTTGTCCCATCGGTCTCCTGGCTGGTGGACCTCGCCTTCACTCTCTGATGTGAGATTTGTTCAACCAGCTGCCTGTGTGCCAAGGCTCACGGGGACCCTGCCATCCCCTCCCTCCTTCCCCCCGCTTTGCAGACTGTGCAACTCCTTGGTGGCTCCCCGCAGGTTCCCACCACCCCGAAGAGGAGATGCTTTCTTTGAGTTATTTTTGTGTGAGTGCTTGAGCCTGTGATGGTGAAAGGACCAGCATCTGCAGACGCGTGAAGTCCTCCTGTTATTTTATTTGCAGTGCCAGCTTTTCCATGATGCCTGGCCAGTAACATCAGCCATGACCTGGAGGGACAGGGACAAGAGGTAGTTTGGTCGTCTTAGCGAGGTCAGTCCGGAGCTCTGCCTGTCGAGGAGAGGCCTTCAGAAGTGTTGAATGATGAGTGCGATAATGCCAACTCCTGCTGCTCTGTGGTGAGCTGTAACGCCAAACTCAAATCACTTTAGACCTGAAGCTGGACTTAACCCGTGGTCCTGGTCTTAGAAGGAAATGCTGTCTCTCCTCTGTGATCATCCCTCAGCTCTGAACGTCTTCCATTGAAAAAATCATCCTTCCACGCTAGGAGGCGAGGATCAAATGGGTTGAGAACAACTGGCCCTCCTTTTTTTGCAGAGGATTCTGTGATATATTTTTAAGTGCCAGGACATGAAACAGTAAATCCCTCCTTCCCGCACTCCTGCCTCCTGCAAACAGCCCCGACTGCTGTCCAAGCCAGCCAGTTAAAGGGTTAACTATAACTGGATGCCTGAATGGCTGCCTTACTGATCCCACGGAGGTAACTGAAAAGACATGATGCATCCCTCACCCCTGCCCATCCTGTTGCTGTCTACCTCATCCAGCGAGCCTTTCAGCTCACTGCAGTGTCCCCTTTTCCCTCCTGCCCTTCCCTTGCCTCTCCACCTCCTGCAGACCTGGTTCCTTTCCCTCTCTTTCTCCTGTGTCCTGTCTTAGAAGTCCTCACCTGGAGATCAGTGTTCCATGAGAGCTCCTTGCTCATGGCGCAGCATCTCTGTCCCCCATACGCTCTGATTCCCTGCTGCAGTCCCTTGATCTCAGGCATCAGAGAGAAATCTGAGCAGCATTGCGGTAATGCATGTCACACCTCTTGCTGAGAAATTCGTGAGCTTGCTAGAACAAACAGCACAGGAAAGATAAAGGTTGGGGGCAGGAGGTATCAGGAAAGATACCAGAAAGATCCTATAGCAGACTCGGTGTCCGTTTCAGCACAGCAGGTCCAGCACACTCAGCTAGGAACATGACACTTTGCAAACGGTATTTTTGCATTGATGTTGGAGGTTTATGTAGCATAGCATCCCGAGACCACTGGTCACGGGTCCATATTTTGAGGCTGTGCAACAATTTCTGCGACTGAAGGTCTTCAGGTTTTTGTGCTTGTTAAACGCTGCGAGCTGCCTGTGCTGCACCAGGGAGACACTCATTGCATTTAATTAACATTTAATTTGCTTTAAGATTACATTAAAATGTGCAATAATAGAAACTCTCTGAAGGGCGGGAGGAGAAGGGGGAAACAGGCGTGCTACAGATTGGCTCAGTTGCTGGTGCTGAAAGTGTTCTGCAAGAATTACATATGGAAGGGAAAAATACTGTGCTTCCCTCTGCAGACGGAAAGTATTTGGCATCTGCTTGGCAGCAGGGCTCGGAGAAGGGCTTTTTCCAGCTTGGAAGTGAGTCCAGCAGCTGAGAAGTGGAGATTGGGTCACTAAATCCTCCTGCCATGGTCTGGAGGAGAGAATGGCCTTGTTCAATATCTGGGGAATCTAGCAGAAGAGATGCCCTTGGGCTGGAGAGGCAAATCATAAGCTCTGCCCTTCTAGAGACCGTGTAAAACCGTTAACCGGCACCTATATGTTTTTGAGAGGAGACGATGCTAGTCCCGTATAATGCATGTGTGTGTTGCGTTTCCCTCTCCCTTTGTGTTCCTCCCCATCCCGGGGTTATGTAACGAAGGATGCTGCGGACACGCCGGCTATCCCGAGAAGGGGCCGGCAAGGATGCGAGGGACCGGCGGAGGAGCGAAGGCTCTGGGGCTTGTTTGAAATTTAGAGGAAAAAAGCAATAAAGCCATTTTCTGCCTGGGTAAGCCTGTCAGGAAAGAGGCAGTTTTAGTCTCTTATGTAACCCTGAGTCCAAAGAAGCTGCTTGGGATCCCGGACGGGCGCTCGTGGCTCTGCAGTACAGGCTCCCCTTGCAGGTGCCTTGCTCCCTCTCTTCTTCCTCCAGCCCCCTCCTGCCCTCAAGCCCTGGTATTTGTGCTGTTTCGGGTGCTGCTGGATCGTGGTGGCTGATTTCTGGTATTGCCTCCCTTTGCTCTCCTCCCACACCTGACCAGAGCAGGTCTTTCCAAGAAACCATCCCAAAGCGCAGCCTTTAAAAGCCTTTTTGCCAGTCAGAGCAGCTGAATGACTGGTGTGGGTGAGCCTTCCGCTGCTCTGGTGCTGTGTCCATCCTTAACGTCTGCTTGGCATCTTACTGGAGATGTTTTAGGGTCCGTCCCACAGATGAGGGAACCAAGGACGCAGGTCTGATGAGGCACAGAGCCACTGAGGTCTTTTGGTTTGTTTTTTGGGTTTTTCTTTGCCACTCTGGCTAGACTTATAATCATCATCTTCTTTGGTTTTCCCCTGCTCACACCCCTGCTCCCCCACATCGACCACAGGAACAGAGGGATGAGGACTCGCCTGGGCTGCCTGTCTCACAAATCAGACTCATATAATGATTTCACAGCTATTCTTCCGGACAAGCCCAACCGGGCTTTGAAGTGAGTATAGCTGCAGCATCCCACCCCACTCCCATTTCTGTCCTTCCCCTCCCTACCCACCATCCCCTCTAGTATTATCTCCCTTTTATTGTACTTTGTATAAGCTTTGTCCAGTTCTTTTAGCCACAAGGAAGGAAGAAAACAAAACAGTGCTGATACAGCAGGAACAGCCTCAGAAAATACCTGGATCATTGATACAAGTTCTCCCGTGAGACAGGACGTGCACAGTCCCCGCTGCTGTATGTGGGACATGTCTGCACATATTTGAAGACATAATTTACCCCTCTGTCATCACAAATTGAAATCTGAGCAGTTGACTCGGTATAAGAGGCGACCAGCAATTTCAGGTCGCGGTCCTCCTTAGCTAAGCCTTGTTATTAAACACTACCAAAAAGTCCTATGTTAGTTTGCACAACGCTTAAGGAAGATGCTTCAGACAATCCAGAGTCCTGATTTGAGATGAGTGGGATAGGATTCATCTGATCACAAGTCACTGCTTACATCTAAGCTAAGAGTCTAACCTTGCCCTTGAAGTCAGGAGAGAGAAACAAACACTTCTGCAGGGATGGGTCTCATGTCATTTAACTTTTGGCATTTACAATGTAAATGTCTACATCTGAACTTGTTCCCTGGGCCTCTGCTTAGAGTCAATGAGGAAAAATTGGTCCCTTTTCGGGTGTGATTCATCTGGCCCATTTTACCTGCCTACCTGGGGATGTGAGATGAAGAGAGGAAGTCCTTTGGTATCTCCTCACTGACTCTACAGGGAGCCCAGGGTGACTTGCTCACCTGGAGACCTCTACATTGTAAACCTCCAAAGTTAGGTGAGAAGAATTCCAGCCTTCCTCGGTGTCCTTGTCAAACAGCCCCAGAGGGGATCAGTGGCTGTGGGTTGTCTGTAATTTGCCTCTTCCTTTCTTTACAGAAGACTGTCAACAGAAGAAGCAACAAGATGGGCAGACTCTTTTGATGTCCTTTTGTCCCACAAATGTGAGTAGAGGTCAAGTTCTACCTTTTTTTTTCCTTCGTACCCTTAATACTGGTTGTAGCTAGAGCAAACAAAGTATGCATTGCATAGCACGGGAACGGTCCCTCGCCTAGCTGCTTACTACCCGCTAGGCAACAGTCACAGTCCTTTGTAGGCAGGACTTGTCCTCGGGTTAAAAGGTGAGGGAGGGAGTTTCTGTGAGTTCCCTTCCTGGCTTTGCTCTTGACTGGGTGATCGTAACTGATAAATTCATCAAACCAAGGTCTAGCCTTCTCCAGCTCCTGGGTTTGCGCTGGAGGCAGGACCCCAAGGCTGTAGCCATGCGTACCATCCTTTGGCAAGTGCCCCTCGGTCCAGTCTTTCCGCACAAGCGAAGGACAGGTTCTCAGCTTGCTAAAGCCCCCTGGGATCCGCGACACCGGCTTGTCTCCCTCTCCCTCCAACTGCTCTTCTGAGCTGCTGTGCAGCTACGTCGTGTTGAAGCGCAGCCTTTGCTGGGAGCGCTACGACACAGCACTGCATGTGGTTCAGTAACCTTGGACAACTTGCTCTGTAGCAGAGAAACCGTGCATGGTAGCCCTTAGCAGAATCTAATTTACAGTTACCAATGCAAACCTGAAAATTTCACATCCAGAAACCTTGTGCAAACATATAATCAGCACACCTCGCTCCATTCAATAGATCAATTGTATCAGTTCTGTTCAGAAAATATTATTCTGCTTCACCAACGTTTTCATGCTGAGACATTATAAACAAGACAGCGAAGTTCACAGTATAGGTTCATTAATGTGTTTCTGCTGGAGAATAAAACAAGAGCGAGTCAAGGTTGGGGAGAAGTAAATGTGGGCAGTGAACTATTTTATTGCAATAAGGAACTGTCTGGTTTTCTTCGAGATTCAGGTTTTTTCCACATTTATAATTCTACACTTATATTTTAAAACATAAGTGTAGAATTATATTATTATTTTAAATAAAGTGTAATTTTGCTGGATTTCTACTGAGATGACAACAGTTTTGGCAGGGAATTAAGTGACAACTTTAAACAGGCTGGCTGTCCAAGGCAGAAAAAGCAATATATAATTTTAGCAGCAGTATCTTGTTGAGATCATTGCTCTTGCAGCCAGTAGAAAAAAAAAATATGGTGTAGCCATGTATGGCTAAGAGGGAACATTTTTTTTTGTCAAAATTCAAGACAAGAAGGGAAAAATGCACCAAAGAGACTATAGGATGCCTGGGGGATGGGGAGGGGGGAGGACAGGATATTCACATCAGTGTTACCATTCTGCACTCGAACCCCTGTTCCTCCTTCACCAGTGCAAAAGTTGAAGTTTGCTTTAATAGATACAGACTGCAGCCAGAGCGCTTTGGTTACAGTGAATTTACGCATCTATGTACTGACATTATACAGACTGTTCCCTCTTCAGTTGACTGCTGCGAATGCTAAATCAAACCTTGCTTCAATTATTTCATCCAACAGCCTCTACAAGAGTGTCTGTTTTTATTAATAAATTAGCCTTATAGAGTGATAAATGAATTATCAGTTTTTTTCCTGTCTCTAGAACGGAAAGTAATTCTGATAACTCTCTGGCACCTAATGAAAAATATTCAGTTCCTAATAGCAACAAGGTGATCTTTAAAATTTACATTAATCTTTTTTTTTTATCAGCAGTCATGGTGACATTGCTTGGTGATCAGTGACAAAAAAATTTGTTGTTTAATAAACTACTTTCTAAAGGAATACATTGCAACTGCTCTGCACCAGGAATTGCTAGCCTGGCACTC